>NC_044314.2:84521372-85721372 GCF_007474595.2 Lynx canadensis | reverse complement strand
ATGAAAGTCATCAATATGGTGGTAGGAACTGGGGTCAGGGGGAAGGATGAGCTAGATGCCAAAGTCTGCTAAGAATAAGGGTTGATTAATGAATTGACTGGTTGATTGGTAGACATCAGCAATGGAAAGGCATAGAAGGTGGTTCAGCCAGATGCTGTGAGCCTCTGAGTTTACTCAAGACGGGGGCTCATGGATCTGGGACTAGAGGCAGAGAGTATGGAGGACACCAGGAGAGTGGGAAAAGGATTAGCATCCTCTGGGGAGGGCTTTGAGGTCTCTCAGTGGGGAGCCAGGTTATACTTGGGGCAGGAAATAGAAAGGACTCTGTGTGCTGAGGTCATGACCTAAAAAAGAAAAGAGCATGCCCTCCACTCTTCTCTTTCCCCTTCTCACAGGCTGGAGTGAAACCTGGAGGTGAGCCATCTTTGGCCCAGAGTATCAGAAATCAGACTCTTCATCCACTTAGTTAATACAGAGGCAAGCCCAAAATAACTCTTTCCAAGATTCAATTAATCTCCAGAGCTAATCATTATCTGGGGGGTTAGCAGACACTGGATTGTCCACTCAAACTCTATTCTTTTTTTCTTTGTTAACAGTGTTCCCAGTTTTGTTCAGGTAAAAACCCTCAGGAAAGAGAACTCTATCCCCAACTCAGGGGTATCATGTTAATCCCATTCTATCTGTAGGTGACTGCTTCAGGAATGGGTACGAAAGCCCATTATGGACACTCAAACATGAGGGAAAGTTGGGATCTTCTTTTTTTTTTTAATGTTTATTTATTTTGAGAGAGAGAGAGAGAGAGAGAGAATGAGCAAAGGAGAAGCAGAGAGAGAGAATCTCATGTAGGCTCTGTACTGACAGTGTGGAGCCTGACACAGGGCTCGAACTCACGAACTGTGAGATCACAACCTGAGCTGAAATCAAGAGTTGACACTTAACCAACTGAGCCAGCCAGGCATCCCTTTTAGGAATCTTCTGAAGAAGGAGGTCATTCTTAAGAAAGACCTTGAAATGGTCTTTCAAATGTGACATGCTCAGGACGGCAGAGCAAAACAATGGAAAGAACTTGGTTGAAGCCACTGGATTAACTTTTTTTAAAAGTTTATTTATTTGTTTTGAGAGAGAGAAAGCACGAGTGAGGGAGAGGCAGAGAGAGAGAGAGAGAGAGAGATCATCCCAAACAGGCTCTGCATCGTCAGCACAGAGTCCTATGTGAGGCTTGAACTCACAAACTGCGAAACCATGATCTGAGCCAAAGTCAGACACTTAATCGACTGAGCCACCCAGGTGCCCCAAGGGTTAACTAATTGTGAATCCACTCTACCTGGGACTTCTTTTTAAATATACATTATTTAAGTCAGTTTAATTGGACTTTTTTGTTACTCATACCCAAAGCATTCCGATTTAAGAAGCATTGCTGGGAACCCTTACAAAGTTCACTGGGAGGCTGGCAGATGACATCTCTGAAACCCAAAACAGGTAGAGATACAACTTATGTGCTTTCATAGTGAACAGCTTCCCTGAAGTACAGAGACAAGCAAGGACCTAAATTCCAGGAGGCAACTTTCCTGGGTGCTGGGATGTGTCTTAGGTCCATCATCCTGGCAGGCCATCTATTCTGTCATCTTTTCCTTGGTGCCCTTGCCCTGGCATCTCCTGGTAATAGATGGATCCTGGAATATGCTATTGGATGTGACTCAGGTACACTGAAGGCTCAGTTTCCTTCCCTTTTCTCATTCCCTGTGACAGTTCTGCCAGCTTCTCTTTTAATCCAACTAACACAAGAAATGCTCTCACTCAAATGAGAGATGGATTGACTACCTCTAACTTTCCAAAACCCAAAGACATTTTTGAGATGGTGGTAAAATAAACATAACAATTTTTTACCATTCTAACCATTTTTAAAAAATGTTTAGTTGAGAGAGAGAGATCATGCAAGCAAGGGAGGGGCAGAGAGAGAGAGAGAGAGAGAGAGAGAATCCCAAGCAGGTTCCGTGCTGATAGTGTGGGGCTCAATCACAAACTGTGAGATCATGACCTGAGCCAAAATCAAGAGCCAGATGCTCAACTGACTGAGCCACCCAAGTGCCCACCATTCTAACCACTTTTCAGTATACAGTTCAATGGTATTAAGTACATTCACAGGCAACCATCACCAACATCCATCTCTGAACTCTTTCATCACCTCAAGCTGAAACTCTGTCTCCATTAAACACTAACTCCCCATCTCTTCTCCCAGCCACTGGAAACCACTTTCTGTCTCTATGAACTTGACTATTCCAGGTCCCTCATATAATTGGAGTCCTACAATATTTGTCCTTTTGTGTCTGCTTATTTCATTTGGCATAATGTCTCCCAGGTTCATCCATATTGTAGCATGTGTCAGGATTTCCTTCCTTTTCTAAAAACATCTTTTTTTTTAATTTGAGAGAGAGAGTGAGTGGGGAGAGAGAGAGAGAAGAAAGAGAGAGAGAGACTCTTAAAGCAGACTTCATGCTCAGCATGGAGCCCAATGCAGAGCTCGATCCCATGACTCTAGGATCATGATCTGAGCCTGAATCAAGAGTCAGATGCTCAACTGACTGAGTCACCAAGGTGCCCCAGGATTTCCTTCCTTTTTAAGGCTAGACAATATTTTATTATGTGACTAGAACATATTTTGTTTATCCATTTATTCATCAATGGACAGGTGGCTTGTTTCCACCTTTTGTGGCATATTGTGAATAATGCAGCTACAAACATGGTTGCACAAATTTCTGTTCACATCGCTGTTTTCAACTCTTTGGGGTATATGGCCAGAAGTGTAATTGATGAATCATATCATAATTCTATTTAATATTTTGAGGAACCAAGTTTATTTATTCATTTACTTATTTTTAATTTTTTTTTTTTTTTACTTACCAAGATAGCCACATGTGATTGACAGCTTCTCTTTTTTAACTCAAAAGCTGAATACAGGGGTACCTGGCTGGCTCAGTTGGTGGAGCATGCAAATCTTGCTGTTGGAGTTGTGAGTTCGAGCCCCACGTTGGGTGTAGAGATTACTAAAAAATAAAATATTTAAAAAAAAACTGAATACATCACCCTTGGAAGGGGAAATACCTTTCTTGTATTAATGAGTCATCATCTCTGTCATTAACTTGGAGGTAAAAACCATTTGTTTAATTGCAGCAAGGCATTCAGGTTCAGAGAATGGAGGAGCAAAGGAGAATAAAGTTGTGCTGAAAAGGTGCAAATTTAGGACAAGAAACAAAAAGCAGGAGCAGAGAGCTAGAGGGAAGGCAGAGGGGAGCTGAGAGCGGGGCTGTGGTGTAAAGACCCACCAGCGCCATGGTCCCTAGAGTGATCTAGAATAGAGAATTCCTCCCTAGTTCTGGACTCCCAAGAAGCCTAACCCAGTTACAACTTCTCTTGGGTTGTTTTTTTTTTTTTCTTTCTTTCATGAAATCCCATCTTCCATATTTGTGTCTGAGCATGTGCATAGTAAGCCCTGTGTAAATAAAAGGAAAAACCTCTGTCTATACTCTCACACCACTTCTGACACCAAATGTATGGGGTTCCCACACTAAACAGTTCTCCAATTATGTCTGGACACCAACTAAGTGTCCTACAATTCAATTTGACACTAACTACCTGGAGTTAGTGTAGACCTCACAGATGAAGGGCTCAGTCCCCTAAGATTATCCCCCACTTCAGATGGCAACCAGAAGTAGTGGGTCCCCAGATGACTGACTTGGCTGCAAATTGGGGGTTCACACAAACCCTTCCTCAGGTTTGGTAATTTGCTATAGTGGCTCATAGAACTCAGGAAAACATGTTTGCTAGTTTATTACAAAGGATATAATAAAGGATACAGATGGACATCCAGATGAAGAGGTACATCTGACTGGAAGGGTTCTGAGTGCAGGAGCTTCTGTCTCCGTGGAGTCATGGTGCACCGCTGTCTTGGCATGTGGAGGTGTTCACCAACCTGGAAGCCTTCCAAACTCTGTACTTTAGGGATTTTTATGGAAGCTTCGTTATGTAGGCATGATCAGTTATTAACTTAATCTCTAGCTGCTCCTGTCCCCAGAGGATGCGGGGTGGGGTTAAAAGTTCTAAGCTTTTAGGCATGGCTTGGTCTTCCTGGTGACCATCCCCCATCCTGAAGCTATCCAAGAGCCCACCAAAAGTTGCCTCACTACGACAAAAGTGAGAACCTGTGTCAGGATCCAAGGTCAAAGAACAAATGTTAAAATAAAAGATACTCTTAGCATCCCTCTCACTCAGAAAATTACAAGGGTTTTAGGAGCCCTATTTCAGGAACTGGGAGAAGAGACAAAATATATACTATGCATTATATGCCACAATGACATAGTGTGACTGAGTATTTATTCCTCACAATAAAGCTTAACCAAAACACAGCCTCATGCTCTTGGCCCTGTCAAACTGACAGTACCTCATGTGAAAGACGTTGACTTGCTTTGACCCTTTTGGTTGAGCCAGTGATGTGGCATTCATCATGGTGGTCTCAATCCAGCTCAAGAGCACCAAATTACATGGAAAAGTCAATGGAATGGGGAGGGCCCGGGGCCAGTCACCAGAATGAAGAGATGATGACATGGGATAGAATAGGCACAGCAAACAGAAGTGAGGGCTACAGCCTAGGGGTAGGTCCAAGGCTGAACTCAGAGTCTCTGGAGGCCCCAGGAAGAAGAGGAGAGAACCTTAGTTCTGCTCATCTGCCAAAAGAGGGTGGGGAGATCTCTGTACTTCTCCCTGATGATTTCATTGCTTTTTTCAGAATTCTTACTGTCCATTTTATCCGTCAAACCGAATTTCCCTTGGCTCTATTGCTCTTTCTTGATTTTTTTTTCATACCCACCCCCATTTCCCTTATGCCTGGAACAGTCTCCCACTTAGCATCTGCCTGCCCAGTGCCTTGCCTTCCTTTACAATGCCACCTACCACTTAGTTTCTCTGATTAAGTGAAAGCTGAATAATCATACTTCTCTCCCCAAAATGCATTTACTTAAATCCCAAATGTCCCTAGGGTTGCCGTACATGATGAAAAGTCTCTGACTGACTGATTTTCTTTAAGGGAATTAAATGAGATTACTCATTAAAAGCACCATGCCTGGTACATAAGAATGTTCATTGAATTACAGCTGTTAATTAATAATGACATATTATTCATAATAGTAACAAGAAGAAGATATAGGCTCTAAGAAGACAAGAAAAATTGGCCAATGGTCTGGTTCACCTGGGCAGATGCCCATCCTCTTCCAATCAGCCATGGTTAGGCCTATGAAGGCCTGCTGATTTCAGGCTGAGTTAGAGGGAGGAGTTAGGCATGGCATAAAAATCTATTAATTTCTGCTATAATTAAATATTTGAATATTAGGTTACTGAACCTGGGCATAGAGTAAACCATTGTCCTTGTCTTGACCAGTACGCCATCTATGTGTACCCTCATGCCACGGCTTATCACTTTGTATCCAGGGTTACAGTTATTCCTGAACACATTTCGTGTCTCATGGTCAACTATGTGTTCTTGAAACTAGTCTCCTAGATTCCAGGCACAACCCAGATGTCTGGGGAATGCTTGGTGAATGAGTGGATGGATCATCGGATGGATGGATAATGAAAGAGGATAATACACATCCTCTGAACATCAAACCCCAGAGTAGCAGCCTATGCTTCTCCAGGCCTTTCTCATCATCCTTTCCCCTTTCATTTGTTCATTCATTCAGACAACAAATGTTTACTGAGCACTTACTATGTGCAAGGGTCTGGGAATCCTGCTAAATATCCTACAATACCTAGATCAACCCGCAGGTCAAAGAGTTATCTGGCCCAAAATGTCAATAGTGCTGAGCCAAGAAACCCTGGTCAATACAGTGTTGGCATCTAAGCTGTAAATTCAACTGTAAATTGTGAAATCAAAGACCAGAGTATAAGGCACAGAGTAGGTGCTCAAAGAATGTTTGTTAACCACATGAATGAATGAATGATACCTTCCATTTGTAATTTGGCTGAGTGCCTGGTACGGGGTTGTGTCAGAGTAGCTGTTCCATTAATGGCTATTGACCTGTTCCTGTAAATGTTACCCCCTGAAGAGCCACCTGTGCAGCAGCTGGGGATGATGTCTTCCTGGCTGGGGGACAGGATGGCTTCATAGCTGCGGTCTGGGGTTCCCATAAATTGCTGTGGGAAGCCACAAAGCAGAGGAGCAGACAGTGTTTCTCTACATTGTGATGGATTCATGGTCTCTTCTCCTGTCCCTCTTCTTTCTTTTTTTTTTTATTAAGAAATTTTTTTTTAAACATTTGTTCATTTTTTGAGAGACAGAGAGAGACAGAGCATGAGCTGGGCAGGGGCGGAGAGAGAAGGAGACACAGAATCCAAAGCAGGCTCCAGGCTCTGAGCTGTCAGCACAGAGCCCGACGTGGGGCTCGAACTCATGAGCTGTGAGATCATGACTTGAGCCAAAGTCAGACCCTTAACCGACTGAGCCACCCAGGTGGCCCGTGTCCCTCTTCTTTCAAACTCTCAGACAGAAGGTATAAAGGGCTCAGCCAAGTGAGATCCTATGAAATCAGCTCCTCAGGAAAGGGAAGAAGAAATGAGGCCAGACTGAGGGTTATTGTTAACACATTTGAGGATCAAGAGCCCATTAGAAGAGGAGATGGGGTGGAGCTTGGGGGACAGGACTCTTCTTCACTGTGTTCTTCCTAATTCATTTACACAACAAATATTCCCTGAGTGCCAGAGACTCTTTAGGGATATGTGAGTTAATAGAAGAGACCCAAATACCCATCCTCTTGGAACTTACATTTTAAAGAAACAGGATGGACAATTGATAAGTCAGTCAGATATATAGTGTGTGAAAGGGTCATATGCCTGATGGAGAAAAACCAAGCAGGGTAGGAAAATAAGGTTGCTTGGGATTGAATTTGTTGGTTAAATTGAGGTGAAATTCACATAACATAAAATTAACCATTTTAAAGTGAACAATTCAGTGGTATTTAGTACGTTCACAATGCTGTGCAAATCCACCTCCGTCTAGTTCCCAAACATTTTCATCACCAGAAAGGAGACCCCACACCCATTAGCAATCTCTCCCCCTCACCTCCCACCCCCAGCCCGGCAACCACAAATCTGCTTTCTGTCTCTATGGATTTACCAGCCCCTTGTATCCACTAAGTTTCTTTCTTTGTGGATTTACCTATTCTGGGCCTGTCATGTAAATGGAATCATACACTGTGTGGTCTTTCGTGACTGGCCTCTTTTCACTCTGCATCATGTTTTCAAGGTCAACTCATGTTTTAGCATGGATCAGTCCATTCCTGAATAATATTCTATTGTATGGAGATATCACATCTGATATATCCATTCATCAGCTGATGGACATTTGGGTTGTTTCCACCTTTGGCTACTGTGAATAATGTCACCACGAACTTTCTGGTACAAGTATTTGAGTTCCAGTTTTCAATTCTTTCAGGTAACTACTTAAGAGTAGAATCGCCAAACTGTTTTCCACAATGGATGTACCATTTTATGTGCCGACCCGCAGTTTACAGGGTTTCCAGTTTCTCCACATCCTCACAAACACTGATTATTTTCTATTTAGTAAATAATAGCCATCCTAGTGGTAATAACTGGTGAGGTTCTGATTTGCATTTCCCTGATGCAAGTCATTAGGTGAGCATTTCTTTGTGTGCTCTTGGGCCTTTTGTGTATCTTCTAAGAGAGATGTCTCTTTAAGTCCTTTGCCCACATTTGCATCAGATTGTCTTTTTGTCATTGAGATATATGAAGGGGGGGGGGTTGGTCTTTTAAATAAGGTGGTCAGAAAAGGCCTGTGAAGATGACTTTTAAATGAAGACCTAAAGAGGTTGAGGGAGCGAGCCACTGGAAAGTCTGAGTAGAGCATTGCAGGCAGAGGGAATGGGAAGTGCAAAGGACCTGAGGCAAATTATCTTCACTTGTCCGTAACTGTTTTCTGGTCTGCAAATGGGGAAGAATAAGACTGTGAAGACAATATCACATAGAATGTTAACAGATTATCAACATCAGGAAAAATAGTTGTTATCTACTTCACAGTGTTCTCACAAGAATTAACTTAAATAATATACCCAGCCCAGGCCTGACACATAGTAGTGCTCAGAAATGTGGAGTTGGAACCCAGATCAGGAGGACTTCACATCCCGAGGCCACCAGGAAGGAAATGGTTTACAGGAGAACCTGAGGGGTTTCATGGCTGGGAGGCCAGTCTGACCCAGGCTACCATGTTCTGTCCTCTGTTTATGTTTTTATGTTTATGTTTTATAATTTATTTATATACTCACATTAAGCAGAGGGATTTGGGTCTGAATGCCAGCTTTCACCAAGTAACATGAGGCAAATTTCTTAACTTCTTTGAACATAGTTTCTTCATTTGTGCCTCAGTGTGTAGACAGGATTCAAGATCATATATGTATCAATAGGAGATTGAACAGATATTGTATGTGAATGTCACCAGTATATGGCAGATGCTCAAAAAATTCCCCTCTCTGATTATTTCATCATGTGTCTTGCCAGCATATATACTATTTTCAAAAAATACGTTACCTTTAATCATGTCTTCAACACAAGTTGCCATGTTGTTTTGGTTTGTTTTGTTTGGCAGGTATAGAAGATGGGCTTTGGGGTCTCAGGTGAGAGTTCATATCCCAGTTCCTGTACTTCCTGGCTGTTGGACCTTGTGCCTATGTCTTAACTTCTCTGAGCTTTGGTTTCCTAGTCCACCTTCCAAAGCAGTTGTAAGGATTCAGATCATTTCTATAAAGCGCCCAGCAACCAATGAGGATTCTTGGCCTCAAGACCACTGGTGGCTACCTTGAAAAAGGTAAAGGAAGTCCAGGAAGTCTGGGTGGCAAAGGAAGAATAAGAGAAAAATCCCAAACAGACTTATCTAGAAAAGCTCCTTAGAAGTCTAGCAAGAGTGAAACCATAATGGATGAATTTTCCGGTTCTCACTCTTCTCCCTCTAGAAGGAGCTAAGAGTCGGGAATTCCAGATGCTGTATCTAAAGCTAACTCTGTGCCCTCTGGCGAGTCCCTTACCCTCTGGGCACCTTAGTTTCCCAGGGGTCGTTCTCCAGGGTCCCTCTCCTCTCTGTAACCACTGCAGCACCACTGCTGACCAGCAGAGGGCAGCGATGCCCCAACATTCACTATGGAGTCTGCCTCCTAGTCTAATTTTGTTTGCTCTGTTGCTATTGTCTGCCTCCAGACAAGAAATAGAGATAGTGGTATGTTTCTCTTTTTCAAAGAGTCTTATTTTATCCTCAGTGCGCAGCCAGAATAAGGTCTTGCCACAGGATACAGATGAGGAAACAGAACTCAGAAGCATAAGAAACTTAACAAGGCCACATAGAAACACAATTGACTGACAATTTTGGTCACACCACATCCTAAATTTAGACTGTTCCAATTCTGGAGATGCATTGCAATATGTCTGATCTGCTTAGTGTAGATAATCCATTTTTTACTTTATGGTTCATGAAGTATTTTCTGATCCTTAATGTCAGAGGATTCTAATCTTGTTCTCACCAGTGTACAGTTGAGCAAATGGAGGCTTCTAGAGGTTATGCCATTTGGCTTAGCATTTCCTTAATCAGCTCCATCTTAAAGGTTGTTGGGTAGACTCCAGAAATATTAGCTTAAAAAGTACAGAACTTGGTGTTTCGCAGCAGTTTTCATGTGATGGGACATAGTTCTAGTCCAAATACTGTTACTTGTTTGCAAAAGGTATTTGGCCCCTCTCTGTCTCAGCACGGTGATTAGCAATTCCATGTGGAACTGGAATAGCTGTAGATTGACAGGGGTACTCAAAAGGGACTATCAAATGATATACCTGTCCCCAGATCCAGATTTTGATATCCACCCCCAACCACTGAATCTCTGGGTGTTTCTTGTTTTGGGTTTTTTTTGTTTTTGTTTTTGTTTTTGTTTTTGCTTACTTTGTTTTAAGTAGGCTTCACCCCTAATGCAGAGCTCAATGTGGGGCTTGAACTCATGACCCTGAGATCAAGACCTGAGCAGAGATGGACACTTGACCAACTGAGCCACCGAAGAGCCCCGAGCATCCCTGTTTTTGATGGCTGTTTCATTTGTATGTTTTGCAATGTCTTTAATAAACCCTTGGGTTGGTTAAGATGCTGTAACAGAAAGGCACAATTCAAATTAGCTTCAACACTTAAAACATTAAGGAAGATTTTACTTCATATAACAAGTAAATTCCAAGGTGGCTTATGAAGCAACCCAACAAATCAGTAGAATTATCCTCCCCAAAATGTCAATAGTGCTGAGGTTAAGAAACCCTGAATTAGACCAGATAGGATTCACCCTTTACAGCAGGGGTTGGGGCTGGGGTCTGCCTCAGTGAAGTACATGGCGGGAGGACACCACACACAATTGGGTTTGGAGAGTCTGAAAGAGGAAAGGAGGACTGGCTTTTAGGAAGGAAATCAGCAGTCTGTTATAAATCCCGATGCTGTAAATTTAGCTCTCAGGGAGGTCGGGCTGGCTCTTACACTGAGTACACCCTGCTGTTGGCAGTTAGGGGAATATAAGAGAATCAATACTTGGCTCTTACCTTTATCCTGCTTATAGTTTGGCTGTTTATTTTTTATTTACTTATTTATTTTAAGTGTATTTATTTATTTTGAGAGAGTGCGTGCACGAGCAGGGGAGGGGTAGGGAGAGAGAGGTTATGCCATTTGGCTTAGCATTTCCTTAATCAGCTCCATCTTAAAGATTGTTGGGTAGACTCCAGAAATACTGGCTTAAAAAGTACAGAACTTGGTGTTTCGCGGGCTCTGAGCTGCCAGTGTGGAGCCCAACACGGGGCCTGAACTCATAAACCGTGAGATCATGACCTGAGCCAAAATCAAGAGCCAGACCCTCAACTGACTGAGCCACTCAGGCACCCCTATAGTCCAGCTGTTTAAACCAGACTTGTATTACTTCCTTTTTCACTATTACCATTTGTCATTTTTTTTTTAAATTGTAGACAATACTGAAAGGAATAGAGACGAGCCAGAATCACCCATATCCAGGCAAGGTAGCTAATGTTATTGTTTATTTTCTTCTTATGTAGGCCCCTTCTTATTTTCTTCTGATATAGGCCCTGTTTTCTAATTGTTGATTTCATGCACATCGTTTCCTCATTCTTTCATTCAACAGCTATAGAGCTGAGTGCTGGTGTGTGTGGTTCAGATTCTCACTGTACAGAGACACAATTTCATTGTAGCCCACAGTGGTCGAATAGGGGAGGGGTAGCCTGGGTCTGGAAATCCACTTTAGTAGGAAAGAGCATATGAGGATGGAATGAGAGGAGGGGAATGTCCCAGAAACAAAGGCAGAGCAGGTAAGGGTAGGAGGGAAGACTGATGTGTACTACAAGGCCAGAGGAAAGGAGTCCATGGCAGGGAAGATTCTAGGTGTAATAGACATGCCTGTCTGGCATTCATCCCCGCTTCTGATAACACCACCCAATTTTACTTTGGGGGAGTCACTCCTCCACTATCAACCCTCAGCTCCTGGGGTGTAGCGAACCTGGTCCCCTTTGTTTGGTGGTGGTCACATGACCAAGACTGGCCAATCAGTACACCATATCCCTCTGGCCAGTGATTGGCTCCCGGGTGCACGCATAACTAGATTACACTAATCGGGACCAGCGAGACTCAATTCCATCTGTTGGCACCATCTGGAAGAAGAAGCCCTCTTTCTATTGGATTTGAAGCTAGGATGAGACCTCGAACTGCTGGTAGAAGTCTTGGCTTCATGAGTGGAGGGCTACCTGAAGATAAAGCCAATGGAATAAGGAGTGAAATCAAGAGAGAAGAATTGTTGGAGTTCTGAGGACAACATTTGATCTTCTAGATTCAGTTGTGCTTGAAGCCTATGGCTCCTTTGGATTGTCCAGTTATATGAGCTAATAAATTGCCTTTGTTTTTCTTTTTTCTTTCTTATTTTATTTTATTTTTTTGCTTAAGGAAGTTTCAGTTAACTTTCTTCTGCAACTGAAAGGTTTAATACACTTTGCAGCCTAGAGTAATGGAAAAAGCATCAGAATCCTTGGGGTCAGTAGGACTTTGCTCTGCCACTAACCAGCTGTGTCCCTGGGCAAACCACTTCATCTCTCCAGGACTCAACTCCTCTCTAAAATGGACAAAATAATATGTGCTTCTTGGGTTCTTGTTAGAAGTGAATGACAGCACTCTGTGCGCTAAAAGGAAACGAAAATGTAGAGGATTCTTATGTAATTGCAGGGATAATTTTAGGAAGGAAATTCCAGAAGGGCTAGAAGCCTGGCATGGTAAACTTGGATGCTGCAAGTGCCAGGTGGTGATCTAAGTGAAGTGAAGTGGGATCAGGTGCAAGAAAGATCATAGACCTCCTGGTCTACTTTCCCCCCTTTGATAAATACATGAGAAAAGGAATATTATTCTAAGAAAAATGGCAGCACAAACATGATCAGCAACTGACACGAGCTCCAGGATCACAGACGATGGGGTGTGGGGACTGTGGAAAACTGGACAGTGCGCGTCTCCATCTGAGGCATGCAGTCTCTTCTCAGTCCTAGCCAATCTGCCACATGGTATATCCAGGTTTCCTAAATTTTTGAGGGAACCCAGAAATCCAGACAGTCTGAATAAATAGAATCGAGAGTCATTGGTTTTGATTGTCCTCATCTTGAAATATCTCAATTTCCAAACATTGGTTCATTCTGTTGGTTGGTTTGTTTAGCACTCTGTGAGCCAAACACAACTTGCCTACCTGTCAACCTTAGCGCTCAGAATGCTAGTTTGTCGTCCCTTGTGTAGGTGCCCGGATGAATCTCCATTGGAAGAATGAGAGAAGGTGGTTAGCAGGGAGATATCCATACAAAACCAAGGGATAGGCGGAAGGTTCATGCAAGAGGACCTTCATCCTCTCCTGGAAAGCAGCTCCATAAATATTCATTCAATTCTCACATCAACCCTATGGGATAGGGCAGGTTGGTTCCATTATGCAGATGGGAAACCGAGGCTCACGGAGTGCCCACATCCACAAGTTACAAAGTAGCCCCTCAAGGCAGTACTCCTTACCTCCTTGCTGGTGGTACCCAGGTAGGAGATGACTTTGAAGTTCACTAAGAAGCTCAAGGCATTCCAAGGAAAATGGACCCTTTGGCTTAAAGGATGCCAACCTGGCTTTGGAACCCACTATATCTCCAATAACTTTTAGATCTCCTTGCCTTAAAGTGAATATTAGCACTGGGCAGCACTTTTCTGATGATGTGGTAGCTACAGAGTGTACCGTTCAGAAGTCCTTCAGGAGAGTCTGCTGTGAAGAACATGGTTGACTGACAGCCCTGGGTCCTGCCCTCTGGCTCTGCCAAATTCACGCTAAGGCTGTATTTCCCCCTGGCTGCTCCCAGCCAACGACTGAGCACAGTGGGACAGTTATCTGCTAGCAAGGAAATAGGGTTTCACATTGTAACAGTGATGCCCATGGGCCCTGGAACCAGAATCATTAGGGCGTGAGCCCTGCTTGCCAGTGGTCTGACCGTTAAAAAGTTTCTTAACCCACTTTGAGTCTCTACTTCCTCATCTGTTGAATCAGTGATTCTCAACCAGGAGCAATTTTATCCCCCCCCCCCCCGGGGGGCCTTTGGGAGTGTCTAGAGATGTGTTCGGGTTGTCACAATTGGAGGAACTAGAGGGAGAGGGGGTTACTGCTACTGACACCATGTGGTGAGAGGCCAGGGACATTGCTGAATATCTTACAATGCAAGAGCAGCACCCCAGGCGCACACGCACACGCACACACACGCCCCAAAGAATGATCCAGCCTGAAATGTCCATAGTGCTGGGGTTAAAAAATCCTGGGTCAAATGGAGATGGTAATGGTAGCTAATTCAAAATGCTCTTGTGAGGGTGCTCTGGCTTCACGTTTTCAATACCTACCATTTCCACTTTCCCCCACCCCCTCTGCAAAGTCCACAGGGCAGGGGCCCGATGATTCTAGATCAATGTTCTGTATCACCAATGACTAGAACATGGAAGGTGCTGAGTAAAGTATTATGAATTGAAATATTTATCAGTACGAATCAACAAATGGTAACCATCATCATCACCACCACCATCATCATCATCATCATCATCATTCACTATCAACAGCCTTCCCAGCCACTGGCTCAGTGCCTGGGGAATAACTGGCCCTCTATGTTTGTTGAACGAATGAACGAATGAGTGAATGAATGAAAGAATGAGAAATGAAGGCATATTTACTCATTAACCACTAAATTTATGTACTTTGGAGAGATACTGGAAACTCTTGGGAAAGAGGCCCAGTCTTTCCCTTTTTATTTGCAAAGAGGAGTTTTGTTCGTCAAAGAAATGACTTGAAAGGGTTGAGACCTCTGGCAAGCCAGAGTCGGGGGGCCTGAGTCAAAGTCATGTACAGTTTAGGACGCACATCTTGCTTGGCTTAGGCAAAAAAGGAAAACGGGCCAGGCTTTGTGCAAACTCGCTGTGAAACAAGAGCTGTTTTCAGGGCCCAGGAACACGCTCTGTCCCATGTTTAATTTCTTCCATCTGTCTGGTATCTGACCTCTGTTGCACTCTAAGGCATTGCCACACATTGTCTGCGCACGTTCCCATATAAGGTGATCTCTCTCTCTCTCTCTCTTTCTCTTCCTCTCTTCCCCTCTCCCTCTCTTTCCAGGGGTTGGCCGGCAGCAGCACTCGCTTCCTCCACCCTGCTCTCCCTCTCTTGGCCTTCCCTGGCAGGCTCTGCTGTGAGGATGGATGGCTGGAGAGCGGGAAGGGGCAGGGGGCTGCCAAGGAATGTGGCAGGTTTATTTTTGTTCAGGCTGCATTCTTTGCCAGGCCTGCAGGCCCCAGCCACTTGGGGATGTCACATGCTGATAAGACAGTGGGGGTGACTGAGAGCTGTGGCTCAAATCTGTAACACCCCAGGTGTGAGCCGTCGTCACAAAGTAGGGGGGGGGGGCAAGGACTGTGAGGTCATGGAACTCACCTTTTCCCACTGCCTGGGTCTGATTCCCAGAAAGACAAGTTTGATCCTTCAGGAAAGCAATTGCAGGAATTGAGATCTGTAACCACTTAGACTGATCTCTGGGTAAAACCCAATGTTTGCAGCAGACTGGAGCAGAGGCAGGTCAGGGTGAAATGATTAGCTGTGTGACCTTGGGCAGATTGCCTGACCTCTCTGACTCTCAGTTTCTGTATCTGTCAAAATAGTATCAACGAATCTCCTCAATACTACTCTAGAATCATAGTGAAATGTAAACTTGGTGAGGGCAAGGATTATCGTCTCTTGTATTCACTGTTGTTCCACCAGAAGGTAGAATAGTGCCTGTCACAAAGTAGGTGCTCAAATAGGTGTTGAATGAATTAAATGAGACAATGCTTTAAGTGCTCAGCACCCAATAACTGATAGCTGTTTCTACCTATTTAACAGCAACAGATGCTTATTAGGCACCTATTAAGTGTCGGGCACTGTTAGGTGCTGGGGATGTAGCAGGGACAAGACAGACAAGGTCCTTGCCCTCAGAGAGCTTATATTCTAATGGGAGAGACACACAATCAAGTAAATCAAGTTCAGAGAGTACTAAGTGCTATAGGAGAACCTTGAAAAGGAATGCAGATGTGTGTTTTTCAAACCTTTTGACTGTGACTCACAGCAAGAAATCTGTTTGTCGTGTGACCTGAAGAACGCACATGCATTTTTATTAAACTGAAATAAAACCTTCACAAAACAATCATGGTAGATTGTCTGCAAAGATGTGTGCCAACAGTATAGCAAACATTGTTTCTGGTATGCACATGCCGCTCCCTGATCCAGAGGTAGAGTCTGTGTCTCCTTTCCTTGGATCAGGGAAGGTCTTTGGCCTTGCTTTGACCCACAGGACGCAACGGCAACGGCACTGCTGTTCTGGGTCTGCACTTTAAGAGGCCTGTCTGGCGGTTCTCACTTTTATGCTCTTAGTACCCTGCTGCCCTGCGAGGACGTGCAGGTGAGGCCCTTGCATGATGACAGACCACAAGGAGACAGCGTCCACTTGAAGGAAGAAGGGCAGCGGGCACAGAGGCCTCGGAGAGGAAGGAAGCCCCTCTGGGTGTTGTAGCCCCAGATGAGCCCCCAGCTGAATTCAGCCACAAGTCCGCCCGGGCCCGGGAGCAGAATAACTGCCCATCTGAGCCTGGCTGCCCTGCAGACTTGTGGGGGAAAGCATAGTTTTTAAGCTAATAAATTTGAAATGCTTTGTGACACAGCAAAAATATCTCTGACACAGAAATGTTTACCTTATTCTGTGGGATATTTTCTATTCCACTTCATTTCCTCCTCCTGAACGAGGAGGCGGAGCCAGGCCAGGGAAGATCCGGGTGAAGAACAGCCAGGGCGGGACAAACAGCAGTGCCAAGGTCTTGAGGCTGGGACAGCTTTGTTGTGTGCGAGCCACCAGCCACTGGAAGGAGGACCGTGGCGGGGGAGTAGAGAGAGAAGGCAAGCCTGGAATGAAATCAGGCCTTGCGCCATGAAGTGCTGGGACTTCAACTGACAGGCGCAAAGACCGCCTGGAAGACTTACAGTGGATGGCCGACCTCCCAAGCCCCTGACTGCCCATCCTTTCTTTTTCATTCAGGTGAGATTCACATTGTATAAAAGTAACCTCCTTAAAGGGAACGATTTGGTGACATCTAGAACATTCACAATACTGTGCAACTACCACCTCTAACTCCAGAAGATTTCCATCACCCCAGAAGCAAATCCTGTACTTGTTAAGCCTGTGCCCCACATTCTCCCCTCCCCTCAGTCCCCGGCAGTCACCAGTCTGCATTCTGTCTTTATGGATTTGTCTCTTGTAGATATTTCTCATAAATTGAATCATACGGTATGTGGACTTTCGTGTCTGGCTTCTTCGACTCAACAAAATGTTTTCAAGGTCCATCTATGCTGTAGCAGGTGTCCGTACTTACTTCTTTTTTTAATGGTTGAATAACGTTCTGCTGTATATTTATACCACAATTTGTTTCACCATTCATCCGTTTGCCCATCATTTCGGTTCTGTCACTCCATCTATAGCACTCTTATAGACTTGGATTTGACGTCATCAGCCCAGAAGGGAGAAAAGTTCTTGGCAACATGAAGGAGAAGGCCAGTTTGTGCCCTGCTGATCTTGGCCTTTACTTGTCCCCTCCCATCAACCTTTTCCTGCATGATTTGAAGCTTCCTGATGGCCCCAAATGCAGCTCCACTGCTGGTTACCCTTAAATACTCCCCCTGAATTCTATAAATACACCAACATTCAGCTGGGAAAAAAAGAACTTGAAAGGCATTTGAAATGAAAATACACTTTTTTTCCCATCACGGACCAAGTGTTTTCTCTCTGTCTTCCCCCTCTGTGATTCCAGGGTAAGCACTTGGATTTTAAACCATTAGCCCTACCTGCGTAAGAGAAGACTTTCCTTGGCAAAGCCCTCGTAGGCAGAGAAAGCCAGACGGCATGTTAACACTGGCCCTCCCACACAGAAAATCCCTTTGCCTCCTGCTTCAGTGGCCTGATTTATGGTCCTTCTTTCAGACTCTGCTGAGCCGGTTTTGAGCCAGTTTAGTAGGTTGTGAAAATGGCTTTGGGATCAGGGCGATCCGTGTCTGAATCTTGGCTCAGCCAGCTGCTAGGTATGTCACCTTGGGCCCTCTACTAACTCTCCAGGCCTCAATTTCCTTAATTATAAAATAGAAAAAACAATATTGCCTTGCAGCCTTGTTGTGAAGATCAAATGAGACGATGTGGATGTGGGCAGTGTGCTGAAATGAAATTAGGCCTCACTCCATGCCATGCCTGGAGCTAGAGGGCCAGGGGAGCTTGGAGACATGGGAGTAGTACGGTTGACCTCTCCAGGCCTTTCTGCCCATCACTTGGATTGTATAATTCAATATAGAATTCAATTTATAATTTGCTCAGTCTGCCCCTCCAGATCCCCATACTACCATTTTCTTCCTGGCTCTTTGTCCTGGGAGCCCAGTCTGCACCTAATGACCTCAGCAGGGCTGCCTGTCCTTTTGGCACACTTTTGGGTTTAGCCAATGAGAGACCAGATGGGAGATCAGAGGGTGGAAGGAGAGTGAGGTCAAGAATGGCTGCATCTAATGGGTTCTGTTAGGCAACCTTCTCCATAGAGCTACTCACTCTGTTGGGCTTTTGGTGCCTGTTCCCTTCTCTTGCTGAGTCAGACTTAAGGCAGCAATGGCTGCCTTTGTTGTTGGTGTTTTGTTAGTTTCCCTAAACCCTGCCCACACCTTTATAAATGGTCCTTTATCAAGTTCTCCACAATTGCCCAGACTGTGCCATCTTTATTCTGCTAGGAAGCTGACAGTTACAGAGATTAGCCATTTTACTCCACAGCTCAGATTTGCAAAAAGGACATTATTTTATAATCACCTGAAATCCAAATATGAGATCCCATCCTGTCATTATTGGGCATCTCCTTCTCACACACATCCTGGGTGTTGCCAAGTCCTTGGGCTCTTCTGTGGGGGCAAAGCTTCAGAGAGTCACTTGCAGTCTTCTGTCACTGGCCCATCCCAGTGACTACTTGATCACCCACCCATCATCCCTGACTGCCTGGTCCTTTCAGGTTGAATAGCATCATTCGATGCTTCCACGTCAGGCCTGGGACAAGGAGTTTGGGCCACACCAGAAGCTACTGGATTCACGATGTGGCTTCCACAGGGTATTTCTCCCTTCTTAGGAGCTGCCCCAGAACGATCAACCTGTGATCCTTTCTCATTCTCCTTAGCATCTCTCTTCTCTTGCCTTACTTTGGAAGGAACTCCTCTCTCTACTTCCTCTTGAGGACGGCCAGTATAATCTCTCCCAAAGACTGAAGACCTTTACAAAAGGCAGGAAGTACAGCTTCTGATTTCAGCCTGCAAATCTCAAGGCAATGCACATTGTTTCCAGAGGAAGGGAAACAGAAGGAGTGCACACAGAAATTAATATTTCAATAAATTCCAACACATATGGGAAGCATTTAACAGAGTTCCTGACATACAGTAAGCACTTAGTAAGTGATGACATGATTATTATTTGAGCCCGATAAAAATGTTAGGTGCATCCTATTTTTTCAATCCATACTTGTACCCAAGGACTTAATAGGAATTGCATATTATTTTGACTCTTCTACACTACATTGCCCATTAATCTCCCCAAACCCATTAAAAAGCTATTTTACAAAAATGTAGTACCAGACACACATTTAACAAGACCTCTGGAATCTCATCCATCCAGTTGAATGTTTCACGTATTATTTATCTTTTTACCTTTTAGAAAAGCACATTGTGCTACTAAACATACCCACAAGATTAAATTGCCAGAGCTGAGACAATTTAGGATATATGCAAAACTCAATTCAGGTTTCTGTTTAAATTCAATTTCTTTCCTCTCCAAGTAACCTAGATGGCAACGGCATTAAATGACAATTAATGGATAGCAGAATAACCCACTTCCAAATTTGTTCCTGTGTCTGGGTCATTTTTCCCAGTTTTGAAAGAATGAGCTAAAGCGGGCAGTGTGCAGAGGAGCCCCAGATGGGATAGCATCTTGAAAACTGGCATTCTCTGAATACTCATGCAGAATCCAGAAATATCTCATGGTCAGGATGAAAGGTCTAAATTTAATACCAAAAACAGAAAATTGGCTTAGCTTCCCTGTACTCTGCACAGGAAAGTTCTTGTTTGGAAGTTCTGAAATGAGAAGGGGCTGGAGGCATTATGTTCACAGCATCCTCAGATTTTCATGGAGACCTGGGGAGTCTGCTGATACCTCAAGACCTCAGTTGGCCCATGATGGAAGCTTGGATTGATGAAAGATGATTTGTTGGGAGGAAATCAAGGAGAAGGTTTGCACTGATACAGATATCCACACAATAAGTACAGGCTTATTTCTTCCTCTTCTGGTTTTGCTTACCCAGCTTTTAAGATTTAACCACCTTCCCTTGGGGCACCTGGGTGGCTTAGTCGATTAAAATGCTGACTCCTGATTTCAGCTCAGGTCATGATGGCCTCACGGTTCATGAGATCGGGCCCCATATCAGGCTTTGTACTGACAGCGTGGGGCCTGCGTAGGTTTCTCTCTCTCCTCTCTCTCTCTCTGCTCCTCCCCAACTGGTGTGTGCATGCACGTACATACTCTCTCTCAAATAAATAAACTTAAAAAAAAAATTTAACCACCTTCACTGTAGGAGACATCTGCTGTTCTTGTTTGCATTGAATCTCTATCTCTGGTAACAGAACCCGGCTCTTCCTTTTTTTGGGAGTTGCCCTCACGTGACTCATCTATCAGAGTCATAGCCGTTGAATCAAGAATGGTCTGACACACTTGAGACCAGTGAAGAGTCGGCTCTGGGAATTTGCTGGAACTATTGGAGAAAAGATTCTACTTTTAGTGAGGTTGCTAGGCTGGAAGAATGTAAACCTCTTGCTACAAGCGGCCCATTCAGAGGGAAGTGGAGACAAGAGACAGAGAAATGGAGGGAGAAAGAATGTCAAGATGACATCACTGACCAAATCAAGCCATACCTGAAGGTAGAATATCCTTGGACTTCACAGTTGCATGAAATGATGAGCCCCTCCTTGTTTTAATTTTGTACTAAACTGACTCTTAAAAAATACACTTGACCAGGAGTGATTTTTCCCACCTCTGAATAACCAGAGCAGGGATTCACAACCGTGGATGGCCTTGCAGTATCTACAAGGTTAAATAAGGGAGTCATAAGGGGCAGCTTCTAGATTCTCTCACCAACTCCACACCTGTCCCCACCCTCTTCTCCACTAGAGGCTGGTGAACTTTTAAAGCACACTTCCTTGTAACAGCGTCTTTATCAGAGGGCTTCAGGTGGGAAGCATATTGGGAATTTTAGTGCTTTGGTAGCAAGGGACAAGTAGGTTTCAACAACAGTTTGTTGTTAAAAACCAAAAACTGCTAAAGAATCCACATTTTGGGTTCTGTAGTCTACAACCATGAGCACCCAAGAGGCTAAGATTAACAAGAATTGAAAAGACAAACCCAAGAGTGAATGGCCACTCACCTCCCACTCACCCATGCCCTTGACGTTATATACCCTGTTCATCTGACTTGGCCAATGGAAGTGCTTTAGCCATGAGTCGGTGGAGGTATGTACATGGATGTTCACAGCACCATTGTTCATTATAGCCAAAAAGTGGAAACAATCCAAATGTGCACCAACTGAGGAATAGATGAACAATGGAATATTATCCTGGCCACAAAAATGGAATGAGGTACTGATACATGCTACAACGTGGATGAACCTTAAAAACACAATACTAACTGAAAGAAGCCAGACACAAAGAGTCACATACTTTATGATTCCTTTAATATGAAATGTCCAGAAAAGGTATTTTCATAGAGAAGGAAAGCAGATTAGTGGTTGCCAGGGGCTGAGCAGTGATAGGGGTTTTGGAAATCGTGAACTAGGAGTTGATGGCTAAAGGGTCCAGGGTTTCTTTTTGGGTGATGAAAATGTTCAGTGATTAGATAGTGGTGATGGTTGCACAACTTTGTAAGTATGCTAAAAGCCATTGAATTGTACACTTTATTTTTTACAATAATTTTTAAAAATTTGAGTGTACTTGACACACATTGTTAACATTGTTTTCAGGTATCCAACATAGTGATTCGCTGTATGTTATGTTATGCTTAGCACAAGTGTAGTTACCGTCTGTCAACATACGTCACTGTTACAATATCATTGACTATACTCTCTACACTGTGCCTTTTATTCCCATGACTTAGTCATTCCTTAACTGGAAGGCTGTTTCTTGCACTCCCTTTCAACTATTTTGCCCATCCCCCCCTTCCCTCTGGCAACCACCAGTTTGTTCTCTGTATTTATAGTATGACTTGACTTTTTGTTTATTCATTTGTTTTGTTTTTTAGATTCCACATATGAGTGAAATCATATGGTATCTGTCTTTCTGAGTTATTTCGCGTAGCACCACGCTCTAAGTCCATCCTTGTTGCAAGTGGCAAGATCTCATCCTTTTTTATGGCTGTGTGATATCCAGTGTGTGTGTGTGTGTGTGTGTGTGTGTGTGTGTGTGTGTGTGTGTGTGTATTTTCTTTACCCATTTGTTTATCAATGAACACTTGGGTTGCTTCCATTTCTTGGCTATTGTAAATAATGCTGCAATAAACATAGGGATGCATATATCTTTGGGATTAGTGTGAATTATACACTTTAAATGGGTGAATTGGGGGTGCTTGTGTGGCTTAGTTGGTTAAGCATCCAATTTCAGCTCAGGTCATGATCTTATGTTTGCAATTTCAAGCCCCGCATCGGGCTCTGCTGTCAGTGCAGAGCTCACTTCAGATCCTCTGTCCCCTCTCTCTCTGCCCCTCCTCTGCTCTCTCTCTCTCTCTCTCTCAAATAAACTTTAAAAAATAAATAAATAAAATAGGGGTGCCTGGCTGGCCTAGTCAGTTAAGCATCTGACTCTTGGTTTTAGCTCAGATCATGATCTCACGGTTCATGGGTTTGAGCCCTGTGTCAGGCTGTGCACTGGCAGTCTCCTGGGATTCTCTGTCTCCTTCTCTCTCTGTCCTTCCCCAGCTCACACTGTCTCTGTCTCTCTCAAAATAAATTAATAAACTTTAAAAATTTTAAATTAGTTAATTAATTAAATGGGTGAATTGTATGTATGTGAATTATACCTTAATGAAATTTTTTTTTTTAAATATAGAGTCAGGGTAGGGGTGGAAACCTTTCAGAAATACTGTCTCATATAACTGGGCATCCCCTCAGCTATTAAAAATGTTTGATACAGGGATGCCTGGGTGGCTCGGTCAGTTAATCATCCTACTTTGGCTCAGCTCGTGGTCTCATGGTTCATGAGTTTGAGCCCCATATCAGGCTGTCTGCTGTCAGCGTGGAGCCCACTTCAGATCCTCTGTCTCCCTCTCTCTTTGCCCCTCCCCCACTCGCATGCAGGTGCACTTTCATTCTATCTTTCTCTCAAAAATAAACATTAAAAAATTATTAAAATGCTTTAAAAATGCCAAATATAGTTCAGCCAAGAGGCATCTTTGGAGGTTTACAAGGAAGACTCAATATAGCATCTAAGAGGAAAAAAAAGTCTTCATGTGGGTGGCTTGACTTGGTATGTTATCAGCCTTCAGTGGTGTGGAATTATTGCTGAGAAGTTCCTCTTGGGCTCTTCAATGAATCCATTCAAGGTTTTATCTTAAACGAATCAGAGGGTGGTAGCAAGCCTTCCTTTGGCCTGTATCTAGGCCCTATAGATAGGCAGACACCTAATATGAGCTGGCTCCTCTATGTTCTCTTTTCTTGCTTCAAGTTGGAATATAAGCTTCTCAGTATATGGATCTGGGAAGTAGGCTGACTGGCCTCAAATTCTTTCTTGTGTTCCAGAGCAACTACATTAAGTATAGAATCCATTCAAGTTTGAGTGCAGAGTGGATTGCATTACTTACTTGAATTTACCCAGGATTGCATTCTCATAACTGAAAAGTATAGTGTTTCTATAATAGCTGCAACAGGCAGAGGAGGAACTAAAAACTACTTGATAAACCACTCTTCTCTTTCTATAGCCTACATCTGTAGACTCTACAGAAGGAATAAATCTAACCATCTCATTTTTTTTTTTTTTTAAGTAGGGGAAAAAAGGTAAAATGTCCTTAGCTCTTCCAATGCCAGGCACTGTTCTAATCACTTTCCTTTTATTAACTCAATCCTCACATCAGCCTTTTGAGGAAGGTGTTCTTAGAGCCACATTTTATAGACAGATGAGGAAAGTTCTGAAAGGTGAAGCCACAAAATGGCAGACCCAGTTTTCAAATCCAGCTCGCCCAGAGAATCACCAATATGCCGACCAGGATCAATTAATTATGCAATCCCTATGCAGAATCTTTTGTTTTACCAAAGTTATTTAAATTATTTAATTTTTCAAGGTTTGAAGCGTTACCTCCTCCAACTCCTCATGAGCACCTGTGAGCCAGGATGGGTCTTTGTTTTTCTTCCAACCGCCCCACAGGATGCCTCTGCTTGATAGTTCAATAGTCAGAAGGCAGCCAGCAATGGATTCGTCTTGCAATATTCTGTTCCCTCTGCCGGAAAAAATATCCCCTTTCCCAATTGGCTAATTTTCACTGGTCCTTAAACATCATTTTTACCGATGGAAACTTTCCTAAGAGTATCGTCCGTTCAGCCCCAAATAAGCTTGGGATACTTCATCTGGGTCCCCCCATCTTCGGGTCCTTTTGTGATAGCATTTCTCATAGTAGTATCAGAGTTGCCTTTAAATTGTTTCTATCTGCCCTTGAAGACAGGACCCTCATAGTCCTGGCTTCCTTTGCATCCCCAGCAGCTAGCACAGGGCCAGGCATATAGGAGATGCCTAATATGGAATTTGTTCCTTTTGTTTGTTTGTTTTATTTTTCTCTAAGACTGATGCTAAATCTGTAGTTGGTTTTTTCCAAGACGTTTGAACAGGCAACTACATTTTCAGGGCATGAGGAATTCAATTTTTTTTTTCTTCCTCTCATATTTTCCTTGCCAGCTGACATCACGAAGTACAGTGCTCTCCAGTCCTCGCCCTGGCTCAGGACCCGTGAACCCACTTTGCACGTGGGCCGGGCACGCCACTTTTCCCAGTCAGGGACCTGGGCCCCAGCGCGCGCCCCCGAGGGCCCCGCGGAAATGCCCTGGCCCACCCGCCGGAAGTGACGTAACGCCACGTCCTAGCAACCGTTGCCAAGGAGCTCGTCTCTAGGAACCCACTAGAGCCTGGATGCCTCCTGCGGGGGGGAAAAAAGTGGTTTCTTGACGAGAATTTGAGGTAACCTCGCCAACCCGCGTTCGGAAACTCCCCTAAGCCCCCCAAAAGAAAAGAACTCCCTCCTCCTCCTCCTCCCCCTTCCCAGTGCAGCACCTCGCCAATGGAGGGTCGCAGCGGTTAAGTCCCCAACGCCGGGGTCTGTGCCTGCCGAGCCTCGCGGGGGTCCAGGCCGCTCCCAATGGGCTGAGCAGTCGGGGAGCCCAGATTACCCGCAGCGAGGTGCCTGGGTCCGATGTGGGGTCCCCTGTCCTGTTTCCCAAGCCCCGGGGGCGGGGGAGGGGGAACACTATTTTGGGGAATCCTAGGAGGCTGCTGGTCCAGCGCTCGTGCCAGCCTGGGACCAGGGCAGTGTCGTTTCTGTCCCGAGTTGTGCCAGATAAACGCACGTCCTGGTTTTAATTCCACCCCCACCCCCTTGGGCTCTTATGTGGGTAAGTGCTTGTGAATTAGTGTGGCGACTTTCCGCTGGCAGAGGGAGAGTAATTGCTTTTGCTAATTTTAGAGCTCAGAGCCCACTGGGCATAGACAACCTACCTGTTCAGTACATCTTTGTCCTCAGCGGGTGACCACCTGAAAGCTGGTGGGCAACCAGGGGGGAACCCAACTACCTTTTTTTCCTCTCGTGGTAACATTGTACTCGTTTATCCAAGTGATTTGTGTTTCTGAAAGGGAAGAGAAGTATATGTGTGTGTATGTTATATACTATATATACATAATTTCTAAATCATTAAAATTAAGTAAATATGTGTGTGAAGATTAGGACATGGACTTTTACTTAAAATACTTTTAACAATGAAAAATTTGCATCTCCAGTGTGGATTCTTACTTGATTTACGTAAAAGTTTTCCTTTTATGGATTGAAGGGCACCTCAAAATTTTAAACCGCATTATCTTTTCTGTCTTTTGACTTTTAAACAATAATAATCCTTTACTCATAACTTTATTATAATTATGGAGAAATCATAATATCTTTACATTTGATGTTTTCCAAATATCCAGCTCCACCAATTAAAAAGAATCTATTTTAGAGCAAAATGCAGGCAGCCCCAACTTTGATAAAATAGCATCTATTCATTTCATAGTTAAAAACTGTTAAGGAACACTGAAGTAGTTCTTTCTGTATTTCTTTTTTTAGCAGTTCATTTTTTAATTCATTTTTAAAATTGCTAGTTTAAAAAATTGCCTGCCTGCAAAATTTCTACCACTCCTGCCCCTACTAAACAAGTGATATCTTCATGCAGGAAACACTAGGAACCTTGGTAAAGCCATTTCAGCTGTTAAATAATCAAATATTTAACCTTTTAAAAGTTATAATCACCACCAACCTACTCATGAGTGTGTGTGTGTGTGTGTGTGTGTGTGTGTGTGTGTGTGTGTGTGTGTTTTCCTGGCCTTGGGCCTGTGAATACATTTATTCAGTCTATGGAAAGAAGTCACTGTTTTGATGCAGTGGGTATTCACAGATGGAATTAGGCACAGATATGTCCTTATGGAATTTATAGTTTAGTAAAGAAGAGAAAATGTACATAAATAATTAGTACAAAACAGAAAAGTAACTGTAAGAAAGCGGTGCAGATAAAGTGTGATTAACTTGGAGGTCAGGGACTGCTGTTATTCTGACACAGAACATGGGAGATAGAGAATGACTTCCCGGAGGAACGTGCATTTGGAGGGCAGGGCTTGAAAGACTTAGGATTTGCACCTGTGGAGATCAGGCAAGGAACAGGCTTTCTGGGCAAGAAAACAGCATCAGCTGAAGGCAGATGTGGAAAAACTAGGGAGCAGTGACTATTTCAGTCCGGTGAAGTTTAAAAGAGTGAAAGGTAACAATTTGGAAATAAAGTTGGGAAAGCTAAATTGAGCTAGATCTTAAAGAGTCTCGAAATCCAAGAAATTTGGACTTTGTGAGCAATGAAAATCATACAAATGATTTGGAATAGAAGCGGGGGCCAGAAAACTTGAGGCTGTTACCTTATTGAAGACACAAGGAAACATAGGCCTGAATTACTCAAGGGTGGCAGAGTTGATGATGGTGAAGAGTGCTTGGTGGAGGAAACCAGAACAAAACCAAAGAGAGCATACCTAGGCTAAAGCTTGCGGCATCCGTTCAGCTTCAGTTGGGTGTGGCTGTGCACAAATGGGTGCCCAGGGTTGCTAGATCTTATTTTGACCAGAAATTAGGTGTCTGGATTTTAATGTAAAAAAATCGCCCAATTTTTAAGCATGGGCTGCTAATTAAAACAAAATGAGAAGCATGTCTGCAGCCTAACAAATCTTTACCCCTGGGTAGTTGTGGAGCTGAGTGGAAGAGATGTTAATATAGGTGGAATTTATTACTCATTTGTCCATATTAATTCAATGTTAACTCAGATGATTGCTATCATACCAGATGCATATATAAAAACATTTGGTATTAAATATTAACAGTATGTACTGTAACATTCATAATAAAGTCTTCATATTCTGATTTCTTTCAGCAAAACAACCCTTTTCTTAGCATTTTGTGTACTATGTAGAATTATACTTTTCATGCCTACCTCCTATAAACTTAATACTGATTTTTTTCCAGAATGTTTATAACAAGTATTAAGGAATTTTATCTCTATTTTTAGTTATAAGACCTAATTATGAGCGATCAAATCAAATTCATTGTGGACAATCTCAATAAGGAGCCTTTTAGGAAGAACTATAATTTAATAACATTTGATTCCCTGGAGCCAATGCAACTATTGCAAATTCTCAATGATGTTCTGGCTGAGATTGACCCAAAGGTAAGAGTTTTTCTTGTGATGAAAAGGGTAGCAGGAAAGCCAGTTTCTGCCTGTAAGTATCTGTGAGTCTTGGGCAATTTATTTAACCTCTGGGCCTTATTTTCCATGCCTGTAAAGTAAAAATAAATGATCTTTAAGGTTTCTCTACTAACTTAATAATTAAATTACCTACTTGTACCTTATTTAGAAATGATTTCTCTACTTCGAACATAAATAGATTTGGTCTTGGAATGAAAATGCTTTTACAAAAGGTTTTATTGTATTGCAAGTTAGTTCATGTTTCTTATACACTGGTCTTTCCACTGGATACTTTTTGAACTTGACATTCTTAATACGAATCCTGATCTGACTTGTATGTACCCTCACTTGGAATCTGGGGGCCTCCATACTTCATCTGTTTTATGAAGAGTCCATTGTACCTGTTATGCTCTAGCAGAACAATTTTGTCAATGAGTTTAAATATTGTTCTTTGTTAGATATACAACAATAACATGTTTTTTCAATTTCTTTATTTGTTAGCAAGTTGTTGATATCAGAGAGGAGATGCCAGAGCATACAGCCAAAAGGATGTTGAGCCTTCTTGGTATCCTTAAATACAAACCTCCAGGAAATGCTACAGACATGTAAGAATCTGATCACATGTTGCTTTCTTAAAGCTATGCTTTAATATCCAAACCTTCATAGTCTACAGTCAGAATTTCTAAGTTAAACCCAGTCTCCTTTAGTCAATGACTTCAGAATATCACTGAATATCAAAATAATCTTGAACTTTTAATATTATTTTGTCATGGAGAGTCTTAAGTGGGTCATTTTCCCCCTAATCAAACAAGTCAGGCAAATCTATTCCATTTTATCATTTATCCTTTATCTGCCCTTTTAGGTAGAAACAATAATGTAAACCTGCCCAGTCAATAAAGCATTAAGGCTGACTATACCAATTTATGGCTCCAATACAACCTCCCCATGTAGTCCAGAGATATACTAAAGGTCTAATTTTACGTTTATTGTTGATATTTTCTTTTTGTAGGAGTACCTTTCGTCAGGGTCTGGTGATTGGAAGTAAACCTGTAATTTACCCAGTGCTCCACTGGCTTCTTCAGAGGACTAATGAACTGAAGAAAAGAGCATATTTAGCTCGTTTTTTAATAAAACTTGAGGTACCAAGTGAGTTTCTTCAGGACGAAACAGTGGCTGATACCAATAAACAGGTATACAATACACAAATGGCAACTTTTAAACTATCTGTAATGGATGTCAATGTGCATATGTTTAAATACTTGTTAATCTCTCTCTAGCTTACTTGCTTCTCTGTATTTCCAGGTGGCACCAAAAGGTAAAATAGTTATTAGTAATGTTCAGCTGCAATCATGTATGAAAATATTGACTTTTGCACACAAATGCCATTTCAGTGATAGAAAAAAATCGTGAAATTAGGATTTTAAAGTAATTTATTAAGAATCGTGGGTCAATAGGGTTTTAGGTTTGGGATTGTAGAGTACTTTCCTGATCAATTAGGTGACTATTACAATTTGTCATCCAAGTCAGCGAGAAAGGAACTATCATAATAATTGGGCAAAAGTATAGATTGACACTATCCCAGACAAATCAGGATATGCGAGCCCCTGAGAGGATTGTGTATAGGCAAAGAAGCTAGGTTTGAGACCTCAAAGGACTTCCCAGTCAGGCAGAAGGTAGAGAAAGGGCTGGGAGTTTGAAATTTCAGTGTACTTTCCTTCTAGCGTTTTAGGATATTGGGTTCTGGCCTTACAGTCTTAAAGCTCTTGACTGCTGAGGATTCTGGCTGATCTGGCTCTTGGTCCTGGGATTTCAAAGCACATCGCTGATCAAAGACCATGGAAAGAGAGGATTCAAGCTTAAGATTTCAAAGGACTTTGATTTCTAAAAGGTGTCTCAGTTTAGCACTTTGTGCTTTTATTCTATGCTATGTACATAGACTGATTTGTGCCAGTTTGTTGTGAATAGTTTGTCAGTCTTTCTCTCCCAACAGATTATGAGGTCTGTGAAGACAGATATCCTGTCTTATCCATCTTTGTTTTCCTCCAGGGTTTTGTAGAGTTGCTTCTATACAGCATGTACTCAAAATTGGGATTGAATCAAAGCAATAAAAACTAAATGTTTCTTCATCCATGTTTTGTTATTTTGGATTGTCATGGCAGTCATTCAAAATAGAGTCAATATTGATCTCTTAAGACATTTTGGGGATTGAAAAGTTTATGTAAATAATCATGTCAAATGTTATAGTAGATACCTTGGGAGAAATACAGCAGAATGAGACCACCCCAACCCCTACATTTGAAGGCTTTACATAATGTAGGAAATGGAGAAGCATAAATGTGAAATCTTTTCTCCTCCCTACCCACCCCCATCAATAAACTTGATTAAAACTAATTCCCCTGAAGGAAGTTTATTAATAGTTTTTACTAAATCTGTCCATATAATTCATGGAAGAATTAGTGATAATAAAGACATGTTTGTTCTTGAAGCATATCTGAGATATATATATATATATATAAAATGGCTTATATACTTAGCTTGTCCTTTAGCATAGACCCTAATAAAAAATGCACATTGTCTTCCTGAATGAAGAGTTTTAGAATAAATGATTTACAGATTTGTAGGATATTATCAGTCAGGAAAAATATTATTAATTTTCTGTCATTGCTCACAAAAAATACTATTTTTAAAGAATTTTGGATAAGAGTTGTGATTTTTTTCATTCATTCCACTACTTTTTATTGAATATCTATATCAGTTATGCACCACGCTAGGTCCCAGGGATACAAAATTGTACAGGATCAATAGGATTCTTGTCCTCCTAACTCTCCTTGTCTAATGGTGGGAGAGAGATAAGTAGCTAGACAATTATAATTTTACATGCTATTTACTCTGGAATCATGACACTCTGATCTAGATAGGTATAGGGCTAGAGAAGTCTTCTCTGAAGATGGTGTTATCTATGCTGAGACCTGACAGATGATGAGCTGAAATTATCCAAGTAAGGAAGTCATAGAGTGTTCTCAGAGGAAATAGGGTGTGCAGACTGGAGATGAGAACCAAGAATATTCCAAAGATTTAAAGATCACCATAGTTGGATGATGTGAGTTAGGGAAGAAACCAGAGAGGAAGCTGGAGAAGTACTTAGTGACCAGATCTTATATACCTACTTTTTTTATATCTTATATGAAAGTATTTTTAATGCCATTCTATAATGGTTTAAGTAATCACTGTAAGTTAATGAATAACCTGATTAAGAAAAGCCTATTGGATCTAGTCATTAATTTATAATTTTTTTAACTTATCTTTTAGTATGAAGAGCTGATGGAAGCCTTTAAAACTTTGCATAAAGAATGTGAGCAACTCAAGACATCTGGATTTTCTACAGCAGAAATAAGAAGGGTAAAGAAAAGAAAATACAGTAATATTAAAAAAAAAATTTTTTTTGGGGGCGCCTGGGTGGCGCAGTCGGTTAAGCGTCCGACTTCAGCTCAGGTCACGATCTCGCGGTCCGTGAGTTCGAGCCCCGCGTCGGGCTCTGGGCTGATGGCTCAGAGCCTGGAGCCTGTTTCCGATTCTGTGTCTCCCTCTCTCTCTGCCCCTCCCCCGCTCATGCTCTGTCTCTGTCTCAAAAATAAATAAACGTTAAAAAAAAAAAAAAAATTTAAAAAAAAAAATTTTTTTTAATGTTTATTTATTTTTGAGACAGAGACAGAGCCTGAGCAGGGGAGGGACAGAGAGAGAAGGAGACACAGAATCCGAAGCGAGCTCCAGCCTCTGAGCTGTCACCACAGAGCCCGATGCGGGGCTCAAACTCATGAACTGTGAGATCATGACCTGAGCCGACATCGGACGCTTAACCAAATGAGCCACCTGGGTGCCCCTTAGGACTTTTGGTACATGTTACTTAACATTCTCCAAAAAAATTTTTAACATTCTCAACCAGGCATGGAAACAATAGAAGTTGCTTCCTCAGGGAGGCTTTCCCTGATCTCCTACATGAATTAGTTCCCCCAATTCTTTTTGTTTTATCACACTTACCAGACTTAGGATTACTTGAATGTCTGTCTTCCCAACTATTTTTATGCCCTATGAGGGCAAGGACCATGTCTGTATTTCTTGTTCACCACTCTACCCCAGTGTCTATCACAGTGCCCCGTACATGGTAGTTTCTCAGTGAGAGCTTGCTGAGTATATTCGAAATGAAAGATGAACTCATATTAATGGGAGAGAAAGATCCATAAGTAGGATACTTATAGTATGAAGGAAGAATTATAGACCTTCATCCATTCTTCCTCCATTATGTCATGTGAGTAAACTGAAATGATAAAATAACCGAGAGTCTGTCATTTTAATTTCACTATTACCAGGGTGTTTTTGAACATATTCTTTGTAGAAAATATGGTAAGCAAGATAGAAATTAATTCACTTATAATCCCACACTGTATAGATAACTACTATTGACATTTTAGTGAATATATTTAAATCTTTTTCTTCATATTGTGCTATATATAAATGTTGTAATCTGCTTCTTTCAAGTAATGTCATATCATGACTTTTTCTGTCATTAAACATTCTTCAGCACAATTTTTAATGACTTTCATTGTATCGTGCCATAGTTTACTTAAAAATCTTCAGACATTTGGATAATTTACAAATTTTAGATATAATTAGCATCTGTAAAACTCCTCATAGAGAAGTCTTTGGCCTTCCATGAATATTTTATTAGGAAAAATTCCCAGACATGGAATTATCAGGCTAGATGGTATATATGTTTATTTTAAGACTGTTGATATTGTTCTTCAATACAATGCCACCAGGAATGAGGAAGAGTGCCTATATCCTCAGATCCTGTGAATACTGACTAGTGTGTCTGTTTTTCTCTTTAGTATTACTGTGATGGTTAGGCTATTCATTCTTTAGGTTTAGGAAGGAATTTTTGTTTGTTTTCACTTGCAAATATTATGGAGCTGTTTAACAGGAAGGTGGTTTATTTTTGAAGCCTTTATTTTTAGGAAGGGAATTGGTTAATTGACAAAACCAGATGCAAATTTATGTCTTGAAAACACCATAGTCTTAAAAATAATTTTGATGGAAAATTGGCAGAATATATAGTTTGGTATTTAACAGAGCAGATGGGATGTCAGCAGCTGTTGTTCATGTTTTTAGACCTGCACACTTTCCATCATAGAAGACTTTTGAAAAATCATGTGCCCATATTTGGAATCAGAGCACAAATGTGCTGGTTGGCAGCTTTACCTTGCTACGTTATAACCTGTTTTATTTGCTTTTCTAAATGAACACCAAGCTGCCAAATAAATTACCCTGCATAAAGAACCCTGGGGAGAAATAAAAATGCCCTTTATCCAAAAGAGGATCTTTGTTCCTTAATTCTCTGGCTATATGTAGTGAAAACGGTCAATGCACAATCATATGACAACTTTATTTGAATTCTACAAAGAATACTTTTCCTGATAATGTCTCCTTGACTACTTTTTAGGATATCAGTGCAATGGAGGATGAAAAGGATCAGCTCATTAAGAGAGTTGAACGTTTGAAGAAAAGGGTAAGGCAAGAATTAGCACTGTGAGACTTTGGCCCCAAGTCCCAAGCACTTGCACAGATTTAGGAATGAAAATGAAGATTAAGCAAGGCATGGGTGTACATCTGAGGATGGACTCAAATAACATTGACAGAAAGGGAGTCTCCCCAGGCAGTAGCCCAGAACTTTTAAGACCTGGAGTCTGGAACGTTACTGTCATCTCTAGGGAGTACTGTTTGCCAAAAGGAAATGATAAGTGGATGTCTGAGTCACATGACATGCTAATTTCTTTCTTAAACTTGACAGTAACATGTACTACTTATTCCTTTACTGTAGGTGGAGACAGTTCAGAATCATCAACGGATGCTTAAAATAGCAAGGCAACTTCGAGTTGAAAAAGAGAGAGAAGAATTTCTTGCACAACAGAAACAGGAACAAAAGAATCAGGTATCCTCACAAAAGTTTATATTCTTATGGTGAAAGAAATAGTTCCTTTTGGTTATCCAAATGTAAAGAAAAAAGAATTCTAGATTGTGGAAGTTCATGTTTCCTTTTGTTAATGTGATGGAATACTTCTTCAAAGGATTTTGTGTCACCAGTAACAATAATGCTACTTTTTAGGTTCAGTACCCAGTATATATCTGTATACTACCTTCTAGCTTGTGCTTAACTCATGTTGAGCCAACATCACAGAGCATTCATCATAATGTTAAGCATTAAGATTAACGGCTGATAAAACTTCCAGAATCTCCAAAGGGTGTCCTGAGATTCGGGGCCTATGAGAACATCCATTTTATTCCACCGATCACAGTATCCACTACTAGACTTTATTCCAGTGGTGAATAAGCAAATCATGAAAAGGTGCAAATCACCCACATTCCACATTTTTAGACTTTGCCTTAAAGAAAAAATAATTCGGCTAGAAAAGATTATTTTTACTTTATTAAAAATTTGTCTTAGGGGCACCTGGGTGGCTCAGTCGGTTGAGCATCCGACTTCAGCTTAGGTCATGATCTCACGGTCTGTGAGTTCGAGCCCCACGTCAGGCTCTGTGCTGACAGTTCGGTCTGGAGCCTGCTTTGGATTCTGTGTCTCCCTCTATGCCCCTCCCCCGCTCATGCTCTGTCTCTCTCTCTCTCTCTCTGTCAAAAATAAATAAACATTTTAAAAAAATTTTTTTAAAAATTTGTCTTAAAACTGAGTAGACTAGGGGCACCTGGGTGGCTCAGTCAGTTGAGCATCCGACTTTGGCTTAGGTCACAATCTCACAGTTGGTGGGTTCGAGCCCCATGTTGGGCTCTGTGCTTACAGCTCAGAACCTGGATCCTGCTTTGGATTCTGTGTCTCCCTCTCTCTCTGCCCCTCCCCTGCTCACACTCTGTCTCTGTCTGTCTCTCAAAGGTGAATAAATGTTAAAAAAAATTTAAAAACTGAGTAGACTATACATTAAAAATACACTTTGAAACAGCTCCATTTCCTACTCAATGAGATGTTTGGCTCTTTTGGAACTTGATTTGGCATCATGGTAGTTCCACTGCACTAATAAGCTGCATTGCTTGGTCCCTGAATGGTCACCTAGCATCAGTGTCTGAGACACTGAGAGAGAGAGAGAAAGAGAGAGCAAGAGCGCTCAGTGTGGGGCCTGATGCGTGGCTCAATCTCACAACCATGAGATCATGACCTGAGCTCAAATCAAGAGCTGGATGCTTAACTGACTGAGCCACCCAGGTGTCACACATCAGTGTCTGAGTCTAAGACATCATTTTGTGGCTGGCTCAGTTGGTAGAGTATGCAACTCTTGACCTAAGACCTTATTTGTGAAAATGCTAATATTCCTCAGAATTAAGAAAACCATGTTAGGGGTACCTGGCTGGCCAGGCAGTGGAGCATGCAACTCTTGATCTTGGGGTTGTGGGTTCAAGCATTGGGTGTGGAAATTACTTAAAAATGAAATTAAAAAAAAAAAAAAAGAAAAGAAAACCATTGTTATAACAAGAAAAGCCTGATGCATATATTTTTTTACCAAGTATTTTTCCTTGATCACTAAGTACAACAGATAACTAAAGAAAAAATATCTGAAAGCTTTTTTTAAAAAGCTTTATGTGAAAAGGTATTGAGAAAACCAATTACATTTTGAGCTCAACATAGTAATTTTCTTAGTTCTTATTATTTGTTCTTTTTACATCATAAGAATTACGTGGAACTTGTATTTTTCTTTGTCCATGTGAGTGGTAGGTCTCAATACCCTAAGGAAATAATGGATCTAATTACATTTTAAAGCTATTTCATGCGGTGCAGAGACTGCAAAGAGTACAAAATCAGCTGAAAAGTATGCGCCACGCAGCAGCAGATGCAAAGCCTGAAAGTAAGTGGAAACTGTTATATGATCTAGATGATCAGAGAATATTAGTTTAAATCAGTAGTTTTCCTTAAAACAATCAACTCATGGGAATTAATTATTGTTGAGTGATAGCTCAGCATTTTAGAGTGGCATTTTCTAGTTAATTAATGAGAGTCCTATTGAAGACATCCTTAACTTTTACCGGGGTTTTATGGTTCCCATTCAGTGTTTGGTCAGAAGGTAAAGATAGTGAAAACCACCATGGAGGGAGGCTCTCTGGTATGTGAGTATGTACCTAGGATGGATGTTATGAAAAAGATGGATGGGAAAAATGTGAATAGTTCTAGAGCCTGAGCCATAAAGAAAAGGAATAAAATGCTGGACTCTTAAAGCTTGGTGTTTTTTCTTATATTGGGCTGTGCTAATGACTTGACTCTTGGCACATTAGCTTTACATAGAGGATAAATTGTTCTAATACCTGAGATAATACCACCAAACCCTTCTTAGGCATTTTATTTTTTTTTATTTTTTTTTATATATATATGAAATTTATTGACAAATTGGTTTCCATACAACACCCAGTGCTCATCCCAAAAGGTGTCTTAGGCATTTTAAAAGTGTTTTTGCTCATCAGAAGGGAGACCATGTAAACTGGAGGAGCAGTGGAAAGCTATCATTGGTACTGGAGAAATATTTCAGTGTAAATATCTGGCTGTTCAAGTGTTAATTCATCTTTCTGTAGTATTCTATGAAATACTACGCTCCAAGCTATAATTCATAGAATAAAAAAGATAGACAATAACAATAACAATTGTTGGCAACAATGTGGAATTGTTGGCAGGAAGGTAAAATAGTGTGACTTCTTTGAAAAACGTATCTGGCAGTTTCTCAAAATGACCCAGCATGTTTCATTCCTACGTATCTACCCAAGAGAATTGAAAACATATGTCCACACAAAGTCTTGTACACAAATGTTCATAGCAGCCTTATTCATAATAGTCAAAAAGTGGAAACAACCCCAATGTCCTTAAACTGATGAGTGAATAAACAAAATGTGGCGTATCCATGCAATGGAATGCCAAGGAATGAAGTACTGATACATGCTACAACACATATGAACCTCAAAAACATGTTAAGTAAAACTAGTCATAAAAGACCACATATTATATGATTCCATGTGTATGAAATGTCCAGAATAAGCAAATCCAGAGAGAGAAAATCCAACTAGTGATTACCTAGGGCTCGGGAGTTTTAAGGCGGGGGACAGCTGTGTGTGTGTGGTGGAGGGAGGAAGGGACTGCTAATGGGTACAGAGCTCCTTTGGAGCCGATAAAAATGTCCTAAAATTGATTGTGGTGCTAGTTGCACAACTCTGTGAATTTACTAAAAACCATTAAATACTTTAAATGGATGGATTTTACGGCATGTAAATTGTATCTCAATACAGCTGTTAAAAGAGATAATACAGTATTTCCTTAATTCTAGACACATATTCTTTCCCATTTTAGTTGTTTTTGCCATTGGGGTATATGTTACATTTTATATGTACATTTAACATGGTATTTGTTACTTAATCAATGGCATCTTAGAATCAAGGAAGTATGGTATATTTAATTCATGTTTTAAAAACCAGCATATGGGGCGCCTGGGTGGCGCAGTCGGTTAAGCGTCCGACTTCAGCCAGGTCACGATCTCGCGGTCCGTGAGTTCGAGCCCCGCGTCGGGCTCTGGGCTGATGGCTCAGAGCCTGGAGCCTGTTTCGGATTCTGTGTCTCCCTCTCTCTCTGCCCCTCCCCCGTTCATGCTCTGTCTCTCTCTGTCCCAAAAAAAATAAATAAACGTTAAAAAAAAAAAAAAATTAAAAAAAAAAAAAACCAGCATAGTGTTGCCTCTAAAATATATGGTTAATACATGTTAATTGGTGACTTTCCATAGACTCTCTCACTCCTCTTAGTCTTATAAATTCAGGTTCAAGCAATACCTGGAAGTTGCCATGCATTTAGTTGTTGGTGTCATTTCATTCTTTATTCATTAAGTTTTCACTTTCTAGGAGAATGTTAATTTTCAGGACAAAGAAAATAATTTTTTTTTCTTTTAATGTTTATTTATTTTTTGGGAGAGAGGTAGGGAGCGGCAGGAAGAGAAGGAGACAGAAAATCCCAAGCAGGTTCTGCACTGTTAGCACACTGTTAGGATTTAACAAACTGCGAGATCATGCCCTGAACCGCGATCATGAGTTGGACACTTAACTGACTGAGCCACCCAGGTACCCCCAAGAAAATAACTTCTTATGATTTTTTTCTCCTCAGTGTGATGTATATCTTTTTAGTGTATATTCTTTGGATTTGATGTAGTTTCCTTCAAAACTTACTGTAAAAATTAAGACAAATCTTCAAAAGAAATCTGTTGTTATAGCCATTTAAAAATTAATATCAATAAGTAATTTGCATAGGCCTACTCTTACTAAGAAATTATTAGAAATTACCACTAATAGTGAATTTATTGAGGGGCACCTGGGTGGCTCATTTGTTAAAGCACCCAACTTCAGCTCAGGTCATGATCTCACAGTCTATGAGTTCGAGTCCCGTGTTGGGCTCTGAGCTCACAGCTCAGAGCCTGGATCCTACTTCAGAATCTTTGTCTCCCTCTCTCTGCCCCTCCTCCGCTCATGCTCTGTCTGTCTGTCTCTCTCTCTCTCTCAAAAATAAATAAACATTAAAAAATTTTAAAACAAATAGTGAATTTCTTGAAATGAAGGTAATGTGTGTAAGAATTGAAAGATTTTGTATGCAGAAAAAAATTGATCAGTGAAGTTTTATACAGTGTAAAATGTTCTTCAATATCTGTTATCTTCAATTTTATTAGGTTAAATATGTTGTTATTATGTATTAATTCTGACAACTAAACATAATATCCAAAGGTATTTATAGCATTTGTAATACTTCATTTTTTATTTGAATTGATAGTCTTTATTTTACTTTGGCTTTCTACCTAAAGAGAAATTATTTGGGCCAGGGAGTACATAATTACTCACTTATAATAAAATTTACAAATAAAATTGTATTTTATGCATCTCTTGGGATGCTGGTGTAAAATATTAATGTGAGTAATGTTCATAGATGCTACTAAATAAAATCACTTACATTATTAAGTAGTAATAGAAATAATTGGCTCAAACCTATAGTGCATTAATTCGATTTTTGTTGAACGTCTACTACATGTCAGGTACTGTGCTGGGTGCTAGGAATAGAAAGCAAAGATATTTAGGATCTCACAGTCTAATACAGGAACGACAGGCAGTGAACAGTTATAATGCAGCATCACTAATTTGCTGATGGAGCCCAGCACAGGGTTCTATGAGAACAAAGAGACAAAGCACCAAACCCTGTCACAGAGTCAAATGGCTTCCTGGATGAGGTGGCACCTGAGTTAAGTTCAAGTTGGAAAGGTAAGGAATAGAAGACATTCCATGCCAAGGCACAGTAACCAGAAAGAACATAAATATAATAGATGAAGTAGAGATAAAAGGGTAGGCTATTCCTGACTGCTTGTCTTTGAAAAGAAGGCAAGAAGGAAGAAAAAAAAACAGAAAAGAAAAGAAAAGAAAAGAAAAGAAAAGAAAAGAAAAGAAGGCAATAGAGGGAGTGTGCAAATGAATGAGAAAGACAGTACCATGCCTAGACTGATTGTGTGCTGGTGACTGTGATAGTGATTGTGATAGGGGTGATTGTGTGCTGGAGGAGAGAGTCAGTTAGACAAACAGAAATTGAAGATTTGGGAGGAGAAGGTGAGAGTTGATAACAGCCTTTCCTGTGTGTAGGGCATTGAGTGTTCTGCAGCAATTGCCACAATATGTTAATTGTTGGCGTATCTGACTCTGACTCAACTAAACTCCAGACTAGTTACCAAGTCATAATTGGTCTTTCTATTTCCAGGCCCTAGCATGCTAAATTACACAGAGCAGGCATTCAGTAAATAGTCTGTTAAGTAGTTAGGAGGTGGGAGTAGAGACCAAAACCCTGGATAGGAAGAAAATGATCTTTTCCACAGATAGGAGGAGAATCAAATGAGAAAAACAGGGCTGAAAACATAAAAATAAGGTATTATGTGTGTAATATGTGTTCTTTGGGGCAGGGTGTAGGGAGCAGGAAATTAAGGAGTTCTTGCTTTGTGGACATCTTTCTGGGAAATAGTCTTAAGGGTTGTATTCAGCAGCCTAGGAAAAGAGTAGATAAAACATGTTTAATTGATCCAGGTATTTCCTTTAAGAAGGTCTATCTAAATTTTTTAAGTAACAAAAAATAGCTTATAGAAAGTTTCTATTTACTTGAATAACATGAAAAGTGTTTTTATTGTAGGAATGTGCTTTGTATTTTTTCAGAGTAACAGCCATATTATAAAACACTCATGGAAGTTAATTCATCTTTATACTCTATACTTATTCGTGAGATTTATTATATAAAAGAAGCTACTCATTCTGTTGTAGGGTCAGAGAGATGTTTTCAGAGGGTTTTTAACCAGAAAGTTTGCTGAGATCTTAGTGACCATATATTTAATTTCACCAGGATTTTGAAAGATATTTTTTTAAAAGCTGCATTGAGAATATGACTACTCTTCAAGGTCTTAAGTTAAAATTTTTAAGAGAAGAATTTTAAATGTGATGGAAACCCTATTTTTATGTTTCTTAACAGTTTTATTGAGGTAAAATGGATGTTTAATAAACTGCACGTATTTGAAGTGTATATTTGATATGTTTTGACAAAATACACACGCTGTTGAAACCATCAACCTTAAGATAACAAATATAACCATCGCTCCCAAACATTTTCTTGTGTCCTTTGTAATATCTCACTTTTGCCCCTTTGTGCCCCTCTACCCATTGCCAGGCAACCACTTTCTGTCACTATACAGCAGTTTGTATTTTCTAAAATTAGAATCTTTCTTTTAAGTAGAAAAGATAATATTTAAGAATTTTAAATCTTTGAAAACATTTTAGTATTTGATTCTTTATATCTCTGGTTACGTGTAGTATGTTTAAGAACTTGACAATGGAAAAAACAGTCACCTAATAGCCAAAGGAGCCAGGATGTAGATTTAATCAGAAACCACATAAGAATGACTGCCTAATTATAGTGTGATTCATTAAATACTCTCTCTTCCCTCCCTTTCCCCAGTCCCCAAAAAGGGGGAAAAATTGTGGGGATGAATGGAAAACTTGTGATTTTGCCATTAATAAAGTTTTACATGTTAATATATAGTTAGCACAACAGAACTAAAAATAATTTTTAAGGTTTTGGGCCAAATTTATTAAGCAATCTACCTACGTAGATTACTTAAACCGGAAATCCAGTGTTTTAAAAAGTCAAGCCAGAATTTGTAAACGTGTCATGGAAAGATCTGAAATAAACCTTTTAAAGCTCTCTAGGCTGGGAATTTATAACAAAACTATTATTCACTGAAAATCTGTGTATGTGTATGTGTACTCTGCCAAAATAAGAAAACTTTCAAACACTTTAAAACCTTTAAAATACAATTTAAGTTGCCACTTACTGTAAGCTAATACTTTACAATATCAAAACTACCAACATGGAAAGCCAAAAATGTTTATGAATGTAGATAATTTTTTTTTGGATTCTGACTTGTACCTTTAGTAATATTTTCATTGGTTTGAAGCTGACAAATTATAATGTATTACCATTTATGAAATATTAGAATAGAAATACAAATTGCATCAGAAATATTGTTAAAGAAAAAGAATAAATGGCCACTTATAGAACAAAGAATCTGGGTGGAATTTCATTTGTGTTGTCATTCAAAAGATTTCAATGGTTGGGGCTCCTGGCTGGCCCAGTCGGTAGAGCTTGTGACCCTTGATATTGGGGTCATGAGTTTGGGCCCCACCATGGGTGTAGATTACTTTTTTAAAAAATTGAAAAAATATTTCAATGGTCAATTTTTTATTATACAGAATGCTTTCAATAGATAAGCCTATTATTCAGGTCTCATATTTTAAAGTGTACAAAGTATCACTATACCTACTCTCTTGGGCTGAATAATTATTTTATTTTTAAAGGTTTAATGAAGAGACTAGAGGAAGAGATAAAGTTTAATTCTTATATGGTAACTGAAAAATTCCCTAAAGAATTAGAGAGCAAGAAAAAAGAATTGCATTTTCTACAAAAAGTGGTTTCAGAGCCTGCCATGGGCCATTCTGATCTTCTTGAACTAGAATCTAACGTAAGTGGCAACCAGTCTTCTTTTTATAACTCCCAATTTTATCTCATCCCCAGTCCTGTGAAATTATATGAACTGCTTTCTATGGTGTCCTGCTCTTGACTCTTAAGTTCCCCTGTGCTGAGTTGACAGTTTTTATGAGGAGTTGTTCTTTGTGAGAAATTATAGCATGTAATGCCGTTACTTAATCTACATGATGTTATACAGACTTAGTCAACTGATTAGGAAACTAAACAGCTTGAATATATAAATTAATGCATATCATTGACTCATAGGTTTATGTATTCATAATATAATCATTTAGATGGTAAATTTTTAAATATTTTGCATATCATTATTTTTTATTTCCAAGAATAATATTATAGCAATTTTATATTTAAAGCTAATACTTTTATTTGCTTTTTCATGCCTGCTTTGGAATTACTAAAGTTTCTTGTAATGTTCATTGAAACTTGGTTTCATATTATTACATTTTTGTTCCATAGAAATAAAGCACCAATCAGATGTATATTTTTTAATTTTTTTTTCAACGTTTATTTATTTTTGGGACAGAGAGAGACAGAGCATGAACGGGCGAGGGGCAGAGAGAGAGGGAGACACAGAATCGGAAACAGACTCCAGGCTCTGAGCCATCAGCCCAGAGTCTGACGCGGGACTCGAACTCACGGACCGCGAGATCGTGACCTGGCTGAAGTCGGACGCTTAACCGACTGCGCCACCCAGGCACCCCACAGATGTATATTTTTTAAAAATAAGAATTAAATGGTATGATGATTGATTGAAAGATTTTGGCTCACTAATCCATTAATGTGCGTAATATGTGCTTAATGCCCACTCTGATTAAATACATAATTCTAGCCATTTTATTCTTTTAATTTACTTAAAGAAATTAGATGTTCAAGTAACATTTAGCTCAAATTTAATGTCATAGAATTAACAGGAGTACTCTAGTCTTTTTAAAGGATAGTTATACTGAAGCCATGTAATTTTTTTTTTTTTTATTTCTTGAGGGACTATCTACTTTTATTGGCTTTATTCACTTTTATTTTATTACATTTGGTAAAGGGTTAATGAGTAAGATAAATGGCAGCTATATAGAATCACAGATCATTAGAACAGGAAGGGTTATTAGATGTCATCCATGAACCCAAAAACTCTCAGTTGGGTTCATGAATTCCTTACACTAAATCCCTCGGGAATGTTAGTCTGGATTTTCTTTATCACTTGCAGTGACTTGTAAGTCACGACGTAGGTGAGGGATAACTTCAGATTTTTAGAAATTGTCTTTTTGATAATAATGTATAAAATTTCATGTAGAATACTTCAGGATAATTTCAACATGGATGGTTAAATCCATATAAATAATCAAAGTGTGTAAATATATATCATGAACTATGAAATGTAAATTGTTTCTAAAAATAATCATAGTAACCTACTTAGAATGTTAATGGACCTGTTCCTCCCATGAAATCACTGAGATAAAAACTGAATTCAGGGACACCTGGGTGGCTCAGTCGGTTGAGCATCCGACTCTTGATTTTGGCTCAGGTCATGATCCCAGGGTTGTGGGATTGAGCCCCATGTTGGGCTCGGTGTTGAGGGTGGAGCCTGCCTAAGATTCTCTCTTTCTCTCCCCTCTACTCCTCTCCCCCATTTGTGTGTCCTCTCTTGCTCTCTTTCCCTCTCCCCTCCTCTCTTTCTGTCTCCCCCTCTCCCCCCACCCCTCTCTGTCTCACACACACACACACACACACACACATACACACAACTATGTAAGTTCAAAGTTTCGTTTGGCTAGATGTTCCCTAGTTTATGTAATCATAGGGAGAGTTTTAACCTTTTTTACTTTCATGCTGTTTTAGATAAATGAAATAAACACACAGATAAATCAGCTGATTGAAAAGAAAATGATGAGAAATGAGCCAATTGAAGGCAAACTCTCACTATACAGGCAACAGGTAAGACCACTCTTTTGGCTTTCATATTTAGATCTCTAATCTTATTGGTGAACATCTTCATAAATACCCTAGGCTGTGTTGTGGATAGTCTTAAAGTGAGAAGGAAGTAAAGAGTAAATGTTCTTGGGGCGCCTGGTGGCTCAGTTGGTTGAGCAGCCGACTTCAGCTCAGGTCATGATCTCACGGTTCATGAGTTCAAGCCTTGCGTCGGGCTCTGTGCTGACAGCTCAGAGCCTGGAGCCTGTTTCGGATTCTGTGTCTCCCTCTCTGTTCCTCCCCCGCTCGCCCTCTGTCTCTCTCTCAAAAATAAATAAAGATTAAAAAAAATTTTTTTTAAAGAATAAATGTTCTTCTGTTATTGCTAATCTCCAGATTATAACAAAGAATTTGTGGAAAAACCATAAAGACACATGTTTGAGTTTGAAATTCAATACACCTGATAATGCTTAGTTTCCTTAGCATCTGCCAACTGTGATGATAGATCTATTTGTGCTTATATCTGTTAAGTGTGGAATTTGATTTAAAAAAATTTTTTTAACATTCTTTTTTGAGAGATAAGAGAGAGACAGAGTATGAGCAAGGGAGGGGCAGAGAGAGAGGGAGACACAGAATTCAAAGTAGGCTCCAGGCTCCAAGCTGTCAGCACCGAGCCTGACGCAGGGCTCGAACCCACAAACCGTCAGATCATGACCCAAGCTGAGGTTGGACCCTAACCAACTGAGCCACCCAGGTGCCCCAAGACCCTATGGTGTTCTTTTAACATGTTCCTTTGTTTCCTGTATTTCCTGAAAATTCTGGTTTGATATTTTTTGGCAAGAATACTTTCTAGGTAGCATTATGTACTTCCATTTGGAGGTGATAATGTCTAATTGTCTCTTTTTTTTTTGGAATGTTAACAGCCATTGATTATCATTGCTCATCTGTTAATTTCATTAGGGTTTATAAAATGTTGATACTTGGGGCACCTAGGTGGCTCAGTTGGTTGAGCATCTGACTTTGGCTCAGGTCATGATCTCACGGTTTGTGAGTTGGAGCCCCATATCCACCTCGCCGCTGTCAGCGCAGAGCCCACTTCAGATCTTCTGTCCCTCTCTCTCTGCACCTCCTCCGATCTTTCTCTCTCTCTCTCTCTCAAAAATAAGTGTTGTTAAAATCTGTTGATACTGTGATTCTTTCTTCAATTATTAGCTTGACTGCCTCTATGGAAAAACCTCTCATCAACTATTTGGTTAAACTGAGCTATAGTTCACATAGGAAAGGCAGGGTACATGCTTGATTCTTTATTTATCAGTTTTCAAAAAGAATTTGTTTCCTCCACCTCATTTTCATCCTCCAACAGTAAAAGTGATCAATTAAGGTTAGTTTTTAATTTTTTGGTTCCTCATTTATTTAATAATTATGGGGTCTATCCATCAAGAAGAGCTAACAATTATAAATGTTTATGCACCGAATTTGAAAGCACCCAAATATATAAAACAATTAATCACAAACATAAGCAATCTTATTGGTAAGAATACAGTAATTTCAGGGGACTTGAATACTCCACTTATAACAATGGACAGATCATCTAGATATTTAACATCCTTATGAATCATAGATTTAATTCTATTTGATAAGTTTCTAGTATTTTCCTTGATGATGCTCAAATTGTCCCATTTTTTAATACTAGGAGGCTTTTCAAGTTAACTTTTGGTTCCTTTTTAATATTCTCTTCATCTTTGATAATGTCTTTGCTTTCTGGTTTGATAAGAATATTTCTATGTTCATCTTTTATATTTCCTTCTCTAGGCTTGGAATTAGACTTCCTTCTATGAGCCTGATTTGTTTCATTAGGAAATGATATATAGCGACTGAAATTTGGGTATTAGGATTTCTCATTGCTCCTTGAGTGGCCCTTATTTTTAGGTCTTTTTTTGTGGACAAAGCTAAGAAATAGTTTTTTTCTTCCTCTCTTCCTAATGTCACCCTGAGCTCATATTTACCCTTCCAGTTTAGATTCAAGGCTACTGGGCTTCTGCTTAACCTCATCAGTCTCACATCTTTCTCCTTATCCCACACTGGAAATTCTGGTTCTCAATAATACCAACATCATTTAATCCTTTATTTGCTTTAATCCACACTTTACACACAACAGTTTCAAAATAAAAGTAACAATACTACCACCAAAAATATGATTACTGCTGAAAATTGTTTTTTATTTTGTTTTGTCCTTAGGATATATGCCACTAGGAATATACAAATTACTGTTTTGAAGTCACTTAGAATAGGTCCTCTATATGGTTATGCCACACATTAAACTGGATACATATGTATGTTTATTTTTATTTTTAGGGATTAGTTTTATGATTATTTAAAATATTTACATGATTCCAAGTCAATTCTAAAAAACAAAAAAATATTCAAAGACATTTCTAGCATCTACTCCTGTGCTATCTATCCTAATATTTTCTTCCCTCATAGGTAATTTTTTAAAAATGTTTAAAGTCGGGGCGCCTGGGTAGCTCAGTCGGTTAAGCGTCCGACTTTGGCTCACTCAGGTCATGATCTCGTGGTCCGTGAGTTCGAGCCCCCGTCGGGCTCTGTGCTGACAGCTCAGAGCCCGGAGCCTGTTTCAGATTCTGTGTCTCCCTCTCTCTGACCCTCCCCCATTCATGCTCTGTCTCTCTCTGTCTCAAAAATAAATGTTAAAAAAAATTTTTTTTTAATTTTTAAAGCTAATTATTCCACTAAAAAATAATGTTATATATGGGGGACCTGGGTGGTTGGTTAAGTATCCAACTCGATTTTGGCTCAGGTCATGATCTCACAGTCATGAGAGCATCGAGCTCTGGACTGGGGGTGGAGCCTGCTTAAGATTCTCTCTCTCTCTCTCTCTCTCTCTCTCTCTCTCTCTCTCTCTCCCCCCCACCCTCATTCTCCCTCTCCCTCTCTCCCCCACCTCTCTCTCCCTCTCCCCGTCTCCTTCTGCCCCTCTCCCCTGCTCACGGGTGCACACATGTTCGCATGCACTCTCTCTCGCTCTCAAGATTAAAGTGAAAAACAAAACAAAATAATAATATTATATATACATAGATCCATATATCTCCCTTCTGAGAGAAGGAATCACATACACACTTTTCTTTTTAAAATTCTTAACAGTATATGCTGCTAAATAGAATAATCTTTATTCCTTTTTTTTATAACTTTATTGAGATACAATTCACATACCATATAATTCACTTGTAAAATGCACAATTCAGTGGTTTTTAGTATATTCACAGAATTGTGCAACCATCACCACAATCAATTTTATTTATTTTATTTTATTTTTTTAGTGTTTATTTGTCTTTGAGAGAGAGAGTCCAAGGAGGGGAGGGACAGAGAGAGAGACACACACACACAGAATCCAAAGCAGGTTCCAGGCTCTGAGCTGTCAACACAGAACCTGACATGAGACTCAAACCCATGGACAGTGAGACCATTGACCTGAGCTGAAGTCGGACGCTTAACTGACTGAGCCACCCAGGCACCCCCCACCACAATCAATTTTAGAACATCTAAACCTATTAGCAGTTACTTCCCATTTCCTTCCCAACCTTCAGCCATAGGCAACTACCAGAGACCAAGCTGTCAGTATAGATTTGCCTGTGATGGACATTTCATATTAATTGACTCAAATGATATGTGATCCTTTGTGACTGGATTCTTTCACTTGGCATAGTTTTTAAAGTTCTTCCGTGTTGGGGCACCTTGGTGGCTCAGTTGGTTGAGCATTCAACTTCTGCTCATGTCGTGATCTCACAGTTTGTGGGTTCGAGCCCCACATCAGGCTCTGTGTTGACAGCTCAGAGCCCAGAGCCTGCTTTGGATTCTGTGTCTGCCTAGCTCTCTGCCTCTCCCCCGCTCATCCTCCGTCTCTCTCTCTCTCTCTCTCTCTCTCAAAAATAAATAAACATTAAAAAAAAATTTCAAGTTCATCCATGTTGTAGCATGAGTCAGTACTTCATTCTTCTTGTTACTGAATAATATTCCATTGTATGGATAGATCATGTTTTGTTTATTTATACATCAGTTGATGGACATTTGGGTTATTTCTACCTTTTGGCTATTATGAATAATACTGCAGAGGACATTCTTGTACAAGTGTTTGTATGAAAATATGGTTTCATTTCTTAGGAGTGGAATTGCTGGTTCATTTGATAATTCTGTGTTTAACATTTTGAGGAAATGCCAGACTGTTTCCAAGCCAGTCCTACCAACAGTGTATGAACACATTCATTCCTCCACATTCTTGCCAACACTTGTTATTATCTGCTTTTTCCTTTTTATCATAGCCTTCTTAGTTGGTATGCTTATTCCAGTTCACGGTACATAGTATCCCACTGAGTGCTTATACCACCTTTCATTCAGCCAGTCACTAGTTGATGGACATTTGGGTTGTTGCCATTCTTTTGCAATTGCAAGTCATGCTTCCATGAACAGATTTTTGCCTATGTCTTTGCACATGTTTGCCAGCGTTATCTTTAGGATATAGTCCCAGAGGTGAGATCGCTCCATCAAAGGGTAAATGTGTATGTAACTTTGTTAGATGTTGCCAAATTCCTCTCCATAGAAGTTGCAGCATTTCTTGTTCCCACCTGCCATGCAAGAGAGTGCCTGCCTCCTCACTGCCTCCAATATGTGGTTGAACTTTTAGAGTTTTGCCATCCTTGTAGATAAGAGATGGTATCCTGTGATAGTTTTAATTTTTACTTATCTTATTATAAACAAGGTTGAGCATCTTCTCACATGAGTAACAGTTGTTTTAATTCTTTTTCTGTGAATTGTCCCTTCATGTCCATATCCCCACTTCTCTATAGGGTTGTTGGCCTTTTTTCTTTATGTATTAGAAGTATTTACTCTTTGTCTGGTTTATAATTGTAACGTTTTCCTCCAGCTTGGTGTTTGCCTTTTTATTTGTTTATGGTGCTGTTATATCACCATGGGAAAGTTCTTCATTTTTATGAAATCAAATTTAATAGTTCTTTCTCTTATTATTTTACGTTTTGAGTCATATTTAGGAACATTTTTCCCTCTTGTAAGTTATAGTGAAATTTACTCAGGTTTTCCTTTTGGATTTCTATGATTTAATTTTTTATATTTAAATCCCTGATTTATTTAGATTTTTTCTGGTTATATGCTATTTATTGTATATGGCTATCCAATTATCTAATTGTCCTAATATTAGTTAGTAAAAAATACATTTTTCACCTTTGGATTTGAGATTCTGACTTTGTTTTATTTCAAATTTAAGAATGATACTGGATTTATTTGTGTATTTTCTATTGTTCCATTGGCCTGTCCAGGTACACATATTAACTTATTTGCAGAAGCTTTATAGTCAAGTTCATTTTTTTTTTTAACATTTATTTATTTTTGAGACAGAGAGAGACAGAGCATGAATGGGGGAGGGTCAGAGAGAGAGGGAGACACAGAATCCGAAACAGGCTCCAGGCTCTGAGCGGTCAGCACAGAGCCCGACGCGGGGCTCGAACTCACGGACCACGAGATCATGACCTGAGCTGAAGTCGGCCACTCAACCGACTGAGCCACCCAGGCGCCCCAACTTTATAGTCAAGTTCAAATAACTGATAAAAGTACCCACCTCCACCTCCAATTGCTCTACTTTTTCAGGGTTTTCCTTGCAATTCTTGTTTGTATGTTCTTTCAGTAAGCTTTATTACCAACTTGCCTAGCTCTTGAAAAAAAAAACATAGTTTTTTAATTATTGGGTTTGCTTTATATTTATCAGTTACTTCAGAACTTACATCTTTATGATATTTGATCTTTGTGATATGATATTCTTCCCATCTAAGAACATGTTATGTGTCTCCATTTGTTCAAGTTTATGTTTTTTGTCTTTCAGGAGTGTTTGTTTTCCTCAAAGTTTTGGAACTTCTCTTGGCTCCACATTTTATTTTTTGCTTTTATAACTGAGGGCTTTTCCTCCCTTATGTCTTCTGACTGATTTGTCTATGAATACTACTGATTTGTTTACTATGGTTTTCCCATGGTTTCTCTTCTCTTTTTTTTAGACATATAATCATATACTATGAAAACTCCAACTTTTCCTGTCAAATTCTTATGCTTCTAATTGCTTTCTCCTGTCTAATGGTATGAGCAAATACCTTCAACACAATATTAAATTATAGTAGAGATAGTGGGCGTTTTTACCTTGTTCCAGACTTAGTGGGAGATACTCTCATGTTCATTAAATAAGATCCTGTTTTGGACTGAGGTTTATATTTATTTATTTTATTGTGTTAAGGAGGTATACTGTCAATTCCTGTATGCTTCTGGTACTCATCATTTCCTCTCTCTTTTTTTGGCTGGAATAATTCTATGGAGAGAAACATTCCTTCGTCATCTGTCTTTTCATTTTTTAGACAAAGAATAGACTGGTTTAAAGGGTTTGCATTAGAGATTTCCCCTCTCCTGTCAAGTTTGTGTGAAGAAAATATTTGTACTATTTCACTTAAGAAGACAGTTTGGCTAATGTTTTTCTTACACTAGTACAGCTGTGGTTCATTTGAGGAAATCCCCCAAGAGTTGCTAAGTAATGGAAAGTGCTGTGTTCATGGCTGAGAACAGCCATTTGGATTGTGTAAACATTTGCATAATTCCGGTGAGTCAGATGTTTGGTTTTAAACCTGCACTTCATTTATTAGAATGCCCCAAATATAATAGATGTTTTAACATTTCATTTTAAAAGTATGGCTATTGAATTTAGGTAAGATAACCTGTGTTGTAGTTTTGAGAATAAAACATTCTTGTTTTCTTCTGGTGAAAGGAAAGCTACCATGAAGAAAAACACTAGAATTAGGGATAGCTTCTATTTGCTTACCTAGAAAGTATCTTCATTAACATTTGAGTGTTACCTGACAATACTTGAATATGTATAATACTATTGTATTTTTGTTTCTCTGCTGATATAGCAGTATTTTCAGGGCTTTTGTTTTCCAAAATGTCTTTGGGTTGATATTTAATATACATTACATGCTCATATTAAACATATAACTAGTGATGACAGGTAGTAGGGTATTGGTTAGGAGAAGCCAACCAGATATTGAAAGTTTAGCTTGGGAAAATCTAAAAAATAAATAATTTCACAAGATAATAGGAAGTTGATTGTATGTCTAATTTCACATTCATATTTTATACTCAATTAGGCATCCATCATTTCTCGTAAAAAAGAAGGCAAAGCTGAGGAACTTCAGGAAGCGAAGGAGAAGTTAGCCAGCCTAGAGAGAGAGGTATCAGTGAAGACAAATCAGACCCGCGAATTTGATGGTACTGAAGTTTTGAAGGGAGATGAGGTAAGTTGAGGTATCTAATGGGACAAAGTTATGAGTATTGCTTATTTGAAACCATTCATGTGTTTTACTTTTTTGGTTTAAATGTCAGTAATCGAAAGTTCATCTTATTTTATAAAACCTATTTATTTAAAACTGAAAAGTCTTTGCAATGGTATTAAGATATTCTTGATATATAATGACATAGATCTTAGTGATTTAACAACATAATATTCCAAATTTTCCCTTTTTAATTGGGTGAATTTATATTGGATTTATTTATTGTAAGTATTAAGTTATAAAAGTAAAACAAAATGACTAGGAATTACCAGGTAAGACAAAAATTCATATTCCTTGATAAATGTAATTCCATAAAGGGCTGAGAAAATATCATCGCTCAGTTACTTTGTCAATAATGTGTATTTGGCCACTGAGACTGGTACCATTTAAATGACTTCATTGTAGGAGTACTACATGGCAATGAGAAAGAATGAAATATGGCCTTTGTAGCAACGTGGATGGAACTGGAGAGTGTGATGCTAAGTGAAATAAGCCATACAGAGAAAGACAGATACCATATGTTTTCACTCTTATGTGGATCCTGAGAAACTTAACAGAAACCCATGGGGGAGGGGAAGGAAAAAAAAAAAGAGGTTAGAGTGGGAGAGAGCCAAAGCATAAGAGACTCTTAAAAACTGAGAACAAACTGAGGGTTGATGGGGTGTGGGAGGGAGGGGAGGGGAGGTGATGGGCATTGAAGAGGGCATCTTTTGGGATGAACACTGGGTGTTGTATGGAAACCAATTTGACAATAAATTTCATATATTAAAAAAAATAAATGACTTCATTGTAGATGCTTATAAATTTTAAAAATACAACTATATCTAATGTTGCTATATACTTAAATTTTTGAACAATGTTTCAATAGCTGTTATTTCATTTATCCTTCTTTCAGACTCATGAGATTAGTAGGACAAGTAATATTGTCATTTATATATATGGCTAAATTTAAGCACCAAAAATATAATTCCCCATCTCATTTTCATAAAATTAGCTCAAGAATGAATGAATGTATGAATGAAGCAAAATATCTTGTGTGAAGGACAGCGCTTTTTTTTTTTTTAAGCAAATCAAGAGATAGGTATAGGTTATATTTTAATTCCTAAACATTGCCTATGCTTTACCACTTCCTACAGCTTACTTATTTTATATTAGCTACTTAGCTACTAGGCCTCAGAAAAAGCTACTTTGAAAAGCTGCTCACATCCAAACTTCAGTTTTGGCTTTGAATAGTTATAGAATTCATACTGTTACAAATTGGCAGTGAACCTTCCCTGTGCCAAACACAAGTGAGTTGTTCCCATGGTGCCACTTTTCTCTGTGGTGCTTGTGATTGTAGTCTCCCAATATGCCTTTAGCTTTTGGGGAAGTAGTAGATTTCAACAGTCAGCACTTGACTGAAAAATTCCTTTGGCTTTTAACATCCACGTCCAGATTGCTTTAAGAGATGGGAATATTTTAAATGTTACTTGGAAGCCAACAGGGTGTGCTTTGTGACATCCTTGCTATCCGAGGGGAGAAAGGTTAATTATGCAACAATCTAGTTTTATAAGAGGCCATGCTTCCTCCTAGCATTTTTGTTTTTTCTTAAGAAAATGCTGCCCAACTGACAAGAAATACTAATTGCTATGGCCACAGTTGGCATGAATAGTGCTTATAAATTCAGTGTTAGATATTCCTTCTATGCAAATGTGAGGGTATAGAACGTACTGTCAACCTATTAGGTTTTATTTTTGATAAATTATGGTGAATAGAAGTGTCTGATGACAGAAAAAGGCATACTTTTCTTAAAGGGAAAAAGGTAACTTTGGAAATGAGGTCAACCTAATTTTTAAACAATATCTGGTCAGAAACTAGAACAAATTAAGTAAATCATTTGGCAGTTACCTAAAAGAACAGAAGGTATTGGGGAACATTAAGCATAATTTTGTAAAGAACAAATCTTGGTAGACCAGTTTTATTTTCTACTTTGATAAAGTGGCAGACCATATGGACAAAAGGGAGGAAGTTTGTTATACTTAAAATTATATAATATAGCTGGACTTCACTGAGGTTTCATTTGGTATCACATGGTAATCACCAAAAAATCGTGTTTTTTTGCCACCCATCTGTTAACACAGTTGGTGAGACGGCATCGAGAAGTAGTAGCATGGTATTTGGAAAGAATTTCTATGGCAGGAGTCACAAATAGGAGAACAAGGAAGGGCGGGCTAACATTTATTGAGCACTGTTTATACAAGGCTCTGTGCTAGTTGCTTTACAAACACACACTCCTTTACTTCTTGTGTTCTTATTCCTGCTGTTCCCATTTTGCAGCTGGGTGAAGCTCAGGGAGATTGTAGATGCACTTCGAGGTAACGAGTGGCCAAGCTGGAATCCAGGTCTCTCTCACCTGTTCCTATAGACCTGAGCAAATCACTTCTCCATCTGTAAAATGGGGATGATTGCTCTTCACTGTCATTATGAAGAACACGCAAAATAATGGATGTCACAGCTTCCCAGTCAACATATAACATCTGGCATCCAGAAGTCATTCCTATGGTCTCATGTCACTGCATGTGTGAGAAGCGGTGTAGTGGAATGGTTATGGGCATGGGCTCTAGGATTTGATTGTTGGACTGCAGATCCTGGCTTTGTCATCTTACTGGCTGGGCAACATTGGGCAGATTCCTTAACCTCTTTGTACTCAGCTGTAAAATGTGACTTTTATCGCTATATACCTCCTGGAATTATTACTGTGCAGATTAAACGAGTTAATACCTGAAAAGTGCTTAGAATAGCACTAGCACATGCTAAGTGCTCAATAAATGCTAGCACCTGATATTTTTATATTTTCGTCAGTCACTTGAATGAAGAGTTTGAAAGCTAAGAATATAGTTTGCAGCTTAAAACTTGAACTTAGTATTTCCCAAACTGGGTGCAATTCAGTAGAAATAAATATGAAATAGTTTCTGTTTGTGGATAAATGACTTACACAGATTCAGGATGGGATGAGATAACACTAATGAGAGTCGTTTTAGCTGCTATCCACTGAGCAGTTACTGTGTGCTCAATCTTTAAAAACATATCGTTGGTGATGGTTGCACAACAGTGTGAATACACTTACTGCCACAGAACTGTACCCTGAAATATGGTTAAAATGATAAATTTTTATACCGTGTATGTTTAATCACAGTAAAACACACATGTAATATATCCTGATTCATCCTCTCAAAACACTTGTGAGGTAAACATTATCTGCATTTTGTAATTGAGAAAATAAGATTAGAGAAGTTTAAGTAGCTTGCCTAATGTCATACAGTTAGTGAGTTGCAGAGTAAGGATTTGAACTCGGGTCTGACAGTCACAAACTGGAAACGTTAGCCAGGTAGAAACTGTACGACAGCCATTTGTTTGGATACAAACCTTCATTCCTTGATTATCCATATGTGATTGTTTGATTAATCTTTTCTTGGAAATATTTAGGAATGTGACTGTTAATGAGGATAAATACTATACATAGAGTAATTTATATTCCTTTGTCATTTTCTTTTTAGAGGTCAGCTAGCAGTTTTTAAAGTTCAGTATTGAAGTATGCATTTTGATGCTTCCCCTGCCATTAAAGTTATTATTCCAGATGTTGCATTTTGTCTGAGAATTTTAGCTCTTCTGTTTGCAGATGACAGGTACTACAGGCATTTGTGCTTCACTAGACTCTCATTAGAATTCCCTGGATGTTTCTTATTAATAATAGATGAAGTGTCTAAAAATTCTCCTTTTTCTTTCATTGTACTTTGGTTATCATTTTAACATTTTAGTTTCATTGTATTGCCTTGCTTAATTATGGCAGTAAGCATAGGAATGTGTTTATTTCTTATTCTGCCAGACTTCTAACGTGGGTAGGAATTTCTTGAACTGTTGAAATTATCTTCTCAGTGATAGAGATTTTCTTGCCAGTCTAGTCTATCTTGATTTCTTTTTCTTCACACCAGTATTTTTCAGGTGATAAGAAGGTTAAACTTAGAGACTAGAGTCTCCTAACATAACTGAAAATTGATACTAATGAATATGTTTCTGTGTTGAAGTTTTTTATATTGGATTTAAGTATGTAGTAATTAAGCACAAATCTGGTTGAATTGATATTCTCAAAGAATTTTGAATGCTGTCATCTCTGAGAGAAGTTACCCAAAAAATACCATGAAGCTTCGTCCCTAATACTGACCTGTTTGTCATTCTTATCAATAATTTAGATTAATTAATAATTAATGTTTATTATGCAGTAACACTGTGCCAGGCACCATATTAGGCTTCTTATATACATTATCTCATTTTTTTCATTGAATAACTCTAATTGTTACGATAATTATTCAAGTTTTTACAATTACGGGAACCGAGGCACAGGGAGGATTTATGCTAACTCACCAAGATCACATGGCTAGTAAGTAGTGGTGCCATGATTTGAACTGAGGTGGTCTGCCTCCTAAACCCTTAATAATTTTCACATGACAGGAAGCCGGAAGGAATAGTCAGCGAGAGACAGATGATAGAATTGGGATTCAAAGTCATCTTGGAAGCCAGGAGCATTGTGCTGAAACAAACAAAATGCTGTTAATAGGATGATAAACACAATGTTGTGGAATTCAAGTTCTGTCTGCCATCTCAACATATCACCCATGAATAATGCAGCATTAGAAAACAAATTATTATATTCCATTAATAAAAATGTAATATCCCATTTATGGTGATATTATGCCTGGAATGTTATGTTACAGTTTTGGCATATGTGTTAAGAAGGACATAGTCAAGGCAGAGTCCAGGTGTAGGTGACCAAAATGGATGAAAAGTCTGGAAACTTTCGTAGAGAGAATTGATTATGTATTAACTGAGCACATACACACACACAAAATAGAATTGCACTTAAATTTCAAAAGGATTATGGAAAGGATGGTGTGCAGAAAAAGAGTTAACATAGCAGGCCTGAAACTGCTATTCATAGAAAATCTTGTTTGCAAGGTTGGCCCTTGTCTGGCATCTAGGAACTTTGATTTTAGAAAGATTTCCACCATTCCCCAATAAGAATTGCTCACTGTGCCTGAACTGTGTGTACAAAGAAAGTGGTTTATGTTGAACACCTGCTTTCCTTCTCAGAGCCTGGGATTTAGGTAAGGGCTAGGCAGACAGTATGCCTCTGTGGCCAGCCCCCAAGTAAAATGCCTGAGCACAGAGTCTCTAATGAACTTACCTGGTTGGCAACATTTCACACATATTGTTACAACTCATCACGTATTGTTACAACTCATTGCTGGAGGAATTAAGGGAGAAGACTCTTGGAAGCTTGCCCCTGGTTTCCTCTGGATTTCACCTCATGTGCCTTTTCCTCTTGCTGGTTTTGCTTTTATGTTTTCACTGTAACAAAGCATAGCCAAGAATACGACTATATGCTGAGTCCTGTGAGTCCTCCTAGCAAACCATTAAACCTGGGAATGGTTTTGGGCCCCCCCCAACACAAATCGGTTAATATTCTTGTTTTTTGTTTTTTGTTTTTTTTTTCAACGTTTATTTATTTTTGGGACAGAGAGAGACAGAGCATGAACGGGGGAGGGGCAGAGAGAGAGGGAGACACAGAATCGGAAACAGGCTCCGGGCTCTGAGCCATCAGCCCAGAGCCCGACGCGGGGCTCGAACTCACGGACCGCGAGATCGTGACCTGGCTGAAGTCGGACACTTAACCAACTGCGCCACCCAGGCGCCCCTATTCTTGTTTGACAGAAGGCAGAATTAGGACCAATGGTTAGAAAGAAATATTTGATTGACTACTGAAAATTTTCTACAACTTAAGCTTTCTTCAGTACTGAAGCAGGCTGCTTTGGTGAAGCAGAGTGCTCCAGCATTTAAAATATTCTGACAGAACCTGGATGAGAGACATTTTAGAAGTAACATGTGCAGTTAGCAGAAGAAAGATTGTACTGGATCAATGTTTGGGGTTTTTTTAATCTTAAAAAAATCTGACTATACAAGTAATACCTGAATACATTCTTGTGGTATGAAAATGAAGCAATAGGCATAAAGTAAAAGTCTTCCTTGACTGTCTTCCACCCCCAATCCCAGTCCCTCAGTCCCTTTACCAAAGAGAAGCCACTGCTTCCAGGTTTGTGTGCCCTTTCTTTTCAGTCCTTTCTCTAAAGATAGATGTAGATCCTACCGTTCTGTGGTTTGTAAAAATGTAAATGGTATTATACTGTGTGTATTGTGCGACTTGCTCTTAATAAAATGTCTTGGAGATTTTTCCATGTCCATAATGAAGAGATTAAGAGAATTCTGTAGAAGTTAACAGAATCAGCTCTGGAGCCAGAACACCTGTGTGCAGATCTCTGCTCTGCCACCTGTTAGCTATTCAACCTTAACATGTTACCAAACCCCTCTGGGCCTCAGTTTCCTTGCCCATGAAGTGGGTGCAACTGCTGTGGAAAACAGTATGGCAATAATTCAAAAGTCAAACACAGAATTACCATATGACTCAAAAATTCCCCTCTGAGGTTAGAATCCTCATGTGGTTTTCTGTTAGGATTTTCTAAGTGCACATTATTGCTATTATTCCAAGTTATGATAACTTCAGATATTTGGACAGGATTTTAATATTAAGTAACCTTAGTTTTCCATAATTTGGAGTGCTTTTAAAATGTTTACACAGAATTCTCTAACCTTCTGCAGGATTCAGTGTGAGAAAAAACAGGAAAACATAGTATTATACCCTAATATAATAGCTAATGGTCAGACATCTGACTCTGAGTTGTCAATAAATTAACATTGCTGTGGTCAATGTGATTTTTGAAGATAGCATAATAACTAAGTAGCACATCTTCCAGAATATATACCCTGTTATTGTTTCCCCAGCTCATAGCCCATGGCCCTGAAATGTACTTCCATAGCACTCTGTTCCTGTGTGTTGTAACATAACACACTTACGATCACTTGTTCAGTTTCTGCTTCCCCTGAGAAAGCAGTGAGCTCCATAGTGGCAAGATCATATCTATTGTTCACCATCATGTACTTAATACTTGGCACATAACAGACACTTGGTAAATGTGTGGAAACCTGAAAGTATATAATGTAGTCTGGACGTGTGTATGTCTTTCATCAGAAAAGTGATAATATTAAAAATGTCTTGGTCCTTTTTAGTAGGCTTTGGTTGATAAGAAAAGTTATTTATATTAATTCTTCAACCTAACCATAGTTGCATATTTCATTGTATAGATATTTCATTGTACAGATTCATTATTTTTGGATACCTGACCACACACCTAAATTTACCATTTAATCTGGTAGCCTCCGTTAATTCTTAGGTAAGTACAATTTTGCTATTTTTTTCTTTGCTCTTCCATTAAGAGAGAGACTCAGATGAGCAAAGAAAGAGTCTGTGCCTCTTGTAAATAGTTCCACATAGCTACTGATCATTATTGTCTTAGTCACCTTCATATCTCAGAATCTCTGCTTTAATTATTTGAAAAAGCAAACAAAAAATCTGCCCCAGTGATATAGTGCTGGTCCCCTTCCTAGAGCTGTCATTCAGATAAATGCCTGCCTTTGGGGTCTGAACTTTTTTATAGCAACAAACGAACCTCTGGTTAAAGTCCCACTGGCACTTCATGCAATCAAAGGTCACTCCTGGTTAATGGTGTGTGAGTATAGAATCCATTGTGTTTTGTTCCCTAACCATTACAAGAAGCTCACCTGTTTTGCAGCTATGACTGCTTTAAAAATGTGCTTGGTCAAATAATGTTTATGAGAAGCTTTAGAAAGATCCAACCAGTTCATTCTACAGCTACTGATAGAAATCCTAGAGCTAAATTGCAAAGATTATGAAATCTTCTTTAAATACTTCAAAGAGAAGCACAGAGAAGATAAGGGAATCCTGGCAAGGTTTGCTGCAGCTGTCACATCCCGAAAAATTAGGAATCAAATTTTGACACTTGTAATTGAATCATCCACCCTTCTAAGTGAGCCCAGGCAAACCTGTGATATTTTTAGAACCTTTCAAACCACATCACACTCTTTAGAGTTCATAGCAGGACCCAAGGCCCCTAAAATTTCCCAAGAGATGGAACAAAACAGAATCAAATAAATTTAGCTCAATCTGCTAGAATAGAAGTAGTGTATTTATGCATGCAATCTAGGTAATGCCACAGTTTCAACTGAAAATTTGAAAACTTTTCATTGAAAAATTTTTTGAGAGTTAACTGCTTGGACAGCCATTGAAAAATCCATTAACTCTAATATAATAACAGCTGTGCAGTGGTGATTTGATTTATAATAGAAGCATAGAGACCTTGGACGGTATGATTAACTGTGTTTCACAGATGGATGTTCCTGTGCCACAAGTTTCATTTAAGACAGATTTCTACCAGCATGTATCATATTGCTTATTATAGACTCTCTCAAAAGAATTAGCAGTTAATTATATTGCTTATGGTTGGCTTGGTGAGATTTTCTAATTTAGAGTTAAAAACATAATACTAACAGGTTGGAAAAGGTTAGAATAGTATTTGTATGTGTGTCTGTGTTGGCACTAGTTATGATGAGTGATTTGAAAAGACTGTCATTTTAACAGAAAACAAAGGTTGCTTTGAAACATTTTGTCTTGCCTTAAAACAAGTAGCAAGTCTGAGACCAGACTTCAGGGAGTCAAAATGATTTATTGGAGCATAACATGAAAAGACGACCTCTTCAGGTTTTCTACGAGTCTGAATTCAGCCAGAAGACACTGACAAATGGGTGAAAAAATCGTGACCATAGGGCATATTCATGCTACTCTTGAACAGTCATCTGACACCTAACTCTCTTGGGCCTATTTCTGTAGTTTTCCATGCTTAAAAATCATTTGATGAAATAACTGACCAAGATGTGATTTAATTAATAAATGGAAAATAGCATGCATATTGGACTAACAGGATTTGAGGACAAAAGCATTCATTTTAGTCCAGTTTTTTTAACTTGCTGAGCTTTGGTGAGTTGTATTAATTTCTCCATAGGTTTCTTTCTTTATAAAAGGGAAGTAGTGCTTTTTCAAAAAAAAAAAAATAGATCTTTATGGTTCTTGACAATATATATATTAAATGGGAGTCCTCACAGCTAATTACTGTGGAAATAGTTTCATGCTGGATATTGAGATGGAGAATTTGCAGCAGGAGCAGAGATTCTGGTTTCCGTGTAAATATCCAGAATGATGCCTGGAATCTAATAATGCTTTTGAGTTCCAGATAAGCTTGAAGAGCATTCGTAAATGGTTACATACTCAAGGAAATAAGCTGCTTTGTCCATTTAAAAAGCTAGCCCAGATTTTGATCATTATTATTAAAGGTTCTAAAACGTATTAAGTGGATAAAAGGAGAAAGAACATCTGGCAAATTCCATTTCGATCACAAAGGAGTAAAATTAGTCCTGAAGCTAGAAGCTAGCACTATAAGCCTTAATCTTATTGATCTCAGAGAATGATGGCTGTTCTTTCATAAATGACAAAGTTAGGTTACAAATGCATGTTGGTCCAAATGTTTAATAATAGCTGCTATAATGGGCCTTCCTGCACAATGTAAAGCTTTATAGTTCATTTTAATGACAAATTTGCTTGATTGACCTGCAATAGTGCACTATAGAAAGCTTTTCCCTAATGATCCAAGGATTTGTTGCTTATCTCCTATGCCAGACTCCCTTTAAAAATTATTTTTAAAATATTTTTAAACTAAAATATTTTTTAAGTTATTTAAGAAAGAAACCTTAAAGAATTCACTAATAATCCTACTTTCCCAATACAACGGCAATTTTTCTTTTTAAAAAAAATTTTTTTAATGTTTATTTATTTTTGAGAGGGAGAAAGAGTGTGAGTGGAGTGGGGCAGGGGGGAAGAGAGAGAGAGAGAAGGAGACGCAGAATCCAAAACAGGCTCCAGGCTCTGAGCTGTCAGCACAGAGTCCAATGCGGGGCTCAAACTCACGGACTGCGAGATCATGACCTGAGCCAAAGTTGGATGCTTAACCGACTGAGCCACCCAGGCACCCCACAATGGCTACTTTTATTTCTTAATTCTCTTGGTGTGTGTGTGTATACACACACTCCAAGAATATAGATTTGTAATTGCTTGCAATAGTGATTATTCTCTTTTAGCTCTAAAGGGCATCCACCACACTTAAATTTTTACTTTTCTGCTTACTCTAATTACTTGACATGTCTTTATTTCTTTACTGTTTAGAAGAAACAGTACTCATCTCTTATTTTCTAGGTACTCCTTAACTATATTCAAACAGAATGACAGACATTAATCATTATTCAACTTTTATAGAATTTTGGTGTATTTTCTAGATCTTATTTAAAAACTACCTGGTTTTATTTTAGACAAATAATCTTTCATTTTACAATGGAAACACTGTATGTTTTGATCCTCAGAGGTTATAAAAACCCTTTACACAATAATATAGTTTACACAATAACAAAGTATTTTCAAGAATTGGCTACTGAATAATGACAATGATGGTTATTAATAATTACAGATATTTAGGTCAATAATTTGTTTTATTTTATTAAACTGTAAACAATGATAGCTTCTATTTATTGAATGCTACACTAGGCATTGGGCTAATTGCCTTATGCACATTTTCGTATCACTCTAAGTATCGTTACCTTCTTTTTTTTCCAGTTGAATTAATTGATATATAAAGACAAAAAAATAATTGCGCAAGGTCACTTTAAGTGGTGGAGCCAGGATTTGAAATTATATTTCTCTGATTCCAAAGCCCATGATCTTGACAAGTCTCTGAACTGCTTGTACTGCTCCTGTTGTACTGCTCCCGGGACCTTTAATGATTTAAGTTCTAAATGTGACTTTTTTGCTCATATAAATTATTACAACACAGAATTATGAGTACATTTAAATTTTAATCCTCAAAGTCTATTCAAAATAAAATCTATCAGCAGTTAGGTTTTCGTTGGTGATGGGCAGGTTTTGAGGTGGGTTGCACTTTTAATTTAATTATACTTTTTTTAGATTGACACAAATATGTAGTTTAAAAAGCAAAACATTACTACACAGCTCATAATGAAAATAATGATCCTCTTTCACACTCCCAAGTCCTCCTTCCTTGAGGCAACCACTCTAAATGCCTTTGGTTGTCTCTTCTAGTGTTTACTTCTACATTTCTAAATAACGTTTATGCTGAAACTTTAAAACTTTTTTCAGTTGTTGGCATACTACCGTAGGAAATAAGGATTTAGCCCTACACTCCCCATTCCCTGTCTACTCCCATACCCATCCTTTCATTCATTAGAGCCTCCCAATATAATTATAATTGGTTAAATCATTATTTAGTATATTCATTGTGATGATTGTAGAACCATAGTTTACAGCTGAGCCACATAGTATATACTCTGATTACATATCTGTTCTTGTACACTTTTTAAAAAATTAATACTGACCTCATTTTTTTTTTTTGGTTTGGTTAGTTTTTAAATGTACCTGTCACCCACTCATCTCCAGACCTTCTGATAGAACCATGCAATTTATCTTAATATGGCATATGTTCATATACAGTAATCTATTAATTACATTTTGTAAACCTTAGGTTTATTGTTCCTGGAGTCCCTTTCATTCTTCTGTTCCAGTCTTGGAAGATTTTTATGTAAGCTTGCTGTAAACCGTAGATCCACTGTAAACTGTAATCTGGGGCTTTGTATTCATCATCCTGGAAATTTCTTTAGTGATTCTCTTGTTTTGGATCCCCTACTTCCCACATCCCAAGTCTTCTCTTTCTTAGTTTATTTCCTTGTTGTAATAGAGAATGTTCCTGAAAAGGGGGGACTGGGAAGGTACATTTTTGAGAAACTTGCTTGTTTGAAACTGTCTTTATTCCATCTTCATATGCATGATTGATAGTTTGACTGAATGATGAATTCCAGTTGAACATCTTTTTCCCCGAGAATTTTGAAGGCATTGTTCTGTTGTCTTCTAGTATTCGTTCTTGCTGTCTGAGGCTGTTTCGATTCCCAGCCCTTTGATGTGACCTTTTATTGTTATTATTGTTGTTATTTTACCTCTCTTGAAACTTTTGGGATTCTCTCTCTACCTCTGATTTTCTAAATTTTTAAGATTATGGGCTTAAATGTAACTCTTTTCTTCTTTCATTGAGCTGGGCATTCTATTGGCCATTTTAATTTAGAATCTTATTTTATATCCTTCAGTTCTGGGAGATTCTCTTGTATTATTTCTACTCTTTAAAAAAAAATTCTCTTCAGGGTGTCTGGGTGGCTCAGTTGGTTAAGTGTCTGACTTCAGCTCATGTCATGGGTTCGAGCCACTTGTTGGGCTCTGTGCTGACAGCTCAGAGCCTGAAGCCCGCTTCAGATTCTGTGTTTCCTTGTCTCTCTGCCCCTACCCTGCTTATTCTCTGTCTCTCAAAAATAAATAAACATTAAAAAATATTTTTTAAAATTTCTGTTCTGTTCTAGAACTCAGTTACAGTTGGAGTCTTCTATATTGATTCTTTAATGTTTACTTTCAAAATGTTTAATTAAAAAAATGTTAAGTAAGAGTAGGTGACAATATGTGTGTGTTGTGTTATATGCGAAGAGTAAAGAATAATGAGATCATGAACATATATACACTTAACACTCAGCTTTAAAAAAAGAAAACTGTGTGGCGCCTGTGTGCCTCTTCTTTATCCCATTCAATTCCCACCCCTCTCAGAGGTAACCACCATCTCAAGTTAGGTATTTGTCATTCTCTGACTTTTCTTTACTGTTTGACCACACATTTGTATCCCTAAATGATATATTGTTTAGTTTTCCTAAGCAATACTAATGGAAGCCCTTCTCTGTATATTCTGTAACTTGCTTGTTTTGCTCTACATTATTTCTTGAACTTATAATTGTTTACTTCCAGTATAGAAATATAAATATATAGAGATATATAAAATTGAATCTACAACAATTCATTGTGGCTTATTTTCCAGGTTTTTTTTTTGCTATTGCAGTGTTTCTGTCAAAATTCTTACGTATGTCTCCCATGGCTGTGAACAGAGTTTCTCCAAGGCAGTGTTTCTTACCTTTTTTCACAACATGACACTTAAAAAAATTTGATCATTGTTTAGCATACTGAGGTAAAAGGACAAGGCTGCTTATAGCTGAGGGTGACTGGCTTGGGAGTTCTTTATAGTATCTTACCCAGCTGCTGCAAAATCTTAGTGGATAAATGCCTTGGCACACACTTGATATTTGTGCCACATGACTGCAGTGGAACATAGAGCATGCCCCACTTATGAAGCCCTGCTCTGGAGCGGTACCTTTCACAGAGTTGTCTGAAGACCAGTTTTAGTTCACAAACTGTTAGTTACTAATCCATGGCCATGTAAGTTGAGCAGAAACATTTAGAAACATTTATAGTAATGTGATATTTTTATTATTTTAGAAAAGTGTCCACTCTACAAATGATTAGAAATTTTAAAAACTGCTCCATCACCATAGATAAATTTGAAATGCCCTGCCATTCATGGAGTGGAGTTGGTGGGGCATAGGGTGAACACAATGTCAAGTTAAGTAGATACAAAATGTTTTCCAAACTGTTGCTCTAAATTAGAAATCCCCCACTCCAGTGGTGTCCCACTTCCTCCTCATCTTCACCAACACTTAGTATTGAATGACTTACTTTTGCTAATTTGGTGGGTGTTAAAATAGTATATTAATGTGGTTTTAATTTGTATGACTGATTTGATTACTAATGAGACTGAGCATCTTTTATTATGTTTATTGGCCATCTTGGGTTTCTCCTCTGCTAAAAGTCTATTCAAGTATTTTATCTGTTTTTCTACTGAATTTATTTGTCTTTCACTTACTGATTTATAGGTTTAATTTATATATTTTGGATACAAATCCTTTATTGGTTTAATGTGTTACAAAAATGCTCTCCCAAATTGTGATTTATATCCTTAATCTCTTAATATATATTTCGATGAATGAATGTTCTTGATTTTAGCCAAGTTGAGTTTATCAATCATCTATTTTCAGTTTGTGCATTTTGTGTCTTGTTTAAGAAATCCTTTCCTGTGGTGCCTGGGTGGCTCAGTTGGTTGAGTGTCTGACTCTTGATCTCGGCTCAGGTCATGATCCCAGGGTCATGGTATTGAGCTTCATGCTATCTGTGCTATATGTGCTAAGCGTGGAGCCTGCGTAAGATTCTCTCTCTCTCTCTCTCTCTCTCTCTCTCTCTCTCTCCCTCTCTCTCCCTCTCTCCCTCTCTCCCTTTCCCTCTCCCTCTCCCTCTCCCTCTCCCCCTCCATCCATTTGCACACATGCATGCTCTCACTCTGAATATCAAAAAAAAGTGTTTCCTATCTCAAAATTATAGTGATATTTTCCTATATTCCAGAAGAATTTTAGTTTCGTCTTTCACATTTAAGTCTGTAATCCAGTAGGAATGGATTTTTATATGTTATGAAGCAAAGGGCCCATTAATTGAAAGTCCATTCTTTTCCCTCAAATTTTCCACAGCAGCAGTCTACATAAACAAAATCCCTTTGAGAGCTTAAATAATTTAAAAAAAAATATATATATATATATAAAGGGTTTCTGGGGCGCCTGGGTGGCGCAGTCGGTTAAGCGTCCGACTTCAGCCAGGTCACGATCTCGCGGTCCGTGAGTTCGAGCCCCGCATCAGGCTCTGGGCTGATGGCTCGGAACCTGGAGCCTGTTTCCGATTCTGTGTCTCCCTCTCTCTCTGCCCCTCCCCCGTTCATGCTCTGTCTCTCTCTGTCCCAAAAATAAATAAACGTTGAAAAAAAAAAAAATTTAAAAAAAAAAATATATAAAGGGTTTCTGAGACCAAAAAGCTTGAGAATCACTGTTACAGATCCACAAGAAAAAATTAAAAGCTCCAATAAATAGGCAAAGCAATCTTGAAAAAGAAAACCAAAGCTGGAGGCATCACAATCCCAGACTTCAAGATGTATTACAAAATTGTAATCATCAAGACAGTATCGTACTGGCACAAAAATAGACACTCAGATCAATGGAACAGAATAGAGAACCCAGAAACATATGGCCAACTAATCTTTGACAAAACAGGAGAGAATATCCAGTGGAATACAGTCTCTTCAGCAAGTGGTGCTGGGAAAACTGGACAGTGACATGCAGAAAAATGAACCTGGACCACTTTCTTACACCATACACAAAAATAAACTCAAAATGGATGAAAGATCTAAAGATAAGACAGGAAGCCATCAAAATCCTAGAGGAGAAAGGAGGCAGAAACCTCTTTGACCTCGGCTGCAGCAACTTCTTACTCAACACGTCTCCGGAGGCAAGGGAAACAAAAGCAAAAATGAACTATTGAGACCTCATTAAAATAAAGAGTTTCTGCACAGCAAAGGAAACAATCAGCAAAACTAAAAGGCAACGAACGGAATGGGAGAAGATATTTGCAAATGACATACCAGATAAAGGGTTAGTATCCAGAATCCATAGAGAACTTATCAAACTCAACACCCAAAAAACAAATCATCCAGTGAAGAAATGGGCAAAAGACACGAATAGACACTTCTCCAAAGAAGACATCCAGATGGCCAACTGACACATGAAAAAATGCTCAACATCATTCATCATCTGGGAAATACAAATCAAAACCACATTGAGATACCCCCTCACACCTGTCAGAATGGCTAATATTAACAACTCAGGCAACAACAGATGTTGATGAGGATGCAGACAAAGAGGATCTCTTTTGCACTGCTGGTGGGAATGCAAACTGGTACAGCCACTCTGGAAAACAGTATGGAGGTTCCTCAAAAAAATAAAAATAGAACTACCCTACGACCCAGCAATTGCACTACTAGGTATTTATCCAAGGGATACAGATGTGCTGTTTTGAAGGGGCACATGCACCCCAATGTTTATAGCAGCACTATCAATAATAGCCAAAGTATGGAAAGAGCCCCAATGTCCATCGATGGATGGATGGATAAAGAAGATGTGGGGTGTGTGTGTGTGTGTGTGTGTGTGTGTGTGTGTGTGTAATGGAGTATTACTCAGCAATCAAAAAGAATGAAGTCTTGCCATTTGCAACTACGTGGATGGAACTAGAGGGTATTATGCTGAGCAAAATTAGTCAGAGAAAGACAAATATCATATGACTTCACTCATATGAGGACTTTAAGATATAAAACAGATGAACATAAGAGAAGGGAAGCAATATAAAAACAGGGAGGGGGACAAAACAGAAGAGACTCTTAAATATAGAGTACAAAGAGAGAGTTGCTGGAGGGGTTGTGGGAAGGGGGATGGGCTAAATGGGTAAGGGACTTAAGGAATCTACTCCTGAAATCATTGTTGTACCATATGCTAACTAACTTGGATATAAATTATAAAAAAAAATAAATTATAGAAAAAAACTCCAATAAAAAAGTGGGCCAAAGGCAAATAATGTTTTTAATCCCCACGGATGAATAATGAACATGACAAAAAAGTGAGTTTCCTTAATAAATGCAGATAAAAAGTAAAATACCATTTTAATTATCAAACTGACAATTATTAAAAGTACTATAAATAGCCTTTGAAGGGCAGTTTGGCAAAATCTATCAAAATCCTACTTCCTTCTTACCATTTCTGAAAATATGTCCTATAGAAATTATTAAGAATGTGTCTGAAGATTTAGCTTCAATATATTCATCTGGATTTTTTGTGATAGTTTGAAAATCCAAATGATAGTGAGAAAAAATGTCCAATGGAAGAAAAACATGGATAATGTATTTTATTTCCTCTAATTCATCCAGAGTAGTGGGTCCCTTACAGTGCTTTGATGGCCACCTATTGCTTAATTGTACATAACCATCATTAATCTGGCCAAAACTACCCTTCCCTTACTTAGGTAGTCTGTCCAGTGAATGTCAAATAGTAACCAATCAGCATAGAGCACATTGAGTAATTGGTGGGTTTGTTCTTCCACCAAAAATATTTGTAGCTTTTAGCTTTTAAAAATAATTCTGGAGCACAGCAAGATAAAGAAGGGAAAAATTGGCCTAGATTACAGAAGATAGCAGATGAATAGGGTTGATTTCACTTTGGGCACTTTGCCCAGGACACTTTTAATAGAACATATAGTTACTCTAGGGATTCTGAGTCTGTGGTTATGGCAGGCTTACACGTTTATTCTTTAAAAGGAAAAATTGCAAGTTATTAGACTCTAGGTACATTGGTATGACTTAAATTTTTAAACCATTCCTGTAATCCAGCTATTGATAATTTGCTGTGTGTGGGCTGGATTCCTTACCATTAAAACTAAATCATGGAGGGGCGCCTGGGTGGCGCAGTCGGTTAAGCGTCCGACTTCAGCCAGGTCACGATCTTGCGGTCCGTGAGTTCGAGCCCCGCGTCAGGCTCTGGGCTGATGGCTCAGAGCCTGGAGCCTGTTTCCGATTCTGTGTCTCCCTCTCTCTCTGCCCCTCCCCCGTTCATGCTCTGTCTCTCTCTGTCCCAAAAATAAATAAACGTTGAAAAAAAAATTTAAAAAAAAAAAAAAACTAAATCATGGATAGAAAAATATTTTGAACTTCCTTCCTCTAAAACACAGTGGGTTCTTCATTTCTTTCAGAGTTTAAGTCAAGTTTAAAAAGTCTAAACTAGGAATTAGAAGGTTATTTTTTTAAGTATATTTATTGTGAGAGAAATAGAGTATGTGTGTGAGCAGGGGAGGGACAGAGAGAGAGAGGGAGAGAGAGAATCCCAAGCAGGCTCCACGCTGACAGTGTGCAGCCCAGTGCAGGGCTCAAACTGGAAATGTGAGATCAAAAGTCAAGACGCCTAACCAGCTGAGCCACCCAAATGCCCCTAGGAGGTTATGTTTTTGTGAAGAATTTTTAATCTTACTATTTTTGAGGACTTTCTTTGTGTACTGAAAAATCAATCAAGTCTTCAAAGAAAAAAATCACCTAAATGTTAGAAATGTTGTGCTTCCTATTTTATACCTTACAATTTAGAATTATTGCCCTCATGTTTAGCCTTATAAATTAGAAGGAAAAATACCAACATGGTAGTAGAGCTTGGTAGGATAGCAGAGTAGGATAATGGCTTTGAGTGAATTTTATCCTTTTTTCTGTTTTCCAAAATTTCAGTAATTCATGACTTTTATTATTTGTAAAATTATTTCTCACTCTCCTCTCAAGTTAGCCTTTAGAAGGACTGAGTATTAAAAAGGCTAAGATTCTAGGGGTGCCTGAGTGGCTCAGTTGGTTAAGCATCCAACTTCGCTCAGGTCATGATCTCGCAGTTCGTGAGTTCGAGCCCCGCATTGGGCTCTGGGCTGACAGTTCAGAGCCTGGAGCCTGCTTCAGATTCTGTCACCTTCTCTTTCTGCCCCTCCCCCACTCACACACTTTGTCTACCTCAAATATAAACATTAAAATTAAAAAAATAAAAAGGCTAAGACTCTTAAAGAATTAAGCTTACTTTTGTTTTGAAGTAATGTGCTTAAATATAACAGGCCAAATTCTTAGTTGGAATTTTTCGAAAAATGTAGTTAGTAAAAGGATAAAGCAGGAAGAAAAATTATTTTATGTAGTAAGAGAATCTGAAAATTATTAGTATAATGGTACATAAGAGGAAGTAATTTTTTTTTAAGTATTATGTTCTGTTTCAGAAATACCAGAAATTTCTCACATTTGCTTCTGGTATTTGCTTCTTATATCAAGCAATACTTTTAATGAGCCAGAATCTTTACACCTGCTGTTTCCTCTACCTGGAATCCTCTTTGCCTCTTCCTCCTTCCTCTAACAACACACTCTTACTTCTTCAGTCTTGGCTCAAATGTAATTATTTTGGGAAGCTTGCCATAATCCACTTCCCCCAAATCCCAATGCCCACCTTTCCTACCTTCATCCCAACCCAGGTTAAACTCCTGTTATTTATTCTCAGGACACCTTCATAATGTTCAACCATGGTTGTAAACATCAGTTCAATGTTTGTTTTCACCACTATTTCCTTAAGCTTGGTGAGGGCAGAACTTCTGAGTATCTTGTTTAGAGTTGTATTCTCAATGTCTGGCCCGGTGCCTAATACATGATAGTTAGTAAATAGAGCTTATCAAATGAATCCCTGTAATTACTATTCATTTTCATTTGCTTTTTCCAAACTGTAGTTGGTATTACTTAATAGTGGGGATCTTTCCGCTAGAGTAGTTATAACTTTATACCTTTGGTATAAAGGTCGGTAGATAGCTGAATTAAGCAACTGTAAATTCCCACTAACCTGGAATATTCTTAGCTTTTTAAGGTTTGGGATGGGCTTCATTCCAATGTCTCAGATGCTTCTTAGTGTATACGGTCACAGTACACTTCTTTAAATGATAAATAGTAGCTATAGGTTTTGACTATTCTGATTGGCCATATTAATCTTAATAGATGCAGTGCTTCCAAAATAGTACAGTATGCAAGAGATATCATGGTAAGATCACAGCCAGAATTGGTTTCCTACTTTTTCTCCTCCTTCTCCTTCTCCTCCTCCTCCTCCTCCTCCTCCTCCTCCTCCTCCTCCTCCCCCTCCTTTTTTAACCTTTTTTTTTAATAGGGTTGAGTTTCTGGTTTTTTAAACCCTTATTTGTAAAGCCCCAAATGAACAGCTTTTACATAAGGATTTACAACATTTAGATGGGTCAAAAATTAAAACCTACACAAAATATTTTAATTGAGCAGTTAGTCTTTCCAAGTTTTCTAATGAAACTAAGTTATTATATACTCGTGACACAAATGTTAGACAATAGAAAATAAAATGTTTCTAATACATTGAAGTTAATATATTTAGCAACTACTTTTATATTCATGTTACATATTGTGTTCTTTTACAGTTCAAACGATATGTCAGTAAACTTCGAAGCAAGAGTACAGTTTTCAAAAAGAAGCATCAAATAATAGCTGAATTTAAAGCTGAATTCGGTCTCTTGCAGAGGACAGAAGAACTTCTTAAGCAACGGCATGAAAATATTCAACATCAACTGGTAATACAATGTTATCTGGAGTGCTAGAAATACAAATGCCAGGAGGTTTATAGGTTGTAGCTGTATACTGAGGTCATTGTTTTTACTGAAAACATCATAAAATTATTAATTTTCTCTGATTAATTACAGAGATGTCATAAAAGCTGATTCATTTATTTTTTTAATGTTTATTTATTTTTGAGAGAGAGAGAGACACAGAGCATGAGCAGGGGTGGGGCAGAGAGGGAAGGAGACACAGAATCGGAAGCAGGCTCTAGGCTCGGAGCTGTCAGCACAGAGCCGGATGCAGGGCTTGAACTCTCGAACTGTGAGATCATGACCTGAGCCAAAGTCAGCCACTTAACCTACTGAGCCACCCAGGCACCCCAATTCATTCATTTTTTTAGTGTAACCGTAAGCACTAACTTTTTCATGTGTGCTGACATTGGGGTAATTAATAGAAGCTGAATTCCAAATATGAGTTCTTTCTAGTTAATATGAGAAAAATTATCATACCAAGAAGAGTGACTGTAAAACATTTATTTATCATGGCCTGTTGGGCAGAAGTTTCTAAGCAGCCACTTACATGGAGCTTTGAAAAGAAATAATCCGGGAAAGGTACCATATGGAAGTTTGCCTGCAGGCTTGCTCCTTATGTATTTGTGCCTTGGTTGTCATAAAAGAGTTAAGTCCAGAGCAGTCCCTCTAATAGCAAAGCTGTTCTCATTATGGACACCAGTTCCTCAGAGTTTTCTTGATTTGAGTTTTTTTTGTCTTTTCACCCATGGGGAAATTATTTCATCAGGTTGTTGGTTTACTAGCTAGCAATAATCTGGTGGAAGTAAACGAAGTTTCAACCAGTCATGGTTAAGCTGGCAATATGAACTTTCTGTCTCATGCTGTTAAATGGTGTTGGTTCTAGGCAACTTAAGATAGAAAATTTACTATGTAGCAGCCATGGATTCTAATGACACTTCTTCCCAAATTGATAGGTAGTTAATTGTGTTTCTGTTCACTTCAAAATATTTTCAAATTTCCATTATGATTTCTTTGATCTATGGATTATTGCTTAAAACTAAACATTTTCTAGTTACCTGTTATTGATTTCTACCTTATTTCCACTGTGACCAGAGAACATTCTGTGTGATTTTAGTCCTTCAAGATTTGTTGAGTGTTTCATTATGGTCCAGCAAATGGTCTATTTTGGTCATCGTGCCAGCGCAGTTGAGAAGAATGTATATTCTGCAGTTTGTTAGGAATGGTGTTCTCTATATGTCAATTCAGTCGAGCGTGTTAACCATGATAGTCAAATCTTCCATATTCCTACTGATATTTTTGTTTTCTTGTCCCATTAGTTATTGAGAGAGGTGTGTTAAAATCTCTATGATTATTGCTTTGTCTGCTTTCCTTTAAATCCATCAGTTTTTTCTTTACATTTTTTCTTAAGTTGGGTTCCCTAGAAGCAGAGCCTGAGAAGGCAGTACTCTGTACAAGTGATTTATTGAGGGAGGGAGTGCCTTCAGAAGAAGGGGAATGAGGAGAGCAGATAGGACAGCAGAAAAGAGCCAAGCAAGGATGTAGTCCTGACTAGACAGCTTCATTTTGATTCTGTGAGGAGCTTTGGAGCATAAGTTACAGCATGAAATTGATTCCATCTTGAGGCAAGGGGGCTGGCCTTTTATACTCCTGTATCAGTCAGTCATTGGCTGTGGCACAGTGTAACCTCCTAGCCCAATGAGGTGGCACTCTCTGGAGAAGGGGCACCTGTGAACCTTTAGCAGCCAGTAACTATCATGGCAGCTTGCAGACAAGGTCTGAGTGAGGCACCAACAACGTCCATTACAATCTACCCCTTACAATGTTGGGATCTACCTGTTTTTCATGTTAAACTCACTCCATTTAGGTATAGCTTCTACAGGATTCTGACTGGTCACAATTTCTAGGAAAATTTGTAGGAGGGTTAATTGGACAAATGAAAACTCCCATTGCTACATTTGGTCCCAAGGACATAATAATAATCAACATCTCCTTCCTTTACTATCCATTCTAGATTTCCCTCATGTTTGGCTAGCACCTCCACTGGTCTAAATGATTTATTTGTGGAATGACCCAGTCCCTCATCTTTAAGAGGTGCGCATAATCATGACCTTAACAGGCTGTGGTTGCTGTCTTTACTTATTTACTGTTAAAACCGGGCATGGGAGTACCAAGATATGCCCTAATGGATCATCTGACTGTCGAACATATTCCTATTTGCCCTTATTATATAGCAGCTTATGTATAGCATTATGATGTCCTGCCAATATAATAACTCCTTTATTTGTCTGCTGGTCTATGAGTATGAGGAGCCCAAGTGACGAAATGGTAGCCAAAGCATTAAGTTTAAAGGCCTTTTATTGCACCTTCTGGTAAAAGCATATGCACTCTGGAAACCAGAAAATCTGCACCTACAGAGCCTAAAGGTGCCAAGAAAGGAAATATAATTCCCTTAGTGGATAAGTTGGCATCCTGGTGAGTGGTGACACTCATACTTTCATTCTGTGGCTCTAAGACCAATATATTCCTTGTTTGCAACACAGCACCAAATGGTGGGCATTGGTCTAAGATGTACATTCCATCCTAAAGAATAGAGCTCATCCTCACAGGCCATCAACTCTAAGCTGACACCTTAGCTGTACCTTCAACAAGGCCTTCTACCAGCCTATCAGGCTATTAGCTTCCTGGATGGTGGAGTATGTGACACAGAGACTGAATCCCATGGTCATGTGTCCCCCACCATATCTCCTTTGCCATAAAAAAGATTCCACATCAGTGGAAGATTCCACGTCAGTAGATCAAATACTCTGAGCCCTTGGATACTGATGCTGGCTACAGCACTGTGGGCAATGAAAGCAAATCCTTACTCAGAATATGGGTCAGTCCAAGTCAGGATGAAATGTTGCCCTTTTTAAGGCAGAAAGATGATTGGTTTCCTCAAGGTATGATTATATCTAGAGCTCAGGATTGGTCTTTCTTTTGTTGCCAGGTCAGACATTTGGCAGTGGGCATAGCTAGATGGGCATTGGTGAGGGAGCCCATGCTATTTGGCTCTTGCTTAGCCCCCATCTCTGTCAACATAGCCATTCTGTTCATGAGCCCATTGTCTAAGCACTGGGTGGCCAATAACAGAGGCTGGCTGATATCTACTGGCCAAATCATCCTTTCCACTTGGTTGTTTAGTGTCACTTCTGCTGTGGACATTCTCTAGTGGCCATTAGCTTGTGATCAAAAGATCTTCATACTTAGTGTGTTGAGCCCATAGGTCTATCTGCATGCCCCTTCCCCAGACCTCCCAATCTTCCAGTCCTGGCACCTTGCTTCTTCCAGGCCCCTGGCCAATAAGCTAAGCCACTTGCCATTTGGCCAGAGGATACAGGATAATCTAGGGGTTCAAGGTTCTCAAGTGAGTCTTGGCAGGTATTCTGTTCCAGACTCAGCACCCTTTCTCAGAGTCCTGACTTTAGCATAGAATATATTCAGTTTTCTCTGAAGTTTTGTCCTGCTAACAATTAAATTGTGTGCCTGGTTTTCAGCTCCCTCTTACCTTAAGCCATAGGAAATGAGGGTTTCTTTGAAGTTCCTAAGAAGGTTCTCTAACCTTATCACTTTACTTTAAATTACTGATGAATATATTTGAGCCTGTCATTTTATCTCTTCAACTATACCTGGAGCTTAGCCACCCCAATTCTATAGTCCTTAAAGTTATTATTTCTCCATGCTTCTCAAACACAAGCAACATTGTACCAGCTAGTATAGTGCATCCCTGTGACAATTCAAGAAGCAGACACCAAGATGTACAAGAGATTTGTTGGAGGAGATACATATGAAAGGTAAAGGCAAGAGAGCCAAGAGGAGGCAGGGAAAATCATTAGGCCTTAATATAAGTGTGACATCCATGAAGGGAGAGAGAAGGAAGGACGGTTATGTAGGAAGAGCCTCAGACTGCAGCACAGTTTGGGGAAAGTTTTGGTTAGAATGAGGGAGATTCCTGAACTAGTCATCCACGAGAGGAGCCCCCTGTCAGGCAGGAATGGGCCAGCACTAGTACCATTGCCATCCTCAGTCATTGCTAGGAGCACCCTGGGAGAAACATGGGCGTGGTAAGAACTTGATGGTGGATCCAGAGGGGCAGCGGTTATGGCTATCAGTCCAATCTGTTCTTCTCGGCAGGCTCTCTTGAAGGAGATCTGAGCAGTCCATTCTCATGGCCACCACTGTCACCTTCCACATATACTCTGCCTCAGTTCACCACAAGTCTTAGCAATTGCACTGCTATAACATGTATGGGACTAACAATATTCAACCTGCCAGCAGTGATGGAGCCCTTGGTTCCATTCAGCCAGTGAGTAATGCCACTCTAGAAGCCCATTCTTAGAGTTTGATCAGGTTCTCTAGAAGCAGAGAAACAAGAAGTCTTGCTCTTCGTATGATTAATTCAGAGAATGCTCTTAGGAGAAAGGAAGTGAAGGAACCTGAATGAAGCAATGAGGCAGAGTGGATTCATTTGGAGCCCAGTTTCCGTCTGATCCCATGAGGAGCCCTGGAGCACAAATTGCATCATAAAGTTGGTCTCATTTTTAGGCAAGAAAACTACCCTTTTGTACCTCACTGTCAGTCATTTGCTGTGGACCCTCACTACCACCCAGGAGGTGGTATGATACAGTTCCTGTTCAGCCAATCGCATACTTTGAAGAAGGGGTAGCTGTAAGCCATAAATAGCCAACAGCTATTCTCACAACAGCTATGGGATTAGGTACCCTGACCCGGTAAGCAAATCAGGATGGAGCCCCCACTGCAAATATACTGAGATTATGTTATTAGTCCATATAAATCTAGTATCATTATCTTCCTGATAAATTGGCCCTTTGATAATTAGGAAATACCCTTTTTTTTTATCTCTCATAATAGCCTTCGCCTTAATATATACTTATCTGTTATTAATACAGCCACATAAACTTTCATTTAGTTAATGTTTAAAAGACATATATCTTTTGCATCCTTTCAACCTTTCTCCATCTTTGTAATTATTGTATATTTTTTGTAAGAAATATATAGTTAGCTATTTTTGTACAGTGTGGCCATCTTTGCCTTTTACTTGAGGTATTTAATCTCTTTACATTTAATGTAATTACTGATTTTTTTCAACATTTTCTATTTGTTCCATCAGTTCTTCACTCTTTTTTCTCCTTTCTTCCCTTCTTTTGCATTACTCAAATACTTGTATCTTCCATGTTTCCCCTCTTTTAGCTTACTGGTTATAGCTTCTTTTTGTTATCCCTGTTATTTCTTAGTGCATAAGCCAGAAACTATAACATGCACCTCTGACTAATTACAGTCTTCCCTGTTTTACTATATCGGGGGCAATGTAAGAAACTTATGACACTTTTGCTCTATTTATCTCTTCCTCATATTATGTGCTATTGTGGATATATATTTTTAAATTCTATATATAATGTAAATCCCACATGATATTATTATATTTAATATTATTCTAGATTTATCTACCTGTTTACTCTTTTCATGGCTTTTTCCTTTCAGCACCATCATTATTCTATTGGGATCTCGTTTTCAGTATTTCACTTAGTGTAGGTCTGCTGGTGATAAGTCCACTCAATTCTTGCTTTTCTTAAAACATCTTTATTGTACCCTTATTTTGAAGCACATTTTCACCAAATATAGAATTCTTGGGTGGCAATTACTTTCTTTCAGCACTTTAAAGATTTAATTCCATTGGCTTCTGGCTTCCATTGTTTCGTGTGTGTGTGTGTGTGTGTGTGTGTGTGTGTGTGTGTGTGTGTGTTTAAGGTAGTGTGTTATTCTCTGTTTGCTAAGATTTTTTTTTTCTGTCTTTGGTTTTTCAGCAGTTTTAACTGTGATTTTCCTACGTTTTCTTTTTTTATTCATCTGGCTTGGGGTCTGTAAGGCTTATTAGAAGTGTGGCCTTAATGTCTTTTGTCAGTTTTTGAAAAGTCCTCAGCAAGTAGCATTTCTTTAAATATTATAGTCTCATTCTCTTCTCCCTTCTGTGAGCTACAATTACAGTTACGTGTATGTTAGGCTTTTTCACTATTTACCATATTCATTATGGGTTGTATGTTTTGCTTTTTTTTTTCCATTATTTTTTTCTCTCTGTGATTTAATCTGAATTTTTTTTTTGCTGTGCTCTCTTTTAATTCATTAATCTTACTTTTTTTGTTGTGTCCAATCTGCTATGTAATCTGGGTATTGAATTCTGAATATCAGGTATTATGTTTCTCCATTCTAGAATTTCCATTTGATTCCATTTGATAGATTCCAGTTATTTGGTTTTTTTTAATATGAAATTTATTGTCAAAATGGTTTCCATACAACACCCAGTGCTCATCCCAACAGATGCCCTCCTCAATGCCAGTTATTTGTAACATTCTCCAACTTTTCATTTATTTTCTTGAATATAATAATTGCAGCTATTTTATTTTTTTATTATTTTTTTTAATTTTTAATGTTTATTTATTTTTTTTTTTTAATTTTTTTTTCAACGTTTATTTATTTTGGGGACAGAGAGAGACAGAGCATGAACAGGGGAGGGGCAGAGAGAGAGGAAGACACAGAATCGGAAACAGGCTCCAGGCTCCGAGCCATCAGCCCAGAGCCTGACGCGGGGCTCGAACTCCCGGACCGCGAGATCGTGACCTGGCTGAAGTCGGACGCTTAACCGACTGCGCCACCCAGGCGCCCCAAATGTTTATTTATTTTTGAGACAGAGAGAGACAGAGCATGAGCAGGGGAGGGTCAGAGAGAGAGGGAGACACAGAATCTGAAACAGGCTCTGGGCTCCGAGCTGTCAGCACAGAACCCGACGCGGGGCTCGAACTCACGGACCGTGAGATCATGACCTGAGCTGAAGTCGGATGCTCAACCGACTGAGCCACCCAGGCGCCCCAATTGCAGCTATTTTAAATGTCCTATCTAATAAATTTATCTGGGTGTCTGTTTCTATTATCTGTATTTTTCTCTTGATTTTCAGACATTTGTTTCTGTTCCTTTGCTAACCTAGTACTTTTTTATTGAACATCAGCCTCTGGAAACATTTCTTTCCTTAAAGAGCATTTGATTTTTTTTTTCCTCATAGATCATCTAGATCCAGTTTTGTTAGTGCTGATATTTTTCAGTTTTCTCTTATTCCTAAGATTCAGCCCTTATACCTGTGGCAGAAACTCTATTCCCAGGAAGTAGCCCTTACTTCTAGGGCCTAGCTCTTATTCCTAGGTTATAACCCTTACTCCTAAGGTGTAGCCCTTCTGGGGTTTCAACTGATAGTCTGAAGCAACATACTTTGACAAGTCCTGAATTCCTACCTCAGTCTGCCCGGCACTATGAGATACTGAAAACTTTGCCCAGCTTTTTAGTCACCTATCTACTGATTTTCACTTGGTTTTGGGGAGTCTTACCTTCCTTGCACACAGCTTAGGATTTGGTAATGCCCAAAGAGGAAATTGCATACGGAATCTTGGGCTAATGCTTTGTAGTTCCTACTCCTCCTTTCTTAGGGATCTCAATCTTATTGTCAGCCCCCAATTCCAACTCTTCCATTCCCTCTCTCCTTGTCTTTCTTTCCTTTTTCCATCCTCTTTTGAATCCTCTCCAGTCAGGTCTTCACACCCACCATCTTACCAAAATTTCTCTTGTCAGGATCACCAATACCTTCACATTGCTAAACCCAGTGAGCAATTCTTAGTTCTTTTCCTACTTGGCCTATTAGCAGTGTTTGACATAGTTGATCACTCCCTCTTCCTTTACTTATCTTCTAATACACTACACTCTCCTGGTTTTTCTCCTTTACTAGCACTCCTGTTTCTACTCCATGGCTGATTTCTTCACATTTCTCCAAGGTCTAAATATTGGAGTCACCAGGCTTAGCCCTTGGATTTCTTCTCTAGTTTCACTCCCTTGGTGATCTTATCCTGTCTATGGCTTTAAAGACCTTCTTTATGCAGACAACTCACAAATTGATATCTCTAGCCTAGATTTCTCCTCAGATTTCAGTCTTGTACTTATAACATCTTGACCTCTCTATTGGGTATCTGCTAGATATTTCAAGTTTTTAACATGTCCAAAACTAAATTTCTTATCTTCATTATTCCCTCAAATCTGGTCTTATCAAGTCTTTCTCATTTCAATAAATGGCAGCTCCATCCTCTCAGTTCTGCAGGCCAGAAACCTTAATCATTCTTTACCCCTCATTTTCCCTTACACCTCACAGCTAATCTGTCATAATATTTTTTTGGATTTATCTCTAAAATATGTACACAACCACTTCTCATTACCTCTACCGCCACCATCTGATTCATGCTACCATTATCTCTAACCTAAATTACTGGAGTAGTCTTCTAACTGGCTTCCTTTGTCCCTCTATAGTTTGATCTCAGCACAGATGTTAAAGTGGTCTTTTAAAAATTCCTTTACTCTGAGCCACCCGACAAGCCTCCCATCTCATTTAAAATAAGTCCAAGCTCTTTCATTGGCCTAAAAATAAAGTAACCATATAATTTATCATCTAAAGTAGGACACTTTTGAGAATGCAAAGGACAACAGACATTAACTGAGACTGTTCCAGCAAGCCATCTGAGTCCCGTATGATCCCTCCCCAACCCCACCTCATTCTCACTCAGTTTTCAGCTCACCAGTCTCCTGGATATTTCTTGGAAGGGACAGGTTTGCTCCTACCTCATGTCTTTTGCCCTTGCCAATCCCCTGGATATCTGTATGACTTGCTCCCTCCCTTCATTCGGGCTTTGCTTAGATGTCATCTTCTCAGGAAGACCTCTAACCACCCTGTTATTTAAGATTCCAGCCCCACTCTCACCTCACACTATATGTATTTTACTTGTCTACATATTGCTTGTTTACTCTCACTAGAAGTAAGCTCCGTCAGGGAGGTTTTTTTTGTTTTTTATGTTTTGTTTTGTTTTGTTTTACCTGTTTTGTTACAAGTGTTTTCCCATATGGTTTGCAGCCTTAATAATTGACATTTTATTTTATCTATCTATCTGGTGCTTAGAACTATGCTCAGCACATTTAGGTATCTAATAAATATTGGACGGCTGAATGAATGCAAGTATATTGGTCACTTGAGAATTCATTCAGTCACCAAGTATTTATTGAGTGCTAAAATTAGAAATACTATGCACCCGAAGATACCAAAGCAAAATTTAGCCTAAGTTTATAACATACAACAGTATGTAATTATTGTTGAAGTCAATAAAAATTACTCTTTAGCATTGTAAGCTAATTTATTTTATTTGTAACTTTATTGCTATGTATTAAGTCTGTATACTACTTACAGAATCATCAAGGTTTTGACACCCATTTTGTAGACCCCAATTTTGACACCTATTTTTATTCTTTACTTTTAGCGAACTATTGAAGAGAAAAAGGGCATATCTGGATATAGTTACACTCAGGAAGAGCTGGAAAGGGTATCTGCACTGAAGAGTGAAGTCGACGAAATGAAAGGCCGAACACTAGATGACATGTCTGAAATGGTGATTATGCTTTTTTATAGGTTTTTTTTTTTTTATTGTATAGCTAGAGGCAGATATTTTTCTGTTTTGTTTTCAGTGAAACACTGAAATTTTCATTTCTGCACATTGTTTACCTTATATTCCTTCATCTCTCTTTATCAGTATCTTTTGAGTGTTTCCATTTTAGTAAGTTGTTCAACTTGTAATAATTTAGGCATTTTGCAGGATTTTTTCCCAAGGAAACACAATAGGGTTATTAAATACCCTATAGAATTAGGTATTGAAATTCCTGCCTTATCTTGTGGTTTTTGAAGTGTGTAAAAGTTCTATAACATTAAAGAAATACTTAAGATAAAAAATAAGTTTTCCCAAATCATACCACCCTGACTAATAAAACTATTTCATTTTTGTGTTTTTCCTTCCTATCTGTCCTTGTTTGGAGCTGCTACTCAGCCTGAATGAACTGATGCCGCTTTAGCAGGCATTAAAATGTTGAAATCTTTCCTTCCTTACTAGAAGGAAATAACTGTTGCCTCAAACTCTCAGAGTACCCACTTCCACCTGGCTTTTCCACATTGGCTACCTGCCCAAAACCCTCTGGATCTCACTACTGTCTAACTCCTAAAAAGATTAATGATTAACACAGCAGAGACCTTCAATACTCTGTTAATCCCCATGCTTGGTGTCCATTTTGATTGGTCATTACTTATATCATTTGGGTTATTAAGTATTTCGAATATCACTTCCTCATGTTTCGTATATACTCTATAACCTACATAATTACATTTTTTTTACATAATACAACATGATTGTAGTTGTATTTAGGCAACTTTATAATTTGTTTTCATTATTCAGTGTTAGATTACAAGTATTTTCCCATATAGTTTGCAACCTTAGTAATTGACATTTTATTTTATTGTATTTTATTGTATTATATTGTATTGTATTTTTGAGAGAGAGAGAGAGAGCATGTGTGCACACAAGCAGGGGAGGGGCAGAGGGACAGAGAGAATCTCAAGCAAGCTCCATGCCCAGCACAGAGTCTGATGTGGGCCTCAGTCTCACAAACCATGAGATCATGACCTGAGCTGAAATCAAGAGGCAGATGCTTTAACCGACTGAGCCACCCAAGTGCCCCAATAATTGACATTTTATTTATTTTTTAAAAGTTTATTTATTTATTTATTTATTTAAAAAAAAATTTTTTTTTCAACGTTTATTTATTTTTGGGACAGAGAGAGACAGAGCATGAACGGGGGAGGGGCAGAGAGAGAGGGAGACACAGAATCGGAAACAGGCTCCAGGCTCTGAGCCATCAGCCCAGAGCCTGACGCGGGGCTCGAACTCCCGGACCGCGAGATCGTGACCTGGCTGAAGTCGGACGCTTAACCGACTGCGCCACCCAGGCGCCCCAAAAGTTTATTTATTTTTGAGAGAGAGAGTGCAAATGGAGGAGGGGCAGAGAGAGGGGGAGACAGAGGATCTGAAACGGGTTATGAGCTGACATCAGCGAGCCCCATATGGGGCTCAAACTCATAAACCATGAGATCATGACCTGAGCTGAAGTTGGACAGTCAAATAACTGAGCATGCCCCAATAATTAACATTTTAAATAATTAAATGCTGGGCTCCTGGGTGGCTCAGTCAGTTAAATGTCTGACTTTAGCTCAGGTCATGATCTCATGGTTCATGAGTTTGAGCCCCATTGGGCTCTTTGCTGTCAGCACAGAGCCTGCTTCAGATCCTCTGCTCCCCTCTCTTTCCGCCCTTCCCCCACTTGCATGCATGCGCACACTCTCTCTCAAAAATAAAAAACATTAAAAAAAATTTTTTTTAAGTTAAATGCTGTTCCATATTACCAAATCAACATTTACTAAATCATTTTCCCATTGTTTGATGTTGAAATAATTTAGTCTTTTTACTCTTTTAAATAACACTTTAATAAATATATTTATGCATGTAGGTTTTTTGCTCTTTTGAATTCTTGTTTTAGATGTCATGTATTTTATTTAAATGACAGGTAAAAAAACTGAATTCACTGGTGTCTGAAAAGAAGTCAGCTCTAGCCCCAGTTATAAAAGAACTACGACAGTTGCGTCAGAAATGTCAAGTAAGTGAATCTGATTGTGCGATACTTTTAGCACCTGATCTTGTTAAGATGTGCTGGTTATAATCCTGAATATTTTACTTGAGTAATTTATAGAAAACAAACGACGACGATGATGATGATGATGATGATGATGATGATGATTCCACAAAAGAGTAATAACATGAACTTTGAAGTTTTTTATTTAATTTATGCTATTTGTTTTGTCAAATTATCGGGGGGAGGGGAGAGAGAAGGAGAAGGAATTTAAGCCGAAATCACAAGTGCAGCTAGATTAGATTTTTACTTTAAATCTGATGCATGTCAGAGCTATAAATATGAAGTCACGTTCTTCTGTGGCCAGGTAAAAGCTCAGAGTCTGCCAGCGAGTGGTGACAAGTTAACTTTAGATTAATGGACTTGCTTAGCTGGGGAGCAGGGCCAGGGGCAAACTACGATAGCTTGTGATAAGTGATGGAATACCATTACTTGGAAGCTAATTCTAACCACTGCTTTGAAGCTAAACTGTTAGAAGGTAAATGCCCTCCGCAAATCCAGATCAGATGGCCTCCGCCATCTGACATTAGCAGTTGTTATTTTATCACTCTCTGTGTAGTAATTTTAGGTTTGAATGTGGGTTGTACTGCATGTGCCTGAGTGTGGAACTATAAAATTCTTCACGAATGCCATCCATCAGAGCACAGTGAAAAATCACATGGACTTTGAAATCAGATAGACATCGTTTCCTTTTTATAGAAAATGCCATGGAGTCTGAGACAGGTTTAGTGACTTATCCAAATAGACAAATAGGCAGTGAGAGAGTTGGGGCTTGACTCCAGCATCTGTATTATCATATTTCAAATCTCCTGCTCCTTCCATTACACATCACTGCCATCACAAAAGAAGTGAGAGACAAGTCCCTATTCTCTCGAGTTCATACACTCATAGGTGAGATGAGACAAACGTGAAGAAATTCAAGAAAGACAAAAGATAAGCCAACTTAAGAAAAATATAGAAAAGAGGTGCCTGGCTGGCTCAGTCGGTGGAGCATCTGACTCTTGATCTCAGCATTGTGAGTTCAAGCCCTACTTTGGGCATAGAGCTTACTGGAAGGAAGGAAGGAAGGAAGGAAGGAAGGAAGGAAGGAAGGAAGGAAGGAAGGAAGGAAGGAGGAAGGAAATATATAATCAGAATCATAATTGATAAGAGGAAGCAAATGATGTGATTGTTAGGAAGGAAAAGTTTCAGAAAGGAGATTTTTAAGCAAAGTTTTGAGATTGAGGACATCAAGAATTGTTTTCATGGTTACATTCTAATCCATTGATTTTCTTAAAGCTTTTCTTGAGTAAGCAACTTGGAAACCAAAGGGACTGGTTATGTGTATTTCTAGTGATGATAAAATTTCTCCCTAATAGTAAGCTAATAAATCTATTTGTAAATAATTCTTTTATTAAATTCATTTATATATTTTTTCATTTCTATATTAAATGAGTTTTATTGAAAGGATATTAAGGACAGTAAAGAAAAAGTGCTGTTATGGAATTTTAAGGATCAGAAACATAATCTGTCTGGAACAGGTACAGGTACCATAACCTGTACTCTTTATTGTTCATCTTACATGCTAAGACCTTCCTCTCTACATATTTTATGTTGAAATTTCACTAACTGTGCTATTTTCTTTGCATTTTCTAATTCAAATTCCTGGTGCAGCTCTTCTCTTTTGGGGGCAGTTTTTCATGCCCAACTATCTCATAGACTATTTGGCTATCCTCAGGTCAGGTCAGGGGTCCATTCTTAGTCCAGCCAGCTATGCTTGTAAGGACAGGATGAGAAGAAAGAAGGGTAATATGGTACCAAGTATGGCTACCTAGAGAATTTTCCCTCTGGAGAGGCTATAGATATGTCAGTACTTTAATTGACATCTTTTAATTCACCACCTGTTATCCTATTTGTAACAGCTGAACAGTGTTCATCTTTGCATTTCAGCCTTGTCCTCTCATATATACTTTTTTACATGGTTGGAATTTTAGTATATACTGCACTTAGTTTAAGTTTCTATTCAGACAGTGTAGATAGAATGATTAAGAACATGCACTACAGAATCAGGCAGACCCTGGATAACCTTGGGTAAATGACTTTATTCCTATAAACTTTAGTTTCCTCATCTGTAAACTAGTCTCTTCGTAACAGGGTGGTTGTAAAGACTAAATGAAATAATGCATATAATGACTAATACAACAATGACTAATACATAAGAACTTTTTAAAAAGTATTTATCTGGGGGCGCCTGGGTGGTTCAGTCGGTTAGGCGTCCGACTTCAGCTCAGGTCACGATCTCACAGTCCGTGAGTTCGAGCCCCGCGTCGGGCTCTGGGCTGATGGCTCAGAGCCTGGAGCCTGCTTCCAGTTCTGTGTCTCCCTCTGTCTCTGCCCGTCCCCCGTTCATGCTCTGTCTCTCTCTGTCTCAAAAATAAATAAACGTTAAAAGGTATTTAAAAAAAAAAAAGTATTTATCTGTCATGCCTGGGTGGTTCAGTTGGTTAAGTGTCCGACTCTTAATTTCAGCTCAGGTCATGCATGACCTGGTGGTTCATGAGATCAAACCCCACGTCAGGCTCTGTGCTGACATCGTGGAGCCTGCTGGGATTCCCTCTCTAAATAAATAGATAAATAAATATTTTTAAAGTATTTATTATTATAATTATTAAAGAGACTTTTAAAAGAAGGGATAGTATTTATTGCTTTTCAACCAAATTGTTTTCTGAGTAAACTATATACCAGATCTTAAATCCTATAAAGTCATGTATTATAATAATGTAACCAAACCTGAAACTCATTTTCATGTGATTTAACTCAATTTCTCTGTATGTGACAGACTGCCTACCACTCCCATCACAAAGAAATGTACCCGTCTTACCACCAGTCCCAAATAATACAACTCTCCAGTTCTTTCCATATCATCAAGTCAGAGGGGTACCTAAGCCACATCAACATTTTCATCTCTGTCTTCTGCCGTGTTGAAAAGGCACTCTGCTAAGGACAAATACTGCATGATTCCACTTACATGAGGTACCCAGAGTAGTCACATTCACAGACACAGAGTAGAATGGTGGTTGTGGGGCCAATAGCGAATAGGAAATTAAGTGTTTAATGGGGACAGAGTTTCAGTGTGGAAAGATGAAAAGAGATCTGGAGATGGAAGGTGGTGACGCCTGCACGACGATGTGAATGTATTTAATGCCACTTAAAAATGGTTTCAGTGGGGGCGCCTGGGTGGCGCAGTCGGTTAAGCGTCCGACTTCAGCCAGGTCACAATCTCACGGTCCGTGAGTTCGAGCCCCGCGTCGGGCTCTGGGCTGATGGCTCAGAGCCTGGAGCCTGTTTCCGATTCTGTGTCTCCCTCTCTTTCTGCCCCTCGCCCATTCATGCTCTGTCTCTCTCTGTCCCAAAAAATAAATAAACGTTGAAAAAAAAAAAATGGTTTCAGTGGTGGGGCACCTGGATGGCTCAATCAGTTAAGCATCTGACTTTGGCTTAGGTCATGATCTCACAGCTTGTGAGTTCGAGCCCCACATCGGGCTCTGTGCTGACAGCTTGGAGCCTGGAGCCTGCTTCAGATTCTGTGTTTCCCTCTCTCTCTCTGCCCCTCCCCCACTCACACTCTGTCTCTCTCTCTCTCAAAAAATAAACATTAAAAAAATTTTTTTTAATATTAAAAAAAAATGGTTTCAGTAGTAATTTTTATTTTACGTATATTTTTACCACAATAAAAAAATCTTTTAGGGGCGCCTGAGTAGCTCAGTGGGTTAAGTGTCCCACTTTGGCTCAGGTCATGATCTAATGGTTTGTGAGTTCGAGCCCTCCGTCGGGCTCTGTGATGACAGCTCAGAGCCTCGAGCTTGCTCCCAATTGTGTGTCTCCCTCTCTCTCTGCCCCTTCCTCCCTCCCTCCCTCTCTCTTTCTCTCTCTCTCAAAAATAAATAAACATTAAAAATTATCTAAAAAAATCTTTTAAAAGGGGACAGGACTTGCCTGTTTGCGTTAGCTTTTGGGTTTGTTTTTTGTTTTTTTTCCCAGTGGTTGAGTTCATTGTATTTGGTGAGTGTCTGATGCTCATTTTGCTTATCTCCATATGTCAGTCTCCTGCATCCATGTATAGTTCTACTTTTATCCAGAAACCTTTTGTGATAAAAAGTATACTAAACAAAAGAGGCTAGCCAAGTCATTGATTGTAAGCTCTTTTCAAATCTTAACTGAAATTCTTAATTGTTCTCTACTTTAAATATTATTTGGGTTTTTTTTTAGAAGAAAGCATTTTTCTTCTATTTTTTTAAATGTTTATTTATTTTTGAGAGAGAGTGAGGAAGAGAGTGCAAGAGGGGCAGGGGGAAAGAGAGGGAGATACAGAATCCAAAGCAGGCTCCAGGCTCTGAGCTGTCAGTACAGAGCCTGACACAGGGCCCAAACTCACCACCTGTAAGATCATGACCTGAGCCGAAGTCGGACACTTAACCGACTGACCACCCAGGTGCCCTGAATATTATCCATTTTTAACTTGCATGTACTTACCACTCAAAACTACATAAATGTCTTGTTAAAGTGCAGGACTACTTGAAAATACTTTATACTTCTTGCTTTAATGGGCAGTTCTGAAATATTTAGGAAACTTTATAATGAATTGTTTATAGTGAACATTTCCTTTCTATTGTACTTGTATGTTCTAAATTTGAATAATAACAACTGTTTGAAAACTAGAGCACTGCAACTCCAGATGTATAACTTACATTTATCTAAATCTTTTATAATCACCTAGAATGAGAATAGCATCTTGAAAAGTGTTATGTTTATTTTCTTAGGAGTAGTTCTATAAATTACATGTAATTAAATGTCATAATATATAAAATTGCTAATATAATGGAAGAGCTAAAATGCTCATTTTAGAGTATAAAATCTGACAATTATTGATTTCACTGAGATATTTCTCATTGATCCCTTTTTCTTATAAAAGTAAAAACATGTTCTTGGTAAGAATTCAAACTGAAATTCTATACCCATTAAAAACAGACCATTCACCAAGAAGCTTTAAATGATACATTTGAAAAGCTTGATCTGATGAATACATGGAGAACCCAGTACTCAACAAATGGAAAATACATTCTTTTTAAGATCAAGTCACCAAAAAAAATTAGGTTGGCCTCTGATCTCTCCATGGCCACACTTAACCCTGGAAGACAGTAGAGCAGTATACTTTAAAAAGGGGAAGAATAGAAATTATCTCTCTCTCTACACTCCCCAGAAGTAAAACAGGTCCTTATGTGTTTTCCAGAAATTTCCTGAGAACTAATGAATGGATAATTATTTATTGGCTGCCTAAAGTTTGTTCTACTCTCCAGAAAGACAAAGGCTTTTTTTGGTGGTGGCAGACAGAATTAAACTCTGACTGATATTAAGAATAAAACATCTGCTTCCTTTTGTTTGCATTTGCCTACTGTACTTTTGCCCATCTTTTGCTTTTAACTTTTTATTTATTTTTTTTAATTTGTTTTTAATGTGTATTTTTTTGAAGGAGAGAGAGACAGAGTGTCAGTGGGGGAGGGGCAGACAGAGAGGGAGACGCAGAATCCAAAGCAGACTCCAGGCTCCGAGCTGTCAGCACAGAGCCCCACGTGGGGCTGGAACTCAAAAACCGTGAGATCGTGACCTGAGCCGAAGTCAGACACCCAACTGACAGCCACCCAGGCGCCCCTGCTTTTAATTTTTTAAAAATTATCTTGTTGTAGGTGTCTCTGAATAGGTCTTGAATTGGGTTTTGGTATGCGATATAATCTGAAGGGTTTGTTTTAATAAGTAAGTTTAGACCCTTTAACTTTATTGATATGCAGACATATTTGATCTTAGTACATGTTATGTGTAGCTTTTGATTTTTTTTTTAAGTTTATTTATTTTGAGAGAGGCAGAGAGCGAGCAGGGGAGGTACAGAAAGAGAGGAGGAGAGAGAATCCGAAGCGGGCTCTGTCTGACAGCAGAGAGCCGGACATGGGGCTCGAGAGAGAACCGCGAGATCATGACTGAGCCGAAGTCAGACGCTTAACTGACTGAGCCACCCAGGTGTCTGTAGCTTTTGATTTTAAAGCCCCCCCCCCAAAAAATCCTGGGGTTTGTTTTGTTTTGTTTTGTTTTCATTTTCTCTCTCGTTTTTTTCTCCTTGTCCCTCTCCCTCATCCTCCCTGTATGTGTTTCTGGCTTGTGGTTTTGGTCTGGTGGTGATATTTGTAACTCTACCATTAATCATCCATTTCTATAGGTATGATCTATTAATCCCCACTGTGAGCAGTGATGAAATTAGTTTTTTTCCTCTTCCTTTTCCCCTCCTTCCCTCTCTTTTAGTACTTGAATTTAGTCAATCATATTGTCTCTTTTACTATTTGCCTTTATACTTTTAATATACTTATAACTTGATTCATCAGATTTAAATTATATTTGTTGGTTTAACAGATATAAAAGATATAACAGATATCTGTTCCCCCACTCACCCCTAGCAATTAAAAATTGAGGAAACCAGCTTATTTATTCTACCTTCCACTTTCTTTTCCCTTTCCCTTCCCTGCAGATTTTGTAGTATCATTTCTACATTGTCAGGGCATGTAACATTTACATTCTCTTCTATTACCCTGGTTCCCACTTGTGTTTTCAGTGTTAAACCTGTAATTATTAGATTCAGTGCTCATTACCAATCCTTTCACTGCCCTTTTTCCTAATTTTTATTGTCTGTGATTTGTCCTCTAGGAGAATCCTCAAAAAAAACCTCACAAGAACAATATTCCCTAATGAGTTCTTGCATGTTCCAGAGTTTCTTGCCTTAAATATTTAAAAATTAGCTTGACTGAGCATAAAATCTTTACATTGTGCTTTCTTTCCTTGAGAATTTTTAAAGTATACTGCTCTACTGTCTTCCAGGGTTAAGTGTGGCCATGGAGAGATCAGAGGCCAACCTAATTTTTTTTTGGTGACTTGATACTAAAAAGAATGTGTATTTTCCATTTGTTGAGTACTGGATTCTCTATGTGTTCATCAGATCAGGCTTTTCAAATGTATCACCTAAAGCTTCTTAGTGAATGGGGAGTTGTTTCATGGGTATAGAATTTCAGTTTTACAAGATGAGAATAGTTCTGGAGATTGGCTGCACAGCACAGCGAGTGTACTCAGTACTTAACTGTACATTTAAAAATGGTTACAATGGTAAATTTTATGTTATTTTGCCAGAATTAAGAAAAAGATTCCTGATTTAAAAAAAAAAAAAACCTTCCTAGTAAATTATTCATTTTATCTTTTTTTTTTTTTTAATTTTTTTTTTTCAACGTTTATTTATTTTTGGGACAGAGAGAGACAGAGCATGAACGGGGGAGGGGCAGAGAGAGAGGGAGACACAGAATCAGAAACAGGCTCCAGGCTCTGAGCTGTCAGCACAGAGCCCGACGCGGGGCTCGAACTCACGGACCGCGAGATCGTGACCTGGCTGAAGTCGGACGTTTAACCGACTGCGCCACCCAGGCGCCCCATTTTATCATTTTTTTAATTCTCTTTATTCCTGCTAAGGTTTTGGTCTAAGATTTTTATTTTGTCTGCTATTAATGTAAGTATGCCAGCTTGCTTTCTTATGATTAGGATTGCCTGGTATATTTTTTTATTTCTGTTTTCTTTTAGCTTTCTGTGCCCTTACTTTTGTCATATGTCTCATAAACAGCATATAGCTAGATCTTATGTGGGTGGTTTCTTCATTCAGTTTGAGAATCTGTCTTTTAATTGGTGTATTTAATACCATTTACATTTACTTTTAGTATTGATACGTAGGGATTTATTTCTGTTTTGTACATCCGGTTTACTGTGCTTTTTCTTTGCTGCTTCTTTCCTGCCCTTCAACGCATCACTCTGTGTTCTTTTATCTTCTTTGTTCCCTTTGTTTACTTTTCTATCTTCTATTCTGGTATTGTTATTCCTAAATTTTTAACATATATTTTCATGACTTAATGAATTCTAAATCTAGTAGGCATCTCCTGAACAATACAGGGACCTTAGAATAGTTTAACACCCTCTCTTGCCTTACATGTGTGTTGTTATCCTCTAGTAGTTTATTTCCATTTTATTTCTTCCTCTCTCTCTTTTTTTTAGTAGGCTCCACACCCAGAGTGGAGCCCAACACAGGGCTTGAACTCATGACCCTGAGATCAAGACCTGAGCTGAGATCAAGGGTCGGATGCTTAACCGACTGAGCCACCCAAGCACCCCTATTTCTTCATCTCTAAAAGTAGTTGTCGGGTGGTCATTACTTATAATCACTATTTTATACGGTCATTTCCTGCTTAGATTGACTCACAAATTTAACCCTTCTCACCATTGTTTCTTACATTTTAACCCTTCCTTCTGGATTCAGTTTCTTTCTTCCTGAAATTAAATTTCCTTGTTTTTTTTCTTTTAGCAGTTCTCTCAGTAAAGAATCATCACTATAAGTAAACCACCTTTTTTTTTCTTTAATAATGGTTTGTTCATTGCTTTCTGGTTTCTCTTGTGTTGAAAAGTCTGCCATCAGTTTAATTATCATTTCTTTTTAGGTAGTATCTTGCCTATAATTGGTTATAATATTTTTATTTTTGTCTTTGGTGTTGTCCAATTTCACTACTGTGATCTAAATACAGATTTAGTTTTATTTGCTCTGCTGGATTTTGTGTTTTTTGTCTTCCATTAATTCTAGGAGAATTCTCCAGGATATCGTCAAATATTCTCTGCCCTGTTTTCCTTAGTTCATTCTCCAGCGACTGCTATTATTTGCAGTTAGGCATACTTATGACCCTGTGGGGATGACAGGGGATGTCTGTCCCCTATTGCATGACTTTGTCTTCATATTTTTATCTTTTTTGTCTCTCGGTGATGAATTTTAAATAATTTCTTCAGCTCTGCTTTCGAGTTCATTCTTTGTATCTTCTGAGCTGTGTCTAATTTCACATTTATACCATTTAATTTTTAATTTCAATGACTATTTTTTCATTTTTGTCTATTTTTACTCACTGTACTTTTTTTCTTAATCTTTTGTTTTCAGTTCCTTTTTTATGACTTTGTTTCAAGCACACTTTCTTAATAGACTTGTCTCTAGTATCCAAAGTTCCTGGAGGTATAGTCCTGCTGTTTTTTATATCTTCTGATCCTCACACATAAGGATTGATTGTTTCCTTGTGTATTTATACTTTTGGATTGTGAGCTTGTCTTTAGTAGGGTTTTGTCTTCTGAATCCCAGCAGCTAGGATGGAGCATGTGTCCCTCCAGAATGGCTTTGCAGTTGGCTTTCCTGGTGTTTTGGGAATATGACAAGCTCAGAGCTAATTTTGAGTTTATGTCTTGGCTTGGAAGTTTGTGTAGGAAAGGGTAGATTTGAACGAATCTGCCCAAGGATGGGCCCTTCTCTCCAGCTGCCCCTGCAGCAGCACAGGTGCATTTCCTGATCAGTGTAGCCATCAGACTCATAGACCACACATGCACACATACACAAAAGCAACCATCTGCTATAACACCTTCATCTCATTGAGAGTCCCAGCTGCTACAGCCACTGTTGCCCCTCTTCCCATTTACGGTGGGAATGACCATCACCCACAAGAGTCTGAAATATGTGTAGGTCCCTTTGATACATAAAAGCCACAGCTCCTTTTTATAACCAGTTTCTTTTTTCCAATAAAAATTAAAAGGATTTTTAACTTCCAAGCGTTTTTTTGAGACAGCACAACTAACACAATGAAAATCAGAACATCTTATTAATAAATGTAACAACAAACCAAAGTAATTTTGAGCATAAGTTAACCCATTTATTATAGGCTAGTAATGTTTGAAATGGTAGAGCTTCCACTGGTCTTTCGATTCCTTCAGATGTTACTGTGACGGCAGAAGTGGTGTTGTTAAGTCCGGCCCCACCAGCTACCTTTTTCATGCAGGAACCATGGTGCCAGATCCCCACAGCTCGTCTTTTCATCTTGGTTTTGCCACAGAGCAAGCAAATGTACTTGGCATGCTGGCTTATTTCAATTTTCTTCACTGTTTTCCTGAAGGAGGCACCATAATGGAGCCCATATTTACATATGATCCTGACCTTCTGACCTTGGTGCATTTAGCCATGTCACTCACCACAAACTAGGGCTGGGCCTGGAGACAGCTCCTACCAGGTTGGTTTTGTTTTGATATGGAAGCTTCACAAGTTTGCAGTTCATCCTTGCACAGAAACGCCATGCTAATCTTCTCTGTATCATTCCAATTCTTAGTATATGTGCTGCCACAGCAAGCACCCCCACCGGTTTTTTATACTATGCTAGTCACCCCAAACCAGATGTAGTCCCACACAACAAAGGAAGCACACACAACATTACCCATTCGTGTTCACTCTCCTATTCCTTCCCCAGAAAACTGCTGCGTGAAACCAAGGTCATTCTGAGGCTGGCTTGCTTCATTCCAAGCCTGGTGTTAACGCTTTACACCCAGCCGCCCAGGTTGAAAAACAGCCTGGATTCTATGGGGTTCTCAGTTCTAACTTCCCACTCTGTCTTCTGCCCTGCCTGGATATTAGAATCACTCCATTACTGAGATTGACTGCTCCCAGCTTCCTTCCCTAAGGGCAGCCACAGTGTGTCATCCTTCATTTCTGGCCCTGGTAATTCCTCTTCCTTCCTGAGAAGTTCATTTCAGCTCTGGATTTGAAAAGATGTTTGCTCCACCTTATCAAGCATTTGTAGATATTTTTAGCATTTCCAGTATTTATAGATGATTTTCGGGTTATCTAATCCAGAATATTACATTAGAAGGAAGTTTGAAACTACTCAAACAGCCTGAATTCAAATTCTGACACTCCTTTTCTTCAGTATAATCTTTGACAAAGTATGTGGCTTCCATGAACTTTCTCCAAGCATGATATGGGGGTATTAATACCTACCTCAAGGGGTTGTGGTGAGATTGAGTTATTGACAAGGGTAAGCTCAAAAGCCCTACCATGGTTTCCAAAGTTCTGACCAAGCCCCTGCCAAAGCATTCAGCATCTTCTCGCACTTTCCAGACATACTCCAGTATAATAAACTACTTGTTCGTTCTGAATTGTTCTTCTCTCTGGCTTCCAAGCCTTTATACACAGTGTTCTTTTTTTCTGAACATTCTCCTCCCTTGTTCACCTTCCCCCTAGCTATTGTACTAATCCTTCATCCCTCAACTTAGGTATCAGTTTCTCTATCACTGCTGATCTCCAAGCCTGGGTTAAGTCCTGTGAGAGTCCCACGTTCTCCTATAACACTTACATTTGCCCATCATACCACTCAACAGGCTGTTTACTTGTCTGAACATACTTTAGGGGAAGGATTTTGGCTGTTTTGCTCACTGTTGTATCCCAGCTCCTAATAAAGAGCCTGGCACACAGCTCAATACATGGTAGCTATTATTTTTATCAGCATCTTCATCTGTCATAATTCTCAAATGTCTGATTGTTGTATAAATAACTCTTAAGTACGCCAAGAAGCTTAGAGTTAAGTTACAAGACTGACAAGGGCATGTATTGTTTCAGAACCACATTTTAGGCCTTTGTTTTTCACTTATTCAATCATTTATCCTTTCATACTAGGAACTAACCCAGGAGTGTGATGAAAAGAAATCCCAGTATGATAGCTGTGCAGCAGGCCTCGAAAGCAATCGGTCCAAATTAGAACAGGTAAGAAGATAGTTTTTATTTTTTCACAATTTAGCAGAACTGCCTGTGTATGCATGTTTTCACTACCCTGACATCAAAAGATTCCCAAATCTTTACCCTCATTCTCTGAGCCTGTCCCCTAAGCTCGAGAGATCTTTATTTCTTCAGACGTGATGCATACACACCAAATTCTCCATCTGTACCACAACCACCAAGGTCCAGGCCACAAGCAGGTGTCTCCCACAGTAACCCAGCTCTGCTCTCTTACCTTCACCCTTGCCTTCCTAAGGTTTTTTCTCTATAGAGCAGCCAAAGAAACCTGTGGGAAACTTAGGCCACCCTCCACTAGCTTCCTACTGCACTTAAAACCTGACTTCCAAACTATGGTCTGCAAGGCCCACCTGCCTCCTGAACTTCATGTTCATGTGCTTTTCTCTTCATCCACAGGGCCACAGCCACACTGGCCTTCTTCTTGCACATCAGACAAGCTTTTGCTTGTGCTATTCTCTCTCTGGGACACTCTGCCTCTAGCTCTTTACCTTGATCTCTCCTGCTCATCATCAGGTCTCAGCCTGAATGTCACCTCCTCCTGGAGGTCTTCTCTGATCATCCTATCTAATGTTGCCTGTTGGGTCGCCCTATCACATTCTACTACTACTGACTTTTCTTCATAGTACTGAAGAAAAGTCTGAAACTACCTTCATTACCTATCTCCTTGTTTATGCCTATTTCCTCTACTTGAATGAGAGCAAGGGCCTATAGTCTTATTCACCATTGTGTCCCCAGCACCTAGCACAGAGTTGGGCACATGGTAGGTACTTAATAAATTAATAACTGAACCTGTAGGTTTTGGAGCAATAGGAGTAGTCTTTAGAAAAGATTGCAACCTAGTCTATGATGGCAAACAAAATTATAATCACAAAAGAAGAAATTACTCTGATGGCATTTTGTTGTCCATTTAAAGTCATCCTTTCTGCATTTGATTATTCTTTCAATAATATTGCCCGTTTAAAATTATATATTGTAGGAAGTCAGAGGACTCCGTGAAGAATGTCTTCAGGAAGAAAGTAGATACCATTACACAAATTGTATGATTAAGGTAAAATAAAGAAAGAGGATCAAGAATTTTTCTGAGATTTTTCTGTATCAAGGACTTAACCTAAAATTTAATCTTTCCACTTAGAACCTAGAAGTACAACTTCGTCGTGCTACTGATGAGATGAAGGCTTATGTTTCTTCTGATCAACAAGAAAAAAGAAAGGCAATTAGGCAAGTAATTTTGTTGTTTCTATATTGAGTTACTTAACGTTTTCACCTATAGAAGTTTGTTTTTAATTTTACTAACTTCTGTATTTAAACTCCAGTATAGTTCTTGTAGTGTTACATTAGTTTCCGGTGTACAACATAGTGATTCAGCAATTCCATACATACTCGGTGCTCATCATAATTGTACTCTTAATCCCCATCACCTGTTTCACCCATCCCCCTCACCCACCTCACCTCTGGGAACCATCAGTTTGTTCTCTAGAGTTTCGAGTCTGTTTCTTGGTTTGTCTCTCTCTCTCTCTTCCTTTGTTCATTTGTTTTGTTTCTTAAATTCCACATATGAGTGAAATGATATGGTGTGTGTCTTTCTCTGACTGACTTATTTCACCTGGCATTGTACTCTCCAGCTGCATCCATGTTGTTGCAAATGGCAAGGTTTCATTCTTTTTTATGGCTGTGACCTGTAGAAGTTTTATACATAAGATGGAATTACTAAATTGGGGGTACTTAAATAAGCAGATATTAAGATATTACTTAGGATTAAATCTTATTAAATATCTTCCTGATACTCCAGCCCTACTAAGTAGGAATACCTGTAATTTACTTTCTGGATTGCTTGATTTTTTATCATGGCAAAAAAAAAACGATATAAAATTTGCCATGTTGGGGCACTGGGTGGCTCAGTAGGTTGAGCGTCCGACTTCGGCTCAGGTCATGATCTTGCGGTTTGTGAGTTCAAGCCCCGCATCAGGCTCTGTGCTGACAGCTCAGAGCCTGAAGCCTGCTTCGAATTCTGTGTCTCCCTCTCTCTCTGCCCCTCCCCTGCTCATGCTGTGTCTCTGTCTCAAAAATAAATAAAACATTTTAAAAAAATTAAAATTTGCCATGTTTACTATTTTCTTTAATTTTATTTTCAATTTTTTAAAATTTACATCCAAATTAATTAGCATATAGTGCAACAATGATTTCAGGAGTAGATTCCTTAATGCCCCTTACCCATTTAGCCCATCCTCCCTCCCACAACTCCTCCAGCAACCCTGTTTGTTCTCCATATTTATGAGTCTGTTCTGTTTTGTCCCCCTCCCTGTTTTTATATTATTTTTGTTTCCCTTCCCTTATGTTCATCTGTTTTGTCTCTTAAAGTCCTCATATGAGTGAAGTCATACAATTTTTGTCTTTCTCTGGCTGACTAATTTCACTTAGCATAATACCCTCCAGTTCCATCCATGTAGTTGCAAATGGCAAGATTTCATTCTTTTTGATTGCCAAATAATAATACTTCATTGTATGTGTGTGTGTGTGTGTGTGTATATATATATATATATCACATTTTCTTTATCCATTCATCCATTGATGGACATTTGGGCTCTATCCATACTTTGGCTATTGTTGATAGTGCTGCTATAAACATGGGGGTGCATGTGTCCCTTCAAAACAGCACACCTGTATCCCATGGATAAATGCCTAGTAATGCAATTGCTGGGTCCTAGGGTAGTTCTATTTTTAGTTTTTTGAGGAACCTCCATATTGTTTTCCAGAGTGGCTGCACCAGCTTGCATTGTCACCAACAATGCAGAAGAGATCCTCTTTCTCCGTATCCTCACCAACATCTGTTGTTGCCTGAGTTGTTAATGTTAGCCACTCTGACAGGTGTAAGGTGGTACCTCATTGTGGTTTTGATTTGTATTTCCCTGATGATGAGTGATGTTGAGCATTTTTTCATGTGTTGGTTGGCCATCTGGATGTCTTCCTTGGAGAAGTGTCTATTCATGTCTTTTGCGCATTTCTTCACTGGATGATTTGTTTTTTGGGTGTTGAGTTTGATAAGTTCTTTATAGATTTTGGATACCAACCCTTTGTCTGATATGTCATTTGCAAGTATCTTCTCCCATTCCATCGCTTGCCTTTTAGTTTTGCTGATTGTTTCCTTCGCTGTGCAAAAGCTTTTTATTTTGATGAGGTGCCAGTAGTTCATTTTTGCTTTTGTTTCCCTTGCCTCCGGAGACGTGTTGAGTAAGAAGTTGCTGCGGGCAAGATCAAAGAGGTTTTTGCCTGCTTTCTCCTCAAGGATCTTGATGACTTCCTGTCTTACATTGAGGTCTTTCATCCATTTTGAGTTTATTTTTCTGTATGGTGTAAGAAAGCAGTCCAGGTTCATTCTTCTGCATGTCACTGTCCAGTTTTCCCAGCATCACTTGCTGAAGAGACTGTCTTTATTCCATTGGATATTCTTTCCTGTTTTGTCAAAGATTAGTTGGCCATACGTTTGTGGGTCCATTTCTGGGTTCTCTATTCTGTTCTATTGATCTGAGTGTCTGTTCTTGTGCCACATGTTTACCATTTTTAGGTGTATAATTCAATTGCATTGATCACATTCACAGTGTTATGCAACCACCACCACTATGCAATACCAAACCTTTTTTTTTTTTAATATTTATTTATTGTTGAGAGACAGAGAGAGAGAGACAGAGCATGAGCATGGGAGGGGCAGAGACAGGAGAAGACACAGAATCTGAAGCAGGCTCCAGGCCCTGAGCTGTCAGCACAGAGCCCGACGCGGGGCTCGAACTCACAAACTGCGAGATCATGACCCAAGCCGAAGTCAGATGCTTAACTGACTGAGCCACCCAGGTGCCCCTATAATACCAAACCTTTTTCATCACTCTAAACAGAAACTCTTATAATCATTAAACAGTAATTCCCCATTCCCCTTCCCCAGGAAAAATATAATTTCTTAGTTCCTTTTTTTTTTTTAATATTTTATTTATTTTTAAGGCAGAGAGAGACAGAGCATGAGTGGGGACGGGGCAGAGAAGGGGGGGGGGGAGACAAAATTGGAAGCAGGCTCCAGGCTCTGAGCTGTGAGCACAGAGCCTGACGCGGGCTCGAACTCACAAACTGTGAGATCATGACCTGAGCCTAAGTCAGATGCTTAACCAACTGAGCCACCCAGGCACCCCAACATAGTTCCTTTTTTTATAAGCATTCAGATTGGTCTGTTTTTAAAGTCCCACATGACCTGGACTCTAGTCATCTGCCTGTTCACTGTGCAGTGTGAGTGCATTACAGTGAGAAGCTGTGTGTCTGCAGTGTGCCAGCCTCAGAACAAAGAAGGGTGTGTAAATATCACTAGTCCTTATATGGTGTTTTTTTTTGGTAATCCAAGCTTGCAACATTCTGTAATATATCAAATACGGCCGGGGCGCCTGGGTGGCTCAGTTGGGTGAGCATCCGACTTCGGCTCAGGTCATGATCTCACGGTTCGTGAGTTTGAGCCCCGCATCGGGCTCTGTGCTGCCAGCTCAGAGCCTGGAGCCTGCTTTGGATTCTGTGTCTCCCTTTCTCTCTGCTCTTCCCCTGCTCACACACTGTCTCTCTCTCAAAAATAAATAAAGATCAAAAAAAATTTTTTTAATCAAATTCTTTAAAAAATACATTTATGGTTTAATTGCTAGGTGTGATAAAATGCAGTAATTGAACAAGCTAAGCTCTCTGCCCCTTACCACAATTCACATGTTTCACTTTTACCATCCAGTAAGAACTCCCAAGTGTAGGATTCACATTTATTCTAGATTGCAGTGGAGATTTTTAGTGGCATATACAGTAATGTTTCAAAAAGGAATCTAGTAAATGGAATGTCTTGCAGAATCTAATTTTTAAAATATATAATGCACTGGAATGCAAGTCAGACTGAAAATACCCTATAAATAGAACAATGTTTTCTCTAATACTCTGACATATTACACATATTAAATGTACTTATTCACATTCTTTCACTGAGTGTAAACTTGGCTCAAATCTGTATGGTCAATGTTAATATTTTACAAATGTGAGAAGTTTTTATTCTTGAAAAAAAGTTTTAAAAATTTAAGTTCCATTTTTTCCAAAGGTATCAATATAAATAGTAAATAGGAAATATTGTCACTGAACTATTGGTTTTCTGGCCAGGTATTCTTTTTTATCATTTTCAAAATCATCATAAACCTTTACCATTAGTTTTCCCATAGAAAAAATATTTTGCCCTGACTAGAGTAGTACATAAGAATATTATAAATAAAATAGTGTTAATTGTATTCTAAACTCATTGATATATGTTTAAATTATTATTATTATTATTATTATTATTATAGTTACAATATTTTTATGGTTGTCCCGTTTTCTTCTTTTATGATACTTTTGAGTAAGGCCAATGGTCTAAGAAATTAGAATGGGTTTTTTTTGTTTTTGTTTTCGTTTTTAAGCTTATTTATTTTGAGAGAGAGAGAGTAACAGTGTGAGTGGGAGAAGGAAAGAGAGAGATGGAGACAGAGAATCCCAAGCAGGCTCCTCACTGTCAGTGCAGAGCCAGACCCGGGGCTTGAACTCATGAAACCATGAGATCATGACCTGAGCGAAAACCAAGAGTCAGAAGCTTAACCAACTAAAACCACCCAGACACCTGGAGAAATTAGCATGGTTTTGAAAGATTGCCTGCAAATTTTAATTTTATTTAAAGAGGCAGCATGTTGGGGCACCTGGGTGGCTCAGTCAGTTAAGCGGCCGACTTCAGCTGAGGTCATGATCTCACAGCTCACGGATTTGAGCCCCGCGTGGGGCTCTGTGTGACAGCTCAGAGCCTGGAGCCTGCTTCTGATTCTGTGTCTCCCTCTTTTTCTCTGCCCTTCCCCTGCTTGCTCTCTGTCTCTCTCAAAAATAATAAACATTAAAAAAAATTTTTTTAATAAAATAAAGAGGCAGCATGTTTTATTTCAAAGTACTAAAGAGGGACTCATAAAATTTTCTTACTAACCTGGTTTTTCTAGTTCCAAGTTTTGTGACCTTGGGCATATCATTTCCTCATCTATATAATAGGGAGAACAATTTATACCACAAAAGATCAAGTTAAATATAATGCATGCAGCAGTGTTTTGGAAATTATATAGCATGAGTTACTGGAGGACAAGGACTCTGTTCTGTTTTCTTCCTGAAACCCTAGGGCATGCTTGGTACATAACAGGTGCTCCATAGTTATTTCTTGAATAAAGTCATTGAATCAATTAAAATAATTACATATTAGTGTTACATGGTAAAAGAGCATGAGCCTTTGATCTCTTGATAAAATATAAATGGAAATTCTGTGAGGCACCTGGGTGGCTCTGTAGTTGAGTGTCTTGACTCTTGATTTCAGCTCAGGTCATGGTCCCAGGGGCATTGTGGGATCAAGCCCTGCATCAGGCTCCACACTGAGCATGGAGCCTACTCTCCCTCTCTCTCTCTCTCTCCCTCTCCCCTTTCTCTTTCTCTCTCCCTCTCTCCCTCTGCCCCTCTCCCCCACTCATGCTTTTTCTCTCTCTCTAAAAATAAAATCTTTAAAATATATATTTTTATATATTTTATATTATATATAAAAGTATATTTTATATAATAGGTCTTATTTAATATATAAATATATAAGAGTCAGAGGCTTAACCGACTGAGCCACCCAGGTGCCCTGAGGACTTTGAGTACTTGTGAAAGCCACCCTCTCTGTTCTAGTCAAGTTTACCTCCCTTGTTACATGAATGCAAATCTTCCTTCACTTAAGCTGCTAGAGTTTCTCTTTGTGGTTTATGATTTCGTGGATTCCCAGTTTTGTGTTGTTTAACTTCTTACTACAGCATAAGTTTACACAGAAACATAGTCTTTTTCCTCTAAATTTGAGGTCTGAGGTCTTTTTTTATCTTCTTTGTCATTGGTTCCTTTCTCTTCATCCTTCCATCTTTGTCCTTAATACTTTAAATATCACTTTTGTCTTATGGAGTGTTAAAATATAATTATATCTTTTATATTTTTAAAAACACAATACAATGTTATTGTATTTTTATTTTTACTTGAAAATTATGAGCTGTTTTAGCTTGTAAAAGAGATGCTTATAAAAACAAAAGTAATGGGGCGCCTGGGTGGCGCAGTCGGTTAAGCGTCCGACTTCAGCGAGGTCACGATCTCGCGGTCCGTGGGGTCGAGCCCCGCGTCAGGCTCTGGGCTGATGGCTCAGAGCCTGGAGCCTGTTTCCGATTCTGTGTCTCCCTCTCTGTCTGCCCCTCCCCCGTTCATGCTCTGTCTCTCTCTGTCCCAAAAATAAATAAACGTTGAAAAAAAAATTTTTTTAAATAAAAATAAAAATAAAAACAAAAGTAAGCATTATGAAGTATAGTACACAAAAACTGAATGTTGTCCATGTTGCCATGCCTCAGAAATACCTACTGTTAATATTTTGGTGTATAATTACTCCATATTCTTTCCCCATGCATTTGCTAGTGTGTGTGTGTGTGTGTGTGTGTGTGTGTGTGTGTGTGTGTGTGGTAGAAAATGCATGGGGGAAATTTTATGTGTGTGTATACAAAATAAAGTTACACTTAAGATACAGTTTTTCCCTTAATTTTGTATCTAGAGTTCTTTCCACTTCAGTATTTATAGATCTATTCCTTTCTTTTTACAACTCTGTATTATTCCTTTGAATGGATATACCAAATTTATTAAAAATTTCCCCATCTATTGACATTTAGTTTGTTTGCAGATTTTTACTGTTATAAACAATGGTGAAGTAAATAGTCTTTACATTTACCTTTCTTAAGTTATGAGTCTTTTTGTAGGATGACTTCCCAGAAGTAGAATTGCAGGGTTAGATGTTAATGTTTATTTAAAATGTGTATCCTTTCTCCTTTCTATAAACCTCTTCAAAAATAAAGTGTGGGGGCGCCTGGGTGGCTCAGTCGGTTAAGCGTCCGACTTCGGCTCAGGTCATGATCTCACAGTCCATGGGTTCAAGCCCCGCGTTGGGCTCAGTGCTGACAGCTGGGAGCTTGGTATCTGCTTCAGATCCTGTGTCTCCCTCTCTCTGACCCTCCTCCGTTCATGTTCTGTCTCTCTCTCTCTCAGAAATTAAAAAAATAAAAAATAAATTAAAAAAAAAAAAGTGTGACTGGGGCGCCTGGCTGGCATGCAACTCTGTTTCAGAGTTGTGAGTTTGAACCCCACATTTTGTGTAAAGATTACCTAAATAAATAAAAAATTTTAAAAATTGTGACTTAGGGGCACCTGGGTGGCGCAGTCGGTTAAGCGTCCGACTTCAGCCAGGTCACGATCTCGCGGTCCGGGAGTTCGAGCCCCGCGTCAGGCTCTGGGCTGATGGCTCGGAGCCTGGAGCCTGTTTCCAATTCTGTGTCTCCCTCTCTCTCTGCCCCTCCCCCGTTCATGCTCTGTCTCTCTCTGTCCCAAAAATAAATAAACGTTGAAAAAAAAATTAAAAAAAAAAATTGTGACTTAGATGGTTTGCCATTGTTTTAAGTGTAAAATAGTACTTAAGTACTATTTTAAATACAGAAATAGGACTTAACATTTTAATTCTCTTAATTATGTGGTGTTTTATGGGTTTTTTTCCCCATAAATTACTATTTACTAGAAGAATTGACTAAAGATGGGGAAAGAGAGTATTTGGTTTCATTCTGACTCCTCTGTGTAATATATTTAGATAGATATGTTAATTTATAATTTAGTTGTATGACCAAATCAATTGAGATAAATTGAAACTAAGTCATTATGTTGATTCCCCAGGGAGCAGTATACAAAAAATATTGCTGAACAGGAAAACCTTGGAAAGGTAAGAATGTATTAGTTATTTTTTTAAGTGTGTCTAATTCAGGCTTTCAGTACATGGTTTTGACACTGTCATTCTTTTTTAAAGGTTATGGTACAGTTTTCAAAGGGAAATTGAATCTTTCTTAATTTCTTACAAAGATGAAGTTTCTTCCTTAGGAATTTATGTGTGTGTGTATACAAAAGTGAAGGCACATGGATTTTTGGAAGAAAAATATCTAGTTTTATTTATTTTTATATCGTTTAATTAACAAAGAGTTTATGAGAAGGTTCTAAGAAACAAAAGCACCATGTGTAATAAACTACAAGTTTTCAGATAATTCTCAGGTATCTCTTAATAAGTATAAACTTATTTATTTTATTTAATAAGCACAAAGCTCATTACTATGATCCAGGCACTGGTCTATGTCCTTTACAAATATTGATACATTTAACATAAATAATCAAAAACCCTTACTTGTCATATTCAGCTCCCTCCCTGCCAGTCTTATGAATGGAGGAATATGGGATTGAGTCTTGTTTTCTCAGTTCTCTGAGCCACTCCTAGTAGAAGAGGTGGTAGCTGGTAAAGACCTTGATCATCGGGACTTAAATGACTAACTCACTGATTTTTCTAATTGACTTCATAAAGCAACACATTTTGACAGTCATTTTAAAGATACCAGCTCTGTCATTCTTTTTTTTTTTTTTTTTTAAGATCTATATTTATCAAACTCAGGACCAGTCATCAAGTAGGCTAGGTTCAGTCCTCGGTTTGTGGTTCTGGAAAAGCTCCTTAACCACTTTAGAATTCATTTCCTCATGTTTAAACTGAAATATGTAGATTGGGGTACCAGGGTGGCTCAGTCAGTTGAACATCTGACTCTTGATTTCGGCTCAGATCATGATCTCGTGGTTCATGGGTTCAAGCCCCATATTGGGCTCTGCTGCAGTTTTTCTTTTAAAATACTGACTATATATTGGCATCTAATTTTACTGTTCAAATATTCTTGAGTCAGCAACCTAAAAATGACTACATCTATATGTGTGTGCGTGTGTGTGTGTGTGTACACACATCTATATGTGTGTGTGTGTGTGTATATATATATATATATATATGCATGTATATATGGGTGTGTGTGTGTGTATACATATACATGCTTGCCCATTTGGAAAGTACAAATGAAAAATATGGCTTTGTTTCAGTCTTAATGCATTGTATAATTAAGCTTTTGGTCTGACTCAATATATTGGTGATGATAAAATTATTCATCCTTATTTACATATTCTGGTTTGAATTATTATTAAAAACATACATGTATCTATGCTTTTACATAAATGCTGAATCAGTTCCCATAAACCTGTAAGTAATATTCTAAATTTCAGGGAAAAAATGGTATGGAAGGGGCGCCTGGGTGGCGCAGTCGGTTAAGCGTCCGACTTCAGCCAGGTCACGATCTCGCGGTCCGTGAGTTCGAGCCCCGCGTCGGGCTCTGGGCTGATGGCTCAGAGCCTGGAGCCTGTTTCCGATTCTGTGTCTCCCTCTCTCTCTGCCCTCCCCCGTTCATGCTCTGTCTCTCTCTGTCCCAAAAATAAATAAACGTTGAAAAAAAAATTAAAAAAAAAAAATGGTATGGAAAACAATGGCATAATTCCTAAATAGTCTTTGTAAAAGTGTTTTTAAAAGATTTTTTTAAAAACTAAAAAACTTAGAAAAATGATTATGGAAAATTTCAAGCCTATATAAAAAGTAGAGGAAATAATGTAATGAATTCATGTGAAACCATCATCCAACCTCAATAATTAGACTTAATGACACATTTTGTTTTATCTATAGTCCCACCTATTTCCCACCCCAAATCATTTTTAGGCAAATCTCAGAGATCCTATTATATTTTTTTGATTATATTTCAGTTTGTATTGTAAAGGCCTTTTTTGAACATAACCACAATACCATTATCATGCCCAAAATAATTTAACAATAATTGCATAATACCAAATACTCAGTCAATGTTCAAGCTTCACCAATTGTCTCATCATTTCTTACTGTTTATTTGTTTGAAACAGGATCCTAATAAGAATTCATACAGTGCTATTAGTTGATATAGCTCTTAAGTATCTTCCTCTGGGTTACTCTTTCATCTTTCTTTACAATTTATTTGTTGGAAAATTAAAAGAAAAATAAAATCTAGTTACTTGTCCTGATGGGTTTCCAACATCCTGAACTTTGCTGATGACATCCCTATAGTGTCAACTAGCATGTTCTTCTGTCCCCAGTATGTCCTTTGAATTGGTAGTTAGATATAGAGGCTTGATTAAATATAATTCAATATTTGGGAAGTATACTTCATAGGTAGTAGTATGTATTCTTTGAGGAGGCTCTGTATAATATAGGCAGCCAATGAAGTCACTTCCTAGACCCATTAATTCATTAGAGGTTGCAAAATGATGGCATTCTAATTATGTTGTTCCTTCTTCATTTATTGGCTGGAATAATTCTGTAAAGAGTAACTCCTTATCAACTATTTAGTTATCCTAAGATACAGCTCAAATAAGAAAGGCAGAATAACTGCTGATTTGCTTGTTTATTGGTTTTCAAAATGATGAGTTTTTTTTTTTTTAATCATCCTTGACAAGTACCTTTATGATTCCTGGATTTAACTTATTGGAGATATTTCAATCTATTATAATTATTATTCCTGTCAGTTCTCGAATTGCCCCATTTTAAGCCAGTAGAAGCCTCTTGAAGTCAGCTCCTGAATGCTTTGGAAACAATCCTGCTAGATTTTGATGGCTTATTTTCTGGTATGACAAAATGTTCCGGGCTTATCCTATACTTTTCCTATTCCAAACCTGGAATTTCTCTAAAAAGTGTTTCTGTTTCTCTAAAAAAAGTGTTCATCTGTTCTTTCTGTATTATTTGTGAATAAATGCCCATCATATTAATGTAAATTTAAAAAGAAAGGAAACCTTAAGTTGATACCTCCAATCCCTCAGAGAAATTGTGAGTTCTACACATCTCTTTCCATTTATGGGTTGACATGCCATACTCAAAAAGGAAAAAAGAAATAATTTCATATTTGAAAGCATATATTTGAATCAAGTTGTAAACATTCACTAGAGATTTTGGGGTTTTAGGATTTAGTATGACTGTCAATAACTAGCTTTCACCCAAACATTCTATATGTTAGGTAATATATTTTTTCATATGAAAGCATTCCTCTATTTCTTTTGAAAAGTATGTGGATGGATGCTTTGTGTACAGAAATTTTTATCAAATCTGAATCCTTTCAAAGACCCAAATGTAACTGCTAAATCAGAATAAAGATTATTCTTTCCCTTTCCAGTGTAGTGTTTTACTGCAGGATCTTTACAAAAAGTGATAGTAACAGTCTGACAAGTCTATTTCAGCAAAAGGAGCCATTGATTAGCTCATTCCCCAATTGTCAGGATGTATCATTTAAGAAACAAAGTTCTTCAATCCTCTCATTCCTAGAGTAGATCTAAATTTTAAGGCAAATACTGAATAAACCTAGCCTTTCAATGTGATGATAGCCTAAGCCTTCCAAACCAGCATAGACTGAACATCCACTCACCACCTCAGTCCAACTGACTTTCTGGAATTAACCAATCTATCATAGTGCTAAAATTCACATGATCATATACTAGAATTTGCCTTACCAAGTACTGTGGAATACTGTACTGAAAGTTGTAACTCCCCTTTACCCACTCTACCACCTCCCCTTTAAAGAACAATCAAATTGTGACAAGTATTCTTTGTGCATTACAACTATCAACAAAATAAATTTGGATTAAGTGGCAGTAACATTAAAAATAAATTACATACTAAGGCAGTTGTATTCATAAAATTAAAGGTTTCAAACACACATGGTTATGAAGTACATTAAATTTAATATTTCTGACATAGACCATGCCCACATCCTGTCTTTGGTTCTTTAAATAACTTTTATAGGTTGTTAGGATTTTTGACAAGGAAACTATTTCAATAATATAGGAAAATGTATAGTTAAGTAGTACCTTAATCTTAAAAGTTATTCTAAGAACTCTTAAAATTCTAGATCTGACTTATTACTTTTGTTTTAGTTCATGAGGATAAAAATATTTGGGTTTTTTTGAAGCTTTTGTTTAAATTCCAGTTAACATACAGTGTAATATTTCAGGTGTACAGTATAGTGACTCAGCACTTTCATATTACACCAGTGATCATCACAATAAGTGCATCTTTATTCCCCACCACATCAACTATTTAACCCATCCTCCCCCACCCACCTCCCTTCTGGGAACCATCAGTTTGTTCTCTATAGTGAAGGGTCTGTTTCTTGGGTTGCCCCCCTCTTTTTTTTGTAACATAGACTTAAATAGATGTATTTGCATGCCAGATATTGTGTCAAACATTTGCTGGTTATATTTAAATTATATTTTCTTAATTCTGCTTTGTTGCTATTTGCTGTCAATTTTGCTTTCATTAGCAACAGCTGTGGAGGACAGTCTTTAGTAAAGTGTTTTGAATCTAGTCTTAGCTTAGTTTACCCTCTTATTTGGGCAAGTACCAATGGCCAGCCTTCTCATTTGTGTCCTTACATCAACTATTAGATCAACTATATACCAAGGGCAGAAAGAATGGGAACCATTCTGTTACCTATTTCTGCATCTTTGCTTATTTTTCTGTCCTTAGTGATTTCTCATAATCAGTGTCACTGTGTACACTGTGTTTCCTGATGTGTGCGCTCTCATCTTCTCTGTTTTCCTCTGCTTACCTGCCTTCCATCCTTCGCCTCTTCCTTCCTTCCTCTCATTTCCTGCTAAGCCTCCTTTCAGTCACCCTTTCTGAATTTGCCAAAGTATATTTTTACAGTTTATTGAAAGCTTTTCTTATTCTTGTTTATAATGTTAGAGTCTGTGAGTAGAATAGTTTTGACAGATGGAATCATATAGGCTATTGGTAACAAAAATAATTCTGATAGGGGTTTGGGCCTATTTAATAGTGTACTTTTTAAAAAATCATGAAACTTTCTCCCTGAGAAATATATACGTACAATTTTATTTATTTGGGTATACACAGAGCATACACAGATTCAGGAAAGGATATAATACTTAATAATAATAACATATAACACATGATAGTTTATAAAGTATTTCCAGATCTATTGTATCTTGTGAAAAGATAATCTTATAAGGCAGTTAATTTTATAATTATCCCCTATTATTAGCTTTAATTACAATTGAGAAAACTGAGGTCCAGAGAAGTTGTCTTACTTAGAGCTAGTGACCAAGCCAAGTTATATACCAAAGTCTTCCGACTTTCAAAATCTACACTCTTTTTTCTACACCATGATACTGAACCACTTTCTACTTTCCTGATTCCCTTTATTCCCCACCCCACCCCACCCCCGCCCTTTCTTTTTCTTTCTTTTCTTTCTTTTATTTTTTTTTTTAGGGGAATGGTTGGATGATATGGTTGTTCTATTTTGAGGTTTTTTTTAATGTTTATTTATTTATTTTTGAAAGAGAGGGCACAAGCCAGCGAGGGGCAGAGAGAGAGAGAGGGAGACACAGAATCTGAAGCAGGCTCCAGGCTCCAAGCTGTCAACACAGAGCCTGATGCGGGGCTCAAACCCACGAATCATGATATCATGACCTGAGCCAAAGTTGGTCACTTAACCAACTGAGCTACCCAGGTGCCCCCCACCTCCTTTTATATTTTTCTATTCTTTTTATCTTCAAGCTGTCCTACGTCTATCATAAATTTAATTAACTTTTATCATTTTAGTTTTCATTCATCTCAGGAGAACCTGGTTTAGTTAACTGCTACTCATCAAATGTTCAAAGCATACCATATTCTTCTGATTATAGCAACAGAAGTAAATCCCTGTAACTGAGATTTAATTATTCCTGATTTTTTTTATAATAGAAACTCCGAGAAAAACAAAAAGCTGTACGAGAAAGTCATGGTCCAAATATGAAACAAGCGAAAATGTGGCGTGATTTTGAACAATTGATGGAATGTAAGAAACAGTGCTTTCTGAAACAACAAAGCCAAACTTCCATTGGTCAGGTAATTCAGGAGGGCGGAGAGGACCGGCTGATACTCTGAATTCATGTGCCATCATTTAGGGTTTTAGTTGATGCTACTAGATGTAAGCATAATCCCATAATGTATTTCTCTTCTTGAAAATGATTTGTACAACATTTTGCTTTCAGATTAGCCATTCCCTATTAAGTTTTCTTGGAAGATAAGATTAAGGTAGATTTAGGTTTTAAAGTTTTTTAAAAATAAAAACCGCTTTTATTGTTTTGCTTAGTTTAGATATCAGTCGTGTCGTCTGAGTTTTATGAGACAGGAGACTAAGTTTACTCTCTGTAAATGTAAACATATGTCCATTAAGAAGCATGTAGTTTTTAAAAAATGTAATAACCCAATGGCTTAAAGTTCTTCTTAATCTTTTTTTAACTTTAGAGGAATCTTTTAGGAACTAATATCTCTTGTTTTGAAGAAACATTTATCTGAAGTTCAGCAATTCCTACAGTTTCACTTCAGTTTCTCTTTCTTCTGTAAAATTCAAGAAAATTTACTATTTTGAATAACATACTTGTTCTGACTGTATGATTTAAAAGCAAATAAAACTTGGTGCACATGTCATGGCTATTTGTTTTTGAATTATATAGTTGCATCAAAATTATTTTTTAAGTATTCATTTTATAGTATTGTTTGTTTATTTATTTATTTCTGTTTTTGAGAGAGAAAGAGAGTGTGAACAGGGGAGGGGTAGAGAGAGAGGGAGAGAGAACCCTAAGCAGGCTCCACACTGTCAGCACAGATCCCAGTGCGGGGCTCGAAATCACAAACTGTGAGTGAGATCATGACCTGTGCTGAAATCAGGAGTCTGACGCTTAACCAACTGAGTCACCCAGGTGCCCCTCATTTTATAGTATTGTATTAAATGTAAGGATTAGTTGTTATTTTTACCCAAAATCTAACAGTATGAAAAATAGTCATGGAATATAGATATTATCATGTGCTAAAAAGTTAGCATAGGATTCCAAGTGAAATTCAAGAGTCCAAAGTGCTTCTAATTTCTGCTTCATTTGGACAGGGTACTTGAAGGTTTCTTTGATTTTCCCTTAAAGAAAATTATTAAATTCACATACTACCCTTAACTTCACTTCAGCTTCATTATACTTTTTTAAATGTCTTCCCTTTAGATTTGAAAACAGATTTCATATTATTAGCATGTGCATCTTGGGTTAGTTCTTTGTAGCTATCCTAGGGGTGGTGATGAGAGGTGAAGAACATTTCAATGAAGAAAGTTGTTTCAGGGCGCCTCGGTGGCTCAGTTGGTTAAGAGTCCGACTCTGATTTCAGCTCAGGTCATGATCTCATGATTCGTGAGTTCAAGCCCCACGTTGGGCTCTCTGCTGTCAGTATAGAACCTGTTGGGATCCTCTGTCCCCCTCTGTCTCTGCCCCTCCCCTGCTTGCACACGCTCACTCTCTCTTCCTCTCAAAAATGAATAAACATTAAATGATTTTTTTTTAATTTTTAAAAAATTGTTTCTACCCTGTGTGGAACATACAGACTTGATTATGGCTTTGGATCTCTTTGTTTCCAAGTGTGTTCCTACTTTTACTTTTTTGTTTGAAAGCTCCTGGTCATCAGAGAAACATACCAGCACAGAGATTATTGGTAACTCTAGCAGCTATGGCAAGAAGAGATGGGATCCCTCAGAGCAAGGAAGAACTTACCAAGAAAGTGTGGAAACAAACTTCTTGTAACAAATTTCAAGAAAAAAAAAAAGAAGCATTTTCATGTTTTATGTGGTTTGAATATGGTACTCAGGTTACTTTAGCCTCTCATTTGGGCAAGTATCAGCTACCAGAATACCAGCTACCATTTGTGCCTTTGGATCAACAACTTGATCCACCAGATACTAAAAGAGGAAAGGCTGTGTTTCAGTGTGGAAGCAAACCTTTCTTAATTCAATTAAGTCAGTTTCTGAACATTGAGGTAGACGTCTTTGTTCAGTATTGGCTACTGGCTTGTTATTTTTAAGCCTGTAGCAAGTGATGTTCCTTTAGCCAGAGTATGTATTCCTTTGCAAATATTTGAAAAAGACTGGATGTCCTTCACAGAAATAGCATTTTATTCCCCTAATGAAAGTCAGCTTGTAAGATTATTAAGCTTGGTGGTTAATTTTTTTAGCCTTTACTGTCTTTGGTGCTCTTCCCTTAATTTTTAAAATTGTTAATGACAGATACTCCAAGGAATGCTTATAATTCTTTTTTTTTTTAATTTTTTTAACGTTTATTTATTTTTGAGACAGAAAGAGACAGAGCATGAACGGGGGAGGGTCAGAGAGAGGGAGACACAGAATCTGAAACAGGCTCCAGGCTCTGAGCTGTCAGCACAGAGCCCGACGCGGGGCTCGAACTCACGGACCGTGAGATCATGACCTGAGCCGAAGTCGGCCGCCTAACCGACTGAGCCACCCAGGCGCCCCGGAATGCTTATAATTCTGATTTGATTATTGCTTGCCATCTTATTCCACACAGAAAGAGTGTGTGGATTAAACACTAAGGCAGCTCCAAAATCACTTTATTAACTGAGGCAGAGCATCATTATTACTTCAAGAAAAGCAAATTGAAAAAAAAACACCCTAAAAGTACAAAGTTATTTATAGTTTTTATGTAACATTGGACATTTAGTAATGCATCTTAATGGGTTTTCTACAGTGACTTTCCACTCATTTTGTGATTTGATTGGAACATTAAAAAGCTTTGACTACCTCTGACAGTTTTTGACAGCTGGCACTTCCAGAAGGGCTTATTATGTTTTTCCTTCAGGACTAATACTCTAGCTGGCTAATTGATGAGAGTACTTAATCGTTTTGGAAAATAATCTGTCTTCCACATGATGGCCCAAATAAAGGAGAAAAATGTAGCCTGTGAAATCTGCTTTTGCGTTCATGGATTTGCTCCTCCTAAGACTCGGTGCTGCCAGCTGCTGCGTGAAACTGACTCGCTAAACTGTAAATTCCAAAAGGCCACCGCTTATCTTGCTTTCTGTATTAGTTCAGGAAATAATCCAACTTTAAAGGTTGTCCTTTAAGAACCATCTTATAATAGGATAATGTCTTTTCTGTTATAAGTCTATTAACTGAATACAAGATCATGTCTTTTTCAGGTCCAGGGAGTGTACCAGAATGGTCTGAGAGCATTGTTCAAAGGCTTGTGGAACTCAAACCGGATCTTAAGAAATTACAAAATGCTTCACTTTCCTCTTTAGATTAATACTTTCTATCATTTTGCTTTATTTATTTCCATGGGCAGCAATAATAAAAGAAGCCATTTCATTAAACTATCAAATCCAAATGTATTATTCTGCCTTATTAGTTTATATAACATATATAAATTTTCTGGAAGATTTTAAGCTCTGGTCATTTTCCAAGTATGATTATTCCTTAAGGTTTTAGGCTAACATGATGCAGAGCACTTTTGGTAATTGGAGTAAAATAAAAGCCCAAATATGTTGCTCCAACTAAAAATGTATAAATTTGCTGAATTCTCCTGAATTGAATCTGAAAATACGCAGTAATGGATAACTTGCCAAAGCTGCCTTTACAAAGGCAAAATCAAGTTTGGGTTGAAAATGACTTCGTATGGAGATGTGTGTCTTCTAGAAACCTCTGTGTCATATGCAGGCATTTTCCCTAAATTAGTGACTAATGAGCATGAATCAAAGACTTGTTTCTACAAATGGTTCTAGGCGCTTACATCATTCCCCTTGTTTGGCACAAAGGAGTGTTTAGCCCTAGGGAGTGGGTAAGTAAGCAGCCTGATGATTAACTTTCATTAAACTTGGTTATTTCAATAACTTACCCATTGTCGTAGTGAAGGTAAGATCTAGATTATGTATACAACGAATCCTTCTTTTTTAAACAATCTGTGGCAGCCAGGAGATTTTTTTTAAAGGCACTTTGATTAAATTTGTAATTGTTTCTCCAGCCAGGAGGAGTCACTGGCTTCGCTCCTCCTCCCTTTCCTTTTAATGAGAGCAGCTTAATTAGAGCTGTTTAGTATATGGCAGCCAGGCATGAGGTGAACACTTTGTCTGGGACGGATAGAGAGGGATCTTTCAAAGTTATCTGTGTATTTTCAATCTTTGTCCCATCTTGAGACAATATTAAGAAGAGAAAGTTGTCTATAACAATCATTTAGTCCCATCCCATCCTTACAAAAGAAATAAAAACCTAAAACACAGAATCCAAACAAGTGTTTTGTGAAAGACTTGGACAAACGTGCTTTCTGCTCCTATGCTCCCTCTTTTGGCAAAAACTGGAAGTACTTTCTCGGCAAACACGGATAATTTCACAATTTCCTCTCTAGAATTGCTGAGCGACTTGAGTCACCAAACTTGGTTTACTGCTATGGAAATTCACTATTCAGAATTCAGGAGGAGATTAAAGATTTCTGCTTTTCAGTGAAAGTAGTAGTTTCCACCTCGGTTCAGAGTGTAACAGCAGGTTCCCTGCAGGGCTGCCGCTTGACCCTGCACGTGGCACACAGCCATAGAACTTTGGAGCTTGAAAAGAACCTCAGAATGAGTCGTGCAATCATTTATTAAACCGGGACCTTCGAGAGCTCTCTCTCAGTACCGCGGCTATTGCAGCAGACCACTTTCCAGCCACAGTAGAGTAACCGCAATGCGGCTCACTCCTCACGAGGGAGCCTGTTTCATTGTTAAAGAGCACCGCCTGATTAGTCTCTTGGTTCTAAAAATGAAGCAAACTCAGATTGGGAAGGAAGTTTTTTTTTAAAAAACAGCAGTTAGGCAAAGCAAGATTGAACAAATTAACTCCCTGAAGCTTTGTAATCATAATCATGATGATGATGATGATGATGATGATAGCAGCTAACACATTCTTGGACCCTCAGTATGTACCAGATACTGTCTAAATGCTTTATGTGTATGAACGAATGTAACTCTCACAGCAACCCTAGGAGGTAAGTATTATCACCCCCATTCAATAGATGAGGAAACTGAGGTACAGAGAAACTTCCACAGTATATCACACCACTAATACCTGTGGCAGAGCCAGGGCCCAAAACCTGTGCTCTTCACTATTGCGGTGTAGGTACTACAGTGTGACCCATGGATATACTGGCTGTGTATATGCAGACGGGTTGATGTCCATTTAATGAACTATAATACATGTGAAATTATAATTTTAAAAAATGTGTTCACTTACTATGTGCCTAAAGGAAAAAAAAAAACTTTAGTAAATGTTTAAAAACAAACTCTACCAACCAGATGTGGGAATTCCGCTAAATGAATGTCAAGTAAATGCAAAAAGAAATTTAGACATAGAACAAATGGAAGCTGTATAGGTTATAATTTAAATCTTTCTCTTTCTCTGTGAAAGTGTTAAAATCATATATATCTCTTGTTGCTGGACATATAGATAGACTCCAGTTTCTTACTTTATGAACAATGCTGCAACGCAACTTAAGAGTTGAAATACAATACAATATTAAACAAAACCACAAAATTTATTTAATTTGGTCAAATCCAAAATCCACTGAATAGTTTTACAGACATTTCTTGCCTCTCTCTATGAAAATGCCAAAGCTAAATCAAAGAAATTAGCAAGATATTACTTTCTTAATTGGAGAATGAAATTGTAAATTCATTCATTCATTTTTTTATATACAAATATTTATTGTCTTCTGGGTGCCCGACATTGTGCTAAGTGCTAAAATATAAAGTGAACATGATCTGGTTTTGGCTTTCAGAGAGCTCACAGTCTAGAAGACTCTAATACTTTGTAGCAAAAATTAAAAAGTTCTTTTATATGTAAAAAAAATCAAGGAGCTCAGAGGAAGAAGCGATTAATTCTGACATGGGGGACTGAGGTAGGACTTGAGCTGGGTTTGTAAGGAGGAGTTAAGATTTTGATAGCCATGGGAAAGGAGGAAGATGTAAAGGCATTTAAGAAAATGGCATGCTCAGGAAGTGACAAGAAGTCTAGTATGGCTCGTAAAGTTACCTACCCATTAGGGAGAGGAAGGAGCTCCTGTCACGTGCCAAGCCCTTGTGCTCTGTAATTTGTGTGCTGGGCACCCAGCTAAACTCTGTGAAAAGGTACAATAAATGTGTCAGACACGGCCCTGTCATTAACAGGACTACGATACATTAATTTTTTTAAAGGACTACAATACGTTAGACAGCAGCAAACATACTAAAACCTAATAACCAAGTGCTGAATTCTGTGTTGCTATCGAAGTTCAAACAAAATGGAGATCTAGAGAAATCAAAGAGGAATCAAGGAGGTCTGATCAAGGAGGTCTGATCAAGGAGGGAGGAAAGATCAGGGCCTGGAAAGATAAGGATTTGGACAGGTGAATGGGAGAGCATGGGAGGGCAGCAGGGATGAAACCAGCAGGTGCTCATTGGCCCTTTGCTGCATCCAGCTTTGTATCAAGCATATGAAGCGAGAAAAGGCGTGGCCTCTCCTTCCAGGGAACTTGAAGTCTAGTTACCAAGATGGAAAACGGAAAAACGTAACCAATGGTTGAAGTAGTTTACAGCACTGGATTATCCGGTGGGCAAACTGATACTCTGAACTTTCTGAAAGTGTTTGATATTTCAGAGATCAAAGAAGTTTTCATTAGGAAAATCAGAGCTATTAGACTTCCTTACACTCTTCTCACGGTTTAGGGTCTCAAAGTTTTGATTCAGCTTTTTGGAAGGGGATCAAGACTTAACAGACCTAGGACGTTCAAAGGAAAAAACACTTTGGGCTGGAACAATTTGGGCAGGCTGGAGAGGGACATGCAGATACAAGTTAACTCTTCTGGCCACAAGGGCAGAATGTGACTCCGGGAGGAAGCAAGAGCTTGTGGGGAAGAGGAAGCCCTGAGAAAGGAATGCCCTGAAGTACTAGCCAGACAAGGCTGAAGGGAATCAGGAACAAGTTGGAGGTGGAGAAGCAGTTGGAAACCAAACTGCTGAAGGTTTTGAGTCCGTGCAATTCCAAGTTCTGTCCATCGGTGTATGCTAATAGGGAGTTGTTAATATCCCTGCTTCCCTTAGACCCTCGATGAAATGAGAGACTAACTACATCGTAGAGAGTAGCAAACAGTCACTGCCATGGGAGGCTGTTATCATGGGTAACATGATTTTTTTTTTTTTTTATGACAAAGGAGAGGCAATAAGCCAGTTATTTATTGCTTTGCATTTAGGGAGATATTTTTTACACTAACTCAAAGATTCAGCATGTTATTCTTTGATTCAGGTTACAACTCTATGTCATTTCTATCATCACTTTTTTGTTCCATGTAACATTTTCAGATGTGTGAAACAGATTTGATAATTCCAGGGAACTGAGCTTAGAAGCAGTATATGTAAAAGTTACACTTCTGTTGAGAGACATTTTTATAAGTTTATATGATTTTCTATATATTAAAAAATGTGAGAAAAGATTTCAGAGCTGGTGTTTAACTGCACTTGATTTCTTTTTCTTGAGAGTAGGAAAAAGAACTCATTTTTTGTTGTAGTAATTGCCAAGTCACCAAGCAGAGCCTCCATGCTCAAAGAGACCCACTTGCTAGTGACTTTGCAGTGTCAAACAAATGTTCAACTTTTATTCTGACACTTCTTGAAGAATTTGATTGAAACTATATATGTCCAGATAACACTCAGCAAAGTGCCCTTCTTGCATTTGTTTCAAGATATATTTGGAAACAAGAGAGATGACCTTGGATGCAGCTGCTTTTCCAATTTAGGACTTCTCTCTGGGTCTACTGAATAATATTTCCCAGCATTGAAAATTCAAAGGATGGAAAAACATTTTAGTTACTATATGCCATAAGCCCTATGATAGAGGATTTTTCCCCCAGCAATATGTTCTGCCTCTAAAAGAATGATATATTTAGACCACAAACTCTATGCTAGCTTTCTAACCATCTATTTCAAAATACATTCAGGAACACATTTGCTTTTCATCAGAGCGCCTTTTTGTAATCTAAATTGAGCTGCCTTGCTTTTTAAAATATTTTAGCATCTAAGAAATAAAAAATATCAAGCAGTTAACCCTTCGCCTTTGCTTTCTGGCATTCAAAATTTGTTTCAAAGCCAGGGTTCATTGTAACTTGATGTAAGATCTAAAAGAAGACTGGGGAGGCTCTGACATCCACAGCTAAGGTTATTGCCACCTGTCCAGATGACAATACAAGTCCTACTAGTCTAACCTCAAGCCCGAAAGCCAAGGCTAGCTTCCAGTTGTATCTACATTTAGCCCACGGAGATGGATGGTTTTAACTGTCATTAAAGTGACATTCTTTCAGTTACCATTATGCATATTTTGGAGGTTCAAGCAGTTCCATTTTTAATTTGTTGTCACAGTCACAGGACAAGACTTAGGTAACCTGTTTGATAAAGCAATTTTACCTTTAAGCAAATGAATAACTAAGAATTATAGTCTTATCATTGTCCTACATGGCATATTACCAGAGATAGTAACATTTTCCATTTTCATATGGTTTCCTAAGATGTTATAGTCAATCAGAGCATTTATAGAGATGATTATGTTGTTGGCAACAGTCTCCAGCATACGCAGTACGTGAATGCCCAGTAAAATGTGTTAACATGCACACACACACACACACACACGTAGACATAGAAAAACCATTTTATAATACTTCAAAGGATAACTTGTTCTCAAAGATTCCTTGTTGCTTGATTTGGTATCCAATCAGTTATGTCATCTGTTAGCCACAGGGTGAGTGATTTTGAACAGTCAACAGATTTTTAAAACTTACTACTTAAGATACTCTTAAAGATGATCCGTCCATCAGATAACAGACTGATCTTAAATTTTTAATTGTCATAAGTTATTGCCCCAGCCTTGCTTTGCAGTTTCCTAATTCAAAAACTGGTGACTTTTATCTTTAATCTGACATTTATTCCTTAGTAAAAACAGATTTTTTCCATGGGTGTGGCTATTGTGTATACATTTCCATTATTTTATTGATGTTGAACCAAAGTAATTGCTACAGTCACTGCACTGCCCTAATAAAGTAAATAAGAGTTAATAGTACCCAAACTAATAGATTTTATAGGATAAGCAATAAAGTTTTCTCTTACTGCTGCCAGAAACTCCTCCAACTGCACAAAACTTCTGAACTGTGCTTTTTTTTTTTTTAATTTTTTTTTCAACGTTTATTTATTTTTGGGACAGAGAGAGACAGAGCATGAACGGGGGAGGGGCAGAGAGAGAGGGAGACACAGAATCGGAAACAGGCTCCAGGCTCTGAGCCATCAGCCCAGAGCCCGACGCGGGGCTCGAACTCACGGAGCGCGAGATCGTGACCTGGCTGAAGTCGGACGCCTAACCGACTGCACCACCCAGGCGCCCCTGAACTGTGCTTTTTAAAGATATGAAAAAGGAAAATATGATGATACCTACAAAATACTCCCAAGACCTGTAGTTCTCAAAGAAGATTTTAGTGATGGAAAAGTCTCAGAGAAAAGGTAATTTTATTTTAAATATTACAGAGATTAAATGTGAGTTTTGCTGAATGTTTTCATAAAATATCTTTCAAATATATGTTTTCTCATCCTTCATCTAAAAACATACAAAACTTTGAGCCAAAAAGAGTATTCCTGCATGGTTTGTGGTTATTAAGTCTGTCAGTATGTCTTGGGAGCCCTTTTCTCTCTATCCAGCTCCCCTTATATTCTCAGATACTCTTAAGCAAATCAGAACATTATTGATGTTCAGTAAGTATTCATTGCTCGAGAATTAGTATCTCACTGTCAGCCTTCCTAAGACAGGAGAAATTTCTAGCAACTACAAAGTGAATATATTTCCCTAAACGCTTTTTATCTGTGTCTTCCATAGATGGAATTTATATCCAGCTATCTGCAGATTTATATAGAATCTGGTTTACCCAAATATTTGCAGTACCATCAAATTAAGTTTCTTTATTTTCTTTTTCTTATCATGCCCAAATATCTTACCTTGATCTTTTTGTTACAAAATACAGATGTGTTTATTTAATGAAGGCAGATCTAGTATGTTTCTGGTTCAAACTCATTTTAACATCGTACCTTTTTTCTGTCCCTGACCCTCTCCAACTTTGTTGGTTCTCATATCTTTTTCTCCTTGTTTATGCATACCATTCCATTACTATTTAAACTCTCTCAGATTGTGGGGCTCCTTGGTGGCTTAGTTGTTTAAGCATCCGTTTCTTGATTTCAGTTCAGGTCCTGATGCCATAGGTTCGTGAGTTCGAGCCCCATGTTGGGCTCGGGGCTGACAGCAAGGAGCTTGCTTGGGATTCTCTCTCTGCCTCTCTGTCTGCTCTTCCCCCACTTGCACTTTTTCTATCTCTCTTAAATAAATGTGAAACTTTCTCTGATTGTGTCTCACACATTCTCTTGCCACTAGTAAGTTCACTTTTGGAGCATCTTCCCAAAAAAATTTTTTTATTGAGGTAAATTTGGTATATAACATTATATGAGTTTCGGATGTGTACATCTTTGCACACTGATGATTGTACGGCTCTGTGGATATATTAAGAAACATTGTGTGACTACACTAAAAACCACTTTAAATTGGTGAATTTGTGTGGTATGTGAATTATGCCCCAATAAAACGGTTAAAAATGAATATATAGCTCAATGTAACAGAAGTCAAATGATATCAAGCAATATTTGTTTAAAAAAACAAAAATCCCTCACCTACTTCAGTCTTCTCCCTTGTTTGAGGTATTTCCAAAGCTAGCTTTTGGAATATTCTTGCTGACATTTTCATTGTGCACACAAGCGCATATGTGTATTTACAGCCTTTTAAAACTGTGTACAAAGGGGGTTATATTCACCATTCTGCAACTTGCTTTTTTAAAATTTTTAAAATGTTTATTCATTTTTGAGAGAGACAGAGAGCGCATGAGCGGGGGGGGGGGGGGGGGGGCAGAGGGAGACACAGAATCTGAAGCAGGCTCCAGGCTCTGAGCTGTCAGCACAGAACCCGATGCAGAGCTCGAACTCACGAGCTGTGAAATCATGACCTGAGCTGAAGTCAGACGCTCAACCAACTGAGTCACCCAGGTGCCCCTGCAATTTGCTTTTTTGCATCAAAGAGTAAGTTATAATAATATGTCCATATAGAGTTGTTCTTTTTTTTTTTTTTTAATTTTTTTTTTCAACGTTTATTTATTTTTTGGGACAGAGAGAGACAGAGCATGAACGGGGGAGGGGCAGAGAGAGAGGGAGACACAGAATCGGAAACAGGCTCCAGGCTCTGAGCCATCAGCCCAGAGCCTGACGCGGGGCTCGAACTCACGGACCGCGAGATCGTGACCTGGCTGAAGTCGGACGCTTAACCGACTGCGCCACCCAGGCGCCCCTATATAGAGTTGTTCTTAACAGTTGCAAGTATCTAATTCTTAAACAATGTTCCACTACATGCATGTAGCACGATTTGATTAACACGCTCCTGATTGAAGATCCTTCTATATGTGTCTTGCACTCTGATGCAAGTATATGTGTCAGGCAAAAAAAAAAAACCAAAAAACAAAAAACCTTAGAAGTAGCATTATTGTATTCAGAGGTATGTGCGTTTAAACTTTTGATAGATAGACATTGCCAGATTACTCTCCAAAGAACTGGTGATAATTTGTAATCCCATCAGTTGTGTATGACAGAGCCCAGTTTGCTATTCTGTTGCCTAAACTAGGTATACTGGCTTTATAACACCTTTGTCAGTATGATAAGTTGAAAGAATTAATTTGTATTTTTAGATTTATGAGTGAGGTTGAGTTTTGATGACCTGTTTTTAATTGATTATGTGGTATTTTTTCTAATTGAAAAATCCATAGTGTTAATTGTAGAAATTTTGAGTAATACGGCAGATAATTAAAAACATGTATAATCCCCTACCCAGAGTTTATCACCATTTACAATTTTTCTTCTGGCCTCCTTTGTATGGAATTTATCTTTTGATTATTTTTAGCAGATAATGAGGTTGGTAAAGGAGCTAATTTTTGTATTTGAAATACACAGCTAATGGGGCGTCTGAGTGGCTCAGTTTGTTAGGCTTGTGACTCTTGATCTCAGGGTTGTGAGTTTAAGCCCCACGTTACTACTACTTAAAAGAAAATATGCAGTTTACAAAATGAGGTTATAATTCAGCTACTTAGAATATTGCTTTGAGCTCTTTTAATCAAGGTGCTATATAAATATTCAGTGGACTGAACTCTCCTGTGCCAAGCTTTTGGGATCAGCTAGTGGAAAAATCATTAGCATTCTTTCCTTGACACTGTACTGTCACTACCAGGGCTGAAACTGGATGAGATTTCCTGGGAGCCAATGGGTCTCTTAGTAAAGGAGACAGCTCTACGATCCTTTAATGGCATGGAAGATAGAGGAATCCTGTACCTTAAAAGACAAACACACATTTCATATTATATGTTTATGTGTGTGCCCATATATATAACCATTATTCTCACTCGCACATGCACAAAACAGAAGATGAGATTAGTGAGCCAGGATAGGAACATGCTGAAAGAGTGCTGGACACCTGGGGAACAGTAAAATGATTAGCACACAGGGTAAGCCATCCAAAGACAAGTCCCATATGGTAATCATGTTTCCTTATCTGATTCTTCCTTTGGACTGGAAGAGCATGGAATGCAGGATTAGTTTCTGTTCACAGTTGTATTTCCCGTGCCTGGTTACGCACACAGGCAACTTTGATCGGTGAATAATGAATGAATGAAAAGTGAATGAATGTGACCTTGAATAAATCACTTAATTTCTTTGGACTTCAGTTTCTTTCTCTGACAACTTCAAAGAATAACTAAAAGGATGAAATAAGGTAATGTATGAAGGTGGTGGGTAAGACTGAAAGTCGGCTCCAAGCTGACTGTGTCTCCTCCTTATTTTTATGGAGCTAGATATAGTTGCCATTCAGGCCCTAGTAAGGAGGCCCTACTGTATACAGCAACTGTCTGCGCATCATCTTCCTGGTTAACCAGAGAATAAAGTAAATACAATGCAGCTTTATAATTAGAAATAATTGCCAGTGACCTGGAGGCTTTGCCATCTTAACCACTGCCTCATTCTCAGTATTCAATGGTATCTTATGGTGCACCCGGGTGGCTCAATAGGTTAAGCAACCAACTTCAGCTCAGGTCATCGTCTCACAGTTTGTGGGTTCCAGCTCTGCATTGAGCTGTGTGCTGACAGCTCAGAGCCTGGAGCCTGCTTCGAATTCTGTGTCTCCCTCTCTCTCTCTCTGCTCTCCCCTGCTCATGCTCTGTGTCTCAAAAATAAATAAACGTTAAAAAAAAATTTTTTTTAAAGGCATCATATAAATCTAACACTGAAGTCCCATCAGGCTTAGGGTAAAGTTATAGAAAATGGATGTTACTGTGCCTTTAACATGCTTAGAAATGCATCTGGTGATTATGTTTAAAAGCAGAGATGATAACTCAGGAAGGCACATGGTATATGTTTAGAATAGTAGCTATTCTCAGAGTTGACCTATTGTACATGATTGCAAATGAACGCCTGTCCTTTTTAGTTTATCTTGTATCAAATTGTCAGAGACCCATTCCAAGTAACGATTACATTTTGGAGTAGTGTAAAGAAAAAAAAAAAAAACCTCTATGAAAGATTTTGTGATTTACTCAAGAAATAGTCTATGACCTTTTAAGTTGGTTGAAAGAGAAAGCTGGTATGATGTAAAACCAGTTAAAATAAGAATAAGCTTGGAAATATTAAATAGCATCAACTCCTAGCCCTTAGGGAAGATAACTAATGGCCCAGGCCCTAAAATTACAATTTTTTAGAATTTTTCATAAAAACTTGATATAAGTAGAAACATTTCTCAGGCCAGTACACCCTAATGAAATGCCATAAAAATAACAGACTAGCACATAAAATTTTTTTCTATTTGTAACCAACAGCATTGCATAATCAGGCAGGAACCAGGAAGTAAAAATAATCACAAAATTAAACAAAGTGATCTGTTTTCGTTACTCCAGCAGGAGTAAAAAGTGAAGATAAATACAGCCAACAAGTTCCTTTATCAAATTTGAAAATTCTTTCCTTGTCAGTCATTCCTTAATAGAATAAAAATGAAATTTTTACTAAGGCTTTTAACTCAACACTATCTTTTAAAAAATCTTTTTTAACTGTGGTAAAAAAAACACACATATTCTAAAATTTACCATCTTAACCATCTTTAAGTGTTCAATAGTGTTACCTATATTCACATTGGTACAGTAGACCGGCAGAATGTTTTCATGTTGCAAAACTGAAAACATTATAAGCAACTCTACCCATTAAGCAACTCTCCATTCCCCTTCCCCCTGGCAACTACGATTCCACCTTCTGTCTCTGAGTTTGACTGCTCCAGTACCTCATATAAGTGGAATTCTACAGTATTTATCTTCTTGTGACTGGCTTATTTCACTGATCCTGAAGTCCTCGAGGTTCACCCATACTGTATCATGTGACAGGATTTCCTTCAAGACTGAACTCCGTCCTTTTTAATATCATTTTTGTGGTACAGTCTATTCTACCCTTAAACATCTTTTAATGCTCCAGACCATAACCAAATACAGAATGATGAGAAGCAGGTCGGAATGCACATTTGACCTTCCGAATTCTCCTGTCAAGAAATCAAAAGAGGTTATAAAGTGATTAAACACTGTAGGACTTCCCCAGTGTGAGAAAAACTATTTGATGCTAAGTTAGCAATCAAGACTCTGAAGACCTTTTGCAAGCCACTTGTATTGAAGGTTTTTATTTGTTTTGTTGTTCTAGAAATGCATTTGACCTAGTACAACTTTTTTTTTTTTTTTTGAAGTATCTGCAAATATATCTCTGCTGCTGGGTTATTTTTTTTTTTTCCTTCAAGCCTGCAGACATTCTTTCCAACTTCTTCAGATTGAGTTAGCTGTGTTCATGTTTGAGAATAACCCTCCTCCCCTATTCTGTCATAGCAACAGTGTGTTAAGAGAATGCAGTCGGGAACTGGAGATATTGTTAGGTCACAGAACCAAACAAGATTGAGTGTTAAAAAGAAGCAGAGCTCATTCAATTTCAGTCTTCCTACCTTATTTTTTTTTTAGAAGATGTTTGTTTATTTTTGAGAGAGAGAGAGAGAGAGAGCAGGTATAAGCAGAGGAGGGGCAGAGAAAGAGGGAGAGAGAGAATCCCAAGCAGGCTCTGCACTGTCAGCACAAGAGCCCTACTTGGGGCTCGAACTCACGAACCGTGAGATCATGACCTGAGCCAAAATCAAGAGTCGGATGCCTAACCGACTGAGACACCCAGGTGACCCCCTACCTTAATTTGTAACAGCTTTGTTGAACTATGATTCACATATCATATGCTTCACTCATTTAAAAATTCAGTGGTTTTTAGTATATTCCCAGAGTTCACAACCATCACTACATTCCCTTTGAGAACATTTTGCCACCCCCATAGGAAACCCTGTGCCCATTAGCTGTCACTCCCCATTTCCCCCAGATCCCCTAGCCCTAGGCAATCACTAATCTGCACTCTATAGATTTGTCTATTCTGCAATTTCATATAAATGGAACCATACGATATGTGGCCTGGCTTCTTAGCATGTTTTCAAGGTCATCCATGTTATAGGATGTATCACTTATCCCTTTTTTTTAAATTGTGGGAAAATAAAATTGACCATCTTAACCATTTTTAAGTATACATTTAAGTATTTTAAGTACATTCACATTGTTGTGCAACCAATCTCCAGAACTCTTCATCTTGCAAAACTAAACTCTATTTCCATCAACAGTTTCCTGTTCTCCCTTTTTCTCAACCTCTGGTAACCATTATTCTACTTGGTCTCTATGAATTTGATTCAGGTACCTTATATAAGTGGAATTATACAGTATTTGTCCTTTTGTGACTGGTTTGTTTCATTTACCACAATATCCTCAAGAACTTTGTCATTCATGTTGTAGCATGTGTCAGAATTTCCTTCCTGCTTCGTTCCTTTTTATGACTGAGTAATATTTCATTGTGTGGATATACTTAATACATTTTGTTTATCCATTCATTAGTTGATGAGCATTTGGGTTATTTCCACTTTTTGGTTACTATGAATAATGCTACTATGAACATGCATATGCAAGTTTTTGTATAGACATGTTTTCAGCTCTCTGGGACACCTACCTTGGAGTAGAATTGCTGAGTCATATGGCAGCCCTATGTTTAACTTTTTGTGGAGCTGAGCAACTTTTTCACATCAACTGCATCATTTTACAGCAGCAAACTAGAGAGGTTCCAGTTTCTCCACATCCTCACCAAGGATGTTGGAGAAAAGAATGTTGTTATTGCCCACCCTTTTCATCATAGCCAAACTAGTAAGTGTGATGTAGTATCTCATGGTGGTTTTGTTTGCTTTTGCCTGGTGGCTAGTTTTATATGAGTTTATTGGCCATTTGCACATCTTCTTTAGATAAATGACTCTTCAGATCCTTTGTCCATTTTTTAATCATCTTGTTATTGTTGATTATTCATGAATCCTGACTACGAGTCCCTTGTCAGACAAATGACTTACAAATATCTTCTCCTATTTTGTAGGTTGCCTTTTTCACTTTCTTGATGGTGTCCTCTGAAGGTTTTTAATTTCAATGAAGTCCAATTATCTGTTTCTTCTTTTGACACTTGTGTTTTTCGTGTTGTATCTAAGAAGGTTTTGCCTTCTTAGGCACAAAGATTGGGATACCTGACTGACTCACTTGGAAGAGTATATGACTCTTGATCTCAGGGTTGTGAGTTTAAGTTCCACATTGGGTATAGAGATTAGTAAGGAAACAAACTTAAAAAAAAAAAAAGCACAAAGATTTACTCCTGTTTTCTTCTAAGAATTTGTAGTAGTTTTTGCTCTTCTATTTAAATCTATGATTCATTTTTGGTTAAGTTTTGTATATGCTGTAAGAATGAGATCCATCTTCAGTATTCTACATGCGTGTATCCATTTGTCCCAGCACCATTTGTTGAAAGATTATTTGTTCCCCCTTCCCCTCCATTCAATTGTCTAGGTACCCTTGTTGCAAATCAATTGACCATAAACCATGACAGTTTATTTCTGGATTTTCAATTCTATTCCATTGATCTATCTTCTAACTTTGTTTTTCCTTTTTAAGATTGTTTCAGCCATAATCAAAATAATCAAAAGATGATTTTCAGATTTTTATCGTGCACTGAGTTGAGAGAGGGAGATTTAGGTTCTGCTTTGTCTGTATGAAGTTGGAGGTGCCTACTGGACGCACAAGGGGAACTGTCCAGTAGGAACTATATTTAGGAGTCTGGTGTTCCAAGGAGAGAACAGAGCTGGGGAAAGAGATACTCAAGATGTGAGAATCAAGAGCACATAGGTCCCATCACCCTTCCCATCTATTGCTCCGTCCCTCTGTGCTCTCTTGGGTTCCCCCCCAACAGTCTTTCTCAAGTTATTTCTTCACAGTTTCCTAGGTGCTCCAGACCAGAGAGATTTCCCCATGCTGTCATTCTCTAGAAGTCTTTCCATTATGGAACTGACTTCACCAAGGTTGAAAAACCATTACCCCTCAACCTTTCAATTCTTCCTTTTTGTTTAGATATTAAGTATGCAGTCATCCAGGGAAACCAGTAGGGATGAGTAGGTTTAGGAGAGGGGATCTTTGGAAACAGGCATTTATAAAGCTGGTTCAGATTTGGATTGGCCCTGAAATCATTGCTAAGTGGTAGGGATGGTAGAGCCTGAAAAGAGAGTGAAGCGGGGAGTCACTATGGTACACAGGAGCGTTTACTACTACTACTCCACCATGGCATTTCTAGCTCAGCTCAAAAGGACTTTTGGTACCTTTTAGGGAGCTACTATAGTTTAAGAGAGAAAGATGTCACAAAGGAAGGCCAGAAGAGGCCTTCCCAGGGAAATCAACTCCTTGCTGTGATCATCACTTTAGAGTCTGATTAAACATTTTGCAGATGGTGGTGATGGGTGCACAACACTGCGAATGTACTTAATGCCACTGAACTTACACTTAAAAATGGTTAAAATGGTGAATTTTATGCTCTGCATATTTTACCACTATTAAAAAAAAATGTTTTGCAGGTCTAGAAACCAGATCCCAGGGCCTGGAATGTTTCTGTCTAGTCCCTAAGATGCATCTTTTCCTGTTACCAAAAGGTCTGAGACACCCAGTTGGTAATCAGAAGCTCTTACAGGGAGCCTGGAAAGTAGCTGCAGACTCTTACGGCATTTTTACTTCCAAGTATGTAAGTACAGCTCTGTGGTGGCTGGGAAACTGACCAGGAGACTGTGTCCCTGTCCTTGCCTGTGTAATGCTATACAAATACTGTCACATTTGTGTCATGGAGGGGGTCTCCTTTGGTCAATACCCTGTGGGCGATCCCTCTGTTTGTTGTTACACAGGATGAAGTCTAAGTAGACAGTAAATGAGAAGGTGAAGTTTCCTTGGATTGTCCATGGTGGGGAGGCCCCAGGTACAGGGAGACTGAAGGATGAGTAGAGGCTAGCCCATAACTGCAAGTTCACGGTTGCCCCCAGCAACACTTCTTATGACGTGTCTGCCTTTAAGTGGCTGACCTTAGTAATTTTGGATTCTCAGTAGTTTTCTTCTCAGAAGTTGACCTTATAAAGAGCCTCTGGGGTTATCTCCTACCTGACCCTTCACCCTGGGCCCCCATCTTCCCTTCCCATTTCTCCTTCACCAGTAAAACCCATTCCTTCATCCTGCCCTGCCTGTGCATGTACATCTCTAGCACGAGGGAAGGGGACTTGGGGGACATTGGTTATTTTTAGTTTAGGACTAGTATAAGGTTGAGACATGGTCAACCAATCCCAGACCTGAGCCCACTGATGTCTCAGATTTTAAGAAGCACCAACCAGTCTTTCCAAGTGCCATGTTCCACCAACCCTTTCTTTCACTTGTCTTGACATTGTTAGACCCCCCCACGGTGTGGTTTTATCGCCTGCCTCCATTCAGATTTTCTTTTTCCCAGATGTGGAATGCTTCACAAATTTACATGTCATTCTTGTACAGGAACCATGCTAATCTTCTCTGTATTGTTCCAATTTTAGTCTGTGCACTGCCACATCAAGCACCTTCCTTTCAGATTCTGAGGGTCATTTGACTTTGTCTCTGGCAGCTGCCATTTTCTGCCTCCTACCTGACATGGCACCCTGTGTCATGTGAACCCTTACACATGGTGGCTCTGCCCAGTCTGGGCCCTTAGGGAGGGCGTCTAGCAAGATCAGCTTAATTTCTACGTCCACTTTTTTTTTTTTTTTTTAATTTTTTTTTCAACGTTTATTTATTTTTCGGACAGAGAGAGACAGAGCATGAACGGGGGAGGGGCAGAGAGAGAGGGAGACACAGAATCGGAAACAGGCTCCAGGCTCTGAGCCATCAGCCCAGAGCCTGACGCGGGGCTCGAACTTCCGGACCGCGAGATCGTGACCTGGCTGAAGTCGGACGCTTAACCGACTGCGCCACCCAGGCGCCCCTCTACGTCCACTTTTACAGGACAACCTCATTCAGTGTCCATTACACTTTTTGTGTAATATTTATTTTGGGGAAAGCGGAAACAGAGGAGGGGCTGAGAGGGGGGGAAAGAGGATTCGAACCGGCTCTGTACTGACCAACTGACAGCAGTGAACTCGATATGGGGCTCAAACTCATGAACCATGAGATCATGACCTGAGCCGAAGTCAGATGCTCAACCAATTAAGCCACCCAGGTGCCCCCATTACACTTTTAAAATGCTTAAACCAAATCACTCCAGTCTCTTTTCTTGATACCTTTTCTTCATACCTTTTCTTTATACCTTTTCTTTATACCTTTATACCTTGGCCTTTACACCGAGCTGTGGGCTTCCACACTTCTGGCCCTAAAGCCTCAGCAGCTGTTTGGTGTAAGCCAGCTCAGTGCCCTTGCAGTGAGTTTGGGGAATCTATTAGCTTTGTCCCTAAAGTTAGACTCCACACTGTCTCAGAAGAATGGTAGAGGGAGACAGAAGACGAGGGGTGGTCAAGAGAGAAGCTAGGAAAAGATTTGTACTGATGCTAGAAAAAAATGAAAGCTCTTCATGGGTTTACTTATGCAAGATGCAAGGTAAAGTGCAAACACCTTGACCCGGCAGTTGTTCCGCACCCCTGACCACCTTCCAAGTTCACACACACACACACACACACTCACCAGACACACTTAGCAATTCAAAGCTCTGGTCTGGAAAATCTTGCCCCTGGGGTGTCAGTTAGTCCCCTAGTGATGACAGGTTTAATGGTTCCATATCTCTGCATTCCACAAGGACCACCTACCCAGAGGCCACACCCTCCTGACCTGGTTAGGCAGGGCCGGGGACTCCACACGGAACATGAGAGCAGTATGGATCGAGGGTCCAGGGGCCTGTGCTCTGGTTTGGGTGAATCGCTCTGGGTTGCTGTGTGACTATATCTATGTTGCTTGCCTTCTCTGTAATTCAGGGTCCGCGGGTATAAAATGGGACTGATGGTTCTTGTCTCATAGAAATATCATGAGAAAGTAAACTATGGTCTTTGAGAGTTTATGCCTCTAAGTAGTCAAGGAGTCAGGGAAGTCCTGTGTTTTCTCTTTTTTGGATATTGAGGGGAGGTTTCCTGGGCTCTCTTATGCAAGCCCTCAGAAGACATTTAATCAGAGAGTAAGGCTGAAATTTTTTAAAAAGCAAACCTCACAAAAGAAGAGCCTTGGGGCACCTAGGTGGCTCAGTCAGTTGAGCTTCTAGATCTTGGTTTCAGCTCAGGTCATGATCTCACAGTTCATGGATTCAAGGCCCGCATTGGGCTCACACTGACATTGCAGAGCCTGGTTGGGATTCTCTCTCTCCCTTTCTCTCAAAAGAAATAAATGAACTTAGAAGAAGGAGGAGGAGGAGGAGGAGGAGGAGGAGGAGAGGCGGCAGCGGCAGGAGGAGGAGGAGGAGGAGGAGGAGGAGAGGCGGCAGCGGCAGGAGGAGGAGGAGGAGGAGGAGGAGGAAGAAGAAGAAGAAAAGAAGGAGGAGGACGAGGAGGAGGAGGAGAATAAGGAGAAGGAGAAAAGGAGAAGGAGAAGAAAAAGAGCCTTGAAGTATCTTAAGTGTTTCCTTCCAGACAAAAGACCAGGAGATTCTTTGACAAGTTTCTAGCCAGTGACCTGGAATAGGGGATAGAGATGCTTTATTTTTCTTTCTTCCAGTTTCCCTTTCTGGTCTGATATCTCTTCGAATGACACTCGTTGGGGTAGGGCCACAGGTTGTGGTAGAAAACAATGTCCCAGCTGCTCAGGTCTTTCTATGGGGTAATACTTGATCAGCCTACCTTGTGGGGGGTGGGGGGGGAAGAAACAGACTTTTTATTGATTTGTGTTGATTTGATTGTTCGTTCAATCAGCCCAGCTGATTGAGTGCCCTCTGATGGTCTGGTCACCCGTGGTAAAGTGCATCTGGAGGGAGACACTATGGTCTGCCAGTTACCAGCCTGCAGTCCTACAGCCCTGTGCCCAAGAACCAACCATAGCTTCTCGTCCTGGTGAAAGATCCTTGGGTTCTTGGTTGCTGTCTCAGCCTCCTATTGTTGCTGTAACAAATAACCACAAACCTCAAACAACAGAAATGTGTTCTCTTATATTTCTGGAGGTCAGAAGTCTTATGAGCCTAAAAATCAAGGTGTCATCAAGGCTCTGTTCCTTCTGGAGGCTCCAGGGGAGAATCCAACTTGGTGCCTGGCTTCTGAGGCCACCACGCTCCTTGGCTCGCGGCCCCTTCTCTGTCTTCCAGGCAAGCCATTCCAGCCTCTGTCACACTTCCCTCTAGCTGACCCTCCTGCCTACTTGCGCCAAGGGCCCTTGTGATTAAGTTGGGCCCCACCCTCTCCTTTCCTGGGTTTCTTGGGACCTCAGGGCTGGGTAGGAGCCAGTGGGGGAGTACACTGATTAGAGCCTTTGGAACTTTCCTCAAGACAGGAGGCAGTTGGACATTACAAGCCTATTGAGCCCCCTCCCTGCCATGGTCTCCATTGACGACCATGGAAAGAACTAAGAGTCGGGGAGTAAAAAGAAGAGGGACCCCATGTGTCTGGAAGAAACTGGATGAAGAAGGCTGAAAGCAGTCAAAGGGGTTGACGCCACTTAAGCGCGGCCTGGTCAACAACATCCTCATTCACCCGGATTTTGGAATCACTTCACCAGAGCACGACCTCAGGTTTCCAGCCCTTAAGGCCTTTATTTTCGGTTTGGGGTATCTTCTATTGTTTGAAGGTTGCCTTGCAACCCGTTTGCCTGGAGGGTTTAAACAATATAGAGTTTCTTTGCTGAGCAGCAACAGTAGCCAAGAGAGACCGAATATAAACTTTTAAGTCTATTTTCTCAGAGTTCGTACATCAGCAATGGCTTTAAACAGAAGAACTCGCGCCCCCTGGCTTGCCTCTCCCTGGGGGAGGGGGAAAGGGTGGCTGGTGGAGAACATTTTGTGTTCTCTTATCTTTCCTACTGGTGGAAGGGGACAAGCACCAGAATAGGAAAACAAATATCTGGCTATTAATACACCCTAAGTCCTCTAGCACATGGATTGGATTTGTTTATTTGTGAAAGAGAAGGATGCTTCTCTCTGACCGCAGGCTCCCCTGCCAGCTGGAAGGGAATGCCAGGCACAGTGCCCTCCATAAGGTGAAGGGGATAGGGGACCTGCACTGACAACTTCCCACTTAAAAGAGAAAACCCTCAGACTTTTCTCAAGAGAAGTTGCTTTTCTGGCTCGACCTGCCTCAAGCCCCAGCAGCGTCATTCAGGGGGAAATTAAGAAAGAAAGGGGGAAAAAAAAAGGAGGGTTTACCACCAAAGGGTCATGGAGTTGGCCCCACCCCACCCCCCACCAGACAGACATGTGCGCGCCACCCTCCTTGTGCCCAACCTGCGGAGCCAGGGGTCTGGAGAACCCTGCCAGAAGAAAGGACATACAGGCTCCTCGGGTGGACCACTTTACTGGCAGTGAGCAGGGCAGAAACAGGAGTGTTTCCCCCTCAGAGGACAGGCCCTTAAAGCGGAAGGCAGGCCCCTGAGCTCAGATCTTGGGCTCCTGTCCTCCAATATGCTCCCTTGGGCCTCTTAGTGGTCTGAAGAAAGCAGTGTCCCATAGTAGACAGAGCTTTCTGGAGGGGCAGGTGGTTAATTAATTATAAGCCTGCTAGCTGGGAAAAAAGCCAGAAGAGGGAAGAGCTTTCTCCCAGGAACAGAAGCACGTACACGCCTATGAGCCCCATACCTGCCATGTCTTGAGCAAGTTTCAGACTGCCCTTTGACCGCCTGAAGAGGTCTCTGCTTGCCACCCACCAGGGTCAGGCCTTCTCAGGTTCCCGGGAACATTTTGATGAGCCAGGAGTCCCAGGCACACACAGAGAAGAGGAGGCCAGTACTGGCAGGGGCCTGTCCTCTCCAAGAGCAAACAGGGACAAAGGTCGGTGTACTTACGGCTGCCTCTCCCAGCCTGCCTGCCTCCCTGCCAGGCCAGATGCCCCAGGTTGTCCCAGCCTTGCTACACGATTGCAGGAATCTGTCATCTCGGAGCCTGCTGGGTCACCCATTACCCCAGATCCAATTCCCAGGCAGGGGAGGTTAGGACACCTGAGCAGAAGGCAAAGGCTTTGGCAACTCAAGAGCTTTCAAACAGAAATGCTGTCGTGTCTTTACCTGTTCGGTTGGGAGCCAGACGTGTTCCACGTTATGATGCCATCATGGAAATATGTACGAAAGGAAGAATTTGTAAGCTAGCTCTCCTGCCTGTCTGGAAAAGGGGGCCCTCTGAGTGAACCACAGCTCTTCAGACACTCAGAATTTGCACAAACTTTCTTTGTGATGATTTCTTATACCATCTTCCACTGCTACCCCCAGAGCGTTTGACTTTGTCTGTGCCCCAGCGGGTCTAGGTATCTGTTGGGCTACTCAGTGAGAATTTAAACAACTTGGGGGCCACTGAGGTTGCCAAGCATACACCCGTCTGGCACAGATTTGGCGTGAGAGCAAACAGGAGAAAGAAGCTTGGTGTTTTGTAAAATCACTGAGGCTCTGGCCCACTGCCCTTCTTGTTTGGGATTAGAATTAGAAGTGGTGTTTGTTTGGGGCGCCTGGGTGGCTCAGTCAGTTGGGCGTCCAGCTTCGGCTCAGGTCCGTGAGTTCAAGCTCTGCATTGGGCTCTGTGCTGTCAGTTCAGAGCCTGGATCCTGCTTCGAATTCTGTGTCTCCCTCTATCTCTGCCTCTACCCCACTCACGCTCTGTCTCTCTCTATCAAAAAATGAATAAACGTTAAAAAAAAAAAAGTGGTGTTTGTTTGGGGCACCTGGGTGACTCAGTCAGTTAAGCGTCCGACTTTGGCTCAGGTCATGATCTCATAGCTCATGAGCTCGAGCCCCGAGTCAGGCTCCGTGCTGACAGCTCAGAGCCTGGAGCCTGCCTCGGATTCTGTGTCTCCCTCTCTCTCTCTCTGCCCCTCCCCTGCTCTTGCTCTGTCTCTTTCTCTCTCAAAAATAAACATTAAAAAATATTTTTTTTAAAGTGGTGTTTGTTCTCCTCTTCAGCCAATGGAATGATGATGACATAGCAGCTAACATTCATTGAGGTACTGCTGTGCTAAGCACAGCACCCACCTGAAATATCTCATCTCACTTTCCACCTCAAACCTGTGAGGTAGACATGACTGATCCCCAACCTGTAGGTGAGGACCAAGTCTCCGAGATGTTGAGCAGCACGCTGGCAGTGACCTGGCACATTCATCTGCGAGTCTGACTTGCTTAGCTCCCTGTTCAGAGGAAGAAGAAATTGACAAGTATTTCTTTTTTTTTTTTTTTAATATTTATTTATTTTCGAGAGAGAGAGAGTGCACGTGCAGGGGGCAGGGGGCAGGGGGGCAAAGAGAGAGGGAGACACAGAACCCAAAGCAGGCTCCAGGCTCCGAGCTGTCAGCACAGAGCCCGACGCAGGGCTCGAACCCACGGACCGTGAGACCGTGACCTGAGCTGAAGTCAGACGCTTAACTGACTGAGCCACCCAGGCGCCCCAATAGACAAGTATTTCTGACGGCTGCTGTGTGGACAGGTTTCTTAGAAGCTAGGGCCCTTGTGATTTATATTCCATGGGGCCATCTGAGGAAGTTGTTTAGCTTCTGAGGTGATAGATGAGGGCAGAGCGTGGGTTGAAGGGTAAGTCAGGACAGTGTTTCTTCTCTGGTCCCCGTCAGGGACTCCACAGGCTGACTTCTGGGCTGTGTTTATATCATTATTTTTAAGGCACCAACACCAGCTCAGCAGCTTAAGCTTTCTCTTCCTTTAGCCATCCACCATGAGGAAAGAAGCCAAGAGAGAGTTTCCCCAACCATTTCCCTCTGCGCAGCTGATCCCAACTTGAAACCTAAGACCTGTAACACTGTGGCCCAACTGAAGCCTGGCTAAGCCGCTTGTCTTTAGACCCAGCAGGAAACCATTCCATGCTCTAAGTATCAAGACTCATCTCTGGGCCCAGGGGGCTCTGCTTCCACGGTTTGACCTCAGGGTGTTAGCTGGCTGGTGAAGCCCTGTCAGTAGTAATCCTGTACACTGGGACTGTCAGCAGCAGTTTACTGGAAAAGAAGGGGAGGAGGGATGCCTAGGATTTGCATGTTGAATTTGGGGCTTCTTCTTGGAAAGTAGTCTCTTTGGAAAAGGAAGATGGTAGAGGAGCTCCTACAGCATTGAAAGAGCTGCCTCCATTTGTTTCTCTGAGGGGAGTGATGATCCCTGCCCTGCCCTGCCCCCCACAACTGGGATTCCTGCTCTGGGCCCCAGAGCCATTCACCATCCTTTGTCCTGGCTGATGGAACTCTTCTATGGATGGGCACCGTTGGTAGTGAGCCCCTGGCTCTCTTGGCCACCCGCAGGTCCCAGGACCCTCCAATCCGATGCTCCAGCTTGATGACCAGACTCTGGCTCCATCCTGCCAGGCTCCGTCTGTCACACAGGCTGCACACATCAGCTTTGCTCCACTCTGCGTTTCTGAATTGCCCTCACTGGCAACTGTGCGAGCAATCCCCTCCCAGTGTCCTGATATCCCCTGGTTAATAAGCAGCTCACATAAAGACACCAAGGACTGCTGTGAGAGGGGGAGAAAAGCTGAGGTTCTCTGAAAACAGGCCAGGAAACCCTGGACTTGGCCCAGGAACTTGGTGGCTCTTTCTGTTCTCTGCCCTTTGGTAGCCTTCCGCACGGGTTATAGAAAAAAGAGAAGCCCGAAATGCTTCATCTGAAGCTGTACGGGACCACAAGGCGATGAGGTATTTATTAATCAATGAGACTTGCTGAAGCCTGAGGTCCTTTCCTGGACGATACCAGTCCTCTCTAGAAGAGAATAGATTTCTGCCCTTTATTCTTTCAAACCTATTTCTAGAAGGGTGTTAGGTCCTTGTTAATTAAAGCACTAATCATCCACTTCCCTCTCTCTCATCTTTCTGAGCTGCCCAGATGGCATTCTTCCCACCAACCACCCCCCATCTCCTGTACTATGTTTTATCCCCCAGAGTTTGCAGATGTCCTTGAGATGTCCCTGTGGAAGGAACTAGTGGGGAGTGTGTGCCAGACAGCCCCCCCCCCCTTATTGTCACTATGGTCTGAATCCAACCCATGAGGGCAGCTGGAGCCCTCTCCCTGGGACTGCCCATTGTCAAGGTCCTGGTCACCTTTAAAGCCTCCTGCAGGGATCCCCAGTGCCAACAGAGCCTTTTTCTGAAGCTCAGCACTGTGACATTTTATACTTGGAAATCCCTAGGCAAATACGTCTCACTTAATCCTCATCGAGCTGGCCCCCAGTGGAGACTCTTTTGGCCAAACTTATCAAGTATCTCTAGTTCTTGCAGCAAGTGTTCCCTTTGTCCCCGACATTGTGTTCAGGGCTTGGAATACAGCATAAACAAGGTAAGGTCCCTGTCCTTAAAGAGCAACCAGACTATCAAAGAAGCACACGCTATGGGCCCCTCTTATGTGGAATGCCTCAGACTCCTTTACCTTTCCAGGCTCTGGAGGGCCCCGCTCTCTGCCATTTACCAGCCTTGCGACTTCAGCTTCATTGCTTACCCTAAGCCTCAGGTTGCTCTTCTGTAAAATGGGGTCATTAATGGCATCTATCTCATAGAGACATTGTGAGGACTGAATAGAACCACTTCTTTCTAAGGCACTGAATACATACTGACTGTTAACTATTTTCCTCCTGAAGGTAGCATGAGCCGGGGGGAGCAGAGGAAGCAAGGCAAGCTGGGTCTGGTCCCCAGCTTGCAGGCAAAAATGCCTCTTCTTTCAGAGCATGATATTCACAGGTGATAATAATTTACTTAATTTGAGTAAATTGGCTGAGGTATGTCAAAATACCTAATATGTAGCAGGGGTTCACCATGTGTTAGTCTCTTGGAACGTCTTAAGGATCTGAAGACCCTAAAGCTCCAGGAAGCCAGCAGGGACTCGGAAAAAATGCCAGCGCCTCCCTTAGGACATGCCCCCCATTCTCCCAGTTGGTTCTCAAGGCTTGACCCTCCCCGACTCGGTTCTCATCCCGCCGGAGAGCTGTGCTCCGTGATCAAGCGCTCCCTCCCTCTGTCCTCTACACTTCTGTACTAAGTACCTGGAGGCCCTCGTCCTGTCCACACTCAAGCACCACTCTGGCCCCAGATAGCCGTCCACCTGCTCTAATCTCTCCCTGCAGCTCCATCTGCCCCTCTCCTCAGCCCCCACTTCATCCCTTGTCCCCCCAGCCCCTTAATCAAATTAAGGGAAAGAAGAGAGTTTAGATAGGGTTGCTAAATATATTTCTGTTCAGGGGAGGGAGGAAAAGGGAAGAGTTTGCAGGAGGAGGCAAGAGTGTGAAATTCCTTAATGGAATGTGCTCTGAGAGCCTCCTTTCTCTAGAATAAGCCCGGAATCACCTATCTGGATAGAGTTTTCTCTCTGGCCAAGTGCTTTCACAAACATTATCTCATTACGATACAGGCCCGGTGGCAGAGTGCCCACTCCCTGGAAAGGTCTGCCGAGGCCATCGTGCCTCACAAGCTGGCCTGACCCTGCTCTATATATTTCACAGGACACCCTGGCCCCACAGGGGTGACTCGGCTTTCTGTGGAGGATGACACCAACGGAGGGGCCGCTCACAGCTGGAGGTCACAGTTTTCCCTTTTGGGTCCCCCACCACCACCAAATCTGGAATCTTCTGGACATTTTTACTTTTTAAAAATTATAAAGTGCTGATTGTAGAAAATTTTAAAAATATACTAACGTAGGGGCGCCTGGTGGCTCAGCCTGTTGAGTGTCCAACTTTGGCTCAGGTCATGATCTCATGGTTTGTGAGTTCAGGCCCCACATCAGGCTCTCTACTGTCAGCCTTTAAGCATGGAGCCGGCTTCAGATCCTCTGTCCCTCTCTCTCTCTCTCTCTCTGCCCCTCTCCCTCTCTCTCTCTCTTTCTCTCTCTCTCTCTCTCTCAAAAAATAAATAAAACATTTTTTTTTTTTTAAGTTTAAGGGGTGGCTGGGTGGCTCAGTCAGTTGAGCGTCCGACTTCGGCTCAGGTCATGATCTCACAGTCTGTGAGTTTGAGCCTCGAGTCAGGCTCTGTGCTGATAGCTCAGAGCCTGGAACCTGCTTCAGATTCCGTATCTCCCTCTGTCTGTGCCCCTCCCCCGCTCGTGCTCTGTCTCTCTCCATCTCTCTCCATCTCTTTCTCCCTCTCAAAAATAAATAAACATTAAATTTTTTTTTTTTTTTTTGAAAAAAAGAAGGGACACCTGGGTGGCTCAAGTCAGTTAAGCGTTCAGCTCTTGGTTTCAGCTCAGGTCAGAATCTCACTGGTTGGTGAGTTCGAGCCCCACATCCAGCCCTGTGCTGACAGCTCAGAGTCTGGAGCCTGCTTGAGACTCTCTCTCTCCTTCTCTCTCTGCTCCTCCTCTGCTCTCTCGCTCTCTCTGTGTCTCAAAATAAATGAATAAACTTAAAAAAGAAAAGAAAATTTACTAACGTATAAAGAGGGAAACTAAAGTCACCCATAGTCCACAACTTAACTCCTGGTAATACCTTGAGGCAGCTCCTTTACGTGTTTCTGAATTGCACCCACGTCTCTGTGTATATGCGTGTGTGTTTGCGCAAGACGGACTTTATGCACACCCATTGTTTGTATCAGCGTTTATAATTAATGTGTTTTTGTGTTCTGCTTCGTCAGAAATTCTTCTGACATATTACTTTAAAACAGCATGAATTAGAATTTTTTTTCCTTATTAAAAAAGAATACATGTCCATTTTGAAATGATCACCGTTCACACTGATCGAGTCTTATGAGACTGGGAACCCCGCTAATCACTTTACACCCATTATCACGGTTCATTCTCCAAGCAGCTCTCCTTGGTAGATGCCGAGAAACGCCTTTTACAGAGAAGGGAGTGAGGCCTCCCTCCTTTCCCAGAGAGGTAAAGGAGCTCCTCCTGGCCAGCAAAGGGATTTCACACACAGGGTTTCATCAAACTGGCTACACCCGTGCCCTTATTTAAATTAGTGATGACATAATCGCCAATATGCATTTATGGTGATTAACCATTCCCTTTTGTTGGACATTTAAGGGTTGGGTTGGTGGTTGTTTTTTTTTTTCCTTTCATAATGAAGCAATGATAATCTTTGCATAAAATCATCTTTGCTCACATCTCTTGTTATTTCTTTAGAATCATTTCCTAGAAGTGACATTACTGAGTCATCCTTCTTGAAGTCTTGTTACTTATTACCAAGTGCCTTTCCGGAAAGCCAGAAGGCATTCCCAGCGTGTCTGAGGGTGTCTAAGACAAGGTCCTCTTTAAGAGCAGTGCAGTATGGTCGCTGCAAATTGTATGTCTTTGATTGGATTTACATTTCCTTGGTTACTAGTGAGGCTGGACTTACCTTTCACACATCTTTTAACTAGTCGGTGTAGACCCGTGAGTAATCGTCACACAGAGCAACTCGTCATTCCTGTCCATACTTCGTTCTTGCTCTCACGCTGTTGATTTTGCCTTTCAGTCCGGACCCAGATAACTTAGGGGTGCCTCCGCGAGGAAAATTGTTTCCTATTTGACATATCCAGAAGAACTTTGTTCTCAGTGAGGACTTGTGTCTCCATTTCGACCCATCACCTCAGCCCCTGCCACCCTGTCAGCTCCCTCAGAGGTGCCCCACCTCAGAAGAAAGGTCAGAGTTAAGATTTCCCTTAACTGAAACTCAATCTGCAAGCTCAGACCATTCTAGAAACAGTATAGGATTTTTCAGGAAGTAACTGAGCTAAAGCCAAAGGGCCCATGCACCCCACCTTCTCTTCCCAAGAAGTTTCAATTCTTTTTGTTCTCAGGGGAGACGAGAAAGGGAGGGAGGCCAGAAGAAGAAAAGGGGCCTTCTCAGGTGCCCCCTCACTGAGCTTCCTGATGGGAACCTCCTGGGCTCCTGGGTCCCTGAAGAGCCTGCGGTTCTCTGAGTCAGACAGGAATGCACCATCACCTCAGAGAGGTGACAGGTTGACAGGTCGTGTAATCCCCTTCCTCCCCCTGGAGGGTCAGAAGGACAGAAGGTGCAGCCCAGCACCCTGTGGGAGAGGGGAGAGGCAGGTGCCAGCAGGTTAGTCACATGCACCCATGGAGTCCAGAGGGATTTGCATGAATCCCTCACCTCAGACTCCAGTCCCAAATATCTGTTCCCATCGGGTGAGGCTCCCGGATGCCCGGACGCCTGGTACCCTGTCCTGCCTGCTGCTCCAGAACCACCCAAGGCTTCCTCCAGGCTGTCCTCCAAAGGGAGATTCCTTCCGGGGACTCCTTCCTCTGCCAGGCGCCAGTGTTGTGTTCCCATTTTTCTGCTCCTCACCTCCACTTAGGATCTTTGGCTCAGGTTGTTGGATGGTCAGTTCCTTCAGGTTTTCCCTGCATGGAGCCAGAGATTTTGAATGCTTGCAAGCAGGGGAAGTGAAGAAAGTGGGAATCTGGCAGTAAGACCTTTCGTCAGACTCTTTTTTTTTTTTAATATTTTAGTGTGCATCTCTAGAAATCAAGGACTCCCATTTATTTATTTATTTACTTACTTATTTATGAGAAAGAGAGAGTGTGTAGGGGAGGGGTGGAGAGGGAGAGAGAGAAATCAGAAGCAGGCTCCATGCCCAGCCCAGAGCCTGACACAGGACTTGATCCCATGACCGTGAGATCATGACCTGAGCCAAAATCCAGAGTCGGACACTTAACCACCCAACTGAACCACCCAGGTACCCTGCCTCAGACTCTTGACATACACAGTTCCTATATGTGTTTACATCAAAATCTTGTCTTTGGCTCTATTCTCTATTTTGAGTCATGTTCCAAAAGCCCCCCCACCACTACCTTCTGTCACTCTAGCCTATCCGAGCGTCAGAATATGGGTGGGGGTGCTGCACACCATGAAAATGCTGGCACTTGTGAAGCGACGGGAATTATGAAGTGCATCAGAAAGCTAAAGATGGCACTCCGCTTATGCTGGTAGGGCTTCAGTGGCATCCTCAACAAATGTCTGTGTACATCCTTCAGGTGGGGCAACAGTTAGAGTTAGGGAAGCAAAGATATAGAAGTCACGCTTCTGACCCTCACCAGATCATAACAAGATAAAGTCGGTCTGCAGGCCGAATGAGTGGTCATCCACAGCGCTGTACGAACTCCCAGGAAGGAGAACTCATACAGGCGAGGTGGCCAGGAAGTCTTCACAGAGGCAGCTCTTCAAGCTGGACTTTGAACTGAAGGCGAGAGTCAAGACTTGACAAGTGGCTCCCTGGAAGAGGACATCCCAGCAAGGCTGTAGGGAACAAGCTAAAACTCAGAGGTGGAAATGCAGCTGGCACCTTTGGAAATTGCAAGACCATTCTAGCTGCTCCAGAACACGCATGAAGGGTTCTGCATCAGTCAGGGCTCCCAGAGAAGCAGAACCAGTAGGAGATATATAGTAAGAATTGGCTTATGAGATTGTGGGGGCTGGTCAGGAAAACCTGAAACCCATAGAGAGTGCCACCAGAAAGGGGAGACTAGAAGGAAACTCTCTAGCAGGAACAGAAGCTGTTGGATATATATAGGAATTATATAGATATAGGTATAGATATAGATATAGATATAGATATATCATATCTATATGGTCTCATATTCACCTGTTGATGGACACTTAGTTTGTTTCCATGTCTTGGCTATTATGAATAATACTGCAGTGAACTTGGGAGTGCAGATATCTCAATATCCTGTTTTCATTTCCTTTGGATATATACTCAAAAACAGGATTGCTGGATCATATGATAGTTAGTTCTATTTTTAATTTTTTGAGAAACGTCCACACTGTTTTCCACAGTGGCTGCACCAATTTACACTCCCAACAGTGCACAAGGGTTCCCTTTTCTCCACATCCTCACCAACACTTATCTCTTGACTTTTTTATGACAGCTATTCTAACAGATGTGAGGTGATATTTCATTGTGGTTTTGATTTGCATTTCTCTGATAATTAGTGATTTTTAGCATATTTTCATGTACCTGTTGGCCATTGTATGTCTTCTTTGAAAATCTGTCTACCCAACTCCTCTGCCCTTTTTTTAATAGGATTGTTTGGGCTTTTGCTATTGAGTTGTGTGAGTTATTTTTATGTATAGATATTAACCCTTCATGAGACACATGGTTTACAAATAGTTTCTCTCACTCCATAGGTAGCCTTTTCATTTTATTGATGGTTTCCTTTGCTGTGTAGAAGCTTTTTAGTTTGCTGTAGTTCCAATTTTTTTATTTTTACTTTTGTTGCCTTTGTCAAGACTGGTGTCAAGGAGCTTACCCCTTATGATTTCTTCTAGGAGTTTTATGGCTTCGGGTCTTGAATTTAAGTCTTTAATTCATTCTGAACTGATTTTTGTGTATGGTATGACACAGGGGTCCCAGTTGCATTCTTTTGCATGTGAGTGTCCAGTTTTCCCAACATCATTTATTGAAGATACTGTCCTTTCCCTGGTGTATATTCTTGGCCATTTTGTTGTAAATTAATTGACCAAATTTGCATAGATTTATTTCTGGGCTATCTATTCTATTCCATTGATCTATGTGTCTGTTTTTATGCCAGTATAATGTGTTGATTACTTTAGCATTGTAATATAGTTTGAAATCAGGAAGTATGATGCGTACATAAAGTCAACTGATCATGAATGTCAATCACATCTACAAAATACCTTCACAGCAACAACTAGATTAGTGTTTGATTGAATAACTGGGAACTGTAGTCTAGCCGCACTAACACATAACACTGACGATCACAGGTAGCAATCAGAAAGGAAAATAGAGAGAATGAGGTCAGCATGGTTTTTCAAAGCCTGAGGCTCATATACATGAGTAAACTTAAAATTTCCTCCCAATCGAGTTAGATTTCAGTTATCTTTCTCTATTCCCAAATTCTCCAACTGGGTATCTCTTCAGTGGAATCTTAGGGTCTAGAGAGGAAAATTAGGTTCATCATGATCCCTTTTTAGACCTGAAACATCATTTTTCCAAGGCTAAACCAGATAGGTTAGTTAATATGTACAGGTTCCAGCCTACCCATGTTTCTAGCACACATAGCACCAATAAGCACTAGGCCTGAGAATTCGTGGGTTAAGAAGGAAGACTATTTCAAAGTTTTCTCTCTCTCTTCCACTCTGTCCATCACTGAAACTAAGGTTCCAGAGGGCAAGAATAATGTTTGAAGGTATTTGTGTCTCCTTCCATACCTGCCACCCTTCCCCAAAAGTCTAAGATGGACCTCTGAACACCCAACAGGTCAAATCTACAGCTGAAGCCCAATGAATTAGGCATAGGTGGGAAGCTGCTGGTGCCACAATGACCCTGGTTAGATGATTCAGGATTCACCAGCTCAGGACTAGTAATGAGCCGGTTTGCTCATTCCTGGAATGGTCATACAGAAAAAGAAAGACTAAAACTCTCTGGTCTGATATGGAGCTTATGTGGGAGATCTGAGGGAGGACTCTATCCATTCTGTGACTTGGGAATTGAATCATGCATGACTCTGGGCCTTGCCCTGTAAGAGTTTGGTGCTCTTAATGCCTTAGAGCCACAGGTGACCCTGGGGAACAGCCACGAGGAAGCTTCCACTGAAAGTTTACATCTGTGCACCTGGGCTTCTGAGACCTGGTTCCATCCACGTCAGTAGCTTCAAGAGCAGAAAAATGACAGAATGAGGCTGATGAACTCCTTCTGACAGTTACATCTGCCTTTCTGGAAGAAAGAGGAGGAAAATAAGAAACAAGTGGCAATGCTTCCCAGATTTAGAAAGTAAAAAAATAGCCAACATGGCATCTGAGATGCTTTGGTCACTGGGATCTTGGGTCCTGTGCCTGAGCCCTGCTCCATCTGGAATCACTCTCAAAGGCCTGACCTAGGGGGTAGAATGGGGTGGCCTAACCTAGGGGGTGGAGTGGGGTGGAGCTGCCAGAGCCCAGAGCACCTAGTGTAGCTACAGTTGAATTAGCAGAATAGAGAGCATAGGTTAAAGGTGGGCTCACCAAACTGGTATTGTCCTCAAGAGCAGGACAGTACAGCCAGGATCAAAATGATATGGAGCAGCCTCTAAGAAAAACAGTATGGAGATTCCTTAAAAAAAATTAAAAATAGAACTACCATATGATCCAGCAATTCCACTTTGGGTATATATCCAAAAGAATTGAAAACAGATCTTGGAGAGCTATTTGCACACCACGTTCCTCGCAACATGTTCACAATGGCCAAGAGAAGGAAGCAACCTAAATGTTCACCAACAGATGCGTGGAGAAAAAAGATGTGGTGTATACATGCAATGGAATTTCATTCAGCCTTAAAAATAAATAAATAAATAAATAAATAAATAAATAAATAAATAAATAAATAAATAAGGAGGGGCACCTGGGTGGTTCTGTCGGTTGAAAGTCCAACTCTTGGTTTCAGCTCAGGTCATGATCTCACGGTTCATGAGTTCGAATCCCACATTGCACTGTCAGCGCAGAGCTTGCTTGGGATTCTCTCTTTCTCTCTCTTCCTCTGCCCCTCCCCTGATCACACACGCACACTCTCTCTTACTCTCTCTCTCAAAAATAAATAAACTTAGAAAAAAAAGGGAAATCTTGTCATATGCTACAGTGTGGATGAACTTTGAGGGCATTATGCTAAGTGAGATAAGCCAATTGTAAAAAGACAAATACTGCATGATTCCACTTCTATGAGGTATCTAAAACAGTCAAACTCTCAGAGAGTAGAATGGTAGTTGCCGGGGTCTGGGAGGCTGGGGACAAGAGGGGAGTTGCTGTTACACTGGCATAGAGTTTCAGTTTTGCAAGATGAAAAAGTTCTAGAGATCTGTTGCACAACAAAGTGTACGTAGTTACTACCATACACTTAAAAATAGTTAAGATGGTAAATTTTATGTGATGTTTTTGACTGCAATTAAAAGAAAGGGGGGTGTGGCACTATAAAACCCAATTATGCATGTGCTAAGATTAGCTCAGTAATGAGTCTTGAAGTGGAATCCTGTCTGCTGTGCGGGGTACCCCATACACGGCATGGCAGGCCCCCTGCCCAACCTCACCAAGCCACCTGGTCCACCCAGAACACATTATCTGGAAGAACAAAAGCATCATCTTCATATACATTGGCCATTTCCCATGATTCCTCCAAGCTGATTTTGTTCTAGTATTTTTACAAATCAGTGAAGTACTTCTCTCTAATAATAATGGTAATAACCAGCATTTGCTCAAAACTTACAACAAAGAAATTACATTATATATGATGAGTAAGATGAAAATTAACTGTAGTCAAGCCAATCCCCAAAAGCCCTTTAAATTGCCAACAAAATACATATATATATATATATATACATATATATACATTATATATATACATACATATATATATACTATATATATATATATATATTAGTGTAAACAACCCTCCTATATAGTAGTTCTTATACAAACTAAACTGTTTGAATTATTGTGGTAGCTCAGAGGAACCAAAAGGAAAGTATATACGCAAATGTCTGGAGTCACATCATTTCATAACTATTGGTGGTGGGGGGGTGCTGGCTAGTGAAAAGTTTATGCTGATCTGCGGGTTTTACTCGGTTCTCTCTTTTTTTATTTTTTAAAGTTTAAACCTTTATTTATTTTGAGAGAGAGAGGGAGAAAGAATCCCAAGCAGGCTCCATGCTGTCGGCGTAGAGCCTGATGTGGGACTTGAACCCACAAACCCTGAGATGATGACCTGAGCTGAAATCAAGAGTTGGACACTTAACTGACTGAGCCACCGAGGTGCCTCTTGTTTCTCTTTTAATATTAAGGCTCTATAAAAACCTGACAATTGAGAAATTGTCATCAGCCAATATTCCCACAGTGCCAAATCCCATGGCAATGCTTTCTTCAAGGTACGAGCAGCCTTCACAGTCTGAAAGAGGAGGTGGGACCTATCACACAAAGATGAGTTCTCTACGGTGCAAACCAGTCTATTTCCAGGCACCGGCAGTGCAAAATTTGGCAGCCCTAAATGAAGTCACATCAATTTTGGAAGCAAGGGGGAAAAAACAGCTAAGTGTTTTAGGGAAGAGAGAGAAAGTGAAATCCTCATCTTTGATTTGGTCTGGGAAATCCGACATTGTAAACTTAATAATATGGATTACAGAGGAAGGGGAACAATGAGGATTTCAGCTTTTCCTGTGTTGTTCTACTTATTTATTTCAATATATATATAATTAGAGAGCAAGAAAAATGAAGTAGCTGTAGATGTAGATAAAGATATAACTAAACCTGAAGTTTTTTTTTTTTAAAAAAAACAACATAATTGTGAGTAAAAAAAAGCAATATGCAGGAAACACACAGAATTGGTGAGGTCTGTATGTACGATTAGAAAATGCAAAACAGTACAGTTTGCAATATTGCTTATGGAGATACATACAGATATTTATCTTTGGTAAAAATATAAAACTGTGCATGAGGAAGACAAACTCTGAGTTCAGGACAGAAGTCTCCACTGAGAAAGAAAGGAGGAGGAATTCACAGAGCTCACAAGGACTCCGATTGTGCCAAGCGTGTTACCTTTCTTCAAATGGATGATGGGTATATGAGTGCTTATTATATAATTACTGTACTTTTTTATATGTCTGGCATATTTCTTACTAAAAAAAGGAACATATGAAAAATATGAAGCCTCTATATACTCAATAATGTTAGCAGATGTGTTTATTGTTGTACGATTGACCCCAATGATTTGTTTCAAGGAGGCTGGATCTTAAGAGGAGCCTAAGATAAAGGTGTGTGTCTGTCCACCAGCTCTACCAAGTGCTATGCTACACACTTCACTTGAGGAAAGCTGCCTGAGGTAGGTTCTATTTTCCACATCTCACCAAAGAGGGACTAGGGACACCGATTAAGTAGTTTGCCTAAGAGCATACATTCCTCACCAGGTGGCTGCAATTCCCTGAATCTGTTTTCCTACAATTTCCAAAAGGTGGTATTTTGGAAGACCTGTGATAACTCTGAATCATGAAACTGGAGGAAGAGAACAAATCACAAGTTAAAACATACCTAACGTCTGCCAGAAAGTACCCGCTGAGAGCATCATTAGCCTGAAGTCTGGATCTAATGCACTAAGCCCTTCCCTTCCCTCTTAACCCCAATCTCTTTAATTGACATTTAGTTGCCTGCGGTCAGATCTCTTTCAGTCCCCGTGTCTACAGGCTCCTGATCTTGGGCGACTGGGACAGCTAGACCTATCTTTTCTTAGGCCCACTCTTGCTTTATTTCCCTTTTTTTGGTGTGTGCATACTGCTTTAATTGGGCAATCATTATGCCATTCTACCATTAACGTCGGTGGGGAACTGAGTAATCAAACTCTCAATTGTAAACTTCGGTAAGATAAGGTCAGCAAGACGTGTGGTCCTGAGATGGCACCCCGCACCCGCAAGGGAAAATGACTCTCGGTGGCTCTCATTGTTTTGGGGCTTGTTTGCGTTGCTGTGCACTTGTAATGGAAAACGAATAAAAATAAAAATCCCGGGGCCCATTTTGGCGCGCGCTTGGGAAGTTAATCCCACTGTCCTGGCAGAATTCCAGCTCAGGTCACTGCATTCTGCTGGCGGAAGCCGCCTCATGCGGTTTTCAGTGGATGTCACTTTCTTCTTTGCATCCTTCTCAGGGCTCCGTGTGCAGCGCATTCAACAGCTGGCCCTTCCCCACCTGCAGGAGCTACAGTTCTGCAGAACTCAGAATGACCCCTGCCTCTTCCCCGGGCAGGAAATTAACCTGCTCCAAGGACCAGCCACTGAGATATTTGCTACAGTCAAGATCTATATGAATGTGTCTTTCTCTGAGTGCCTTTAAACAGCCACAGAATCAGATTACTCTCCTTAAAAGATTTTTCAAGGAATCACACAGTTTCTTACAAGTCTCTAATGCATATACTCCCTCCATTTGTTTTGTAACGTTTTGTTATGCAAACTAAAAATGTCTCCTTATCTGAAGTACTTAGAAATTTATCTCCCTTCCACCCATATACGCTTATTGTTGCTGCTTTTGTTTTCACAGATTTTTTTTTCTAGTGTGTAACTCTTTCCCCTATGAAATGTATTGCATTTTATGGTGCGAGGAATGGTTCTAACTAGTTGTTCCCCCATACAAATAATCTTCTGTTCTTAACAATGTTTACTGAATGGCAGTTTCCAATTGTGTGTCTTGCGCACATGACTTAAACCTGTCTGACCATCAGCTTTCAGGATCTGGGGAGATAGGAATGACACCTACCTGACAAGCTTATCCCAAGGATGGAGTAAGCCAGCACGTGAAAAGGTCCTAGCACGTTGCATGCATGGCAGATATGTGTTTAATAAATGATGTCTTCCTTTTAGTCTCCTTTCCTTCCTTTTTGTCTGCATCCGCCTATTTTCTCCTAGAGCCCTTTTATGTACCACTGAAATCAAGCGTCTCTAGAATGATCCAAATGTTGTCTATCCCAGGTTATATATTAGGAAGCTACTAAGTAGAAAGGTTGGGGGAAGTGGAGGAGGTAGAGGGCAGTGAAGACACTTTTCTTCAAGGGACCCCACCTAACAACACTTGCACTTTCTTTGCTTGCAAATGACAGGCTGTTTCTGCAGACTCCTCTGTCCCCACGTCAGAGGATCCCTCTTAGAGGCTGCTCTCCTGAGGCCTTAAAATGCTCCCCTCCCCAAGTTGCCATGTCAGATGTTTAAGGGAAATCTGATTTTTTAAGGACAAGGCTCTATGTGTGGGTTGTTTTATTTCGGGGGTAGGGTGGGGGTAGGAGTTGGCCATGGGTTTGCTGCATTCCAGGAAGAGGGAGGACTCTGCTCTCCTCCGATGAGTCATGGAAGAGAAACGTCTAATGTTTGCAAACATCTCCAGCCAAGCCTTTGCTTTCTTGGACTCCACCCATCCCCCCCACATCTGTGCAGATTGGACCCACCTGAGAAGATTCAAAAGCGAAGCTTGAAGGCTAAAGCAGAGGCTGTGGATTCTACCACCATTTGAAACGGAAAACCACTAAGGGAAGGAAGGGGAAGCAGTACCCTTGTATCTGGACTCCAGCATGTGAGACACGGGACAAGACCTTACATTGGGTGTATCTGTCTCCAAATCAGGACATGATCTGGGTGGTGCAGGAGCACTGAGTGAATGAACAAGGCTGTCCCAAGAGGCATCTGCAAAAGGACTGGGAGACTGAGAGAAGCCTCTGGTGGGAGAAAGGAGCAAAGGGGATTGCAGAGAAGAAAGCAAGGGCTAGGAAGAGGGGAAGCCTTGCAAGTGGGAGAAGCCAGGAGCTGCTGCTTTCGGGGGAGGATGAAGGCCGAGCGGGCTGGTGAGAGACCGGAGCAGGCGGGGGTGTGCGGGCGAGGACCATCGCCTCAGCCTCGGCAGACTGCTGGAGCCAGATGGGGCTCATGATGCATCCTCCCAGATGGAACGGATCAGGCTCGTCAGACATGCTTCCCTCAGGATACACAGTGTCCCCCTCCCTCCCCCTCTCTGAAATCAGGAGAGAATCACAAGGTGACTTGGGAGGGCAGCCAGCCTCCAGGGATCTTGTGTGAACTATCAGGTAACGACAGCGGGATCACAATAGGAGACCTAAACATGCCTCCACCACCACCACCCCCTTTTTTTTTCTATTGTGGGACATCAAGGGAGCAAGCTCATGAGCTTGGGAACAAAGATCCTATTCTAGGAATTTGTCCACTGCAACCCTACCCGGCACATTCGCAAGCCTTGGATTTCTGCCCGACGGAAACTCTACCTGCTCACTGTGCCCCTACCACCGCCAGAGCAACACCCTGGCACCTGGCAGGGAAGGGAGACTCTGAGTGGCTCATCATTTAAAATTAAAAATCACATTTAATCACTGTTCATTTTTCTACCAGGCTCCGAAGGCCCTGTCGTCTCTTCATTTTAAACATTTTGCTGTTCAAGATCTGAGCACCTTGGGGGGTGAGACAGGAGGGCAGTGGAAGAGAACTTTTGAAATCTTTCCACAAAAATCAAAGAACAAACCGACTGGAGGGAAAAATAGCTGCTATATTTAAACTACATTATCCCATCAGGGAGTTATGGTTTTGAAAACCATTCCGCAGTACTTTGTTTGGCACTGATGCATGGTTTCTTGTCTTTAATTTTTTTTAAAAATGGCAACATTTTTTTTTCCCAGAGCAGTAATTGCAAAGGAAGCGAAGGGCTTCGTGAATTAGTTTGGGAGATATGTACCGAACACCTGCTACAGGCCCCGCATCACGCTAGGCACTGGGAGGACAGAGTAAATGAGGGAGCCCTCAGGTCCTCAAAACAAATAATTATCATACATTCATTCATTATTGTGCATATTTTAAGTACACATGATCTCTGTTCTCCTGGAATTTTTTAAAAATAAGTTTATTGTGTGTGTGAGAGAGAGAGAGAGAGAGAGCGCGCGCGGGCGAGCCAGGTGGGAGGGGCAGAGAGAGCAAATCCAATGCAGGCTTCGCACTGTCAGGGTGGAATCCCGCCGGGTGGGGGGCAGGGCTTGAACTCACAAATCGTGAGATCATGTGACCTGAGCCGAAATCAAGAGTGGACGCTTAACCGACTGAGACTCCCAAGCCCCCCTCTCCTGGACTGTATAATTTGGTGGAAGAACACAGACAGCAAACAAGTGACTTGGTTGATAAGCAGAGTGAAAGAGTACCATTCACATGTGCATTTGCCAGTTTGCTGTTCCTTCTGTTCCAAATGCTGTTCTTCTCAGCTCTGACTATGCAAATGGCTATATATTATTCGTGTGCTCACTTCTCAGAGGGAGGTGACCATCCATCCCACCCCCCTATCCCCCAACTGTCACTCTCACATGTGATTCCATGTCAAGGTCAAATGGCAAGATCAGGTAGACGGGGGTACAGGAGTCTGGATATACAAATGTGTCTGTCATCAATATTTAGGTGGAATTTAAAGCAGTGGGCCTAGGGGTGCCTGGATGGCTCAGTCGGTTAAGTGTCTGACTCTTGATTTTGGCTCCAGTCATGACCTCACGGTTCGTGAGATGGAGCCTCATGCTGGGCTCTGCGCTGACAGTGCGTGCTGACAGTGTGGAGCCTGCTTGAGATTCTGTCTGCCTCTCCCTGGCACTCACTCTCTGTCTTTCAAAAATAAACATTAAAAAAGAAAGGAGTCAGATGCTCAACAGAAAAAAATAAGCAAATAAAGCAGTGGGCCTAAGGAAAGACTGTGGATTGAGAAACAATGTCGCACGTCCCTCGGTTCTGGAACACTCTGCATTTCAGGTTGAGTACAAGATGGGAAAGGCAAGAAAAAAAGGCTGAGAAGGAGAAGTCAGAGAAGTAGGAGGCAAACCTGAGTTACTATACTATAGTTGAGTGAGATACAGAGTGCCGTGTGGGACACAGGACAAGGCACAACTCATTTCTGGGGTGGTGAGATCGGAAGTGATGGAGAAGCGATGGCCATTGTCAGAGAAGGCCACCAAGATGGGATGGGATTTAGCCTTCATCTTGGGAGGATGATTAGGGGTTTGCCGGGATCTGAGCAGCAGGCACAGCCTGAGCAAAAGTGCAGAGAACAGATAAATAATCCATTGTGGCAGGAGCTTTAGAACTAGAGGAGAGGCTGTGGCAGATAGATGGCAGATAAAACAAAACTGCAATGGAATAATCTAGGGCCATTCCTAACCAGGCTTCCCAGTGTTCCATGCTAGTTACTTCCTCCAAGAGGAGTTAAGCTCTTTGACTTTCCTCAATGAGGTGGACCTCTTCTGCTTTGTCAACGCAACATTCATTCCTTTCCTTGATTTGATTTTCCTTAGGGGCACTGTTTTCCAGGGTGCGAGTCCTAAACCAGCAGCACCAACATCACCTGGGAACTTGTTAAAGATGCACATTCTTGGACTCTGTCCCAGATGTACTGAATGGGAATTCTGGAGATAGGGCCCAGCAGGCCCACTGCGTGATGTTGCCGCATGCCAAAGTTTGAAGACCACTGCTTCAGGGAAACACTTCTTCCCAACTCTCCATCCATGTAATTCAGGTAGGGCTGACCACAGTCCCTGTTTCAGGTGGAGCACAGGTCTCTCAGGAGATATTAGACTTTTCCCTCCATGAACCTGCTAAACTTGGGGGACTATAAACTGGAGATGCTGGGGGCCAGGTCTGCTGTCACCTAGAGAGACCCTATGTCAAAGCCAAAAGCAAAGGGAAGCAGCAGAGTCAAGGAATAGAGAGATTCTCAGTGATTTTATTAGAGCACCTGGATCAAGCTGTTCTGAATTTGGTGTCTACTCCCAGTAAGTCCCTTTATTACAAGCATCAACTAGTCAGTTGGCTTTTGGACACTGAGTCATCAAAAGAAGACTTATTGGGGTGCCTGGTTGGCTCAGTCAGTTAAGCATCCAATTCTTGATTTCGGCTCCAGCCTTGATCTCAGGGTTTGTGAGATTGAGCCCCATGTTAGCTCTGTGCTGACAGTGTGGACCCTGCTTGAGATTCTCTTTCTCCCTCTTTCTCTGCCCCCAACCCCTGCACTTGTGCCAGTATGCAAGCACGCACGCACTCTCTCTCTCTCTCTTTAAATAAATTAAAAAAAAAAAAAAGAATACTTATCAATGGAGGTGGGAGGCAAATTCTGGAAAAGGCATTATGTATCTGGCAAATTCTCGGACGTTAAAGTTGTAGTTTGTGAACACGTAGAAAACATGGTAGTCACTAGGCACTGGCATGTGTTCAAAAACACAAGCCATGCAAACTGAACACATTTCACAGAAATTTGAAAATTCACTAGAATGTGACTTGGAGACTGTTCACTAGAACGTGGACTTTGAGTCTGTTGTAGACAAGGCATGTAGAGCTTAGCAACACATTGGCATAGTTCTCTCATTAAGTTCTTATGGGCAAGTCAAGAAATATGGGCTACATAATAATGCAGTGAATTAACATCCCATAGTTACCTGAAGAGACTTTAATTTACATAACAAAGCCTTGTAATAGTGTAACAATTCTGCTTATTATTCCATTCACCAGGCATGTGTTCCAGAGTCAGTAGGAGATGCCAGATGTGACTGAGTTGGGTGGCCTTGGTTCCTACTTGCCTCTCAGTGTGAACACCTTACTGTTTTGAGCCTAGCATATAAATATGTACTTTTCATATAACATGATCCTTAAATCAAGCTGACCACATCAGGTGCTCAACCAAAAGAATGTATAGCAAAGTATTCCAATGCTATATAACAAAGTATTATGGGAGACAAAGAGGCAGGAGAGTGCATTATAAGATTTTCATTTTCCTGACTTTGGAACCTGTAGCCAAGTTGATTTTATAGCCAAGTTGATTTTATAGCCAAGTGAACAACTAAATCCAGCTTATTAGTTATTTTCTAATCTGGAATGAATGTCTAGACATTCTATTGGATGAAGACATAGAAGTCATAAGTCATGCTTACCAAATTTATACGTAACCCAAGCTGGGACATAGAGATAAAACATGACTTGACGATGAAGACTCCAAAAAAACCACAACAGACTGCAACGACCAAAATGAACATGAGAACATTCCATCATAATCAGAGTTCAATGCCTGGGTTAAAAAGAATCAACAGTGCAAGTACCCCATGGGAAGATTTAACATGACTGCAGTTTATGTATACAGGACTCAGTTCTCAGTTGATTGTTAAGACAAATCAACAACGTGCAGGGGAAAGCATCAGAACCAAAGGAGGACAGTGCGAACTCCACTAGGTCCTTGCTCCAAGACTATGCCCAGACTTTTGTGTTCAGTGTTGGGTGTCTCCAAGCCCGGACAATGAGGATGCTGAGGGTTTGCAGACTCCTGCTGTAGGAGGAATAGCTCAGGGACCGAGCTGTTCCTTTTAGCTGAGAAAAGAGACTTTATAAAGCACAATAGATATCATGAAATACTCAGAGGGATCTCACACAGAGGAGGGATTAAATGTATTCAGAGTTGTTCCAGAGAGCTAAAGGAGAACCAATATAAAGGAGAAGCTAGTTAGGGGAGGAGGATTCAGCCCAGAATGAGATGGCTTTAATCATGAGAGCTGTCCAAATATGGAACAGGCTGCCTTTTGCAATAACCATCGCTTTACAGGAGGGCTGTTGAGGGTTGGAAAGTTGGCCGGGGCCTGCTTTCCAGGTCACTGTTTTTTACTGGGTCTTTTCTGTCTGCCTAGCTTTTTTAACTAGCTTGCCTATTACCAGCTAATGTCCTCCTTTATTAATTCCTTTGAGGTTCTTTGATCAAATCATCCATCATTCTGAATTACTGTTTCTCTTCTTTTTCCTCTCCCTGTCCTCAATTGATTGAAAATAGCTGCAATCCTTGGAAGACAATAGAGTATTTTCTTTTTTTATAAATTATTTTTTTTTAATTTTTTTAACGTTTATTTATTTTTGAGACAGAGAGAGACAGAGCATGAACGGGGGAGGGGCAGAGAGAGAGGGAGACACAGAATCGGAAGCAGGCTCCAGGCTCTGAGCCATCAGCCCAGAGCCCGACGCGGGACTTGAACTCACGGACCGCGAGATCGTGACCTGAGCTGAAGTCAGACGCTTAACCGACTGAGCCACCCAGGCGCCCCAACAATAGAGTATTTTCAAAACCCATTCTTATTTTTTTTTTTAAACCTTGTTAACAAGAAGCACGTTTAGGTCAATGCACAAAATAAGTTGAATATAAGTTTATTTCTACATAAGAGAACCTTGATCTTTCTGCCCTTGGGAGGCTGGCTTTATGCTAAATTTTGGCAACCTATAAACAAATTTCAGAGACACCCACAGGTTGAGGAACCAAGAGCATAAATGGTATGTGACACAGAAGGGGCCAACTCTGGGCTAAAAATCAGTTTGTGTAAAGGAATATTCCCACCTCCCGCAAATAGCAGACTTGCAAAGAACAGTCTCGGAGGTGATGACAATGTGGTAACAGCACCAATAAGAACTTACACATTGCTCCTCTCCGAGAAGCCTTTAATGCTGCCTAGTTTTGTATTCATTAAACCTGACTAACCTTCACAATCATTCCCATGAGGCAAGTAGTTCAGAGGCCCTCCTGTTTATTTCACAAATTGGAAATCAATGAACCTGGGTTCAGCAAAAATTTGTTGAGGTTCCTCCCATGGTGAGGCCCTTTGCAAGGCACTGATAGATCAGGGATACCAGGACTCATTCATTCCAACAGTAGGTGTTCAGTAAATGATGAGTATATACCAGAGACCTTTCCACATCCTGAGGATGGACAAGAAAGACAAACCCATATTCTCATGGAGCTGGTTTCCTAGTAAGGGGAGACAGACAGTAAACAGCTAAAGAAAAACACAGTATCACAGATAAATGCTGTGAAGAAAATAAAACAATGGGATATCAAGGGTGACTGGGGAAGGTAACCACTTTATGCCCGCCAAGACATCTACAAGGAGATGACATGTAAGCTGAGATCTGAATGATAAGATGGAACTAGGCACCTGACAATCTCGAGAAGACCACTGAATACAAAAGTCATGGTCGAGAACCCCTCAAGAAACTCATGATCACACTACAGGTGCTTACAATCCCAAGTACCCGTGGAGCCATGGAACAGAGACCCAAAGTCAAATGTCCAAGATAATTTCCAGGCGAAGATAGGTAGCAATCCTCCTGCCTGTAGTGCTTCTATCGTTGCCAAGAGATGAGGTGAGGCCAAAGAAATGGTGCAGACCTGGTCTCAGAGGGAAAAGAACCACCAGCCCTCCATTACTACACCCCCACCATGCAATCAATCACGTGTCCCTCCTGGAGGAGGCTCCAATCCTGTGACCTAACCAGTTTCCACCTTGCTTCTCTCAGCGCATTGCCATACACTAGAATTTTGTTTGTGTGTTTTGTGTAGGGTTTTGTTGGTCCTTTTCCAAGTATCAATGAAAACTGCACGCCAGCCTCCACTCCTTGGAAATAATTAAATGAAATGACGTGCCTGATTTTTTCAGCTGGGTAATGCACTGTGATTTGCGTCTGCTGAAGGAATTCATCTTAAGTCCTGAGGCTGAGCCATCGGGGACAACTGAGGTGTTTTTTCTCTGCTTTGGCTCTTGCGGATGGCACACTATCGCCAAACACAAAAGTAGACTAAACGCTTCATTCTGCGACATATTCGCTTAAGAAAGCTGCTCTTTGTGATGCGAATATGTTCACCTTTTGTTCATGAATTCAAGGCAGAGGTCCCTTCCCGTTTAGTAATCTAACTTTACAGAAGAAAAATGCCCTTTATTTTGCTGTCACCTAGGTTTTGTACAGACCTCTGCAGCAAGTCCTCTGAGGTTTAAGAATAGGTTTTGGATTAAAGTCCTTCTTGCTCCTAGTGGGGAAATTGGAAATCTAGAAAACAGCCTTGATCTTAATGCCCAAGCGAAGCACCTTCTAGCACAATTCTCATTATTTAGCAGTTATGGTGGCATAGCCTGTGACACGTATCACAGGCTGTGTGAGCTATAAAAATTAAAACCTCCTCCCCCGAGTGGGATTTCTTCGGTCAGAGCACGCAGACCCCGCTGGGGAAGGGCTGACATTTGCGTGCGGTAGAGCGCTCGGCTGGGGGTGTGGGATGCGGTGTTCCTGAAGCGATACATTCGAGCCGTGTGGGAAATGAACTGCGGAATTCCTCCCCTTGATTCCTGAAGGGGGCTCTGAAGGAGACAGATTAGGATGCAGAGTGCGGCCCGGGAGGCGGAGGGCGAGGGGGCGAGCCAAGGACACCAACCCGAACGCGCTTCGGAAAGCCCAGTGCGGAGCGAGTTCCCAGGTTCCTCGGCCTCGCCTTCCCCACCACCCACCCCGCCCAAGGCTCAGGCTGACCCCGAAGGGCAGGCAGTAATCCTCAGGGCAGCTAGTGCAGGGGGCCCACCGTGAGCCCTCGACCTCCCTGGGGTCTGTCCGTGAGTGAGCGGGGTTGAAGACCGATGGAGCCCAAGACCCGCCGAAATTCCGCCCTCCGCCAGCCGCTGGCTACGGCGCGTACTGCGCGAGCGCGGCCCGGCGCGCGCCGGCCTCTATCCGGGTTCCTGGGGGCGGTGCGCAGGAGGGGGCGGGGCCTGCGCGGCGGCGTGGGCGCGAGTCGCGCGGGAGGGAGGGAGCCGAGGGGAGGGGGCGGGGCCGTGCCGCCCGCGCCGCGCTGGGCCCTCTCGGCCAATGAGCGGCGTCCACATGCTGCGGCGGCGGCGAGAGGGGAGGCAGCGGCGGATAAATGCTATTAGAGCAGCCGCCGCGGAGCCGTCCCCGACGCCACCTCCTTCTCCTCCGCCGCAGTTTCCTCCGCCGCTGTCGGGGGTGCGGAGCTGAGGGAATAGGACGAGCGCGCCGCGCACCACCCTGCCGGCTCGCTGCCCTCGCTCCGTTCCGCCCTCAGGGGTCGGCCGCGCGCCCCCTCCTCCGGCCCGGGTGGGGCCGCGAATCACCTCGGGAGAGCGGGGAGGGGGCTCTGGGGCCGCGGCCTGCGCTCCCGGTGGGCGGTTGAGGGCGAAAGAGGCCCTCCCTTCTGACGAGGGGAGGGAGGGTCAGGAGCCCCCCACCGCCCAGCTGAGCCAGGGGCGTGCGCCGGCGAGGGCCGGGCTGCGAGAGGGGCGGTTGTCTGGGGGAGGGGGCGCGGGGTGATTCAGCGCCCGGCGAGGCGGAAGCGGCCGCAGGAGGAGGAGGAGGGGGGAGAGGCCAGTCAGCGCCTGGGCGCCCAGGGTGGCACGAGCCCGCGGCCCGAGTGCGAGGCGGAGGCGAGGAGGCCGCGGGGACTGGAGGCGAGGCCGGCCGGGCCCCCGCAGCCATGGAGAACGCGCACACAAAGACGGTGGAGGAGGTGCTGGGCTACTTCGGCGTCAACGAGAGCACAGGGCTGAGCCTGGAGCAGGTCAAGAAGCTCAAGGAGAGATGGGGCTCCAACGGTAGGTGCCCGGCGCCGGGGCTGCAGGGGCCCCGCGCGGCCCGGCGCGGGCCCGAGAGCCAGGGAAGATGGCTGACCGGGCTCCACCTCGTGGGTCTGGGCTCCGCGCCCGCCGAGGGCTGCAGGCGGCGGGTCGAGCCCGCGCGCGGGGCCCGCGGGAGAGGGGTTGCAGGCGGGGGCGCCGGGGTCTGGTCTGCGCCTCCTAGATCTCGCGCCTCGAACCCTTGACCTTCCCCGCACACAGCTAGCTCTCCGGCTTCCCGCACGCAGCTGCGGGCCCCGCTGGAGAGACGGACGAGTCTCCTGCAGCTGGGTTGTTCCCTGCGAGACATTTTCTCGTCCCCAGCCAGTTTATGAGGCGTCGTTGCAGTTGAGAATGCCTCTAACCGTTCTTGTACTACCCAAAGTTACACATCTGGCAGAAGTCATGACATAGCTGAAATGACTCCTTGTTTCGGGAGCCCTGTTTAGGTAGCGATGAGATTTTATGCTTCGGGGTAGACCTAAGGTATTGGTTACGGCAAATACTGCATGTTTTCTTGGGGCTACTATTTTAGTATGGTTTCTATTAAAAGTGGTTGAATGTTCATATACCTAGGTATGTCTTTCAAAGACAGTGGTAATTTTAGGAATTCTCTTTTGAAAGACCATGCTAATTTTTTTTTTTTTTCCTCCTTGTTGACACGTTGCCTGGCGAATTTCTGCATTATAGAGTTACCGGCTGAAGAAGGTGAGTAATCTTAACATGTTCTTTTTTTTCCTCCCCTTTGTGTTCTGATGTTAAGATGACATTTACAACAAATGTTTGTTTCTCACAGGAAAAACCTTGTTGGAACTTGTGATTGAGCAGTTTGAAGACTTATTAGTTAGAATTTTATTGCTGGCAGCTTGTATATCTTTTGTAAGTATAAAGAAACTTATTTTCTCTCAGAAAGTTGACTCTATTTCATAGATGAAAAAACAAGAAACAAATGTCTATTGGGTGGCAGTGTTATATTTAGAGATTTAAGCTGTGTCTCCATTTTTTTTCAACTTCAGTATTTTAAAATTATAAACAAAACACTTGAAGCCATTTGTGTTGTAGAAAATCAATGAATGCCTGACATTGACAGTGCAGTTAGAAATTGTTGCCAAATGGCGCAGGGTCTTATAAATTTTTGTGGTTTATGAGATTTTAACATCAAAAAGTTCTTTATCGGGAAGGCTTTTTTCTGTTTGGGTTCTTCTACTGTGTAAGATCACACTAATATGATGTTGGGCCCTTTGTAGTCTGTAAATAGAACTTACAAAAGGAATATTCCAGTTGCTCTCCCTTCCTGGTAATGGCAAGGTGACAGTTGTTTCTGACAGTGACAAGAATGATGACGGCAGTGATGGCACTACTGTTGACCAAATTTGGTCACTGACCTTTAGGGTGGTATATTTATCTAAATTGGACCCCTGTCTTGAGTGACTCCTAGGTAGAAAGAACAAGGTTCAGTACAATTGGTTCTAGATCTTAAAAATAAAAACAAAACATATAGTGTTTTTTCTTGTTCTGTATGTGCTTACCGAATTGAGTCCTGTATGGTTGCTAAGAAACTAGTGAAATGCAAAGGACTACAGCAGAAACAGGGTGATGGGTTAGTGAGGATATTTCTAGGTTATATTAACATTTTTTTTCTGTTCAATTTTAATTTTTTATTGCATTTTTTCTTGGGCAGTGGACTTCTTGGTAGTTTTCCTAAAAATGGTCATGAGTAGGACATAGAAGTTCCTAATCCTAACAGCAAGGAATGACTTTTGCTCTTTTTTTTTTTTTCTCTTCCAAATTTTTATTTAAATTCTAGTTAGTTAACACATAATGTAATACTGGTTGCAGGAGTAGAATTTAGTGATTCATCACTTAAATATAACACCCAGTGCTCATCATAACAAGTGCTCTTCTTAATACCCATCACCCATTTAGCCCATCCCCCACCCACCTCCCTCCCTCCATCCACCGTAGTTCTCTTATCATTACGCTTTTGTTTTAAATTACAGTATATTAGTCTTATAAAATAGGATGGGAAGTGAAATTCACCCAGTGTAATGTTTTTTCAGGCTTCACAAAATTGACAGAGCTTCAAGGTTTCATTTTTGTATGTTTGTACATATGCAAGCCCCAGAAATCTCCTTTGTTCTTTATGACAGCCTTATCGTAGAAGACTATTTTGAGAACTAAGTAAAAAGGAAGCAGTGGGCACTTCTTTAGGTGAGGGGGGAAATTTGGTAAGAGGTGAGTTTTTTGGAGTAATACTATTTACAAATTCTATCATGCCATTTGGCAAAGTGATATGTAGCTATTAATAATTCAGTCCTCAAGAATGTTTTCTATGGTTTTCATTGAATAAAATTAAGAGTGTGTCATAGCAAATCATTCAGCATTCTGAATTACTCTATACCTCTTAACATGTCTGTCTGTTCTTGATTAATTCAACACCACCCACCCCTCCACCCTCCCCCACCCTCTCTAAACGGCTGCTGCTTTACCAATTAAGATAAAGGAGTAGAGCTGTTTGATTAACCAGTTTCAGTAGTTTGTCATGGCACAAAACAAATAATACATTTGGGGTAGTGTAATGTTTATGTTTAAGCTAGCTGCATAATTCTGAAGTAGCCTCAGCGTTGGTAATTAAAATACGGGGGTTCAATAACGTTATCAGGGACCCCTTAGAGTAAGTCAGCTGGTATATACAGGGCAGAGAGGAAATAAATTTTTTTGAGTTATTCTGTGTGTGTAACTTAAGGCAGTGTTGTAACATCACTGGCATTATTTCTAATAAACAAGCTCTTGGATATTTAGGTTGTATAGGATCTCTTGAGTTGCCAGTTTTGAATGACTTTATATTAGCACTTTGATTTAGTAATGTATGTGATTTTTACTTTGAAGAAAGGATCTTCTAGTTTCTAAGCATTTTCAAATGGGTTTTAAAATATTTGCTTTAATTTTATCATAGGGCAGTGTGTTGGATTTTTATAGCTTTATAGAGCTATATTTTGGAATTGAAATTTGAATTACCTTTTTGGTAACTACTCGGAGTTAATGCTCAGGAAATGAACTGGGTGACATTTTTATTTTATGGGTTGATAAAGAAACATAATAAATTTTAGGAAATACTGTTAGTTTGCTTTGACTTGGTTGATCGAGACATTTTGGATTTAAAACTTGCTTCGTTGATTTTCTTTATGTGGAATTGGCACTATTGCTACATTGTGCTTGACCTTTTCATTCCTCATTTCTTTATCTTTCAAAAGATCACTGAGTCTTTTTTGTGGTAATCTGTTTATTCCTATGTAACAGGAGAATCATGGTAGAATATTCATGCTCTTTTGGAAGAGTGAATAGGCAGTTCTACAACATGTACACGATGTATGATATATCCTCAGGTTCTGCTGAAGTTAAAAAGAAGTATTAGGCGTTAGTGATTTATTTCAGATGTCAGACTAAGTGTTAACTGTAGCAAGCTACATTCATGTTTTACACTCATGACCTGTATGGATACAGGGTTTGTTTTTTTTTTTAATGTTTATTTTTTGAGAGAGAGAGAGCACGAGTGGGAGAGGGGCAGAGAGAAAGACAGAATCTGAAGCAGGCTCCAGGCTCTGAGCTGTTAGCAGAGTCCAACGTGGGGCTTGAACTCGTGAACCACGAGATCGTGACCTGAGCTGAAGTCAGATGCTTAACTGACTGCACCATCCAGGTGCCTAGGGATAAAGTTTGATTAACTTGTAATGTTCACCAAATATAAGTAGTTTTTGTTTTCTTTATTTTATTTTTTTTTTTTAAGTTCACTTGGATTGGAAGAAGTGAGCTATCTCTGTCCCATTGCGTATAAAGTAACATTAGAAATTCCTTAATTTGACGTTTAGGACCTGCTGTCCTTTCAGTTTGTCTTTACGTCCTTCTTAGTCACAACTTTGCCCTTCATTTAACACATCATATGGTTGCTTACTGGAATACCCGTTCTTTTCTCTCTTTTACTGCTTCATTAGGTATTTATTGAACACCTGGGACACGGCACAGACGCTGGGGATATAGCATTGAACAAAATAGGCAAAGTCTTTGACCTGGAGCTGACATTCTAATGGAGGCAGATTATAAACAAGTAAAACATGTAGTCTGTTGGACAGTGATAGAGAACTAAAGCAGAGGGATAAGAATATGAGGAGGGAGGAGTGCAGTTTTTAAGTAGGGCGGTCAGAAGTCTTCCAAGAAGGTGACATTAGAGAAAAGACCTGAAGGAGATGAGCAGGAGGGCCATATTTGCCTCCTCTGTATCCATGAAGTCCTCTGATAACATGGTTTGTCAAAGTTTCTCTACCCTCCATCCCCCTGTCCCCACCACAGCTACTTCGATGGATTCTGAAATGCTACTAAAACTTTCTTAGAGCAAGGCACTTTTCAGCTTCTCACTTGTAATTGAATAGTTTGTTTTTCCTTCCTCCTGGGCCCTTTAAAAGGGATTCTTAATATTTTTTAGAGCCTAGGTTAGTGCTTTTGATAGAACAGATAGATATTTGAGTGAGTTTGTGTTGGTAGCATTTTCAAAATACAGAAAAATGTAGATCTGTTTTCTTAGAATAATATAGTCAAGTGTTTTATATAATGTGATTTTATTTTTTTCCCTGTATTTTAATTTCTTACTTAAAAAAAAAAAGATAAAATGGGTAGTTTACTGATGGGTTTATTTAGAGCCTTTCTTTAAAATGTTTTGAAAGGTGAATGTGTGTTTTTCTTTTTTTTTTCTTTTTAAATATTTGTTTTACATGAGCAGGGGAGGGAGAGAGAGAGGGAGACACAGAATCCCAAGCAGGCTCCAGGCTCTGAGCTATCAGCACAGAACCCAATGCGGGGCTCGAACCTACAAACCCTGAGGTCATAACCTGAGCTGAAGTCGGACACTTAACCGACTGAGCTGCCCAGGCACCCATGTGTTTTTCTTTTTAAACATTATGTTCTCAAATCTAAAAACAGTATTTTTATTTTTTTTAAACATTTATTTTGAGAGAGAAAATACGAACAGGGTAAGAGCAGAGGGGGGGAGAGAGAGAGAGAATCTCAAGCAGGCTCCATGCTCAGCACAGAGCCTGACATGGGGCTCAATCCCATGACCCTGGGATAAGTTTTGTGTGTGGATCAGAAGAGAATATGGTCTAATTCATACTTTTTTTTTTTAATGGCTGAAAGAATTTTCGTTTTCTACCCTCAGAAAATTGTCATAACATTTGTTGGTGATACTTTTTTCATTCTTGTGTAGCGTTTAACTTCCATTTTCTCTTTAAAACTTTTTTTTTATGTGAATTTTTTCATTTATTGAATAAGTGTTTGAGTATCCAGTGGCATCGCAAGTTTCTTAAGGATAAAGGAGGAATGCAGGCCAGTGCCCTTGGTCTTAAAAATGTGCTTATGCTCTCATTGTCTTTTTTTTTTTTTTTTTTTTGGATCTTGTTAAGAGCTCAGTACATTATCCCAACATGGAGCTAAGATAATGGAGTCACAAAACCATGACTGTCTCCCACTGGAATATACCTTTTTACTTTGGATTAAAATTTGCTTTTTTTTTTTTTTAATTTTTTTTCTTTTAACGTTTATTTATTTTTGAGACAGAGAGAGACAGAGCATGAACAGGGGAGGGGCAGAGAGAGAGGGAGACACAGAATCTGAAACAGGCTCCAGTCTCTGAGCGGTCAGCACAGAGCCCGATGTGGGGCTCGAACTCACAAACCGTGAGATCATGACCTGAGTCGAAGTCGGACGCTTAATCGACCAAGCCACCACGCGCCCCATAAATTTGCTTTTATTCATTAAACTCTGCTCTCCAGCGTCTTTTGGTTGTCACATCAGAAATTACTGTGATGTGCAGAGATCAGTCTTAACAGATAACTAGACAGCCTGTCCTACTGTACTGAAGCAGTTTAAACTGTAGTTGAACATTCATTAATAAGTGGTTACCTTGAATAGGATTGGCAAATTTGAAACTTTGAACTTGCTGGATTATATAAGCCCCAGAAGATTGGTATTGGTACTGTATTAATAGTGCAAAGCAAAGGAAAGAAGAAACACCCTGCCTAACATTATGCAGTAGAATAGTGTTGATTAAGTTGGTTACTTCTTACCCTGAGTGTTGAAGTTCATATACTCCCCTTAGGGTCTTGTACCGCAAAAGTTGTGTGAAATTTTGTTTCATTCATTCATGCCTCTCTACAGTAAATAGCATCATCTGTGTACCAGAGACTCTTCTAGGCCTCTGGGGATACAGAGGCGAACACAAGGCAATATAAATAGATAATTATTTGTGTTCACCTATTCTCAGTAAAGATTTTTAGGAACATTCTCCCTCATACAAACATTTGTATAACTTGGGATAAACCGTAATTATGAACTAACTGTGCTATGATGTCAATAAGGCATCTTTCACCAAAATGAAAGATGCCTGTGCCGCACACTCCTCCTCACTCCCTTCCACGTCTCATGGGATCTTTCATTTGTCAGCAGCATCATCCCACATACACTGGAAGTTTTCTTTACAATAGAACAAACCATGAAGGACCGCATAATATGATATGAACCTGAACAACTGGATTGGTTCCTACCAGTTAACGAAATATGGGTTGATCTTCACTTTGGACTGTAGCATTTAATTATTTGGCTTATTTGTGGTTTCAAAACAGACATTTTAAAAAGTATTCAGGAAGTTGATGGTTGTCTATTTTAAGTAGGTTCAGCACCAGCCTTCCACCCTGAGAATTTGCCTACTAGTTTCTCATCAAACAGTAGTTAATATACTTGTAGAACTTTCAAATAATTACGAATGCCTGGGTATCTTACACAGAAACATTTAAAGTCATATAGTGTTAAGAAAAGGCTACTACATTGTATAGATTAGGATTTTTACGTAAGTGATAAATACTGTTTGTGCAGAAGAACCACACGTTTCTTGAAAAGTAGAGATTTGGTCTGATAGTCCTGTCCTTTGCTCCAACTCTTAGGGGTTATTGCTTTAAGTTTGTTCCTCAGGACTAGCTGCCAAGAGGGAAGTTCATACCCTTTTTAACAAGGTGTGAAGCTTATCTTACAGTTGCTAATGCCTCACTGACCTTTGGAAAGGTCCTAGTTACTCTTCAAGTTGAGCGATTTTTCTCCCCCAAGAGCTAATTAAGTTTCTTATTTCTGATATGTTCTCCTTGGCAAATGTTTGAAAGGCTAGTATCAAAGCAGCTGTGATCTTGCATCTATCAAAATTTATAACTTCCTAGAGAAGTTTTCATTTTGGCACTAGGCCTGACCTTAACACCAGGAATGCCCTGTTGAAAGCTTGTGGCAACATTTATATTCATTCTGGTTTTCTGCCTGCCCTGGTTCTCTCACTAGCTGTCAGTGGTCATTGGTACCTATCAGAACCTGGTCCTCGTGTCTCCTGGTTTTTTTTCCTGCTCAGGTTGATATTTCTTGTTCATCATTCCCCTATCTTGCAAAATCCATGTTAGGCCTGGCCTTATTCATCTCTCTGATTGTTTACTATGTTTCCTATATGTGTAAAAGCTCACTTTATAGTATTCCACTAAGTATAAACATAGATGGTTTCATTATTGCCATGAATCCTATCCCATGGTATTAAAAAGTATCAAAACCAGTACCTTGATTGTTTACTAAATAGATTTAAAGAAAAGGTTTTATTGTGAAACATGCAAGCATGTTAAGCAATGTTAAAGGCAAATCTTATCTCCTAGATTGAATATTAGATACATTTGACATCCTTTCTGGATTGGCAGTTTTTTACAGAAATGAGTTTTTAACCATTTAGATGGCTCTTTTACTGTGTTCTTTATCATTAAAGATTTGTTGTGTTGGGTTCTCCTACCACCTTAAGTTTGCTCAGTTATGAAGTTTATTGTGGCTCTCTTAACTCGTAGCTTTTATGTCCTGACAAGGTTATGGTTGTGTGAGCTAGAAATTAATTTTCTGCTCATTTTTCTTGGGGCAGTGTTCTGTGTCCAGTTGTAAATAACATTTTTGGACTTCTGTCATCTCTGAAGTGCTGTATTGCTATACTGTCATATGTAGGATAACCTTCAAAATATATTCCTGATCAGAACAACCTTGAGTATTAAGAGGCGACCTATAATAGAATCACTGAAAATAACTGGGACATTATCAGGTTTTGCACTCCAGAATTTTGAGTCCATGATCAAGGTTTTTGTTTTATTTTGTTTTTGTAGAGATGCGGGGAGGGACAGAGAGGCAGAGGCAGAATCTTAAGTAGGCTCCACGCTAAACAGAGCCCAGTGGGGGCCCAGTCTCAAAACCATAAGATCATGGCCTGAGCTGAAATCAAGAGTCAGACGCTTAACTGACTGAGCCACCCAGGCGCCCCTCACAATATTTTTACTATAAGTTTATGTCTGTGGGTATTATTTGATATTAGTTGATATTAATTTGATATGAAACAAGTCAGCAGAGTTGTGGATGATTGCCTTTTATTTTAACAAAACCAAGAACTTAAGTTTTACTTCTGAATATATACATATAAAATGAATGGGATTTAATTCCCAGAAATCATTTTATTTGGATTTTAAAACAGTTATTATGTGAAAAGTTAGCTTTTGAAGGGTATTAAGAAGTTGTATAGTTTCGATTCTCAAGAAGTACTGTGAGCAAGAGACGTAAGCCCGTTGCTTATGTCCTTACATTTTGCCACCATTTGTTTCTAGGGACTGTAAGAAAAGAGACTTGGTATATTGCAATTCCTTTAGTGCTCGCCACTTCTGGTGTAAAGTGGCACTAAGCCTAAAAACACATTACAGTTCTAACCCGTGCCATTTCTCTTCTAGGTTTTGGCTTGGTTTGAAGAAGGTGAAGAAACAATTACAGCCTTTGTAGAACCCTTTGTAATTTTACTTATATTAGTAGCCAATGCTATTGTGGGTGTATGGCAGGTAAGCAAAATTATGCAGTGCTAGATTTTAGTAATTTATGTAAGTGAGTTAAACTGTGTTAATCTGTTTTTTCCTTATGTGTTAACTAAAAAAATCTGGAGAGTCTACAGGTGTTTTTTCTTTTGTCTGTTTGTTTAATGGCAACATTTTAGACCTCTCCTGCGTGTGTATAATTTGCTGTTAAAATTGCTCATCCTTCATGGTAACATGGAGTTAAAAATAATGGATGAGAGAAGCTACTTAAGAAAAAACCAGAAAATTTGAGATCCACTATCTTTGTATTTCCTAGCTGCTTCCTTTGAAAAATTTCATAAACTCAATGTCAGTTTTATCTCCTTGGATTTTTGGTGGTGGTGGTGGTGGTGGTGGTGGTGGTGGTGGTGGTGGTGGTGGTGGTGGTGGTGTGTGTGTGTGTATTTAGCAATATAAATTGTTTTCTCTTCAGAGCATGCTCCTGGCTATTTTCCCTCAGTTGCCTAGGCCTTTCTGACTCACAGAATGGAAGCCAGTGTATAGAACCATAATATAATGGGATTCCTACCCACCCCACTTTTTGTAATTAACTGTTCTGTAGATACCTACTTTGAGGACTTCAGCTTACTAAGACTGTTGATGTGTTTGATTTTTTTTTGTTGTTTGAATATATTTTAACAGACTGAGACTAATACTTCAAATTCATTTTAAGTATTGATATTTAAGCATGGATATAATCACCCATTTCAGGACTAAAAGAGAGTGCGTCTACAGTCTTAATTTAAGTGGAAACATTTTATAATCATACTTAGTTAGCCCTGTTAGAGTTTAAACTTCTGATCTTATAAATGAACATGAAGGTCTTTGTATAGTGGGATCAGATAGAAAAGATGACCTATTTGGAAGAAAATTTTAATGGTGCTATTCCTTTTCATTTTGTCTAAAATTGTTTATATTTAAGTAGAAATGATCCCTTTGTGAATATGGGCTAGAGAAACAATACATGGCATTAGATTGTCCTTCTTAAGCTAATAATACATATTTTCCTATTAAATAATCACTGCCGGTTACGAGGTAGATACTACATACATTCCCATGTCATTGTTACAGTGATCTTGTAAGGCAAATGATATTCCCATTTGACAGATGTGATGTTAAGGTCCACAGTGATTAAGTGACTTTTTAAGGGCCATACAGGTAGGATGTAGAGTATCTGAGATTTGAATCCAGCCTCAGTCTGATCCAAATTCCAAAGTAAAATTTTACACCAGTTTTCACAGGACTTTTATGTTCATCTTAGTTTTAAAAATAACATTTTTAGGTCTTAATCTCATTTACGTAGTATACAGAATGGTATGAGTATTACTGAAGGGTGCTTGCCTTCTCGAAGTAGGGAAAGTAGAAATCCAGTGCAAGGTAGTATTGGGAGGTGGGGGGGCACATACTGCTGGCCAGTGTCATCAAAGAAGGCTTCTTACAGAAGGTGACAAGTGATTGGGAGCTATAGAGAAACCAAGCTTTGTTCCAGTTTTAGTATGTATGTTGCCAAAGTGAATGCCTGATACAACCTATTTGAATCTGAGATCATTTGTTTCCCTTTTCCACTCCTATGCTCTAAATACTCCTTTTGATTGTTTGAGTTGAAGGAAAGGCTTTTAAAGTAATTTTAACTGGCATCTTTGTCCTTGGGGTCTGAGATAATTTATCTTTAATGCTTCTAATTTAAATGTACCTTTGCTAATTTTTAGTAGAAGTAAAATACAGTGCTCTTGGGACATTTCTTAACCTTGAGCAGTCTAGTTAAACTCTACCTGACATGACCTTGAAGGAGAGAGAGAAGGAATTAAAACTGCCACAGTGAATAAATGGGAAGGGGTAGTCCTGCAAAATAGTTTCGCATTTGACTAATTGAGTAGCAACAGTGCTGAGAATTTACTCTTTCTACACTATCAGTAGCATTTGAACTTAATTAGGGTTAAATGTTCTAGTAGTTCTGTTTTAAGGTGATGCAGGTGATATTCTTTAAGCAGATCTTATATGGGGTTGAAGTTATTTTTATCATGAGGTCCCCAAATTTAACATCTTTTATACTTTTTTAGGGATGCATACATTAAAAAAAGTGAGACCTGGGGCGCCTGGGTGGCTCAGTCGGTTAAGCGTCCGACTTCGGCTCAGGTCACCATCTCGCGGTTCGCGAGTTCGAGCCCCGCGTCGGGCTCTGGGCTGATGGCTCAGAGCCTGGAGCTTGCTTCCGATTCTGTGTCTCCCTCTCTCTCTGCCCCTCCCCCGTTCATGCTGTGTCTCTCTCTGTCTCAAAAATAAATAAACGTTAAAAAAAAAAAGTGAGACCTATGCTATTAGCTTTCAGGTTTTTTTTTTTTTTTTTAATTTTTTTTTAAATGTTTATTTATTTTTGAGACAGAGACAGAGCACGAACGGGGGAGGGGCAGAGAGAGAGGGAGACACAGAATCAGAAGCAGGCTCCAGGCTCTGAGCCATCAGCCCAGAGCCTGACACGGGGCTCGAACTCACAGACCGCGAGATGGTGACCTGAGCTGAAGTCGGACGCTTAACCGACTGAGCCACCCAGGCGCCCCTAGCTTTCAGTTTTGAGTCCTCTCAATTTCACTTTAAGCAGGTTTCAGGATTTTTCACAACAGACCATAATTCTTAGAGTAGGGTAAAAAATGAGATCACCTGGTATTGTGGATAAATTCAGTCCAAATAAAGGTTAAATTGAGCTTTATATCAGAAAGCAAAAAGTGAGAAATGAACCTTGTCCTTCGTGCACTGAGTAGCCCTCTTGGGCATGCACTGTGTCGATTTGCTCCTTCACTTCTGATTGCTTAGTCTCCAAAATGAGAGGAGACAAATGGCACATGTGCTTTTCTTTCTTCTTTTTTTTTCTCACCCCCTTACAGGAACCTTCCCGTAGCTTTTTTTTTTTTTAAGCATTACTCATTTTGATTTCTGTATCTTTCATCTCGAAATTTGGAAAGAAAAACTGTGTGGCTAATTTTTGATATGTTCATATGCAGTATTATAATAAATACGGTATGGGACTGGCAGTTCTCTTATGAGACTCCAGCCATTTATTGGTTTTCAGTACTGTAGAAAGATCTCCTAGAAATTGTGAGATGTAACTTGATTTTTTTTTTACAGGTGATGACCTGTAGCATGTACTGTGTGCCAAAACACAGTCTAAATGGTTTGTTAATCCTCACAGTGCTTGAGGTAGTAGCGTCAGTGTCTAAGCTTTGTAGGCACCAAACCTTGTGCGTTGTGTAACTCATGCACAGTCACATAGCTGTTAAGCGAAAAAAGCCTGCACTGACCCTAAGCAGTCTATTCTAGACCAGCACCTTTTACTGAGACAGGATCGGTTTCAGTGGTGTGGCTGTGTTTGGAGGTGAGGGCCATGTTACATAGTGGGCTTGGGGATGACAGATTCTATAACGGCTTTCCCTGTTGTTTTATTCCCTTATCCTTCTTAAGGTGCTTGGCTTCTTCGTTTTCTAGCACAGAATCCTAAGAGCCTAGTGTTTATCATCTTATGATGTGTATTGTTAATAAATGTCATGAATGTGCATCTCTGGTGTCTTTTTTTTTTTTTTTTTTTTTTTTTTTTTGAGAAGTCTGAAATTTGATTCCTTGGAATAAAATACTAATTTGCAGTGGTGGGTATATGTTCATTGCTTTTATCTTTTTTATAGGAAAGAAATGCTGAGAATGCTATCGAAGCCCTTAAGGAATATGAGCCTGAAATGGGCAAAGTATATCGACAGGACAGAAAGAGTGTACAGCGGATTAAAGCTAAGGACATAGTTCCTGGTGATATTGTAGAAATTGCTGGTGAGTTGAGTTTTTCATTGTCTTATCTTAGATTGTATATCTGAATGCAGTTCCATTTCTCAAAGCTCATAATTAAGTGTTTTAAAAATATGCTCATGTATCAATTCTATCAACAGGTTTTGGTGATTTCCAACCAAATCAAGTGTTCTCTATATTTTGAGGTGTTTGGCACCTCCTTTGTGTTGTATTCACAAGGTTTGTTGTAAACAGCGTTTTGAACTATTGTACTTACTTTTGGTCCATTGTAGAACACTAGCACTAGTGAAATAGTGAACTTAATCTCAATTTGACACTTAGTTGTAGTGAGCAATTTAGAATACTAGTTAAGGGCTACATAGTTATTCCTGTTTTGATTCTTGACACAATGTTTAGTCATACTTGTAACTATCAGGCTAAGTAGATGGTTAAGAGTAAGTTCATGGCTCTAGGGGCGCCTGGGTGGCTCAGTTGGCTATACTTCCGACTTTGGCTCAGGTCATGACCTTACGGTTTGTGGGTTCCAGCCCCACATTGGGCTCTGTGCTGACAGCTCAGAGCCTGGGGCCTGCTTCCAATTCTGTGTCTCCCTCTCTCTCTACTCCTCCCCCAGTCTTTCTCTCTCTTTCTCTCTCTCTCTCTCTCTCAAAAATAAATTAAAAAATTAAGAGTAATTTCATGGCTCTAAAAAATTCTGCTTTAGAATACTTTTACAAAACACAGAGCCTGAGGTCTTGGCCTGGGTTCTGTGGGTGGGTTTCAAAGAGTTTGTGAATCCAAAATGCAGGGCCAGAGCTCTCCACAGATCTTAAAGGGGTTCGTATCCTCATTGCTCAAGATTGGTGCCATGTTTTTAGGTGGCCCAGGATGCTTAGAGCTAATAAGAATAGTCTAGGCTTTTTGCTGGAGATATTATATTGGATAATTCACATTATCCTGGTTTTTCACACCTTTCTTAGCTCAGAATATTTTTTACCAGTTGTCCCTTGAACAATGCAGGAGTTGGGGCACTCAAGAATCCATGTGTAACTTTTGACTTCCCCAAATTTAACTACTAGTAGCCTGCTGTTGGCCTTATGCAGAACATAGTCAACACGTGTTTTGTGTATGTTTTACATACTGTATTCTTAAAGTAAGCTAGAGAAAAAAATGTTAAAATCATAAGGAAGAGGAAATACATTTATAGGACTGTGTTGTAAATAAAATCCACATGGAGGTGGACCTATGCAATTCAAACCCATGATATTCAAGGGTCAGTGGTACTCAGTTTCTTTTTGTGAATTGTCTTGGTAATGCTTCACACTGGCTTGTGATGAAGTTGTTCTTTGTCATCATTGTGTTTTTCCTTTTAATGAACAGGATTCAAAGTGCTACATCTCTTGGCCTGTGTTCTGTATTTTTGGCCTCTGAAGGGAAATTGCCTTGTCATAGGTATTCTCTCATCCATAATTTTTCTTTCTTCCAGGGAAGGAGCAGTGTTGCCTATATGCCAACACGTTGATTTAATTGTGTTAACAAAAGTACAGCTCAGAATGAAGTGGGCCATTGCATTTTTTTTTTTTTTTTTTTTTTTTTTTGAGAGTGCAAGCAAGGGAGGAGCAGAGAGACAGAGGGAGAGAGAATCTCAAAGCAGGATCTGTGCTGTCAGTGCAGAGCCCGATGTTGGACTGGAACTCAAGAACTTGAGATCATGACCTGAGCCAAAACCAAGAGTTGAACACTTAACCAAATGAGCCACCCAGGTGCCCCTGGATTTATTGATTATTTATTTATTGATTTATTGATTTATTTATTTCGAGTAATCTCTACACCCATTGTGGGGCTCAAACTTAGGATCCTGAGATCAAGAGTTCCATGCTTCACTGACTGAACCAGCCAGGTGCTGCCCCATTAGATTTTTTTTTTTTTTTTTGACAGTCACAACAAAGTTTATTACAATGAGAGGCAAGGCCGACCTATCGGGACCAACACTCTTGATAAGAGTGCGGCCTCTCGAACAGCTGGGGTACAGAGTTGTTTTGTTTTGTTTTGTTTTTTTTCTTCAGTATATGAAATTTATTGTCATATTGGTTTCCATACAACACCCAGTGTTCATCCCAAAAGGTGTCCTCAATACCCATCACCCACCCTCCCCTCCCTCCCACCCCCCATCAACCCTCAGTTTGCCCATTGGATTTTTTAAACTTATTTAAAAAGAATAAGAATATTGCAGCAATAGTACAAAGTTCCCACATAGCCTTTACCCAGTAAATGTGTTAATGTTTTATCACATGAGCATTATTCTCTTTCAGTCTGTATCTATACATTTACACCTTTTTGTCTGAATTATTTGAGAGTACATTGTAGGCATGATGCCTTTTTAATCCTCAGTACTTGAGTGTTTATAAAATCAGGAACATGTCCTCAGTATAAGTCCAGTACAATTATCAGAATCAGGACATTGATACAAAACTTTAATCTACAAACTTCATACCCATTTTACCATTTGTCACAGTGGATTTTATGGCAGAAATATGAATTAGGGAATTCTGCCTGTGATACAGAAAATAGGTCAGAATGGAAAAGGCTGGAAATAGGCTATTTTGATAGCGTAGGCCAGAGGTAATGAGACCCAAGACATAACGAGAGCTGTAGCATTAAGAATAATGGGGGATTTTGTTTATGAATAGTGGTTCTTTTTTTTTTTTTTTTTCAACGTTTATTTATTTTTGGGACAGAGAGAGACAGAGCATGAACGAGGGAGGGGCAGAGAGAGAGGGAGACACAGAATCGGAAACAGGCTCCAGGCTCTGAGCCATCAGCCCAGAGCCTGACGCGGGGCTCGAACTCACGGACCGCAAGATCGTGATCTGGCTGAAGTCGGACGTTTTACCGACTGCGCCACCCAGGCGCCCCATGAATAGTGGTTCTTAAGCAGAGATGCACATCAGAGTTGTCTGGGGGCGCTGTCTTTAAAGTTTTTACGAGGTCCCAACCCAAAATAACAATCTCCCTTGAGCATGGAATTATAGTCATTGTAGTTTGACAAATGAGTCTCAGATTTTGATGGAAAGTGACAGGTTTTAATAACCATATGTGTGTATGGCACTGACTGGGCTTCGCATGTAGAATCGGAGCCACTGGCCAGATTTCTAGCTTAAGGTGACTGGATGGTGTGGTGCTAGTAACTGGGGAAGGAAACATCAGAGGAAGATAGCTTGTCTTCCCAGAAATAGGAATGTAGTGGGTGCAGTTGCAGATAACATCGCCTAAATTTGTTTATGAGATTTCATTTGACTTTGTGTGTTTTCCATTTCTCCAGTTTAATCTGGTAATAAACTGTTCAGCCAGTCAAACAAAAAATATTTTAAGAATTTTTGTGCTGGTTAGGCTATTTTAGTATATTGAATCTATATGAAAAGTTAGAAATTATGACCAAAGTGTTTATCCTGAGTTTGCATCAGTAGATGGCGGTGGTAAACAGCATCAGAGGAAGCTGTAACTTTGACCCTCAAGGCATCTTCCCCTTGGAAGAAATAAAAGCTAGCTTCTCTTTTGATTTGTCTTTTCCTCTCAGTCCAGTCCAGTCCAGGCTTTCCCATTGCAGTGTGTCACTCTAACCATCTACTTAGCTGAGAGAAGCTTGGGAGTCATCTTGTTCCTTCCCTCTCATTCTTGAAGACCAGTTGATTCTGTTTCCAAAACACCCAAATTTGTGAAATTCTGTTTCTTCAGTCACCAGCTCTCCCTGGGACTGTCCTTGTGTCCTAAATGGGCTCTGGGTTCTTTTTTCACTCACCTTCTTCCAGTCCTTTCTCCATGTAGCAGCCAGAGCAGTTTCCTAAAGGTCCTATTGTTGACTCATCTGCTAAAATTCTTCAGTGGCTTCCTGATTGCACTTGAAATATAAAGTGCTTTTTCACCTAAGAGACGTGGCATCATATGGCTTCCGCTTGCTTCTGTGATTTCATCTCATGCCACTCGCTGTGCTCTAGCCATTCAGGCCTCTGTTTTCAGTTTTCAGTACCACCAAACTTTCCTGGCCTTTTTTAGGAGGTTAAGCAGATTTTATGTAATTTATTAATTTGTCCAGTGCACAGATCTCACCACAGCAAAGTTTTGGTTATAGCTCTGATCTGTCTGACTCTTGTTGCCCAATGTGAACTTTCATTTCCTATTAAGTAGTGTTTTGTATGTTGTGTTTGATGGTTTAGGAACGATAAATATGATTGATTCAGTGTGTGTGACCTAAGCTCTCCAGTCTACTGAAGTGTCCTTTATTTGCTAATGTTGTGGTAAAATACATAATATAAGGTTTACCATTCTAACTGTTCTTAAGTGTGCAGTTCAGTGGTATTAAGCACATTCACATTGTTGTGCACCCATCACCAGATCTTTTCCAGATCTCTTTTCATCTTCCCAAACTGAGACTTTGTTCCCATTGAACACTTACTGCCCTTTACCCCCTTCTACCTTTTGGCAACTGCTCCCCTTTCTTTCTATTCAGAATACAATTTGTTTAATATTAAAAGATGGATTTAGGGGCGCCTGGGTGGCGCAGTCGGTTAAGCGTCCGACTTCAGCCAGGTCACAATCTCGCGGTCCGTGAGTTCGAGCCCCGCGTCAGGCTCTGGGCTGGTGGCTCAGAGCCTGGATCCTGTTTCCGATTCTGTGTCTCCCTCTCTCTCTGCCCCTCCCCCGTTCATGCTCTGTCTGTCTCTGTCCCAAAAATAAATAAACGTTGAAAAAAAAAAAATTAAAAAAAAAAAAGATGGATTTAATTCCTTCATCTTAGATGAATATATTTACTAGTAACTATTCTGAGCAGTACATACCCTTAAACATATTCTGCCTTCACCTGTTTTCTGAATCCTTAGCAGGGAGTGCTGACAGTTCTAACAGTTTAACACTTTTTCCTTCCAGCTCTTCCCCCCCACTATACACGAATTGTTAAAAAAGCATGTGCAGTGCTTGAACATTGGCCTCTTGTATACTACTCATGTTGAATTTTGACCATTCTGGCGGATGCAGAACAGAGGTGATTCCTAGTTTTAGAAAGATGCAAACATTTTATTAAATACTATTATCATCCCACTAGGCAGTGAGCACCTTAAGGGCAGAACGGTCACACATTGTACTCTACTTGCTGAACGTGTGAATAATAAAATGAAACTTGAAATCAGAAGTATGTGGTTGGTTCACCTAATATAAACATGATTATTGTGCATCTTCTGTACAGAACAGATAATTGGAAGTCTATATGCATACATTGAGTAATGGCTAAACTTAGCTTGTGTGCCAATACTGTGAATGGTTCCAAGTGTTTGGTTCTTAACCATCAGCCACTCGGTAGATGTGTACAGATGAAGGGGGTAAAGGGCAGTAATTGTTCACTGGGAACAAAGTCTCAGTTTGGGAAGATGAAAAGAGATCTGGAAAAGATCTGGCGATGGGTGCACAACAGTGTGAATGTGCTTAATGCCACTGAACTGTACACTTAAGAACAGTTTAACACTTTACAGTTGAGGAAACGGAGTCTCTGGTTTATTGCTCTGTCTTCTGTAGTTCATGTGCTAGAGAATATACAGTGTATTTAGTGTACACACAGCAGGTATATCAGTCCTATCTTGATGGGTTGGAGGTCCGGGTCACCTTTTTTTTTTTTTAATTAATTAATTTTTTTAAGAGAGTGAAGGGAGGAGCCAAAATCAAGGTGCTCAATTGACTGAGCCACCCAGGTACCCACAATGTTTTTTAAACGGCTTTATTGAGATGTAATTCGCATGCAGTAACATTCACTTTTTTGAAGTGTACAGTTAAGTGGTTTTTAGTATATTCAGGTTGTGCAGTCATCATCACTATCTAATTTCAGAACATTTTCATCCCCTAAAAAAGAAACTTCATACCCATTAGCAGTCGCTTCACCTGCCCCTTGCCCCCAGGCCCTGGCAACCACAGTTCTGTTCTGGATGTTGCATACAAATGGGACCATACAATATATGGCCTTTTGAAACTGCCTTCTTCACTTAGTGTGTTTTTTCTTTTCAGAATTCATCCAGGGGCACCTAGGTAGCTCAGACATTGGAGTGTCCAACTCTTGGTTTTGGCTCAGGTCATGATCTCACGGTTTGTGAGTTTGAACCCTGCATTGAGCTCTGCACTGAGAGCGTGGAGCCTGCTTGGGATTCTGTGTCTGCCTCTCTCAAGATCAGCTTCAAAATAAAACTTTGGGTTTTGATAAGAATTATGCTGACTGTATAGATTGGTTTGGGGAATATGGCATCAACATTAAATCTTCCAATGCAGGAAAGTGCTACTTGGTGATCATAGGGTGTCTTTCCGTTTATTTAAGCATTCTGTTGTTCACTGTGTACAAGTCTTCTAAGTATTTTATGCTTTTTTTGTGTTTGGAAGGTATGTATAATTGGAATTGTCACAATTTCATTTTCAGATTTTTCTTTAATAATGTAAAATTGATTTTTGCGTATTGCTCTAATACTTTGCGATGTTGTGGAAATCCTAGTAGTTTTTCAGGAGCTCCTTAAGATTTTCTGTATATAAAAGATCGTGTCATCTGCAAACAAATACATTTGCATCTTTCCAGTATGGGTGCCTTTTATTTCTCTTTCTTGTGTAATTGCCCTAGCTAGAATTTCCAATAGAATATTGAATAGAAGTGACAAGAGCAGACATCTTTGTCTTGTTCCTGATCCTAGGGGGGAAACCGTCTTCTGTCATGAAGTCTGGTGTTAGTTGTGGCTTTTGTAGATTATTTTAATCATGTTGAAGCCCAATCACAATTTAATTTTTAGGTTGTCAGTATATTTTTGTTTGGTAACTTTTCATGGTGGTTGTATATCCGTGTCCAAATTAGAAATTGCAGTTTTGGGGTGCCTGGGTGGCTCAGTCGGTTAAGCGTCCAACTTCAGCTCAGGTCATGATCTCAGAGTCTGTGAGTTCAAGCCCCACATGGGGCTCTGTGCTGACAGCTCCGAGCCTGGGGCCTGCTTCGGATTCTGTGTCTCCCTCTCTCTCTGCTCTTCCCCTGCTCATGCTCTGTGTTTCTCTCTCCCTCTCTGTCAAAAATGAATAAACATTAAAAAAAAAAAAAAGAAAGAAAGAAATTGCAGTTTTGCTGAATTACTAGAAGCAGTGGGTCATTGAATTGGGTAGGCTGTAATTCTTAGACATTTACGGTGAGTTGTGTGGAACGTTTAGGAAAAACTTCCTGTGACTGCTTTACCTGAGCCAGATAAATAAGTGTTTATTTTTTAAAAATATACATGTTGAGGCTTTTTAACTTCTACTTTTATTAGGTTAGTAGTCTAATTGACTGTGTCATTTGTCATTTAGCCCAATAATTTGGTTCTGTGAAACTACAGAGATGAACAATTTGAATTCTAAGTGTACATCGAGATTATCTCTTGCCAGGCGGCCTTGGCAGTGCCAGTGTACTCTCTACATAGCCTGAAGGGATAAATGGCATGAATTGTGGTTTTATACTTGGTAACTTTTATGCTTTAAATTAGGAAATTAAGTTTGAGGAATTCTTTGATGAATTGAAAAACACTGGAAAATACTGTGAAATATCTTGTAGATGACAGCAAATGTGGAGTTGCTATTTGAATACTTGTAGAAAGAGACCTTTTTGTAGTCAGTTTTTGGATATAAGGATCATCTAAACTTAGATGATAAAGTTCTTTCTGCTGGCTTTTGGGAGACTATGGAGTGGTTTTACTGAACTTTCTGAAGGTTAGGCTGGACCAAGAGGCATTTTGAGGGAGAGATGTAGGAATTGAGGAAATTAAATATATGTTGCTATACCAACTAATAATCTTTCCCAGCAGACATTGTGTAAGCATGCATAGCATATGCGATGCTTAAGAGGTATCTAGAATACAGGAGCCAAATAAAATTGCTTCAGCAAGTAAAAAAAATGGAGATAGTTACCCACATTTTCATCTTCTGAAGCCATGGTGTTTTTTAAGCTCTCTATATTATCTGCTTATCAAAGTGATTCAAGCTATGATAGTCATAAAATTTTTAACTTTAGAATTTTGGGGGTCCCAGTGTATGCCTGGGGAATAGGTTATTTATTGACTCTCCAGGCTATTGTTTTCGGGATTGTTTAAAAACAAACCTTATGTATCTTGGTAACCCGGAGTTGGCAAACAGTGCAAAGACATAAATACCCTTAGATGATTCCTGTCCTCTAGTATACTCTGGAGCAAATCCTACTTTAAGATTATGTAAATGATAGAAATGACACACTCTTAACGTGAAATTACATTTGCTTTAGCTTCTAAGGAAATCGATTTTCTATTTCTTAAAATGAAAAGTCAACGTTCAGTAGTGCCAGCAATTTCAGGATTTAGTCAGTAAAAAAACTAATTCTTTAACTTGGTAACTAAATATTTGTAGGAAGAAAAGTTTCACTTTTGATAGTCATCTTGCACAGCCATGGAAATTAGTAACCCCTGTGAAGTAGTGTTGTTTCTAAGCAGTTGAGGGAAAGAAAAGACAAAATTGTAAAATTCAAAGATGACTGATTCACTGAAGGACCCAAATTATTATTCTAATTCTGCATGAAGCCGGACAGATTAACCTCTACAGAATTGGGTAATTGGAGTAGACTTTTTAAAGGAGCTTTCTGGCTCTAAAAGATGTCTGATTCTGATAATGTGGCCTTATCATTTGTTAACTTGGGCTGTGAATCCAGGTGTACTTTGGCTTTTAGAAAAAAAAGGATTGGAGTAGTCTGACTGAACATTCAGCAAACACTTAATCCATAACTGCCAAGCTCCCTAACACAAATACCCAAGTGACCAATTCTGTGCTGTAGAACAGAGGAGTTGGCAAACTCTGTGTGTGTGTGTGTGTGTGTGTGTGTGTGTGTGTGTGTGTACAGAGCCATTTTATTTTAATTTAATTTTTTTAATTCTTATATTTTTTTAACGTTGATTCATTTTGGAGAGACAGTGACAGAGTGCAAGCAGGGGAAGAACAGAGAGAGAGAGAGGGAGACCCAGAATCCGAAGTAGGCTCCAGGTGCTGTCAGCACAGAGCCCGATGCAGGGCCTGAACCCACGAACCATGAGAGCATGACCTCAGCCTAAGTTGGATGCTTAACCAACTGAGCCACCCAGGTGCCTTTTAATATTTGAGACTCTGAGCCCCAAACAGTCTTTGTAGAAAAATCTTTTTTTTTTCGTTTAAGGCTTTAAAAATGTAAAAATCATTCTCGTCTTCAGGGCTCTTTTAAAAACAAAAACAGGCCTTCAGATTTGGCCAGCTGCTTAGAGCAGTGTTTCACTAACTTTATGTGCATGGGGATTTTGTTAAAGTGCAGATTTTGATTCTGTAGGTCTGGAGTGGGGCCTGGTTATTCAGCATTTCTACCAAGCTCTTAGGTGGACCACATTTTGAGAAGCATAGCACAGTAGTTCTTAATCATTTCTAGATCACAGTCCCTTTGAGAATTGATGAAATCTCCCCAGAGGCCCATTCAAAATTTTGCATGCAATTCAGGGGGGTTCATTTGCCCTTCTCTGCAGAAATCCACTTCAGGATCTAGTTATGTGGTTTTTTAAAGTACGTACTCCATATGATCCAGCAATTCCACTTCTGGGTATATCTGAAGGAAAGGGAATCACTATCCCAAGGAAATAACTGTACCCCCATGTTATTTGCAGCACTGTTTACAATAGGCAAGACATGGAAACAGCCTAAATGTTGATGAATGAACGGGTAAGGAAAATGTGTTAATATGCAGTGGAATATTAGTCCGTCATAAAAAAAAAAAAAAAGGAGGGAAATCCTGCCATTTGCAACATGTATGGACCTTGAGGTGTTGTGCTAAGTGAAATAAGTCAGAGAAAGACATATGTGTGATCTCATTTATATGTAGAATTAAAAAAATTATAATAATCTGAAATTCCTAGAAACAGATCAGATCGGTGTTTGCCAGGGGCAGGAGTGAAGGAATTGGGTGAAGGTGGCCGGAAGGTACAAAACTCGAGTTATAAGACAAGTGTTCAGGGGATGTACTATCCAGCATGATGACTATAGTTAACGATACTATATTGTATGTTTGAAAGTTGCTAAAAGTAGCTTTTACCACAAGGGAAGAAATTGTAACTATGTGAGCTGATGGATGCTACCTAATTGTAGTAATCATTTTGCAATTTATACATAAATCATTATGTTGTACACCTTAAGCTTATATAGGGTGATATGTTGATCTTAATAAAAATGGGGGGGCAGTGAAGTACAGTTAAGTGGTGTAACTAAGTAAAATATTGTCTTGTTAAGCAGTTTACATAGTATTGCTGAACATTGTTAAAAAGTTTTCACCTGTTTCTAAAATGATAACATGAGGTGCCTGACTGGCTCAGTTGATAGAATATGCGACTCTTGATCTTGAGGTCATGAGTGTCAGTCCATGTTGGGAGAAGAGATTACTTACCAAAAAAAAAAAAAAAAAAAACCAAATGCTCTAAAATGATAAACATGGATCAGAGAAGGAGAAGCAAAAATGTATGACCAAATAAGGTGGTGAGCAGGTTTGCTGTGTAGCCTTTTCCCCCATATGGAATTGTTTTGCAGTGAGGGTAGGAAAACCAGGCTAGCTAGAGGTATTGGTCTCAGCCTCTGCAACCAGATAATGTAGAAATCATGATCTTAGTTGTTCCTGTAAGTCATAGTTCAGTTTTACAATCAGAAATGGTCTTAACCTTAAATAATTGTACATAAGCAGAAGAGCAAATAATCTAACAGAAATCAGTTCAGATATATTAGAAGCAGAGTTTTGAGACCTAGGGCCCTTCATTCATTAGTCAGGGTAGCTAAGACTAGGAACCATGAGAAATAAGGAACTCAGGTCTCTCTGACCATCAGATCACAATGGACTAGTTGATTTTGAAGCTTTACCTGAATCTCCTGGGGCTGGCATTTCCTGATTTCCTGTAATTACTTCCTCTCCATTCCCCATGACTCAGTGGTAGTCACAGTACCAGTAAGTGGCAGCTCCATCCGTGTCACTGTGATTAAGATTTTGGAAAACTTAGAAGAAACCACATAGTATAGGGAACATGTTTCCTAAGTGTGAAACAGAACTGCCAAGATCACCAGATTTGACTATGTAAAAATGTAGAATGATGTTGATTTTTTTTTTTGTTAAAAACTTTGATCTTGAAGATAAAAGAATTTTGGAAAATAAGGTGCTGATTGTTACTAATGCTCAGAAAAATACAAGATTGAGAGTATTAGGAAATGGCAGGAATTAAATTTGGTGGAGTATATGTTTGTGAGAAAATTCTGCTTCTAAGAGTCTATCTTCCAGAAGTAATCTCCGTACACAAAGATGTTCGGCATAGAACATTGTAATGGGAAAAATTATAAATGCCTAGATGGCCATGAAAATAGTGACTGATTTAGTGTGTGGTGTGGATATAAACACTGTGACCTTAGCTTTCTGTGCCTCCTTTTCTTCATCTATAAACTGGGAAAGAAGAGAATCACACCTTTTAGAATCATGAAGATTGTTCTTAACCCATAAAGCCCTTATAGTAGTGTTTGGTATAGAATAACCAAGCATTCTCCAAATTTTAGTGTATGTTATTAACTATGCAGCCATTAAAAAAGCATAAGACCGATAAGCATATATAAAGGGAAGAGGTTTATGATTTCTGTTTTTTTAGATATATTTTTTTAATGTTTATTTTTGAGAGAGGCAGTGACAAGAATGTGAGTGGGTTGGGGCAGAGAGAGAGGGAGACATAGAATCCGAAGCAGGCTCCAGGCTCTGAGCTGTCAGCACAGAGCCCGATGCGGGGCTTGAACTCATGAGCTGCGAGATCATGACCTGACCTGAAGTTGGACGCTCAACCAACTGAGCCACCCAGGCGCCCCTATGATTTCTATTTTAATAAAGTTTTAATAAGTGTTATCCATAGAGAAATACCTAGCAGATAAAGATGTCTAACAGCTGGTGTCTATTTTGATGAGAGGAGTAAGGAATGGGTTTTCACCTTTTAAAAGCAGGCTTTACTTCTGGAATAATGAGAAAAGTCAGGGGATGTGCTGGATGCTGTGTACTGTGAGCTTAGTGATGGACTGCGTCAGCATGTACTGAGTGAGCATCATCTCCCACCTCTAGTAACTGGAAACCTGGCTCCTTAGGACCAGCTATGCCATTTTTAATCAGTTTTATTATAAAACAATCCTTACTAATAGCTAAACTATAGTTGTCTGTTCTCCACGTTAGTTTTCACTTTGTAGTCACACAGAAGTTTGATGGTTCCTCCCATGATGGCCTGTTAGGTAGGGGAAGGTAAATTCATTGCCTTTAGAGAACTAGAAGGGAACTTCGCCAGAACTCGGACCCACTGCAGCTTGTCCAGTAGCAGGTGGCAGTTGGGGTGGAGCAGGGAGTCTGGAGTGCAAACGGTGTGAGGATGCTAAAAGTTTATTTCCAAGTTAGTTTTTGCTCTTTCAGCTGTTCATGTAATTATTTTCAAACCCTTTACCATCTTGATGGTTTTCTCTGGTGCTCAGACGTAAATGCTGTTATGTAAATGGAGTCTGGTTGATATTCGAGACGCTCTTTGCTGTTACAGACTAGGGACACTTCTTTGGCAACCTTCATTGCTCTACCAGCTAAAACCCTGCTCTCACATGTGCTCTTTCCCCTCCACCTCTAGCTAATCTGTGCTAGCATACATGTTCTGTTTTGTTTTTAGTCTAAATGTAAAATTTAAGTAACAATCACTTGTTTCTTCATTCAGCTTAACCAAGTCTGAGATCTCTTTGGTCTTGACTCTCTTCATTGTTCCTCCCTTTGTGACATTCTTCAACTTGATAGTTATCATAAGTCTCTGATGGTTGTTTATTAAAGGAAATAATGTGTGCAAGTATTTTATTTGTTAACAGATATTTATCTGGCACCCACTGTGTGCCAGCACAGTGCTCGGGGCTAGGAAATGCACAGTGACTGAGTGCATGCCTCATGGAGCTTTTGGTGTAATAATGGGAAGACTTACTGAGCACGTATGTGAGCGTGTCCGGAAAGGAAAGAACAGCTCTCTGTGAGCACATCGAAAGGGATGCCAACCTAAAATGGGAATTTGAGGAATGCCTCGCTGTTCGGGGTGGGGCAAGGTGGCAGAGAAGAGGGTGTATGAAGACTCAGAAAGAGCTTTGAGGAATTGGAGACTGTTGTGTCGGAGGTTAGAGGGAGAGGAAAGTGGTAAGAAGCAAGCAGCAGCTGGGCCCTGGGAGGTGCTATAAACCACCTTTAAGATACTGACTTGATCTCAGTTCTGGGAGGAAGAAGGTATTTAAACATTTTAAATAAGAGACTGTAATATTTGCATTACTTTTTTATTTTTTATTTTATTTTTTGAGAGAGAAGGGGCAGGAGGAGAAAGAGATCATCTTAAGCAGGCTCCATGCCCAGCATGGAGCCCAACACGGGTCAATCTTAAAACCGTGAGATCATGACTTGAGCTGAAGTCAGACGCCTAACCGACTGAGCCACCCAGGCACTCACCCCTCCACCCCCCCTTTTTTTAAGAGAGAGCGTGAGAGGGTGCAAGTATGGGAGAGGGCAGAGGGAGAGAGAATCTTCTTAACCAGGCTCCACTCTCAGCACGGAGCCCTACGCAGGGCTCGATCCCTCTACCCTGGGATCATGACCTGAGCTGAAATCAAGAGTCCCCAGCTTAGCCAGCTGAGCCATCCAGGTGTCCCTACGTTTGCATTTTAAACCATCATAGATAATACTTTGAACAAATGGACTGGAAGCAAACTTAGTGTACTATGGTGATTTGTAATGTCCCTTCCCTACTTACCCTGAGGTCTGGAGAAAGCAGGCAAGTGGACTTCTCAAGTGAGGAATTTCATTCACTTTGCCCAACTATAAAATTGATGACTCAAATCAGAACAATGAAAATACTTAAGTCATAGTTAAATGTTTAATCTAGGTTAATTCTGTTACAGCTTGCTTTTCCTAGGAGCCACTTAAAGTAAAAAAAACGACAGGCGTGTGGACGGCTTAGTCAGTTGGTCTCGGGTCATGATCTCACAGTCCATGGGTTTGAGCCCCACGTCAGGCTCTGTGCTGACAGCTCAGAGCCTGGAGCCTGCTTCAGATTCTGTTTCCCCCTCTCTCTCTGCCCCTCCCCTGTTCATGCATGCGTGTTCACTCGCTCTCTCTCGCTCTCTCTCAAAAATAAATAAACAAATAAATAGATAAACACGTATATTAAAAAAATAAACTAAAAAACAATAGTGGTATTTAGGAGATAATTTCTGATCTTATATATAGTTTTTTTAGAAAAGACTTGAATAGCTGGTAGAATTTGCCTCAGTAAATTAGATTTTTTTTTCCCCTTCATAGAACTAGTTCATAAAAAGGCCTTTTCTGAGTAATGCTGATTTAACCATCAGTATTTGTTTATTTTTAAATATTTAATTTTTTTTTTAAGTAATCTCTACATTCAACGTGGGGCTTGAACTCATGACCCCAAGATCAAGAGTCATATGCTCCACCCACTGAGCCAGCCAGGTGCCCCCATCTGTATTTATTTTTGACATAGTGATGTAAACATTGTTTAAGTACCATGGATTACATTCCTTTCTAGGTTTTTTTTTTTTAATTTTTTTTTTTCAACGTTTATTTATTTTTGGGACAGAGAGAGACAGAGCATGAACGGGGGAGGGGCAGAGAGAGAGGGAGACACAGAATCGGAAACAGGCTCCAGGCTCCGAGCCATCAGCCCAGAGCCTGACGCGGGGCTCGAACTCCCGGACCGCGAGATCGTGACCTGGCTGAAGTCGGACGCTTAACCGACTGCGCCACCCAGGCGCCCCATCTAGGTTTTAAGATAAAGGAAGTTTGCGTTCATTTCTAAAATGTGGCAGAGTAATTTCCTTTGACTTTGACTTGCATTCTTGGTGAGCTAGTATTAATTATACATGGAGGATTTTTTTCAGAGTAGAAATCCCTATTGTGGTAGCAGGTTAAAGACCGATGGACTTATGAAGCCAAGAGCTGAATCTGAAAAGTGTCAGAGGTTAAACAAATGGAAGGTATTTCTAACAGTTTATTCTTTTATTACACCACCAGAACCTAAGAGACAGGGAAAAAATTTTCAGAGGAGAAAATTGCAGAGCATCCCCTTGGCAAGAGTAAGAATTTTCCACTACCACTTGCCGTTAAGGGCATTGACATGCTCCATCAGGGAAATATTACTGGGTGCGATCATCAGGAACAGCACTGCCTGCTCCTCACACACAAAACCCTCTGTCTGAAATTCATAGAAGCCAGCGGACAAGGAAAATAATCATGTCTTAATTTGAAAAGTATCAATTGAATCTTCTTTTGCTTCCTTAGAGAGTGTGTGTCCTAATAGATTGAATCCTGTATTGATTATTACAAACAAAAGCATAAAACAGAGTCACATAGCAGGTTAAAAGAAGTCTTTCGTTAATTGAGGTTCCTTAGGCAAGACTCCTTTTACTTCTAGCTGTAGTTTCCTGACTAAACCGAGGGTTGATCGAGATGATGTGGGGGGTTTTCTAGCTAAGAGGATACTAGAACAAAGCAGGTGTTGAGGAACACCAGTTTGGACTGATGCTTTGTTATGGATTTATGCTTCCTTTCCTTAGAGATAGTTTTTGATGAAAACAATGAAATGTAGAACTTTAAGATGATAAATTTCTCAGGTGTTGGAGGACTTAAGGTCCTCTTGGCCTAGAGCTGGCATACTTGGTACATGAGATGCAGCACACAGTAGGCTGTTCTTTTTTTAAAAAAAATTTTTTTTTCAACGTTTATTTATTTTTGGGACAGAGAGAGACAGAGCATGAACGGGGGAGGGGCAGAGAGAGAGGGAGACACAGAATCGGAAACAGGCTCCAGGCTCTGAGCCATCAGCCCAGAGCCTGACGCGGGGCTCGAACTCCCGGACTGCGAGATCGTGACCTGGCTGAAGTCGGACGCTTAACCGACTGCGCCACCCAGGCGCCCCATCACAGTAGGCTGTTCTGAACAAGCTCTTCATGGGATCTGTGACTCCAGTTATTGTGCATGGTGGTAATTGTTTCTTCTTAGGTTTTTTGGGTTTTGTTTCCTTTTGTTTTTTGTTTTAGTGTTTGGAGAACTTTTTTTAAAAATTTATTTATAACGTTTAATTTTGAGAGAGAGAGGGTGAGTGGAGGAAGGGCAGAGGGAGAGGAGGGCACAGAACTCGAAGCAGGCTCCAGGAGGCTGACACGGGGCTTGAACCCACGAACTGTGAGATCATGACCTGAGCTGAAGTCACGCTTCCCAGGCACCCTTGGAGAACTTTTTAAAAGGTGGATTACTGGACCCCAAGCCAAATGCATTAAACCAGACTCTTGAAGAGTAGTTTCTGAGAGTGTATAGTTTATAAAAGGCTCCCAGGTGATCTTTTGTTTTTAGCTCCTAAATATTTAATTGCCCCCCAGTTAGAATGCCTGTTATCAGAACCAAGAAAAGTTGAGAAAAGCTTGAGGTCAGTTTTTAAGGGCTTCCCAGGTCATCTGTTCCACTAGCATTTGACATTTGAGTCATTCCTAAATATTTAGCCAACAATTAAATGTATATCCATATAATTTCTGTACAGCAAAGAAATGACCTTCATGTATTTTTTTTTAATTTTTTTTAACGTTTATTTATTTTTGAGACAGAGACAGAGCATGAACAGGGGAGGGGCAGAGAGAGAGGGAGACACAGAATCTGAAACAGGCTCCAGGCTCTGAGCTGTCAGCACAGAGCCCGATGCAGGGCTCGAACTCACGGACCGTGAAATCATGACCTGAGCCAAAGTCGGACGCTTAACCGACCAAGCCACCCAGGCACCCCGACCTTCATGTATTTAATATAGACCTTTGGGGGCACCCAGGTGGCTCAGTTAGCATCCAGCTTTGGATCAGGTCATAATCTCATGGTTGGGTGAGTTCAAGAATGTTTGTGTGTGTGTGTGTGTGTGTGTGTGTGTGTGTGTGTGTGTGTGTGTGTATGTATACATGCACACCTGTGTTTGTTTTTTTTTGTTGTTTCTTTCAGGAGTAGAATTTAATGATTTATAACTTACATGTAACAAGTATTCATCACAGCAAGTACCCTCCTTAATGCCCATCACCCATTTAGCCCATCCCCCCACCCTCTAGCAACCCTGTTTATGCCCCTATGTTCACCTGTTTTGTTTCTTAAATTCCATGTATGAGTGAAATCGTAGGATATTTGTCTTTCTCTGACTGATTTATTTCACTTTTAACATAGTACACTCTAGTTCCATCAGAATGAGTATAATTTTTAATGCTGCATATATTTAGTATTGATTCCGGGGTGCCTGGGTGGCTCAGTCGCTTGAGCGGCCGACTTTGGCTCAGGTCATGATCTCACAGCTCATGAGTTTGAGCCCTGCATTGGGCTCCGTGCTGACAGCTCAGAGCTTGGAGCCTGCTCCAGATTTTGTGTCTCCCTCTCTCTCTGCCCCTCCCCCACCCGCATTCTGTCTCTGTCTCTCTCAAAAAAGTGTGAACTAGGGCTTATATATGAAATTGTTGAACTAGAAAAACAGGATTCAGCTTTTAACATAAAACGAAGTGTTCTTTTAAATTGCTGGTATATGTTCAGCTGTTAGAGTACTGAAGTGTCAGAGTACTTACAGATTGTGGGGACCTCTATGCCATGTTAGACATTTTTTTGCTCCTGTAGGACCATGACATAAATTGCCTCTGACAGCAGGAAACATTTTTCTTTCTTTCTTCCTGTTTTTATTTATTTTGAGAGAGAAAGAGAGCGGGGAAAGGGGATAGGCTTGAACTCACAAACTGTGAGACCATGCATGACCTGAGCCAAAATCAAGAATGTCAGACACTTAACTAACTGAGCCACCCAGGTGCCCCAAGAACCATTTTCAAGTAAATTTTCCATTTAGAGTCCTATGCTCATGATTGAACCTTATAATTCTTTTCTTTAAAAAAAAAATTTTTTTTAACATTTATTTATTTTTTGAGAGAGAGTGAGCCGGGAAGGGGCAGAGAAAGGGAGTCACAGAATCCAAAGCAGGCTCTGGGCTCTGAGCTGTCAGTACCGAGCCAGATGCAGGGCCCAAACTCACAAACCGCAAGATCATGATCTGGGCCAAAGTCAGACGCTTAACCAACTGAGCCACCCAGGTGCCCCTATTCTTTCATGTTCAGGATCACATGTGATCGAATTAATTGTGACATCCAGAAATAATACAGTAAAATTTTTATTAAAATGTTTTTTTAATCTTTATTTTTGAGAGAGAGAGAGAGAGAGTGGTGAGCAGGGGAGGGGCAGGGAGAGAGGGAGACACAGAATCTGAAGCAGTGTCCAGGCTCTGAGCGGTCAGCACAGAGCCCGACATGGGGTTCGAATTCATAAACCATGAGATCATGACCTGAGCTGAAGTCTGATACTTAAGCAACTGAGCCACCCTGGCTCCCCTACAGTAAAAAATTTTAATTGGTTTCAAATTTTTATCTTGATGGAGCACTTGAGCTGTTGTTAGGCCATTGAAGTTTAGTTATATATGGTTACTTACTGTAGCAGGAACAGAATTAAGAGGAAACGTTCTCGTTTATTCAGTTGGGGAATATTGCTGTTCGTTGCATAAGCATTTCCAGCAGGAGTTTCATTCACTTTAACTTAATGTGTCCCTGCAGTCAAATGCAAGGGTGATTCTTGTCCCTTGAGATTATACACTGACAGTCTGTTTCTGTGCCCCTTTGTGACCACATTCCCTAGTTAGGCTACAGGGTGGTTTAATGAACTAGAGGTCAAAAAGCAAACCAACTCTTCCTGAACTTCAAAGCTCTGAAAGGCAGAAAAACCAAAGCTAAGTGGTAGGTGTTTGACAAATAAAATGAGTCTCCTTGGACAGAAAAGCTATTTTGCCAGTTTGTATATAACCAGTGTCAGTTAAAATTCAGTTTGTAGAGTAAGTATGGAAAATGAACATTTGACTTAAAAATACTATATGTAATGCTAGGGGAGACTATATTTCTTCTAATTTTTAGCTCTCCTTATATCAGACTTCCAAAACTACCATAGTTACCTTTTTTTTTTTTTAATTTTTTTAATGTTTGTTTATTTTTGAGAGACAGAGTGTGAGCCGAGGAGGGTCAGAGAGAGAGGGAGACACAGAATCTGAAGTAGGCTCCAGGCTCTGAGCTGTCAGCACAGAACCCGATGTGGGGCTCGAACCTACAAACCCTGAGATCATAACCTGAGCCAAAGTCGGACACTTAACCGACTGAGCCACCCAGGCACCCCCCCCCCCCTTAGTTACCTTTTAGAAGGTCAGGAAAAGCTGTTGTACACTTAATGCCCAGTTGCTTTGGTACTGATATGTCCTCATTTAACAGTATTTGAACACCCACAGTGTGCTGGACACTATTCTCCAGGCCCATGTGAAACAGTGGCTTTATCTGTTCCTATATCTGCAATGTGGCATTTACTTTATACAAACTAGAGATGCGAGCCCTTTAAAAGAGCTGTTAAAGGAGCTCTTTGGCCTAGTGAAGAAGACTGTGTTGACTTAAAGATCCTCTTGAGGTGAATTTTTTTTTTTTAATTTTTTTTAATGTTTATTTTTTGAGAGAGAGTGTGAGTGGGGGAGGGGCAGTGAGAGGGGGAGACACAGAATCCAAAGCAAGCACCAGGCTCTGAGCTGTCAGCGCAGAGCCCGAAGCAGGGCTCGAACTCACCAACTGGGAGATCATGATCTGAGCCGAAGTTGGACACCCAACCGACTGAGCCACCCAGGCGCCCCTTGGGGTGAATTTCAAAAGGCTTATTCACTTATTTGATAAATCAAATTTCAAAAGATACCCAAGGGTACAAGGTGAAAAGTCTCCCTCTATCCACCACGCTGGTAACCCCCTCGTTAACATTTTGTGACCCCTTCCCGGAGGTATTTCCCTTATGAATGGTAGCTGTCTATAAGTGATGTTTCACACTCATGTTCCCCCCCCCCCAATATACAGTATACCTAAGGAGGAAATTTTCACTTTAGCATGAATGGAGTTGTGTTATCTTTCTACTGTTAATAAAAGACTATGCTGTGACTAACTACATTCTGTTGAGCCTATCTGAAGAGTAAATTCCTTGTAGTGGAATACGTGGTGTAAAAAGATTGTGCTTTGCAGTTTTGATATATAGTGCCGAATTGCCCTCCAGAAATTTTGTAACAGTTTTTTCTTCGTACTCAGCAGCGTATGAAGGTGGGCACAAAGTCTGGAACCAGAGTGGAATTACACACTAAATGGACTGCTAATATTACGTAGAATGTTTACTGACATTACATGCATTTAATTTGTCCTTGTTAACTGTGTACTAACACAGCATTTCATTGATCTCTGCTCAGGCACTTGCCTCCAAGTGATTTATGACACTAATAATTTTTTTCCTTATTTAAATGAAAATTTTCAGACATTAGAGTCACCACCCTGTAAGAATCCCTGTTTTTTATACATCCTTGCATACTTGGTACATTTTCTGAACTCTTATTGTCTGTCAATTTGGTAGTTTAAAAGTGGTGTCTCCTGCTTCTATTTCTTGTTACTCTTACAAGTGAGATTTTTTTTTTAGTGTCTTTGAGACGTTTGTTACCTATTCGTGATATTTTAGCTTTTCTGATGGGATAATCTGTTATCTGTCTAGCAAGAGTTTTTCTAACCCTAAGGATAAGGTGATTATCTTAATTTAACAGATTTTGATATATTTGTGCTGTATACAGGCTATGTATTTCCCTTAAAATTTGTTTTATTTGGAGACAGATTTATCTCTATGAAACACGAACATGAATTACAGAGTTGCTTATTTTAACTGCCTTTATTCTCCCCAATTAGTTGGTGACAAAGTTCCTGCTGATATAAGATTAACTTCCATCAAATCTACTACTCTGAGAGTTGACCAGTCCATTCTCACAGGTAAACATTATACATTGGAAAGTCTTTGAATGTGCAGACTCTCTCAGATCCCATGCTAAGAGTTGACTCTTGCCTCACTGTCCCTTTATCGTATTCACTTAATCCTCTCCAAGATATTTACTTCTTAAAACTTAATAAATTAGGCTTTTTGCCAATGTATGAGGCTTAAAGGTATTTAAAAACAAACTTGGCTTTCATCTCCTAAGACCCCTTTAAATTTTACCAAAAATTAGCTTTCAAAAAAAAAAAAAAGTTACAAATTCCTACATTAGCAGAGGCAGTAATTTCCTCCTTCCTTCCTTCCTTCCTTCCTTCCTTCCTTCCTTCCTTCCTTCCTTCCTTCCTTCCTTCCTTCCTTCCTTTTTATGCTTATTTTTGAGAAAGAGACAGTGTGCAAGCAGGGAAAGGGCAGAGAGAGAGGGGGACACAGAATCCAAAGCAGGCTCTAGGCTCTGAGCTGTCAGCACAGAGCCCGACACAGGGCTCGAACTCACCCCGAGATCATGACCTGAGCCGAAGTCGGACACTTAACCGACTGAGCCACCCAAGCGCCCAGCAAGGGCAGTAATCTTCAGGTTGAAGTGTTGTCTCTCTCTTTTGTGGAAAATGAATTATTTAGTGTTCTTTTTCCAGTCAGGAAAAAAAGGCTCCAGAGCTGTAATTTTTTTCATTGGAGGAATGCTACTCTTGCATCTATCATACTTGGCAATGATCAAATGTAGAATTAACAAAAGCTAGCACCTTCCAAAATGGTGAATGTTTTACTGCCTGAAGTTTGCATGTTTAGATCTGAGATTGGAACATTGTTCCATTTTTGTTTGATAAAGGTACAGTCTAGGGGGGAGGGTTCATATTAACTGGAAGTAAGGTGGTCAGAAGATTAACTCAGACACAATGCTAACCTGAATTAAATAGAGTATAAAATCCAAAGGTAATCAAGATTTATCTGATTATCAGTTTTGTAAAGCAGCTGAAGTAATGGGAGGTAGTATTGTGAGTAGCCTGAGCTCTGTTTTTTATTGTTTCATTATGAATAGCTTATTTACTAAAACTCCCATTAGCAGCAATAGCTGAAAGCTGATTAAGCCATAAAATGTTGGGAAACTGATTAGGTTGTGCATATAAAATTTTCATCGTGTGCCCATAGAAATAATTAACTTTTAAAACTTTTCATAGAATCTCTTAAATGTTTTTTGTTAATCATGTTCCAGTTTTAATAACTGGAGCCGTATTTTGCATTACTCAGAGTGACCCCAGTTATTTTCATAAGTGATGTTAAGTAAAGTTGAAACCAAATTCAATAAGACATTGTAAAAGTTGTAAGAAGTTGTCCTTTATATACCATGTGGTGTTTTTAGTGCAACTGCTGATTGTTTTTCAGTTTTGTTTTATTGAAATAGAATGGTCTGATCACTCATCACTAATGCAGATATTTCTAAAACTATGTTTTCATTTCTCATGTCTGACATTACTGAACAGGTTTCCCATTGATGCTCCTCATTACGTAATATAATGTATCTAGTTTTTTAGTGTGTTAAGAATATATGTTCACCTTTTTTTTGGAAGTATTAGTGTGTATGTGCAACTACAACAAATACATATAAATACATATTCACAGTATTAGAGTATAAAATTGATACCTGAAAACAGACTAGATTTGAATAGTTACTGTGGGAAATAAAGGCAGTTGACTGGGATTTTATTTCAAAATTAAGTTTATTTTGAAATTGTACTAATTTTAATCCTGACATTCTTTGCTCTGAAGTTAGTTTCTAAGTTTTACTAGCTCACCTCCTTCGAGCAGATGGGGTCTTTTATCCTATTTCCTGAGAGTGCTAGCAGTTTAATGAGTGAGGGTCCAGGTTCTACATGTGGATGGCACAGATCTAATGGTTCCTTCTCTCAACCTGCTTAGGTGAGTCTGTGTCTGTCATCAAGCACACTGACCCTGTCCCAGACCCACGGGCCGTCAACCAAGATAAGAAGAACATGCTGTTTTCTGTAAGTACTTTGTCAAATGTAAAGATCAGGTCAAACACCTTTAAATTCTTTATCTGTATACCTAGAAAAGTAGATCTGTGTGAGAGAGGCTTAGCCTATAAAGATGTTTTTAAATGATGTGGATGATATCAGTATGTAGATCACAGGAAAAAGGTGTGTGTTTAGAAAGTAAGGAAATGTAGCAACAATAATAAGAGGTGAGTCTGAGTGAAAAGTAAAATGGATGTTCATTGTACACCAGTTTTTCTGTTAAATTTTTTTGAAATGAAAAGTTGAGAAATTGATAGGCTTTGCTTGTTTGGCATTTAAAATACTTCAAATGGTAGGTATTTGTATACGGGTTAGTATGGGAGCCTAGCCACTCCTAGTAAGTAAAGTGCTATAGGATTACAGTGAAAATCATGAAGTTGTATCACACCAGCACTGGGAAGTAAAGTGGGGTGGGGAGAGAGTGCTCCTACTTGATTTCATGATTTCTGAATGCCAGTGCTTGAGTGGAGGTCCTCAAGGTAGCTCACGGTGCTGGTGGCCCTGCTTGTTATAGGTGATCACAGTGGGGGCAGGGAGGTTGAGCTATTGGAGCCAGCTGTGGAGAATGCTTAGGGTTGAGGGCCGGATGGAGTCTGAAGAGTCAGGAACGCAGAGGGGTTAGAGCCCTGTTCCAGCCCAAAGCCAGTCTGCAGGCCAGGCTCAATATTATGAATAGAGTTTCCAGGGGCGAGTGGTCAGGGTGGAGCTTCCCTGGGCAAGTAGGAACTGCATGAAATGAGAAACAAGAAGAGCCAGACCATGCTGCCTGCATTGTCCAGGTTGGATGGCTAGTTCTCTGAGTAGCAGCAGCCACTGGAAGGCCCAGCAGAATATGAGAGTGTCTGGGTGCTCTAATAAATACCCACAGACTAGTAAACTGTTCTGAGTTCACTAGTCGGTGTTTAAGTTGGGTGCAGTGTTACTCTTCTAATCAGTTTCCTCTACTTCTGTTGTAGGGAACAAACATTGCTGCTGGCAAAGCCATGGGAGTGGTGGTGGCAACTGGAGTTAACACAGAAATCGGCAAGATCCGGGATGAGATGGTGGCAACAGAACAGGAGAGAACACCCCTCCAGCAGAAACTAGACGAGTTTGGGGAGCAGCTTTCCAAAGTCATATCCCTTATTTGCATTGCAGTCTGGATCATAAACATTGGGCACTTCAATGACCCAGTTCACGGAGGCTCCTGGATCAGGGGTGCTATTTACTACTTTAAAATTGCGGTGGCCCTGGCTGTGGCGGCCATTCCTGAAGGTCTGCCTGCTGTCATCACCACCTGCCTGGCTCTTGGAACTCGCAGAATGGCAAAGAAAAATGCCATTGTTCGAAGTCTCCCTTCTGTGGAAACCCTTGGTTGTACTTCTGTTATCTGCTCAGACAAGACTGGTACGCTTACGACGAACCAGATGTCAGTGTGCAGGGTAAGTGGGAGTGATTTAAGACTCTTTGCTGCTGGTGGTTGATTCATCCTAAGAATATGCCCTCATGTCATCAAAACCTTGGATTTGTAATTTGATACCTTTTAAAGTACTTTAAACAAATAGGGTTGTGTGTACAGCCTTAACCCAAGGTACTCTGATGCCTCAAAGGAATTTAGTCCTCTAATTCCTAAAACTAATTCATGAAATAAGGGTATCTGCATGGTTAACGTACTTACACTGGGGAAGGTAACTATAGACGGGCTGTAAATGTGTTAGGTGACTGCTCCATCACTGAGTGCATGTATGTTACTGAAACAGCCTTAAGAGAATTCTGTAAAGCAGCTAGTTCCCTACCTACCAGCCTAGCTAAACTTCTAACTTGTGTTTTCATAACACAGTGGATGAGACATGCTTTCTTGAAAGGCAAATAATTGCTTTGTTCTATGTTCATCCTTCTTTCTTAGGTTGTCTTGACCATCACTTGGGGGATAAAATAAGAAACTGTTTAAACTTGCCCTTAGAAAAGTAATAACTACAGAAATACTGATACAGCTGAATTAAGTTCTTTCCCTAGGTTTTATTTGAACAACTTTATACAAGTGAAAGTATAACTTTCCCAAAGGTACACAACTTGTAAAATACTGAGTGGACACCAAAGATGCTGTTTGGCTTGTTAAATATTGAGACAATCAGTAAAATGGTAAAACTGATTACAAAGAGCATTTGAGGAAGTACTCAATATTAGAATAGAATTGCTGTATGTTAGATTACAAAAACTGGTTAATATCCTATAGGGCACTGGCACCTGGATGGCTCAGTTGGGTAAGTGACCCGCCACTCTTGATTTCGGCTCAAGTCATGATCTCACGGTTTGTGGGTTTGAGCCCCGAGTCCAGCTCTGCACTGATAGTTGCGGAGCCTGCTTGGGATTCTCCCTCTCCCTCTCTGCTCCTCTCCCATGCTTGCACTCTCTCAAAATAAACAAATAAATAAACTTTTTAAAAAAGTAGTCACTAGGGCAGTGAAACTACAGTTTGTCTTTCCTGTAGGAGTATCCACAGCCTCCTGTAAGTAACGAGCTCTAAATAAATAAATAGCACAGTGGAACAGTGTTTTATATTTCTAGAATACTAATCTTTGAGCCTGTGAAGTAATGCTTCTGAATGACATTGAAGGGACTGTGGATATCCTGTTGGCCTTATTTCCAGGTTTTGGATAATGTTTTTTCGTATTAGAAATCATTTTTCTTCTAATACAATTAAACCCTTGGAATTTTTATCTTGCCAAATTGAAACTCATGATGATTTTTAGATACACAACTCCCCCCACACTCCCACCAACTCTTCGTGTAGTCCAGACCCCAATTTAGAATGAATGGACAGGTGTTTTGTCTCTTATGTGGTAATAAGCAGGGGTTTGACTCAGCTACCTAGGTTTACCTAGGTTTTCATGCCTTGGAACCAGAAAAGGTGTAAACTGGCTAATAGCTAGTTGTCAACTAATTTCAAACTGTGGGAGCAAATCAGATTTCAAACTAAGAATAAAACAGAGTCTGTAATAAAAGATTTTTGTTTTTATATTTTCTCTTAGCTGGTGTAAGATGTTTTCTTCCATTAAACAGCGTAGCCTGCCTCTTTGTTCTGTTGTACCTCTGTGACAGAAAGCTGATGCTAATCTGTATTCTATGGGAGGTTTCTTGCAGCAGGTTGCATAACTGCCCTTGACTTAGAAATACTTCCATCATGCAGTTCCTATATGGTTTACTTGCTTGTAATCTACCATGCCCACTTGCATTCAGATTTACTTAATGTGAACTAAAATTCTGAATATCTTAGAATATTTTGGACTGTGGTATAAACTGAAAGTCTCACTTTTTTAAACTGTATCATTAAAGAAATGACATGGTGTGTGGTAATAATGTCAACTTATGATGTTGCTAAGTGCACTTAGTTTTTCACATTGTGACTTTATGAATCCTGGTAGTCCTGCTCAAGAGGTTTAAAAACTCAGGCCCTAAGAAGTTAAGTGATATGTCTGGGGGTCACACAGCTTCTAATAAAAGGGTAAAAAAAGGGTAAAGTTGGGTTTTTTATAGGAGAGATGGGTAGTTAAACCTAGTCCTCTGTCTTCCACTTAATAATTATATAACCTTGAGCACTTGTTTAACCTCTCTGGTCCTTTGTTCCTCTTCTGTAAAATGTCAAACATATTTGGAAGGAGCCATTTGACAAGCTTCCTTTTTTTAGTTGTTGTATCTGTTAGAAAAAAATGTAGGCGTCACTGATACTGCTGCATGTGATCTTGGACATGAATCTTTTCCTCATTTAACACTGGTTGCGTATGTTTGAATTAGAACCTTTTTTATCAGGAGTCATCACAGTTTTAAATCCTCTTATATAATTTCATTTAAAAAAAAAAGACATATGTCTTGTTCGTGGCTCTAGTTCCGTTCCAGGGTTAATTTATATCTAAATAGCTTTTGAAATGAAGCTTTTTGGGCGCCTGGCTGGCTCAGTCAGTAGAGCATGTGACTCTTGATCTTGAGGTTGTGAGTTCGAACCCCGTGTAGGGTGTAGAGTTTAAAAAAAAAAAAAGAGAAATGTGGGGCGCCTGGGTGGCTCAGTCGGTTAAGCATCCAACTTCAGCTCAGGTTATGATCTCACAGTTCATGAGTTCAAGCCCCGCATTGGGCACTGCGCTAACAGTGCAGAACCTGCTTGGGATTCTTTCTCCTGTCTGTGCCCCTACCCTGCTTGCATGCTCTCTCTCTCAAAATAAATTTTTAAAAAAATATTAAAAAAAAAAAAAGATAAAACTTTCAGAACTTAAAAGTTTGTCCTATATAACAAGCAAAAATCTTGTGAGGCAAAAATAAGTTATTTTAATTTTTTTTTTTAATGTTTATTTTTGAGAGACAGTGCTAGTGAGGGAGAGGCAGAGAGAGGAGACACAGAATCCGAAGCAGGCTCCAGGCTCCGAGCTGTCAGCACAGAGCCCGATTCAGGGCTTGAACCCATGAACCGTGAGATCATGACCAGAACCGAAGTTGGATGCTTAACCAACTGAGCCACCCAGGCGCCCCTAAAAAAAAGTTACTTTAAAATAAGCATGAACCATTTTTGTTACTGAATCTGAGTTGAGATTCTCTGAAAAGATACCTTAAAGCACTATGTGGCTCTTTTTAAACTTGAGTTTAGTAGTTTTAAATTATTGTAAATGGTTTGATTATATATTTAAAATTTTTTTAATGTTTATTTTTGAGAGAGAGACAGAGTGAAAGCAGGGGAGGGGCAGAGAGAGGGGGAGACACAGAGAATCTGGAGCAGGCTCTAGGCTCTGAGTTGTTAACACAGAGCCTAGTGCAGGGCTTGAACTCACGAACCGAGAGATCATGCCCTGAGCTGAAGTCAGACACTTAACTGGCTGAGCCACCTAGGCACCCCGTTTTCTTCTTCCTGTCTCTCCTCTCTCACTCTTTCCTTCTTTCCTTCCTTCCTTCCTTCCTTCCTTCCTTCCTTCCTTCCTTCCTTCCTCTTCCTTTTTTAATGTTTTATTTGTTTTGAGAGAGCGCGCATAAGGGGAGGGGTGGGGGTGGGGGGCACGGGAGAAAATCACAAGCAGGCTCCAAGTTGTTAGTGCAGAGCCTGACTATAGGGCTTGATCCCACAAATGGCAAGATCATGACCTGAGCTGAAATCAAGTCAGACAACCAACTGAGCTACCCGGCCGCCCCTGGTCATGTTCTTAATTGTTCATATTTCAGAGGCATTTTGGCACCATAAAGTATAGTTGAAGTAGCACTTTGTGTTTTTGTTCTGTGCTTTATGAGAAGGTGTTATAGTTTCAATTTGCATGAAAACACAAGTCTACATCTGAGTCTTCCAAACCGGGCTTCTAAATCATGATTGAAAAGCAAACCGAGGGGGGCTGGGGGAACCTGATCTTTAAGACACTAGCTCATGTCACTGTAAAATTAAGAATCCTTTCCTAAGCATGCTTCTGTCTGTGTTCCCTTGGTGATGTCAGTTCAGTCAGTTCTGCAGGCTCCTTACTGTGCACATGGAGTTATGCAGCTTCATAGAAAATGAGCTATTGCCACAATAAAAATAAGTGGGAAGGAGGAGAGAAGTGATTTGTCTTATTTTACTCAGGGAATGTTTATGCAGCTCTGAAATGTGAGTTTATTCTTCCCAGGCTTTTACTATTAGCTCCCAGGGATGACTACCTAATATTACTTTCTCAGCCAGCCATTTGAAATTGGGAATTCGGAGTCCTCTGAAGACTACTGCTGTGTCTTTGGAATTGAATGACCTGGAGTCCTCATAACTTACATTTCATGTGGGTTGTCTTCTGTGTCTTTGGTGCCCCTGTTGTTTATTTATTCAGCACCTCTGTGATACTGTTTTTCAGACTCTTGGATGGATGGGGGAGGCAATCCTAAATAGCATCTAGTTGGAATAAGGAAAAATCTGATGCTGAGGTTCAGTTCATAAGTTTCATTAAAATTGTTTTCTTCCATGAGAAATGCTTTTTGTCTTAGCAGAGATTATTTTTTTCTGGCACATTTTAAACACTTGACACTTTTTTTTCTGTAGATGTTCATTCTGGACAAGGTTGAGGGGGATACTTGTTCCCTTAATGAGTTTACCATAACTGGGTCAACATATGCACCTATTGGAGAAGTGTGAGTAAACCCACCTTATCATTTAAAGGATCCGTTGTAGCAGTTTGGTACTTGTATAGATTTAAGAGAAAACAGGTTATAAGTCAGTGACTTTTTTCATTTTTATTTAGCTCTGCTTTAGAGCCTGATTTTTCAGCTGGTTTGTTCTGTATTGATACCTGTGGTGGAAGAATTTCATTAATTAAGAACTTCTGGTCTTTACTGGTTGATTCCTAATATCAAAGACACATTCTGTTGTCTCCAGCATCAGATTTCTAAGAACCATCACTCAAATTCTTTTCAATACTTGCCAGGCTGTTGCCCACAAAATTATATTACAAATTAAATAAAAATCAATAGAGATGACCACATTATGCTCTAAAAGTGTTTTTCTTCTTTTGATAGGCATAAAGATGATAAACCAGTGAAATGTCATCAATATGATGGTCTTGTGGAATTGGCAACAATTTGTGCTCTTTGTAATGATTCTGCATTGGATTACAATGAGGTAAGGCTCCTCATAAATGAAAAAGTAGACCTGGCTCAAAGGTGGGGTGGGTGGAATAAAAATCCAGCCTTCCTTCCTCTGGAAAGTAACAGTTTTCTGATTTTATTTCCTCTTTCCATTTTATCCGAGTCAGCATGACCTAGTCAAAGAAAGCTGAGAGCCTTTCATATATCCTCTGAGTGTTGCAGTCACTTTTAAACTAAGAGGATGTATGCGATGTTTCCTTTGGCTTATAGTGTGGCTACCAAAAGTGAAGAAAACTTAGGAGAGGAAATGTTTTCCTGAAAGTAGAGGGTATTAATCTTGTTTTTTAAGATGGGTAGTATTATATCCTTGAGGATGAGCTGAGGCTTAGAGGGCTGTTTTGATGATGATGATGATGATGATGATGATGATGATGATGATAAAATAATATAAAATTTAAACAGTAGACCTTTTTTTCCTCCCTTTTTACTTACAGATTAACCCACTGGTTTCTAAAAGACAAGCCAGTCTCCATCAGAACCTGAATGTGAACTCTGTAGAATGATAAATAATGACATGCAATTTCACATACTATGAAAGTTGTTTGAATTAATACTATGACTATTGGCTTCTCATAGTTAAAGGAAATAAAAAATATAGTTATTAGAATAAGATAAAATGTGCTTTGAGTGTATTTTTGTCTGCCTCATTTGCTCCAGAGTAGGATAAAAACAGCCCCGACAATAATGGTGCAACGAAAGACAAGCTCTCCTCTGATGGGAAGTCTTTATTGATGAAAAACTTATTCACTGCTTTTTCACTTTATGCTTTTAACCAATACAGGCAAAGGGCGTGTATGAAAAAGTTGGGGAAGCTACAGAGACTGCTCTCACTTGCCTAGTAGAGAAGATGAATGTATTTGATACCGAATTGAAGGGTCTTTCTAAAATAGAAAGAGCAAATGCCTGCAACTCGGTCAGTATTGAAGCGTGGGGTGTTGTGTGCACTGTCTTTCGTTCCCCGCCCTCTTGGACAACTAGGTAGATTCATACCTTTCTCCTCAAACTGGCGGCATCTCCTTCTCTCATTTGCTCTCTGGTACAATGATCTGGCTACCTGTCTGACCAAGAAAATAGAAACAATCACTAGATAATTTCCATATGCAGCTGTCTGCACCTGTAAGCTCTACCTCCTCTCCCGTGGCACTGCGAGCAATCTGTCATCCTTGCTCCTGTCAGAACCCCCTGCCCTTTGTGCCATGAGTCCCGACTTCTCTCTCCTGCACTATCCATTTTCCATCTCTGGTAGATCCTCATCGGCACAGGACAGAGTAGTATGTTTTTTATCTTAAAACTTTCTTTTTTTTTTGTTTCCCCCTTTAGCACTCTGCTTCTTTTCTTTTCTAGTAAAATTTCTCAAAGTAGCTGTTTTAATGTATTCTCTTGTTTCACTTTTCTGATTTTCTCCAGTGCACTCCAGTCAAGTTCTTTTTTTTTTTTTTTTTTAAGTTTATTTTGTGAGAGAGAGAGTGCATGTGCAATCTGAGGAGGGGAGAGAGGGAGAGAGTATCCCAAGCAGGCTATACAATGCCAAAGCAGAGCCCGATGCAGGGCTTAAACTCACGAACCGTGAGATTGTGACCTGAGCCGAAGTCAGACACTTGACTGAGCCACCCAGATGCCCCTCCGGTCAAGTTTTTTAAGCATTTTGGTGAGCACACCAATGTCAGGCTGTGAAAGGGTCCATCCAGTCCAGTCTGGCATTCACAGACAGGGAAACTGAGGCCTGCAGTGATGAGCATAGTTTCACAGGGTGAGGCAGAACTGGACTCCTTCTCTAGCACCCTCTCTTTGCATCATTTTATCTCCTTTATATTATCAAGAAAACAAAGCTCACACCAGAATTAAGGCCCTCCCCACTGTGACATGATCCACACTCCACCATTAGCAATCTCATAGTCACAAGGGTCCTGGGCAGCTCCTGTGGCATCCATAAAATGGGAGATGTCCTGGTCTCCATTTTAGAGCCCTCACTCTCACACTGGCAGTGAGCTGGGGTGGGATAAAGGGGGCAGAGGGGCATCCTTGCAAAACCACATTGTCTGACAGCTCTATTAGTTGGTTCGACTAAGTCCCTCAGAGGCAACCTTCACAGAGACTGAGGGTTAGAACTGTTTGATTCTAGACCTGTAACCACTCGATAAAGGGAAACAAGTAGTATGGAGCTTACAAGCAGTGTATTAACTGTCATTTTGACGGGACGTAAGGGCAAGGCTGTCTGTTCTCTTGTCTGCAGACTAAGCCATTTCTTGATCCATGGCTGCCTCGTTTTTTTTGTCAGCAGCTGAGCGAGGAGATCAGTAATGACTGTCATGGGGGCTCCTTCACCGAAAATTTCCAGATCTGAACTCATGCCAGTCTCCGGCCCCTAGAAAGCAGGAACCTGTTGTAGTTCAGAGAGGAAGTGGGCAGAACCCAGCTTTTTAAGGCCTAATGGACTATCCTGATGCTGTTAGAAATGGCTGTATTCTTCTCTCCACCCAGGATGTATCTGGTGCCTAGATCTACACCTAAGAATCACTACTCATTCCTTCAGTCTTTCTAGAGCATTTGGTGAAAATGCTTAATGGAAACTAAACACGTAAATACATACGAGTCAAATAATGCAGAATTCAGTGATGGTCTTTTTCTGCTTGAGGCAGCTCTGGCTGAGAGGATGACCATAGTCCACCCAGCCTGGCAGAGAACCCACAGATGTCTGTCCACTCATCACTGCCCACATTGGATGCTGAGGTTCTTGAGGATTTCTGCAATTACTAGCTTTGTATCTGAGTGGGGGATGGGGGAGGATCAGTGTAATTCACATAATTGAATAAAGACAGAAAACCATAAGATCATTTAAGTAGATACAGAAAGGGCATCTGGTAAAATTTGTGTTCATGATAAAAACTCCACAAACCTGGGCACCTAGGTGGCTCAGTCGGTTAAGCTTCCAACTCTTGATTTCAGCTCAGGTCATGATCTTAGTTTGTGAGATAGAGCGTGGAGCCTGCTTGTGGTGGTTCTCTCCCCATCCCTTGCTGACTTGCTCACTCTCTCAAAATAAACTACAAAAACAAAACAAAAACAATTCAGCAAACCTGTCTTCAAGTTGAAGGTATATTTACACAGAGTCTGTACTAATGTCATACTTAGTAGCGACAAAAAATTTTCTGCTCTCAATGTTTCTATTCAGTATTGTCCCAGCAGCCCCAGTCAACGCAATAAGACAAGAAAAAGAAATCAAAGGTATAAAAATTAGAAAGGCTAGTGTAGGTCACCTGGGTGGGTCAATGGGTTAAGCATCCGACTTTGGCTCAGGTCATGATCTCACAGTTCGTGGGTTCGAGCCCTGCGTCAGGCTCTGTGCTGACAGCTAAGCCCGGAACCTGCTTCAAATTCTGTGTCTCCCTCTTTCTCTGCCCCTCCCCTACTCATGCTCTCTCTCAAAAATAAACATTAAAAAAATTTTTTTACTGTTAAAAAGGTACAGTGTATGTTGTAGATAACATGGTTGTGTACACAACGCAACAGTGTCTGAATCCAAAGAGTCATTTTCAGTCCTCATTTACCTGAGCTGTTGGTCTCTCCCTCCGTGAAACATTCCTTCACTTGTTCTCCTCCCTCCCATCCCTCTGCCAACTCCTTGGCTGGATCTTACACATATGACCGGGGGTGGGGAGGCCCCAGAGCCCAGTCCTCAACCTTTTCTGTCTTCAGTTACTTCCATGAGCTCTTCTGGTCAGTGTGCTGGCGTCTAATGTGCAGGCTCCCTAAAGCTATTTAGAATAAAGAGAACAATGGCTTTTCAGGTGCTTAGTAGCCACATAGGACAGCTACATGAACAGCTCCCATAGAACATTTCCATCACAGTAGACACTTCTGTGGGGCAGCAGTGCTGTGGACCAACCATTCCTGCCCATGGTTGCCATCATCTCTCTTAGATTATTTGTACTAAATGGTGCTCCTTGTCCCCCTTCAACTGCGAGAGCCTGAAACCCTCCATCATCTTCCCATTTTCACTTGCTATAAAAGCCAATTGCCTTAAAGTGACTTTCAAAGTCCTACAACCTGCTTCTGTCCTCCCACACCTACTCCCCCCCCACCCCCTGCCCACCGGCCATTACACTTCTCTCTCTTTCTTGCGACTCTTCCAGCTATATGGCCCGGAGGCTCCTTGAACATGCCAGGTCATGCCAGCCTGCACTTCGGCACTCTCAGCTCACACATCCTTCACATTTTTACTCAAACTCTGCCTTCTTCTGACTACTTTATGTAAAATTGCAACCTATACATACACAAATTTTCTATCTCCCTTCCTTGCCTTATCTAAACATTTTTTCCTCCATAGCATTTACTATATGTGCATTTACCTTCTAGTGTGTCTTTCCCAAATGAGAGGGCAAGTTTAAACTTCATGAGGGTGAGAACTTGTTCGCTGTCCATGGCTAAACCCCAACACCTGTCACAGAATAGGCGCTTAGTGAACATTTGTTGACCAAGTGAAAAATATTCAGAAATTGTTACCCAGTAGTATTCCATGCGTGTTCTCTTTTCAGGTCATAAAGCAGTTAATGAAAAAAGAATTTACTCTCGAGTTTTCGCGCGATAGAAAATCAATGTCAGTTTACTGTACACCAAACAAACCAAGCCGGACATCGATGAGCAAAATGTTTGTGAAGGCAAGTACAGCAGATTGCAGTTGAGATGTTCTTTCCAGGATTAGGATCCTGGGTGAGCCCAGTAAGTACAGTTCCTGATCTAAATCTGTAACATTTCCAGGGCGCTCCCGAAGGTGTCATTGACAGGTGCACCCACATTCGGGTTGGAAGTACCAAAGTCCCTATGACCCCTGGAGTCAAACAGAAGGTCATGTCTGTCATCAGGGAATGGGGTAGTGGCAGCGACACACTGCGGTGCCTGGCTCTGGCCACTCATGACAACCCACTGAGAAGAGAAGAAATGAACCTTGAGGACTCTGCCAACTTTATCAAATATGAGGTTAGCTAACAAAATGCTCCTTCCCCCACACCCTGCACACTCATTGTGTTCAAACAGTGCTCCTTCAGTAAAAGGTCAAATGAGTCTTGCTTTTGCCAAGAAAGAGGTGTGGTTATTTGTTTTTCTGCAGGCCAAATGCCCCACCATTCTAATTCGGCGTGCTGCTTCCAGCATGCCTAGTTAACAGTTTAATACAGGTCTGTTGCTTTCGAGGTAGGAAAGTCCAGACTTGAGCCAAAGAAACTTGTAAAAATGATTTTGCAACTCTTAAGTAAATTAAGATGTTTTAAAAATAGGGAATATTTTTTTAAACATTCGTTAGTTACTGAAGGTCAAAATATCCAAGTTGAGAGATTTCTTCTACTCCTCTGCTCATAGTAGAGCTCTTTAATTCTGGGTGTGTGACTTCCTGAAGCACTGATCGAGAGGAATTAGGAAGAACTGGTCCTCTGGGCCAGAAGAGTGGCCAGTATCAAAATGCTCTTACTCCTTAGTATGTTTTTTTCTTCCTTTCAGGATATTATCCTGAAAGTTAAAGGATGATTTGGTTCAAGAAGGTAGTGATGTTTTTTATTCCTTTTTGGTTCATTGGAAGAAATACTATTCCTCATTGGATTTATATCTGTATGAATGTTAATCTTAGATAAGAGTCACAGCTACAGAATTTACCATAGGAAAATGGGAGAGGCCTTTGCTCTTTATGTATAACTGGTCCTTGTTTTACATTAGGGGAGAAACTAGAACTTCCTGTTTTAACGTAAGATGATTCTTTTGCTGTAGACTAATCTGACTTTCGTTGGCTGTGTGGGCATGCTGGACCCTCCAAGAATTGAAGTGGCCTCTTCTGTGAAGCTTTGCCGGCAAGCAGGCATCCGGGTGATCATGATCACAGGGGACAACAAAGGCACTGCTGTGGCCATCTGTCGCCGCATTGGCATCTTTGGGCAGGACGAGGATGTGACGTCAAAGGCTTTTACGGGTCGGGAGTTTGATGAGCTCAGTCCTTCAGCCCAGAGAGATGCCTGCTTGAATGCCCGCTGTTTTGCTCGAGTTGAGCCTTCCCACAAGTCAAAAATTGTAGAGTTTCTTCAGTCTTTTGATGAGATTACAGCTATGGTGAGTACCTTTGGACTCATGCTACACAGATACAGCAAGTTGTAATTTTGACTGTTAAATTTTTAGTAACAGCTCCCAAATTCGGAATATCTTGATTTTTGTCATGATCAGAGCTGTTTCTCTAGGGTTCTGTTAACCAGTAGTTGGCATGCTATGTACTGTTACCTTCAGGGAAGATTCTAGACTAGTTTACGATGTTGAAGTATGCCTTCTGAATCAGTCACAGGGAAATATGTGGTGATATCTAGTCTTTGTCTTGGTTAAAGTATACACGTTATCTCAAGTTTTCTAAAAATTGATTCAGGACTGAACTCCTCTGTTTTCTATTCCCAATCTTTGGATAACCCTACCTGAAATTAGATGTACTGTTGAAGCATTAAGAACTGCTTATTGGTGAGGCATTTCCGGGATTCTTCCCTTTGTGTGATTCTTCACCCAGACAAGTTCATGCTGTGGAGTGTTTGCTTTCTGTTGCTCGTCTGTGAAACTTTTTTAAAAGGTGTTATTTGAAAGAATATATTAACAGGTGTTCTTCCTTCTCTCAAAGGGAACCACTTTTCTGAATTGAATGTTGGGTGTTCAGTAAAAGTTTAAAAAAAAATGGGAGTGATAGCTTTGTATCTGTTGACGATATTTAGTATTTTTCTGATCTTTGTAAATGGCATGTTCTAGTTTCCTAGAATAGTGCACCTATTGTACTTGAGATTTGTCTGTGTAATACATGTGCTTCGTCTTTACTGCCACGTGGGTGATTTTGTGTTTTGTTTGGTAAAATAATACAGAAGAATTTGAAGTCCCCTTTGTGCCACTTCCCTCCGAAGTCTCTTCGGTAAGCTCATTCACCGGTTGTACGTTTCCCAGGTGAAGTGCATTTTGTGACACCAATTTGTAAAACTGAAAATTCTCTAACTGTGCCCGGAAGCCCAAGGCTCCATTCATTGCCCTTGCTTCAGGACAGTGAAGCCTTTGTTGGGGTGCGTGTGTGAGGTGATGGCAGGTGTGCAGAAACCAGTTCTCGCTTTCCCTTTCAGACCGGGGATGGCGTGAATGATGCTCCCGCCCTGAAGAAATCGGAGATTGGCATTGCCATGGGCTCTGGCACGGCAGTGGCTAAAACCGCTTCTGAGATGGTCCTGGCCGACGACAACTTCTCCACCATTGTGGCTGCTGTCGAGGAGGGGCGGGCGATTTACAACAATATGAAGCAGTTTATCCGCTACCTCATCTCTTCGAATGTGGGGGAAGTTGTCTGGTGGGTCCCTGCGAAAGAGCACTTGTAGTCTTTTTTCTAAAATTGGCTTGGGATGACCAGTTTTCCAGATTTGTTCATGTGGCAGCAGCTTTGGTCTTTGTGCAGGAGTCGGGAGGGAGGAGTGAGAGGAAGGAAGGTAGGGGTCATTTGGCTCACGGGAGAGCTGTCTTTGGCTGTCTTGGGCGGTGAAGGATGCCCTAGAACATAGAAATGAGTTTAACTATGGCCTTCTAACATTTTACTTTAACTCAAAATTAGGTATACTGAGTGTTTGATGATGGCCAAAAAAAGTTAGTTCAAGCAGTCATTGTTACTGTCCATTGATTTTGGGAGGAGGAGAGGGTACTAATGCTATTTAAATAGTGGCCAAAAATAATTTGGGGTCTTTCTCTTTCTTTGGGTGGAAACAGTATTTTCCTGACCGCAGCCCTTGGATTTCCTGAGGCTTTAATTCCTGTCCAGCTGCTCTGGGTCAATCTGGTGACAGACGGCCTGCCTGCCACCGCACTGGGGTTTAACCCACCTGATCTGGACATCATGAACAAACCACCCCGGAACCCGAAGGAACCACTGATCAGCGGATGGCTCTTTTTCCGTTACCTAGCTATTGGCTGTGAGTACAGTTTTTTATATTCTTGATTTAAAAAAAAATTTTTTTTTAATGTTACTTATTTTTGAAAGAGCATGAGCAGGGGAGGGGCCAAGAGAGAGCGAGACACAGAATCCCAAGCAGGCTCCAGGCTCTCAGCTGCCAGCACAGAGGCCCGACGTGGGGCTTGAACTCACAAGCTATGAGATCATGACCTGAGCTGAAGTCGGATGCTTAACTGAGAGCCACACAGGCGCCCCTATGTTGTTGATGTTTAAACGTAATCTTCATAACCCAAAGTTTTGTAAATTCATCCCTTAACACACATTTTTTTCTTCTATCCCCATATTAGGGTAGCAAAAAATGGAGTTCAGTAAACTGTACGTCCAGTTTACAGGAAAGTTAGTCCCTTGTTTTAGCATCCTTATCCCTTGAGACTTTGTGAATGAGATTTTCAGATTTAATCTAAGGGCAAAGGGATATAGGGGTGAGTCAGGGTCAGGCCTTACATCCCCAAGCTATGAAACTAAGCCCTGCTTCCCCTGAGTAGAGAAGGGTGATGTGCATTGATCTGCAGAGGTTGGTAAACACACAGGAGCCTCGACCACAGGTCATGTTCCTCTACATACATCGTTTCTGTAGACTTCATGCTCTTGGCCCAGCTGCTGATTCTTGTCCCCCAACTTTAGAAAAGTGAGGCCTACAGAGTTTAAATAACTTCCCTGGGGTTCCATAGGAAGGTGTTTTGGTTTTGTTTTAATAAGTTCACGTGATTTAAAATTCAAAAAGGACACTGGCATAGCGTGAGAAGGTTCTCAGCGAGTCAGTTGCCCTCCAGCATTGGGTTTTTCATGTGCCCTCCCAGAAAGAAGTCTAGCAAACAGATCTATTTCATGTATTGATTTTCATAAGTGTTGGCGTGCTGTAAACACTTGTGTGCTGAACCCTGTCTCCGTGTACCTTTTCCTGTTTGCTGGGAGTTGCCACATCAGTGTGTGTAGAGCTGCCTTGTCCCCATGCACCAGCTCTCTCATTCCTGCCCATAGCTGCCAGGTTAGGGGATGCACCTGTGTCGTGGTGGTGGGTGCTGCTGCATCGGCACCATCTTCACAGTGTCCAGTCCCTTGTTCTCCACTACCCCGTTGCTTTGTAGTAAACTTGTTGAGTTCAGAACTGATAGGTTGGGAGGGAGGGTGGTCCCAGAATCAGCTCTGGGTTTTTGGCATGTTGCCTGTGTTCTGCACTAACTGCTCTGACAGCATTTCCACGTAAAGGTTCTGCAAGGCCTTTGATAGAGCAAATAAGCGTACACCTGGGAGCATCAGTTTCCCTAAAAGTCCTGGGTGCTGTGATCTGAGCCAACACAGCAAGGGCTTACATAGAGTATGTGTGTACCTGCTGCCAGTTAGAGAAGGCATGGCTGTCGTCGAGGTCCCTGCCAGTTGCAGTATTTCCTTTTTCTCATAAACTCTGGAGGAAAAGTTGCCTGGTTTTTCTGTACCAGACACCCCTCTCCTTGCAGAGACCCACCGTCAGCTGCTTGGGCTGATGTGAGTGAGCAGTTGCTAGTGGCAGCAAAGCTCTCCAGTGCCATTGACAAACCAGGTCTCATCTCAGCGGGGGATTGGCCTGTGAGGCAGAGCCCGCAGTATAAGCTGTGGGCTGCAAACCCTGCCTGTGTCTGTTACCAGGTTACGTTGGCGCTGCTACTGTGGGTGCTGCCGCGTGGTGGTTTATTGCTGCCGACGGGGGTCCAAGGGTGTCCTTCTACCAACTGGTACGTATCCACCTTTCTTTCCTGTACCTTAGAGGCAAAGCATAAGATTGCCCTTGAGTTTTTGTGGTTTTGGTGCCTACCAAATCATCTTAATGCGTAAATAATAAACAGTTGCATCTAAGATTATTCTGAAGGACCAGGGCTTCTCTGGTGGATGGACTGAGATCTCCTGAGGGGGTCTGTGTTCTGAGATTTACTGTGTCACTGGGGCATGGACCTTGGAAATGGACTTGGCTGATCAGGAACTTGAATGGGTGTTTGTTGCAGAGCCACTTCCTACAGTGTAAAGATGACAACCCGGACTTTGAAGGAGTGGATTGTGCAATCTTTGAGTCCCCGTACCCGATGACAATGGCGCTGTCTGTTCTAGTAACCATAGAGATGTGTAACGCCCTCAACAGGTCAGTGAGTCCTCCACAGGCTGGGGCGAGAGCTCCCCCAGCCAGGGCCTAGGGGAACTGTGTGTCCTGCTTGATGGAGGATCTCAGGAAAGCTCCTCCCTCCCAGAAAGAAAAGAGAACAAGCAGCACCGGTTTTAAAAGCTTAAGTCGTCATCACCTCCAGGAAGTAGTGGGAGTGTTTAACCACACGTTCTTTATGAGACAGCAGAGGCCAAAAATAGGGACTTCAGAGCCCCTATACGCCAGTGCCTACAGGGAAGGTGCTCTTGCTCTTTAGCAGTGAGATAAATGGTATCATCCAATTAAGCCCATGACAAAAATGGAAATCCCAAAATAGCATTAAGCATCAAGGGCAATTGAGAGCATCTTGGAGTCCACGGAAATCATCTGTGCCGAATGAAGCCTAGATTTAAAATTGGAAGTTTGTCCTACATTTGAGCATTCTTCGTTAATTTTGCCACAGTAGAAACTTCACTCAAAAGAATTGGGTCAGTGGGCAATGCCAAGTTAGCCACTATCCTATTAAAGCATAGCTCCAAATGGTCTTTGTCACTTGTAACAAAGGTGTTTGCCTTTTGGACAGGCATGTGTCATGTCCCTCTCCTTGTTCTGCAGCTTGTCTGAAAACCAGTCTCTGCTGAGGATGCCCCCTTGGGAGAACATCTGGCTCGTGGGCTCCATCTGCCTGTCCATGTCGCTCCATTTCCTCATCCTCTACGTGGAACCTTTGCCAGTAAGCGGTGGCGGGACCAGGACCGAGCTGGGGCCTAACTGCCTGTCCTGCAAGTTTGGGAACTTGACAAAGCTTCTTTGTATTTCAGCTTATTTTCCAGATCACACCGCTGAACTTGACCCAGTGGCTGATGGTGCTGAAAATCTCCTTGCCTGTGATTCTAATGGATGAGACACTCAAGTTTGTGGCCCGCAACTACCTGGAACCTGGTAAAGAGTGTGTGCAGCCTGCCACCAAATCCTGCTCGTTCTCGGCATGCACCGATGGGATTTCCTGGCCGTTTGTGCTGCTCATAATGCCCCTGGTGATCTGGGTCTATAGCACAGACACTAACTTTAGTGATATGTTCTGGTCTTGACTGACAGTTTTACATAAAGAAGATGTTTAACTTAATCAATTAATTTTTTTATTGTTTAAAGCAACTGTCTATTTCTGCTGAATTTTCACATGAACATACTGGCTGGTGAAGGAGATTTCATACTCTAGATTTTGTTTTGCTTTTTCTGACTCCAGTGGGGCAAGATTTTCCTTTTTTATACACATAATTAAAGTGTCCATTGACATGTACAGAGAACTAACACTATTTTATGCAAATATTTTTTTGTAGATGAAAAAGCATGTACAGTGTTCTGTTTAATACTCATCCTTGTATAAAAAAAATAGTTGAGCCAGCAGACATTGTCAGCAAATTAATTGGCAGCAGATTTTAGGAAATGAATGTGTGTGGTTTTTTTTTCTAAAACTAAATAGCATGTATTGTGTCTTCTGCATGATCATCTGGATTTAATCTGAGATCACAGTCTAATTTTTATTCATAAGCCAATTTTTCTGCACTGAGCAGAGTACTGCTACCTCAGTCAGTATTTTTTGGTTTGCCACTCCCCTCACCCCCTGTGGCCCCCATTCACTTCCACCCCCACCCCCCACACTCCCAGCCCCGCTCGGCTGCTTCTCCTGTAGGGTTTTGATGGTTCTGTTTACATCAGTCTTAACAAGAGGTATGCCTGTTCTCGCTTGTGCAGAAAACATTGTTCCAGATACAATCGACTGGGTTCATGTCCCCCCACGTAGTTTTTAAGGTTATTTATTTAAATGTCTAATGTATTTTATTGTAACAGACATTGTTTTGCCAACATTGCCTATTTCAGTGGCACTTCACAATCTAGTTTAAAAGGAAAATAAAACATTTTAAATGGACAGAAAAATAACTGTCTTGTTTTTAACTTTTAAGTGGCTTAGCTTGAACTATCTAACAGCCGTGTCCAATTTTCTCTTAAGTTCTTAGCTCAGAACTTTAGCTTTACTGTGCTCTAGGGGAAGAAAGATCCTGTTCTGCTGCATAGGTAGTTGTAGGAGTTCATGTATATGTACCAGTTGTCATCTGTGATACTTTTTATGCAAGTTTCTGCTGGCCTGTTGTAGCCTGGTGTAGAGAACATAAGGGCGCGTGCGTGTGTGTGTGTGTGTGTGTTTTTGTAAAATCTGTAAATAGCACATGACCAAATGAACATATTGTATAGAACTATTTTTATTTGAATGTGGCACTAACCAACACCATGTTACTATGATAAATGTTTGCGCATGTTCGAGATCAGTCTTACCAACAGTGTGTAAGCCATTAACTGTCCTAACTATGGTGTTTTCCTCCAATGCCTTCCAACATCATCAACTAACGTGAGTATTCCCTGGAATCCAGATGCTTTAGCCTAAAGGTGACTGCCACCGAGTGAGCTAGCTGTGTGACATGAAAAAGCCCCTTGTGTCATGCACTGCTGTGCTCTGTGACAGTCTCTGAGTGCAGCAAGTGTACGATGCGTGGTACCTGTGCACACGGGGGCTGGGTTAGCTGACGCGAGGTGTGACATCTGTAGGCTCCATGCGCTGCCTTGGTCAGTGGCACAGCCGGATGTCAGGGAGAGCCTGGGGAGAGAGAAGCTCATTTTGCTTTGGTCCAACTTACAGGCTGAGAGAATGCTGCCTTTGCTAATGCCAAGATGAGGACTCTCAAAAACTTGTGGTTCTTTGGTCTTTACTAGCTGCAAGGATTCATCCAAGAACCTTGCTACCTGGTTCATTAAAAAGCAAAAATCTGGGGCGCCTGGGTGGCGCAGTCGGTTAAGAGTCCGACTTCAGCCAGGTCACGATCTCGCGGTCCGTGGGTTCGAGCCCCGCGTCGGGCTCTGGGCTGATGGCTCAGAGCCTGGAGCCTGTTTCGGATTCTGTGTCTCCCTCTCTCTCTGCCCCTCCCCCGTTCATGCTCTGTCTCTCTCTGTCCCAAAAATAAATAAATGTTGAAAAAAAAAAAAAATTTAAAAAAAAAAAAAAAGCAAAAATCTAGTGAAAGCAAATAGTTGAACCAGTCAGTTCGTGTATCCAATAGGTTGGTCTCAAGTAGGCCACCTCTTTTCACCTTCTGGGTCCTATGCTTTGCAGCTGGGACTTGTCTTCTCTCTCTCCAGGGTACGTTAAAGCAGAGTTATTTAGGGCATGGCTCTACTAGCAACCAGCCTTGTCCGTGAGCCAGGGCGAAGGAGGCCTAAGCAGGAGCTCCCTCCCCATGAGGCCCTGAGTGTTCCTGTGAAGGCTCTGGAGGCCCAGATTTGGGACCAGCCAAAAGATGTGATGTAAAGGCTTCCAGTTTGGGGGAGAGTTGGTGGGAATCATCAAGCGGGGCAGGGTACTGCCAACTTGCAAGGTCCGAGTGTAAGGGGACAGAAGTCCCATCCTAACTGCATGAGGTCTCTGAGAAAGGGAGGTTGGTCGGTTTGGCAGAGCGTGTAACAGGGAAGAGGATGGGTTTTGCCAGTTTCGGCATCATGAGGCCTAAAGACCAAATGCAAGGAGTGTGCCTTGGCTGCAAACCAGAACAGGATGTCTGAGCTTGTTGGGTGGTGTGCTATTCAATGGAAACCAAACTTACCCAATAGTCAGCTTTTCCTGACTTGGTTCCTCGAAGTAGTAGCCTTTACAAAAGAAGTTAAATGTTGTTTGCTGCTGTCGGAGAAATGCACAGCTCCACATCAGCCTGGGCAGGCTGTTGCCTTGTGGTTTCTCAGCTTCAGGCCCATCCAGCCTGGAGGCAGTTTCAGCACCCGCTTCCCTCAGCCCAGGCAGCTAGGAGCATCCCCTTGTGCCCTCTGCTTCAGGCTTTGCCACATCAGCGCCTCCTCAGCAGTTGTACTGTTGTGGACGCATCCAGGGCCTCGGGCCTCCCACAGTGAGGGGCAGGTGCCCAGACCAGACCCATCCTCACCCAGCACCTGCAGGAAATTCCCAGGTGGCCTCTGCTTTTGCCGCCATCAGTACCGGTGTCCTTTTCAGACCTACCAGAACTTGTTCGTGTTCTCACCGATGGGCAGGTAGGCCTTGCACGGCTTCTTGGTTAGGCCTTTGCCTAAAAGATGGCGACGTCACACATCCTCCAGGCGCTCATCTGCACAGTGCAGGTGATACTTTCTATAGAGAGCTGCGTGAGCTCACAGACAAGCAGGGCGAGTGCCAGCCTCCCCGCAAGCAGCTGCTATCACATCACCCTCAGGGGCCTCAGCTCCCTGAATGTCCTTTAGGCGGCAGACCTTCTGGAATATGAGACCACAGGCATTAGCTCGGGGTCTGTAAAGCGGCTCCCCACTGCCTAGAGCCAGAGGGGTCTGCAGCGCCCATGGGCTAAGTCGGCCAAATCAGCTGTTGCCTTTTTAACATAACCACCAATTTTGTCAAAGCCACCACCGCTCGGCCAGCCACAGGAATGGGGTGGGGAGGAAGGGGAGGTAGAGGCTTCGCACTCAGCCGCACTGCTCGCCTGTGTGTCACCCTCCTTACCGTCCACACTGCTAACCGAGAACTCTTTCCCCTCTTGCCCATTGCCCTTCCGTGTCTGAAGCAAGAATGTGTCTGCCTGGTGGGGTTCTTCCATGAGCCAGGGTGGCCTTTGCTCTGTAGCCAGGCGACATGAAGGGTTTGTACCAAGCCAGTGCTTCTGGCTGCTGCCTGATGTAGGCAGCACCTCAGGGACAGTTAATCAGAAATGCTGGTCTTGAAATCTTAAAAAAATCAAACTGAACATTCCTTTTCACCATTCCTTGTCACTATTAATCTTAAATGGTTATTCTAACATTTCCTCCCCATATTTCATAAAGCTGATTTCCTCTCTCTTTCCTTTTCAGCAATACTGGAGTAACCGCTTCCTAAACCATTTTGCAGAAATATAAGGGTGTTCGGTTGCGTGCATGTGCGTTTTTAGCAACACATCTACCAGCCCTCTGCATGATTGATGTTGGGGGAAAAAGAAAAGTAGAAAAAAGTCCCCAACTCATTGTGTGTTATGTGGAGGAAACGTGTATTACCAACGGGTTTAGCTTTTAAATCAAAATAATAATTACAAATGTACAATTTAGCTTAATGAATCAGAAAGCCTCTCCAGCGAACTTTGGTTTCTTTGCTGCAAGAAGACTGAGGTTTTGAAACCTTATCTAAGAACTTAGAAGCCATCAGCCAAGTCTCCATATTTCTCTGTGCAAAATGTCATAGCTTATATAAATGTACAATATTCAATTGTAATGCATGCCTTCAGTTGTAAGTAGCTAGATTTCTCTATGGTGTCATTTAAACATGCTACTTTTTAATTGGCTCTGTACAGTTTGCTTATTTATAAATTTATTGAAAACACTGCAGGTGTTGAAAGGTTAAAACGTAGGCCTCCAGTTCATAACTTCAGTTATTTTTTTTGAGTGTGCAAACGGCTATTTTGCACTGTATTAAATGTAACTTATTTAATGAAATCAGAAGCAGTAGACAGATGTTGGTGCAATACGGATATTGTGATGCATTTATCTTAATAAAATGCTAAACGTCAATTTATCACAACGCATGTTTGACTTTAGACTGTAAATAGAGATCAGTTGTTTATTTCTGTGCTGGTATAGCAACAAGCATTGCACAGACATGGTTTCAGGTAAATAAATCTATTCTACGATAAGTTCACAGTGTGGTGCTGAGTGTTCTCATGCAGGAGGGGTGGGTGATACGCACTGAGGGCCTCCAGCCTTGCACCCTGAAGAGTTTTGGCTTCCACTGGGGGAAGGTCTTAGACTTGACTTTCTGGGTAGGAGAGCCAAGTGGTAGGAGGTCTGCTTGTATGACACGAGATCTGCAAAATGGTCTCCCTTCAAGTATGGGGAAAGCCGAATGTGAATGTCTTATTGTTGGGGTTTTCAAAGATAGTTGCCAGCAGCTTGGAGGATGTACCAATGGAGAGATGCTTCTAATACTGTTCAGATGGCAAATGTAAAATCCTACACTTCTGTGAACAGATCAACAAACGCTAGCGTTCACCCATTTGATGGTTACTTAGTGCTCCTCTACCAGGCACAGGGTTGGGGTGGGGTGTTTCTCGAATTTCCTAATTTCCCTAAGATGAGTTGTTTTTTAAAGTGTTTTTTTGATAGAGAGCAAGCCGGGGAAGGGCAGAGAAAGGGAGAGAGAATGCCAAGCAGCCTCCGCACCAATGCCGCCGAGCCTGATACAGTGCCCGAACCACAAACCACGAGATCATGACGAGCCAAAACCAAGAGTCAGATGCTTAACCACCCAGGTGCCCCCCCTCCACCCCCGCAGAGGATTCTTATTTGTTGTGAAAAACAAAACAAAAACAGGCAAGGATAGATGATACTATAAACCTAATAATACAAGTCCTAGCAACTACAGATATGAAGGAAACATTTGATAAAATTTTTTATTTTTTTACTTAAAAAAACAGTATCCATAATTGCTGGAAAATAAACCACAAGTACTGACACGACCAGAATTATACTCACCATCCGCTATTGCTAACTAAGCACTGTCTGGACGGTCACTGTAATCCGGCAAGAGAAGGGACAATGCCTAGGAGTGAACAGAAAGCCCCGAGAGTCTTACTAGATCAATGGTAGTGTCTTGTTCATAGGAAAGTTTAATAACTCAGGGGGAATGAACATCTTGAGATAGATGATACATAATTCATGGGTTAGTGATAAATACTAGCACACATTTTAGTCAAACAGACTGATTCTAACAAACATGAAGGAAGAAAAAGAATAGCAAGGATGTGCACCAAACCCCTCAAACATTAAAGCTCCAGCCTTTGAATGCTCAATTTGGAAAGGTGGCATTTCAGCTTAGTAGGTTAAGGTTGGGTTATTCACTATGTCACTGGTCATCTTGAGAAACACACAGCTGTATCCCTTGTACTCAGTTGCAAATGGATCAAAAGATCTGAAAAATGAAACTATGCCCCCAAAAGAAAAATAGCTAAATGACATAAGAAAACCTGAATGGCTTATAAATATGAGAAGATGTTCAGCCCCAATGGCGAAATCACAAGGAGCTAGCATTTCATGCCTGGCAGCTGACAAGGCGGCCGTCTTTACCCTGCAGAACAAATACCCCACAGTGAACTTAGGGATGTCCTCACCATCCAGCCCAGCAGGCCCACTCCCATGCCTACCTCAGAGAATCCCTCCCGTGTGCTGCAAGAGCCACACCAGCATGTTTGTAAAAACACTGGAGACAACCTCAGTGACCAACAGCAGGAAAACCAAGAAGTGCCTCTGAGACATGTTCACATCACTCAGCAGCAATGAAAATGAGTAAACTGGAACAGCAGATAGCGACATAAATCTCCCTGCACAGTGGAAACCAAGTGTAGTGTATACAAAGTTCAAAATACGCACTTAGGTGCTACGTATGTGGGTGTACGGTATGCCTGTTTGCATGTCTGGGGTTTTTGAAGAAAACCACACGAAGTACTCGGAGAGAACATGGAAGATGAGAAGGCTTTCCATGCGTGACAATCCCAGGAGAAAAGAGAAACGGACCATGTATAAAGGTAAACATGTGGACCAAGATACACCTCTCTAGAGTTAGGAAAACAGATTTGCTGTGCCTACGACAAAGAGCAAATTCCCTTCACATGACTGGCAAAATTCAAAGGTTGACAGCTACTGGTCTCTCCCTTGCAGCTGGTATCAGGAAACCGTATTTGTGCATATAATGAGCATGTAAACTGGCTCAGTCTTTGGAGGAGGGCAACTTGACGAATGAGATTTTTAAACATCCATACCCTTGGATCAAGTACTCGCTTCAGTGAAATCCTGCCACGTGTTCACAGAAACAATGTAATCGTGCTGCAGGATTGTGTAGCAAGAAATTGGAAATAGCCTGGATGGCCATCAATAGGCAAAATGTTCAATAAGAACATTAGTACCATGGAATATTATGCAGCCTTCAAAAAACACGAGGTAGATCTGTGTGAATGAGCAAGGGAAGATGTCCAACAGATGTCTGCCAGTGAAACGTGAAAGTACAGAACAGTTTGTATAATACTCTGTCATTCATTTTTTTAAAAAACAGGAGGAAGTTAACAGGTTCCAGTCATAATGGTTACTGAGAATAACTGATAGTGATACAGATGGCGGATGGTGGGAACCAGTTTTCTCATGTTGGTTACAGATAAGCCAGGGGAGAGGGCTAGAATGATTCATGTGGTAATGAATTACACTTGGAGACACCAGTATAAGATCCTGTTTCACTTGATATTGATATAGATGATCCTGTATAGAAATACTTCTAGTTATGTGTATATAAGCACATGTACCTCACACCATCAACTGAGAGGGCCGGGAAGCAAGACACTGCAGCAGCAATGAGCATACTTAGCTTCAGGTTTCTGATATCATTTCTCCAATGAAAGGAATCAGGAATCAAATCTGCTTAGAAAAAAGATGGGAGTCTAGGGCCAGGGCAGAAAATGTACAACACACACCTGGAGAACACTGTAGTGTCAGGAAGTGCAGATGGGCTTAAAAAACAACAACACGTCAATGATCAAAGACGAGGTTGTGTCAAAGGGACAGAGGAACTAACTGAAAACGTTCTGCATGGCCAAAGCTAAAACAATTTCAGCAACAAAATAAAGTAGGACTAGATTATCATCCAAAGTATAAAATAAATATCCATCAGTCTCTAGTGACATAAGCAGGAGAGACTAGAAATCTCCCATGCAGAAGAAATCCAAGTAGCTTCTGCAGAGAACTCTGCCCTTAGGGAGGCGAACCATAACTCCAGTTCCTTAAGTGTGAGCTATGCACAGTGACCGCGTTCCCTGGAGTACATACAAGTGTGGACGAGGGAGAAGTTAACCCACAGTGGAGAAACCTAACAGACACTACCTCAGCCAAGTGATGTCATTCGAGAGCATGTGCCCTGGATGTGAAGTGAGGAGAATGGCATTTTACCTGTGGTCTTCCCCCCACCCCCCACCCCCAAAAAAACACATAACCTCAGTCTAATCAAAGAGAAAACACCTGACAAATCCCAAAGACAGACTGCAAAATACCTGACCTGTACTCCTTAAAATTGCTGAGATCATCAAAAACAAGGAAAATCTGAGAAACTATCATAGCCAAGAGGAGCCTAAGGACACAGGACAACTGAATAATACAAGATCCTGGATGAGATCCTGGAACAGAAAGAGGCAAAAACTAAAATCTGAATGAACTATGGATCTCAGTTAATAGTAACGTATAAATACTGGTTCATAATATGTAAGTACTGTGACAAATATCATGTAAAATGTTAGTAACAGGGGAAACTGGGTCTGGGTCATATAAGAACCCTCCGTACCATGTGCTCAATTTTTCCATATGTCTATAAATATTCTAAAATAAATAGTTTATTTTAAAAAGCTGAGATAAATATTTTTTTACTCTTTATAGGAACATCAAAGAACTACAAGAGAGTACAGAACTTCCGGGCCAAAATCTAAGCAGCAGCAAGGAGAATCAGAATATCCAAGGTCTCTTTTCCCCTTGTGGCATCTACCTCTCCAAATAAGCTAAGCTGTGAAAACGAGCAGGGGTTTTGAGAGCTCGCAGAGTAGAAAAGGCAAAGTCAAAATCCAGGGCCCAGCAAAAGTGAGAAGTCTCATAGGACATTAAGCTGTGGCCCCAAAGGGCTAACACCTTAGGATAAAGGCAAACCAGATAATAAACCTGCCTTCCTTCCCCGAAACAAAGGGCTGCAGGCCCTGCCGTGGTACCAAGCAGAACCAGAAAAATACCCACCCCTGGAAGGGGGTGTAAACACTGGCTATGGAGGATCTGCAGCCTCGAGGCATGAATTTAAAGTCACAGGCAGTATCCCTGAGCCCCAGGCAGAAATAAGTGTAAATCCTCCCTAGAGGAATATGCACCTTGGTTTTATGTCTTGGAAGACCTACGCAACTATTTTACCAAGTGGCCTATAGTAAAAGCTCACCAAATACACAACAAGGTACCATGAGGGAGAAGCAGCAGGGAGAAACACACACTAGAGACCGACCCAGACTTCACATATTAGAAATATTAGAGATCAAAAAACACCCCCTGGTTTATTTTGTTTCAAAAGAATAAACCTACTCGAAAATCTGCAGGAGACAGGAAATTCTAAAGAAATGAACATATAGCAGATATGAAAATCAAATGGAATCCTAGAAATGAGAAGTACAATCACAGAAATTAAAAACTGCATGGATGGGTGTGGCATCAGAGTAGACACAGCAAAATAACAAATGAAGAGGAAGACAGATAAGAAGTTGAACCAGGGGCACCTGGGTGTCTCAGTCTGCTAAACATCCAACTCTCGATTTCAGGCCAGGTCATCATCTCATGGTTTGTGAGTTTGAGCCTCAAATCAGGCTCTGCGTGACTGCATGCAGTCCACTTGGGATTCTCTTTCTCCCTCCCTCTCTCTCTGCCCCTCCCTAACTCACGCACACATGCAAGCCCTCTTTCTCTCTCTCTCTCTCTCTCTCTCTCTCTCTCTCTCTCTCTCTCTCTTTCTCTCTCTCTCTCTCTCCTCAAAATAAATGAATAAACTTAAAAAAGAAATTTTAATTAAAAAATGATTAACCAGAATGCAGCTGAGAAAAAGAAAAAAAGAAAATATAGAAGAAAGATTAAAATACCTGGAAGATAGACTGAAAAGCTGACAAAGTCAAACATACATTTCATCATAGTTTCAAATGACAAAAGTATGAGAAGGGTATTATTTGAAGAGATAATGACTGAGAATTTTCTAGAGCCAATAAAAGACAGCAGTCTACAGATGCAAGAATGCCAACAAATCCCAAACAGGATAAATAAAAAGAAATCCTGCCCCAGACATGGTATATTGAACTGCACAAAATCTAAGACAAAGAGAAAATCTTAAAAGCAGCAGAGTAAAAAAAGAGACATTACCTTTACCTTCACAGGAGGGAGTGACACCGCTGACTTCACAGTATCAGTAGAGGCCAGGAAACTGTGGAAGGACAGCTTCACAGGATGAAAGAAATTACTGGCAACCCCTAGATTCTAAACCTGGAAAAAAAAACATACACTATTTAAAGAATCAAGGTAAAATAAAGAGCTTTTCAGACAAACAAGAACTGTGCTTCACCCACAGACTCTCACACTAAGGGAATTTCTAGATGGGGGCAGAGGTAATTGCCCTAAGTGACCTGCGGCCTCTGTGACGCAGGACCCACGAAGAATATACTGGCCAGCTTCAGATGCAGATACACCGGTAAGTATGTTGCTATTCCTCGGGTGAGCAGAAGACAGAGAGAGGCAACACTAACAAATCAACAGAAGGAGAAAATGAAAGAACAAATAGGACAATAGGAGCTGACAGGAAATCCCAAATATAATTCATAACTCTCTACGAATATCCTAGATGTGTTATTTCTGTCACAGCTATTGCTGAAAGAGGGATTTCAGCCTGACCCAGATGTTTCTGTTTTGAAAAACAATCTGTGCCTCTAACGTGATTCCCTGAAGCACTGAAGAGACACAAACCCATCCAGAACTCTGCTAGGAACGTTGGGGAAGCTAAATTGGGTCGCTTTTCCACCAAAATTAGCAGAAATTATAAAACACATTTTGTAATTTCAGAAACTACTCAAAATTACTTCATTTAGGACTAAAAATATACAAAATTTAACATTTATTACCTCTTTGGTATTTATAAATCATGACCTGTTAAGAAAGTTTTTTTCCATTAAAAATTGTTTACTTTTTAAATAAACTCTGCTGATGAACTAGCCAACTACAAAAAGGGGGGTGATATACACACAAGCTTTGGCAACTTAAGATTATTTCTAGAAAAATACACAAAAAAACTATTGACTGTGGTCACTTCTACAAGAGGAAACAGGGAGAAGAAAGGCAGGCTGGGTTAATTTTACCATATGCTTTCTTGAGAATTGTGAATCTAACTTAAAAAATATATTAGAACATCTGATACTGACAATTTTATGGAAAGACAAAGCTAAAAATAGCCAAAACACAACTAAAAATAACATCAGCGGTTCTTCTTCTTCCAAATACCAATCTCTATAAAGTTATAGTAATTAAGATAGTGCAGTGTAGGTGCGGGGATACAAAAATGACTAATGGTACAGAAGGGAGGGCGCAGAGACAGGTGTGCTCCTCCAGGAACACCTGATTTGTAAAACAGCTGGCATCATAGGTTGGTGAGAAAAGTAATTTTGCAGTAACGGATGGTTATGCATGTTTAAACATGAATGAAAAAAATCAATAAAAATGGATCCCTACCTTACACCATACAGATGGGAGAATAGATTTTTGACCCTGAGATAAGGATTTCTTAAGAATTAGAAAACACAACTATAAAGAAAAAGATTGATAATATTTAACTACATTAAAATTAAGGCCCTCTGGGGGCGCCTGGGTGGCGCAGTCGGTTAAGCGTCCGACTTCAGCCAGGTCACGATCTCGCGGTCCGTGAGTTCGAGCCCCGCGTCAGGCTCTGGGCTGATGGCTCAGAGCCTGGAGCCTGTTTCCGATTCTGTGTCTCCCTCTCTCTCTGCCCCTCCCCAGTTCATGCTCTGTCTCTCTCTGTCCCAAAAATAAATAAAAACGTTGAAAAAAAAAAATTTTAAAAAATTAAGGCCCTCTGTTAATCTGGGGCACCTGGGTGGCTCAGTTGGTTGAGCGTCTGGCTCTTGGTTTTGGCTCAGGTCATGATCTCATGGTTTGTGGGTTCAAGCCCTGAGTCAGGCTTTGCACTGACAGCACGGGGCCTGCTTGAGAGTCTCTCTGCCCCCCCCCCACCTCATTCTCTCTCTCTCAAAATGAAGAAATTTATTAAAAAAAAAAAAAAAAAAAGATCCTCTGTTAATCCAAAGATACTATAAAAAGAAGGAAAAGGAAAGCCATAAACTGGAAGAAGGTATTTGCCACTCCTATTCTGAGTTTTAACTAGACTATATAAAGAACTTCCGTTGAGTAAAAAGAAAACTCAATAGAAAAGTGGGGGTGGGTGGGTGGAATTTCATGGAAGAGGAAACACAAGTAGTTTGTAAATATATGAAATGGTCAAATTTGTCATAAAACAGAAAACTGTAAATTAAAATCACTGTATCATCTCACACCTACTCTATTGGAAAAAAATTGAGGATTGATAATACCAACTTCTGGTGAGAAAGTGGGACAAAGGACTGTGGTTATACCTGTAAATTTATTTCTTGGGATAACAGTGCGACAGTAACTGGTAAAACTGAACATGCACATACTCTGTATCCACCAATTCCACCTCTGGCTTTAGGCCTACAGAAATGTGCGCTTCTGTGCACTAAAAGACACATCCAAGAGTAAAATAGCAGCACTGTTTGAAACAAAAAATTAGGAATTGAAATGTCCATCAATGGAAGAATAAGATGGGAGTGTTACAACCATACATTACATATTAGAACATATTATTTATATTGTCTTATGTAGCAATGAAATTATATATCACACAGCAACAAAAACTGAATGAGATATCCTACAAAATGCCTGACAGTCCTCAAAATCGTCAAGGTCATCAAAAACAAGGAAAGTCTCAGAAACTTTCACAGCCCGAGAGCCTATGGACACATGGCAACTAAATGAAACATGCTATCCTGGATGGGATCCTGGAACAGAAAAAGGACATCAGGTAAAAATTAAGAAAATTTGAATAAATTATGGACTTTTGTTAACAATAATGTACCAATCCTGGTTCATTAATTATAACCAATGTACCATACCAACATAAGGAGACAATGCGCAAGGTATACGGAAACTCTGTGTACTAACCACTCAATTTTTCTGTAAATCTAAAACTTTTCTAAAAACAGTGTCTATTAATTATACATTAATGAGTTATAGCAGCATTAACATGAATCAATTTTTAAAATAATGTTAAGCAGGGCGCTGGGTGGCTCAGTTGGTTGAGCGTCCTACTCTTGGTTTCAGCTCAGGTCATGAGTTCACATCAGGCTCCAGGTCAGGCTCTGAGCTGACAGCTCAGTGCCCGCTTGGGATCTCTCTCTCTCTCTCTCTCTCTCTCTCTCTCTGCCCCTCCCCTGCTCATGAATGCACATTCATGCTCTCTCAAAATAAACAAACATGAAAAAAAAATGTTAAGCAAAAGATACCATGGAAAAACAGACAGGACCCTTTACATGAAGTTCAAGAATAAACAAATTTGTTTAGGATAAAAACATGGTAAAACACCTAAGAGTATTATTGTACAGGTGAGAACAATTAGTTCACCACTTGCAGGGTCAGAAAATAAAGGAAGTGTAAAAACAAAATTGAGAATGGTGGTTACCTCTGGCAAGGGGAGCAGGTGGAGGACAGAAGGAGGGAGGGAAAGGGCTGTGATCAGGTCTGAGCATGCAGGGGGCTTCTGGGATTGTAAAGCGCTCAATTTCTTGTCCTGGGTAGAGTGTACATGTGTATTTTATCTGTCGTTTTTTAAACACTATATGTTTTCATATACTTCTGTATGTATGCTATACTTCACAAATACACATTTTTATTTATTTATTCATTTTTTAACATTTATTTATTTTTGAGACAGAGAGAGAAAGAACATGAACAGGGGAGGGTCAGAGAAAGAGGAAGATACAGAATCTGAAACAGGCTCCAGGCTCTGAGCTGTCAGCACAGAGCCCGACACGGGGCTCGAACCCACGGACCGCGAGATCATGACCTGAGCCGAAGTCAGATGCTTAACCGACTAAGCCACCCAGGCGCCCCACAAATACACATTTTTATTAAAAAATAAAATAAAATAATTACCTTTCTGGTCCCCTGGGCAGGCTCTGGGCCCTGACACACACACCAGGCTGCTCTCCTGGACCTCCTTAGGGGGGTCTGTCTCCAAATGGCCCTGATTCAAGGTGGCTCCCCTTGGATTCCCCTAAAGGTGAATGCATTACTGGCTTGAGTATATGCCCACTGTTCTGGAAAAAGCTCCAGATTGGAAGCAGGGGAGGTCATCTCTGTCCCTTTCCATCACATAGCACCAGGCTCAGCAAAGCAGCAGCACAGGAGTGGGAAGTGGCCTGGGCCTGCGAGGATGTTGGGTATCAGCTTGTTTCAGCTTCATAAGGATGAGGCTTCAGTCTGGGCGCCACCCAGTCTAGAGGGCACAGGCCTCTCTCAGGACAGATATCTCTGCTTGATGCCACTCCATTCAATTCCTGGACAAAGTCCCCAGTGCCTCAGGGGACTGACATGGGAAACAGCCGGTGGTGGGACAAGCAGGCTGAGGTCATGGATGGAAGATGATCCCGCAGAACTAAATCTGTCACTGAGAGGGGCTCAGGGCAAATCTGTTAATTTAGCACCAAAAGAGGTCCAACTTGCAGGCCAGAGGGCAAGGCCCGTGTCCACAAGGACACTGATCCCCAGTTTAGCTCTTGGAGGCTGTTGCCCTCCCAGATGCTCCACCCAGGCCTTCAGTGCTGACATCCCTGCCACAAAGCCCCTCACACCCAACAACAGGGAGACAGAATCAGACACCCTGAGTTCTCTTCCAAAGGAACATGGAGGCACAGAGAGGCTAAGAGGGCTAGCCATAGCCACATTGCTAGTGACAGATCATGGACCTGAGGCTCCCACCTAGTGATGTAGAGGCCCTCCCTCCAAGAGGCTCAGCCCTCCACTGGGGAGAGTGGGAATCCTTCAATGGGGCACTGAAGGAAGGATGGGGACTCAGGACACAAGTAGCCAGCAAATACCCCCTCCCACACACACAATAAACCTCATCAGAGTCTTCTTCAGCCCTAAAACAAGCTAGATCTGACTTCAATCCAGGAAAACACTCCCCAGCCTAGAGCCAGGAAGGGCTATCCTGTGGGGAAAGAGGCCCCAAATCCCAAAGGCCCAAGAAAGCAAAGGCAGACACCTTGACAGACATCACCAGAGTCCACCACAAGATCTCAACTCCAGCGAGGGGAAGCAAGGTGGCAGTTTCAGAGACCAGGGAGCTAACCTAAAGCCAATAAATGGACTGACCCCCTGGAAGGACTGGGATGGCCAGAGGACACCATAGGGCCAGCCTTGGCTTACAGATTCACTGAACAGAGACAGGACCAGCCAACCAGACCCCTTAAAAATTCCAAAAGATTATACACTATCACTCCGACATCCCCCTCCTGGAAATTTACCCAAAGAAGGAAAAAGCTGTGAGCACAAAGGAGGTCACCAGAGGATTGTTTATAAAGAGACAGACACTGGAAGATTTAAGTGACCAACATGATGATGTTGCCCTTGACTGTCTGGCAATCTTTAAATGCGGCAAGGCTGAGGACCTTAGTCCATTTTCTCTTTATACCTCAGGGGCATAATGTTAAGATGTCCTAACATAAGCAAAGGGCTTGCCTTGTGGCCTGGCCCAGATGATCACTCAAATACAGTTCAAACAAGTAAAAATGATGGGAGTATGTATCACATCTAAGACTGGTAAAAGAAAAAAAGCCACTTGACACTGGTACTGGTGAGTATGCAGGAAACAAACACCCCCACCTACTGGAGAGCAATCTGACAACATCCATCAAAGCCTTAAATGCACATGAGACCCAGAGACCCAGAAATTACAAAGAATTTGACCTGTGTGTCTTTGGAATATTACGCCAAAGCACGTTCACAACAGTGCAGACTATAATTATATACAGAACTGGAAACAAGTGTCCACCAAGAGCAGAAGGATTACAGAAACTGTTCCATCCGCAGAATGAAATTCTGTGGAACTGTCAAACAAGGAAGAGCACACAGACACAAATGGCAGGAATTTCTCAGGAGGGACAGCATGACCGCTTCAGTGTAACTTTCATATACACAGACCATTAAGTAAAAGCTCAAAACTATTTTCCTAAGGTAGTACAGAACATTTATAGAGAGACTGGGATTCAGTAGAGATAGGAAAGTGAGTAGATTTTTAATTTTATACCTTTGAACTTTTTAAATCATGTGTACATTTACATGACACATATAACTACAAACATGTGTTAATGGGCCATCTAGATGACAGGCTACAGGCCGTTTCTTTACTGGCTGTTAGTTGTATACGTATACACATAAAAGTACATATATAACTATATATATATAAATATATATATATAGTTATATATGTATATAACTCTAAATATATATAAATAAAACTTACCATCTTAACCATTTTTCAGTTTGGTGGCATCAAGTACATTCATTCATATTGTGCAACCATCACCACCACCCATCTCCAGAACCTTTTTCAGCATTCTAAATGGAAACCTCTCCCTGGTAAACACGAATTCCCTATTCCCCCTCCTCCTTCCAGTCCCTGGTAACCAACATTCTACTTCGTCTCTATGAATTTTGCTCCTCCAGGGATCTTAAGTGGAATTAATAGCATTTGTCCTTTTGTAAGTGGCTTGTTTTGCTTAGCATGTCCTCAAGGTTCATCCATGTTGTACCATGTGATAGGATTTCCTTCCTAAGGCTGAATCACATTCCACTGCATATATATACTGCATTTTGTTTATCCACTCATCTAACAAAACACACTTGGGTTATTTCCACCTTTCGGCCATTGTGAATAACGTTGCTATGAACATGGGTGTGCAAGTATCTGTTGAAGATCCTGCTTCTTTTGGCTACATACCCAGAAGTGGAATTGCTGGATCATATGGTAATTGTTTAAACTTTTGAAGAACTGCCAGACTGTGTTCCACAGTGGCTGTATCATTTTACTTTCTCACTAGCAATGCATGAGGGTACTCTTATTTTTAAACTGTTTTCTTTTAATGGCTGCTAAGCAGACCAACTTGTAGGCTTCTGGCTTATTCCTGGTGTTGCTGATACTGTGTGGTTTGTGAAATAAGTGACATGTTCTGTGCTGCCAACAACTGACTTCTTCCACAGCAAATCTGGAAAAACCCCACACATCTAGTGGTGCAGCCCGAGCAGCTCAGAAACATCCAGACAACAGAAGCCTGCCGTTTTGTGCCCCAAGAGGGAATGTGGGAGCTGGTGTGCGCGTGCACACGCACACACACATGCACACGCACGCACGCACGCACCCCGCCCCACCATCCACTGCCCCTGGGCAGGGAGGCTCCAGAGAGAAGTGGAAAACCTTAGTGAGGCACTTACCTCAATGGGCCCTCCAAGTGCCAGGGATCCCTGGCTGGCCTGGCTATGGCCATGATCCCCAGAGGACACGGTGAGGTGCTTGTTGAGTCAGGGCTGTCTGTAGCCAACAGAGAATGCAGTCACCACGCAGCAGGCAGTGCCTGTGACCTCAGGGATGGCCAAGCAGCCCTGGTCTAGGCATGGCCTCCAAAGACCTGGCCAGGCAGTTGTATGGTGAGGTCCCCACAGGCCTTCTGAGGTTAAGCCTACAGCTTCTGGGACCCTCAAACCCCCACTCCCAGTTTCTCAACATTTGGACCATGGAACACCTGCATCAGAATACCAAATCAAGGTGGGAATGATTGAAGATGCAGACTCCTGGGCCCAGGCCCTGGCATTGGATTCAGGTTTGATGCTGTGCCTGGTAATCTGCATCACTGAGAAGTATGTTCAAATTTGAGAATTAACAGATTTGGGTAAAAGCCGTTCTCATTCCGAGGAAGAACTCATTGGCAGGAGTGTGGCTCCCAAACTAAGGCTGGCAAGGAGAGCTCCTGAGAAGCTCCTGACATTAACCAGATCTGCCAGGTCCCTGGCACAAAGCAAGAGTTCACAGTGTGAGAACCCAAGCCAGAGGGCAGGGAGCACCCTTCCTTAGGACCCTGCCTCTCCACTTAGCTGAGGGACCTCCAGGAGAAAAAGGCAAGAAGGCTTTGGAGTGATCCCACCAGCCCCCAATTCCTGAGGGGAAGACAGGCAGTCTGGCATTTACCCTAGTAATGATAACGTGATACACAATGGGCACCGTACTCAACTCCTTGTGGGCTTATTGAGTCCTCAGCCCAGAAGATATGGGAGCCCACACCAAGGAACCTAACTACTTGGCTCCTGACCTGCAGCTCTGACAGCGGGACAGCAAGGACTTTTAGAATGTAGCCTTACTCCAAACCAGTGCTATGATCCAGCTGCAAGTGGTTGGGGTAAAAGACAGGATCAGTTAAAACATCCCTCTCCTCATAATGGTGTGTGAAACTCCAGACACCAGAATATCTCTGGTGACTGTAAGCACTTGGGAGGCCATCACTTGTCAAGATGCTTCATCTCCTGGAAGGTGGCTCAATGGGACAACCAGAGCGCTGGGCAGCCTGATTCTGTCCCTGCTTCATGGAGCTCCCTGCCCTCATAAGATTTTTTTGTGAAACCAAGTGATAGCAGCAATGCCAGGTGAGATCTTCAAGTCACACTCCTCCCATTCTTTGATGTGAACCAATCCCACATCAGGTGCTCTCAAAATGTAGCTTCAGTCGCCTCTTCTAACCTGGTTGTGACACTGACACGGTCCGGGTAGAACTGCTGGAGCTGTAGTTGGGAAGGATTGGAGGGATCCAGCCCAGGGTGTTGGTGGGATGGAGGTGCTGGGGATGATCCAGGGGCTCCTAGAAGAGCTGAGGGCCAGCCCAGGAAAGGGGAGAGGAACATGCTGGGGCTGACAGAAGGTAATGTGCAGGGCCTGGGCTCTGAGGCACATCCTGACCCCATGGGAACCTCAGAGGGAACAGTGACAAGCCTGACATGCAGAAACATGTAGGCTGGATGTGGCCAGGCTTCTTCCCCTAGCCAGGGGAATGGCAAAGATGTTTCACCTTTTCTTCCAACGCACAGACTGGTTAACAGCTGCTAGGAGGCAAGGCGAAGGCCAAGAAGCTACATCCAGAGCAAGCACTGAGGCCAGTACGCAGTGCCTTCTCGGGGCAGTATGCTCACCTGGAATGACCCCAACTGCTGGCTGGGCTCTTTAGAGACTGCTTGATCAAATGGTGCTGCCCAGGCTTTAAGTCTCATACTGAAATATACTTGAACAGTAACTTTTTTTGCCCTTATAGTTATCAGATGTTCTGAGCTCCTAAACTACCGTACACGTCCATGGTTTTTACACTTTAAGACAGAACTTTCCATTTACATCAAAATCACCTATTGTACCACCTTTGAATAATTTTGTTTTAGTGAGAATTTGGGGTTAGCTGTGCCATTCTCCCCACCTTCGCCTCCAAGTTAAGGATAGAGTGAAAAGCACTGCATCTGAAGAAACAAGGGGAAGACGGTAGGCGAACTCTCCCAGCACCAAGCCCAGGGAACGCGCCCCCTGCTGACCCGGTGACAGAATGCTGAAACCATACACAGACTTTAGTGCCTCTGACAGAACTGGGAGGAACCAGTCTAAAACAGGCCAAAGACTCACCCCCCGGGGGAATTTAACCAATCAAAAATGCAAATAGATGAATTAGCTCAATGTTACCCGAAGTTACCAATCCTCCTGGCTCCCAAAACTCTGGGAAGAAAGGGAGTGTATTTATGGCAAATAATTCTGGGGCTGAATCAATGCATTGTGAGAGACCAAAAAAAGTAAGAATCTATAAAGGGCTTCCATTCTGATCAACCCAACACCATTACTGTACAAAAAACAGTTTTATTAGTTAATTACCCCAGGTGTGCCTCTGGTCATGCTCTAGGTCACACCTGTTTCTCAGATCCGGCCCAGGCTCATAGGCAAGTTACCAGATTAGCAAATAGGAAAATTGTTCTGCAAAATAGCAACTGTCAGCTTAAGGCATTACTAACATTGCAGAAGGAAGCAAGGTTACTAGGGAAGTTTGGACAGCTCAGGATGATGATTTCCGGGACAGGAAACCCGCTCTGAAAGGGCCAGCCCATGCTGCTGTCTGACATGGGAGAGGACGCTTTTGCTCTGGGTGACAAGTCACTCCTTTAAACTCACCCACAATGTCACAGACAAAACACTGTCTATTCCTCAAGCTTTCAGATTTAGAAATTAGTTATATAAAAAGCACTCTGTCCCAGAAGCCCTGGCACATCTGCAGGCCTCCCAGAGAGCTCACTCGATCCTCCCTGGCTGGAGCAGGGGAGGACAGAGATAGATGGAAGGTTGGTCAGGCTCAGTTTTTAAAAATGAATTCACTACTAGAAATACGGAGCGAGGGGCAGAGACCCCCTGCTGCAATTACATGCGGAATCAATGTCCTCCCAGAGAGCGGGCTCCTCCGGGCTCCTTCAGTCCACGGAAGTGCTCAGAGCAGGGCAGGCCAGTGTGGCCACAGAGCTGCCGCCTGCCTCACTGCATGCCGAACCACTGCTCCTGGTCAGCCCACTGGGCCGCCTCACTGTCGCTGCCCTCCAGGTCCCCTTCTTCCCCACTCCCTTCCATGTCGTCCACATCCTCCTCCTGAGTGGCATCCGTGGGACTCTCCTCCTTCTCCATCTTCTGCATCCCCTCTAGAGACTTCTGGTCATTGGGGTCCAAACTAGGGGACAACAAAACAAAGGAGAGGCCTGAATCTCTGCCTTGCTTCTTGCTGGCTGATGCGTCATCTCCCTGGCACGGCAGTGAAATGACCACCCAGTCACAGAGAAACTGCTAATGCCTGGCCTCTCCAAACAACTGTGGTTCCACAGGCAGGATCGAGGGAGTCCACCACTAGAAGTGAAAAAAGGCGTCTTGTCCTAATTTTTAGAATTCTTAATTTGAGTTTTTCTCCACGTATTTCTTAAACATTATTAGCCCAGCATTCTGCTAGAGGAAGATACTAGATAACACAAATGAAAAAGCAGCAAACCACCATTAACAGAAAAATTCAAATGTAATTTCTTAACAGTATCAGATTTTTAGGCTACAAAGTTACAAAATAATACTTATTTTTCTGTGAGTTAAGGTGTTTCACATTCTTCTGACATAATTAACCATATCAGCATTTCAGTAGTCAATCAAATCATGCTTACCATGGAACAGATTTGTCAACTCCTAAGTTAGACCCCAGGACCCAAAGCTACCCCCCTACCCAAGCATTCGAGTTTAGCAGCTGAGTCATTACACATGCCCAAACCCCCAAAGTTCAGAGGCTCCAGAACATTTATTTGACTTCTAAGCAATTCTTCCTCTTGCCTTTGTGGTTACCATCAAGGCCAGCGGGTGTCCAATCTCTAGCAAATCCCACCTCTAATGAGTCCTGTTCCTACTTACATAACTGTAGATTGATTTGTTACCTCTTCCCTGAAAACTTCCATACAGCTCTCACCCACACCCAGGGCTCCCAGCCCTATGGGCTCCCACCTTGCCTTCTAGAGACTGCTATGAAAGCACTTAGCACGTGGCATCGATCAGTCTGCACGCCTGAGACCGAGAGCTCCCGGAATCACAGCATACCCAGTGGTTACTGAGATGCCAGGCACATGCATGGTGCTCAACTGCTGAACAAGTAAATGGATGTGATCAGACTCAATTAAAGACAGGCCTTCACCATAACTTTATAGACACGGAGACAACCCTCAAAGAAATCACTTCTATGTTAAACAGTAAGAATACCACTATTTATTTAGTATTTACTATGTACCAGGCACAGCACTAAGAGCTTTACATGGAATAATAATTTAATCCTCATTTAATCATTTAATACCTAATAAGGTAGATATAGACAAGGAAATCTGTTAGTAACTTGCCCAATATAACAGGTGTTGTGAAGGTAGTATTCAAACTTCAGAGCTTAAGTTCTTAACTACTACAGTAGATAGAAACATGGGAAAGTACTTACAATACTTTGATTTGAAAAAGCAGAATATAAAATATATAACTACATATACCCTATAAAAATACGTTTATGCATGGGTGAGGCCAGGAAGATGATCTACACAAATGAAAACTGATGATATAGTGGTGTGGGCTGGTTAGGAGTGAAACAGTTCTTTAATGTTGCTAATATACTTTATGAAATTATTATTTTTTTTTTTTTAGAAGTTATGAACTCACAAATAACTCTTCTACCATTACTATCATTACTCTGTTTTCAACCATGGGCACAAAAGTGTGTATGTTTCCAGAACTCCTGTTACATAGTTCCCTGCCTCTTCTACCCCTCATTGACCTTCCCCCCCATGGGAGGCTAAGTGCCTACCTTAGTGCTATACTATATTGGTCCATTGCTTCCTGATACTCATTGACAGCTACAAGGAAATCTCCTAGGATCCGATGCAGGACACAGTCACTCTGATTAGCTAGTGCATTCCTCAGCAAAGCAATTCCATCTTCATATTTCTGTTCTCTGCCTGAAAAGAAAAAGACCCTCATTTTCCTACTTACACAACATTTTGAAAATATACTCCCATCTCAAATCATATACACAAAACCACAACAATGATTATAATCCAACAATCTATCTGTAGATGTCCTTAAGAGAACAGTGGTGTGGCAGGAAATAACAAGCTCATATGAATTCCTCTTCTATTAGGAAATGTACAGCCTGAGTTCTGATTTTGAAAAATATACTCTTAACCTAAGTTCAAATAAAAAGCCAAAATGCATTTTATTTGCCAAACTAGCCCAAACCCAGGACTTTATCATAAATTAGGACTAAAACAACCAAAGCTAAAAGGAAGTCATAAGCAAATCCAGATGGGTCAAAACAGTTCAAGCTGGCTAAAACCAGTTATATTTAGCCCAAACTAGTTCAGGACAACCAAGACCAGATCAAAGTAAGCTGAACAGGTACCAACCAAGTATAGCTGGTTTGAGCCACTCAAAAAGTCAGTCACTGCCAATCCAGGCCAGTTTAAGCCAGCTACATTTGGTTGTATGGACTCAAACCTACTGTAAAAAGGCACACACCTGACTGGTCATCTGTAACCAGCTGGGACCAGGAAATCCAATGAGATCAGGTTTTATATAATTAACGACAAAAGGGAAGTAAATAAGATACACTTACTAAGTAGTTCTGCTTTTTTCACCACAGCCTTAATGTAATCCGGCCTTTGGGTCAGGGCTTTATCTAATAAAGTTTTGGCTTTCTCCTGTGTCACTGGGTCTTCAAGACAAACAGTGGCTAAAAGGGTAAGGGTCTGTGCATTTGCTCCTAGAGTTTTGTAAACGTTGTTAGCCATTACCATTGCTTCACGAATACTGTTGGAAGCTAAGTAACATTCAATGAGACCTGAAAAAATAAAACACAGAAAGCTCAACCACATTACCATTCCAAGCAATGCTTCCACTCTGACAGCCTTCCAGAATGTAAACCTTCAAAGTTTCAGACAAAGGGCAGGCCAGGGGAAAACTCTGATGATGAGATCAGACTGGAGAGTAGTCTAGATGGAATAAGTGCTCTTCCCCAGAGCACTTGAGGGATGCGGAAAAAGGCTGCATGCACTGCAAAGGCACCTTTAGTTAGCGAAGGAAACACACATAAGTAAACTGAAGCATGTAGGCAGCCCAGCTGAATGATAGAGGAACAAACGAGACCCTAATCATTACTTGAAACAGAGATGGTGCTGACAACAAAACCCAAGGTTCTACTGCCCCTTAATGAACCATTGATTTCCAGCTGTCTTCAGTCACCTTTAGTCCTAGGCTTACATGGAAGAGCTCCTAAGTTCCAAGTGAAATCCAGTTCTACAAAACTACTAGTTTGGCGTAGTTTTCTACTAACAGACTTAGGGAGCAACCTAAAGAGAAGGACAACTTTTCATTTAAAACATAAAAGCTATCTCAAAAGACATTTGCTGAACGTTTCCCTAACCTAGATGGAAAATACTTAATCAGATGGGCCAAATACATCAAATCAAGACTGGCAGCTCCTGCCTCTTATCATACCCACAACAAGATGCCCTATGGGGACACTTCAAGCAGAGTCAACTCTCAACTCTTCTTGCCAAGAACTTGAGAACAGAGGAAGTACTTTTTGACACAAAGCACTCATCAAAACAGAAAAACAGCTTAAACTCCAAACCCACACATCCCTGGCAGATTTTCTCTGCATACTCCTCCACCCCAGCAGCATTTATAATATTTGTGCATGCACATTCTACCACACACTATGGTTACTTAACAGAAATTACCTAACTCTTCGGGTCAATGTGTTGGATTCCGAATACGGCTCTTTCAACTACGTATTGAGTAGTTTCATTTCCCTGCTAAAGCCCCCACTGGAACTTCAGAAGGAAATGGAAAGAATGCACTTCACTAATCCAGTGCCTCTGCCAATAAAGGAAGCTCAGCTGGAGGTTGCAAGAAGCACTGGACAGCATAATGTCATCCTGATTCAAAACTCCAAATGGTAGCTTGAGTGCAGGGAGACCACGAAGCTGGCCTGCAGAAGGTCCTCCACCCCCAGTGACTCTAACTATCCTCTGTCCAAATGTTGTGGAGTTCGTTATTCAACTGCATTCCTAGGCTCTTGTGAAACAGGCATGCAGCAGAAAGGAACTAGCGTGACAAAAGCAGCTGAGAGGCTTGGGAAGTTACAGTTTCAGGATCAAAAATTTAAACTGGAACCAAAAGCCTGATTTACTGGGGACACTTTAAGAACAAATCCACAATAGGCAAAGCTCTCTGAATATCTAAGCAGATTTGTTCTTTACCCCAACTTCCAAATTTTCTTTCTCAAATCTGAAACTCATCTTCCTGTTAAGAACAAGTCACTCCTAGACTCCTGGGTTTATTTTTGAATTCTTATAAAAATATGCTTTTGGAGGAACTGCATCTTGTAAGATCTATTTTAACATCTGTGACTGAGTCACCAAACGTTGCTGAAGCTGGCACAGCTCCTTTTAACTCCTAGGGTCAGTTCACATGTACTTAAAATAGCACATAACAAAACAAAGTTTGACCCTGATCGTGCCCACTCAGGAGGTCACAATGAACAGACTAGTTCCCACAACCGACACTGTTATATGGATATGGAGTTACCCCATGAGTAATATTTCTGGCTTGAGGTAAGACAACTGTTAAAAAAATAAGACACAACCAAGCACTCTAGCATACTGCCAGCACAGAGATTCACATTAAGGAGTGGGCCATGTTTGAAAAACAATCAGAAATAGGACAAAAAAACCTACCCCAACTACACCCTCACCAAAAACCAGAAAAAAAGAATGAGAAAAAAATTCTAAAGTTCAAGTGAAAATCCTAAATGATTTCTAAAATGCCTAATAAATGCCTAATGCAGTGATTCCCAAACTTACGTGCATGTTGGCATTACCTGGGATCATCAAAAAAATACTGTGCCTATCACACAACCACAATATTCTGATTTAGACTATAGTGGAGTGACCTGGCATCAAGATTTTAAAATGTACCCCCAGAGAACTCTAACATACAACAGGGTTTGGTAACTGCTGGCCTAGCAAAACCTTCCATCCAAGTTGATGCCACACACTATTTATCTGTATCTTTCATCTTACCTTCATAACAATCTAAGCGACAAGGTGCAAGCCGTATAGCCTCCCGAAAGTGGATTATTGCTTCTTGGACTCTGCCCATGTTTCTAAGTGCTGCTCCCTTAAGTAGCAAAGCTTGAACGCTATTACTATTCAGCTGAATGGCCTTGGCTCCTAAATAGAGGGCCCGAGAGTAACGTTTGCTATAGAAGCTATGACACCTGGAGGGAAAGAAAAAAAAAAAATTACCTAAAAGAAAATGGTAAAGAAACTTCATCTAAAAACCAAACAGAAGGCATGCTACCTGATCCTTATTGCAAACCATTAAAGGTTTAACCTAAGATACTGAGGGGAGAGGGGGTACCAAAAAACCCATTTTCTGTATTTCATTTATTTATGAAGAGAGAGAGAATAACGTAAGCAGGATCCACACTGAGTGTGGAGGCTGACACAGGACTTCATCTCGCCACTCTGAGATCATGTCACGGGCCTAAATCAAGAGTCAGACGCTCAACCAACTGAGCCACCCAGGCAATCCTAAATATTTAAGAACAAATCTTGATATGGAAGGAAAAATTATGGAAAAGAACCTGATGTCTGGATATGTTATCAGGTGAGAGATATTTAGAGAACTTATAAAGCCACGGTAAATAACAAAGCAGCAGCTCCTAGCCTGTTCACTGATGGCTTCCAGTGCTAAGCATGATGCACTGTCTCAGTTGATACCTGCCCCATGAAAATCCTCATTTTCCAAATGAGAAAAGAGATTCAGAGAGGTAACTAATATATCCAACGTCAAAGGCCTTGATCTGAATCTAAGTCTGATTATCTCTTAATCTGTGTTTTCAACCTATATTCTATTTGGGAGGCACCACAATTTCCTAAAGGATGTACTGAAACCTGGAAAGAAAAAAGAATGCATAAACATACCCAGAGACTACCCAGGGTTCTGCATGCTGATCAGAAATATTAAAAAGGCGGCAGCCAAGGTTCTCCACATCCTCTAGCCGCCCTTCTCTTGCCAGGAGGTAGCCATATACATCCATTCCTAGAAAGGAAGAGGCTTTTTTAATTTTTTTTTTTTTTCAACGTTTATTTATTTTTGGGACAGAGAGAGACAGAGCACGAATGGGGGAGGGGCAGAGAGAGAGGGAGACACAGAACCGGAAACAGGCTCCAGGCTCTGAGCCATCAGCCCAGAGCCCGACGCGGGGCTCGAACTCACGGACCGCGAGATCGTGACCTGGCTGAAGTCGGACGCTTAACCGACTGCGCCACCCAGGCGCCCCGGAAGAGGCTTTTTTAAAAAGCAGGCAGGAGTCCTTTATAAATGAGCAGTAGCCTTCATCAGAGTCCCCACTGAGGCCCCAGCTCCGGCTTGGTCTGAGCCCTTTCCACAATCATGAGCTCCTCCCACCAGCATTCCCAGTTTCCTACAACGTGACTATTAAAAAGACAAAACACATCCAAAAAATTTAAAAAGCAAAGGAGTAGAGGGGCACCTGGGTGGCTCAATCGGTAAGTGTCCAACTTTTGATTCCAGCTCAGGTCATGATCTCATGGTTCATGAGTTTGAGCTCCACATCAGGCTCTGTGCTGATGGTGCAGAGCCTGCTTGGAATTCTCTCTCCCTCTCTGCCCTTCCCTCCCTCCCCCCACTCCCCACTCACTCTAAATAAATAAATAAATAGCTAGCAAAAAAGCAAAGGAGTAAAGGAACTACACCTCACAACCTGAAAGCCAATTATTTTCGGGAACTGTTCATCCCTACAACCTGTGGCATGATATATAGCTATCCAAACTCATATCCAGAAAAGGCCCAAAAAAAGCATTAAGTAAGTTCTCTTCTCCAAGAGGCCTAAGCATAGTCAAGAGTATACACTGAATATGACAGTGGGTCTCAGAAAAAGTTAGCCTATTCCAGAAAAAGCATCTAGTTCTTTCTGGAGTCCAGTTGATTTAAGATCACCCCACTCCCTGCTTTTTCTCACTCATGTTCTATAAAAAGGGTAGCATGCTTGCTGTCACCTAGCTCCTCCCACCACCCCCCTCATCCCTTGTTATCCCTTCAGGCTCCAAGGAAAATGCCTCTCATGACAAGATCACTGCAACACTCCTGCTGACCCCCAAACTCGGGCCTGAGGTTTCAACTCCAAGCTGTCAACTAATGCCAGACTAGTATTTCTAACACACCATTTTCATCATGGGCACAGGCAGCTCTGAGGAGAGAAATAAGCACTGGACAGGAGGGAGACCTTAGGCAAATGAATTCATCTTTCTGGATCTGTTTCCTCATCTCCCTGCTCTGTTGTTTTCATGGCTTAAGAGTCTACAGAACTAACTACTGTCACCAGGTCATTATTCTTCTGATGGCCTCTTTTGGGACTTTACAAGCAGATTTCAGCCTATCTATGAGACATTATTTCCCACTACCCATCACTTGCTGCCAGTCACTGGACACTCACCCTTTGGAAGTCCCTATGGCTCACTCCTTCAGCTATAATCTTTCAGATCAATGATTTTTTTGTTGTTCATTCCTAATCACTTCCTTCAATCATCTCATCCCTTTCTTAATGTCTATTCACTTACTGCCTTTTAACTATAATAAGGACACAGTGAAGCTACATTCCCTAAAAGGATACTACGGTTTTGGGGATGCCATCCAAATTCCCAGTCAGGCACACCATACATAAATTTACAAATCATAAGGAAGGGATATCACCTCTCCCAAAAGAAAAAGAGCCAAATAATGATCTGTCTGGAGACACTTGAATTCAAGCAAAAACAACTGCTCAAAATGGAATTACTCAAGTGTTACAGACATGTGTCAGGACCTCTAAAAAGGTAAAAGGCTACTGTAATAAGTTCCACAAAATATTTATATGAAAACTAGTATCAGAAGATCATGCTATATTTTCTCCCTTTCTTTCTTGATCCTCCCCTCTACAGGTACTTTCACCCTGCCTCAAGAATTACTTACCTTTTATCAGATAAGGATCCAACATCTGTGCCTGTTCAAACTTGAGGACAGAGTTTTTATTGTCTCCAGCTCTGAAGTACAGATCTGCTAAGCTTCCCAGCAGGTCCACGTTATCTCGCAATAAGGACTTTTTCTCTAGTGAACTTCAAAATATTAAACATTGACCCTTAACATCTATTATGAATCCTCTTAGTTGCTGAATCTGGATGACAGGCAATATAGGTACTATTCTCTTTTGTGTATATATATTTCATAATAAAAACTTTTAAAACAAACCATATTCACTATATTTTCTCATCCTGAGTTTATGATTTAAAGAATATTACATAGGGTAAGAAAGCCAATATTCAGAATGAACAGAAATCTCTCATTACCTAGAAAGAACTTTTTGGTTGTAGGTTTTCAGAGGACAACATGGTGTTAAATGTAATGTCATTCACAAGTGACTGCTACTTACTACTCAACCAAATTACTTCATATAACACAAGACCCAGTCTCTTGTCCCAGGACTTTACTTGAGTAGAAAGAAAATCCCAGTTCTACAGAAACAACCCAGGTCAGATGCTGCAATTTATGCTCCTGGGATGTCCAAAGACAATGTTCATCCAGGTTCAAGCATGACACACTAAGACAATCTGCTTTACAAGGGTTACCACTTTTGCAAATACAGAGCTGAACTTGGTCAAAGTTTACATTTAACAGGTCCTCACAGCAGGGATTCTTACTCTTAGGACCATTAAGTACGTTAAGAGACTAAGAAAGCCTAAAGACAATAGGCTACGACACCAAGAGATAAGCATCTCCTATTTCTATTTTGCTAATTTAGATACATCAGATCTCCATACAAGCAAAGGGCCTCAAGAAAACTGAATTAACTTTGTGTCTCTCACCAGATGGTATTGATTGCTCTCGAGTTGTCACCAGTGTGCACAAAAGCATATGCTTTGATCCACACAGAGAGCCAATCCAAGTTAGGCACAGTCTGGATCACATTCATTGTCATCGATGCCACCTCTGCGCCTTTTACAGAAAGGGACAGCAAACCTAATCCAACAGAAAACAGGAGAAATAAAGTGAGGCACAGCTCTCCTCTTCTGCAATGCAAGAAGCAATAAGTTACCCTTTCCATGGACTACAAGGTGCCCTTTCCCTATTCTGAGCAAGATGCAGATGGCAAAACAACCATAATTTAATATTCTTGACTGTGTGAAATCAATTTAAATTTAAATTTCTTGATGTGTGAAAAATACATGACAATAATAATCTACTGGATCACTCTCTGGAAGTTAGGCACGGGAAAATTCTAATGTATAGCCAAGACTGAGAACTAACATCTCAGAGAGTAAACACTACATAGAAATAAACTGAGAATAACCTGTACCTAGAATGGCATCGAGGGCTAATGGGCACTGCCTCAGCACTTCCTTATAGCTGGTGACTGAAGGGCGCTCCTGACCAGCCTTCTTGTATAGATTTGCCAGCATCATGTTTATCTGTAACAAACAAAAACACAAGACAGTAAGATAAGCGTACATTGCAAAGAAAGTATCTCACCACCAATTAAGTCCTGATTTTTTATTACCAGCTACTATTCTACTTTTTACTGGAAAATCTACCCATAGCTCAGTGGAAATAAACAAAGACCAATCCCATTCTTTAAACCAAAGAGGAAATTACTACCTTTGCTTTTCCTAGGTCCTCCCATTTCTAAGAGGAAAGTCAAATTCCTCTCACTTACCCAAACAAAAGGTCCAGTAATATCTAGACCAAAGATACTGCCCCTGGAAATAGGAGTAATATATATTTGAGAAATGTTACAGAAATCTAATTACCTTGATTCTTTCTTGATCTTTAGAAGATGAACTACCTAGAAGTGCTCAAGTTTACATACTTTAAATGCAATTATATTGAGGCATAAGAAAGAGAGGAATTCTTAACACAGCTTGTTAAGAAAGACCAGATGAATTTTCCCCAAAAAGGAAATGACAGATACAGAGTTACATACTTGGCTTCTGATAATTATTCTAGAAGCTAGACTGTTGCCTTTCTAACGCTTAAAGCTTGGACCTATCTGACTATCTGACTCTTCCAAGTAATGCTACAGAAGTCAAACTCTGACTGACTTCTAGAAGTGACAATGATCCAAAGGTTAGCTACATCACTTAAATCCAATAAATGCATTTTTAGCACAATTCAAATATGTAACTCAGTAAAGCTCTATTAAAATAACCCTAAAAATGCAACAAGGAAAATTTGAGAAAACCTAAAAGTTCCAAAGAATGTAGAAGTTACAGGGAAAAGTAAATGATCTTAATACTACAGGGAGAAAAAGAGAACATTCCAATTTGAAATTGATAGATCTTAAACACAGCAATTTTTGCCAGGTCATTAACCTAAGGAAGCAGTCAACATGAACACACAAAAGAAAAAAAGCCAATCCCCAATCTCTTCAGTTATTTGTAGCCTGGTATGCCAGATATTTACTCAAAAGAGTGGCTCTGAAGATGAAGAACATCTGTTCCAATTATGACTTACAGTATATAAAACAATCTAGTATGGCATTAATCCATACTGATGATTCAAACAATGAAATAATGCAATACCAGAAATAAAACTTTATTTGGCCTCAGCTTTTCCATTTTAGGCTATGTTGAAAATGCAAAAGAAAATACTTAAAGGAAAACTCCAGTATTGGTGTCAATACTTGAAAAGAATAAAAGGTTAAATTTAAGATCCTTTCTTGACTGCTTGTTATTAACAAACTATGACCCACACATCATCTGTCTCAACAAATATTAAAATTCCCTTTAAACTACCTGTCACTTCAAAAGAATGAGTTTTGAGTACTACCTATGAGAAAGTCAATCCTTTTTAAAGCAGATCCTTACTTGGGAACATCACAAAGCCACACGCCATAAACACAAGCAGTCATCATTTTCTAAAAACTGAGTGAGAAATTGTATGTTGATATGTTTACTTTTAAAAGTTGAAGATTTACCAAGATATAATAATCTCACACTGGAATTTTCCTTTAAAAAGTGAAGAAATGTGTGGTGGTGTTTACCATACATTAACAGACGTTCATTTAGACGTATTTTGACTCACTTCCTTGTCCTTTACACAGACTGAGAAGCCAGTTAACTCCCTAACGGACAAGAAAGAAAAACTGTAAATATTATAGGTTTATGTTTGAGGCATACATCTTTGCTTGTTCCTGGCTACAACAGCTCTACAGAATGAAGGATATGTACTCCTAACAAATGTGGATTCCTTTAGTCCCTCTTAAAATGGTGGCTTTAAATACCAAAGTGTTAGATACCACAAAGCTGAGCTTATTTGCCATTACTCATTTTCAAAAAATGTCCCCACCCTCAAGTCATTAAGGAGGAAATTATGGTACATTTCCAATAAGATAAGGAACAGGTATCATTCAAAGTTTATAATCAAAATGGCATCTTCCAAAAGAAAGACACTCCTCACATAGGCAAAAAAAATTATCCTTGGGGTTAAGACTTTCATAGGATATCAGAAAAAAATTCAGCATATAGTATCCAAGCTTATTATGAGACAGGTTATTCTAAAACATGTTTCCAAATATTTTTAATAGCAGCCAGTACCGTAAAATAAACTGGGAAAATCGCTTAGTTTTAAAAAACTCAGAAAATAATACATAAATCTTCAATGAGATGCTTACACATGTTCTAATCAAGTTTGATTGGTTACTTTTAAAACTCAGCCGACACTTAGGAGAAAAAACACTACACCACCGCTTAGATTCCTTTTCTAAGGGCAGGAGGAAGTACACAGGCATCTTACATATAAAATTCCTTATCATTAAGCACAAGGTGCACAGAACAGTTCTTCAGTGAAGTGAGGAAGGCAGGTGACATGAGAATACACGGTAGAATATTAACCACTGATGTGAATTCAATACTAAAAGCAAAGATTCTCACTGTTCCTCTAAACTGGACTTCAAAAAAAACCGGTAATCAAAGATGCCCAATATAATACTCCTTACAGTATAGTACTTTAAAAAGTATTCTTTCATAAAGGAACTTAAAGTTAGCAAAGTATTATTAACCTCATTTTATAAATAAGAAAAAAAAAGTAAAGTTCAAATCGGTAACTTGCCCAAGTTCATACTACACACTTCACAGCTTGTATGCCCTAAACTCAGACAAGATCTTTTGATTTCAGTTGAAGGTGTTCTACTGATATGTTACCAATTCAAACACAAATATGTATCTCACACACAAATAAAGATCTTGTAGTCCTGGATCTTGAAACCAAAGGGATTAATAAACTCACTCATATAATCAAATGGGGACACCTATAGAATGCAAAACATGAGATTCTTAAAACAGTACTGTTGCCACCTGGAAGCGTTTACAAATTATTTCCATTGGTAAGAAATACCAAAATATGAGCACTTGTAATATTCTCCAGCTACCATTTTCATCAGACGAATTTTCAGAGTTTCATAAGTAAGTAATTCTTCTATCTCTCTGAACCTCATCTACTCCATTTTCAGGGGAACAAAGTGAGTCAAGAGTAAAATATTCAGATGGACTCCCTAATGCATGGAGAAAACATGGAGGAAATGGGTTGGAAGGACTGGGTAGGAGAAGAATATATACCAAATTGTCAATTCAACTTACTTTGGGAGTTCTTTGTCTTGAAGGGATCCCATCAAGAATAGCAATGGCATCCTTATCTTGTTTTAGCATTGTATAACATTCAGCCATTTTGTATTTCACTTCAATTTCAGATGGAAGACACTAAGAGGCAATGAAAACATTTCTTCAAAATATTACTTCAACAGTAAGGCAGTTCCTCAAAACGTTAAACATAGAGTTACTATATGACCCAGCAATTCTGCCCCTACACATCCAGCCAAGAGAACTGAAAACCTATGTTCACACAAAAACCTGCACATAAATGTTTATATAAACATTACTGATAGACAAGAAGTGGAAATAACATAAATGTCCATCAACTAATGAATAGTTATGGCATATCCACACAATGGAATATTATTCAGCAATAAAAAAGAACAAAGAACCGATTCATGCCATAACATGGGTCAAATCTAAAAACATTATGCTCAAGTAAAAGAAACCAGACACAAAAGGTCACATACTGTATGATTCTATTCATATGCAATGTCCAGAATAGGTAAATCCATAGAGACAGAAAAAGGTTAGTGATTCCCAGAGGCTAAAGAGATAAAAGAGATAAAAGGCTTGCAAATTTCCTAGGGTGATGAAAATGTTCTGGAATTAAAGTGATGACAGTTGCACAATTTTGTGAATATACTACAACCCAGTGAACTGTTAATTCTGGGAGGTGAAATAGATCTTAATTTTTGAAAAATTCCTTAAAGATTAATTATAGAAAACAAACTGATGGTTACCAGAGGGGAGGGGCTAAGGGGATAGGTTAAATAGGTGATGGGGATTAAGGAGTACACTAGTTGTGATGAGCACAGGGTGATGTATGGAAGTGGTGAATTACTATATTGTATATCTGAAACTAATACAACACTGTATGTTAACTAACTGGAATTAAAACAAAAACTTAAAAAAATTAAAATGTGAGGTAAAAAAAATTCCTTAAAGATTAAGTGCATTTAATTAATATGAAAGGTTTAGCATGGTGCTTGGCATACTGAATGCTCAAAAAGTTAGCTACTTCTATGAGTGACCCTGTGTGGATAATATACATGATTTCCATTCAGTGTCAGAAAACAGAGAAAATCCTGGGGTGCCTGGTTGGCTCAGTCAGTGGAGTGTGCAACTCTTCATCTCAGGACTGTGAGTTTAAGTCTCACACTGGGTGTAGAGATTATTTAAAAAATAAATAAGTAAAATAAAAAGAAAATAGAGAAAATCCTGGCAATCAGCTCTTTAATAACAAAAATCAAAGGTTTTACATAAAGAAAAAAAAAAAACAAGATGAAGATATAGAGGCTTTAAAAAAAAAAAAGGGAAACTACATTAATTTGTCTTTTTTCAAAATGTGGAAAAATACAAAGCAGAGAAAACATGACTTATAATTTCACACCCAGTTCATCCTACTGACATTACTTTTCAGTGTAAGTTGCATGTATAATTTAAACTTAAAAGAGGGTCAAATTGCAAAGTAAAAATTCCCCTCTCCCTAAAGCTTTCCACTGTTAAATTTCTTTCCTTCTACACATAAAATCCTTCATACATAATGCATATACAACATACGTTTATATATAATATATATCAGATATATATCTGATACATATCCATACTTTCTATTAATATCGATTTTCAGCATTTATATATATATATATATATATATGGCATATACGAAGATATATTTATGTATCTATAATCCATCCCCTTTAAACAAACAGAACAGACTTCTACAAATCTTATTTTCCTTACTATTATGTGTAGTTCTTTTCAAATCAGCACATGTACCTCTATCTCATTTTTCATTTCAGTAATAGTTCATCATATCCCATCTTATGGCTATGCGCTAATTTAACTAGACACCACTGATGAACACTTGCTTTCAGTTTCTTACCATTAAAAATAATGCTGCAATAAGCAGCCTTAGTTATACACCCTGTAAATCTTCTGGAGTCTACTATTAGAGTTAATTTCTGGTAATTGGATATCTCCATCAAATCAGAAGACTGTGTGAAATTACAATTCTCCCCTTCATTTATTTAATTATCAGGCAACCAAAACTGGCAGGAATTCTTAGTATTTCCTATAAATTTCCCTAGGTTCTGGCAACCCTAATACCTGAGTTACATTTTAAAAGTTGTACTTTAATTAAACTTATAAAAACACTGGATTTTGAGTTCTGTTTGTACAAAAGGGAGGAACAATGCAGAACCTCGGTGAACCCATATAATTCATGTTTAATTCCATTTTTAGATTCATCCAGAGTGAATTTCGCATTCTTGCATCTATGTGGTTTCTCATCTTTGTTTCTCTAGTCAGCTCTCCTTTAAAACTATTTTTTATTTTCCCCTCCTCTACATCTAGTCCACAGTCTTGTAAATTCTTTCAGTCTCTCACCCTCAAAAAAAAAAAAAAAAAAAAAAAAAAAAAAAATTCACACTTCCATCTCCATTTACCTGACTTTGCGGAGTAGATGCGGAATTGCCAGTTGAAGGTCTCACTTTTGAAGTTTTACTTAGGGCTTTCTTCTGCTGCAAAGCCATGGTATACTTACTCACAGCATTCCGATATTCTTTATCATGAAAGAGAGAATCTGCGTGATACACCAAGAGCTGGTACTTCTGGGATGGGGAGAATAACTCACTGGAAAACAAAGAAAACACCCCCTACATGGGTTATTTTGAACTGTTAGACAGAACACCCTCCTTAGTGTCCACATAAGCCTAGCATAAAGCCTTGTATAAGGACAGTTTACAAAAAAGTCAACATATCCTAAATGCTAGTCCTTAAAATGAGAGGCATGAGAGTCGCACTCTACGCTAATATGGTCAGCACATCCAGGAAACTGCTTTAAATTGCTCTATTTTAATGTTTTTCTCCTTTATTTACTAAAAAAGCAATGATACCTCTAAATCAAATACAGTAATACACACATATACAAAGAGAAATGTTATACATTTTTTCCTCCCCTTCCTTAGCCCAAGTCCTCTTAACTTAACAATCTGATATATATATCCATACTTTCTTATATTAACATCGGTTTTTAGCATAATATAGACAAAAGGAGAAAAATCACAATGACTTAACAAATTCTACCAGGAAGGGTTGAACAACTTGGAAAAGAGAAACCTCACCACTTTGAAACCTTTTCAGGAAAGTGCTGAACAAAAAGAGGTTTCAAAGGAACTGAAAACTCTTCAAATACTGAAGAAGATAGGAATACTAAAATACTGAAGTATGAGAACAGAATAGAATAAAATAGAATAGAATAAGCCAATGGGACAGAATAGGATAGAAAGAGGATTAGCCTTATTTGATGAAGTTTTTTGTTTTTTTTTAATACAAAAATAAACTTCTACTAACACTAGAATTTTTATCTCAAGTCACAGGGATTTAAGGACCAGTGTAAAAGAACGAAGATGTTTCAAAACTTTTTCACTAATGTTGAACATTCCTCACAAGCATAATAACTGCCTAGAAGCTGGCCACCATTCTTAATGGGAAACATTTTTAATCGCCAATTCCACCTCCCCACCATTCCTGACAAGAAGAATTTACACATTTTTCTTTGACGAGTAAAGCTATAGCTGTTTAAAATGAAAGAACAGTCACAGTCAACTGTGTGAACAGTTAATTTGTCAACAAATGAAGGATACTCAAGAATAGATACCAGAGATTAGTAGCTGCCAGGGACTGGAGAAAGTGGGACCAGGGGTGATTACTAATAGAATATGGGGTTTCTTTTGGGGATAATGAAAGTTTGGGATAGACAGTGGTGATGGTTGTACAACTCTGTGAATAGATTTAAAACCAAGGGGGCCCTTGGGTGGTTCAGTCAGTTAAGTGTCCAACTCTTTTTTTTTTTTTTTTTTTTTGGCTCAAGTCATGATCCCAAGGTGGTGAGATAGAGCCCCACATTGGGGCCCTGCACTGACAGTGTGGAGCCTGCTTGGGACCCCCTCTCTCTCTCTCTCTCTCTCTGCCCCTCCTCCACTTGTGCTTTCCCTCTCTCAAAAATAAACTTAAAAAAAAAAAGAACACAGAAATGTATGCTTTAAAATGATGCATCTAATAGTATGTCAAGTTTATCTTAATTTTTTTAATCTTAGTATATGTCGCTGCCTAAGCGAGCACTAATTTTTTTAATCTTAAAGAAAAAAAGGACAGGTATGCTGAACACTGGATATAAAATTACAAAGGAAATTCAAGGACTAAAAGGTATAGTCCAGCTAGTTAAGATCTCTTCCAACTCTGAGAATCTATATATTTACTGAGAAATAAGATTTAATAGAAAATATCGCTACACTCAAAGCATTCAGATATTTATATATTGTAACACATATGCCTACTTATACACCTATAAATTATCTTTGGAATGACACACGAGACTGTTAATCGTTGTTGCCTGTGGTGAATGGAAACGATGGAGTGAGGTCTTGTGGTGAGAACTTTTAAGATCTGTATTCTAATCACTCTTAACACCTAAGGAGGTCAGTACAGTGCTTTTGTGCAGTGAGCACTCACATGTTTATTGAATGTGCTAAGGAAGTGTGTACAACCTCAGGGAGGTAAAACTGCCCAAATTCACACACTCCGTGAGAAGCCATGATGTCTGGACTTTGGTCCTTCTGATTCTAAAGTCTTCAGTCTGACCCACCACAGTCTACTTCTGAGTGGCGTAACTGAATTTTCTACTCAGGGTGGACCCATTTGCATTTGGCCTGCTCTAGAAGCTGTCTAGGTCAGAAAGGAAAAGCCTGTTAAGCGCCTGTAATGCAGCTACTCTATTTTATTTCCATGAGTGTGCTTCTGGACCTTGCTCCGTGAGACCCATCATTTCACCACCATCCACTTAGTGTTGACAGCGAGGAAGCCCTGGTCTCTTTCAGCCTTCTGTGTTTATTCTGCAGCCTTGCAGTTGGTTTTGAGTGACTGGTCAAGGCACACTTTCCTTCATGGGAATTTATGCACCAGTTAGTCATTACTCTTGGCTCCTGCAGATGTTACAGGATAATTAGAAGCAGTTTAATCCACTAAGCTTAGCCCATGTTTGTGTAAATTAGGTTATCTGCATACCTCTTCTGTACTGTTTGAATTTTTTACTGTGTATACTGCCAATTCAATATGAAACTTAATAATAAACGATAAAGGTCGGAATTTAAACTGACCTCCCTGAAGCTAGGAAAACACCTTCTGACCTTCATCAATTAAAAAAAAAAGGGGCGCAGAATATAAAACAGGATAAAGGGATGGAGTAGTGAGGGTAAGGGACAATTCTGATGGTTACAGAAGCTGTTCTCTAGGAGGGATGTCTTGAGCTGGAACCTGACGGAGGACACAGCTCTCTGAGGTGAGGGCTGCAAGCGGAGCAGCAAATGCAAAGCCCTGAGTTGAGAACTGAGCTTGGTGTGTTCAAGTGACAGAAAGAAGAGCCTGCAAGGCTGAAGCACAGTGAGCAGAGGACAGGAGAGGAGGTCGGGGAGAAAAATGTTTGGCCTTGGAGGTCACGGGAGAGAGTTTTAAGTACAATGGGGGAATTAAAGCAGGGGGGGGCAACGCGCACTCAAGGCTGGAAAGAGCCCTGCGCTGCATCCGTCATAAGACTCCAGAAACCGCAGCTCTGAAAACAAGAAAGGGGCACTGCATGTCCTTAAAAAGGCGCCACTCCCACCCAGCAGAGTCTCCCGTTTTCAGGGGTTCTGGAGGCCAGAAAGTGGACCCTTCTGACACATTCAAGGGGAAAAGATCAATCTCAGATGGGGGACGAAGGTATAAGACCGGGCCTTTCTGAGCGGCGGCGAGCGAGAAAACGTTCTTCGGGGAAGAGCCGGGAAGAGAGGAGTCAGCCCAGCGAAGTGACAGTCGTTCTGCCGGGCGACAGGTGCCTCAGGAAACCCGCCGCTCCCAACTTTCGGGAAACCCTAGCCAGGCTCGCCCTCAGAGCCTCCGCCTTCCATTTCTCGAAGCGGCCGCTCGCCACATCTCCCTCAGGGAGCTCATCCCAGCGTCTGGCACAGCGCAGAGACCAAGTGAACTCAACTTGCGTTCCCAGAACGGCTCCGCCTGACGACGCCTTCGCTGACCCCGAAGCCTCAGCGGAGAGGCCCGCGGTCGCTCTTCCCGCCAGTCCCCAGGCCCCCTCTGCCCCCGCTCCCAAACCGGAGCCACTTTCTCCTCAGCCCCAGGCCGCTCCCCGCCTCAACTCACGGGTTGTTATTACTCATTGTAAGTAACAAGCTGCTGAGGAGCCGCACGTTAGAGTGCAGCCCCGCGGCCGCCATGTCTCGCACGTGGTCTATCACATTCATCCTGCCCGGCAAGGCCGCTGGCAGCGGCGGCAGCGGCGCGAAAAGCCGGTAGAAGCTCCTTAGGGAAGACTCCAAAATGGCGGCCTCGCCGGGGTCCATCGGGTCCACAAGCGGCACCGCCCCCAGGAAAATAGGCAACTATTGAAGTGCCTGAGGAAAAAAAAAAACCCACAAATATAATAAACTCCATTCCTTTCCCCAAGCATCCTATGAAGTGGAATGATTTGGTTTAGGGGTTGTTTTTGTTTCATTTTGTTTTGTTTTAGCAAAAGTTATGTCATCGTTCTAAGCGGCAAACTTTATTGAGGGCTCACAATGGGCTGGGGACAAAAGGCACTTCGGTATGAATGCATGTTCAATTGAAATAAGATGGCTCGGGGAGAAGTTTGTGTCTCAAAAATTAATAAAAACGTATGGATTTATCATAAATCAATACAGGAGAGTTGGGGGAGAATCTCCTACAGCTGGAGTTAAATATTTTAATCAGGCGCTAGGGGCAGGCTTAACTGCTTTTACAATCGGACTTGCGCACTAGGCTGAAGACACCACGCCCCCTTCTTTCAGATATTGTGTGTACCTGCAGAAGTCAGGCTTCACCCTTTGGATAACTTCCGAGGGTGCAAAAGGGTATATTTTTACCCTTTGAAGTGACTCACTAGCTCGGAGTGAATAAGGACTAGGTTGAGTTTTAGCCATCTTAATATCTGTGTAGTGGTAACTTACTGTTCTAATTTGCAGTTCCCTGCTGACATACGATGTTGAGCATCGCATTTGCCAATTGTAGGTCCTCTTTGGTGAGAGAGATATCTGTTAAAATCTTTAGCCCATTTTTTTATTTGGGTTGTTCATGCTCTTTTTAACTTTTTTTTTTAAGTTTTATGTAAGTAATCCCTACACCCTGTGTGGAGCTCAAACTCATGACCCCCAAGATCAAGAGTCACGTTCTCTGGGAACTGAGCCAGCCCAACCCACCCCCTTCCAGGTTGTTCATTTTCTTATTGTTGAGTTTTAAGGATTCTTTGTATATCTTAGATAACAGTTCTTTATCAGGACTGTAAAATATTTTACAAATATTTTCTCCCAGTCTGTGATTTGCCTTCTCATTCTCTTGACCACCTGCTCTCTGTTAGGAAAAAATCACTTTCAGCAAAATCCTGAAATGAAATGACTAATAATGGCCAGAAAATAGTGAAAATATTATCTTAAAACTTTACATCTCATCTAAATAATTATGCTAACTTGTGGTCCATTGAAAAAAATAATAAATCACAGAGCTAGAACAAATAATTTTAAAATTTGTATGGAACCAGCCGTCAAATAGCTAAAGTAATGTTGAAAAAGAAAACCAAAGCTGGAGGCATCACAATTCCAGACTTCAAGTTGTATCACAAAGGTGTAATCATCAAGATAGTATGGTACTGGCACAAAAACAGACACATAGATCAATGGAACAGAATAGAGAAACCAAAAATGGACCCAAAAATTTATGGCCAACTAAGCTTTGATAAAGCAGGAAAGACTATCCAATGGAATAAAGACACTCTCTTCGGCAAATGGTGTTGAAAAAAATGGATCACTTTCTTAAAATAAATTCAAAATGGATGAAAGACCTAAACCTAAGACAGGAAGCCATCAAAATCCTAGAGGAGAAAGCAGGCAAAAACCTCTTTGACCTCAGCTGCAGCAGTCTCTTACTTGAAATGTCTCCACAGGCAAAAGGAAACAAAAGCAAAAATGAACTATTAGGACCTCATCAAGATAAAAAGCTTCTACACAGAGAAGGAAACAATCAACAAAACTAAAAGGCAATTGACAGAATGGGAGAAGATATTTGCAAATGACATATCAGATAAAGGGTTAGTATCCAAAATCAATTAAGAACTTACCAAACTCAACATCCAAAAAACAACCCAGTGAACAAATGGGCAAAAGACATTAAGACATCCAGATGGCTAACAGACACATGAAAAGATGCTCAATATCATTCATCATCAAGGAAATACCAATCAAAACCACAATGAGATACCACCTCACACCTGTCAGAATGGCTAAAATGGACAACTCAGGCAATGACAGATGTTGGTGAAGGTGCAGAGAAAGAGAAACCCTTTTTCACTTCTGGTGGGAACGCAAACTGGTGCAGCCACTCCGGAAAACAGTATGGAGGTTCCTCAAAAAATTAAAAATAGAACTACCCTACGATCAGCAATTGCACTACTAGGTATTTACCCAAGGGATACAAGTATGCTGTTTCAAAGGGGCACATGCACCCCAATGTTTATAGCAGTGCTACCCACAATAAGCAAAGTATGGAAAGAGCCCCAAATGTCCATCGACTGATAATGGATAAAGAAGATGTGGTGTGTGTGTGTGTGTGTGTGTGTATATATATATATATATATATATATATATATATGTACACATACATATATGGAGTATTACTTGGCAGTCAAAAAGAATGAAATCTTACAATTTGCAACAATGTGGATGGAACTAGAGTGTACCATGCCAAGCAAAACAAGTCAGTCTGAGAGAGACAAATGTATGATTTCACTCATATGTGGAATTTAAGAAACAAAACAGATGAACATAGGGGAAGGGAAGCAAAAATAATATAAAAACAGAGAGGGAGACAAATATAAAGAGACTCTTAAATACAGAGAACAAACTGAGGGTTGCTGGTGGGGTGTTGGGTGGGAGCATGGGCTAAATGGGCAATAGGCATTAAGGAGGGCACTTGTTGGGATGAGCACTGAGTGTTATATGTAAGTGATGGATCACTAAATTCTATCCCTGAAACCATTATTATACTATATATTAACTAACTTGGATTTACATTTTTTTAAAATTTTTTAAAGAAAAGAAAAAGATAATAAAGATGCCAGTAAAATGTTTAATGAGAAATAAAACCAGTATTATAGTACAAAGGGTGAGAGATTAATACTTTTTAATTACATAAATGTATTTTTAAAAATTTTTAATGTTTATTTTTGAGAAAGAAAGAGCACAAGTGCGGGAAGGGCAGAGAGAGAGGGAGACACACAATCTGAAGCAGGCTCCAGGCTCTGAGCTGTCAGCACAGAGCCTGATGTGGGGCTCAAACTCATAAACCTCAAGATCATGACCTGAACCAAAGTTGGATGCTTAACCAAGTGAGCCACCCAGGTGCCTCTATAGAAATGTTAAAATGCATTTTATCCTATGAGAACATTTTATCCTACGGGAACATTTATCCTAGGAGAACTTTTATCCTACGTATTGGATTAACAAAGAAATGAATGATACAGTTTCTGCATTTGTCAATGACTGTCAAAACAACATCTTTGGGGGCACTTGGGTGGCTCAGTTAAGTCTTGATTTCAGCTCAGGTCATGATCTCACGGTCGTTGAGATTAAGCCCCACGTGGGACTCTGAGCTGGGTGTGGAGCCTGCTTAAGATTCTCTCTCTCCCTTTCTCTCAAAACCAAACAAAAAACACACATTCAAACTGGCCATCTTTGGATATTCGTGTTCCATGAGCAGTATAAACCTATTTGTCAATTGCTGGAGCACAGCCATGAAAAGACATGAAGGAAATAGAAAGTCATACTATCAAGTGAAAGAAGCCAATCTGAAGGAAACACCTGGGTGGCTCAGTGGATTACGTGTTGACTTCGGCTCAGGTCATGATCTCACAGTTTGTGAGTTCAAGCCCCGTTATCAGGCTGTCTGCTGTCAGCACAGACACAGAGCCCACTTTGGATCCTCTGTCCCCTCTCTCTTTGCCCCTCCCCTGCTTGCACTCTCTCTCTCTCTCAAAAATAAATAAACATTAAAAAAAAAGAAGGAAGAAGCCAATCTGAAAAGGCTACATACTATGCATGACATTCTGAAAAAGATGAGACTGGAGACAGTAAAAAGATCATTGGCTGCCAGGGGTGGGGATGGGGGTGGGAGGAATAGGTGGAGCACAGGGGATTTTTAAGGTAGTGAAACTTCTATATGATACTGTAATGGCAGATACATTTCTCAAAATTCATAGAATGTACAACAGTCAAAGAAACCTAACAGTAATCTGTGGACTTTGGGTGATAATGATGTGTCGTAGGTACATCAGTTTGTAACAAATGTACTCTATTGGTGTCAGATGTTGAAAGTGTGGAGAGCTGTTCATGTGGGGGAGCAGGGGGTATATGGGAGCTGTCTGTATACCCTCAATTTTATTCTGAAGCTAAAACTGCTCTAAATAACAGTTTACCAAACAAAGAAGAAAGATGAGGAGGGGGTGTAAAAACTGACCTGTTCTGGATGTGAAACATGCTAGACACGCCACTGTATCTAACACACTTAGACCAATGGCTAGCACAGAGTAACACTATATAAATGCTTGATGTTATACTTTTTTCTACTTTTAAAATATTTCATAATTAACACTACATCTAATAATTTCAAAAAATGGAGAAAATTAAAATGTCCACCAAGTGATGACTATATAAACTAAAGGTGGTGTATCCCTACAGCGTGATCCTATTCAGCAAGAAATAAAAAATGAAAAGAACAAACTACTAGTAATAACATAAGTGAATCTCAAGAATATTAGGCTAAAAATAAAATCATACTAGATGAAGGAAGTCAGACAGAAAAGATTACGTAATCTCTGTCTCCATTTATGTTTGTTTTACTGTTGGCTTGTTCCAACCTGGATCTAAGAAAGATCGATTCTTGCAATTGGTTGAAATGTCTCTTAAATTGTATAAGTTCTTCCTCTCTTTGTTTTGTTTTGTTTTGTTTTTTTACCCCTTTACATTTTATTTCATGAAGAATGAAGATTGTCTTTAAAGCCACGAGACTGGATAAGATCACCAAGTGGATGTGTGTACTTAGAAAAGAGGTTTGAGGACTGGGCAGCTGATAAACAGGTAAATGTTTAACTGGTGAGGTGGAAGCCATGACTTGTATCTTTTGCCAGTTTTCATGGTGTAAATATTTTACCATGGACAATTGTAAGGTGCCAGTGGTCTAATAATCTGACACAATTTCTTAAACATAACAATTTCTTTTTTTTATTATTTATTTTGAGAGAGAGAGAAACAGAGAGGCAGAGAGAGAGAGAGGGAGAGAGAGAGAGAGAGAGAGAATTCCAAGCTGTCAGTGCAGAGCCTGGTGTGGGGCTCGATCCCACGAACCACGAGATCATGACCCGAGCCATTAAATCAAGAGTTCAACACCCAACCAACTGAGCCACCCAGGTGCTCCAAACATAACAATTTCTTAAAAGGTAACTGGCTTCAGCACACAGTTACCCCTGGGCATCCTACCATCAAGTGGTCAGAGAGAAGAGGAAAAACCAGTAAAAGAGACTGAGAAGGAATAGGAAGTGAGGTGGAAAGAAAAGTAAGAGAGTGGTGCTCTGGAACATAGAGTGCCGGTAAGAGGTCAAAAGGGATGAGAAATGGCCATCAGATTAACAGCATGGGGGTCACTGAGGACCTTGACAAGAACGTTTCGGTAGGGTAGTGGTCAAGAGAGGATGGGAAAAGGGGGCCCTGGGTGGCTCAAGTCAGTTAAGTGTCCGACTTCAGCTCAGGTCATGATCTCACAGCTCTTGAGTTTGAGCTCCACATCAGCTCTGTGCTGACACCTCAGAGCCTGGAGCCTGCTTCAGATTCTGTGTCTCTGTCTCTTTCTGCCCCTCCCCCACTCATGCTCTATTTTTCTCCTGTCTCTCTGTCTCTCTCAAAAATAAATAAACATTAAAAAAATTTTTTAAAGAGAGGATGGGAGGACATAAATGTGAGACAGTGCAGATCTTTCTTTCGAGGGGTTTTGCTGCAGAGCAGTGGTTCTTATATGGGGGTGATTTTGTCCCTAGGGAACATTTGGTAATATCTACAGACCTGTTGGGGGGGGAGCAGGGTATAACTGGCATCTGGGGGTAGAAATCACGAATGTTGCTAACCATCCTGAAATGCACAGGACAGACTCCCACAATAAAATGGAGCAGAAATTTAAATGTATACATTTCTTTTTTTTTTCTTTTTAAAAAAAATTTTTTTTAACGTTTATTTATTTTTGAGGCAGAGAGAGACAGAGCATGAACAGGGGAGGGGCAGAGAGAGAGGGAGACACAGAATCGGAAACAGGCTCCAGGCTCTGAGCTGTCAGCACAGAGCCCGACGCGGGGCTCGAACTCATGGACCGTGAGATCATGACCTGAGCCGAAGTCGGATGCTTAACTGACCGAGCCACCCAGGTGCCCCTAAATGTATACATTTAAATATCAATTCTAAACAGAAAGGGAAGGAGGAAATAGGTGGTAGCAGATGGGGAAAGTAAAAGAAAGAGAGGATTTCAAGAAAGAGAACATGTTTATACATTGATAGGAATGAAGGAGAACATATCACCGGCTAAATGGCAGGAGAAAAGTTGATAATTGCTATAAAGAAATCGTGCCAAAACACACCTGTGCAGTTGAAAAACCCACAGAAAGAATCATAAAGTGAAAACTTTATGAGAAAAGGAGAGATAAAGGAAAGTACTCTTTTGGAAATTTTGTACAATCCTTTTTATTTATGTATTTATTAATGTTTATTTATTTTGAGAAAGAGTGTGTGAGCTGGGGAGGGGCAGAGAGGGAGAGAAAATTCCAAGCAGGCTCCATGCTGTCAGCACAGAGCCCAATGCAGGGCTCAATCTCACAAACTGTAAGATCACAACCTGAGCTTCTGAAATTAAGAGTTGGATGCTTAACTGACTGAGCCACCCAGGCGCCCCTACAATCTTTTTTTTTTAATGTTTATTTATTTTTGAGAGAAAGAGAGAGCTGGGAAGGGGTAGAGGGAGGGGGGCACAGAGGAGCAGAAGTGGGCTCTGTGCTGACATCTGATTCTGACCTCAGCTGAAGTGGGACATTTAACCAACTTAGCCACCCAGGCGCTCCCTTATCCTTTTTAAAATTAAATAACCCAAAGTAAAATAAATTCATGGTCAATTTCCATTAACCTAATGTAAATCAGATCATACTGACTGTAATATTGTTTAAAGGAATGTATCCCATTAAAACTAACTTGGGACACTCGAGAGAGATACACAAAACAAGTCCTCCTCCTTCTCATGGAATCATCTTCTAAAATGGTAATTTTGGAACTAGAGGGGACTTTAGAGGTCATCTCACCTTTAATCTCCATTTTATCAGTAAGGAAACTGAGGCTCTGGGATGGTAATTGATGGAAGCAGATACACAGATGGCCCTGAACTTTCAGGTAAGCCACTTAGCCACTTTTGAATGATGTGAATACCATGCATAACATGGAGTGCTGAATCAGATACATTGGAGGGACAATTTATAAATGTAAATGTTCTGTTCCACTTAAGTTCATTTCTAAGTGTTCAGCAGCCTCCTAAGAATTGAAATGTTTCCCAGCTGCATTAGACATTTTTCTTAGATCTGCCTTTTGTACAAGGGGAAAAACACAACGCTTGTAAATTGCTGTAAGGGAAACATTACTTAACATCTCTTAAGTGTCTCCTGGCAGTGACAGCCTCCTTTCAAGTGGAAAAGTAACTTCAGGTTAGAGAATTTGGAGGGAATACATATGGCCATCTTTCTAACTGATTTTCTTCCTTTTCAGTAAAAGTGGCTGGCAAGGGAATATTTTTGGGTGCTAAGGCATCCATTTTATTTATTTATAAAATGGGCAGAAAGTAAGCTAGAACAGCTAACTCATTCAAATACAAATGCAAACTCAAGAGGGCTTTCCCAAGCCAGTGTTCAACTGCCATAAAATAAAGTTTTCTGATGATTTTAATCATATTAACAACCCCTCCAAAAAATTCCTATGACTACCATGTTTTACTGATCAAACCTCTTATTCTGACTAACCTTAGACTGATTCTTTGCTAATTCCTTCCTTCTTCCTGATTTGTAACTGCTGATTTGTCTCAGAGATCGAATTCTATTTCCTAATTCCACTAGAAGTCTTTATTTCTATTCCTGATCTTTCACACATATTTGCGTTTGCTGCTGGATTTCACTGAGGCCATCAGCAGCCGCCTCAAAAGTTCAGTGTGCTCAAAATTAAACTCCTCTCCCACTTCCCTCCCAAAGGACTCCAGGCCCAACTCCTTACTTCCAGAAGTCTCCTCGGGACAATACCAGTTTATGCCTACTGACCCAACAGAATTAACTATTGCATGCTCTTTTACACTCAAGAATTTGGATGACAAATTATATTGTCACCCAACATATTTCTATCAAAGGCACTGCTAATGTTTCAAGTCAACTAGACTCAAAACCTCAACCCATCCTTCAGCTGCTAAATACAATGTAGGAGAATCCTCTTTTGGGGTGTTTGGATGGCTCAGTGGGTCAAGTTCGGCTCAGGTCAGTCAGGATCTCGTGATTTGTGAGTTTGAGCCTTGCATCGATTTCCCCGCTGTCAATGCAGAGCTTTCTTCAGGTTTTCCGTCCCCTCCCTTGCTCGTGTGCTTTCTCAAAAAAATAAAACAAAAACAAAAACAAACCAACAATAGAACCTTAAAAAACAGAACCTTCTTTTAGAATGTCCCTCAAATCTCCCCTTACTCTGACATTCTCAGTAACACCCACTAAGCCCTTACATCGGGACCGCTTATTTAATAAGGCTTCTTACTCCCTGATATATCTTTCTCCCATCTCTCTACATTCCAATCCACCTAGTACAATGATGTAAATAATTCAATCTTATAAAAATCCTCATTTTACCCTCTTGCCCAATCCTATAAGAATCCTGATTTTTTTCCTCTCACTACTCTGCTTGAAAATTTAAATGTAATAATTCAATGAATATTTACTATGTATTTACTGGGTGAGAAGCCGTCTGTCTTGGCCCTCAAAAAGCTTCATTCATTCAGTGTATATTTGAGTGCTTACTGCATGCACCTTAATTCGGTAGGCATTGGGGCACAGTGCTGGTAGGCATGGCCCATGGCGGTGTAAAAAAACTTCAATAGCAATATAAGACAGCCAGATAATGATTTAGGGGGAGGTCTTTTCTTAAAAATGTTTTCTTTATATTTTATTTCATAACATGATAATTACAACTTAAAGTTGCAGGTTTTTTTAAATATAATTTATTGTCAAGTTGGCTAACATACAGTGTGTAAAGCGTGCTCTTGGTTTTTGGGGTAGATTCCCGTGGTTCGTCGTTTACGTACAACACCCAGTGCTCATCCCAACAAGTGCCCTCCTCAATGCCCATCACCCATTTTCCCCTCTTCCCCACCCCCTCATCAACCCTCAGTTTGTTCTCTGTATTTAAGAGTCTCTTATGGTTTGTCTCTCTCCCTCTCTGTTTGTAACTGTTTTTTTCCCCTTCCCTTCCCCCTTGGCCTTCTGTTAAGTTTCTCAAGATCCACATATGAGTGAAAACATATGATATCTGTCTTTCTCTGACTGACTTATTTCACTTAGCATAATACCCTCCAGTTCCATCCACATTGCTGCAAATGGCAGGATTTCATTCTTTCTCACTGCCAAGTGGTATTCCATTGTATATATAAACCACATCTTCTTTATCCATTCATCAGTTGATGTACATTTAGGCTCTTACCATAATTTGGCTATTGTTGAAAGTGCTGCTATAAACATTGGGGTTCATGTGCCCCTATGAATCAGCACTCCTGTATCCCTTGGATAAATTCCTAGTAGTGCAATTGCTGGGTTGTAGGGTAGTTCTATTTTTAATTTTTTGAAGAATCTCCACACTGTTTTCCAGAGAAGCTGCACCAGTTTGCATTCCCACCAACAGTGCAAGAGAGTTCCCATTTCTCACATCCTCGCCAGCATCTGTTGTTTCTTGAGTTGTTAATTTTAGCCACTCTGACCGGTGTGAGGTGGTATCTCATTGTGGTTTTGATTGGTATTTCCCTGATGATGAGTGATGTTGAGCATCTTTTCAAGTGTCTGTTAGCCATCTGGATGTCTTCTTTGGAAAAATTGTCTATTCATGTCTTCTGCCCGTTTCTTCACTGGATTTTTTGTTTTTTGGGTGTTGAGTTTGGCAAGTTCTTTATAGATTTTGGATGCTAACCTTTTATCCGATATGTCATTTTCAAATGTCTTTTCCCATTCTGTTGGTTGCCTTTTAGTTTTGTTGATTGTTTCCTTTGCAGTGTAGAAGCTTTTCATCTTGATGAGGTCCTAATAGTTCATTTTTGCTTTTATTTCCCTTGTCTTTGGAGACGTGTCAAGAAGACGTTGCTGTGGCTGAGGTCAAAGAGGTTGTTGCCTGTTTTCTCCTGCAGGGTTTTGATAGTTTCCTATCTCACATTTAGGTTCATCCATTTTGAGTTTATTTTTGTGTTTGGGGTAAGAAAGTGGTCCAGTCCAGTTTCATTCTTCTGCATGTTGCTGTCCAGTTCTCCTAGCCCCATTTGCTAAAGAGACTTTTTTTTTCCATTGGATACTCTTTCCTGCTTTGTCAAAGATTAGTTGGCCATTAGTCTATGTGTAAAAGTCTTTTTTTTTTTAAGTTTATTTATTTTGAGAGAGACGAGCACGAGAAGGGGAGGGGCAGAGAGAGAGGGAGAGAGAGAATCCCAAGCAGTCTCCATGTTGTCAGCACAGAACCCTATATGGGCCTCAATCCCATGAACCGTAAGATCATGAACTGAGCTGAAACAGTTGGATGCTTAACGGACTGAGCCACCCAGGCGCCCCTAGAGAGAAATCTTAAGAGGACCTGTGATGAAATGGCAAATGAGTAATTTGTTTTTTAAAACACCCTGAGAAACAAGAACTTGAACATATACACCAATGTTCATTACAGCATTACTCATAATGGTGAAAAGGTAGAGACAACCCACCGACAGATGAATGGATTAAAAAAAAAAATGTGGTCAATCTATTCAATGGATTATTATTCAGCCATAAAAAAGGACTGAGTTCTGATAAGTATTACAATATAAATGAACCCCTAAAACATCAAGCTAAGAAGCTAGTCACAAAGGGACAAGTATTGTATGATTCGCCTTATATGAAATATCTAGGATAAGCAAATCCAGAGACAGAAAAGCAGATTGGAGGTTACCAGGGGTTAAGATGAAGGGGCATGGGGAGTTATTTAATGGGTACAGAGTTTCTGTTTGGGGTGATAAGAAAGTTTTGGAAATAGATAGTGGTGATGGTTGCACATTATTAGTATAATTAATGCCACCAAATTACACACTTAAAATGGCTAAAAAGGAAGATATTATGTTACATATAAAAATCAATAATATGCTAAAAAACATTGAATTGTATACTCTAAATGGGTGAATTATATAAAATTTAAATTGTGTTTCAATAAAACTTTTTTTTTTAATTTTTTTTTCTATGTTTATTTATTTTTGGGACAGAGAGAGACAGAGCATGAACGGGGGAGGGGCAGAGAGAGAGGGAGACACAGAATCGGAAACAGGCTCCAGGCTCCAAGCCATCAGCCCAGAGCCTGACGCGGGGCTCGAACTCCCGGACCGCGAGATCGTGACCTGGCTGAAGTCGGACGCTTAACCGACTGCGCCACCCAGGCGCCCCTCAATAAAACTTTTTAAAACAGCACTTGAGAGTTAAGTGCAGAAACTATGGAATGGCTTGGAAAGAAAAAAAGAGCAGGAAAAATGATAGTTGCTCAGGCAAATAGTTCTCACGGTGATAGATAAAAGCAAAATGGTGCCCTGGTGTGGAAAATCTGTCCTGCCGTCTTGCTAATAGAATAAAGTTGAAAGTTCTAAGCTTGACCCTGGTTCTCAAAAAATGTGCGACACACCTCCTGCTATGGCACCTTCTTCCCTATCATGTTCTTTGCCCTAAGATTTCCTTCACGGCAGGCTCGGTCATACCACATAGCTGGCTCAATACCCTTTTCTCATCAAGCCTGCTCACTCTGGCTCACTTGTTCTAAAGTCAGTTAAATGCCTTCTACACTAAACTGATCTTAGCTATAACAGTCTCTGAGCTCCTATAGCACTGGGCAGTAATGCCAATCTCTCAGGGTTTCTTGGTTCTATCTTGTTGCACACGTTTCTCATGACATAGTTAAATCTTGGAGAGGAGAGTTCATATTTATATTTCCTGTACATCCTTTCAGTAGCTGGCACAGCAGAATGAATACAGCAATCTCCCAATCTTGTTGCCCGAATGTAGCAAACTTCTTACAATGGCCAGGAGGGACAGCCTTGGATTCAAAAAGACTCAGTTTTTTTTTTTTTTTTTTTTTTTTTTTGAGAGAGAGTGCGAGAGAGCGTACAAGTAAGGGAGGGGCAGAGAAAGAGAGGGGAACAGATGATCCAAGGCAGGCTCTGTGCTGACAGCAGAGAGCCCAATGCAGGGCTCAAACTCACGAACCGCGAGATCATGACCTGAGCTGAAGTCGGACACCCAACCTACTGAGCCACCCAAAGTGCCCCAAGACTCAGGTTTAATCACCATTTCTGCCAACTTCCAGGTGTGTGTTTGGTCAAGTTACTTAATTTCTGTACATTTCAGCTTCTTCACCTGGAAAAGGGGAGAATACTTGTATCTGCCACAACAGTTCTTGCAAGGGTTAAAGAGAATTTTAAAATGTGAAGTGTTTAGCATATTGCCAAATCACCTGTAAATTGGAGCTGTGGTGTAAAAGCAAAGAAGAAAACTATGACTGATGATTTATCTCAACATCAACACAGAACAGATGTAGCCCTAACATTATACTTTCCTAATGGAATGTTCTTCCAAATTTCTATAAACAAAATGAAGGGAGAAACAAACCAAATGGCTTTTGGTATAGTCGTATCACGTCCCTTTTGGACAAGGTTCTGAACTCGTTAAGGTTTTCAGTACTCATAATTTTGGAGAAAAGGAAAATGCAAAATAAAATAATTCTCATAAATCTTGTTTGAGTATTTTCATGTACTGTAATCTTCCTACACATATGATGGTAGTTAGTGGCATATTAAAAATGATAAGTGTAAACAGGATGCTTAAGAAAAAACAAGGTGATTGTTGTCCTTTCCTCGTTTTTGGCTAATGTTAATTTTTTCTAGTATTTGGTCCTCTACCAATATTTTTTTATTACTTAAAAAAAGATTTTATTTTTAAGCAATTTCTATGCCCAACTTGGGGCTTGAACCTATAACCCCGAGGTCAAAGTCGCATGCTTTACTGACTGAACCAGCCAGGTGCCCCTACATATCTTTTTTTAAAAAGGCATTTTCTCCCTTAAGGTACTGTATATATGACTGAATTATAGTATGCATCACTTAGAAGGGACACATCTTTGTAATTTTGTTTCTACTCTGAGGTAATCACTGTTAACAGTTTGGTGTGTGTACTCCCATAGTTTTTCCTGGAGTGCGTATGATTAAATCAATGAGGATGGAATCACATTACAATACTGTCCTTTTTTTGTTTTGTTTTTTTTATACTGAGGTATAGTCCCATGATGGGATAGACTGAGTCCTTTGTTATTTTTAATGACTGCATATTTCATTTTCTGGAGGTACCATATGTTATCCAATTCTCTATTATAAGACAACTGAATTATTTCCAGGTGTGTGTGTGTGTTTCGGTATTCAACAATGCTTGAAGTTGAGTTGCTGGATCAAGAAGAATGAACATTTAAAACTCTGATACAATTTTAAAAAGAAAACAAAAGAAAATATAATTACTACAAAATTACCTTCCCTAAAGAGCATGTACACCTTGTAACAATCTTCTTTTAATGTTGGCATTACATTTTGATGAAAGCTGTATCACTGTGCTACACTTCATGTATAATTTATTTTGGATTCTTTGGAAACTGTTCTCTTAGATACATTAAAAAAAAACAAAACCAAACTCCTATAATATAGCACCAATGGAAAGGTTTTAGAAGCCAAGTTTTAGTTCTTATTGTCTCTGATCCCCCTGCTGACATTTACAGAACAGGCACCATAGTGATTTGTTGCTAGTACAAAGGTTCCATAATTTAAAAAACAAATCAAAAAACCCTCATCTGTTATAAACAACCCTTTAATCTTGATATGGATCACTGTGGCATTTTTTTCTCTTCCTTTCTTCCCCTTACCTCCCTCCCTCTCTCTTTCTGACATGTCTCTGAGTTCCTTATAGAAATTCCAACCCAAACACCCAGAATTTGATTTTAGAAACCCTCTTTTGGCTTTTGTAACTCATACATTACAATTATATATAACCCATAACAATGTGGGAGTTAGGGGCACTGACCTTCCCCCGCCCAAGTTGAAAATCTGTGTATTAACTTTTGACTCCTGAAAAACTTAACTACTAATAGCCTACTGTTGACTGGAAGCCTCATCGATACCATAAACAGTCAATTGACATGTATTCTGCATAAATATTTTATACTGTATTCTTATATAAAGCTAAAGAAAATCATAAGGAAAATAACATTTACAATATATTCTTGTAAAAAATTCTGCATATAAGTGGACCCAAGCAGTTTAAACTCATGTTTGGGGTCAACTCTTCTCTGGTTGATCAAGTAACACCATAAAGCTCCAGTTTTAATACAATTTTAAACTTAGTTCTGCTTCTATGTAGCTTTCCCTCTGTCCTTAATAGCATAACACAAATAACCAGGGTAGCAATACGCTCAGCTCAAATTTTCCTCTTTCCAGACTCCCTTGTAGCTACGCATGAAGGAGATATAGTATAAGTCTCCAGGCAGGATTTCTGGGAAAGATATTCAAGGTGGCACTCAGCTGGTATGCCCTCATGCTGTCCCCACTTCTTCTTAAGCCCAGAGATGCAGGAGCACCTAGAGGTGCTCTACATGTGGCACGTAAAGAAACGTAGAGCAAGAAAACTGGAGAAGCCTGGATCTCCAATGACCTCTTTAAATGGCTGCCCCATTCAGGGACTACTTCTAGATTCAAAAGAAAAAACAAGACCCCCACCACCACCCAAGGCACTGTAAATTGGGTTTTCTGGGCTCGTGGCCAAATAACAATCCCAACGTAGATACAGAAACAACTGCCTCTTAAAATAAAAACCAAACACATATAGGCTCGATAGAGCTGGCAGTGCAATAACTTTATGTCCAAAGGACTCAAGGCCTTTTCTGAATCATCTAACTTATAACTTCAACATACCAGACAATACATGGTCCCATAAGTATTTGTAATAACTCATGATGGCTACTTTTATCAGCCAAATAATGAAAACCTCTTAAATGCTAAAAAATTGGCCAAATAGAAAAGTGAATGTCACATAAGGATAGACAATAGAATCCAGAAATAAACCCATACATTTATGGTCATTTTTGACAAGAGAGCCAATTCAAAAGGAAAAGGATAGCCTTTTCCACAAATGTATTGTAACAAATAGCCATGTCTCAAAGAATAAAGCTAGGCCTCTACCTTACATCATATATAAAAGGAAACTCAAAAAGGATCAAAAACCCAAATGTAAGAGCTAAAAGTATAAAACACTTAGGAAATCATTACTTAGGTGTAAAATGATGTTTTGGAATATACAATAATTTTTTAATAAAAAACATTTTTTAATGTTTATTTTTGAGAGAGAGAGAGAGAGACAGAGAGAGCACAATCTAGGGAGGAGAAGGAGGAGAGAGGGGGAGGGAGGGGGAGAGAGAGAGGGAGAATCTAAAGCAGGCTCCAGGCTCTGAGCTGTCAGCACAGAGCCCGACCGGGGGCTTGAACCCACAAACCACAAGATCATGACCTGAGCCAGACGCTTAACCAACTGAGCCACCCAGGCGCCCCTACAATAGTTTTTTAGATATGACACCAAAAGCACAAGCCACCAAAGGAAAAAAAAAAAAAGACTATATATAGACATAGGAGCAAGTTTCCACAAATCATATATCTGATAAGGGTCTAGAATTCAGAATATAAAGAACTCCTGCAACTCAACAACTAAAAGATAAAAAAAAAAAAGTAAAAACTGGGCAAAGAATTTGAATAAGCATTTCTCCAAAGAAGATATACAAATGACCAATATCTACATGAAAAGATGCTCAACATCATTAGTTATTAGAGAAATACATACCAAAACCACAATGAGATAAAACAGTACAGTTTTATGAGATACTGCTTCATGCCTATCCGGATAGTTATAAATAAGGCACAAGTGTTGGAGAGGACATAGAGAAATTAGAACTCTTATTCCTTGCTATTGGAAATGTAAACTGGTGCAGCCACTGTGGAAAAAGTCTCCCAGTTCTTCAGAAAGCTAAACATAGTGTGATTCAGTAATCCCACTGGTAGGTATATAACCAAGAGAAATGGAAACATATATCCACACAAAAATTTGTACAGGAATGTCCCTGGCAACATTGTTCCTAACAGCCCATAAGTGGAAACAACCCAGATGTCCATAAACTGATGCATGGAAAAACAAAATGGGATATACACACGCGTGTGCGCGCGCACACACACACACACGATGGACATACAGTGGAGTATTATTCAGCCATAAAAAGGAATGAAGTACTGATATAGGTTAAAATATAGATGAATCTTGAAGACATTATGCTAAGTAAAAGAAGCCAGATACAAAAGGACAAATATTGTTTGATCCCTCTTATATGAGATGCCAGGATAGGCAAATTCAGAGATTGAGAGTAGATTAGAGATTATCAGGAGCTGGGTATTACAGCCACTGGTGGTTTTAAGTGTTGCTGTTTGGAATACCGAGAAAGCTTTGGAAATAAACAGTGGTGATGGTTGCAAGTATTGTGAATGTAATCAATACCAGTGAGCTACACACTTAAAAATGGTTGAAATGGGGCGCCTGGGTGGCTCAGTCGGTTAAGTGTCTAACTCTTGATTTCAGCTCAGGTCATGATCTCACGATTCATGGGATCGAGCCCCATGTCGGCCTCTGCACTGGGAGCATGGCACCTGCTTGGGATTCTCTCCTCTCCCTCTCCTCCCCTGCTTGTACTTGCTCTCTCTCTTTCAAAATAAAGAACTAAACTTAAAGAAAATGGTTGACATGGTAACATTATATGTTTTACCACAATAAAGAAAAAGAAAAAAAGGAATGGAGTACTGTTACTGTAACATGGATGAACCTTGAAAATGTTAATTCTAAGAAGCCAGGACACAAAAGGCCACATGTTGTATGATCCCTTATTGTGAAATATCCAGAAAAGGCAAATCCATAGACAGAAAGTACATCACTGGTTGCCAGGGAATGATGGGGTGGGGAGAGGAAAAGAATGGTTGGGGGGGTGACCACCACTGAATTGTACACTTTATTATAATTTTTTAATTATTATTTTTTAATGTTTATTTATTTTTGAGAGAGAAAGAGAGCATGAGCAGGGGAGGGGCAGAGAGAGAGCTGTCAGCACAGAGCTTGACGCGGGGCTCGAACCCACAAACCATGAGATCATGACCTGAGCGGAAGTTGGACGTTTAACCGACTGAGCCACCCAGGCATGCCATGAACTGTACACTTTAAAAGAGTGAATATTAGCTCAAAAACACTTTAAGTGAATGTAAAAGATAAGCAATAAAGTGTTTTGACATGGAATGTTAGAAATTTCTTTATTATTACCTATTCTTATTAAGCACCAGCTTAATAACACAGAAAATTTCAAATCACCCTTCGACAGCCCATTCTTCCCCCCGCCACCCTAATTCTTGATAAAGAGCTCTTCAAGTGAAGACATGCTCTCTTCTCTCTTCCGTATAAAACTTTATCAAATAAAGGCAAAGAACTGTGTACATCTTGCTGTAAAATGCTGCCGATGGCTGTGGGAAGTATCTGCCCAGGCTCCTTTTACTGTCCAGGTCCTGAAAGACTCTTGTTCATGAACTGTCTCTTCACAAAGCAAGTCCACCACTAACAAGAGGGGATAAAACAGAATGGATAGTGGGTGTCAAATCACCATGCAAGTTCAAGATAAGGTCAGAATATTAATTTATGTAATAACAGAATGTAATCTTGGCCTGACATCTCTTACGTTATAAACTTCTTGAAAACACATGTAAAAAAGTTTTTTTTGACTCACAAATCAGTCAAAATTATGATGACAAAAAAATGTAATACATTCAAGATATCTCACACAGAAAATCTGCCCTATGGGTTTACAATGCCCGAATATAAGAACATACAACCAAAAATGTTTATCATATGCAATTCATTATTCACTGTGACTCACTGAACCCCTACTATGTACGTACTAGGCACATACTCAAAGTTAAGCAGCACTGCAATGCAGAGACTAAAATATTCTTGCAAGGGAAGACCTTAGTTTATTTAATAGTAGCTGCATGATAAAAGGTTATTTATCAACTAAATAGGTAAAGAAGAGGGTCTTACCTTGCTAGGTTTATCATTCTGAGGATCAAAAACTTTCTCACAAAGTCTCAGTCCAGTCTCTTGTCTCAGCTGCTGTAAGTAGGCCCTCATCACCTCTAAAATAAGGAGCCAGGAGAAAAATAAGAAAAATCCTGTCTGAGAATACATCCCCAATGTGTGCTGGTTGCTGGACAGTGACCTTGGTAATACATTTCTACACATTCAGACAAGATAAGAAATAGAAATGACAGTCCAGTGGTTTTATAACTATTTTGGTTCAAAGGATTCTCTACATGTTATATTTGTTGCCAAGAATCTTTTGTGAGAGTTACTGGAAGATAGTATCTGTGCTAATGATTCTACTACTCTCAACCTGTACACCAATCAAGACGAAGAAAGGGAGGGGGTAAATAATCAAATGGAGAAAATCTTGTGCCATAAAGAGGGAGGTGGAAACCCTGTTCTTACCATCTTCCTGTTTGTTTGCAGGTTTGGCATAAATTGCATTAAGTGGAAAACCAGGCTCTCCAGGAATGGGAAAATTAGTGATTCCCAGGGTATACATTTCTTTCTCACCTTGGCTTTTGGAATTGCACTAAAAAAAAAAAAAAAGAAAAGAAAAAGAAAAAAAATTATATACACACACATATTTTACAGAGAAAAGTATAATAACATCCAATTTGTAATTTTTTAGTCTAAGTAGATGTGGCTGGGATTACTAATGTTTTTGGGTGCCCTTCTGCATTCTGGGAAGCCTCTAGGCCCCTCCCCAGAATAATGTTTTAAATGACTAAAACATACAAAATTACAGAAGAAATCATTTATAGTCAAACACAATAATTACAATATTAAAAAGCCAAATTTAACATACTCATACACGCACTTCTTTATTAATGCACTGCATGACAAGATCCAGGCAGGGGCCTAATAACTAAAATATGAAGTAGTAATGAGTGAAAATAAAATTTCAAAACATCTTCAACTCTGAATGTAATAGGAAAATGTTGTGATTTCTACTGAAGAAAAAGTCACAGGTACAGCTTATGCTACTGTGGGTTGTTGCCTACATTAATAATTACAGTAAATGCTAAATTTCAGTTACAAGTTAGTGAAAAGAAAGATGTAATCTTTTTCCCTCTCAAGCTCATGAACCCTTGAATTATATCCTTGGACCCCAGATTAACAACCTCTGAGCCAAGAGTTTAAAAGAAAGATTTCTGTCTCGGGAAGATACACGCAATGCCTTAAAACACCACACCCTTATCTTCTCATTAGTCAACTAAATTATAGGTTTACAATCCACATTCAGATTTTCCTCTTGGGTCCGGACTCTAAGAGAAAGTACTACTTGTCCTTAAAGTCTCAACAAGTCCAGATGGCTAAGCAGGTGAACATGTGTTAGTACTGTGTTTTCCAGATAGACAATCATCCAAGTTTAATTACCTTTTGGAGTTTCTTCAGACACTCAGAAATATAGAGTGTTATATATATCAAGGTTCTATCAGCTTCATTCTGCAGGGGTGGGGTGGGGGTGGGAACACAGAAGTTAAAAACAGTCCTGATTAAAACATAACAATCACGTGCAATAAAAATTCAAGCTTTGTCTTTTGAGCATCAATTGAAAGCTGCAAGTATAGTTCCTATAGCATCAAAAGTTGCCATTCTCCAAATGCAGTCTTCTTGGGCCACTGGTGTGTCTGCTCCCAGGGAGGGAGCTGCCTGTTGCCATCCTGAGCTGTGTGGGGCTGTTTTTGTTCACCTTGGCTGCCCTTACCACTGCATTCCCCTTGCCTCTCAGTCCCCGGGAAGCTGTGCCAACAGCACCTCCCTCCGTATAGGAAGGAGAGTTACTAGAGCTGCCTGGAAAACCGGAGGTGCACCATATGGTCAGCTAATTTTTAAAGCTCTTTCACTTCAGAGTCTCTGCCGAGAACAAAAGCCTTTATGACTTTAAAGGAGGAACAGCTATCTCATGTGTGTCTTGTTCTTTTTTTTTTTTTTTTAATGTTTATTTATTTTTGAGCAAGTGAGAGAGACACAGCACAAGCAGGGGACAGGCAGGGAGAGAAGGAGACACAGAATCTGAAGCAGACTCTAGGCTCCAGGCTGTCAGCAGAGAGCCCGACAGGGGACTCGAACTCCGGAACTGTGAGATCATGACCTGAGCTGAAGTTGGACGCTTAACCAACTGAGCCACCCAGGCACCCCTTCATGTGTCTTGTTCTTAAAGAGCTTCATGAGCCCACCTCTTGATCTAATTAAAAGGAAAATGTGAGGATTGGATGTTGAGCAAATGTGGCACATACTTCAGGTTAAATCTGGCACAGATCTACAGTCTAAAAAAAACCAAATTACACATGTCCTTTTTTTTAAGATTATATGATTCAGAAGAATGAAATGTGGCAGAATTACATTTATTTACACCTATTACAAACATAACACTTAGACCGCATATTAAATACAGAATACGTTGTGAGTATCACAGGACAGTTAGACTACAATTTCTAGACCAAGAGTCTACAAACAAAGATTTTCACACCCTGATTCCAAAAGGTCAAAGTTTGGCAAGGAGAGGCTGAAGTTCCATATTCTAGAATGTTATCAAGAAAAGTTGTTGACATTCCTGTAACTCGCTCATAGAAGGAACTCAGAAAAGTTCTTTTTTATTTTGTTTCCATCTCCCCCTCTCCTTTTCTGCCACCTTCCTCCTACCTTCCTCTTGACCCCGTTCCTCACAAGAACTAAGAGCAGAAAGGAGAAAAGGGTAGTCAAGGGAAGGACCAGGATCAGTGAAGTTTCTTTATTGCTCCATTTCAGGTCCAGGACACAGAAGTATATAAAAATATCATATCACGTAGGATTTTTTAGTTTTGGACTGGCACACAGTAGGAGCTTTACTAATGCTGATAATAAATAAAAATGTCTAGATGATGGGTTCGCAGACTTCCTCTGTAAAGGACCAGATATTAAATATTTTAGGTTTTGTAGGCCAGGCTTTGTCACAACTGTGCAACCCAGCTGCTGTGGAGTGAATGCAGTCATAGAAAATATCTTTAAAAAATGTACGTGGCTGTGTTCTAATAAAACTTTATTTGTAAAAAGAGGCAGGAGGCCAGATTTGGCCCTTAGGCTGTAGTTTGCTGACACATGGTACAGACTTCAGAGGAAAAATGAGAAACTAATGTTGATATAGGGTCTAATATTAGGCATTATTCTGGGTTTTTAAAGTCATACAATCTCATTCAATTTTATTTACTCCTCAGAACCCTGATTGCCAGGTAGATTATTATCCCTACCAGAAAACCAAATTAAATATTAAAAGCTCTGTACTTTACCTTAATCTCATAGTTTTTGAAGAAAACATTGGCCTTGAAATAATAGATGGCTTCATCCACAATATCTGTATCTTTTGCTAAGGAGGACACAAGGGGAAGAAGGCAGAGAACATTAGCCAAATGCGAAAATAACACTTAGAAAAAAAACCCCAGTTCAATGGTCAAAAGTCTTGGCATTGAGGGGTGCCTGAGTAGCTCTGTCGGTTAGGCATCTGACATTGACTCAGGTCATGATTTCATGTTTCATGGGTTTAAACCCTGCATCTGGCTTGGTGCTGACAGTGCAGAACCTGCTTGGGATATTCTCTCTCTCTCTCTCAAAACAAATAAACAAACTTAAAAATGGAGTTGAATAAAATAAAATGAGGCTGAGACATGAGGTCTTTAGAAACAATTTCTAGGAAAATCAGTATGTACATGGTTTATTATTTTTTTTAAAAAGCTTGCTATTTTTTAAAGGTTTATTTAAGACAGAAAGAGGGAGGGGGAGGGAGGGAGGGGCAGAGAGAGAGGGAGAGAGAGAGAATCTCAAGCAGCCTCTGCTGTCAGCACAGAGCCTGACCTGGGGCTTGATCTCAAGAGCTGGACGCTTAACTGACTGAGCCACCCAGGCACCCCCATGGTTTATTCTTATAGCTTTATTGTTTTTATAAAAAATATACTCATTAGAAACAAATTAATCAACACAGAAAAATATTTTACTGTCACCCTAAATCTCACTCCCTGGAAATAACTACTATTAACATTTGGTGAACATCATTCCAGACGTTTCTCAATGGGTTTATAAAAATAGACTGAGACACAGACTAACTTTGATAAAATGCTATTTAAAACTAAAAACTATACAATGTAATTTGATTTGAATTTACATACTGCAGTTTCAGGGGAAAAAATCTCAATTGTTATTTAGGAACACACTGGGCTCATGTATATATCTTTCTATGAAAACTATGACTTAATATATACTTGTACAAGCTGTTTTAGGTGGTTAGAGACTGAGAAAAGCCAGAAACACTGTTGTGACAAAGACAGATCTCTTTATACAATTTCTTTGGCAGTTTTTTATTTTCCTTTTCTTATTTTAAGAAGGTCAAAATCCCAGGGTCTTGATATCCGGCAGCTGGTTGCAGAAATGCACAGACTGTTGTTGTTTTTTTTTTTTTTTTCCCCAGAGACAGTTATTTATATTTCTTGTCCATGACTGCTATCCCTCTCACACAGTAGAAATGCAAGGAAATCCTGAAGGTTGAATCCTGTGTGATTCAGCTGACTTTAATGCTGCTTGTTCCCCTGCTAAAAAATTTCAACATAATTCTAACTCTAGACTCTGTGTTCTCCCAATCTATTTTCTTATCTAGAGAAAAGGAAACTTCCTCAAAAGATTCAATATTGTTTATAAAACCAGTTAGTTCTTCTAAATGTAAAACTGTGGGGGGTGGGGAATGGGTTACAAGATTTAGAAGCATGTCTGGCACAAAAAAGTGTTCAAAAGCTATCTGTTGAATGTAAAAAAAATTTTTTTGGTTCTGAAAGAGGGGTTGGGGGAGGCCGTGCACAAGCGGAGGGGAGGAGCAGAGGTAGAGAAAGAGAATCTTAAATTTAAGTAGGCTCTACCCTTGGTGAAGAGCGTGACATGGGGCTCAATCCCATGACCTGGGATCACGACCTGAGCTGAAATCAAGAGTTGGTCGCTCAACCATCTGAGCCAGCCAGGTGCCCCATAAATAAATTAATTTGATTAATGCTACCTATTATTTAGCTCACAGCACAGGCTTGTACTCCTTCCTAATTCTTGTTCAGGTCTAATCCTGTCTCCTGAGGAAGAGTATCCCTGTCTACAGAAGCCACAAAGATCTGGTTTCTAGGGGCCCCTTTCTCCCTTAAGGGCCCAGGAAATGTTGCAAAGGTGGTAATTAGATACACTCCATCCTTGGTCAATTACATTTTCTAATCTGCTACATGTATTTTGTAACCATCTGAAAAGGCTGCTTCTCAAGGAATCTGGGCCAACATTGATTCTTATTCTTTCTTTCCACTGTAATTCTTTTCTTTTATGCTATTTTTTCTTCTTTTTGGTCTTTTATTTTTTCCCATCTGTTCCTTTTTCTTCATCTCAGAATCAAGTAAAAACTATGGCAACTCACCAAATTTATTGAGTTTACTGAGTTTTCCACTGGTGTTGAAAACAAAATTAAGAAGAGGTCAAGTCAAATAGTCTGGCAGAGGAATGGAGACCAGGTCAGTACAAAATTGACAATGAAAACTATGGTGTTAGAAACCCAAAATGGAAATCAGTGCAGATGCTTTCTGGGTACAGGGAAACCCTGTCTAATATAATACAAATCACACTGTTGGCAGAACATCTCAGAATGTGTCAGAAGAGTCTAAAAGAATGGGGCTTTCTAAACAGTAAGAAATGGTTCAAAAAAAGAGAAAGTGAGTACCAAGAAAGAAAGCAAAGATCTAAAATTCAGAAAAACAAGAGAAAGAATGTGCAATGTTATAGAGGGCACGTAAGATTTAAGATCAAAGTACTACTAAAAATGAAGATACTGAAGAATGAATAAAGGAAGTAGGATTGAATGGGAGAAGGGGTTAAAATGTTTGTTTGTTTGTTTTTTTCTCCCAGCCTTAAGACAGAGAAAGGATGGGGACATGTCATGCTACAGAAATAGCAGCATTAAATCACTTTGTAAGAACTGACAGTGGGATGACAGAACACTGTGCAGAAGCACATTTCCTCTTCCCTCTCAACAAAATATCCTGGAGAACTCAGCAGCAATAATACACTTGATCTTGAAAGGCCTAGAATGCAATATCCACCAAGCATAGAGAAAATACAAGAGCAATCTGAGACCGAGGACCGAACTAAGACTTTGCCTGACTTGAAAATGTCCGAGGATCGCTAGCTGTTTCCTACTAAAATCTGAAAATAATGGAAAGAAGTTTCGACTTACTCTCTCTAGGGGCGGGTCCTTTGAACTGACTTCTGATAGGCAACAGTGCCATGTTTCCAATGAGTTTGGTATCGGGGTCCATGAGAGAAGAGTGGTAAGCCTGTTGTGGCAAGCCAGGTAAGAATACGGAAACAGAAAGAGAGCAAATGTCAGCGGGGCAGACAAGCAACATTTCTCCAGAGGAAAAAAGAATAACCCACCCGAGACTAACTAGGGGAGGGGGAAAAAGGGATGGCAGCAGCAATGGTCTGGAGCTGGCTCTTACTGGCTCATGAAAACGGGATGTTATACATTTTGAGGAATTTTGACAAATTTGGAAGTAAGCTGGTTGTTAAACACAGCCATTACTAAAAATTAAATTATATAAATTTGCAACTAAGTTATAGTAAAAACAAAGGTAATAAGTACTCAAAATTCATTACTTTCTATTTTTAAAAATTATTTCACTATGGTCTATGATCTTAAGGTTATTTATAACTTTTCTATCTTTGCAGAATAAATACTATGTAATGGTGTGCTACTGGGCATCTTCCAAGTTCATGTTCAGTGACATCACATTTGTAACTGGTGGAAGTCTTTATGCTACAAAGATAGGCAAACACAAAAAAATCAGGGGTATGCCCCCCCTTCCCCAAGCTATTGTTAAACCAGAACCCAAGCACTGGCTTTTCAGTTCTGCCACTTCCTGGCTATGTGTTTGACCAAGACATCGCCTTTCTTCTCTTAGCCTATTTCCAAATTTATAAAATGAAGAGTTATCTACTGCCTTCAGCGGGTAGGTGTGGGTTAAAGGAGCAGGGGAAACCACATTTATGAACGCAACTTGTATGCTGATTCTTAGTTCTGCTTTTTACAAGATGTCTGTTTTTCGATAACTCAAGAAGGGCCCCATTCATATATTCACTCATTCACCGAATGATAACCAAACACCTTCTATGTGCAAGGCATGGTGATAAAATGGTAAGAAGGACCAGTATGATCTCTGTCCTTGAAGAACTTTCAACCTAATGGGGGACAGGGAAGTCCAGGAACGAGCACAGGACTTTAAAGTCCTAGCTTAAAATCTAGCTTTACCATCAGTACACAACCTTGGGTAAGTTACTTAACTTCTCTGAGCCTCAATTTCCTCCTCTGCAAAATGGGAACAATAGCGTATCTACTTCACAGGGTTACTGTGAGGATTAAATGGGATAATTTACATGCAGTGTGTAGCTCAGGGCCTGCCTGGCACACATCAGGAATCAAATGGTAGCTACAAGATTCATTAAATATGTAACTGTGGCTTGCTCTTTTTTGTCACAGGTATGCTTCATCTAAAGCAGCCTCCACCAGCTGTCTTGTTACCCATCGATTTCCTTCATCGCATTTGTCACTATCTAAAACCATCTTCTCTATTTACATTTACATGTTTATCTGTCTCCCCATTAGACTGTGACCTCGAGTGTAGGGGTTTGTTGGCCTTATTTACAGCTGTTAACAGTACTTGGCAAGCAGCAGATGCTCAGTAATTTTTTTGTGTGAGTAATCACGTTATTGAACCTCCTTTTCCTCACCCGCAAAATGGAGACCATGATGGCGATAAATTTGCCCCACAAGACTGGCTGTCAGCAATGAAGGACAACCAGCCTACTATCAATTTTACTCCTACCCCGAGGCACACGAAAATAGAAACATCTGGTAACCAGGCGCCGACCTAGCGTCTGCTCTGGCGGCCCTACAGCCAGCAGCCAAGTGTGGCCGCCACAGCCGGAGCGACAGAGGGGGAGTCCGGGAAGTGGGGTATGACAGTGACAAGCAGCGGGAGTGATCCGCTCCCGGGGGCTGAAGAGGAAGTGGGCCTGTGGGGGGGTAGAAAAAGAGAAACCAGACCCTAGACTTGAGAATTGGGGGAGAAAAAAAGAAAAAAAAAAAAGGACAGCCCTTGGCTTCTCGGCTCTAGTGAAGCTTTGGGGATCCTTCCGGAGTCCGGGGACACAGGAAGAACGAGAGAAGGGGTCGGCACTGGAGCGAAAGGGGCGAAAAGGGCCGGGGCAGCCTCCTCTACACGCTCGGGGTCTCTGGCCCACTGTGCCGCGGCCCCGTCCCCGCTGGCCGACCCAATCCTACAGCGACAGGCCCCCTCTCCTCGCCTCTCCCCTTCTCAGGGCCCGCTTCCTCTCTGCCCTCCTCGGCCCGCTTCTCTCAGCTCACGCACGACTTCTCGCCGCTCTCCCCAGTTCTCGCCATCTCTCCACACCGCGACTTCGCCCCCTTACCGGCATCTTGGCGGCACCCGGTTTCAAGCTAGACCAGGAGGTTGGGGTTAGAGCGCTACGCTTCCGGTCCGGCGGCCCGGGCGGGGTAGGCGGAAGTGAGCCGGAAGGGGAGGGTGAGGGGAGGACGCGTCACTTCCGGTCTTGCTATCCCTCTGCTGAGGCGGCGGAGGCTCCGCAGGGAGGGAGGGACACCAGAGGGCACCCGAGCGCTAGGCAGGGGCTCTGAATGCCGCGCATTGCGTAAAGTGTGCGCGAAATGGAGCTGGGTCTTGGGTTACAGAATCCTAAGGATCAATCCCCTAAAAACTTTGCTTTTCCTCAACGGTCTTTTCAGTGAAGCGTTCCCTAGATCACACTATTTTAATTTTTTTAATGTTTTTGAGAGAGAGCGCAAGCGGGGTAGGGGCGGGGGGGGGGTGTACAGAGGATCTGTATTGACTGTGCTGACAGCAGCGAACCCCATGGGGGGCTCGAACTCAGGAACCCCACGAGATCATGACCTGAGCCCAAGTCGGATGCTCAAGGGACCGAGCCCAAGGGTCACACTATTTTAAGTTCGACCCCAATCCACTCCGCTGTGTCATCCTTATTTCTTTTAGCCACAGTTATGATTCTTTGGTTATTTACTTTTGGTATTTATTTCCCCATCCGTGTGGACGTCAAAAAGGCAGGGATTTTGTCCATTTCGTACACCATTGTATCCTCTGCGCCTATAATAGTGATGTGCATGGCAGGCATCAAGAAATATTTCAGTGAATGAACCCAACTGGTCCTAACAGTGGGGAAAGGAGAGCACTCAGAGATGGGATTTATGCACTACCCCACTCCAATTTGTGTGTAAAAACTGCGAAAATGGACTCTGGGTTTGAATCCTAGCTCCAGCATTTACTAGCGGTGTCATTTTGGGCAAGTTAATTAACCTCTCTGTGCCTCAGTTTCCTCACCCAAACTGGAGATAATATACTTACCTCATTGTTTTGTGAGGATGAAATGAATTACATGTAAAGTGTGTAGAACTTAAATGCCTGGAACATACTAAAAGCTCAGGAGTTTTTCTTTTTTTTTTTTACCTATTACTAGAAAGCACCTCATGTGTTAGTTTGCGAACTGGCCCTTGTATACAGGAGGCAAGAAGACTGAAAAGGAAGGCCAATCCAGATATATAGGTGGTGGTTCTAATAAGCGAGGGTTATCTTTGGTGAGGCAAGAGTAGATGTCCCCACCTACATGCCAGACTAAGTTTGTATAGAGGTCGTAATTGGGTCCAGTCACATCCAGATGGGCTCAACACCTTATTCTCAAAACCATGTCCTTGGAACATCTCCCACAGCGAGGGGTGGGAGGGATGAGGAACCTTGGACTGCCTGAGCCCAGTTTAAGGGTCAACCAGTGGTCACATCCTCTTGATTATCTTTTCCAACATCACCTCAAGTGCCACCTTATTGCTGCCTCAGGCTATTTCTCCTGCCAGCCCCTCAGACTGGAATACTCTGCCCCATGTTCCCACAAATGATTTCTTACTCAGGTTTCTGGCCAAATAGCACCATTTAGGAGCCTTCATTGACGATGAGCCCAAAGTAGCCCCTTACTCACTCTCCACTTCATTACTGTTTTCATTTCTTCCCATTCCTTTTCAAGGTTTCCTTGTTTATGGTCTCAAGGGCCCAGCATGTCAACTCCATGAGACTAAGGCCTTGTCTGCTCTGAGTGCTCCCATTTTATCCCCAGTGCCTGGCACCCACCAGTAAATTTTTCCACAGAATCATGTCAGGATCTTCAGCAAGATAATGAAATCCTTGAGGACTGGAATGGACATAGTCATCTTTAAAACCCATGTCTCGGGGCGCCTGGGTGGCGCAGTCGGTTAAGCGTCCGACTTCAGCCAGGTCACGATCTCGCGGTCCGTGAGTTCGAGCCCCGCATCAGGCTCTGGGCTGATGGCTCGGAGCCTGGAGCCTGTTTCCGATTCTGTGTCTCCCTCTCTCTCTGCCCCTCCCCCATTCATGCTCTGTCTCTCTCTGTCCCAAAAATAAATAAACATTGACAAAAAAATTTTTTTTAAAACCCATGTCTCGAGGAGAAGGAAATTCAATTTGGCCCTTCACTTCTTGCCTAGAGGCACATACCAGACTACAGAAGCTAAACCAGGGCAAAATAGTTCAAGGAGCAAGGAGGGCAAATGAAGTTGCCTTTCCTTTCTTCCATGGCAATAAAATTTCTAAGAATTTGCAACATGGGGAGACCAGAGTGTTTTTACCCTTTCATACTCAGGGCCACAGGGAGAGTCCCCAAGCAGGACAGCACATTCCCATGATGCCCATTCATGTTCTCGCCTTATTGCCCCCCCCCATGACAATAGCTCACACCAACGCACCATGATGTAAATACCTGACTTGTACTCATAGCCTAAGCCCCCAGACACAAGTTACCACTGAAAGCTACAGCTTCTCAGTTTGCAAGTCTTTAGTTAAAATGGATCAAATGTGACACTACAGGTGTCTCTCCTGCTATCAAGGCCTAAGAGTGATTAAAATTTAACTGGAGTTGCGGGTTAAAGGGCTTAATTTGTATTGCTAGAAGATCCAGGACCAAATGACCAATGAAGCCTGGGCCGTGAAAGAAACTATAAAATGTTTCTTTTTTACCTTTTTAAAAAAGACTTGAGAGCGCACACATGCAAGAGAGAGCAGGGTAAGGGCAGAGGGAGAGAGGGAGAGACAGACTCCCAAGCAGGCTTTGTGCTGTCAGTGCAGAGCCCAACACGGGCTCCAACTCATGAACTATGACATTGTGACCTGAGCCAAGATCAAGAGTTGGACGCTTAACTAACTGGGCCACCCAGGCACCCCAAGACTATGTAAGATATTTCTTAGCACAATGCCTGGTAGAACTCGGTGGGCTTTAGCAGGGCCTGGCCCACGGTAGATACTAGAAAAATATCTGTTGACTGACTAGCCATTCTCCATGCTTTCATACCCAACCCCACTGAACTTAAAAACACTGAAAAGAAACAATTCGACCAATGTGCACATTAGTTAAAAGAAAAAACTTTACGTCTTTTGCATTTTTGTGTGCATGTTACCCCAGGAAACTATACATTTTTAAATGCTCAGAGACTAAAAACTGCATTTTTGGGGTGCCTGGGTGGCTCAGTTGGTTAAGTGTCTGACTCTTGATTTCAGCTCAGGTCATGATCTTGCGGTTCATGAGTCTAAGCCCTGCATCAGGCTCTGCACTGACAGTGTGGAGCCTGCTTGGGATTCTTTCTCTCCCCTCTCTGCTCCTACCCTGCTTGCTCTCTCTTATAAAATGAAATATGAAATGAAATGAAATGAAATGAAATGAAATGAGTAAGTAAAAACTGCATTTTTAAAGAAATCACTGACTACATTTTGATGACTGGGCAAATTTATTCATTTAAAAATTTGCCCTGGCTGAGTATTTCATTTTTTTTTTATTAGAGAGAGAGAGAGAGAGAGAGAGAGAGAGAGAGAGAATGAGAGAGAGCACACATGTGCGTTGGGGAGGGGTAGAGGGAGAGAGAGAATCTCAAGCAGGTTCCATGCTCAGCATGGAGCCTGATGCCTGATGTGGGGCTCAATCCCATGACCCTGGGTTCCTGACTTTTGTTTTGATCCTGATATCAGAAGTTGGACACTCAAGTGACTGAGGCACCCAGGTGCCCCTGGCTGAGTATTTCAAATTCTGACTGGAAAACAAGAGTGTAAAGAAAGGTTAGTGCTATTTTCTATTTATTTTATTTATATACATACATATATATTTTAAAAGTTACTTTTCATTTTTTAATTACACAAATGATACATTTTCAAAGTAGGAAAACTCAGAGATATAGGTAAGCAATGGGTCTTAACTCTATCCTTCTAGATTTTTTTCCTTTGGACACACATACATATGTTTTATTACAATAATCCCTGCCTCTCCAAAAAAAAACCTTTCAAAAATAACAAAAACCCAACAGTAGAAATAAAGGTAGACTGGGTCCTAAATGTACCACAAGCGCTCATTCATACTATATACAAGTCTATGTGCATTCATTTCAACTTCAACATTTAAAATCTAAATTGATGCTGTTAAAATGATACTAAAAGAGGGGCGCCTGGGTGGCGCAGTCGGTTAAGCGTCCGACTTCAGCCAGGTCACGATCTCGCGGTCCGTGAGTTCGAGCCCCGCGTCAGGCTCTGGGCTGATGGCTCAGAGCCTGGAGCCTGTTTCCGATTCTGTGTCTCCCTCTCTCTCTGCCCCTCCCCCGTTCATGCTCTGTCTCTCTCTGTCAAAAATAAATAAACATTGAAAAAAAAAAATTAAAAAAAAAAAAAAATAAAAAAATAAAATGATACTAAAAGATTCCACCAGAAACACCAGCCATTGAAGAATAACTAGAACTTGATTCAGGCATGCTGCTGCTAAAGAGCCAAGTATTACTTTTTTCATTAAAATAAGTAGCTTTCTAGTACTGCATCCTTTGAAGAGAACAATGTCTTGCTGGTTCAGCCACAGTGCTTCACATATATGGTTACTGTTTTAAAAATTCTTCATTCATTCTGGTGTCCTTGAAAATATTCATCAAACATAGAAGAAGACTCATCTTCATGTTCCTGACACAAAGAACAAAATAGAAAATATTCATTTCCCCTAAGGTAGACCTAGTATGTGCTTACGTATTTTTCAGGTAATGCCCTACCAGGAGATAATGCCCAACTGCATTTTAGGTGTATTTTACAGTGACAAAAGGCATGAGTGATAGAATTTTTCCAGCTAAGTGGTAAATCAAAGTGCCTGTATCTCATTGGAAGCACTTTTCACTTGAGTTTACACCTGCTGATTCTCAGCTACTTTGCTGAGATAGCGGCCTACGATGACTACCACCAGGCTTCCCAGTGACATGTGAGGGCAGCCCAAGTTCAATTGGATTTCATCTCCTCTCTGCACATGCCCCCACGCCCTGAGAACAAAGAAACTTAATAATACTGTAGCCTCAATAACAGGGAGTAGAACTGATACTGCTTGTTGAGCAAAGATGTCAATTTCAGAGATCTCCCAGAAAAGCCCAGATTACCACTGCTGTAAGACAAAATTCAAGGAGTTGCTGGGAATATGTAAGAGGCCACTGAGTGCTGGCAAACACTGATACCAAAAGCCAATAATCAAAATTACCTTTGGTTCTTTGAATTCTAAGTCTTCTCCATACTGAATGGCAAAATCAATATGCTGTAACACAATGTTCATGCTTTCTTCATCTGACTGATCATAAGGTAAAAATCGAACCATGCTGTAGTCATCAATCTACAAGTTGGGAATTTCAGAAAGGGTCATTCTGAAGCTGTACAAGACTTAACTTTCAACTTACATTTTCATTTATAACCATTTATACTTCCGATTTAAAACATCTGCATGTGGAAGGAGGGGGAGGAGGGATAGACACAGAACAACAGCAAATCATCATTGATTTTTCTGGCCTCTGACCTCCCGGATACTCATTAACTTACTATTTAACTAGACACTTACTGTTTCATACGCATTTATCTGAATTCAACAACCACCAGGAATTTAAAAAGGGCACAGACAGTTCTGACCTCCCCAGAAAGCTTAGAACAGTAGACACATCAGTTATCAGCTACTGCCAATAACTACTTCTAAATTAAACTCCTGAGGGGTGCCTGGGTGGCTCAGCTGGTTAAGTGTCTGACTCTTGATTTCGGCTCAGGTCATGATCCCTATATCAGGCTATGTGCTGGGTGTGGGACCTGCTTAAGATTCTCTCTCTCCCTCTGCCCCTCCCCATGTGTGCATATACGTGTGCTCTCATAAATAAATAAGTAAGTAAGTAATTTAAGCAACAGACTGGCCACAGCCTGCCCCTACCTTCCTCCCTTTTGCAAGGAATAGGGTTGGACTCTGCTTCCTGTAATAGTGGCCACTGACTAGCTATGGGTAAACAGCTGACCAGGTTATGGTCAGGTTATGGTCGGGTTTTTAAAAAAAAAAAAAAAAAAAAAAACAACCCTGATGAGAGCCTGGGTGGCTCAGTGGGCTAAGCATCTGACTCTTGATTTAGGCTCAGGTCATAATGTCATTGGTTTGTGAGTTCAAGCCCCGCATCGGGATCTCTGCTGTGAGCACAGAGCCAGCTTCGGATCCTCTGTATCCCCCTCTCTCTGTCCCTCCCCACTGGTTCTCTCTCTCCTCTCTCTCAAAATAAATAAACTTAAAAAAAACAAAAACAAAACTTGAAAGCTTACCAGTCCACATATAGCTTTAGTCAATTTTTTGAACTTTTTGCTTCTTAAGTCACTTGCAGAATCATCTAATAAAGAATACATGTCTGGATCTAGAAACCTTCGAAGGAGAGAAAAATGATGAATAAAATGAAGAATAAATCAGGAACTAGTTTTGTAGACTGACAGAATTTCACATCTCTGCAATTAATATCTGATGATAATGGAAGAAGTGAACTCACTTTTCAATTTCCTTTTTAGCTTTCTTGCTCAGCAGATCCATTTTTGTCATGATGTTAACTTGTGGAATTTCTAGAGAGATCATGGCACTCAGGGCTGCCAAGATGCCAGAGATGAACTGAAGGAGGAAACAGAAAAGGGAAGATAAATTAATTGTTGCCAATAAAATTTGCTGGTCTCTGCATAAAAGAGAGGCTTTTACTCCTCACTGGAACAAAACTGGCCTAAGTAAAAGAAATGCTAGTCCTAAAGAAAAGACAGTCCATTCATCAGATGGTTGACCCTTGGTTTCCAAAGGTGAGAATAAAGAAGGAAGAGGTAGATTTAATTTACAGTGATTGTAAATTACAATTGTAAATTACCAAGCCCGGCTGGCTTGGTCATCTGAGCACACAACTCTTGATCTTGGGGCTGTAAATTCAAGCCCCACATGGGTGTAGGAATTACTTAAATATAAAATCTTAAAAAAAAATTTACAGTGATCACAAACCTCAATCTAGATGTTTAACTTCTTTTCATTGAATATTCCTTAAGTGCGATTAATGGGAAATACAGTTCATAAGCTAGACCAAAGGCCCTCAGAGAATCAAAAATAGACTTATAAACTATACACTTGCTTTATTTTTCTTGGTAAGTAGTTCCCCCAAATCTATATGATATCATATTTTGACTTAAAAATACATCATTATAATAACTGAATAAGGGATAGTAAATAATTCTGGAATATAGTTTTGAAATGTCCAGAATCACACAGTGATTAAAGAAGACTGTCACCTGCATATACCCATGACTAAAAAATCGGTATGATTGATCTAAACCTTGAATGACTCCACCATGAACTGAGAGTCAACGAGAAAAACTCCACAGACTCGGAACTCCCACTGTTCCAGTTGCTGGACTAGTTGTTTCATCACAGGCAGGTGCGTATACAGCTCAATCTGACCTACATGAAGAATAATAACAAGACTATTATAAACAGGAAATATGTGAACTCATTAAATTACGTGAAAAAAAATTTTCTAAAAATGGTTAATAAAGGGAATCAAAAGCAAGTGCTACAAAAGTGTGTGTTGTTTGGGAATATTCATCAAGCTGTATGCTTGGGATATATGCACTTTTCTGTAGGTTCAATTAAAAGCAAGGGAAAATAACGTGAGGGCACAAATGATCACATCTAGGTTAGACTCAAGTCTAAAATTCACAATTTTGAGGCAGCTTGGTGGCTCAGTCAAACACCTGACTCTTGATTTTGGCTTGGGTCATGATCTAATGGTTTGTGAGATTTAGCCCCATGTCGGGAGCCTGCTTGGGATTCTCTCTCTGCCTCTCTCCTGCATGTGCTTGCTCTCTCTCTCTCTCTCTCTCAAAATAAATAAATAAATATTAAAAAAAAAATAGGGGTGCCTGGATGGCTCAGTTGGTTAAGCATCCAACTTTGGCTCAGGTTGTGATCTCACGGTTTGTGGGTTCGAGCCCCACATTGGGCTCTCTGCTCTCTGCTGTCAGCACAGAGCCCGCTTTGGATCCTCTGTCCCCCCCACCTCCTGCCCCTCCCCAGCTCGTTCTTTCTTTCTCTCTCTTTCAAAATAAATAAATAAGCGTTAAAAGATAAATAAAATAAAATTCACAATTTGGCTTAAGAAGTTGTGCGTGATTATGTGTCCCCCACCAGCCTCACCTCATGACATTTCCCTGGGTTTTCAGTACTCCAGCCACACTGGCCTTCTCAGTGCCCCAAACCCATCTCACTTTTTCCTGTCTCAAGGCTTTTGGCATGCTGTGCCCTCTGCCTGGACCATGGTTTCCCTCACCTTCACCTCACAGCCCAGCTTACGGGCCACTTGATCAGAAGACTCCTAATCTTGCTATGTGGGGGTCTGTACTACTCCTGTGGAGAACCTACCAAAAATGAATATTAAATAATAATTTGGGTGATTTTGTTCATTCTGTTTAGCACTTCCACTTGACTGAGGGCTCCGTGAGAGCAAAGGCCATGGCTTCCTGGCTCTGTATGGTATTCCCAGCATACAAAGTAAACCCTCAGTAAACTCATGAATGAGTTAGAGTCAATGAATAAGAGCTTTGTACTTCACTGCAATATGGTTTAGAGCTACAAAGGCTCAGTCCACTTTTTCTCACTGAGGATAGAGCCAGCACAACTTCAAGGAAAAGGTCATGTTCAAATTGTAGACTTACCTGGACAGTCAAAAAGGATATAGTCATCCTCTACGTGGCCAAGACAGTTCTCTAGCCAGTCAAAATTATTGGCAAAGTATTCCATGCAAAATACCAATCCTCCATTGGGACCAAACCGCAGACAGTCATCCTCCATGACATCATCCACCTCGATCAGCTCTCGAATGTCTGCAAAAGATAGACAGGGCCCAGAATATAAGAACATCCATTCAAAAATTGTTATCCTCACTAGTGAGAGTTAATAATTATATAAAAAAATCACATATATGAAACTATTCCTGTACATGATTATTCACTTCTGATCAAGTAGCAGTATTTGTGGGAACTAATTAAATAAATTACTATATAGCCAGATACTGGAATCCTATGTAGCCATAAAAAGGAGAAGTTCTTTTAAGTATGCATGTGATACAGTCTTCCAGGTCTACTTTTTTATTTTTATTTTTTAACGTTTATTTTAGAGAGAGAGAGAGAGAGCGTGCGCGAGGATGGACACAGAGACAGAGAGACAGATCGAGAGGGAGACACAGAATCTGAAGCAGGCTCTAGGCTCCCAGCTGTCAGCACACAGCCCGACGTGGGGCTCCAACCTGCAGACCACGAGATCATGACCGAAGCTGAAGTTGGACGTTTAACCGAATGAGCCATCTAGGCGGCCCTCCCAGGTATACTTTCAAGTGAAAAGTTTAAGGTACAGAACTCTGTGTAAAAATGCCATCATATGTGTCAACAACAAAAAGACAAAGATTCACTATATACATAATAATACACATATGCGATTTTATATGCACAGACTCTATACGGAAAAACATCCTACAAACTGGCAACACTGGATGCCTCCAGGTAGGGGAGCTGATTAATGAGACACAGAGCTGGGAGGGAGACGTTTTCTTGTATACTTACTCTTTGTACCTTTTGCATTTTGAACCATGTGAATATATACTACTTATTCTAAAACAAGTACAACAAAACCAAACCAAGAAAACCAACTGCTATTTCTTAACATCATGACCTCAGGGAAGCTATGTAACCTCTCTGCATCTCACTTTATTTATAAAATGGCGGACAAATCATATATGCTGGGGTAGGATGAAGACTCCATGGGATAATGTAGCTAAATCACCTATAGCAGGAGCTTAAAAATTCTGGTATATGTATAGTTCTTCTCTACTACTAATTTTGGAAATTTATTCCTTATAACTTTCTACCACAGGTTTTTTATGTTTGTGCTCAAACCTACAATCTCTAGGGGCACCTGGGTGGCTAAGTCGGTTAGGCGTCCATCTTCGGACTAGGTCATGATCCTGAGTTCAAGCCCTGTGTCAGGCTCTGTGCTGACAGCTCAGAGCCTGGAGCCTGTTTTGGATTCTGTGTCTCTCTCTCTCTGCCCCTCCCCTGCTCATGTTCTGTCTCTCTCTCCCCAAAATAAATAAACATTAAAAAACAAAACCAAACAAAACCATAATCTCTGTTCACAGAGAAATGCCTCACTCATAGCCATGTTTATATGGGTAATATCTTCCTATGCACTTCCTCTCCCTATCAAGGGGATAAACATCTGACCCAAGTTGAGACAATAAAATAGGTCTTCTAAAAGGATGACTCAAGGGGTGCCTGGGTGGCTCAGTCAGTTAAGCATTCGACTTTGGCTCAGGTCATGATCTCACAGTTCATGGGTTGCTCTCTGTGCTGACAGCGCAGAGCTTACAGCCTGCTTCAGATTCTGTGTCCCTCTCTCTCTCTCTCTCTCTGCCCCTCCTCCATTCGTGTTCTATCTCTCAAAAATAAACAAATTTAAAAAAAATTTTTTAATTAAAAATAAATAAATAAATAAAAGGACACAAGTCAGTCATTAAGACACCTGGACCAGAAAGGGATGTGAACCTGAAGTTGGAGGCACTTTGCTGGGCCACCTGAAGCGGAGAAAGCTGGTCTGTAAGAGAGAGAAAAAGGCAGAGAAAGACAGAAAGCCGGCTTTAGTTTCTGTTAGTTTTTGTGTTTTGGGTTCTAGTCTCTCATAAAGCCTTCCTCTTGGGTTTTGTAAGAGATTCCCTTATTCATTCTAAATAATCCTTTTATATAAGCTGGCTTGAGTGCTTTTTGTTGGGTGCAACGAAACAATCCCAAAGCAATGCAATGATGTTTTTTCAAGGAAGATGACTATTCAACCTGCCTCCTCCACCCCACTCGCACCCACTTCCAGCCACTCTAACGTCCTGATGGCACAAATATCATTGATAGAAATCAGAAGCCAACCAAAGAGAATTTCCCATATTCCCACCACCACTATTACATGGTGCCTTCCACCCTGCCTTCCCTCTGCTTGCAGGGAAGAAGCACCCCACTCCAGGGACACCTGGTGGTTCAGTCAGTGGAGCATGCAATTCTTGATCGCGACATTAAGTTTGAGCCCCATGTTGATTCTATTTCTTAAAAATAGAAGAGATAATTTCTTTCAAAAAAAAAAAGCCCCCCACTCCTAGTGAAGGCAAAACCCTCCACTTGTTTGGGATTTCCCCTCCCTTTCTCACTCGTGAAGTTATTCCCACCGTCTGGCATTTTCAGTTTCTTTTTCTACTGGATCGTTCTCTTCAGCAATCAAGTCCGACCCAGTGTTCCAGTTAGCATCTCCAACGTTAAAAGGAAACCTCCCTTGACCTTCCTATCCCCTCCAGTTCTCATCCCACTTCTCTGCTCCTTTCACAGTGAAACTTTGTCTCCTGTCCGCGTCACTGCATCACCTCCGGGCCACTCTTCAAACCGCTCTGCTGAAACCTCTAGGCACAGTCACCACCAACCACTTCCATGTCCCCACGTCTAACACCCACTTCTGTCCTCATCTTACATGAACTCTTAACCATCAAGAACATCATCAAGCACAAGCTCTTTCTTGAAACTGTCTCTCCTCCTGGCTTCTGTGATACAACATTTTTCTGGCTTTCCTATCTCACTGACTCCACTGCCTCCACCAGACTTCTGAAGATCAGACAACTTCAAGGCTTGGCCTTGGGTTCTCTTCTCTCACCATACTTCCTCCTGAGATGATCTCATCCAGGCCTGGAGGCTTATGTTCTGTCTATATGCTGCTGATTTGCCAACTTCTATCTCTAGGCCAGACCTTGTCCCAGAGTCCCAGACTATTATATCCAATTGGTTCCCTGACGCTGCCTCTTAGATATGTCAGACATCTCCAGCTTAGTAAGTGCAAAGAGAACTGCCCTAAACCTAAACAGACTTGTCCTCCTTCCTGGTAAATGGTACCACATGCTCTCTTCAGCAATTCAGGACACTCAAGTCAGAGATCTAAGAGTCACCCTTGATGATTCCTCCCTTTCTTACACCCTTCTGGTTCACTCTCCCACAGAATGCTAATTCCATTTGCAAAGTAGATACCAAATCCATCTGCTTCTTTCCATCTGTACCATAACCACACTGGTCCAAGCCACCTAGACATTTTCAAGAGCCATACTGCTAGTCCCTGCTACTCCTGACCCCTAGAATCTCTGTCTTTCATCTGGGAGTCAGTATCTTTAAAAATGTATATTGGGGCACCTGGGTGGCTCAGTGAGTTAAGCATCCAACTCTTGATTTTGGCTCAGGTCATGACCTCACAGTTCATGAGTTCGAGCCCCTTGTTGGGGCTGACTGTGCAGAGCCTGCTGGGGATTCTCTCTCTGCCCCTCTCCCCACTTGTGCTTGCTCTCTCTCTCAAAATTAATAAATAAACTTTAAAAAAAAAAGATGACTGTATTTCTTAAAAAAAAAAAGTATATCGGATGTCAATCCCCTCCTCTGCTTTAAACCCTCCAATGGTACTCTACTGCTGACAGGTACTATAGATTGAATGTTTGTGTCCCCTTGAAATTCCTATGTTGAATACCTAATGCCCAAGGTGATAATATTAGGAGCTGGAGCCTTTGGGAGGCAACCGGGTCATGAGGATGGTGTCTCATGAATGGGGTTAGTGCTCTAATAAAAGAGGCCCCAGAGAGGTCCCTTGTCCCCTTCCATAATATGAGGACATGGGAGTCAGCAGTCTGCCACCTAGAAGATGTCCTTGACCAGAACCTGACTCTGCTGGCATCCTGATCTTGGACTTCCAGCCTCCAGAACCATGAAAAACACATTTCTGTTGTTTATAAGCTGCCCTGCCTGTGGGGTTTTGTTAAGGCAGCTCAAATGGACTAAGAACACAGGATAAAACCCAAACTTCTCATGTCCTACTGGCACTTCTTTGCTTCACTCATGTTCCAGCTCATTGACATACTTGCTTTTTCTGGAACACACCAAACCCCTTCCTGTCTCTAGGCTGTTTATTGCCCTGACGTTCCCTCATCTTGGAAGGCCTCTCCCCTGCTTGGTGAGCACATTACTAACATCATCAGGTCTGGGTCCAAATCTCCCTTCCTGAGACTTTTCCCCGACTACCCTTCCTAAACCAACTTCCCCACTTACTCCCTCTCATCAGCCTATTTGCAATCCTTAGGACGATCTGCAATGTTTATAAAGCATGTGCTCAACTGAATGAATAAATTAAAAGAATTTTAAAAAACAAAACAGGCTGCTTAATTATACTATGATCAGCAGTAAACCTGATTCACCACAGCAGGACTAAGCATGAAAGGGACAGAAGGGAAGTGTGACAAGGGAGGAGTCTACTCACTTAATTCTTAAACAAAGACCAGGAAAGGATACTGTCACCTATGTCCACATGAGTGGATGTCACCAAATGACATTCAGCCTCATGCTGTTCACTATAAAACAGGGAAGCAAACTGTAGTAATTAAAAATTTCAGCTTTTGTGCCAAGCAGCCTGCACTTATGGTTTCTCCACCCCCTTATTTTTCCTGAAGGAGGGGGAAGGCCCTGCTGAGGACTCACCAGCCATCACAGAGTAGTTGAAGTGTTCTGCTGCAGGATCTAGGTTCACAACTTGGACAGATCGATTGAGGGCTTCACAGTGCTGGACCATGGTGGCACAGTAGGTGCTCTGTAACGTCACAAGGCATGAGGGGTCAAAGCAACAGGCAGAGTAGTACAGCCCCCTACACCCCCAGGAGGACTCTCCATATCCTTTGGTTAGTATCCACTAAGGGTAAAACTATGCCTTTATTGACCAAAAATCTGACTGAAAACAGGAAAGGTACTGGGCTGGGAGTCAGGGACACCAGACTGGGCTGCAGATCCAGACCTGGCTGGGACTCATGCGTAACTTTAGGGAAATTGCTTCTCTACTTTGCTCATTTGTTTCCTTCCTTCCTTCCTTCCTTCCTTCCTCCCTCTTCTTTTTTTTTTTAAGGTTTTATGTTTATTTAATTTAAAAACTTTTTTTTAACCTTTATTCAGTTTTGAGAGACAGAAACAGAGCATGAGTGGGGGAGAAGCAGAGAGAGAGAGGGAGACATAGAATCTGAAGCAGGCTCCAGGCTCCAAGCTGTCAGCAGAGAGCCCAACATGGGGCACAAATCCACAAACCATGAGAGCATGACCTGAGCCAAGGTCAGACACTTAACTGACTGAGCCACCCAAGTGCCCCTATTTATTTTTTGAGAGAGAGTGGGTGGGGGTGGGGGGGCAGAGAGGAGAAACAGAATCCCAAGCAGGCTCCACACCATTAGCACAGAGCCATATGCAGGGCTCGAATTCATGAACTGCGAGATCATAACCCGAGCGAAGAACAAGAGTTAGACGCTTAACCGACTAAGCCACCCAGGTGCTCCTTAAGATTTTAAGTAATCTCTACACCCAACATGGGGCTTGAATTTATAACCCTGAGATCAAGAGATGCATGCTGTGCGGAATGAACCAGCCAGGTGCCCCCCTGCTCAGTTTTCTAATCTCTTAAACTGGGATGACCTCTACGATCACTAAGGCTCCCTGCTGCTCTAACATGCAAAAAGTGGAATTTAAGAAGATTTCTGATTATACCATGCAGCACACACAATGTCTATGTAACACACAATATCCTTACCAGGATGATTACAGTCCAAACAAAGATTTAGGTAGGGTGGTCAAGGATGATGTCCCTGAGGGGGGAATGTTTGAGCCAAGGGATGTGAATGTGCTTGCCAGCCAGGGAAGAATATTTCAAGATGAGAGCACACTGAGGTCAATAAATAGCCTAGAGATAGGCTATCAGTTTGCAACTTTTGGTTTAGAGAATTCTTTACCCCTCATGTAATCCTTAACACACTATGTTAAAATCTCTAGGCTACCTGTCTGTCTTTCCTACTCTCTATTTAAGGGCAGGGATGTGTTGGGGTGCCTGGGTGACTCGGACGAGTACACGACTCTTGATTTCAGCTCAGGTGGTGATCCCAGGGTTGTGGGATTGAGCCCTGTGTCAGGCTCCATGCCCAGTGTGGACCCTGCTTGAGATTCTCTCTCTCTCTCTCTCTCTCTCTCTCTCTCTCTCAGTTTTCCCCTCTCTCTCTGTCCCTCTCTCCCACTTGTGCGCTCTCTAAAATTGAAAAAAAGAAGAGAAAAAAGAAAAGAAAGAAAAAAAAAAGGGCAAGGATGTGTCTTATTCAGTTTTACAAGCCCAGAAACTAGCATGGCACCTGATACATAATAAATGTTTGATAATTGTTTCTAATTGGCTGACTTAATATGTTCAGATATAAACTCTACAAGGGCAGAAATGTGTGTATGTTTGTGTATGTGTGTTGTTTTTGTTTTTGTTTTTTTTTTTTTAATTTTTTTTTTCAACGTTTATTTATTTTTGGGACAGAGAGAGACAGAGCATGAACGGGGGAGGGGCAGAGAGAGAGGGAGACACAGAATCGGAAACAGGCTCCAGGCTCTTAGCCATCAGCCCAGAGCCTGACGCGGGGCTCGAACTCACAGACCGCGAGATTGTGACCTGGCTGAAGTCGGACGCTTAACCGACTGCGCCACCCAGGCGCCCCTGTGTATGTGTGTTTTATTCACTATACAACCCCCGGGGCCCAGAACAGTGCCTGGCAAAAAGAACATGCTCAGTGAGTACTTTGGATAGCAGGCATCAAAAATTTAGAGAAAGGTACTTGTCTAACACAGTCAGAAAATTCATCTGGGGGCACCTGGGTGGCTCAGTCAGTTAAGCGTCCAACTTCAGCTCAGGTCACGGTCTCACGGTTTGTGAGTTCGAGCCCCGCATCAGGCTCTGTGCTGACAGCTCGGAGCCTGGAGCCTGCTTCAGATTCTGTGTCTCCCTTGCTCTCTGCCCCTCCCGTGCTCATGCTCTGTCTCTCTTTGTCTCTCTCAAAAATGAATACACGTTAAAAAAGTTAAAAAAAAAAAAAGAAAAGAAAATTGATCTGGAATATAGAAGATAACTTCTATTACCCTTTCTCCTCAGTGACTTTTCACATACCATTCTCTCTGCCTAACAGGAGGCCCTCTCCATGCATCACACTATATTTTAATTAACAAGACACCTATCAGTCTTCCCAAATAGACTACAGGCACTGGGTAGGCAAGGGCTGTATTACAGTCACATGTAGATCTCCTGCACCCAGAAGAGGTCAAGCCTTAGAACAGTGTCTTCAAGATTGAAGCCAGACAACACTTCCAGACTCCAGAGCTTTTCACACTCCTGTTATTTGACCAGTATCTTCACCATTTCTGCAATATCTGAATGACCCTCATATCACTCTGCTAATACTTGCTTACAAGAAAAAAATAATCTCTATTGTAAACAGGAAGCCAGGTATATTTATCATAACATGAAGGTAACCGTAAAATTAAAGGTACCTTAAAAGGTACCTTTAAAGGTCTATTTGTTCTAGCTAAATACAAATGTCTGTCAAAAGCTCTGAGTCTAAGATCCGACCTCTGAAGAGACCTGGGGATTAAAGAAGTGTTAGATATACAAGCACCAAACTGCCAATTTCACCTCAATGCAAACTGAAAGAGAATTGAAAAGGGAGTAACTTTCTGAATACATGATTCAATATTCACTAATGTTAGGTCCATGTACCTCCTAAAAGCGACTCAAATACCAGAAGTCCACGTCTCAACCTCTAAGAAACAGTGATTAATGAGACCACACTTGAACCTTCTATGAGCGCGAGAGGGCCGGATTCTGGAGTTACACAAAACGATTCAAATTCCAGCCGTCACTTACTTACTAGCTGTGTGATCCTGGGCAAAGAACTTAACCTTTCTGTGTCTCGTTTTCTGTAAAATGAGAATAGGACTTCTCGCACAGTGTTTAAACGCAGTATCTGGGGTACAGGCACATGATAAACACTAGCAACCATCGTTAGTTACTCCACTTTCAAAACCACAACAAAAAGAGCACTGAAGCAGACTGCAGAGGCGAGCTGCCCGGGGTCCCCAGTAAACGCACGCGCCGGTCCCGCCGTCAGGACCAGAACCTCCTTGTCTCCCACGAGCTCGGACTTTTCTCTTCTTCTCCGGCCAAATGCTCACCTTCCCGCTGCCTGCCGGGCCCATGACCAGCTGCGCATACCGAGGCATACCGGCACTCCAAGTCCCGGGTGCTGCTGGCGGCTCGACACAAGGTCCCACCGCCCCGCTCCCTTCAGCCTTCGCGCGGCGCTGACTGAATTCCGGGAACACGACTTGCGAACCAATCGCAATCCAAAGTCCTTCTGTACCTTCCGCTCTGCTACATCCCTGACTACGGAGCATCCCGCAGGTCACATCTCGTGTGAAACGCGTTCTCAGGAAACTTCGGGGAGGGCGGGAGGGCGGTTCGCGTGTGCGCAGAAGTAGTTGACGGAAATAGGCGGTTGGTAGGCTCGAGACGCTTGGTTGCCTTGGTGATAACGGTTAACGGACCACACTCAGCATCCCTGAGTCTGGGGCTTTGGTCCTTGGTTTGTGTACCGAGGTTTGACCTATATGGTGACTCTCAAGATTTTCAAATTTGTAAAGGGTCTGGAATACTAAGGTGCAAGGCACCTCCTGTTTTAGAGGACATGTATATTTCCTTCTCGTGACTGATCCCTTCCACAAAAAAGATGCAAACGTGCAAGCGCGCCATCAACTAAAGAACTCCTGCCCCTCCCCCAATTTAACTCCTGCGTCGCGCATCTGCCCTCCCCGCTCTCCCGAAGCTATTCGGGCAGTGTCCGGAGCGCATCGGAGGGGGCTAGAATACCGCGTCCTCCTCTTCACCCGCGATATCGCCCGGCCTGACGCACGCGTGCTGACGGGGGAGGGGAGAGGGGAAAGCCGCTTCCGCACGCCGCTCGAGGTCCAGGCACCCGGGAGGAGATGCCGGGCCAGGGTCCGGTGTCCGACTGGACAGAATGCAGCTCTTCTGCAGAGCCTCCCGCAGTGGCCAGAACCGAGGGTGGCGGCGGCGGGTGAGGCTGAGGGGCCCTGACGGGTTAGGGAGGACGGCGACCGACCCTGGGTCGCGATCCCTAGTGGAGGAGGGGGTGGGAGTTGACTGCTCCAATAGACTGGTCCCCAGTGCACTGAAGCGAGAGGAGGGAGAACGTTTGTTGTGGCCGGGGTGGAACAAATGGAATCCGACTCACAGTTTAGGGGAAGGGCTTGTGAGATAAGGTTGAGTGTTGGTGCAATGACTAAACGCGGTGATTGCGACAATTGCCTGGGTGCCTTTTTCTGCCCCGAGGGGGCGCTGCGAAACCTGCTGGAAAATATGCCGTCTGGTCACAGGATCTCTACAAAAAGAGGGGGTGGGGGATAGAGCAGAAAGGGAGGTTCAACGGAGGACTTCCAAGTCAATAAATCAGTGCCGTATGTGCGACATTAGCCACCTTCGTGTCCAAGGGATTCATAATGCCAATGAGACAGATAATTAGGGATATTAGAGGCACCTTGATCTTGATATTTTCTTCCCACATAAGTTTTTCTTCATAAATCCATTTTATTTTAAGCAGGGTGGGTTTTTTTGTTTTTTGTTTTTTCATTTTTGTGTTTTGTTTTGTTTTTACTACTATTTACTGGATGCTGAAGACAATTAGTCTTCGGTACCTCCTCATCCCTTCCATCAGTTATTACCTAAAAGTGAGAGCTGCCGGGTGTTTCTCTCCAATTCAGCACACAGTCATGGCTCCTGCCCTATAAAACAAAATGACCATAATGTACTGAAGACTTTTAAAGATGTGGTCTTGTCTTTCTTTTCCGTTCATTACAGTGCTTGACAAAGTGTGGGATCCTAAATGTATCAAGAGATAAATGAACACTTGGTCACTGAATAAACTGAAGGAAGAGACAAGGAAGGGAGTTTTGTCTTAATTTGAAAAAAGAAAAAAGAACTTGTACAAAAATAGAAATATTCCAGACCAATTTATCAGTTCCAGTACACCTTAATTGCATACAGTAAAGAACAAGATAGTCTTCTCCATAGCAAGTTACTTGATTAAAAATAAAGAGAGCAAGAAAATGCCACGGATAACACAGAAGCCCAAACTACTTTATTGGGCTCAAAGTAGGAATTAGATTAAAAAGGCTATAAAAGTAAGACCAAATCTGGCTTAAAGCAAATCCTTTCTAGTAAAAACCTCAGATAACTCACTTTGAAAAAGCCTGGAGCCATTAGGATATAACCAGGATTAGAGGAGAAAATTTACAAGATGTTCTGTCTGATGGAAACATGAAAAGTAAAAAGCATACTCGACACTGCCCTTTTTTCATTTAAAATACTTTTTAGAAATACGTTTATTTATTTATTTTTGAGGCAAAGTGTGCCTGTGCGCGAGTAGGGGAGGGGCAGACAGGGAGACTGGAGACAGAAGATTCCAAGCGGGCTGGGAGCTCAAACCACCAACGAGGAGACCATCACCTGAGCCTAAATTAAGAATGAGTTTCTCAACAGACTCAGCCACCCAGGCGTCCCTAAAATATGTGCTTTCTTTAATGTTTATAAAGCTGTCAATTATTGCATATTATTTAAATCTTTTTTTCCCCAACAGATCACCTGGACTTTCTTATTATCAGAATTCCAAAGGTATTGGTGAGTAGAGCATATACAACAGATAATACCTATAAATAACATGGTTTAGAGATGCTAATTTTGCTATAACTACAAACACAATGGAGTTTTAAAAATAGACTTTATTGGCATCCTGAACTTAAAATTTTGGGGGGTGCCTGGGTGGCTCAGTCGGTTGGGCATCCGACTTCGGCTTAGGTCATGATCTCACGGTTCGTGGGTTCGAGCCCCCTGTTGGGCTCTGTGCTGACAGCTCAGAGCCTGGAGCCTGCTTCGGAGTCTCTCCCTCTGCCCCTCATGCTCTGTATCTCTCTCTCCTTCAGATATAAATAAACATTAAAAAGAACAATCCAGGTTTTTTCTCTTGTTAAGATATCTAATATCAAGTATTTATTTTTTTAAAAATTGTTTTAAAAAAAATTTTTTTTCAACGTTTATTTATTTTTGGGACAGAGAGAGACAGAGCATGAACGGGGGAGGGGCAGAGAGAGAGGGAGACACAGAATCGGAAACAGGCTCCAGGCTCGGAGCCATCAGCCCAGAGCCTGACGCGGGGCTCGAACTCACGGACCGCGAGATCGTGACCTGGCTGAAGTCGGATGCTTAACCGACTGCGCCACCCAGGCGCCCCTAAAAATTGTTTTTAAGGGTTTTTAAAAAATGTTTATTTTGACAGAAGGAGTGCGCATGCACATGGGGGAGGGGCAGAGAGAGGGGTACAGAGGATCTGAAGGGGGTTTTGTGCTCACAGCAGAGAGCCTGATGCAGGGCTCAAACTCAAGAACCTTGAGGTCAATGACTGGAGCTGAAGTGGATGCTTAGGATGCTTAACCGACTGAGCCACCCAGGCGCCCCCCACATCAAGCATTTTAAAAAGAGTACTTCAAAATAGCAATGAATCTGAAAAGAATTGTGTTTATAACTGATGTTTGAAATGTCCCAGGTATGGCCTGGGGTTTATACACAAATTGAAGGGAAAAGTTCTGACTAGAATAACTTCAAAGGATGTCAAATATTTCTCATTGCTGCTATGTTCCCTCTCACTTGAAATAAAGGATAAAACTTCTGGAATTAAGAGAGTAACACAGAACCCCAAAGGCCTCTCACTAATTTCTGGTTGCGGTGAGGGGAGCAATTTCAATTCTACGATGTATAAACTTAGATTCACTTTATTTTTCCTTGGCAATTTTATAGTCATTACAGTTACCTCAGAAAAACACAGACATATATGATTGTGTATATACATAAAAATGCATATGTACATATAAATAAAGTGGTTGCTTTAAAATGAAATTGCTGGATCATATGGCAATTTTATATTTAATTTTTTGAGGAACCACCACACTGTTTCCACAGCCGCTGCACCATTTTACATTCTCACCAGCAATGCACAGGGTTCCAATTTCTCCACATGCTAGCTAACACTTGTTTTCGTTTCAAAAAATTTTTTTAATGTTTATTTTTAAGAGAGAAAGAGGGACAGAGCTCAAGCGGACAAGGGCAGAGAGGGAGGCACAGAATCGGAATCAGGCCCCAGGCTCCGAGCCGTCAGCTCAGAGCCCAACTTGGGCTCAAACTCACGAACTGTGAGATCATGACCTGAGCCGCTTAACTGACTCACCCAGGCGCTCCTGTTTTCATTTTTTCAAGTTTGTTTTTATTTATTTTGAGAGAAAGAGACAGCAAGCAGAGGAGGGGTAGAGAGAAAGGGAGACAGAATCCCAGGTTGGCTCTGTGCTGTTAGCAGAGAGCCCGATGCAGGGCTCAAACTCACGAACCATGAGATCATGACCTGAGCTGAAGTCAAGAGTTAGACAACCAACTGAGCCACCCAGACACCTTCATTTTTTTTTTTTTTTTTTTTTTGGTGATAATTACCCTTATGGGTATGAAATGATACTTCATTGTTACTTTGTGTTTCCCTAATAGTGAGCATCTTTTCTTGTGCTTATTGGCCTTTTGTGTGTCTTACTTGGAGACATCCAGTCTATTCAAGTCCTATGCTCATTTTTCAATTGGGTGTTTGTCACTGAGTTTAACTGTTATCTTTAAATGTTTAATTTTCTGTGAAGAAAGGCTACCAAGCTTTTGACAAGTTAAATTTTAGTCCAGGCTATAATACGCATCTCAGAAATAATGAATAGCAGGGATACAAAAGATATAGTCTTAGATAATTAGCCCACATTTATCACTCGAAAAAGGATTTAAAAAAAAATAAGCTTTTATTACTATAGATTCCAAATTATATTTTAAGGGTCATAATGACATAATTTCCAGATAATTGTTTCTTTATTGGCAAACTAGTGAGTCCTTTAGTATGCAAATATAACACTTACTTATCTGCATTAACTCTCCAATTTGTCAAAATCTTTTTCTTTTTTTAAATTTTTTAGATGTTTATTTATTTTTGAGAGAGGGAGACGGAGTGCAAGCAGGGGAGGGGCAGAGTGAGAGGGAGACGCAGAATCCAAAGCCAGCTCTGGGCTCCAGGCTCTTGGCTATCAGCACAGGGCCCGACACCGGGCTTGAATCCATGAACTCTGAGATCATGACCTGAGCTGAAGTCGGATGCTTGACCAACTGAGTCACCCAGGCATCCCTGTCAAAATCTTGAAGAAATAAATAACTAAAATTTAATATGTAAAATTGTAATGGACTTTGTTGTCAATACTGAAACAAAAGTGTGCTTATTTAATTCAACTTACTGAATATAAACTTTTAACTTAAAAATTTGTTCTGCCAGCTTTATTTGTAATAGCCTAAAACTGGAAACAACCCAAATGTCACCAACAGGTGGATAGATATATATCAAGAATAAAAAGGAATGAACTATTGTTACACATCACATAGATGGATTTCAGTATAATTATGCTGAGTGAAAGAAGCCAGACACAAACAGAATATATGCTGTATGTTTACATTTATATCAAACTCAAGAAAATGCAAACTACGCTATAGTGATACTAACTGTAGTGATAGAAAGCACATCACTGGTTGCCTGGAGCAGGAGAGTGTGTGGGGACTTGGGGAGTGTTTCAAAGAGTTATTTCCTGGTTAAATTTCACCAGATACTGTTTTCCCCCAAACTGTTAATGAAGTTTTTACCCTAGATTAAGTTACTGATCTCAATATGTCTGAAACTGAAAACTAGTTTCATTCTCCTAGATATGTCTCAAATTGCATTTTGTATTAAAAGACTATTAGTCTACCCACATCGGTATTAAAAACATGAACAGAAATTATGTAAAAATAAGTTTTAGTAAATTTCTGCAAAGCCCTTTGTGTTTTAACACTGCCTCATTAAAGGTATAAAATTTGTGTTATTCTATCTTCTATCTTGAGTTTAATACTAACATACTAAAATCAAATGAATGATAAAATATTGTAAATCTTTAAAGTGCAAGTCTTGCATGCATATTCTTGTCTAGTATAGTTTGACATACGATAAACTAAACATAGTTTGCATCTCACCTGAGTTCAAAATAATGTAGTCTATATATAATTATATATATATAGAGAGAGAGACAGAGAGAAAATATTTGTAAATATCTTAGACTTTTGTATGCTCTCAAACCAAATGGCATATCATACAGCCTCTTGAACTTTAACAGAGTGACTCATATTCCTACTGCAGGGTAGTCAGGGACATGTGTAAATATATAGATATTAATAATTAATTTATTGAGTACATCTTTGCTCATGAAATTCACCTAATAATGTCCTGCCCACAGACAGAATCAAAGACGGACCCAACACACACATAGCCAAGCTGCAAGAGTTATGGAAAACTCCTCAAATTCAAGCAATTAACATCCCTAAATCAATGACAGATGCGTCTTTTCTAAAGGTATGCTAACTAAATACCAATGCTTTATTTAAATGCCAAATTCTTTGTATTCAGAGCTGAACTTTTTATTGGAGATCTGCTGCTTAGAGGGTAAGGCACTTGAGAAGACAAGGTACACCCAGCATATTGTCTAGGACTCCATAAATATCTGTGGAGTAAACTCAGGAATGTATGCAAGGATTTTATCATTATAGATTTCTCATCATAAGAGTTCATTTAGGGCTTCATGATACTTGACATCTAATGTACCTTCACTCAGAAAGCTTAATGGCCCTGAGGAAAGTTACATTCCAGAGATGGAAACCCAAACTCCTAGATTTCACTGAAGGACTGCAAAATTAGAGGCAAGCTAATAAAGAAAATGGCAATAAGCATTTTATAACTGTTGAACCTCTATTACCTATTAAAGGTCATATCTGCCAGATGTGTCCCTGTTAGAGGAAAGCAAATTAAGGTTACAAAAGATCTGTGCAAATTGGTCAGATTTTTTTGACCAGCATTTTGAGTTTTCACTGAATTTATTACCTGTTCAGTTCAGTAAATCCCGTGTGTGTATACACACATACAGACACAGTGTAGCCTTGCATTTTAAGTGAGTGTTACCTTCTAAAATCAGCAAGTGAAAATCTTAAGTCAAAATTACTTTCATCAAAGACCGATAGACTATTCCCCAGTTTGTTCAACACAGTTATTCTTCTGGTGCTAGAAAAGACTATTTCTTTAGTTAAGACTAAGTAGAGTAGTTGAGTAGTTGAGATAACCACATGATACCTCAAAAATATTTGGAAGATGCCCACATTCACTGAGAGGCACACAGGAACTATGTCTCACTGACAGAACAGCGAATCTCTACTCTCCTTTTTTTTTTCCTTTTTAAACGTTTATTCACGTTTTGATAGAGACAGAGCATAAGTGGGGGAGGGGCAGAGAGGGAGGGAGACACAGAATCAAGAGGGAAGCTCCAGGCTCTGAACTGACAGCGGGGCTTGAGCTCACAGACTGTGAGATCAACCTGAACCGAAGTCGGACACTTAACCGACTGAGCCACCCAGGTGCCCCAACTCTCCTTATTCTTCTAGATCACTGGTTCTCAAACTTCATTGGGCATTTGAATCACTTGAGTGCAAACAGGAGGCAGGGTCACTTGTACTGTTTAAATGGCCATTTCTTTCTTTTCTTTCTTTCTCTTTTTGGACAAATTAAGATAGTTGAATTGGAATAAATAAAAATACAGATGGTTCAGCTGTCCTGAACATTCAGCCTTTCAGATAAAGAATCTTGGCAACCTCTGTTCTACAATGCCTATAAACCTTGTTTGTATTTTAGCAGCCAGACTTCACCTTAGGCCAGAAGCGTTATCTGTGCAGCATTGCTAAGATCTATAATGCAAACTACCTGCGGATATTAATGAAGAAGCAGTATATGCATGTGATCCAGCGCAACTCACAAAAGCCAGGCAGGTGCACCTCATTCGTTTCTCACTAGTTCTGGCAAGAAACAAGAGGGCCTTCTAACAGAGCTGGTCTGTATGACAGGTATCTTCACTCATCACAGAAGCCGCCTCATTTCTCGTCACTCACAAAAGCAGCATTACCCCTGCACCACATGGCGACACCAGTTGGAGAGAGTGGACTTGGGGCCTTCTAACATCGCAGCTGCACCTGCACCTGAAATGATCCTGCAACATTCACTCTGGCGACCAGTGAGGAACAAAGAAGGGTCTGTTTCTTATTGTTTAAAAGGAGGAAAATATATCCCAATTTTATCTGAAGGGTAGCTAAATGAGATGAAAGCTTGTTTCCTAATATGTTCATTTTGCTACATTCAGAGTAGGTTAGACAAAAAGCACAAAAGGATGTTATCTTATGGTCTCTTTACTGATCTGACTGGAACATGCCACTCCTTTTAGAACATCTTTTGTGGAATTGTAAAAATTTCTTGATCAGCTAGAAATATGGAAGACTGCCCTTTTTAGTAATTCCCACTCAAATTTAAAATAATACAAACACTTCCAAAAGGAGCATATGGTTGCTTCTGCACAGGGGACTACTATAAACAAAAAAGGAAAGAAAAAAGAAAATAAGCCTGATTATTCAACCTGTACTACAATAGTGAGCTTTGCATTTCAGGGTTAATAAGTCACAGGAGAATTCAGAGATTGAAAGAGTCTTTTTGGTGATACTGGCAGCTTAATAAAAAGAATCTGTATGGTCTTCTACATGCATTAGACAGTTGTTCATTTCACTGGCTCCAATTAAGATACTTCTCTTTCTTACAGTTTAAAAACTGGATATGCATCCAAAACAAGATGTAAGTCACTGAAGATTTTTAGAAAACCAGGCAGACTGTTCATGCAATCAGGTAAATGTGGATTTTTTTTTTAATGTTTATTTTTGAGAGAGAAAGAGAGCATGATTGGAGGAGGAGCAGAGAGAGGGAGACAGAACTCGGAGCAGGCTCCAGGCTCTGAGCTGTCAGCACAGAGCCTGACACAGGGCTCAAACTCACAGACCGCGAGATTATGACCTGAGTCAAAGTCGGACGCTTAATTGACTGAGCCACCCAGGTGCCCCCCCCCCCTTTTTTAAACACGGAATTTTAAAATAGCATTTTTAAAGATCTTATGTTAAAAAATACATTTTTTAAATGTTTATTTTTGAGAGGGAGAGTGTGAGCAGGGGAGGGGCAGAGACAGACAGGGACAGAGGATCTGAAGCAGACTGCACCAACAGCAGAGAGCCAGATGCAGGACTTTAACTCATGAACCAGAGATCGTGACCTGAGCCAAAATCAGATGCTCAACAGACTTAGCCACCCAGGTGCCCCGTGCTTAAAAAATATTAACCCAATATAGTTTCATTTCTATTACAGAAGACATTAAAAATATAGAATATTATTTGCTTTTAATTCTCCAAATAAAATAAATATGAAATATAGTTTCTGCGTTTATCTAAATGGACATGCTGCTGAGGGGAGTAAAATTCAAGGCACTTCTAATTCTAAACAAAGGTATTCATAATATCACGGTCGGAGACTTAACAGAGAATGAATTTCTGAGAACTCACAGCCACAAACATGAGTTTTTTAAGCCATAGCATTTTTATGAGATAGTGTCATTTTTGGATAGACAACATATTTTATATAGCATCATAGTTTACAAAGGGCTGTATCACCTATATCATTTTGTTTAATATTCAACAACCCAGTGGAAGCAAGCCAACCAAGTGGTATTATCACAATTTTATGGGGCAACTCAGAAAAATCTAGACTTGGTAAGAATCAGCATAAAGGATCCTTCTATCACAAGTACAGAATACCACAAAATGAAAAAGGCAAAAGAGGAAGAAAGAATGCTCAGAAGTATTCCTCAGAATTGATAACGTGGAGAGGACTAAGTGGAAGTTAAACAATTTCCTAGTTGCTACACAATGAGTAGAGAAGTGGGTAGGAAGGAAGTGGGGAAGTTAGGCCTTCTGAACTCCTGGCTCCTTGCTGTATGACAGTGCTGCTCAGCTCTGCTTAAATACCATAGTATACCTGTCCGAGAAATGAGGGAAATGGCAGGGGAAAAAGTAAGTCTGGGTCCAGAAAGAATAGCTGGATGAACTGCAGTGCAGATAGGGGGAAAGTGTCTGTGGTCACCAATGGAAGGGAGATGGGCAAGGACTTCAGGCTTACTGAGATGAGACTGCTGAAGCCGTAACTTTCGCATAACCAAGAGATTTTGAAAGCAAAGAGAAAACAAGACTCAGTAACAGAGAATTTGCTATAAGTTGGCCTGAATACAGTACTTACTACGACTCTTACTTTACAAAGTTAAGACATTTGGGGGAAGGGAGAAGTGATTAAGTTTTGAAAATTGCAGGCCATTTATTTCTGTGAAAGGTTATTACTAAGATAGGCCATTTTGAAGGTTGTTCTTATGTACAGATCTCAATATTCAGGATGAAATACAACTTTATTTCCAAAACAGATATTATAAACTTATTTTCCTTTCAGTTTCTACAAATGATTCTGAATCCTACATGAATGAAGAAAAAAAGGAAGAAGATTTACTAAATAAGTATATGCAATCAATGTCAATTGAAGAACAAGAACATGTGATGTTAACTTGACAATCTTGTCTTGTGAGTCAATGAGGTGCCAAAGGTGGGGGGTTGGGGTTGTGAATTGTGTCCTCTCTCTACATTTAGGATAGTATTGTTATTCACCAGTAAGTCATTAAGTAATTTTAGTTTGTTCAGAAACTTTTACAACAGTGTAATTGGTTTGATGTAGTTCCATGTGCTAATTGATACTTGTGTAATAAAATTTATGTGTAATATTTGCTTGTATTTCTAGCTAGATACAATTAAAAATTTTCTTGTGGCTTAAAATTGAATTATTTTTCTTTAACCCTGAGAGGTAAATTGTATAATTATTTTTCTGCTTACAGTAAGTCCTAAAACAGCAACATTGGAATTCCCTACAAATTATTTTCTTGACTGGGCTAAGGAAAGCCCTGAAATATCCTGATACAGAACAGCACTTGATAGACATAGCACCCTGATTTGTAAAGAAGGTGCTTAATAAATATTTGCTGCTTGAAAACAACTTAAAAATATCAATTTGCCCTATTTTATGAAAATTGCCACACAAACACTTGGCCTCTCAAGCTAGAGTTGGGAGTAACTGTACTAATCAGAGGATTCTTTACATTATGTATTCACTCTAGTGTGCTTCTGGAATTTCTAAACATTACTGTTTAAAAAAATACATGTACACACATACACATAAACGCACAGAGTTAAAACTTGAAAAACAGGAATAGGGCAATTTAAAGCAACAGTTTGAGGAATTATTGCTGATTTAATATGTCAATATAGTATATTCTTTGGAAAATCAAATCTGAGCCCAACATTATGACCCAGAATGTTGTAAGAAATGAGAGCACCCTGAAAGGTCACTCCATCTACCTCATCACTTTAATGCCTAGGTGCATTTAATTTCCTTTTATTTTTTATTTAAAATAATGTTTAACTTTATTTATTTATTATTTTTTAATGTTTTATTTATTTTTGACAGAGAGAGACAGAGCATGAGCGGGGGAGGGGCAGAGAGAGAGGGAGACACAGAATCCAAAGCAGGCTCCAGGCTCTGAGCTGTCAGCACAGAGCCCGATGCAGGGCTCGAACCCATGGACTGTGAGATCATGACCTGAGCTGAAGTTGGACGCTCGACTGAGCCACCCAAGGCGCCCCAAGAATTTTTAACTTTAAAAAAAATGTGTATTTATTTTTGAGAGAGAGAGAGCGGGGAAGGGGCAGAAAGAGAGAGACTGAGGAACTGAAGTGGGTTCCACACGGACAGCAGAGAGCCCAATGCGGGGCTCAAACCCATGAACCACAAGATCATGATCTGAGCCAAAGTTGGGTGCTTAACCGACTGAGCCACCCAGGAGCCTATTTTATTTCTTTTTTTTAAAGTTTATTTATTTTGAGAGAGAGAGAGAGAGAGAGAGAGAGAGAGAGAGAGAGCGAGAGAGAGAGAGCGCACACACACAGGTGCATGGGAGAGGTAGAGGGGGGTGGGCAGGAATCCCAAACAGTCTCTGCCTTGTCAGCACAGATCTCACAAACTGTGAGATCATGACCCAAGCCAAAATTAAGAGTTGGATGCTTGACCAGCCAGTCACCCCTTTTATGATTTTAAAAAATTAAAACAAGTTTACCAAGAAAGTATAAATGAAAGGTTAATTGTTTATTAGTGAAGAGAAAAATGTATACAAGAAAGTCTAGATTCTTTTTCCTCATGCACTACTTTTGTAATAAAGTTCCAAATATCAACTTTGAAGATATTTACAAGGATAAATTTTTCTTAACACGTGACCATTTACTGGGTGGTGGACATTTTTTCATATAAATCATATATGGGAACGGAATATATTCTTAACAGTTTATAAGAAGCTTGGAACACTGTATTAACAGAAGATATTATATTTTACTGCAAAATATTATAAAAGTGATACAATTCTGTGGCTCATAAATGTTTAATTACTTGATTTGAACAGGGAATGAAAAAAAAAAACCAGCAAGATAGGCCTGGCTTTTAAGATTTTTTGTATTCAATTCGTTCTACTTTCACATCATCTCCAATTAGCTGATACACATAAGTGACAACTGTAGAAGCCTGGATATCCATCAACACAAATGAAGGAATAATGTTTCTGAAAGAAAATATAAATAATGTCAGTGTTTTGTACTAAAAAGCACCGCACTAAAAATTTCAATTTACAATGACAATTTGGATTCAAGGAGAATTCGAGTTGTTACGTATTAAAAATAATCACCCAAAGAAGAATGCCAAAAAGGCTATCACTGAAATGGCTGCATTTCTCCTTTATGAAACACAACACATGCAATTATTAACTTTAAAAAATCCCCAAATTCCTACTCACGTTTCCAAGGCATTATATGCTCCAGTGGCAGAACCTGGATTAATGTAAAATTTATTTTCATGCTCAAATGCTTCAAATTTGTGTGTGTGTCCCGAAATAAGAATGTCCACATCAAACTGCCTCTGCAACAGGGCTAAGCTGGCCATGTCTCCCCAAGGAATAACTTGATGCCCATGGATCAAACCAATTTTGAACTGCCCAACAGTCACAACTTTCTGTTCTGGATAATTCAGATTCTAAGATAAGAAACAGACATGAAAACATATATATATTTCAGAGATACTTATGTTTAAAAAAAACCTGCTTAAACATTCAATCCCATATGGATGTTTTGATACAGTGCTCCACAACCAATACATTTATTAAATATGTACATATTTTAAAAAATCTTTTTAATGTTTATTTTTGAGAGAGAAAGAGAGTGTGAGAAGGGGATGGTCAGAGAGAAAGGGAGACAGAGAATCCAAAGCAGGCTCCAGGCTCTGAGCTGTCAGCACAGAGCCCAATACGGGGCTTGAACTCACGGACCACTAGATCATGACCTGAGCCAAAGTCAGACACCCAACCAACTGAGCCACCCAGGCACCCCTATTAAATATATATTTTTAAATGTTTATTTATTTCTGAGAGAGAGAGCACAACCAGGGGAGGGACAGAGAGGGAGACACAGAATCCGAAGCAGGCTCCAGACTCTGAGCTGTCAGCACAGAGCCCTACGCAGGGCTCAAACTCATGAGCTATGAGATCATAACCTGAGCCAAAGTTAGATGCTTAACCAACTGAGCCACCCAGGCAACCCCATTTGTTAAATACTTGATTTCTCCTCAGTCTCTAAGGCTACAATTATGCTCAAAACATAACTTACTCCAGGTAAACTGGAATTTATCATGCAATCCCTTTCTTGTGTTTTTGTTTTTTGTTTTTTTTTTGTAGAATATAGGTTCTTTGGGGCATGCTGTGGAGAATAATTACTCCCCCAAATTTGTGAGTTTCCTCTACCTAAGAATTCTAGGCATACGACCTATAAGCTAGGTGTGTTCAAATTATATCCCAGGCTTTAATAATTATATAGATGGTTTCAAATAATAATGATAGTTAACACTTATTCAGTACTTAGTATGAAGCAGGCACTATCCCAAGGGCTTTATAAACATCAACCTATTTAATACTTACAAATAATCCTAAAAGGTAGTTTCTGTTATGACCCCCATTTTATGGATGAGGAAACTGAGGCACAGAGAGGTTAAAATAACTTGCTTAAGGTCACACCTTAGTAATAAGTGGTTGAGCCAAGATCTAAACCCTGGTAGTATGGCTCCAGGGTCTGTGAATTTAGCAATCAGAAGCAAAAAATTTTAATTCTTGCTACTGAAACTGTCTTTAGCATAACACAAGCAGAAACCCAAATATGTTTTTAACAAACCAAACCTATATTCTGATTATTGACAAGAAGTCTGTGCCTTCCTTCTCATCTCCCTGTCTTTTGCTCTCAGGTGGAAAGTTACCCGAAATCTTTTTTTAATTTATTTTATTTTTTTAAGTTATTTTGAGAGGGGGGAGAGAACGTGTGCAAAGGAGGGACGGAGGGAGACAGAGAGAATCCCAAACAGTCTCCTCACTGTCAGTGCAGAGCCTGATGCAGGGCTCAAACTCATGAACGACAAGATCATGACCTGAGCTGAAACCCAAGAGTCAGATGCTAAACTGACTGAACCACCCAGGTATCCCTGAACTCTTTTTTTTTTAATCCACTAAAAAAAGAAAAAGACACTATACTTACTCAGTTTGATATAAAGGAATCCCATTAAACAGCACCAATTAAGTTAATTTATGAAAAAGCTTATATTCCCAGAAATAAAAGGCAATTTTTTACACTAGAATCAGATTTATCATGCTAAATCATACAGTGTTAGTATGAGTAGGGGCCTTAAAAATCATCTATTCCAATCATTTACGTGAGAGGAAACTAAGAGGATGTAATTTGCCTAAAATCTCATTATTAACTAATGGGCAAAGCTGGAATCCCAGAACTTCTAACTTTTTTCCTTCAAGTCAGGTTTATTGAGGTATAATTCACATACAGTAAATTTACCCTTTTTAGTGTACAATTCAAGGGTTTTTGACAAATATAGTTATGTAAGCTCTGCCACAATCAAACCCAGAGCAGTTCTATCAAGTCCTCAAAACTTCCTCATGCTCCTTTATTGTCAACCCTGGAGTTAGGGAGCCACAGCAGGGTTTTCAGCAGAGTGGTGATGTGATGTTACTTCGCCTAAAAAGGATCACACTGGTTGCTACGTAGAGAACAAATTGTGGAGGAAGGAAGGGTAGAATGAGAAAGCTGGAATATAAGAGTGATATGGTGGCTTGGAACAGGGTAGTAGAGGTGGTGGTGAGAAGTGATAAAAACTTTATAGGGCTCCTGGGTGTCTCAGTCAGTTAAGCATCTGACTTCATGATCTCACAGTTTGTGAGTTCGAGCTCCTCATCAGGTTCTGTGTTGACAGCTAGGAGCCTGGAGCCTGCTTCTCTCTCTCTCTCTGCCCCTCCTCTGCTCGCACTCTCTCTCAAAAATAATAAACATTAAAAAAATAAAAAAAAACTTTATAAACTAAATGATATCACTACAAAAAATAGCAACACAATCACTTTTAGTCCATATCAATTTAGTCAGAACAAGTATTTAATATGCTTATTGAGTAATCTACTATCAGTGATTTGCAAAGAGTAAGAAACAAGTATGTGTAGGAAATTGGTATCTGGGGGGCACCTGCATGGCTTAGTTGGTTGAGCATCCAACGACTTGATTTCCGCTCAGGTCATGATCGATCTTACGGTAATGGGATCGAACCCAACGTCAGGCTCAGTTCAGAGTGTGGAGCCTCCTTGGGATTCTCTCCCCGCCGCTCCCCCCCCCACCCCCCCACCTTGCTCAAAATAAATAAATAAACTTAAAAAAATTGCATTTGGGATATTAACAACAACAAAAGACCTTCACAATTGAAAAACTAAGGTGTAAAGAATAAAGCTTATATATGTAAGAATTAAGAAAAATAAATAGTTGTGAATGGAAAGAGAAATACATCACCTCATCGAAGTCTCCTCTCACAATATGAACATCACCGGCCAGAGTCTTGAGATAGTCATAACTCTCTTTGGTGCAAAGGTTTCCAGTACAGAGAATGTGCTGAATCTTTCCCGGCACCAGCAGTTTTTTGAATTTAGCCGGCAAACTGTTGCACCGGTGTGGGATGTGCAGGTCTCCTAATACCAACACCAACTTTAAAGTGTCAAGGTGAGACAAGGTGTCATGTCAAACATGATGTCAAAACAAGATGTTCTCTCTTAACTCCCCTTTTAAATTAAATTAAGCAGAGATTCCAGAACCCATAAGAGCAGAAGTTATCCATACAGTTCTTAACATGACCATTTAAACAAACACACATATGGTAACCTACTCTGTTCTAATCAACCTTACTTTGGTCATAAATAGGTGTGCATTCACAATACAGGTCATCATTCAATTTACCAAGAATAAAATTGGGCTTTCTAAAGCAATTCATTTAGAGACCTATAAATGACACTTAAAAAATTGCAAAATGAAAAATACACTACTGGGTCCTATGGGATTTGGCATTTTTGAGGTGTGATACGGTAATTCCTAGTTCTCCAGCTATAATGTAAAACCTAATATATTGATTCCAATGTTCCAGGAACATTAATAAAGAGAATTGCTAAAAATGTAGTGATAGAGAAAAAACTTAATTCTGTAATTTTTTTACTAGACTGTTTACTAAACTATATGGAGGAGCAGTAGCCAAAATTTATAATATTTTACTTAAAACAATTAGTTCTACAGTATATGGTAATAAAAAAAGCCTATGCTTCAAAGAGTTTCGATAGGACAAACACGTGCTTTTGAATTATGATCTCTGTTATCTTCTTTCCTTATTAAAAATCCTGTCATATTTCTACTGCCTAGATTAAATTGCCTATGTACCCTCAGTTTGGTTCCCAAATTTAAAATAACATTTTCACAGTCTTTCATGTGCATTAGAGATTAAAACAAAACAAAACAAAAAAGAGATCAACTAAATAAGTCATGAATTTAGCAGGAGGTGGTTTAGAGTTGCAACATAGTCTCAGATGACAAAAATAAATTTTGCACTTAAGTATAAAAGTAAAAAAAAAAAACCTCAATCCTGTAAAATTTTAATTTTGAAAATTCAAGATTTGAATATAAACATTTGATTCAGTCATTTAATGGAATATTGTCAAAAGGTCATTTTGAAGTAATATCTGCCCCCCAAAGGACAATAATCAATTTCTTATGTTGATTAGTATAAGCACCCTCATTCTGTAATAGGATGTTTTCCCACAGACATTCCATCCATAAATGTACATGCCCTTTAACTGCTTTTAAAGAAGGCATGACTATTCCTTAATATTAACAAAGAAAACATTAAATAAATACGATACAATCAGGAAATAGTTTTGCCACCATAGACTTTGTAAACTGAAATTAATCAAAAATGAAAATGTGTCAAACTAAAATTATTACTAAAACAAACTTGATTCATCTTGCAACAAATATCAACATGATTACAAAGGAAAGGAGCTGTTATCAGGACACAGAGTAACTGAGGTAACACGAGGTTACACAATTAGCATACTTTAAAAGAAATTGTTAAATAAGTTTCTTCTTTTTAAAGTGTGGTTTCAGCTGGTTATTTGTTCAATGACTTAATTGTTTCAATCCAGATCTTAGTGGATAAAACATCTTACTGTAAAACTAAAGACCACTATGAAGTTTCCACCCTCACTGGTAATCAATGCAAAAGTACCTGGAGACAGAACAATCTTCATCTTTAGAGGGGGATCCCTTCAGATATGGATTGAAGTACATAGTTAATGTGGGAAGCTGGCATTTGAGAAAAAGGTAGAAAATAGATGTCTATATTAAAAAAAAAAAAAACCCTCCAACTACTCATAAAAGGGAATACGTCTATATATAGCAGGTTCAAAATCTTTGGGACTGATAATCAGCTGTTGAATCTGAATGTGCTAGAAAGAATATTAGTAAGACACGATACTTTATAATGACTGATGACCTAAATTCTATCACGTATTACGGATTATGCCTAAGTCTAAAGATATTAGCAGTCTAAAGATATAACTATATGAATGACCAAACAAAAATTATCTCAAACTAGTAAAGATTCTTAGTAAGACTCTCATTTCATATAGGTGACTAAGTTATAGGGGAGATAGTGTCACATAACAAATGTCATACTCTGAGGAACGTCCTTGCCCAAATTCCACACTTTTGACAGTTCAGGTTAGGCAAAGTTTGTAGTCTTTTGAGACAGCAAAAGATCCTAGAAATGGCAGCTTTGTTAAATTTAAATAAAGAACCAACCCAATCAAAGCATAGGAATTTGGTTATTTCCTATTTGATAGATTGTAAAAGGGTGAAATCCCAGTAATCAGCCACCCGACCACCATTGTTAGTAGGAGCTAAGAGAAGAAACTTACTCTGTGCCCAGCCTTAGTGGAATGAAGAAGTTGATTGCAGACAGGGGAATGAAAAAAAAGGGTGAAACATGACCAATGTTAAAAGAAAGCAACGAAAAGAAACAAACCAAAAACAGAGCAACAAAAACTCATATCAAATGAATATGCAAACACTTGTTAATGATTTCTGAGTGTTATGAAAGAAAATGTTAAAAATTGGCTTTGCTCAAAACAATACCAAAAGAACCATTTGCTGGATTTTTAAACATGACACACACACGGACACACACACACAAACGCACTGTAAAAGAAATTTGCCTTGTCGATTTTTTCTACTTCTCCTACTCTTCTCTACCATGATTCCAATCTCTTTTGTTTCCTGTTCTGTTTCAAATTTTGTAAAACAATTTGGAAAATTCACCAGTAACAATGTAAATGAAAGCTAACATTTTCTGGATGCGTAAGGACTAATTCCTCAAGTATACTGATTTTAATTCTCTTATGCTCAAAATTCTAGTAGTTGGAAAATTTATGCTGCAGCTAGATCATTATTTTGTATAGAAGATCTAACACAGCACTATGAATACATTATCAAGTGATGAAGCCACCAACGAATGATACAAAACCAAACACATTCCTCCAGCTACGAACTGGACCTTCTCCACACCTGAATTTGCTGCCCACAGACCCTGTATACCAGGTGTTGAATATTTCTAGTCTCCTTTGCCAAATAAAAAGTTTTTAATCATGAAAGAGTCCGCTAATGCTAAATTTTGCCCAGTTCTATCTCACGTGACAAGTAATGTTCCAGTGTAACTCCCCTTAAAAAGTGTTCATTTCTCGGGGCGCCTGGGTGGCTCAGTCGGTTGAGCGTCTGACTTCGGCTCAGGTCATGATCTCACAGTCTGTGGGTTCGAGTCCTGTGTTGGGCTCTGTGCTGACAGCTCAGTGCCTGGAGCCTGTTTCAGATTCTGTGTCTCCCTCTCTCTGACCCTCCCCTGTTCATGCTCTCTGTCTCAAAAATAAATAAACGTTAAAAAAAACAATTTTTTTTTAAAGTGTTCATTTCTCAAAAAACCCTTCAGGAACGTGATTATGGAATCATATGTCATCTTCTCTCAGGAATAACTGCCTCAAAATTATTGTAAACCGATCACTCCAAACTGGAGTCTGCTTAGAAGCAAAAATCAACGGGGTTAAAAACCTTTCACGTATACAAAGACGCACAGACCATAAATCTTTGGCTGTCGCGTCTACAACCACCTCCAAGGCTATGCTTGTCACACAATCGTGGGAATCTTAAAACGTGCAATGGATGCCCATCAGAAATAGAAGTCCCTTTACAGTTACCCTCACCAACACAAACACCAAGATAATCAGAGCTCCTTCTGAACAGGTTAACTTTTCAGGGAGTGAAGGACACCTTTGAAAATCTGATCGTAGCTCCGAGTCCTCTCCAGTAGCAGCTCCCGAGTTTTTATATAAGACGGTCGTAGGGGCGGACACCTACTGGAGGCCAGCGGGTGGGGTTTGGCCTTGAAGCGGGCAGGGCAGTCTGATGAGTCTGACGAGGTGAAGCTCCACAAAACTACCCCCCGCCCCGGCACCCACACTGGCTCCTTACCCGGAAAAAATGTACACATTCACAAATGTTTCCAATTTCAAGGAGCTCATAAACCATTAAGGAAACAACAGTTCCAGCCATTCTAAGAGCCACATCCAGTCCTTTGAGGACTCACTACCAATTTTCAATGGCAGCTGCACTAAATTGCAGGGGCTAAGGGGATAGTTTGTATTCCCTTTCCTCGGACGGCAAACTAAAATGGATAGGGGATTCTGCTCGTTAGTTCCCATTTTGCATCCGAGAAACCAGCTTTCCACGCAAGCGGCAGGCAACTGGTATACCCTCACCAGCGGGAGGTGCCTTTTAAGGAAAAGGAGTAGGGAAACGTCTGGAAACGGAGGGGACCATGCCCCTTTCTCAGGAGCCAGAGGACCAGGCCCAAAGGTCTTTCCCGGCTCGGGCGCGCGGGTCTCGTGACAGGACGAGTCGCTGAGGGGGGCCCTTTCCCCCTCGGACGTCCTCTGGTCCCTGGGACGGGGGTGCGAGCCGGCCGCACCCAGCGGTGGCTGCCCCTGATCCTCCCCTGCCCTCCCCCTGGGCCTTCTCCAGGCCCGGACCTGGGCTGCGCCCGCCACGCCCCCGAGATCGCCCATGCCCTCGCTCAGAGACTCCCAACGTCTCCCAACGATGCAGCACCGCGGCCGAGAGCTAGGCCTCGGCCGCCGCATCTGCACTCCTCACCATCCTGTCACAGGGCTGCGCTCAGTCACCACCGCCGCCGCCGCCTTCTTCCTCGGGCTCCGGGGCGACCCGCCCACCTCGCTCTCAACCAATGACAGAGGAGGTCGACGGGAGACGGCCTACGGAGGCCCGTACAGGCCCTTCCGCGACGTCAAACTTAGCTGCCCTTTGGGAAAGGGAGGGTGGCGGGAGGAGTAAGATCTCGAAGCTTCGGAGGGTGCGGCCGACATCCGGGCACCTGGGGCCGTCGAGCTGAGGCGCGCCTCGGGGCCCTGCTTGTTAGGGCTGAGGCCATGCTGAAGTGCGGGATGAGCGGCAGTCAGGTGAAAGGTGGAGCGACCTTTTTTGCCTACCTTTGTAGAAAAAGGAAAACCAAAAAAAAAAAAAAAAAAAAAAAAAAAAAGTAAAAGAATAAGAAAAGAGAAAGCCTCAGGTTCAGCCTCAGGGTCTTCTCCTTTGCTCTTATGCTCAATGACTGGCGACACAAGGCCTGGCCACAAACAGCCGCCGCCCACCCAAGCTTCTGGTAGCTTCTGAGGGAAGAAAGAGAGCCCATCTGCTTTTATTTATGCGTAGTATTTATTTTCTTGGGTGTCCATGAAATGAAGTTGCACATTGGAACAGAGATTGGGAACGCTGATAAGGACAGTGTTGGGTGGAGTTGGGAGAAAAAATAATGTTTAGACCCTTGAAGTGTTTTAGTGCCACGAGAAAAGCATCAACCTGTTTTTTATTCCAAATGCTATTTTTTGACGTGTGACCTGGAACAAGCCACTGAATCACTTGGCGCGGGGGGGGGGGGGCGGTGCTCAGTTTCTTCATCTGTAAAATGAGAATAGTAACGTTTTCGTTATAGGCCTTGTAGGAATGAAATGGAGATGCATGTAAAGAGCTCAATAATAGATGGGAATGTATAGGAACTATTACATGTTACAAATAGTACTTAAACAAGGTTTTTCAGAAACTTCCTAAAGTTTCTATTTAGGAAAACAGTGGTTTCCTACATTTTGTAAGGTGTGAAGTGATCCTAGAAAGGCATCTTGTGTTGTGGCTGGCTTGCTCTGTGTTGAGGACAAATATGGAATAGTAGTAATGAACAGGAAAAGGGAAGCACAGGCCCTCAGCTGTTCCATGTTCTCAGAGTTCTAGGAAGTTCTCTTGCAGTATACAGCTCAGTTCTCGATAAGCAATTTGTATGATTGTTTTTGCTTTTTCTCCTGGACTGTATGTATGGTGAGGGCAGAACCGTTCCTGTCCTGTTCACTGCTCTACTCCCATTGCCTTGGGTTGTACCCCAAACATAGTGGGTGCTCAAAACCTAGTCATTGGAGGAATGAAGGGTCTGCAACAGGCAGCTCTAGGAAAAAGTGTTGAATGTGAAGTGGTAAAAGGGAGAAATGCCTCTTTCCCCTCCCTCCCCACCATTGGTCGTCCCATCTCAGTTTGACACTGGCACACCCAATTCACACACCCTTGATTCTTAATATTGTAACCTGATTTTATGTTCTGGAATTAATTTTTCTTTTTTCTACTGTTCCATGGATTGCTGTGGCCATCCATTTTTATTGCAGCATAGTATTCCATATCCATTTGTCACATTTTGTACTTATTCATAATTCATAAGAATATGAACTGTGTCATACCAGATTAGACCAATATGTCATTCATCCTAGCCTCTGTTACAGGGCATCTGAGTGTGTTTGGTGAGATCTGAGATCTGGCATTTTGCGTGCTACCTTCAAATTTCAGAGATGCATCTTAAATGCCTCTAATTTCTTTCATGTGACTTGTTTTGACCTTGCCACCTGTGAAGTTATTGAATCCCTTCAACCTCTCCATGCTCTATTTTCACAGTTCTTTTTTTGGGCAGGGGTGGGGGGTGGTAAACCAAGTCTAAAAATACATTAGTATGGAAATTGGCTTGCTACAGTACAGAAAGGAAGAATGTTACTGCATTTTATCATTTTGCACACTCATTCTGTAAATTTATTGATCTCTTACTATGTGTCTAGCATTTTGTCAAGAGTATTATTCTGTATTTAAAGCAATTTGTAGCATTAGCCTATAAAAGACTGTTCTTTATGAATTTATCTTGAGTCCTGTGAATGCTGAAGTAGTCTTACAATTTGCTGTTATTGTTTGAGAGAAAAAATGTAAACCATACCTTTCTTTTGCTCCGTAGTATTTGGGAAAGCAATCCAAGCTCTATCACGAGTCAGTGACGAGCTGTGGTTAGACCCATCTGAAAAAGGTGTAAGTAAGAAAAGTGACCAATAGACCATCTATTAAGGCAAAAGAAGTTATTTATAGATCCCAGTCCAGATTGAATGTTTACTATGAAATCCAGAAATTGTAATTATCCCTTACATTGTTCATCTTTATTTTCCATATCTGAATACATTTAGAGCATATTAAACTTAAAAAGCATGCAGAGAACCACAAGAGATTTAAGCCAGAAATTGCAAACTGGTGGTTGAGAAGCTAGATATTGCTTGCAGAAGTGTTTTGTGGGACTGCACTGTGTTTAAAAAAAAAAAAAAGAAATAATTTTCTAAACTTAAAAAATTGGGAGTCCACATAAAGATCGGAGTTTTCTGCTTCTCTTGAAAACTTAATATCTGACAGTTTGGGGCCAGCATTCCCAAGCGGAAATAGTTGGCTGGTGCTGATGGATGGTTTCTCCCTTTAGACAGGACAAGAGATTGCCGTTTTGCTGCAATCTTTTTACCCCCTTTAACGTTGCTTTCTGCCACTTTGAGCATTAGAGTTAAAAGGTGTTTACAACTTTACAGTTTCAACATGCAAGATATTAGAGTTAATACCTATACGTGTTCAATATAGATGTGTACCTGTGTGTGTAGGTATGCAAATTCAATGCATAGTGGATAATGCAACCTATTTAATATCTATAATAATTCATATGTAAAATGTAGTCCATAGAATGCAGTTAACATCCTATATTTAATTGCAGTGTTACACATAATAGAATTTTTTGAATGAATCCTTTAAAGAACGTTGATTTTTTTCCTTAATAACTATTATTTTTCCAGCTTGCTTTAAGATCTGTGAATTCTTGTCGGTCAGCATACGGATGTGTTCTCTTCTCTCCTGTGTTTTTTCAACATTATCAATGGTCAACCTCAGTGAAAATGAATGATAATGATTCGACTTCATCAAACTTAAATTGCAAATTGGGAATGAAGGTAAATATAAGTGGCCCTGTTTTTCTCTTGTATTGCAGGAATATTTATTATATATGATATAACATCTACCTTGCATTTAATATATGGCTTAAAGGGCGTGGGGAACAAATCTATTCATTTATAAATATACATACTCTTGTTAGTTCTTTTAAACTAATCAAACAACCAAACACCAAACCATGTTCTATAACGTATTTGTGTTACAGTCAATTCTGCCCATCTTTAGATGCCTGAATTCCCTCGAAAGAAATGTAGAGAAGTGCAAAATATTCACCAGATCTGATAAATGTAAAGTGGTTATTGAATTCTTCTGCAGACATGGTAGGTATAATTAAAGCTAAAGTATCATATGTTTTTTGTTAATATTTTTCATGTTTAGAATATTGAAAGTGCATGTCAAAACTTCTCATTGCATTACTGCTTAGAATTTATGTGGTTTTGTTGTAGGGCCATTGTAAATACTTGGAAAGTATTATCTTTTCTCTGTAGAAGTATTATGAAATGATTTGCATTCAGTTTTTCCTCTTTTGACTTATCAGTGGCACAAGCTTGGCCTGTATACAAACCAAAAATTTTTTTAAATGTCTTTTTGAATTCAAACAACTGGTGATTCTAAAATTAACTGGCTGCTTGATGATATTCTGTAAGAGTGCCTTGGTAACAGTGTTCTTTGGTAAGAACAGAAAAGAATAATGCCTACCTGTATTGAAAGTCCTCCAAGAGGCACATAGTATTATATCTGGGGCTGAAGGAAGCATGGTAACTGGCCCACAGTCACAAAATTAGTAAGTCACAGTAATAGGAGCCAAAACTTTTATACGTTCTCTCTGTTACACAAAGCTGTAAAACAGATTTCCTGCCTCCCAGCCTTGCGTGGTAGATATTCAAACGTACCCATGGGACATTTACATGCTTAAGTATGTATAGCACGGTGGTTAAGAGCATGGACTCTGGAGGCCATAAGGTCTAGGGTGGAATCCTGCTCTGCCCTTTCTTTGCTGATACTTTGAGCAAATTATTTTCCATCTGTTTGCCTCATTTCCCCCCCAGTGTAAAATAGGGTCGTGTTAGTACCAGCTTCCTTGGGTTTTAGGGAAGGATTTGATGAGTTAGAGGAAGTTATAGTTCTAAAGTGTTTAAAAGAACATTGGCACATTCTCTGTTAGCTTGTTGTATGTATTATGATTGCTGCTATTTTATTTGACATTAGCATGTAGAATTGTATGCTTTAAAAAAGCTCATGCTGGGCGCTTGGGTGGCTCAGTTGGTTAAGCGTTCGACTTTGGCTCAGGTCATGATTTCACAGTTCATGGGTTTGAGCCCCACATCAGGCTCCGTGTGGACAGCTCAGAGCCTGAAGCCTGTTTCAGATTCTGTGTCTCCCTCTCTCTCTGCCCCTACCCCACTCACACTCTGTCTCTATCAAAATAAATAAACATCAGAAAAAAAAAAAAAAGCTCATGCTTGTGATATTAGTCCACATCTTTTTTTGTAACGGAATGGTCTTCTGGAAGGTTATTGTAGTGTTACAATTATCTTATATGTCTTACTTAAATTTCACCTCATATTTGTATTATAATCTTTAATTTTTCCCCTGCAAAATATCAATGATTTAACATGATTTCCCCCTTCTTTGAACTTTAGTTCATGTAATAGCAGAATCACGTAAAGAGCATGATTAAAAGCACAGCAGGCCTTGACATCACAGACTTGTGTATGGATTCTTCTGTGCTGCTGCTTCTTCTTCTTTTTTGTTTTTAATTTTTTTTAACGTTTATTTATTTTTGAGACAGAGAGACAGAGCATGAACAGGGGAGGGTCAGAGAGAGAGAGGGAGACACAGAATCCAAAACAGGCTCCAGGCTCTGAGCCGTCAGCACAGAGCCCGACGCATGGGTCAAACTCACGGACCGTGAGATCATGACCTGAGCCGAAGTCGGACGCTTAACCGACTGAGCCACCCAGGCACCCCATCTTCTTTTTTTTAATGTTTATTTACTTTCGAGAGAGAGAGAGAAAGAGAGAGAGAGAGAGAGAGAGAGAGAGAGAGACAGAGCACATGTGGGGGAGGGGCAGAGAGAGAGGGAGACACAGAATCTGTGCTGTTAGCACAGAGCCTGACGCGGGGCTCGAACCCAGGAACCATGAGATCATGACTTGAGTCAATGTCAGACACTTAATCGACAGAACCACCCAGGCGCCCCTTCTATGCTTCCTATTAGCTTTGTGAAAGTGCATAAGCTTTGTCAACACAAATTGAACAAAGCTTTTAGAATCTCTGAAAGTAAGAAAGAGTTTATTCGAGCCCAAGTTAGGACAGCTGCCTGGGAAACACACTCTTCGCGGGGGAGAAAGTGCTCTAGAGAATGAGCAGTTCTTACAGGGTTATATACGTTTCTACATTTTGTAAAAGCTCGAAAGATGTTAGGTTAGCATATAGGCAGGAATCACGAGGAATGCAGGAGCATTGACAATGTGATTTTCATTAGGCTACTCATTCTCAAAGCAGATGTACAACGTGTGCCTGGCAGGCCATTAATCAGCCTTTTGGTTTGAACAAAATTTATGAACAGTCATGCTAACTTAGAAATCTAACAGGGCTTCCTTTGTATATCTGGCCTTTGGAGAGTGTTTCTCTTATCAGCTCTCTGAACTTTCATTTTCTTTTCTGTAAAATGGGGATACTCTTACCCTCGCGTTTGGAGGTTGTTGTGAATGTAAAGCGAGATCACTTGTGTGAAGCACATAGTGTGGTGTCTGACATGGAGGAAGTACTAGAGAGTCAATGACTGTTGTCATTACAATTACCCTCAACCCTTATTTCCAGCTAGATTTTATTTTATTTTTATTTTTTTCAACGTTTATTTATTTTTGGGACAGAGAGAGACAGAGCATGAACGGGGGAGGGGCAGAGAGAGAGGGAGACACAGAATCGGAAACAGGCTCCAGGCTCCGAGCCATCAGCCCAGAGCCTGATGCGGGGCTCGAACTCACGGACCGCGAGATCGTGACCTGGCTGAAGTCGGACGCTTAACCGACTGCGCCACCCAGGCGCCCTCCAGCTAGATTTTAAACAACCAACTTTTCAGTTTCTTAAGAATCTCTCAAGCAGATTGATTAGATTACTGTCTAATACATACTTGTGATTGGTTGTTTTTTTTAAAGTTTATTCATTTATTTTGAGAGAGAGAAAGCACGAGCAAGGGAGGGGCAGAGAGAGAGAATCCCAAGCAGGCTCTGCACTAATAGCATGGATTCCAACGTAGGGCTCAAACTCACGAACCGTGAGATCATGACCTGGGCTGAAATCAAGGGTTGACACTTAACTGACTGAGCCACCCAGGCACTCCAGTTGGTTGATTTTCAGTAGCTTTTGTAGGAAAGCTGTATGAGTTGGGATGCTTTAAGTTGCAAGTAACAGGAAAAAAAAAAACACAGAAAATCTAACTCAAACTAACTTTAACAATAAGGAGAAATATTGGCTCATGGAAATGAAAAGTTCAAAATTGGGTAACAGGTGTGGGTTTGGTTCAGGCTGCAGCAGCTGCTGCTTCTTTTCCTTCTCCTTTTTATTTTATTTTTTGAGAGACAGAGCATGAGTGGGGGTGGTCAGAGAGAGAGGGAGACAGAGGATCCGAAGCAGGCTCTCCGCTGACAGCGGCAAGCCCTATGTGGGGTTTGAACTCACGACCCACGAGATTATGGCCTGAGCTGAAGTCAGACACTCAACTGACTGAGCCACCTAGGTGCCCCTCTCCTTTTTCTTTTTTTTTTTTTAATTTTTAAAAATGTTTTTATTTATTTTTGAGACAGAGGGAGACAGAGCATGAGTAGGGGAGGGGCAGAGAGAGGGGGAGACACAGAATCCGAAGCAGGTTCCAGGCTCTGAGCTGTCAGCACAGAGCCCGACACAAGGCTCGAACTCATGGAGTGTGAGATCACAACCTGAGCTGAAGTCAGACGCTCAACTGACTGAGCCACCCAGGTGCCCCTCCCTCTCCTTTTTCTTTTTAAAATTCACTCAGCTCTCCTTTCCTCCACGTGACTTATCCTAAGGCTAGTTTCTCTGATAAACTTTCAATAATAAGGTGGCTTGCAGCAGCAGCTGAGGCTAGATGCTTCCTCTTTCACATCCAGTGGGAGTGAGAGCCTTACCTCATGTATCCATTAAACAAAAGTTCTTGCCTTTGCTCTGATTGGACCAACCTAAACTAATCTTCGTGGCCAGGAAATTCACTCTTTAAGCATCACACCTGGTCCAAATTTAATTGTAGGGGGGATAAAATTATACCAATTAATTTCTACCAATGAGGGCCCATCAGTGATGCTGGAAGTAGAGTCAATCCCACCCAAACCTCATGGCAGCTGCAAAATGGGGAAGGGACAGCTCAGGAAAGAAGGGGAACATAGGAGATAGATGCTGCTACTTAATTAGGTAAGTAGTTATACTTCCCCAAACTGTGTGTACCCAGAAAATAAAGCTTGCAACTTTATATTTATAATCTGGTGGAGAAACGTTCAAATTTAGTTGAGAAAAATCACCTGGGCAGGGATAGCCAATAAGCTGCTAGAAATACATATTTGGGATTTGGTAAGAAATTAAGGATAGTGATGTAAATCTGGCTCTCTTCACTGATAGAAAACACTTGAAAAAAACCGAGCTACTAAAAAGGACTGACTTCTCTAAATCTAACCATGAAAAGTTTCTGTAACAGTGATTTCTTGAATTATTTAGCATCTGCAAATAGATAAAAAAGGATTTATACCACTGAGAAGCAAGATTTAGCTGAAATATTTATGTCATTAATAATTCTACCAATTCTCCATACTTTTCTTTTGCACTGGCCCTAGAGTTTCTAAAAATGAGTCCATGAGTTCCTGAAGAACACACTCATATATGAACCACCTGCTAATATGTTCTGTCCTGGCTCAAGGGGACAGGACTCCAACAGAGGGGAGCTTCCATAAGAGGAGTGCACTGGGATACTGAATGAAAATGAGACTTTGAATCATACGCATATATTAATGAAGTGATGTCAAGAAGGTTGGACTCCTTCAAGTTTTCAAGTTTTGGGCATTCTACAGATGTGCTAATGATTTTAAACTCAATGGTGAACTTACAGGGATTGAGGAATATTTGAATAACTTACAAGATTTTTGAAGTATCACTAGCCCCTAAAATTCTAAACTCTACAAATGTAACATCTCCAAACTAATGGTTCGTCCTTAGCTGTACCCCTTCAGGTTTGAAAGAGTTCTCTGGACCCATTGAGGGAAGTTTGAAATAGAGCTTATGAAGTGGCAGGTAGAATTCTTTCATAGCGCCAGGAATCCCATGGCAGGAGCAGATGGTATGAGACACCCACTACTCACTGGTCACCCACTGGTCCATCGACTGGCTCCTGGGCCCTAAATTGTTGTTACTGTTCTGTGAGAAGATAGCGAGCTTATGCCAGAATTTAGGCCAAATACATTACTAAGCATTTGGGTTAATTCAGCTGTTGTTGTTGTTGTTAATAGTACTATTTTATCAAAGAATGCAGTCAGTTCCTCTTTTTTTTTTTTTTAAGGTTTACTTATAGTGAGAGAGAGCACAAGTCGGGGAGGGGCAGAGAGAGGGAGAGAGAGAGAATCCCAAGCAGGCTTTGCACCGTCAGCCCAATGCAGGGCTCAAATTCACGAACCGTGTGGTCATGACCTGAACCGAAATCCAGAGTCTGACGCTTAACCCACGGAGCCACCCAGGTGGCCCAGAAGTCAATTCTGATGAAAAATCCCTTGTCTCATTACAGTCCAGTGCTTTGTGCAGCATAAGATAAAGCCTATAAATGACCCAGGGGGGAAACAGGACTTCTAAATGTTTATGCCATTTGCATGCTACCAAGGGAGATTGTTATTGTTATTAAACTAGAAACTAGAAAAACCACAGCGAAGAGGTACATCAAGCCAAATTACTCGAACAAGGGACAGTGGATGTTCTTTGAGCCAGAGACTCGAAGGAGAGAAAGCTGAAGAGGAAAGGCTTTCTGGTTAGTGGCATCACATCTGGGTAAGTTTCCAGCAGGCAGAAATGGGAAGGCATTCTGTGATGAGGGAGCAGTGTGATCAAAGGCACAGGTTGAAAGTGTTTAGCACCTGTTCATAAGGTAAAAGGTGAAGGAAGCCTATGGCAAGAAAAGGAGCATCAGGAATGACAGATTAGACATTTCTCAGCCTGGACATCTTTGGCAATGCCAGTATTCGCTTGAGGGAAATATTTAGAGGTATGCTTGTGCTGTGTGTGCCGGGGCTGTTTGTGAACAGTACCTGCGAAACCGGTAACGGTAGTTGCCTCTGTGGAGGATACAGGGCTGGCAGGAGTCAGGAGTGGAGGTTGACTTACTTTTCACTGTCTCTCTGGTATCTTTTGAACTTTCTACCATCAGCATCTATCTATTACATGTCCCTCCAAAAGTAACTTGAAAATATTTTTTAAAATAGGTAAGCTATGCCAACTTTTTAGATTTGTGTCTTCCCCAAATAGAAATCACAGTGATCCTTCACAATGCCATGCTCTTTGTAGTACATCTAAAATTTATGGACGAAAGCAAAGATGAAATAGGTCAGCTTATGTTACTCTAGCGCTCAAAACTCTCTCTCAAAAAAACAAACAAACAAAAAAAACAACCCAAAACCACCTTCCCCATTTTACACAGGGTATTAGCCAATGATCTTTCAATGGCCAGTGAGGTCCTACATGGGTTGGAAGCCCTCTGCCCAGTAAGCTCCTTCTCCCAGGTAGCATGTAACTTGCCGTTTCACTTCCTCCAAGTCTTCACTCAGATGGTGTCATTTCCATGAGGTCTTTCATGACCTCTCTATTTGCAATTGCTACCTACCACCACTGGCACTCCCTAGTGTCTTTCCTGCTTTGCTTTTCTGTGGTCTTTATCACCCTGTGACATATTAATTATTTACTTATTTATTTTCTTATTGTCTGTCTCCTCTCCCTAGCATGTAAACACTATGAGGATAGAGATTTTTGTCTGATTTGTTCTTTGCTAATCCCCAGCTCCTAAAATTGTTCTTGTGTAGTAGATTACCAAAAAAAAAAGATCTCACAAATTATTTGCAACACCCCCCTCTTCAAAAGCTGGAGTCTGATTCCCCAGCTGGAATCATGGCTTGCCTTGGGCTTTATCAATTAGATGCAATAGAAGTGATATTCTGTGAGTTCCAAGCCTAGGCCTTAAGAGGCCTGGCAGTTTCCCCTGTTAAAGTAGGAACTTTTCCTCAGCATGAGAATAAATGCAGCACAGTATAGACTTATGGAGGATGAGGGACCATGTGGTGAGAGGCCTCCGCTGGCCCCGCAGGCCCCCGCCATGCCTGTTGTCTACTGAGGCCCTAGACCTGAAAGTGAAGCCATCCAAAATGTCCAGCCACAGCGAAGCCAGCCTAAACCAGAAGGACTCAGTCGAATTGTGAGAAACAACAAATGTTTGTTATTTTGGTTTGTTATCCATAAAAAAGTAACTAATGCAGCTTTGTACATAGTAGGTGGTCAGTAAATACTTAAGAAATTAATAAATGTTGCTGTTATTAATTTGGTACCAAAAAATCCCAGTTAGTTGAGAAACATTGTTTCTAGTGAGCCCTTTTGATTCTCATTGCAACATTATTATGCTGTAGAAAGTTACAGCCCACTTGGATTTTATTACATTGGCTCTGTATTCAAACTTAGATTCAAATTTTGACTATACATGTTAAAATAGCATAGCCTTGAAAAGTCAGTCTCTCTCAGCTACAGTTTCCTCTTCTGAGTGTAAGTGCTTACACCATAGGAATATTGTGAAGATCAGAGGTCATGTATGTAAAATGTGTACTACAGTTCCTGGCACCTGGGGTCATAGTCGTTACAGCTATACACTCTTCCTCTCTTCTTCCTCTCGGAAGAAAAGAATTCACAGACCAGATGTTCATGTCTGACTTCCGAGAGTCCCAGAAATCTGGAAATAATAGACGTGGATAAAAGGTAGTGAAAGGGAATTGTAAGTACGTGAACTGTAATGGGCAATCACTATCTTACACACAATTTAAGAATTAACCTGTATTTCAAAAGAACTTGGGAGCTCTACTGATACTGTCCAAGGACCCGGCATGTTGCATAATGTCCACTAGGGGGCGATAAACACATTTATGGAGGAACAGTGTTCCTTCAAGCTATGTATGCACCTGCCTGATAGTAAATGTTACTTTAATTTTGTTTGGCTGCGACACTTAGACTTTTTAAATAGTTTGTTTTGCACTTAAAATTATTAAAAGGTTTATTTATTCTTTTTAAGGTATTAGAAGAACTCATAATGTATGTTTTCAAGAAAGTCAGCCCTTGCAAGTTATTTTTGAAAAGAATATGTGTTCTAATACACTAGTGATTCAACCGAGGTAATGAATTCTCTGGTATTTATTTTTCTTTTTCTGAATATGGGCACATAGTAAGGAATTAAGCTTTGTAATCAGTTATGTTTTTTAAAAAAGCTAATATTTAACTTGTAGAAATCACCTTACAAAGTGAAGAGGAAACCATGAAAAAGATAATAGTAGATGATATAACTGCTTAATGGTAGCAATGATGATTTAGTGGCAAGAAAGTTCTAAAAATATCCTATTACTGGATTTTTATATTAAGTGATACCAAGATAGAAATATATTACCTAATAATACTTTGCATTTATATATTGCCTTCTGAGTCTTTAAAAATTTTTTTTAATGTTTATTTACTTTTGAAGGGGGGGAGGGGCAGAGAGAGACAGAGACACAGAATCTGAAGCAGGCTCCAGGCTCTGAGCTGTCAGCACAGCTCAACCCACGAACCATGACATCATGACCTGAGCCAAAGATGGACGCAACCGGCTGAGCCATCCAGGCACCCCTGTTGTCATTTTTTAACGTCAGGTTATTTGGTATCTTATAAAACACCTCCCCCCAACACTGGAAAAGTTGCTAGATGAATTTGGCAGGTGTTCCTGACATTTTGGCATCAAGAAACACTGCTGAGCTAATGTCTAGCATCAGGTTAACATCAACATCACATAAATTCTAAGAATCTCATTTTTTATCTAACAACACCTCAATTTAAAAAGTATCCCAGAAGTTGTAATGCAATAATAAAAAGATAACATAATTAAGAGCTGGCAAAGGATTTGAATAGATATTTTGCCAAAGAAGATATACAAATGACTGAAAAGCACATGAAAAGGTGCTCACCATCATTAGTAGTTAGGGAAATACAAATTAAAACTTTAAATCTGTGAATTGTACAGTATGTGAATTCTGTATCAATAAAGCTGTTTTTAAAAAGGGAGCCCCAGGATAAAAGGGCATTTGGGATGTCAAGACAACCTTGAAAGTATAGGTATAATGTAGGACAAATAACAACAGGAAAGAGAATATAGGCAGCAGGCTGTTTGTAAACCTCTACCCTCACCTGGGTCTCCAGCAGGTTCTATTTGAACAGCTCTGTTTTCTTATATCTCCCTTAGGCGTATGATTGCAGGCCATTAAAAATATATATTGATCATATAAAAACATAGAATTAAAAACATTTTCTTCCAGTGTCTGGTTTATCTTGCAGCTTTCACATGTCTTACTAAGAATATATTTTACTATTTTCTTGGCCTGTCAAATGAAGTTGCCATTTAAAATTTTTTTTCAACGTTTATTTATTTATTTTGGGACAGAGAGAGACAGAGCAAGAACGGGGGAGGGGCAGAGAGAGAGGGAGACACAGAATCGGAAACAGGCTCCAGGCTCTGAGCCATCAGCCCAGAGCCATCAGGCTCAGAGCCTGACTCGGGGCTCGAACTCACGGACCGCGAGATCGTGACCTGGCTGAAGTCGGACGCTTAACCAACTGCGCCACCCAGGCGCCCCTGAAGTTGCCATTTTAAAATACACTAAAAATATTGCAGCTCACATAGAAAAAAGAAAATACGTTTTTTTTTTTTTTTGGTAAGTTTTTAAAAATCTATCCTGACTAACCTGTTTATTTCCAGATTAAAGATTTGAGTCTTATTTAATAAGACTTTTTTTTCTGCTTGTTTTTCAAATAACGCAGTACTTTTCTTTACATTTTGTAGAGTTCTTGCTGAGGCAATTGTTCTTTTCACATCAAGTCAAGAAGAAGTTACTCTTGCTGTTACCCCACTCAGTGTTTGCCTTAAGAGTTCCAGTGACGAACCAGTGGGTAAGGACTACATCTGTCACGGCACTTGGATGGAATGTCACTTCCTGACTTTCTTGATTACTGACCACAGTAAACATTAGTGGCATGACATTTATTCTTGTCTAAAAAGCAGTAAGATGTAGAAAGATCATTAAAATTTTTGAGAGATCCAGGAAATGGAACATAACCAATAATTAAAATATTTGGCTTTGAAATTCAGGTTGTTTTATTTTTTATATTAATTAATTGATTGATTTTTTAATTTATATCCAAGCTAGCATATAGTGCAACCATGATTTCAGGAGTAGATTCCTTAATGCCTCTTAATCCATTTAGCTTATCCCCCCTCTCACACCCCCTCTGGCAACTCTCTGTTTGTTTTCTATATTTAAGAGTCTTTTATGTTTTGTTCCCCTCCTTGTTTTTATGTTATTTTTGCTTCCCTTCCCTTATGTTCATCTGTTTTGTATCTTAAATTCTTCATGTGAGTGAAATAATATGATATTTGTCTTTCTCTAATTTCGCTTAGCATAGTACCTTCTAGTTCCATCCACACAGTTTCAAATGACAAGATTCTTTTTGATTGCCGAGTAATACCCCATTGTATATATATACCACATCTTCTTTATACATTCATCCATAGATGGACATTTGGGCTCTTTCCATACTTTGGCTATTGTTGATAGCGCTACTGTAAACATCGGGGTGCATGTGCCCCTTCGAAACAGCACAACTGTATCCCTTGGATAAATACCTAGTAGTGCAATTGCTGGGTCGTAGGGTAGTTCTATTTTTAATTTTTTGAGGAACCTCCATATTGTTTTCCAGAGTGGCTGCACCAGTTTGCATTCCCACCAGCAGTGCAAAAGAGATCCTTTTTCTCCGCATCCTCGCCAACATCTGTCGTTGCCTGAGTTGTTAATGTTAGCCATTCTGACAGCTGTGAGGTGGTATCTCATTGTGGTTTTGATTTGTATTTCCCTGATGATGAGTGATGTTGAGCATTTTTTCATGTGTCAGTTGGCCATCTGGATGTCTTCTTTGGAGAAGTGTCTATTCATGTCTTTTGCACATTTCTTCACTTATTATTTGTTTTTTTGGGTGTTGAGTTTGGTAAGTTCTTTATAGATTTTGCATACTAACCCTTTATCTGGTATGTCATTTGCAAATATCTTCTTCCATTCTGTCGGTTGACTTTTGGTTGTGCTGATTGTTTCCTTCGCTGTGCAGAAGCTTTTTATTTTGATGAAGTCCCAATATTTCATTTTTGCTTTGGTTTCCCTTGCTTCTGGAGACTTGTTGAGTAAGAAGTTGCTGTGGCCAAGGTCAAAGAGGTTTTTGCCTGCTTTCTCCTCTAGGATTTTGATTGTTTCCTGTCTTACATTTAGGTCTTTCATCCATGTTGAGTTTGTTTTTGGAAATTCAGGTGTTTTAAAATTAGGAGAATGGTGGGGTGCCTGGGTGGCTTAGTTGGTTAAGCATTCGACTTCAGCTCAGGTCATGATCTCATGGTTCATTAGTTAGACCCTTGCATCAGGCTCTGTGCTGCCAGCTCAGAGCCTGGAGCCTGGTTTGGACTCTGTGTCTCCCTCTCTCTCTGCCCCTCCCCCACAAGAGCATGGGCATGCATGTTCATTCTCTCTCTCTCAAAAATAAACATTAAAAAAGATTTAAAAATATACAATTAGGAGAATGGTTACTGAGAAAAGTATATCTTCAGTTAAGATTTTAAGATCTGTTTTTCATCTTTTTTTAAAGGTTTTTTTGTTTTGTTTTGTTTTTAGTAATTTCTACATCCACTGTGGGGCTCAAACTCACAACCCCAAGATCAAGAGTTGCATGCTTTTCCAAAAAGCCAACCAGGTGCCCCTGTTTTTCATCTTTTATCACCCTTTGTGTTTGGCACAAAAAAAAAAAAAATTAAGAGGGAGCAATCCAATTGAGATTAGCTTTGATCACCTAAGAAGAAAAAGTAGCTCCAAATTAGAGATGTAAGATATTCCAGATGGCAAATACACGCGGCAGAAAATGTGACTACGTCTTAAGTCAGCTCTTCCAAGAGTTACCTGGATTTAATGGAGAAACTAAGGCATGATTAAATTGGGAGTTTTGCTACCAAGAAAATTGACTAGGGTCTTTCAGATACAAGCTGTTTGAGACTCTTTAATTTTGGGTAATTGTGTGTGTGTGTGTGTGTGTGTGTGTGTGTGTGTGAGAGAGAGAGAGAGAGAGAGAGAGAGAGAGAGAGAGAGAGAGAGAGATAGCAGTAAAGAATATGAAGGGAGGGAATTGTATTATTTGAAGTGAAAAACCAGTAGAACCAGGGCTAAAATTGGATCAGATGACTTTTGTGGTATTTAGTTGGTGCCATGTTCTTTTCTAAACGGTTTCCAGTTGTGAATTCATGTAATGTTTGTAACAACTCTGTGATGTGGGTACTATTATGCCCATTTTTCCATGTGAAGAATATGAAGCACAGAGAAACTAAGTGACTTGCCTGGTGTCACACAGTTAGTAGTGCTGGAATATTATCTGAATGTAGGCTTCAAGGCACAGGCCCAATACCACTGTGTTATTATTGTTTCTCTGAAGTCTTATCTAGCATTGTTTTTTGACACCCAGAAGTGCATGATTTGGAAAATATATGCTTATTCTAGTAAAAGGGTCTGTTTTATATTCCGTAGTGCCATCTCTGAATAAAGATGGCCATTGTGTCTCACCAGGAGACACTGTCCCTTGTGAGAAGCTTTCTAATGAGTAGTTATAGTTATGGTTGACTGGGGACTTATGGGCACAAGTAGCAATTGGAGACCCAATGATTCATTTTATTTTTTAAGTTTTTTTAAACATTCATTCATTTTTGAGAGACAGAGACAGAGTGCAAGTGGGGGAGGGACAGAGAGAGTGGGAGACACAGAATCTGAAGCAGGCTCCAGGCTCCGAGTTGTCAGCACAGAGCCTGATGCGGGGCTCGAACCCATGAACTGTGAGATCATGACCTGAGCCAAAGTTGGATGCTTAACTCCCGAGCCACATCTGTTTATTATTGAACTTACTCTGTACTAGTACAATGGGAGTGACATGAGCCTTCTTGTTTGATAATAATGTATTTTTAGGGTAGTGTTTGATCCTTTTAAAAAGTATATACTGTTTATCCTTTGTTCTTACATAATTCATGTCCATTGAAGAAAATAAAAAACACAAACACTAAAAAAAAAAAAAAGTCACCTGAAATCCCACTATCCAGAAATAAGCAGTTTTAATAGTTTGGGACATCTCCTTGTATACTTTAGATTTAACGACAGAAGATTGGTTGAGTGAAAGTAATGAAATACTGTGAAGCTATTAAAAGTAATTCAATAAAAAAAGGGCAGAGGACCTAAATACCCATTTTTCCAAAGAAGGCATACAGATGGCCACAGACATGAAAAGATGCTCAACATCGCTCATCAGCAGGGAAATGCAAATCAAAACCACAATGAGGATGAGAGGGTGACCTGGCTGCAACATCTGTCACCCCATCCATTGCCAGGGTTGATTTGGCTAATCTGTCTGGCTAGGCAGGTGTCCCCTTCCTCCCTTACCGCTTGATGTGTGTCCCTCCAGAAGCTGTGTGCTCAGTTGAAGAGGATGACCTTCCCTGATAGAGGACTGTTCTTTGGTCAACGGTATACAAGTAGCTGCTCTCCCCTGCTACAACCTTCAAACAAGCTCTCACGGTCCTTTTGCAGGAGAACTTGGGTAGTCAAGCTTCCAAGACTTGAGACACATACAAATGAGGTGCTGCATGTGGTAGTCTGTCTTCCTTTAAAGAAAAAAAAACACAACACACAATGAGATAATCATCTTAAAGCTGTCAGAATGGCTAAAATAAAAAACATAGAAATAATAAGTGTTGGCGAGGATGTTGAGAAAAAAGACCTCTTTTGCACTGATGGTGGGAATATAAATTGGTGCAGCCTCTGTGTAAAATAGTATAGAGTTTACTGAAAAAATTAAAAATTGAAATACTAGGGGCATGTGGGTGGCTCAGTTGGTTAAGCGTCCAACCCTTGATTTCAGCTCAGGTCATGGTCTCATGGTTTGTGAGATTGAGCCCTGTCTCAGGCTCTGTGCTTGGGATCTTCTCTCTACCTCTCTCTCTGCACCTTCGCTGCTTGTGCTTGCTGTCTCTCTCTCTCTCTTAAATAAACTTAAAAAAAAAACCCAAATACAATATGATCCAATAATTCAACTATTGGGTATTTACCCAAAGAAAATGTAAACACTGACTTGAAAAGATATATGCACCCCTGTGTTCACTGTAGCATTATTTAGAACAGCCGAGATTCGGAAGCAACCCAAGTCCATCCATAGACGAATGGATAAAGAAGATGTGGTATGTATATAATGTAATATTACTCAGCCATAAAAAGGAATGAAATTTTTCCATTTAAAACAACGTGGGTGTACCTAAAGGATATAATGCTAAATGCAATAAATCAATCAGAGAAGGACAAATACTGTATGATTTCACTCATGTGGAATTTAAGAAACAAATGAACAAAGAAGAGAAACAAACAAAAAGCATTCTCTTTTATTTATTTTTTTAATGTTTATTTATTTTTGAAGGAGAGAGAGAGACAGAGCATGAGCAGGGGTGGGCAGAGAGAGAGGGAGACACAGAATCTGAAGCAGGCTCCAGGCAGAGCCCAATGTGGGGCTTGAACTCATGAGCTGTGATATCATGACCTGAGCCAAAGACTTAACTGACTGAGCCACCCAGGTGCCCCAGCATTCTCTCTCTTTTTAAAAAAAAAAAATTTTTTTTTTACGTTTATTTTTGAGAGACAGAGACAGAGCACAAGTGGGGGAGGGGCAGAGAGAGAATGAAACACAGAATCCCAAGCAGGCTCCAGGCTCTGAGCTCTGAGCTGTCAGCACAGAGCCCGATGTGGGGCTTGAACCCACAAACTGTGAGATCATGACCTGAACTGAAGTTGGACAATTAACCAACTGAGCCACCCAGGCGCCCCTTGCCCATTCTCGTAAGTATAGAGAACAAACCAGTGGTTGGCAGAGGGAAGGTAAGTAGGGGGATGGTTGATATAGATAAAGGGGATTAAGCATACACTTATATTGATGAATACTGAGGAATGTATAGAATTGTTGAATTATATATGTGAAACTAATATAACAGTGTATGTTAATTACACTTCAAGTAAGGTGTAAAAAGAAAATGGAAGAAAAGGTACTCGTGTGTGTGTATATATTTCTGAGCATTTATATCAAACATTTTTGCAGTGAAAAACAAAATAATTTATTCTTGTCACTTATGTTTCTGTGGGTTTGTGAGGCTCAGCTAGACAGTTCTCACTTGGGGGTCTTTCATGCAATTGTAGTTAGATAGCGGCCGGGTCTGGAATCATCTGAAGACATCCAAGATGTCTGGTAGTTGATCTTGGGAACACAGTTGGGCCGTTAACCAGAGTGACTGCATAGATATGGCCTCTCCATTAACTTGGACTTTATATAGCATGAACTCAGCATGGTGGCTGAGTTCCAAGAGTGAGTGTTATAGGATAGAGGAAGTGGATAGAGAATAGAGGAAGTAGAAGTTGCCAGTCTCTTCAGAAACCAGCACCAGGTCATTTCACCTATAGCGCCATATCCTATTGGTCGCAGTAGTCAGAGAGCCCTCCTACCCAAATTCAGGAGAGGGGGACATAGACATAGACCCCATCTCTCAATGAAGGGATGTCAAAGGACTTGTGGCTATTTTTAATCTACCACTTACAGTTGTATTTTCATATTAAAATTTAACAAATAGGGTGCCTGGGTGGCTCAGTGGGTTGAGCACCCGACTCTTGATTTCAGCTCAGGTCATGATCTCACAGTTTGTGAGATCGAGCCCCACATTGGGCTCTGTGCTGACAGTGTGGAACCAGCTTGGGATTCTCTCTCTCCATCTCTCTGTGTCTCCATGCTCACACATGCGCTCTCTCTCTCTCTCTCAAAAAAAAACAAACCATTTTTAAAAAATTTCACAAGTACCTCTGGAACTAATTTTATTCTTTATTTTCCTATAATATCGAACAGATTTGACCAGTTCTGTGTACAGTGAGATGTTTGTTCGCCCAGATGAGTTTGACTTCTTTCAAATTGGAGTTGATAGTGAAATAACATTTTGCTTCAAAGAATTGAAGGTAAACAAAAATTTGTGTCAAAATTTCACTGGTAATTTTTAAATAAAGATTTCAACGATTTTTCTTCTTATTTTCTTTCAGGGAATACTGACGTTTTCAGAAGCTACACATGCTCCTATAGCCATTCATTTTGATTTTCCTGGGAAGTAAGTCCTTGGGAAGTTTTCTGAGTTTTTTTTTTTTAAATTGTTGTTATATATCAATAATAAAACCCTTTGGATCGCTTTGCAGTTAATTCACACCTCAGGAATTGCTTACTTTATCAGCAACACTTATCAAACTAGAATTTTGAAGGATGCCATAACAGGGCATTTTTTAATTGGTAATTGAGAAAGATATATTCTGCAGAGTGAAAACACTTATAAATTTGACATGGTGCCAAATAAATTGCCTAATTAGAAAATTATACATGGCTTAAATAAGTCTAATCTCTATGAAGCTATGATATTTTCTATGGTATTTCAGAACTAAAATTTCAAATGAGATTAGGTTAGGATAGATGTGTTTTATGAAATTAGATCTGATGATGTCTAAGGTCCGTTCAGCCCTTAGGACTGCGTTAACTTTGTGAAAAGACAAAAAGGACTTCTCCTTCTATGATCTCCTTTTACTCTTGAATTAAGTGTCATTTTTTAATGTTTTCCCAGTGTCCATCAGAAAATGTGTATGATGTTTGCTCTGACTTTGTCTTTTTTTAGACCTATGGCTTTAAGTATTGATGATATGTTATTGGAAGCTAACTTTATTTTGGCTACATTAGCTGATGAGCCAAGTAGAGCATCTTCTCCGCAGTCACTGTGTCTTTCCCAAAAACAAAAAAGGTAAGGCCAATGTTTCAACGTTTTTATTGTTTGGGAAAAAGCCATTGCAATCTTATTCTGAAATAATTCATCGGCATTCATTTAGGAACAAAACATTAGATCAGATTGACTGAATCAGGAAGAGCTATGGTAGGACCTAACTAGCATTGAGATATCCTCAGTCATGTGTTAGAAATTTGCTTTTTCTGTTCTGATCAGAATTTAATAGTTTTGGTTTATCTTTGTTACTACCCAAAACTCATTTCCATTTTTGGTAGTCATTTTTTAGGAGGGATATGGTGTTAAGCTTCACCGGACAGTTTTTATTCACTGCCTAGAGCTCTCTTTCTCAGACAAGGAGACAGCCATTGTTTTTCTTTCCTTTTTTTTGTCTCTTAGTAACTTTTTTTTTTTTTTTTTTTTTTTTTTGGTGCAGGGTTCTTCACTGTAAAAGTAGCTTAAAGGTACTATGGGAAATTTGGAAAATACAGAAAAGTAGAAAGAAGATAATCAAAATTGCACTACCTAGAGATAGCCACTGCTAACATTTGCCTCACCTTTTTTTTCTCTTATTTTGCATATACTTGCGTTTTAAAATAAGATCAGGATCATATAGCATATGTAGTTTTGTATCTTGTTTTTCCCCCACAGAATATATTGTGACTATGTTCCAGTATCACTGATTATGATTCGGAAACATGGTTTTTCTTTCAGATTTTATTTCTAAGTAATTTCTGCATACAACAGGGGGCCCGAACTCACAACCGTGAGATCAAGAGTCACATGCTCTACAGACTGAGTTGGCCAGGTGGCCCTGGAAACATGATTTTTATTGACTGTATAAAATATTATCATACAGATGTTTAGTATTTGACTTTTTTTCTAACTTTTGGTCCTGTTACTACATCACAGGTTTGTCTCATGAACACTGGGTTGCTTTACTGAAGAATTTGAATCTGTAGGGAGAATTTCTAAATAATCATATATGTAAATTTTAACTTTCAACAACTAGTTCTGTGTTGTTTCAATATATTCTCTAAACCAGTGTTATCACTGTCATCCCATATTGCTTCATCAGTTATATGAAAATATATATTTCCAGGCAAACAGTTCGTTCATTTAATCTCTTAATACCTCAGGTCAGAGCCGCTGAGTTCAAATTCAGAGGCTGGTAAAAATGTAACCAGCAAGGCCCCAGAATGTATCCTGAGAAAAGTAGCACCTAAAAGGCTTTATCCGAAGGAGACTCTCACAGATGTCTCTGCACTGGAAAACTGTGGCAGCCCCATAATGAAAAGAGCGAATGGAGACAGGAGTGAAGTGTCGGAAAGCAGCGTCAGCGACACGGAGGAGGTGCCGGGGTCTCCGTATCTGAGGAAGGTAAAGGGAAAGCGTTGAGACGCGACCGACCCGACCGTGTCTCAGTCAGGAATTCTCATCATCTGTCTCCTTTTGCAGTCTCCTTGCCCAAGCTCACCCCAATATCCTGAATTTAGTTCATCCTTACTTTTTGATAGGGCAGAGGTGAAACCAGTCTGAGATGGTGCAAAGACTGACTTATATAGGCTGTCCGTACAAAAGAGTTAAAAATTGCTCATTGAGTAACAAAGTATATTCAAGTAGAGATTTGGGTCACTTGTTTAAAAGAATAAATTATGATTTCTTACAAGATACTTATCTGTGAGTACAAATACTTTGCTAAAGTCATATAATTTCTTTTCTAAAATAAGTGTCCTCATTTTAGTTTTCAAATTTGGCTGGGAAACCCTTTACTCATTGTAGTACAAATACAAATTTCATCCTAACAAACATCATAAATTTTTTCATAGTGGAGTCCCAGCTAATAACATTTGTATTACCAACATTTTACTAGGTGGATAATAAGCTTTATGGAGTGCTGTTGTGTTAAGCCTTATTATATCTATTGAGCTGAAGATAAATAGGATTTATTAGAAAACTGAAGTATCTGAAATACCAGTCCCAATTTAACATGTTTACATTAATGTTTTATTCAAGCTTCTTTTACTGGAAATATGAGTTTCTTAGAATTAGAAAATTGAAGGGAGAAAGAATATTTGTAAAAGTCACTATCTTTTATGCTGTATAAAAGATTTTTAGAATAGTAAAATTGGGTTGTAAACTCCATTTATTATTCAGTTTGATGCTATGAGTGTTTATTTTTTTTCGTTAAAAAATTTAAAAAAAATTTTAACATTTATTTATTTTTGAGAGACAGAACTTGAGCGGGGGAGGGGCACAGAGAGAGGGAGACACAGAGTCTGAAGCAGGCTCCAGGCTGTCAGCACAGAGCCCAACATGGGGCTTAAATCTACTGACCTTGAGATCATGACCTGAGCCGAAGTTGGACGCTTAACCAACTGAGCCACCCAGGCACCCCTCTTTAAAAATTTTTAATGTTTATTTTATTTTTGAGAGAGAGAGAGAGAGAGAGAGAGACAGAGACAGAGAGACAGAGCATGAGCATGGGAGGGGCAGAGAGAGAGGGAAACACAAGATCCGAAGCAAGCTCCGAGTTCTGAGCTGTCAGCACAGAGCCCAATGCGGGGCTTGAACTCACAGACTGCAAGATCACGACCTGAGCTGAAGTCGGAGCTCAACCCACTGAGCCACCTAGGTGCCCCTATAAGTGTTTACTGAATACCTGTTACATTCCTAGCAGTTGACAGTTTTCTCTTCTGTATTCCTAGCTTGGCCATAAAGTGAAAACAGAAATTTGTCCTTTGATTATACGAAAGTGTTTTCCCCCTCCTTTTTTTGGTCACACGTTATGTGCTTACTTTTTCACAGATAACAACACAAAAACATTTTCTGACTGCTTCACCTCCCTGAAATTCACTAAGATTGCCCGTTTCCTCAGTAGGGAAAGTGACATGTATAAAGAACTGTAAGCTCCATGAGCACCATTACAGGTACTCTTCTTCAAATTTCCCATCATGTCACTTAAATTCTAAAAAGGAAATTCTATTTTTAAAGGGAATTATTTGCCTTAATGTGGCAAATTCCTGCAAAACTGAAATTCCAATATGGTTAAGTATTTATCCCCATACCATCTTCCTCCCAAACTACTGTGAGCCTTCAAGTTGGCCTCCATGCCTCCATTCCCCTGCACTCTGGTTCTCCTCAAAGTATTTTAGAAGATTTTGTGCAAACCTTCTAGCTGAGGATGGAGTACAGGGGTTCAGAGCGCTGGCTCCAGATTTAGAGTTCCTGGGTTCACATCCCTGCTTGCCACTTACTAGCTGTGTGACTAGGACAAGTTACTCCTCTTTGTCTTAGGTTTTTTTTTTTTTATCAGTAAAATGGAGATAATAATAATACTACCCATTAATTAGAACTGTGGAAACTAATTGAACCAATATATGGAGCTGGCACATGGTTGGCGCTCATTAAATGTTATTTTTACACGTCACTCTCCTGTCTTCAAAACTCTTGGATCATTCCTTTTTTCCCATGAGATTACACCTAAACTCCTCGGAATGGCATTCGGGGACCGTCCCTAAGATATTTCCTATGCTCTTCACTGGGCCTCCTCCTTCCCTCCCTCTTGCCCCATTACAGAACACACTCCACGCCGGGAATGGCAGATAGGTTTCCTCTCTAGTAACACCACCTGTCAGTCATTTGGTTGGGCAAGCTGAGAATGACTAAAGTTGTATCTCTAGTTGATTAGCAGTTATCTGCCATGCACACTAGAGGGCCATCACCTGTGAACCAGACTAAAATTGTAGCCATTATGGTGCTAGTGACATTCTTACGATAATATGGCCCATCCTGTTTGTTTCGTTTATTTTTAACTTGTCGTTTTAAAATAATTTCACTTCTAAAAAGTTGCAAAATTAGTACAAAGAATTCCTACATACCCTTCTCGCAGACTCTCCAAATGCTCACATTTATGTGTAACAGTACAATTATCAGTTCATCAGAGAAAAATCAGAAAGTACAAATAAGAGATTTTCAGAGATAATCATTATGAACACTTTTATTATTACTCTACCTGTTAAGACTTTTTCTGTGCATATGTACACACTCATACTTGTACACATGCACATCAATTTTTTTTAATTTTGAAATAAATTCAGACTCACAGAATTTAGTATATAATTCCCACATACCATTTACCCAGATTCCCTAAATGTTAACAGTCTCCTTTAGTCTGGAACATTTTCTAAATCTTGTTTTGCCTTTCTTTACCTTGACACTTCACTAGAATATCCCTGATTTTGAATTTTCCTGATTTCTTCATGGTTAAATTTCAGCTGTGTATTTTTAGTAAGAATACAACAGAATGACGCTGTGTTCTTCTACATCATATCTGGAGGCACATGATGGAGACTTGCCTTGGTAATCCTAATTTTTATCATATAATTAAGGTGTTATCTGCCAGATCTCTCCACTGTAAAGGTACTTTTTTCTGTTAGTAATTGAAGGTGTCGTGGTAGAAGATACTTTGAAACTACATGAATATCCTGTTTCTCATCATACTTTTTGCCTACTAATTTTAGCATCCATTGATCCTTTTTTGGTTTAAAATAGTTATTACTGTGATGCTTGAGAAATGGTAATTTTTTGGTGGGTAGTTTTTCTATTATCTGATGAAATTGCACTTTAATAACTTTCCTTCCCCTCATCTGTTATTGTTATTTAGATCACAAAATACTCTTGGATATTAATATTACTTTCTGGGTAATGATCCATAACTATCATTTATTTTGTTGCTTGAACTCTCCATATTTGGCCACTGGGAGACTATCTCTTTGGCATGTCTCCAGCATTTTTTGAGCACTTACTTACTTTTGGGAAATTTAAAGTGTGCTAGGCTTAACTTGTATTTCTCTGACTCCAACCCAAATGGAATCAGCCATTTCTCCCAGAGTCCTGGTTCCTTTGATTGGGGATGGTAGACAAAAACAACTTGTGGGTAGTAGGTTTTGTGCTCCTTTGTACTTGGGTTTCCTTGCTTCTAGGGCCTCTCAGCAGACAGAACTAGGAAACATATGCATTTATTGACACATACACACATACTGATCGATTTTTGTATCTATTTGTGTACATACATACATATGTACACGAAAACCCATGCATTCATAATGATACCTCCAGTTCCAGTCCAACACCACCACCCCCTTTTCTTTATAACTCCTGTCTGACAATGAGAAACTTGGCTGTTACTATCCACAACATGTTTACTTATTGTTCAATCCAAGAACGTAGTTTCAGAATTGCTAACCCATACCCCTGGAAAAATGAATCTGCTAACAGAGGTATAATATTTGTGAACATTTTTGTGTCTTTAGCTATGAAGTATATATTCAAAAGACCGTTTTTCAAAGTTACTTAGGGTAGTTTCTTCCTTCATTCATATTTCAGTATGGTTATATTAATCATCATATGGATACCTTTGTTTGCTTGTCTTCCATTCTGGTTCTCCCCAAATCCTTGTTGATTTGGTCTTTGAGTGCTGACCCGTGAACAGCACTAGAAGTCAGAACTATGCAAGCGTCTCTGCAGAGACAAAGAAGGGATCATCACTCCCTTCTTTGTACTCTTTGTAGAGAATACATCTCATTAGTTTTTCATTGATCATTTGTGTTAGTTTTGCACAAATGAGCAGATGCATATATTTTATTTCTTCTCCTTTCTTATACTATACATGCTGTTTTCCGCTTGGCTTTTTGCACCTACTAGTATGTACTGCAAATCACTCCCTGTCACTTTCTGTGTTTCCCCTCCCCCCCCCAACAGTTGTGTAGTATTTCACCTGTGATGTACCATAATTAATTCAACCATTCTCTTATATGTGGGCATTTAGATAATCCCCCCTTATATTTTGCAGTTACAAAGCTGCAGTGAATAACTTTTACACATGTATTTTCATATTGTCGAAAGTGTATCTTCAAGGCAAATTCCTAAAAGTGTGTTGTTTTTTCTGCTTAAATATTTATTTATTTTGAGAGAGAGAGAGACAGCACGGAAGCAGGTGTGGGGTAGAGAGAGGGAAAAAGAGAGAACCCAAGTAGGCTCTGCACTGTAAGCGTGGAGTCTGTTGTGGGGTTCAAACTCACGAACCATGAGATCATGACCTGAGCTGAAATCAAGAGTCGGATGCTCAACCAGCTGAGTCACCCAGGTTGCTCGAGTTTCATAAATTCTTTACATATTTTGGATACTACCCCTGTACTGGATAGGTCATTTGCAAACCACTTCCCCATTCTGTAGGTTGCCTTTTAGTTTTGTTGATTGTTTCCTGCACTGTGCAGAAGCTTTTTATTTTGATGTAGTCCCAATAGTTTATTTTTGCTTTTGTTTCCCTTGCCTCAGGAGACATATCTATAAAGAAGTTGCTACTGCCTGTGTCAAAGAAGTTACTGCTTGTGTTTTCTTCTAGGATTTTTGTGATTTCAGGTCTCCCATTTAGATCTTTAATCCATTTTGAATTTATTTTTGTGTATGGTGTAAGTAAGTGGTCCAGTTTTCCCAACTCCATTTGTTGAAGAGACATTCTTTGTCCCATTGGATATTCTTTCATGGAAGATTAATTGGCCATGTAATTGTGGGTTTATTTCTGGATTTTCTATTCTCTTCCATTGATCTTTGTGTCTGGTTTTGTGCCAGTACCGTACTGTTTTGATTACTACAGCTTTGTAATTTAACTTGAAGTCCGGAATTGTGATGCCTCCAGCTTTGCTTTTCTTTCAAGATTGCTTTGGCTATTTAGGGTCTTTTGTGGTTCCATACAAACTTTAGGATTGTGTGTTCTATTTTTGTAAAAATGCTGTTGGTGTTTTGGTAGGAATTGCACTAAATGAGTAGATTGCTTTGGGTAGTACAGACATTTTAACAATATTTATTCTTCCAATCCATGAGCGTGGAATGCCTTTCCATTTCTTTGTGTCCTCTGCAATCTCTCAGTAGTGCTTTGCAGTTTTCAGAGTACACATCTTTCACCTCTTTGGTTAGGCTTATTTCTAGGTAGCTTATTATTTTGGGTGCAGTTTTACTGAGGCAAATTATTTATTTAATTATTTTTATTTATGTTTTGAGAGAGAGGGAGGAAGAGAGGGTGTGCGTGTGCATGAGAGCCTCGGAGGGGCAGAAGAAGGAGAGAATCTTAAGCAGGCTCCATGTCTTTTTTTTTTTTTTAATGTTTATTTATTTTTGAGAGAGAGAGTATGCGAGTGTGGGGTAGGGGCAGAGAGAGAGGGACAGAGAATCCTAAGCAGGCTCTGCACTGTCAGCACAGAGCCCAACATGGGACTTGATCTCACACACCATGAGCTCATAACCTGAGCTGAAATCAAGAGTCCGACGTTTAGCTGACTGAACCGCCAAGGTGCCCCTAAAGCAGTGGTTCTTAACCTGGGCGGTTATGCTCCCCAGAAGACACTGAGCGATGTCTAGGGGCTTTTTGGATGTTGCAGTTTGGTGGGGGGCGGGGAATGCTACTGGCATCTAGTGGATAGAGGCCACGGGTGCCGCTCAACATCCCCTGCTGCACAGCACAGTCCCCACAATGAAAAACCCTCAGCCCCAAAATGTCTGTAGTGCTGACTGCAAAACCCCAATTCAAAGGGTGAGCCAGCTGAAAATTCTAAAGGCAACCAGGAGAGTGTGGCAGGGGGAAGGTATGAGAAGAGTCAGTGAGTATCAGATGGGATGAAGACCCCAAATGGTCATTGACAAGGATGTGGTGATTTGGGGTGACCACAAGAACAGTTTGTGAAGTGATGGGGTCAGCAGCTTTTTCAGATAGGATTGAGGAATAGGAGAATGAGAAAATGGAGACAGTAAATGCAGACAACTCTACAGCAGAGGTCAGGCAACGGTTGGAAGTGGGGAATGGGATAAGGCTATTTTATATCTTAAAGATGAGAGGGGCGCTTGGGTGGCTCCGTAGGTTAGGTGCCTGACTTCAACTCAGGTCATGGTCTCACGGTTGGTGAGTTGGAGCCTGGCATCAGGCTCTCTGCTGTCAGTGCAGAGCCCGCTTCAGATCCTCTGCCTCCCTCTCTCTGCCCCTCCCGTTTGCTCTGTCTCTCAAAAATAAATAAATATTAAGAAAAAAAGAGATAAGTGACATTTGATTACAGTGGTGATATTCCTATTCAAGAGAGGAGAGGCCTGGGAGGCAGAGACAGGGAGGGAAGGATTGGCCTTAGCTGGGAGTGGTAGCCTCTGCTGAAGCAGGAGGGAAAGGGAAGATGAATTAGTCAAGTAGCCCGCAGAAGGTCCCTTTGTCTCCCACTGCCTTGGTGTGAGTTTTAGTGGCTCAGGCAGGGGGCACCTAGGTGGCTCAGTTGGTTAAGTGTCCCACTCTTGGTTTCAGCTCAGGTCTCATGGTTCGTTAATTTGAGCCCCACACTGGGCTCTGTGCTGACAGAGCTCTACACTCCCTCTCTCTCTGCCCCTCCTCCACTCTGTCTCTCAAATAAATAAACTTAAAAAAAATTTTTTTTTAATGGCTTAGAAGAGTCAGAAGCACATCACTTATCCCAAACTGTGCCTTGAAGTCAGGGAAAGGTTTTGTTTTAGGATGTGCCGGACCAGTCATGAAGGTTTGGGGTGTTCCATGAACCATCACCGTTAATGTTAGGGGACCATATTGGCCAAGTTTCTGAAAAGGGGCTGGTACCTGGGGCATCTAACGAGCACTTTCACTTGAATAAACAGTGGAGTAACTTCTTTCCCTCCAGTTTTCTTGCATGTTCTTTGGAGCAATTTCTTCTGACCAGCAAGAACGCTTCAACCACCCTTTTGACAGTCTGGCAACAGCAAGTGACAGTGAAGAGGACATGAATGATGGCAGTTTTTCCACATTCTAACACTTAATGATGGCTGAATTGGCCCTCAGCCCATTTGCTAGCTCACTTGCAACCTCAGACACGTTTTCACATTTAGTCAATAAAGATATTGTCTTGGCCTTCCTCGAAATGGGGGATGGGTTTCTGCTTTTCTCAACATCATCATCTGGTATAACAGCCGTATCTAGAAATAGCTGCTTGTTAAGTGGACATATTTACTTTAAATCCATTATGCTACTTGGGAGGCAGAAGAGTTTTCCCGTGCAGGGAAAAAGCCCATTCTAGTTCTCCAATTCAGTGCACGTTCACACTAGAGCTTTTAGCATTTTCTTTGCCAGTTTTTATAAAGGTATTTAGACTTTCTTCAGCAGCTCTTTGGAATGCGTCAATATGGCCTGTGGTCTTGTGACTAGTAGGTAGCTTTTGTATTTGATTGCAAACATTTGAGTTTGGGTGCTTTCAGACAGTTAAAAGTTATGCAATCTTTTCTCGTGTAATGCATGACTTTTTTTGTTCATTGCTTTTTATACTTTAAGTAAAACAATCTCTGGAAAAAAAAGTCTGGAATAAAAATAATAGCTACCCCCCCTCACTTTGGAGTTTTTTTAGGTATTGTAAAATTTTATTTTGTAGCCTTAAATTGTTCTGATTTTCATATGTGGTTTTTACATTTTGCAGTGTGATGCAGAAAAGAATCTAATGGAACTGATGCCAAAAAATTATTTCTGTTATCTGACATAGATCAGCAGCCTCCACTGCCAGGGACCCTAGGTTTGGAGTAAAATGAGGTAGATTACAAATGTCTCTGTTCTTTGTCCGTCTGAGAATCAGCTTCCTACCTGAACAAACAGACTAAAAAATCTGGCACAAAACCATTGTTATGTAATTTTACGCCTGCCTCTCCCTCCCCCAAACCTGTTTAGAGTCCATTATAACCTGACAAACTCTTGACTTCTGTAACATCTTACTGTGGAGTCTTTGTGAACCAACACATCACAAGGAAATGTTCAACTGGCAAGCAGTTGTATGTTTTGTGAGGATTTCATACACAAAGGTGGCAGAGTGAATTAGTAAACTTTAGAACTGTGAACAGAGTTCTAACTAAAACCAGAATGAATTTGGCTCTTGTAGCTTAGTCAATGAGTCAGAGCTACCCACAATAACCTAATAAAAACTCAAGTTCATCCCAAAACGTTCCTCAGTGAATGAAAATGGGCTTTCACCAAGCTTTTTGTGGAAATTGGCAATGCCCACATAATTTCAAGTCCTTTCACACTGTAGGCTAAAGATTTACATATCTTATGCTTACACTGATGATTAACACTGAAATTTCACAAATTCCTAATGATTGCGGATGACTACAAAGACAGCAGGTGTACCCAAGAGTAACCGGAGGTCTCCTTGCAGAGGATGAAGTTTCTGGTTCGCTCGCTGAAATGCGCAGAGGGGTGCACGTTGTGAAGGCACCCTCACCAATAATTGCCTGGATGCAGCACAAGTCTGGAAGAGATAGTCACACTATTAAATTGTATGTAATTTGGGTTTTATAATTTGCATACAGAATGCTAAGTTTAAATGACACCAGATTTTTTTGTGGCTTCATTCCATACCATTTTTGGAAGATGCAAAAGCCTTCTCAGTTGGGAAAACATCTATATTTTACATTCAATTATCAGTCCATTTTGATGAATTTTTGAGGCAGCTAAACTGATGTAGTAAACCAGCTGGTGAAAAAGAGCTAAGTGGGATAAACTAGTAAAAGACAGAAAATGATAGCTACAAAGTAAGGAGTACTGCTGGCATGACTAAGAGCCTTGGAAATGAGGACTTGACAGAGACCCACAAAATGCCAAGGGCTGGTGTCTTACGTAGTTAAGGTTCAAATTAAGAGGAGTTAACGCAGATTAGTATAAATACTATATTTATTAAATATCTTTACAGTTTATTTAAATGTATTTACAGAACTATTCCTGCATAAGTTATATTTCAGACATCCAATTCAGGTCATTGCCTCTTGGGTAAGACAAACAATGATAGTCTCAACAGAAAAAAGCAGCTCATTAGTATACACAAATTCAAATTTGCTTCATTATTTAGCCATCTTTGCCACAAACTACCTGCTAACAGTTAAAATTTTGCCATGGACACTGTTGATGTTTAGTTTGAGAAGTTCAATTTTGCAAAGAATTTTTTTTTAGCAAATAGAATCCAAATCCTTTTCTGCTTCACATTTTCAATTTTATAAGTAGATTTTGCTCTGTTTTTCATATTGTAAAATTTTTTCACTGCAAAATGTGATAGTTTCCAGGGAAATTGGATGCTGTAGCTTCTACCAAAGATAGCTGGTATAAGGTGACAAGGAACCATGAACTTATTCCAGAGGACAAACATTTACAGTTCTAGCCAATCTTGTTTACAATCTCCAAAATGCTCAAAACCGACTCAGTGAATCCCAACAACTCCTGCCTCGTTACTCAAGGTGGTGGGTTGGTGCTACTGAAGGTGGTACTGAAGGCTACTGTTCTATCCAGAACAAATGCAGCTGACAGGAGAGGACACACTCCTATCACGCAAAGCTTAAAATCTAGTTTCTAATCTAGACACAGCCCGCCCCCCCAGACATGCATACCTGGAATGAATTCTTTTGTGATTTAGTACCTATCAACCACATCAAGCCAGGACAGTAATTCAGGACAAATAACTTGTTTCCCCCACCCCCATTTCTTCTTTCAGTTTTGAAGAGCCTATGGATTCTACTGCATTATCCATTCAGTAAATTTTTTTGTGCGCAGGCAGCTTAAGTTCACAGGAAGAAATAAGGTTCTGATATGTTTAGAGTGCACATTTTAAAACAGAATAAAATAAAAATTTCAAGCATGTGATAAAAATATTGATTTTTATAATACAGTATTGCTTTATAAATATAGATGGAAAAGCTATAAACTTTACTGGTCTTTGGTGCATCCAGAGAGGGATAAATAATTTGCCATTTGTAAATTAGAAATCCAAATTCTCTTTTGTTATAAAAGTCCATTGGATGAGGCAAATGTGTGTGTGTGTGTGTGTGTGTGTTTATACCGCTTGATTTAAAATATAACTAACACACACATCAAGTTCAGAATCAGACCCACCAAGTAGTATATCTCAGTCACACCCCCCAGAGACTTGGGTTCTGTGACCTGGAAAATTCCAGTATGGATCCAGCAGAGCCTCTGATCGCTGGGAGTGGAAGGAGAGTTCCCTGTTAAGCAGCACTTCAACTGACCACTCCCCCCAACCCCCAGTCACAAAATGAAGTGCTCAACACACAAAGGACAGGGCAAAAGAAAATAGAGAAAATACTGTGTCACTAATCTACAGGCCAGGTCCAAAGTCAGTTCCACTGTGAAACTCAATTCTTGTCCTGCTACTTTCAACATCACTGACACAAACGATGTCGGTTTCTAACAGTCATTTCTCAAAAAAAGTAAGTTGATTAAATAAATGTGTTGTGTAAAACACCACCAATCTAGCTTTATAAAGATTGTGTTTGAAGGGTTAAATGAGAGCAGAGGAAAGCCAGTGACTTGAACAGAACTGCTCTTACAAGGAATTAAATGTAGGCATTGGAAAATTAATGCAAAATATATCCAGATCATAAGGCTACATACCTCTGACCAGAAATAATTAAAAACCCAAACAAAAGAACTGAAATTGTCAGTCCAAGTATAAATGTATTCCTTCCAACAAAACCCTTCTGGATGCAACTTTCTTTACTTTTTAAATACACAGAGACTGCAAACAGTTTGTGCAAAATAAATACCCCACCCCTTGCCACTCACGCTTCTGTGTTTTATCAAAGCACGATGGCTACTCATTATTTCAACAGTCTCCCCTCCATCCCCCTGCCCCGTCCCCTATCTCCTCTACCAAAGAATTCTGTTTTGTCAAGTTAGGGTAGTTAAGGCATTCTGACATGTAATTAAAGGTGATTCAAAATAGATATCTAACATTATGCCAATTTAGGAATAGTAGATAAATTACTGAACGGCTTACAAATGAATAACTCATTCTTATTATAAATGAAATGCCTGTTACAAGCATGATGCATTGAAATATAGTAATGACATGTACATGGTACATGTTAAACAATTTTAAATAAAACAAAAGCTTGACAGTTACTCAAATATACAGTACAAATTCACAAAACAAAATCTTTTAAAACAAGTTGAGGTAACCTCAAACATAAGTTTTAATGCAATAAACCAGGGAATAAGTATCTCCTTTAGAGAAAGAGACTTTCTGTATTCTCCTCCAGTAGATTCTCATCAGGTTTAATTGCATTCTCATCTATACACCAATGTTACCTGACTTATATATAAAACATGGCTTTAATTTAAGAATTTCTAAGTGTGTGTGTGTGTGTGTGTGTGTATATATATATATATATATATATATATATATATATATTTTCTACCACCAAGTTAATGAAGGAAAAAAAACTGACCCAAAAATATATATCTTTACAGCAGTCGACTTGTACACAAATCTTAAAAATAAGTCTGGGCTTGCAGATAAAGGGAAAACTGAATGCGGGGTAGTTTTATAAGGAAACTATACACTGCAAGATGGCTATTCGGAAACTGTAAACATTAAGCTTGATTCAGAAACCCCTAAATTTCTGTGTAGGGCAAATGCAAATGTCAGATCATCACCAGGAGTTTTCCCTGTGGACTCTTGTGCTGTTGCCATCGCCCAAGGTGCTCTTTCCACACAGACTCCCCGAATGTGGTGCACGCTCTACGGAGAGCAAGGCTACTAATGACAGGTCTGACAGGGAGACCAGGAGTAGCACAACTGTAAAAGCCAATAAAATTCAAAGTTACAGCTGTCCACTGTGAGGCCTGTGGCCCCGGGACTCCCACACAGGGGCATCGTATCTGACAGCTGGGAGGAACTTCATCCACAACATTAAATTTCTAGGCTTTGAGGAGTTTACAATATTGAATAATATTTCCATTGAAAAATGTTGGTAGGGAGTCTCCCTCACCCCTCCTGCAGATCAGGCCACCAGCCTACGATTTGGACCACTCAATAAACTGCCGAAACTTTCCTTACAGGAGTACAATTAGGCATCTTTTAAAAACCACAGAACATTTGCATCCATAGAACTAAACTGAAGTTTTCTTCCAATTTGTAACAAAAAAGCTCCTGGGATAAAGACTTCATAATCCAGAGCAGTGTTTTAGAGCAGAATTATAAGCCCCTGAAAAAGAGGAGTTTATAATGAAAACATAAAGCCACACCCAATCATCATAACAAAGACTGTATAGTACGTGTGTAACGTTTCTTTTGATGATAATGTATGTTTCTAGTAGATGTACCATAACATACAATTTGTGTTAGACTTTAAAAATCCCTTTTACACGCTGTAATTTTGAATTCACGTTACCAACATCATCATTTTCAATGCCTAAACCATTTTGGAAACGCAATAGCCATTTTGGCCTTGAAAACCTCCATCCCATCGGAGAAAGGACAGTAGGAAGTGAAGGCCTATCTTCAAATCTTGATTCTCTTCAAAGTTGCTGGCAGATAATGAGCTAGCGAACAAACGACAGTAGTGGTTCTCCACAAAGATCTCAACCGGGTCTCAAAAAGACAGGCAAAGGCTTACATCACCGGCCATCGAGATCAGTGGCAAAGAAACACGGTCCCGCCGGCAGGATCAGCACATGTGGCAGGGGAGAACTTGGGAAGATGAAAGGAAAGGCCGGAGTTGACACCTAGGCGGGTCAGTCTGTATACTCAGCCACTATTGAAAGAAGGACGGTGATGTCATCTGGCTTTCCACCTAAAATGAAAATGAAAATGAAAATGTATTCAGAGATCTTAAAAGGAAAAGTCAATTAAAAATGTAAGCCTAAGCAGGTACTAGGAGATAAAAGTTTGCAAGTAAGGCAGGTTTGATGTGTCAACATGCTCTAGTAGAAAAGTATTTGATATGGAAAATATCTGATAAAGAGAAATAGTTAAAAAAAAAAAATGACACGTAGTTTAACTGAGGTTTAAAAAAAACCTTCGCTGCTTCTTTACCACAGGAGCTCTATTAAAATGGCTACCACATCCTCTGTCTACAGCAATCGCAGTAAACTAGACAAATCTGGTTGGGATAAATTCTGCCTGATGAGAAAGTTACAGGCTTTTACTCACAATCCTAATTTGGACAAACATATCTAATGTTTTGAAACTAGGAATAGTCTTGTATTCTAATCTGCCAAACAGCTATGGCATGTGCTTTTTTCTATTTTAATACTTCCTGGAGGGCTAAGAAGTGCTTTACATGTCACAATATTGTACCAGCAAGACACTGACCAACTCCACAAGTTCTGATACGACAGCACAACATGTCACCCCAGCTCTAAGACTGAGCTGCTGGCCTGCTCCCGAAGTTACATATCGTTCAGCAGATAGAAGGACTCTTGAGGCAAGGGCAGTTTAACATTGCTTTCCTCTTCAAAACCTGCTGTGGTAATCTGGCAGGCAAATATCGTCAACGAGTCCCACAAGGCCAGAGGAAGGGAGAAGTGAAATGTCAGACCCGTGAAGGGCAGAATGTTAAGCTGTTAGGAATGTCCAGGGCCTCTAGGCAGACTTAGAGGCCTTTTGGGCTCAGGTCCAAGCAGTGCAGTGGTGGCAATAAAGGGCTTCAGGTTCCGCCTGCCTCTACAGCCAATGGAGTTCAGTTCTGGTGGGCATCCTCTGTGGGGAAGACACGATGACAGGTACTTGCTCTTGTCCTTCAGTGCTAGGGCCTGCTGACCAGGCTCAAAGCCACGGGCTCCCAACTGAAGAGGATATCTTACCGGTCTCACCCCAGTGCTCTAGTTTACCTCACCCCACAGCCCAGAATGCTCCCATCCTACTATGTCCCCAGTTAGTCCCTATGACCTTCCTAAGGAATGCTTACCTCTCACATTCAATCCATTGTCACATGCAAACTGTGCAAAAGGTGACATATAATTTGGGTCATAGGCCAGCTCATGGGCTTGCTCAGCAATGCTTCTTGCCGTCTGTTGTATACTCTCATAATTTGAATTCTAAGACGAAAGGATGAGGGAGTTATTTTTACACAATGCCTCATAGGATTTCTGCACACAAGTACATACACTTTTTGTAAATACCACTTTTTGAGACAGTAACATTTATCTAGCCACAGTTTCCAGCATTTCAGTTTTTACTCTAGTTAGAGAAGACATTAAAACATTACACTTTCAGTAAAATGAACAAGGCCACCAGTGCTGCCTGCACAAGATGTCAGTCAGATGTCATTCTTTGCTCAGGTGGCCTTGGGCCCTGAAGGTTGGATTTCCGTTTCTGCTTTTTTTCCCATTTGGAATTCTTAAGGTATTCTTGCTAAATCTGGACAGGACTGAAAAGGTGGATTTTGGTAGCACTTCAGGGAGGACCTCAAAAGTTTCCTTGCTTAGGAATGCGACCCTGGCCAACCACACAGTTTGCTCTCCAAGTGAGAGCTGCCAGGTGTCCTATTGAAAATACCTTCAGAATTTTATATCATGATGAAAGATTCTTGTTTAGCTGTGTGATCTTGATCCATACCCTTATCCTTGCTGCTTCACCCTCCTCATCTGTAAAATGGGGATGGGAAACAAGGTCCACTTTAGCTCTAACATGCTAAGACTCGGAATAGTTTTAGTATAAATAAATAACAGGCTTCTGCTTCAATGTCGCTTCCTCAAAGAGGCCTTCCCCGGCCAATCTTTCTAAAACAGCAGCTTGCTTTATTCTCTGTTCCTTCACCCTGCTTTAGTTTCTTTCTAAGCCACCAACATTTATTATATATTTCTTTCTTTGTATTATCTTTCTCCACTAGAATGTCAGCTCCATATGCAAGGAATGTGTCATTTCTGCTTACCACTCTGTCACCACACAGAGCACAGGGCCAGCTCCATGTAAGCACCTGACCTTTACTGTATCCCACAGATGGGGCATGACACTAAGGACCTCGTATACATGGTCTTAGTCTATAAATTATGATAGCATTGTGGTGAGGATTAACTAAGACCATGGTAGCCCCCACCATTTTAAAGGTGAGGAAAATATTGCTTAAAAAAAGTTCAGCAACTTACTTTAAGTCATAACTGCTTACTGGTAAGGACCTAGGAAAAGACTAATTTTCCCCAGAGTTAGTACTTTTACAAAGCCAGGAAAATATGGAAAAACTGGTTTTCACTTCCTTCCACTCTCTATATGGGCCAAGTCTGAACTTTTAGTTACTGGGACAGCTCAGATGACATCAAGGCCCCTAGCTGCCTGTTGCCCTTGGCCTGGCTGGCTCTAGTGTGGTGATTTCTTGTCTTTCCCGACCTCAACACCTGCTGAGTCTGTTAAGAAATAAAAGGAGAAAAAGACAACCAGGAACCAGCACCATTAAAATACAATTAAAAATACAAGAAATGTCTCATCTGGACTTTCCTACCTTTACCACTTTTTTTTTTTTTTTTTTAACCTTTACCACTCTACTAAAAGGTGTAGGTGGGAAACCTCTTTTTTTTCTCAAGTACTCCAATTGTGACTATTTCCATTTACAATTGCTTGAAAGACCAGAACTATTATTTCTTTCCTAAATTTACAAGAGTCCTTTCCTACAAAAAGAGATAATACAATTGTACCAATAAAACTTAGCTGCCCAGAGAGGGCCTCTCCTTCCACGAACTAACCTTTGAGTTAATTACCTTTAACTTTTTTAGCTCCTGAAGGATCATATAATCAGGCATGTTGTCAAAAAGTCCATCTGTTGCCGTCAGGATAATGTCTCCTAACTGGACATCAAAAGATGTGCTATCAGCAGCATCCGGGCTGTGACAAGGACAGGGTAGGGGCAAAGTTACAAGAGGCCTTCAGAGATATGGTGAAAGTTTCCAACAGGCACTATGTTATATTGTAATGAGGCTATAAGAAAAACTAATTTATAATAACAGAATAAAAAAAAAAAATTAAAAAAAACCCAGTCACAGGGCGCCTGGTGGCTCAGTAGGTTAAGTGTCGGACTTCAGCTCAGGTCATGATCTCACAGTTCACAAGTTCGAGCCCCGCGTCGGGCTCTGTGCTGACAGCTCAGAGCCTGGAGCCTGCTTTGGATTCTGTGTCTCCCTCTCTCTCTGCCCCTCCCCCGCTCGTGCTGGCTTGCTCTCCCTCTCTCTCTCAAAAAAGAATAAAAAACATTAAAAAAAAAAAACAAACCAGTTGTTCTGAAATTCCTAACCTTGAAAAAAATTAATTGAAAAATCTGATATAAATGTTTCTTTTTTTTTTTTTTTTTTAATTTTTTTTTTTCAACGTTTATTTATTTTTGGGACAGAGAGAGACAGAGCATGAACGGGGGAGGGGCAGAGAGAGAGGGAGACACAGATTCGGAAACAGGCTCCAGGCTCTGAGCCGTCAGCCCAGAGCCTGACGCGGGGCTTGAACTCACCGACCGCGAGATCGTGACCTGGCTGAAGTCGGATGCTTAACCGACTGCGCCACCCAGGCGCCCCGATATAAATGTTTCAAAAGCTTAACTGAAACTACCAAGTAAGACTGAGTTTGATGATTAGTCACATATGGCTTAAAAGGAGGAAGGGTTCTTTTCTGAGTCAGAACTAACATGCCTCTAAAAGCCTAGTAGAAATGAGTCTTTATTTCCTAATTCTTTAGAGCCAAATTCCATCCTCTCTTATTCATTTTCTACTCATCAGTTTCCCTGCAGGCTTGACTCTGGCTCTCAGGAGGCTGCCATAATAGTGTAACAAGAGAGCCCCATGGAAGAGAGCATGCAAATCCTGTAAGAATTAATTCACATGAAATACCTACAATGGTATTTCTCACTATAGTGCCAGTAATCACTAGTATTACTACTAGATTAGTATTAGTATGGACTAGTAAGGCAGAGTAGGGACTGTGTGTCTCCAGGGCTTAAAGAGTGCTCATCATGTAAGTTTTTTTTTTTTAACGTTTATTTATTGTTGAGAGAGAGAGAGAGAGAGAGAGAGAGAGAGAGAGAATATGAATGCAAGCGGGGGAGGGGCAGAGAGAGAGGGAGACACAGAATCCGAAGCAGGCTCCATCCAGGCTCTGAGCCGTCAGCACAGAGCCTGACACGGGGCTCAAACTCACAAACACAAGATCATGACCTGAGCTGAAGTCAGACACTTAACTGACTAAGCCACCCAGGCACCCTGTCATCACCTAAGTATTTAATTATTAGTATGCCTGGTGCAAAGTAGGTCTTCAAGAAATATCTAATAAGTGAAGAAACAAAGTAACCCTCCAAATTGGGAAAAACTGTTTAACACATTGTTAATGAAGAGAGGAATGTACAGACATTGTGTGCATGTGTGTGTGTGTGTAGGGGGGGTAGATTCATAAACAGACGCTTCCATATGCAGAGAATAAATCTGGAAGGACACAAAGAACAGACAACAGTGGCTGAGGAGAGAGAATGTATTGCTGGGGGATGGGATAGGAGGTAGATTTTTCACTACATCTTTTTGTATGCAACTTTAAAAAAGATAGATGGGAGTGGTTTTTTGTTTGTTTTTCTGTGATAACACCTGATGAAAACAGATACAAGAAGTGGAGTGGGGGGGGGGGCGGGGATCTCAGGTGGGGAGAAAAGATCATATACTCAAAGAGTCAATGGCCCTCTCCCAAAGGCTGGTTCTCAGCCATCTCCAAAGGCCAGCTTCACTGAATCCAAGCCTCCAAGGTGAAGGAAAGGTGAAATATCTAATAATCTGCCTTAACCTGTAATTAGGGAACAAATGCAAAGAAAAAAATTTACACACTGATCCAGAAAGGAGAAGCCAGAACCAAGTACCCTGAGCTTGACAGAAAAATCCCAAAACTTGTTTGTGTAACTGATATGTTATAAAATATGTGAAGAGAAAACATAAAAACCCACCCACCCACGCCTGCTGGGGATTTATACAAAGTGCACTGAGAAAATTTCTGGTTCATCTACTCCTGACTGAGGAAAAGAAGTAGCACATTTCAAAGTTCTGTGATGGGCTTTGGCTTACACATATCACTTACACATTTATATCACAAATATTTTGTAAAGACAGCAAACCAAAAGGAAACTAAAGGAAACCTGTAAATTAAGGAAAAATTATACTTTATAGATATGAGGAACCGAGTAACAAAAGAAATGTCATTCAGCAGGAGGAAAAAAGACTGTAAAACTGGTGGAAACCAGGTCGATTTCTTCTGTGGAATAAAGAGAAACAATGCAAGACACTTCACAGTTGCTCAGACTTTGGAAACAAATCAGATTCTAGAAGTTTAGATTAATGACCAGGTTGGCAGTGAAGCTCTATTTTCTGCTGAGGTTTTTCTTCCCCAGGAGTGTCCTTTGCTATCCTGCCTGTGCGAGACTCGCTACCATTGGACGGTTTGTCCTCTTCTCCCAACACTCCCACCCCTGAGCTTGGTGTTCCGCCAGCTGCAGTTTTGCCCGTTTTGATTGAACATACTGTGCTGCTGGAAACTTTTGACTGCACTGAAACACGAGCTGAAGTCACATGCTAGCAAGCTGTCTGTGGGCTCCAGGGGGAAGCAACCTCCACCTCGCTGGCAGGCCAGAGCGCTGCCCTAACCAGACTGTCCCAAAGATAGCGTGTGAGGTATGGCAGGGCAGCTCTAGCACTCAGATGCCAAAATAACAAGAATCCAATAAGGGAAAATTAAAACACTGCTCTCTGTACCTGTTAGCTGAGCTTGGTATCTACCACCCCCTGGGGTTCTGCTTTCTCCTCACTCCAATATGGCTAATATGAATATATGTTAGAGCCAAATGAAGAAGGGACTATAATGAAATATTCTTCCAATTATGGTAACATACCTTAATCTGAAAGTAAAAAAATGCTTCCCTCTCCGTAGGAGTCAGCAACAGACCTAGATGCACAATCCTGAATACCTAATTATACAATATACTCATTCCAGTTTAAAAGATGGCAGTAATAATTCTATCTTAGTTTGCACTCAAAATCTGGCTTAATAAGAACTATTAAGTAGAGACAACAGACCTTTCTAAGACTACTTCTAATTTTACAAAAGGTTCATTACCCATTTTACAACATTCATGAATCATAATCATAGTCTGGCACAATCAAATATGTTTGTGCCAGGTCCCATAAGGTTGTTAAAGGAAGAGGAATCTGAGACTGTCTTAGCCTTATTCTGTACTCTGATCTTAGGAAAGATAAACTGTAAAAGTTGATTCAGAAAAGTAGTTATTGTCTTGAAAGGTCTTGACAATTTAAAAGTTCTATTTGATGCATATAATAGGAGGCCCTGAGAATCAGGAAGTTATTCTGATAAATAAAGCAGATGTCTGTTTGAACTCTTCCCTAACAACATATGCAAATTCTCATACGGGCAGTGGCATGCATAGACAATGATTCACTTCTCCAGCACAATTGAACAAATATAACCGTATATACCATGTTGGTCTTGGTATGAAAAACTGATATTCTGTAAGCTTGAAGAATATTTTCAGTCTTGTCAAATTATTGGGTGTTTGTTAGAATTCAACTTGGCTGCAATAGCCAGCAAAATATCTTTCAAAGTCAAACTAAAAGATCTTTTTGATGAGAACATTCTCAATGTGCCTTATGTCACATGAGAACTGAAAATGCCCATCTCCACTGTAGGTAAAGGGGGATGGGAGGAGGATGTGGGCGAGCCATGTCCTACTGGCTCTTAATGTAATGGCCAAGAGGGGAGATTACCTGTCACTCAGGACGACTCCCTCGGCTTCAGGTGGTGCAATTGAGAGCTGGAATGGAGTGTTGAAGTAATGCTGCTGCTCATCTGATCGGTGCACAACTTCACCACCCCTGACAACCAGGAAGCCCGAATCGCCCAGGTTTGCTGTGTGTAAGCGGTGGCTAGTTCTGTCCAGCACCACAATGCAGGCAGTACTGCTACCTAGAAACAAAAATGATCCCCGTTTATTTTTTCTTTCTACCTTCCTATCTTTGCATCCACATTTTTATCACATCACCCCAAAAAGCAATATGCCACAACTGGAACCTCCTTTGCCTATCTTAGTCATGCTCCAAATCTCCGACAAGTGTCAATAGTAACCTGATCAGGGTCAACATAATAGGGAAAGAAATATTACACATAGTAAGCAGGCCCCTGAATCTGAAATCTTTCATTTGCAGAGACAGAAAACAATAAAAATGGCTGGTATCTAACCATACTTTTTTCATTTCAATAGCACTATAATCTGTGCCAAGTGCTCAAAACCATGTTGTTGAAATTTTAAGTTTTAATACTTAAATGCCAGAATAAGAATGTTATGTTTTCCTGACATTTCTCATTAGTCATCAGCAGGAAGCCTTCTCCATGAAATTCACTAAAATTTAAGAGGGCACATAACTATAATATTTAACCAGATTTCCATCTGTTGAGGTCATGAGGAACCTTCATCAAAGACTGACTTGCTATGAAGTGACAAGACCAATTTTTCTCAGGTAGCCTATGGGATCCACCTGTTGACCTTACAGAGACCATTAATGTTCAGAGAGAAGCGAGCATGTCCAAGCAGAGAGCAAAAGCTTCTGTGTAGCTTTGCAGCACACAGCTCACATGACCTTCTGCAGATCGAAAAGCTGATGTACCACCAGTACTACTGCTTTCAAGTACTAAAATTTAAACTTATACCTACAGAAAAAGTGGCAAAATAGAAAAATAAACAGTTCACCAAGAAGTAAATGTAAATGGTCTTTAAATATATGAAAAAATCATCATCACACTAGTAGCCATTTTGCTTATTAGTTTAACAAGAGTCCAAAAAAAAAAAAAAAGAAAAAAAAAATCCTGCGTGGTGTTGACAAGAGTGCAGGGAACATGGTCATTCTTATTCCATGATGGTGGGAGGGTAAAACTAAACAACCTTTCTGAAGGGCAATACAACATTGGGAAATGTGTGTATCACTTGATTTAGCAATTCCTAAGAAACAACTAGAGATGTGAACAAAGTTAAGTACAAAAGCATTGTTGAAGAACTAGAAACAACCTCAACATTTGACATTAAGAGACTGGTTAAATCAGTTACAGCACCTCCAGGAGGATGTAACATCAGGAGGCTGCACACTATCACGGAATACTTAGCAGTACAGACTCTGCGGTCAGCCTGGCCCCATCTGAATGCTGGTTCTGTCGCTTACTCACCTGGTGACCTGGGCAACTTACTTAAGCTCTTTGCACCTCAGTTTCCTCATCTACAAAACAGGGATAACAGTACCTACCTCTTAGTGTAGTTTGTGAGGATAAAGTTAGTTAAAGCATGTCAAACACTTACAACACATAGTAAGTGTTAGCTATCCAATAGTCACTAAAATTGTTAAGAGAAATATATTTGCAAACGAAAGATAACTTAAGCGAAACAAGTAGATTACAAGTTGGCATTAAAGTTTCCTTAAATAGGGGCACCTGGGTGGCTCAATTGGTTAAGCAACCGACTTCAGCTCAGGTCATGATCTCATGGTTTGCGAGTTTGAGCCCTGCCCCGGACTCTGTGCTGACAGCTCGGAGCTTGGAGCCTGCTTTGGATTCTGTGTCTCCCTCTCTCTCTGTCCCTCTCCTGCTGGTTCTCTTGCTTGCTCTCTCTCAAAAATAAACATTAAAAATTTTTTTTTAAGTTTCCTTAAAAAGTGTTCTCAAACTTAAACTGTAATTCAAAAAAAGTAAAATTTAATGTAATTTTAAAAAGATAATAGTAGGCAAAAGCTAAACTGTCAAGATGCCTGTTAAAAGCAAAATGAAAAAAAATAAACAGGCTGTGGAACCAGCTGCGTTAAATCCCAGGGCTCCATTATTTTCTAGCTGTGTGACTGTGGGCAAGTCACTTATTCTCTCTAGGCCTCAGTTTCTTCCTAACAAAATGAGAAACAGAGGTACCTATGGATCTATCTCATGGGGCTGCTATAAGCACACGGTAGATGCACAATTCATATTACCGTTATTCTATGCACAAACATACACAAAAGAAAAATAAGGGAGCACAATCACTAAAATATTAATAGTTTCCTTTGTGGGATTATGGGTAATTTATTAACTTTTCCTTAATAAAAATGTGTAAGTTAATATAAAAACACTTAAAATATTTATCTCATCATAATGTTCAGAAATTCCATTTCCCTGTTATCTAATCGGACACCCTAACGCTAAGCTATTTAGTCGCTAGCCCACTAAACATCAGAGAAAAACACAGCACTGTAACGAACTGGCAGTGCCACCAGATAATCTGCATAGCTTACGTTAAGATCACCAATTACCTTTCCTTCCTAACTCAATGCACAAAAACTCCAATCACTTTTCATTAATAGAATCACCACACAAAAGATCTTCTGAAAGCTGATGGGATTAATCTGAGGAGGAAAAATGACAGATGAGTAGCATAGCCTTGAAAAACCTGGGGCAGGAAGGACTCATGTTGACTCATTATTACTCACTGACAAACCCAGGCTATTGTTTTGCCACCCCTGTGGCCGTCACGGTCACCTGCTGAGTTGGAGTCAAAACGGTCCTTGTGAATGACAGAGCTTTAACACGCAAAGCAGTACAAATGAAGGTAAGCCCGGTGTTACGGAATCATCTGGATTTGGGAGTATATACTCCTCCTCTGCCTCTTCAAGTAACTGATGTGTGCACATGGCTCGGGCCCTGAGAGCCTAATCCTGGAATACATTATTCTTGTGTATTTGTAGAGGAACAAGCAGGAAATGAAGAAAAAAAGTGCTGAGGACAACAGGGTCAAGATGTTCAGACCACTGACAATCCAGACAGGGACCCAAGCAAATCACTCATGCTAAAATGGAAATAATTTTTATCACTGGCCCCTAATTTTGTAAACTACTATGGAGCCTTTTGTGCAGTAAAGAAAGAACCTTATTATGACTCACCCCCTCAAATTCTTAAGATATGTTGGTTTTATAAGACCTAACTCCACTTATTGTTTTCTGAGAAATTATATATTGACAATTAGCCTGTGATGCCGACCTGGATATAAAAGCAGCTAGAAATTCTTAAGAAATGAGTAGTTGACCTTTATATTGGAATTGTGTTATAGGCTTTTTAGCAATTCCTGGATTAAAAAAAAAAAAAGAATTACCTAAAGTTATCATTATTTGCAGTTATATCAGAGGCTCAGTAAAATTCAGCAGGCTGTCTTCGCGAAAAGATGCTTGAGTTTAAACAGCTTAAAGGAGTGTAGATTAGGTGAAAGAAGCGTGTATGTATCAAACATGGTAATGAAGGATTATTTCAATATGTCTTTTAGGAGAAAAGAAGTGATTATAATATTCAATGTAAGAAAACTTCTAATATGTCCTTACATTTATTTTAAGACCTTCCAACTACATGAGGGTAAACAGGAAAGGAAGGAGGGATAAGAAAGAAACATAGCAAAAAACAAAGCTAAAGCTTTCAAAGTACAAAATCAGGATAGTTGTTGCTTTGCAATTGCTCATTCCAAGTTACAGTGAATTGATAGGGGGTGTTGGCAAAGGACTCATGGGAACAAGCAGGAGTTGGGACCTGGAATCTGTGTCTATAGGCTCAGATGTTAGACTTTTAGATAGTATTCTGCAATGCCCTCTTTCCCTCAACATGCTTCTGAGTATTGCATGAAGCTTTGAGTTGTTCCTTTTCACAGAAAAAGATCTCTCCATTGAACAAATGAAGCAAGGGGGTCAGAGGTTAAGTAGTTTTCCCAAAGTCATATGGAAAGTTGACAGAGGTGCTAGAAATAGAATCTAGGGTGTTTCACTGTGCCAGGCAAGCTCCAGATTGCATGTCCAAAATAGCGGATTAAGACAAAGCGGTATATTGAAACCTCAAGACAAGGTTTCTCTTCAGTTAGAAGGAAAACAAGCTGATTAGTCACAGCACTAAGACAGAAGATGGCAGCATGATAAAAAGAACGCCTTCCTATAAAAGATTTAAATTGAAGGCAAAATTTTACAACATGGAAATCTCCATTAACACTGATCAGAGGCTGATTTTAAAAATGGATGGCGACTGGGAAGGAGGCTACTTCTACTAACCAGAAAGATGCTGGCAATTAGCAGAAACTTAATAACAGCCTTCTGAGAGCTTGCTCAGAAGGCTGGGTAAGTTGTTGGGTAAGTTCCCAGGAAACCATTTAACAAACAAATGTAGAAGCTTTGGCCAAAAGATGCTCTATTAGCACACCAGATAAACACACACTAGATATTTGGAAGTTTTCTAATACAAGATTAATGGGGATCTATTTTGTGTCATGCTATCTCACAGACTAATCAGCTACCTGCTAGCAGTCTAGGGTACCTAAATGCAACTTGAACTCCCCACAGGTAATCAACTTAATTTTACATACCCAATCCCATTCCCTTTCTTCCTCCCCTGGAGAGGACCACTATCCTGAATTATACAACCACTTACTTTTCTTTCTTCTTTTATCACATTTTGGAAACCCTGAACAATATGGTTTTACTTATTTATGTTTCTGAATTTGAAATGTGGAATGAAACTGTTAGGTGATATTCCACAATGTTCTATTTTCCCTCAACATCATGTTTCTGAATATTGCGTGCAGCTTTAAGTTGTTCCTTTTCAAAATGCATTTTTCTACAGTAAATGGACTTTCTAGATTTGTTCTGAGTCTTCTGCTGTTATATGAGCATTCCTGTACCTATCTCTTGGTACACGGATATGCAAGAGCTTCTCTGGTCTAGGGTATAGACCTAGGAGTGGAACTGCTATGTCATACACTCTGTTTACATTTAACTTTATTCCATAATACCAAATTGTTTTCCAAAGTGGCCGCACCTATTTACATCCCCTCCAAGCAGTAGTACTTATGTAGAGAGTGAGAGAAGCTCAGAGCTTTTCTATCAAACTCCGCTTAATAAAGAGCCTCAGAAAAAAGGTGGGTTGCCAAGTGATTTTCTTGGTTTTGTTGACCATCTCCTGAGCTTCTTTATAGAGGAAAACACACAGCATAGCTACTTACCAAGCAAGGGTACTTTATTTTGCAGCAACTCACAGTAGCTCGTGGTGAGGATTCCAATGGGATTACTTGGGACGAACCGTCCTTCTTTTACTAACCGTTCACACGTCCGCATTAAAGTCCCTGAGAACTGAGATGGATCAACTCCATAGTCTCTCCATCCTCCTACACCATCAGCAACCCCTAAAAACAAAACAAAAAAATTACATCGAAAGGATGTTCTTACTGACCTCTCAGGAATTTTTATTCCTGTCTCCTACTAACAGTTAATTTTACTACATACTAGTACATGTATTTACCCTGGAATTCAGAATGAAAAGTGCTCATATTTAATGTATTATACACTAAAGGGCACCTGGGTGGCTCAGATGGTTAAGCATCTTGACTTCTGCTCAGGTCATGATATCATGGTTCGTGGGTTTGAGCCCCACATCAGGCTTGGTGCTTGCTGTCAATGCAGAGCCTGCTTCAAATCCTCTGTCCCCCTCTCTCTCTGCCTCTTCCGTGTGTGCTCTCTCTCTCTCTCAAAAATAATGTATTATACATTAATACTCCTAATTCACATTCTCTACTTAGAATTCGATCTTTCATAAATTGATGTGTGTTACCACAGGGTGGCATTGCCTATTAGCCAAGAGTTCAACTTCAGCAGGATTATCGTCTTCGTATAGAAGTATTTATGTTATTACTGTGTTCTATTTTATAAGAATGAAAACTGATTTTTAAAAAAAAATGCTGATGATAGTGATAATACAACTGAGTCAGAGCTGGCAATCATTCAGGATCTCAAACACAGCAAACTCTAACTTCAAATTTTGATCAATAACTATCAAATAAAGAAATAATTAAAAACATATCCCATCCTCTTTCCTCCTCCCTCAGAGACAGCCACTATTCTGTACAGGTCAGCACCGTCTAATACAACAGCCACTACCACAAGTGACTACTGAGCCTTTGAAATGGTGCTGATCCAGGGCGCCTGGGTGGCGCAGTCGGTTGAGCGTCCGACTTCAGCCAGGTCACGATCTCGCGGTCCGTGAGTTCGAGCCCCGCGTCGGGCTCTGGGCTGATGGCTCGGAGCCTGGAGCCTGTTTCCGATTCTGTGTCTCCCTCTCTCTCTGCCCCTCCCCCGTTCATGCTCTGTCTCTCTCTGTCCCAAAAATAAATAAAAACAAAACAAAACAAAACGTTGAAATGGTGCTGATCCAAATTAAGAAGTCCTCTGAGTATAAAACACACATTGGATTTTGAAAACTTAGTATAAGAAAAGGGTAAAATATCTCACTAAATTTTTATATTGATTACATGTTGAAGTAATATTTTGGATATAATGTGCTAAAGATTAAAATTAATTTCACGTGTTTCTATTTGTTTTATTAATGTGAATACTAGGAAATTTAAAATGACATGTGTGGTTCACCTTTTTTTTTTTCCCCCTCGAGAGAGAGAGAGAGTGAGAGAGAGTACGCAGAGGGAGAGAAAGAATCTTAAGCAGGCTCCACACTTAATGTGGAGCCCAATCCCACAACCCTGGAATCATGACCTGAGCTGAAATCAAGAGTCAGACCCTCAACCGACTGAGCCACCCAGGGCCCCTCACATTGTACTTCCATTGGATAGCAATGGTATTGAGATTTGCATGGGTCCATAGAGCTGCTGATGAGTTCAGAGTGTACACAAGACTCCTTTATCAAAAGGAAACTAGTGTTTAAGAAAGTCAGTAAGACACCAAAGTCAACATCATACCACCTCCTATTCAACTCCTTACAAAACCCAAAGCTAGTTGTTCAACATTAAAATCAATTTCTGTCTAAGTTTAAATGAACTGAGGGAACTAAAAGATCAGATATATATACATTATTAAGGCTTTAAATGACCATATATCAACCTTTCTGGAAGGATCTATAAGAAGTATTAATAGTAGTTTTGGAAATAAGAGACTGAAAATGATCAGTGAACAAATGGTGAGACTTTAGCTTTTTAACTTCATACTGTTCTGAACTATTTAAAATTTATTTTTATAATGATTATGTATTGATTTTATAATAAAAATATTAGGAATTTTATAATTTTTAAGGCTTGCTGAGCATTAAACATCCTCCCCACATACATATTTACATTTTTGTATGTTCAACTTTCACACACATTTTAAAGAACTTATTTGGTACAAAAGTAGGAGAGTGTCTGTCTATATATGCATCCTGAAAAAACTGGCTTAACATGAAATGGACCCAGAAAAACCAAACAAACAAATTTGAAATGGACACATGAAACTCTGTTTTCTGGTGACTGCATTTCTCAAACAGAAGTGGAATACATCCTGAAAAAAATGAGAGGAAACATAATTGGAAGAGAGTATAAGGAAGGTGGCAAGCAATATCCCTCTTAGGACAGCAACTTTTCCTACCTTTATGACCAACCAGTAAGCAAAATTTCACTATGGGGCAGTTCCAAATTAGTTGATTAAATGATATGGTGTCTGGGATTTTTTTCAAAACAATAGGGGGGAGGAGTGATGGAGGAATGGATGAAGTAAGATTGGCCATGAATGGAAAACTATAAAGTGGAATGAGAAGCACTCTCGTTTCTCTACTTTGATATATATTTGAAATTTTCCGTTATACAAATTTTCCACTATACATTATTCAAAATTTCCATTATTATTATCAATGATAATAAGAAAGAAAAAAGATTCTTCTGCTGGCTGTGTGGAGAGCAAGAGCAGAAAAAGGGGACGAATCAGGAATCTATCTTAGTAACTCAGTGGTGAAATGGTGGCAGTGCAGTCAGTGTGCAGAGATTGGAGATCCAGTGTAACAGAAGGACTCATTGGGGTACTGGATGGAGGTACAGCAGTGGTGGAGAAAGACAAGTATCAAGGATGACTGAGGTCTACCCTACCAGGAACAAGTATCACTTTTTGTTTTTCAAGCAATTTTGAGGATATCTGGAAAATTTTCACAGAATTTAAGATAGTTTAATAGGAACTTCTTTTGAGGAATTCTTATTGGGGGTAAGATTTCACCATTATTTTATTTTTTAAATATTTTATTTTTAAGTAATTTTTACACCCAACATTGGGCTTGAACTCACAACCCGAAGACCTACAGCCACATGTTCCACTGACTGAGCCAGCCAGGTACCCCTCACCATTATTTTAAATGCAACAATTTGTGTTAATTATAACCGTTGCAACTTCATCTGATGAATCATTCGTTCTTTTCAAATTACTGCCTGCTTGAGGAAAGAATTTCTTTTTAACCAGTCTCTAAGAGCCACAATTAATTTTAAATACAAAGTGGTTTCATCTGCAAATGCCCTTCACAAGAAAACCATTAAAATCTGAGATAACGTTGAGAGTTGATCCTGGCACTCACTAAATAATCTGTCAGCAGGTTATAGAGTCTGACCTGACACAGCCCTTCAACATTAATCAGATTTCTCCCAGAATAGAGTGTAACCTTTCAAGCACCTGTTTGCTTTTCTACGGGAAAAAATCCTAGGCAAAGCTCCATTGGAGAAATCTCTTTAGGGCAAGAAGGAGATTCAAAAAGCCTATAAACTGTTCAATAAAGCTGTGGGAAAAAAACGCCTTAGTATACATAAATAATTTACTCACAAAGAACAAGTTATGTAATAGGAAGAGTCATATTTGGGATTAGAATCAGGCTAAAACCAGAATAACCTACCACATGTATATTTGAAACCTACTTTAATTCATATTAGGCAATTATTTCTACAAGGAAATGAGTATTTCCTCTCATGCACAAGCAAAAGCTTCCATCCACAAAGGAATAACACCTTTTAAACAGTGGAATTAATCCAGATATAAAGAGAAATTTCACTCAGAATACATTTCAAAGGTAACAAAAACAACTGTTAAAGGAGAGATTGCTTAAGATCCCAAAGATATGAAACGGCAAATAAGAACATACCTAAGAGCAAAGGGAGACCACAGTAAATACTAGAAACGGGGCTGAGGGAGACACATCCTACCTATGAGAAAGCAGCTCACATTCTTAGTAGGCAGCAACTACTCACACAGGAACTAGACACACAGCTCCCATAAATGCTGCTATAGGAGGGTCAAGAACAAATGGTTAATGCTCATGGTGCCCTGTGGGAATGGAGCAAGCCTTCGTTTAGGACATAACATTCAGATTAGGCCCTGGAAGGTAAGTCACTTCCACAGGCAAAGGAAAGTAATAACAGGAAAAGAATGGTAGACAATTAGGTGTGGCCAGGGTTTGGGTGCTGAGAAGTTAAGTTGAAAAATGCAGGGCAGGAGCTGAAGTTGTGGGCTCAGAGTTGTGATCCAAGAACTTTAAACTTTACGCTATAGACTTGAACTGATATGGGAGCTATTAGACACATGTGGCTACTGAGTTTGAAATGTGGCTAGTTTGAATTGAGATGTGCTGTTAAATGTAAAATAACACTGGATTCCAAAAATGTAGTACAAAAAAACTATAAAATACTTTAGTGAGGGGCGCCTGGGTGGCGCAGTCGGTTGAGCGTCCGACTTCAGCCAGGTCACGATCTCGCGGTCCGTGAGTTCGAGCCCCGCGTCGGGCTCTGGGCTGACGGCTCAGAGCCTGGAGCCTGTTTCCGATTCTGTGTCTCCCTCTCTCTCTGCCCCTCCCCCGTTCATGCTCTGTCTCTCTCTGTCCCAAAAAAATAAATAAACGTTGAAAAAAAAAATTAAAATACTTTAGTGATAGTTTTACACTGAATAGATTGAAATGTTTTAGATATTGTGGGTTAAATAAAATATATTAATTGAAATTAACTGCATCTGTTTCATTTTTACTCTTTTAAATGTGGCTACTACAAAATTTAAGATTACATTATGTAGTTTACAGTATATATAGCACTGCTATAGACAATAAAGTCATAAAGTTTCCTGGGTAAAAGTGATATAATCTAATCTATATTTTCTTTTTTTTTCTAATCTATATTTTAGAAGAATAATACTGATAGCAGTGGAGAGAATGGGTTGGGAAGAGGATGGAGGTCAGGCATCAGCTGCAAGATTTTAGTTTAGACGTAACGAGAAAAATAGAATACTCACTAGAAATACAAAGGAATGAATACAGAAAGACACCTGGACTTGATATCAACGTACTTTATGTCAACAGGTTTCTGGATTTCAGGAATGAGTATTGATTAGATGACTCTCCAGTTGGGAAAGGAGTGGAAATGCCTCTAGAAAATATTGAATTGTCTTGGGTATGCTGAGTTTTAGGCACCAGGAGGACATTTTTAAGGAAATGTTATGTATGAAAAGTCAGGAACTGTAAGTCTGCAGCTGGGGAGGTAATCAGAGCCACATCTTTGACAAAGATTGGGAAGTAACGCCATTAGGGGGGGATTAGATGTTCAGGGAGAACACAGAGAGTAGTAAGTTCAAGGAGTCAAGTGGGGACCTTAGGAATGAGAATTCCTGGTCAAATAGCTCATTTGTGAATTGCATTTTACTCCAGGCATCAAATTACAATCACAGATATGATAACTGATTAAGTTTTTTACAACTGATTAAAGTTTAAGGAAATAGTCCAGTTTGGCAAAATGATATAATTTCTTTAGAGGTGAAAAGAGGTGAAGCTGAAAAGGTAGGCCTGAATTAATGACTGGGAATGCTTTGAATGCCACCAGAGAGTTTACACTGAATATAGAAGCTATTTCCTTTAATTCACTATAATCATCTTATGTCTCCATTAATAACATTCTGTCAGCATATATCTAGCTTAAGTGTTTCCTTTGACCCCCCAAATCCAATTAAAACCATTATTAGAGTAAGATAATGGTTACATATCTGAAATAGCCAAGCAAAAGGCTGAGAGGAGACTACAGAACACAGAAAATTCACTTAGGTGTACTATTTACGTGGAAATGCCAGTTTTGTAAAGTGGAAGATAATCAACCAGAAAATATTTATGATGATTATAATTTTCCACATAATATTTTGGTAAGTTTCCTGTAGACTGTTTTTCTAAAGTGAAGAGTTAAGAGAAAAGAAGATAGGATAATTCTGGTGTGTTTCCCATCATTTAAGTGTATCTTTCTATAAAAAGAAAATTCTTGAAGTAACAGCCAATTTTCATTTATTAACACATTTTTGTCTTTTCCTTACTTATAATCATATAAAAACAAAATTTTGCGTACTTTAAAAAAATCATTTGGCTTTTTATTAAACTTAAATTTTTACTTAATAGCTTTGTTCTAGGCCAAAAGTTGAAGGAGAAAAGATTTCATAAGCTGAAATTGTGGAAGCTTAACAATCCTATCTTTCCAATTACTTATGGTCACCTAGCTGCAAAAGGCTCACCTTGAAAAAGACTCTGAACTAAGCCAACATTAGTCTGTGTCTCTCTAGTATGGTCCATTATCAGCCATAAGCATGAGGTTGCCATTCTTAAGCCCTTCCTACTACACTCACCTTCAGACTGACATGCAATTAGTTACAAAGCAAACATTTTCCAGAAGAAAGTGACGCCTAGAGAATAAATTCTAAATTTCAATTTTTATGTATCAGTGAAAAAAGATTTGACAATTTTATCTAAAAATAGACTCTGGGAGAATTTCAGATATTATCTAGTACCCAAAGGTAATAGCTTTATTCTTTGCATTTTTGATGATCTTGAGGCATTTTACATTGAGCCTCACACTCTAGTGAAGCAAGACAGTTCGACAGGGATTGTTTTTCCATCAGTGAAACACATCTCCTATCTACTAAGATGGGTACTTGATAGTGAATTGAAACTCCAGAAGAGAAACGGAGTAAGATTCTGGCTGGATCACAAGAGTTGAATAAGGAGGGATCAGGATATCTGTTTTTACACTTTCTGCAGCAAGTATTCATCTAATGAAGCCCTGGCTAGGCAGTATTTATTGCAGTGCTATGGCCAGCTCCTTTTCAGAAGAAAAGGTTCTTTTTCAAATACTATCATCTAGTGTTCTCCGAGCTAATCTTCTTTGTCTAGAGACATCACAACATGAAGCATTATAACTAAAGAAAAATGAGATCAGAGTATAAACTCAATTTCTATCAAATAGAATAGATCATATTTGTATCAACATTGCTGAAGCCTCAACTATTTGGGCATTAAGAACACTCCCCTGTGATTCAGGACTGTGAAATGTTGTATCTGCAAATAATTATCCCAAAGGGAATAAAAAGCAGAATTACTGAAAAAAAAACAAAATTCAACAGTTGAGTTATTCAGAAAAGTACAATTTGCTTTGACTAACAGTCCTTTCAGTTCTCTAGAGGTGAAATTATATAGATTATGATGTTCTTTCTGCTTTAACAAGCAAGTGATATATTCCCTTTGCAAAAAGTTTCCCCAAAGCAACCATTCTTCATTAATCACAACAAAACCTGCTTCTTCTGATTCTCCGGAGAACAAATCTACGTCAAGAATTCAAGATCTCTAAGCAGAACAGCAAACTCAGAGCTGAGGCCATGAAGCTGAAAGAATGGAAGGGAAGAAAGGTTCAACTCTGTGGTAAAATGTGTGAAAGTGGAACCTATAAACAAAACTCAAATTCTGCTAAAGAAAGGGAACTGTCTGAGGCACTTAAATAAGGATCCAAAGCAGAATGGTCCATTTTATGTTTTAGAATTCTAAACAATATAGCTGCTATTTCTTACTAGCTTAGTAAACACAAAATTACTTCGTGATTAATCAAATTAAAATGTACACACACACACACACACACACACACACACACTCACCCCTACTGCCCAGAATACTTCATTATCTAGAGATGGTAATTTCCAGACAATTCTGGGCAGTTGCTTTGCCTTAAAAAAGTAGTGAAAAATGCTAAAAGGATTAGGAAATGATACTGTGAAGGCAAAATAAAATAAAATTAAAATTAAAATGTTCTTCCTCTAACTTTAGCTCTTCTGTTTAAATACCAACACTTAATGTGGAATGTCTGGCTCAGCGTGACTTGGGGAACTTGGTTATCTTATAGACTTGGGTATGAATCACTACCTTCTCATCAAACTGAAGAGTTGAAGGTGAAGTCACAGAAAAGGTCACTTCACTCCTTTCTGAGCTGCAACAGTATCTTCCTCAAATGCTAAATGCTGTTAGCTGTGCTTTCTGAACCGAAGGAAGCAACAGGCAAATCATGGGCTCACACTTATTGTGAACTGTGAAGTGTATGGGCAGGGCCCTTAGTGTGTCATAGAATTAAGGGCTTCTATTAAAGCCAAGACTTCTGTTTCTAAATATTAGAAAATGTTATATAACACCTAATGATTTAATGTTTAAATAAGAAAACAACAGCAATTAAAGCCTAGTTAGTTATCTGATGTGTACCTACTTGTACTGGCCCTTTAGGCTAAAAAAGAATTTTTCCTTTTGCTTGTAATTTATAAGATTAGATCTAGAATTCTGGTCTTAAAGGTTAACATAATATTTATGACAATTAAGCTATATATCCTTGACCTAACCCCAAAGAGGATACTTATTTACCTCCCTGCTTTTCTCACCCATCTATAAAAATAAGAGCTGGCCTTTACTAAAATACCACCCTCTGGGAGAGGTCAAGAGTCACATGTAGCCCTGGCACAAACACTCTTTTTTTAAAAAATGAGAACATAATTCCTCTGAATAAGTCTGCCAAGTGGAGAACTGTCCCTTAATTTCTAAACACTAATTAATTTTTTTTCCTACACACTGTTTCACTAAGTAATGATATTTGAGTGGTAGGACCAATAATTGTTTTTTCTTCTTTCCATTTTCCACGATATTCCCATTTTTCAGTAATGAGTATATATGTTACCTTTATGGGAGGGATTATAAAACCTATATAAATCCAGTTAGAACTATATTTTACACTTACATTCAATATTAAAGTTATTCAACACAGTTTACTGAACATTTTCTATATGCATGACATTGTAGTGAAAGGGAGCTAAAGGGATTTACATATAATAAAAGATTTCCTGCCCAGGGAGCTTAAAATCAAGTGGTAGTGACTGTGGCAGGGAAGAAGGGTTTGGAGAGGTTTATGATAAATGGCTCTAACAAAATAAACATGCACCAATAAAAACTAAAGTAAAGATCAGATTACATCTAGCTGAAGGAATCAAGAAAGTATTCATGGAGAAGAGAAGTGCCTGATCCGTGCCTTGAAAGATGAAAACATGAGTCATGGGGGAGGAGGTTGACAAGAGAGGCAATTTGGGCAGTTCCTTAAGAGTCTGACTAATACGGATAAAGTGCAGTAATAAAGGTGAGGGTAGAACTCTTAAGAGCTGAGAAACCTGACCTCCAGGTAAATGCCTATTTATTACATTCCAGCCAGGAACCTCTGACCAGCAATCAGCCCAAACAATTCACTGCAGGAGTTCAGGCTTATAAAGGAGGTCTCCTGAAGGAAAGGACTGGCCTGAAACCACCAAAGTCCTTGAGGCCCACTGAACTAGTTAGTTCAACTGAGGCCTTTATTTGCTTTAATGAAGGGACTTTGCTCAACTATTAGCCTAGGAATAGCTAATGTCAAGGTAGTATTCAGACTCAGCAAAGATCACCTTAGTAAAACAAGTTTTAAATGATCATTTCTGACTTGAAAAGCAGTGTATATACACTAGGCAAGGGCACAGGCTTTGGAGTCAGATCTGGGTTCAAACTGCAGCTCCAGGACCAGGGTAATGTGTATCCAAGGGTGTCCCTTGGATAGCTCTTTGAGCCTTAGCATCTTCACCTGTAAATGGGTGCTCAGCTCATAGTCGACATGCAGTAAGAGAGACTTATGCCTCTCTAAGACCAAATAACAGCATATAGAACAGTCTATACCAAGCAATCTTTGATCAGTGTTTGTAGTTTACAACCACTGTTCTGTGGTCACAACCAAAAGACAATTCCCACTCACAGGTAATATATAAAAGATGCATGGAGTCCATTCAACTTTTCCCATCACACATCCACCACCATTCAGTATCTCATTAAACATTTAACAGGAATTAAGGAACAAACATATACGTCTCTACAAAATATACAGGGAAAAACAGATCCACCTACACTTTGAAGAAATTAGTTTTCCTTTTTCAGAAGTGATTCTGAAATAACCTTAGTGAACAAATATCTCTTCAGTGCCTGCTGTCTGCTAGGTGCCAGGGTTCAGATTTAGATATTCCTTATTTTAAATGGAAAATCTTACATAACAACTGGTGATATATAAATTGGCCTAAACCATTCCCTTCAGTCACTACAATAATCACAGCACCTCTATCACAACTTTCCTGTCTCCTTTCTCTTTATATTGTGACTCCCCTTCAGGGCGGAGTCTCTTTCACATTGCTAACCGACCATCCTTTTCATCTCTGGGTGCTGGCCTAGTAGCTGGCATAACAGTTCTCAATTCTTGCTGCACAATGACATTACCTGTGGAATCCAAGTCCCACCTCCTGAGTCAGTATGCCCAGGATGGACCTGGACATCCTAGCAAAGTATGGCAAACCAACTGCACAGGTGATTCTAATGAGAATCACTACTGGAGCACTCAGAACTTAGTTAAGGCCAGCTGGACTTAAACATTCTATGAGCCAGATGATTCCACCTCTGAAATGCCTCTCCCAACAAGCAATTCCCTGTTTCCCATTCCCAAATTTGATCCTTCTCTTGCATTTCCTTCTCTTGCAGCCCCACCCACCCACACTTGTAGGCTAGAAACCTTAAGGAAGCTTCCAGATGCAAAACCTCAAAATCAACTTCAATTCCTCTTTTCTCTTTCATCCTCTTTGTCCAATTATCACTAAGGACTATTGGTTCTATGTCTGCAATGAGTCTGAAGCCCAACTACTTTCCACTGCCCTAGTTTAAGCCTTTTCTAACTCAGACTATTTCAGTAGCTTCCTAACTGGTCTTTTGCTTCCTGTTCTCCCATTACACTCTTTGTATCATTTTCGTTTCTTTCTTTTTTGCTTTTTACAAGCTTACTATGTCCATGTTATTCTTCTAGTCAAATACCTTCCAGGTATATACACTTTTTTACTTGTATATGTAAAAACATTCTCTAGAAGGATACATAAGAAACCGGTAACATTAGTTCCTTCTGGGAGAGGAACTTTGCAGCTAGAAGACAAGAACAAGAGAGACATTTTACTCTGCACCTTTTTAAATTTATAGTATCTTTTGAATTTTGTACCATTTGAATGTGGTACCTCTTCAAAAATGACCAAACCAAACTCAAAACAAAAGTGAAAACATTTTCTATAGCTTCCTAACAACAACAAAAATGAAACACCCAATTACTTAACACAGCAACTGTGACCTTCCAGTTTGGTCTCAACCTATTTTCTAACAATTCTCAACCACCCTCCCAAACCCACCCAGCTGGCCCAAATTACTCTTTAGCCACAAAACAGCTGTAGTTCAGAGAATCTCCAGTGTCTCTGCTGATCCCTCAATCTGGAGAGCTTCACCATTTTTCTCATTTGCCTCCATTTACTGAAAACCCATCTCTCGAGGCCTGACGCCAGGCTTCCATAACACCTGATGTGTATTCTTTATCCTGTTCCTGTGGCCTTCCCTGCCCCACTATGAAACTTCCAGGCTGAAGTCTGTTTTGTTCTCAGTCTTCTCCACCAAGGAAGCAACTCGTAAACCATGAATTCAGGTGACTGTACTGAAAAGTTACAATACCAACACTCTGGTATACAAACTTTCATCTGAGAACTCCAAAAAGAGAACTTACCCAATATTTTATCGTAGAGTTGCACAAGGTGTTATGCTAGCTACAGGATGCTCCCGTCACAGACCATTATAAGAAAGTTTGATGGAAAGAATCCTAAAAGGGAGTCAGGAGAGAACACCACTCCCAGCTTTCTTTGCCACTAACCTGCTGTAGGAAACTGGCCAAATCACTTCTCTAAGCTTCACTTTTCTTATCTGTGAAATAAGCGACAGGAAGGACAAATTCTCTCGAGTTCCTTTAAGAACTAAGATTCTGGGATTCTAAATCACACTGCAAGAAAAGGGAACCTGATTTAGAAACTATAAAATAAAGGTTAACATACAGCTATGCTTTCTTTTTCACATACATTACATTTATTGCATGAGCTAGTTTTGAAGCAAAGGCTCCATTTTAACCTTCGCAAATTTTCCTTTCTTCTTTATTACACCATCACATGTATGTTTTCAGAGACGTTGCAATAATGATTCAGAGGGTAAGAATACTGCCCCATGTCCTTTTACTTTAGTTTTAACCACTTAAAAATGTTGGAAATGTTTCTTCTTTAAGTGTTACTACCTGACAAAAGTCTAATTAAGCCTAACAAAATGTCAGGCCAACCATTTTTCAATTTGAAACTCTGATAAAAGAAGGAAAAAAAAAGAATAAAAGAGGGTTATCGATTAGTATTAATTTACTTCACTGAATTCATCTGATCTGTAAAGAAATTTATATGTATACATGGAATGTATTCACAAAACACACTTTGTTATCCAAAGACCACTAACTGTTGAGTGAATTTAGCATACATGAACAAGAAAAGCAATGATAAGATCAAAGTTGATGCTCAAGAACTAAGAGAAGTGAATTTTTAAAAACAATGTATGCATAAGACATCTTTGTTTAGAGTTCCTCATTTCATAGAAACATTAATGACCATATTACCAATTAGTGGTTGACTTAAAGACCATGAACCGTTTTCTAGCTCTTATGCAAATAGCTCACCTCTATTTTCTTATCCTAAACTGCTATCCAAACACTGATGTGAAAACAGAAGCACTTTTTGTTTGCTTCATTCAGCACAGCTAATCTTTTTCATAGACATCAAATGACAGCATGGACAAATTCTGATAAATCAAAAAACTTGCTGGGTAGCATCCTTGAAAGATCAAAATGTACAGTCATAGTGGCACACAGACTCGCAAAAAGAAATTCCCTTTCTTTTCAAAATAGTCTGTTAATGAGTAAAAGAAAAATCGGTACAAAAATGTGTTAGAATTGGCCTGAGTCAAAATAGTACTGGGTCTTTCAACAGAAAGCATTCTTTGTAGTAAGTCACTTTTGTAGTCTCTGGCAAAGTTTTTGCAGTCATTTTGTAGCCTGTGGGATTCATACCAACAATTCAATCAATTCTAGAACTATTCACCAAACTTATTCACCACAAAACAACTGTTTAAGAACCTGGTAAATTTATAAATTGTTAATTAAATGTGACAGACTCAAGATCAATAATAAGCTTACTAATGAGAGCAATTTCATAACAATTGGAAAAGGATAAATTACTATAACCTTTTTGAAGGGACCTATGCTAAAATTCATATCAGAGACCTTGCAAGTGTTTGTAGCCTTTGACACAAGAACTCTTCAAGGAATTTATTCTAAGGAAATATTCAGATGCAGATATTCATTCATTCTAATGTTACTCAAAACAGAAAATTGGCAATTGGGGCATCTGCCTGGCTCAGTCAGTAGAGCATGCGATTCTTGATTTTGGGGTGTGAGTTTGAGCCTCACATTGGGTGTAGAGATTACTTACATAAATAAAACTTAATAAATAAAATCTTTTAAAAAATGAAAGAAAACTGGCAATAATCTAACGAAAAATAGATGACTGGCTAAATGAATTATGGACTATGCACGCAGTAAAATGTGATGCAATTATGTAAGGAAATATGCTCAATTTACATTACAAAAAATAACATTACTATTAACTCAATTTTATTTAATAATATATATATTGTTGTACATACACAAAGGCTAGAGGAAGCCACACTGACTACAGCTGAATTATGATGTACAGGTGTTTTATACTGTGCTTTTCTGAACATGGGTTACTTTTTAAAGCACAAAACAAAAGCATTTATTTAAAAGCACCAGATAACCAAGCAGGAAACTTAGGCCCAAGTCCCAGCTATGATACCAGCTGTTAACGACCTTATTGAGGAGTCAACTTCACAGATGAGGAAACAGATGCAGATTAAATGGAGATAAGAACAGCTATTTTAGTTAAAAGATTAAATAATGTTAAACACAAAAATGCACTGTAAAATCTAAAGCACTACATATAAAGCACTGATGAATCATATATTGTGTCAAGATACTGAATAAATGCTTAGGAAAAACTGAGTGAAGTGTTTCCACTCTTCAAGGAAAAGCTTTGTACCCCACCCCACAATCCATCCAAAATCCTGTTTGGGATCTTATTCAAAAGAACTGAACATCTTTTCTTCTTCAAAATTTTAAACTAAATTGAAAGAGCTGTGCCACTTGCCAACTCAAGTTTAAATGATTAAGTATGTTATCAGCCTAATGCCCTCTGCAATGAGTCAGCTTTTGCAAAAAGTCTTGATTTATGATGCAATTCTGTAAATTGTGTGTATTGTTTAATAATAGGAAACAAATGACTTAGCTCTCAAGGAAATAGAAAAATACCGGATTTTTAAAATATTTGACAATTCCCAAACAAAATAGATCACTAAATTTTATTACTAATGACAAAAATTAGGATCCAGGGCATCACTTCTTAAAATGAGATCAAAAGTTAACACTAATTTTGAAAGGCAAACTCACAACGCACACTGTTTTTCAGCTTAACTAGAACTTCTGGCTTGAAAAGTCTAATTGCTTTTTTTTCAAATTAAAAAAATGTTTATTTACTTATTTTTGAGAGAGCACGAGCAGGGGAGGGGCAGAGAGAGAGAGAGACAGACAGACAGACAGACAGACAGACACACTGAGAATCCTAAGCAGACTCTGCACTGTCAGGGCAGAGCCCAAGGTGGGGCTAGAACCCACAGAGTGTGAGATCCTGACCTGAGCCGAAGTCAGATGCTTAACCAACTGAGCCACCCAGGTGCCCCTAAAAAGTCAAATTTCTTTAGAAAGAAAATACTGTTAACTTACTTTCCTAAAGCATTTTCCTGAAAATTCTGAACCTAAAGCCCCAAGTAAGGCCTCTCTAAAAGGCACAGGACTTACATAAAATGCATTTGATATTCAGCTTGAACTTGACATAAGCATTTACTCAAAGGACATGGTTGTAGGTCAAATACTGTGGCCCGGATATAATGCTTCGTGAGTCACACATGAGAGTACAAACTCCATTTGGATACTGTTGCTACTATTCAGGTTATGTATTGCCCAGTTTCATAAAGCAGTGCTAAAGTTCAGGGAACAGCCTCCTTAGATCCAGCCCCTTCTCCTCCACCCTCCGAAAAAAACCCCACCACAACCAGCTAACTAACATATGCATCTTACCTTCTGCTACAATTTAAAACCTTTTTAAAAAAAATGTATTTTCTAAAAAGTATAAACAGTCATGCTTTCAAAATTCAGTTACTTGCTCTATAAAAAAGATTCATCTAGAATCCTTTAAAAAGATTAACACATTGAGAGAGAAGCTGAGAGTTAGGAAAATTTAAAACTAAGCTTGAGAAATCTCTAGATTAAAGACTGAACAAAGGAAAAGTAGTTCTGACAGTATAACAAATGAGGACATGACTTTAAAAATAATGTGCCTTAGAAGAATCTTAAGAAAAGTACAATATATCTGTATAACAAAATGAGAAAATATCAGGGAGAAAGGGTTTAAAAAACAAACAGCAAAATTCCTCTACCCAGCAACCCTGTAATCTTATTTATTACACAATGAAAGAACACTCAGAAAAATCAGACAGCAACTAGTCAAATGCATGGCTTTTTTTTTCTTTCTTTCCTTTTTTGGCCAGTGACTTCTTAAGCCCTGTTGCTTCTATGGGTCCTAAAGGCTCTTTTACTAAACCCACAACTCTCATATTTCCTTAATATTCCACAATTTTCTCTTGAAAGTACATAGATTATGAAATCAGGCATATTTAAAGTACTGATTAATCTTAGAACTTACATTTGATTTTTACCTTTTAAAAAAATTTCCCTTGGATAATTATAAGTATGTAAAAATAATTATATAAAAAACAACTATATTCCTCATAAAGTTATAGTTATAATAAGACCCAATAATTCCATTTCTAGATATATACCCAAGAGAATGAAAAATATACGTTCATACAAAAGCCTGTACATGAATGTGTCACAACAGCACTATTCACAACAGCTAAAAAGTAGAAACAACCCAATGTCCATTAATAGATGAATGGATAAACAAATGCGGTCCTTCCATATAACAGAATATTATTCGGCCATTAAAAGGAATGAAGCACTGATACAAACTATAATGTGAGCAGATTTTGAAAATATACTAAGTGAAAAAAGCTAGATACAAAAGGCCACATTTTGTATGATTCCATTTATATGAGATGTCCAGAATAGGCAAATCTATTGTCAGAATCTACTTTCTGTTGCCAGGGGTTGAGGGAGGGGAGACGGGGAGTGACTGCTAATGCACAGGGGTTTTTTTTTGTGTGGGGATGAACATGTTCTGGAACTAGTCAGTGGTGGCAGCTGAACAATCTTGTGAATGTACTAAATACTAAATTTAGTACTAAATGTACTAATTTTTTTTAAGTTTTATTTATTTATTTTTGAGAGACAGAGACAGCATGTGCAGGGTAGGGGCAGAGAGAGAGAGAGGGAAAGAGAGAATCCCAAGCAGGCTCTGAGCTGCCAGCACAGAGCCTGATGTGGGGCTCGACCCCAAAAAACCATGAGATCATGACCTGAGCCAAAACCAAGAGTGGGATACTCAACTGACTGAGCCACCCAGGTGCCCCCCAAATTTTTTAATTATAAAAGGTAAATGTTATGGCAGATGAATTCTATACCTCAATTTTTTAAACTTCAACCAAGGTCATGTCTGCTGTCAATATGTAGATCAGGCTAAAATTTGGCTTTCAGAAAATTATGACTATATAGTAATAACACTAGTTTCCTGATACAGCGTAAATTTTAGCTGAGGCAAGTTTCAAAGAGGACTTCTTCAAAGGCTTAAATTAGCATACATACACACTCTCCCAGGGTGACTACTTTGCTACTAAAAGGATAGCTCACTTTTGGGTACAGAAGTTCAATCAAATACATTAAAATTATCATGACTGTTGGAAAACATAAAATTCTACCTAATGTATTCACTTCCTAAATACACTTTTAATGTTTATATTGTTCACATAATCCTTACACCTTAAAGACAACTACTTTTAAGACTGCCATGGGGCGCCTGGGTGGCGCAGTCGGTTAAGCGTCCGACTTCAGCCAGGTCATGATCTCGCGGTCTGTGAGTTCGAGCCCTGCGTCGGGCTCTGGGCTGATGGCTCAGAGCCTGGAGCCTGTTTCCGATTCTGTGTCTCCCTCTCTCTCTGCCCCTCCCCCATTCATGCTCTGTCTCTCTCTGTCCCAAAAATAAATAAACGTTGAAAAAAAAAAATTAAAAAAAAAAAAAAAAAAAAACTGCCATTACTTACAAAAACACTTCAGAAATCCTGGCCACGATCAAAATCATACCTAAAGGCTAGAATATGACATTGTTTTCATTTCTCTTTAAGGTTTCAAGTTAAGTCTAGCTTAAATAAATATCCTGCAGTTTTTTAAGAATTACATTACAAATACTCAATTTTCAGAGGTCAGATTTTAGATGGCAGAGACCATGCTGCCATTTGTAAAGAAGTGGTTTCAGTTAACTGTGCTTTAGTATGCAGAGGAGTTTTTGTTGCATTTTAATTATGAGTCATAGTGTGAATGCAGAAGTTGTAAATACACACACACACACCCTTAAGCAGAAAAGCATTAAAAGGACAAACAGTACCTAAAGACAGACTGGTTTTGAATTCACCTATCTTTTCAAGAAAATCTAACTAGTGATGCAACGGAAAGAGGACAGGAATGGGGAGTCTGGGTGCTAGTCCTAGTGCTGCTATTAACTAGTGGAGTAACCTAAGCAAAATCATTTGACCCTCTGTAGGCGTCCATCTTCTCACTGGTCTCCAAGGTTTCTAAGTCTTACAACTCTCAACAGTCTTGGATTCTATTGTTAAGTAGCTTAGGGCTGTGGGAGGCCTAGCAGTTACACACTAGGCAGCTCTCATATTTTTGTGTACTTAGGCATCCATGCCACATAGAGTAATGAAAGAACTCAGGATTAGCCACAAGGAAGAAGAGAAAAGAAAAGTGCACATATAGCCCCTGCTGGTACTGGTTTCCTCCCGTTGGACCTAATAAAGAGAAAGCACCTTTGCCAATTTTCCAAGGGATAGGAGTGGTTCCTATGTCTCACCACACCCACCATAGTCGGTTTTTCCTAAAAGAAATCCAGTGGGGACTCTACAGAATGTTGTAATGCACCAGGTACTTTTAGTCACTGCATGACTAATACAACAGATCAATTCTAAATTAAAGAAAAACAACAGTTTTCTCTTTCTAATACAAAAAGAAACAAACAGCTTTTACTCCAAACAGTCAAGGAGTTCTAAATGACCACAATGAGTTGCACATATACTTAGCAACAAATGGTGTCAACCCAAAGAAAATGAATTATCTGTAGAACTAGAAGGTTTGAAGCACTGAGGTTCAACATAACATCATTCAACGGTCTTTTAACACATTTCAGTTTAGAACTCCAACTTCTAGAGAAAAAGCACTACTAAAGATGTGCTGAGATGCTTTGCCTCTCTCACAGCCAGAGATAACCAGAGCTGCCTGTGAGGGGATGGTGTCAATAAAATAGAAGTAACCATCACACAAAGTGGAAGCCAAAGAAAGGAGGCCAACTCAGTTGCTTCCGGTGGCTCCCAAGATGGCTCTCTGGAAGAGCTCCTCCAAAACAGGACAGTCCAAGAGAACCTGTCTTCCCTGATTTGTACGCCAAACACACACACACTCAGTCTCTCTCTCTCTTAAAATGGCTCTTTGTCAAATATGGCCAAAGACCACCCCTAGGTGACATAAGCAGCACGTGTTTGGTTATGCCTGGCAGCCTCCCTTTTGGAAGGGGTACAGAGCTGCAGTTCCTCATCTGGTCCCCGTGCATGCACCTCTAGGTCGTACACAGATGGACTTCATGGGGTTAGTGAAGTCCTTGAATGCCTGTACAAAATTTTGCCTCCATGCACATTTTTCTGGAGAGAGAGCCCTTGGGCACTCAAAAATCCTGAGACTGTGAAACAAGGATAGTTAAGAACCACTGCTTTAGCACCAAACATAAAACAGAAGAAATATACTGAAGGTACCCATGTGAATAAGATAGGAAGTGATGCCCGTTACTTCAGATGCAAAATAGCAAAGGGTGCCGTCTTTTCAAAACAAAAAGAAAATATGATCTGATGGTCAGAAGTCCCTAAGGGTCACGTAGTCCACTCTCTAGTGGTAGTCCATCCTCTAGTTTAGATGAGGAAAATGAGTCGAGAGGCTCTTGACCAAAATCACAGATCACAGAGCCAGCCTGGCAAGGCTCAGCACCAAATTAGGCAGGGTTTCTGCCAAGATGATAGGTTTATCTTTCAAAATGGGTTTGACCAAAATTCCCCCATCCTTAGAAATACCCCCACTTCATTAAGAAAGTAGCCTTCAAAAAAAAAATTTTTTTTAATGTTTATTTATTTTTGACAGAGAGAGAAACACACACACACACACACACACACACACACACACACACACACACAGAGACAGGGCATGAGTGGGGGAGGGGCAGAGAGAGAGGGAGACACAGAATCCGAAACAGGCTCCAGGCTCTGAGCTGTCAGCACAGTGCCCGACGCAGGGCTTTAACTCACAGACCCACGAGATCATGACCTGAGCCAAAGTCAGACACTCAACTGACTGAGACACCCAGGCGCCCCTTTCAAAAATTTTAAATCAAGCTTAAGTACAGGGATTTGGCTCATTAAAATGTCCCCAAATCATCAATCAAATTGCAAATATTTCACAAAAGCCACTACATAGATTTACAAGGGGGAACCTTAGTGGCTCATTGTCACCTATCCTGTTACACTATGAGTGCAATTTGAAAAAGCAGCACAGGTCACAAGCTCATTAAATGAAGCTTCTAAATGTAATGGAAAAAGACAGCTCCTGACAGCCCTTTAAAAAAAATACACGGAATCAGGGTCAAGCCGACTTCAAAGTGGAGTTGTAGGATATCTACAAGCTCCTTCACCTAAGGAACCCTCTCCCACCCTCTTACAGTTAACATCAAGAGTGTTGCCTAAACACTAAATGATTTTTTCTACCCAGGTAATGGGGTCATTCATAAATTAAAATGAGAACAACCTTTCTATACCATGTTCACAAACACTACATGTAGTAGAAACAAAGATAATAAGCAGTTATTCTGAGATCAAATTAAAAAATAATTATTGTCATAAAAAGTTACAGGACCATTTGTTCCAACGCCAAACTTTGCCCCAGCATATGAAATTTAAAGTAATCAAAAACTCAATCTCACCTGGGAAGTGAAACCAAAGTGACATTTGAACCCAATTCAATGACAGCATGTCCTTCAATTTCAAAGGAAGTGCTTTACTCATTAAAGGAGATTCAATGGCATACGATTCTATAGCATACACATTGTCTCCAAAGACGTACGTTATGACAAACTTTCTGATTGCTTCTGAATTATATCTAGCCCTTTCTGTAAGTTCTCACGCTAGTCTCCCGTCCCCAAAGGTGTAACTGGAACAGGCCCTTCGGAAGCACCTGTGGCCTGAAAAGGCTTGAACCAATTTCTCAAGGCTTTCTTGGCTGCAGTTTGAAGAAGGTTCGACCATTCTATTTTGGGTCAAGGAGATTCTCTTCCACCCCAAGTGACCTCAAGCGGGCAAGATCAGTTTGGGAGAAGGTACTGCGAGTGTTTTTTCACCAGGCCAGCGCCACCGCCACCGCCACCGCCACCGCCTGCGAGACTCCGAAAAGGATGGAGATCTGGTCACCATCGAGGCGGTCAAAGAATGCGGCCGGGCTGTCTGGGGCTCGCGACAGTCTGCTCTGGATCCCGCAGCCCGTGGACAGGCTGCGGCGTCAGGAGTACGCAAAGAATCAGAGATCTCCGGGGCACGCAGAGGGAGGAGGCAGGGAGGGAACAAGAGCGAGGTTAGGAGTCTGCAGGTGTCTCCGGGGGAAGGGACGAGGTCGTCGGGACTAGCAGAGCCAAGTGACTAACAGTGCGGTTCTGGACTCGGACAAACTGGTCACATCTCAGGCTGGGTGACCTTGAGCACAGAGCTCGACCGCTCTGCGGCTCAGTTTCCTCATCTCTAAAATGGGGGTTGTTCCAACGGAAAACGCACCTTGGAGCGCTTGGCATCGCGCCTGGCACATAGTAAGCGCTCCCTCCCTGCAGCTACTACTGGCTCTCGGGCTCCTCTCACCGCCCGGAGAACTGGGGAAAGCCCGGAGCAGGGAAGTCCCCAGGAGGCGGATCCGGGGCTGAGACGGGGGGACCCGAGCCGGGGACTCACCGAGCACGTCTGCTGAGCGGTGCCGGGCCACGAAGCACGCGTCGTCCCCGTAGCACGCGCCCTTCTTGAGAAGGCCCTTACGGAAGTCTTTGCCGAAGCCGCAGCCGGCCGTCACCAGCCCGTAGTCACCGCCGCCGCCGCCACCGGCCCTGGGGTCGGTCTGCGAGAGGCCGCCGAGGACGGCGCGGGCCACCAGCCGCCCGTACGAGAGGACCGAGAACATCGCCGCCGCCGCCCCCCCGAGGAGGCGGGGGGCCCGGGGAGCAGGAGGACGCGGAGGCCCGGAGCCGGCTCTCTCTTCAGCCGCAGCAGCGCCGCTGCCGGAGCGCTCCTCAGGGCGGCGCACAGCCGCCGGCGCCGCCCCTGCCCGACGCGCGGGGCCTCGCACACGCTGCGCCGCGCGCACCGGAGCCAGAGCGAGGTCAGAGCCGGCGGCTCCTCCGCCTCAGCCCGACTGGGGTCCCGGCTGCAGCCACCGCTGCCGCCGCCATCTTCCGCTCCACTAGCGTGTTCCGGGCCGCGCCGGCAGCGCCGCCCCCCCCGTGGCCACGCCTATAGCCCCGCCCACGGCTCGCGGCTCGGGCCCAAGCCACGCCCTCTCGGGCCCCGTGCCTCAGGCTGCCTTTGAGGTCGAGCGTGCGCAGAGGGAGTGGACACAATGTCTCCTGGGAGTTGTAGTCTCTGTTTACTTCACTGCCTACCATCCAGGACGTTTGAGGATTCCCCAGACGCGGGACCTAAATTCATTTACTGAGAATTACAGATGGGCTGTTTGAAAGTTTCCTCCCTGTTTTAACCACGTATTTTAAAGGCTATTGTTTTAAATAACGCCACCATCCCTTAAAAGAAAAATCCAAAAGAAACTAGAGTCAGGTCACATAATACTACTCTAGTGACATCTCCAGAATTTATATCCTGGAAGGGTTAAGAGGCAGAAATCTGGAAATAAGAGCCGTTTTGCATATTATTTAGGAAAATTCGGGGAGATGTTACTGTCCTTATTAGACTAGGGGTTGAATGAGAAGATAGTGATGTAGATACAAAAATGGTCACTGTTGGGGCGCCTGGGTGGCGCAGTCGGTTAAGCGTCCGACTTCAGCCAGGTCACGATCTCGCGGTCCGTGAGTTCGAGCCCCGCGTCGGGCTCTGGGCTGATGGCTCAGAGCCTGGAGCCTGTTTCCGATTCTGTGTCTCCCTCTCTCTCTGCCCCTCCCCCGTTCATGCTCTGTCTCTCTCTGTCCCAAAATAAATAAACATTGAAAAAAAAAATTAAAAAAAAATGGTCACTGTAGATATGGCTATATAGAAGTGTTTCAGACTTTGCAAATGGTTCTGCCAATTGGTAATAAAAAAATTCCAAGCCCCAAACTTCTTTGCCCCAAATCTTAATTATCTTGAGGGCCCACCTGTATGAGCAGGTCTTCTGACCTCTAGCTTGAGTTGCCCAGAAGAGGTGCAGTGCTAAAGACTTGCAAAGATGAGGTCTCTCCTCTCTCCTTCTATGGCTGCTACGTCTTCTCTTCAGAAGGACAGCCCTTGGCAAGAAAGGCAGTTCTTTTACTTTTTCTATCAAGCTCTCAGCCCACCCCTAATAAAAACAGCACAGTAGGCTTCTCCAAAGTTTGACTATTAACACACTTCTTCTGAAATTATTTAGGTTAAATAACTAAATTTAACGGCGAGTTTGTAATCTAATGGAAAGGTTAGCTCACCCAATATGTGCAATATGTTTGTATGTGTGTATGCACGTACAGATTACATACCATGCCAGATTACATACCATACCATACATAATCTAGCTCTGGGTACCTCTCCATCCCATTTGGTGCCATGTCCCCTTCACTAGCTGGGCTGTAGCCATGCTCACAGCTGCTTCAGGACCTTTGCTCTTGCTCTTCCTTCTACTCACTAGAATGTAATTTTATTATCTCAGGGTCCTATGTTCTTTGTTGCTGTATACCCAGAATGTATGCGCACATAGTGGATACTTCAGTAAATGAATGAAAGAATGAATGAATAGTTCTATTTGCTAAAATTTCAAGGCCAAGAATCATTTGCCATTGTATTATTAGAATCCAATGTAAAGCCTGGCACATGGTAGGGAGTTTGTAATTGCATGTTGAATAAAAGAGGAAATAATTGAATAGAAACCATAAATAATATAAAAAATAACATTGAATACAAGAATGATTGAAGGGTGGTTACAAAAGAAAATTGAGATTTGAGGCAAGTGATCCAATTTGGAATAATTTTTAATTTTATTAAAACATAAATATCACTCAGATGCGTTGGTCTTCTTCCAATTCACTTTTGACAGAACTGCAGTTACTCTGGGGACTCCCATTTCATTCTTTAAGTGATTCTTTTTTATATATCTTTATATATATCTATCTTTATATATATCTTTATATATATATACATACATCTTTTATATATATAAATATTTTATATATTTTTATAATATATATATTTTATAATATAATATATATTTATATATATTTATATATAAAATATAAAAAGTATATAATATATATATTTAAGTGATTCTTAATATATCTAAAGTCCTGCCAAACATTCACTCAAAGCACATTGTTGCATTATCCTAATTACTGTCATCATTAAACACTTCTGTGTTTCAGTGTGCCGAGTACTCTATATGTTTCTGTCCTTAAGGGTTTTCATAAAAATTGGACTGAATAAATCACTTCACATAGCAAGGGCATTTTGTCAACTATGCAGACTAAATAAAAGTTCATTTACTGGATAAAAGATATGGCGATTCCAAGAACGCAGTCCCGCCTTACTATTCTTTATGGCCCACAAGAATTGGAGCACGTCCAGAAGAGGGGGTAGAGTCTTGTGGATCCTCTGCTTGGCATTTATGTCTATGCCAGCTGTGCTAAAGGTTGTTCTTTCAACCACACACACCACTACCAAATCCCAGCCGGGCTGTCAGGTAATTCTACCCCAAGGACAAACTTTTTAAAATAGCACGTCAACCCCTATTTCTTGCCTCGTCAAACTCCTTCAGACTGTCCTACCTTTCATTTTCAGAGCATATATTATCTAATTTCCGTGTCACTCCCAAGAACCGGTTGGATGAGATGAGTGCCTCTGAAGCTGGTAACCTCTGCTCTGATGGGGCTGCTGTGTTCAGTTAAATGATACGGGTGCCTTGAGTTTCCTGCAAATGAGTTTCCTGCAAGTGAGTTGCTCACTGGAGCACAATGTGAACAGAATCCTTTCTCAAAACTCCTTTGCAGTTTTTAGAAAGGAGAGGAGACAAGGCCTCAGGTTCCCTTGAATCATTTATTCCAGAGATAGATCTGAAAAGTTTCACCATCATGGGGAAGCCAGAAGAAGATACTTTAGATCTTTTTAAATGTTTATTTATTTTTGGGAGAGAGGGAGAGTGCACAAGTGGGGAAGGAGCAGAGAGAGAGGGAGACACAGAATCTGAAACAGGTTCCAGGCTCTGAGCTATCAGAACAGAGCCCAGTGCAGGGGCTCAAACTCACAGACCCCAAGATCATGACCTGAGCCAAAGTCAGATGCTTGACCGACTAAGCCACTCAGGCACCCCCAGAAGAGGGTACTTTAAAAAAACACCTTCCTCTGCCCTCCCCCAGAAGTACTATTCACTTTTGACATTTTGATAGATTTAAAAATCCCTAAGAGTTTTCTTCCTTAACAGAATTACATTCCTAGCACTTCAAAGATTCCTGGGAGGTCAGTTGTCACTCTCAAAGGCGAACAAGTGGTGAAAATACCATCTGTGTTCCCAGGGCACCTACTATGGCATTAGGAAAGAGGTTTGCCCTGGAGTTACCCTCAGCTCCTAAAAAAAGAAAAAAAATTCTTTAATAAGATTTTCTGCCAAAGTCATACACTGATCTCTCCTAACTTCTTTTTGCTAACCTATTCAAAAGGAGCATTAATTAGTTTGTGGCAATGTTTCTCAACTTTGCCACTATTGACATTTAAGGCCAGATAATTTTTTTGGTGTGTGTGTTAGGGGGGAGGGGGGCGGTGCGTAGGGGACTACCCTGTGCATTGGAAGCTGCTTAGCAGCAACCCTGACCTCTATCTACTAGATGTCAGTAGCACACCTCACCTCCTAGTTAGGGCAACCAAAAAGCTCTCCAGATATTGCTAAATGTCCCCTGGGGAACAAAACTGTCCCCAGTTTAGAACCACTGGGTTATACCAATGCCATGCCAGTTAGCAAATATTTGATGAGCACTTGTTACATTTGAAGCTGTGGGAAAGGGATTTTAAAAAGTTAGTGCCTTCATGGCAATCACAGTGGAGTAGGAGGGTTAAAGTTAAGTAAATATATAGAAAAAATAAGCATCATCGGTTGAAATAAAAAAAGGAGCATGGGGAGGAAAAACGGGACCCTTTGTGGGGGGAGGGAGAACACTCAGGGCACTTTGTGAAGAGGTGACATTTGTGAGAGGTGTGAATGCACAGAGAGAGGTCTGAGGAGGGGCAGGAAATGAAACAAAAGGGGCGCCTGGGTGGCTCAGCTGGATGAGCGCCCGACTTCGCTCAGATCATGATCTCACAGTTTGTGGGTTCAAGCCTCGCATCAGGCTCTGTGCTGACAGCTTGGAGCCTGGAGCCTGCTTTGGATTCTGTGTCTCCCTCTCTTTCTGCCCCTCCCCGTCCCACTCCTCTGCTGGCGCTCTCTCTCTTAAAAATAAACATTAAGAAAGAAAGAAAGAAAGAAAGAAAGAAAGAAAGAAAGAAAGAAAGAAAGAAAGAAAGAAAACAAAAGCAGAGTATGGAGAAGGACAAGTAATCCAGTGCAGCTCAACCTTAGGGTTTGAGTGAAGAAAAATGAGAAATGGGGCTAGGAAAGTAGTTTAGGAACCATTCAGCCATTAAAGGAGAGAAGCACTAATACATACCTCAACATGGATGACCCTTGAAAACATGATGAAACCAGTCCCCAAAGACCACATGTTGTAGGATTCTGTTTATATGAAATATCCAGAGTAAGCAAACCCATAGAGACAGAAAGCAGATTAGTGGTTGCCATAGGCTAGGGTGTGGGAGAAATGAGAAGTGACTATTAATGGGTGTGGGGTTTCTTTTTGGGGTAATGAAAATGTTCTGGAATTAGATAGTGGTGATGGTTGTACAACCTTATGAATATACTAAAAAGCATTGAACCGTACACTTTAAACGGGGAATGTTATAGTATGTGAGTTACATCTCAATTTAAAAAATAGTTTAGGACCTGGGGCGCCTGGGTAGCTCAGTTGGTTAGGCATCTGACTCTTGGTTTCAGCTTAGGTCATGATCTTGCAGTTCATGAGTTCGAGCCCCACATAGGGGCTGCACTGTCAGCGCAGAGCCTGCTTAGGATTCTCTTCCCCCCCCTCTCTCTCTCACAATAAACAAATAAAGTTAAAAAAAAAAGTTTAGTAAAAAAATAGTTAGGACCTATGGCAGAGGGCCTTATATCCTAAGCTGAGGGTTCCTTTTTTTTTTAACTTTTTTTTTATGTTTATTTCTGAGAAAGAGAGAGAGAGAGAGAGAGAGAGAGACAGAGCATGAGTGGGGGAGGGGCAGAGAGAGAGAGGGAGACACAGAATCAGAAGCAGGCTCCAGGCTCCGACCTGTCAGCACAGAGCCCGACGTGGGGCTCAAACTCATGAGCTGTGAGATCATGACCTGAGCCGAAGTCCGACGCTCAAACGACTGAGCCACCCAGGTGCCCCCTAAGCTGAGGGTTCTTAATGCTGGAGACACCAAGGGGTCACCCAATGCTTTTAATATGCCAGTAGTAATAATAAAGTAATAAATAATAATAGAATTATAACAAAACAATAAAAAACAAGAGTGATGAAAAGAATAATAGAGTGAAAATAATAGATACCATAGACTGAACACTTGCCATGTGCTTTACCTATACCATCTGCCTGTGACTACGTCACCATGGGACGACCCAAGAGTCCCACCTGCAGTTTCCTTCATAGCACGTAGGACTTACTTATTTTGTTTAATGTTTGGCTCCCCCACTGACTAAAATGTAAGTTCCAGGAAAGCAGGGGATTTTGTCTATTTTTTTTTTTTTTTACTCACGTGTCCAGAACAGTGCCTGGCATGTATATAGATGCTAAATAAATCAAATTAGTGAATGCTGTTGAATAAAAGAACTTTAGAGATCACATTAAACAAGCAACTTATTTTACAGTTAAGGAAAGGGAGCAAGCAGCATGTTCATCCCATATGAAGTTAATGGGTGGAGACGGAGTGAACAGGAGAGGTGTCCAGGAAACTCTTGGCGCCTGCCCTGTAAAGCCCTTTGAAGGAACTAGCCACAGGCTGTTCTTTTAATTGAACTTACCCTGCTTTGCATTATGTGCGACGGTCATGTTTTTCCCACCTAGAATCCGTTCTCTGATAATGGTATTTTGATTTTCCTTGGAGGTGCACTCCAACACCCCCTTGGTTCGTGCAGACTGGGTGGACCTGGACCAGCGGTGGACGCATGGCCCAGGTATCATCAATCAGAACATTACATTCTCTTGGTCACAGTGATTAGTCCAGAGTGAAGGCAACGTAACCCAAGGTGGGTCAATGAAATTCCACTATGGAATTTTGCTGGAAGTATTAAGAAGGAGAAATTCTCACCAGGGTTTGGAAGGTGGTGAAACTGCAAGAATGGAGCTGCAGATGGCCATTTTTGCCACTACCTAGGAGGAGCTAGCCTGAGAATAAAGGCAGTAATACAAAGAGAAGCAGAGCCTACAGATGGTAAGAAATGGAGGCCTGGGGACATTGAGCAAACCCCTGAATCCAGCTTTACCTGAAAAAGGAACTCGTGCTAATTCCCTGTTTTGCTTAAGTCACTTTGAGTTCAGCTTGCAATATGGTGAATCCTGACAAGCACATCATGTGATCCAGGTACCATGGCTACATTGATTGAACTGAGAATAAGTCCTCAACCCAAGACAACTGTGAGAAGAGAACTTATCCTCTGCTTATTTACATAGAGGAGGAGGAGCTCCCACTTCTCATTAGAAAAACTAGTGAAGGAAAAGCTCCTTCCATGGGGTGAGGAGTGATTGGTCTGATCAGTGTGTTTGGGAGAAGATGCTGAGCATGTTGCCCAGTCCCTTTCTCTTTTTTTCTTTCTTGCTGTGGCCTGACTCTGGGGTACTCGTGTTTCCTCCTCCACCTTTGGGAGCCTGTCCCTCTGGAGGAGGCTTGCAGTAATCCAGCCCGGGATCAGGTGAATCAATGTAATCCGGAGGGGGAACTGAGTGCACAATGAAGCCACATTCTCCAATCAGCCTTATAAAGCTGATACTTTTGAGCCCTGGCAGCCTGATTGATACATCTCCTTCTTAGTGGGTTTAGAATTTGGAAAGGCTGAGAAGGGTATAATTAATTATCACCCCATAAACCCCCAACATGTTAGTTTTCTTTTCGGAAAACTTTGAGAGGCGGGCATGCCGACTGACACTTGGGGGGCTAAAATAGCACATGGAGATCAGGTTTCTGGTGCAGTCAGGGCCCTAGGCTTAAAGGTAATTGTGGGTCAAGTGGGTTTTTGACCTGGGCAGTTTGTGACAGCTACAGTTGTTTGGCAGGATTTTAACTGGCAGGGGCCTGTGTACAAGGGCCGCTGGGGCAGGCCTTGACCTAACCCATGTGAGCACAGCTTTGACCTCAGCAGGTGGCGGGGACAGGGATTAGGCCATTGGAAAAAAATCTTTTTGTCCCAGGAAAGGCTTACCTTAAAGAGGGCAGAACTTTAGTCTCCAAACATTTAGGCTCTGGTGGGCAGACAGTTTTTGCTTCTTGTATTATGTCTTTCAGCAAAGCTTTAAGCTAAACTTTAAAACAGCAGAGGCAGCTAAATTATACAGGGTCGGCAGAGCTCTTGTTTGTGTGATTGTAGCCTCCTGGCAGCACAAATGCAGGGTGTAGGTGGACACCACAAAGTTAATAGCCCCAAATCTGTTTTTCTGTAGGTTGTTCTGAGTTTCATTCAGGGCCATGAACAAGACCCACAGAGGGGCTGATTTCTTAACATTTGGCTTGTCACATGCTGGTAAGGCTCATTTCACTACTGAGATCCCAGAATAGCTTTGCTTTGTTCATTACATAAACCTTGATCATGGCTTTGGCTTTAGGGAGCTCAGACTTCAACTTTACCCATAGAATGGGGGGTATATTTTATTAATGAAAACAAAGAAAAAGAACAGGGCCCCTACTAAACAGGAGATAATGTTTCTTTATGGGTTGAGGTAGAGAATGCTAATGAAAACCTAACAGATAAGAAGGCAGTTAATGAAGCTTATACCCAGAAGATTTTGTCTCTGGGAAACAGGTTTGCTGAGGAAATCAGGGAGGGATGAGGTTGTTTTTAAAAATATGCTTCTGTCATACTACCGGAACAGAACCAGCGGAAGAGTGACAGACAAATAAAGGACTGGCTTACTAAACTGGATGGAGTAAGGCGGGGATTTTTTAAAGCTAGAACTGTGAGCTTAGTAGACCAGATAGATATGAAAGGGAAATGAGTTTTTGAAGGCTCAGCTAGGCAGGTATTAAGAGGGAGAAGAGACTCATGCATATATGGAAACTTGAGAGGAAGCTGAGGTAATATTACAGATTAATGGGGGAAATGGTACTTATTATTTTTAAAGATTTTATTTTTAAGCAATCTCTAAACCCAACGTGGGACTCAAATCCACAACCCCAAGATCAAGAGTTGCATGCTCCACCGACTGAGTCAGCCAGGTGCCCCAGGAAAAAAATTATTTTTAAATGATGTGAGGACATTGGTTATCCCTTTGGAAAAATTAAAAAAAAACTAAACTGGACCCCTAACTCACACAATATACAAGAGTAAATTCCAGGGGTCAAAAGCAAATCTTTAAAGCTTTTTAGAAGAAAATATAGAATATTGAGATAGGAAATGATGACTTCAATAATATATAAAAATACACACATTGTTAAGAAAAATTTTGATCAATGGCACCTGGGTGGCTCAGTTGGTTAAGCATCTGACTCTTGGTTTCAGTTCATGTCATGATCTCATGGTCATGAGTTTGAGCCCCACATCAGGCTATGCGCTGGCAGTGCAGAGCCTGCTTGGGATTTCTCTCTCCCCCTCTCTCTGCCCCTTCCCTGCTTGTTCTCTCTCTCTCTCTCTCTCTGTCTCTCAAAATAAATAAAAATAGCATTTTTAAAAATTAAAAAAAAATTGACCAATTTGATTATGTTAAAAGTTAAAATTTCCTCAAAATGGATCAAAGACCTATACATGAGAGCTAAAACTCTAAAACTCTTAGAAGAAAATATGGAGGAAAAGCTTCACGACATTGGATTTGGCAATGATTTCTTGGCTATGACTCCAAAAGCACAGGCAACAAAAGAAAAAATAGATAAATTAGATTAAATCAAAATTTAAAACTTATGTTTATCAAAGATCGTAATCAACAGAGTGAAAAGGCAAGCATGGGATGGGAGAAAATATATGCAAGTAATATATCTGACAAGGAGTTAATATCCAGAATATAATATATAAATATATTTATATTATATATATTATTAATTAAATTATATAAATATATATATTTATACTATATATATTTTAGATTATAATATAATACAATATAAAGAACTCTCACAACTAAACAACAACAAAAAGAAAAAAAAGATTTAAAAATGGGCAAAGGACTTCAACAGACATTTCTCCAAAGAAGATATACAAAACGGTCAATAAGCACAGGCAAAAATGCTCAACATCACTAATCATTAAGGAAATGAACATCAAAACTGCAGAGATAGCACCTCACACACATTAGGATGGTTACTATAAAATAATAATTATTTTTATTGTTATATTATTATCATTATTCTAATAAACCGGAAAGTAACAAATGTTACCAGGGATGTGGAGAATTGGGAACCCTTGTGCACTATTGGTGGCAATGTAAAATGGTATAGCTGCTGTGGAAATCAGTATGACAGTTCCTCAAAAATTAAACATAGAATTACCATATGATCCAGCAATTCCACTTGTGAGCATATACCCAAAAGAATTGAAAACTGAGACTTGAACAGTTATTTGCACATCCATGTTCATAGCCGTATTATTCACAATAGCCAAAAGATGGGGCCAACCCAAGTACTCATCAGTGGATGAACAGATAAACAAAATGTGGTCTTTCCATGCAGTGAAATATTAGTCAGCCTTAGAAAGGAAGGGAATTCTGATGCAGGCTCGAACATGGATGAATTTTGAAGACATTATGCTAATGAGACAAGCCACACACAGAAAGACAAATACTATATGATTCCACTTACATGAGGTACTCAGAGTAGCCAAATTTATAGAGGCAGAAAGTAGAATGGTGGTTGCTATGGACTGGAGGATGGAAGGCATGGGGAGTTATTTTTTCATGTAGATGGAGTCTCAGTTTTGCAAGATGAAAAGAGTTCTGAAGATGGGCAGTGGTGATGGTTGCAGAACAACGTGAATGTACTTAATGCCCCTGAACTGTACACTGTACACTTAATTTCATGTTATACATATTTTATGTTAACATAAATTAACATGAATTTTGTTATGCATATTTTACCCATTAACAGGAATTTCATGTCATGCATATTTTACCACAGATAACATTTTTTAAAGCTTCTACACAACAGAAGACATCATTAAAATATTTCTCTTAAGTTTTTTTATTTATTTAAGTAATCTCTACACCCAATATGGGGCTTGAATTCATAACCCCAAGATCAAGAGTTGCATGTTCTTCCAACTGAGCCAGCCAACTACCCCCAAAATGTTTTTAAATAAAAAGATAAGCCATAGACTGAGAGATGATATTTGTAATGCATAAAGTCAAAAAGGATTAGTATCCAGAGTACATAAAGAACTTCTTCACATTAATAAAGAAAAAGAGCTCAATAACAAAGTAGAAAAATATGAAAAATGCCCAGTGGGGTGTTACATTAATTAAACAAAGAAGCCATTAGAGTGAGGTGGCTTAGTGCCCGAGCAGCCTATATAAGTGAACCAAAAGCTAAGTCTGTAAATGCCTCAAGGTTAAGAAATTGAAACCTAAGCACAAACAGCCAACTGGGCTCTCTCACATAAGGCAATCGCTTAAGGTACAGCCAATCAAGTAATTGCTTTGCTTTGCTTCCTGGTCTTCTCTTAGAAGTCTTGCTCCTAGCTCCTGTTGGTGGAGCTCTCCTAACCATTTCTGGTTTGGTGCTGCCTGATTCAAATGGATTTGTGTTCAAGTAACTTCTAAAACTTTTAATGTGACTCAGTTTATCTTTTAATGAGGAAAGGCATTTCTTTAAAAAAAAATTTTTTTTTACATTTATTTATTTATTTTTTTTTTTTTTTAATTTTTTTTTCCAACGTTTATTTATTTTTGGGACAGAGAGAGACAGAGCATGAATGGGGGAGGGGCAGAGAGAGAGGGAGACACAGAATCGGAAACAGGCTCCAGGCTCTGAGCCATCAGCCCAGAGCCTGACGCGGGGCTCGAACTCCCGGACCGCGAGATCGTGACCTGGCTGAAGTCGGACGCTCAACCGACTGCGCCACCCAGGCGCCCCTACATTTATTTATTTTTGAGAGACAGAGAGTGAGCAGGGGAGGGGCAGAGAGAGAAGGAGACACAGAATCCAAAGCAGGCTCCAGGCTCCAGGCTCTGAGCTGTTAGCACAGAGCCCAACACAGGGCTCGAACCCATGAACTGTGGGATCATGACCTGAGCCAAAGCTGGACGCCCAAGTGACTGAGCCAACCAGGAGCCCTGAGGAAGGGCATTTCTGAAGAGAAAAGCCATTGTCCAATAGACATGCAAAGAGACGATCTCGTGATCAGGTAAATGACTACAGTGGGGAGGCTACATTAGGGTGAGCAGAGAAGGCTACTCTGAAAGGTATCATTTCATCTGAAACCTAAGTGAAAATTTGCGGAAAAACAGCCAATCATTCATAATTCTGGAAGAAGCGCATTCCAGGCAGGGGGAACAAGTGTAAATGTCCTGGGCTGGGAATACATTTGGTGATGTCTTAGCTTTGGCAGCCATAGCAAAATACCATAAACTGGGTGGCTTAAACAACAGCCATTTATTTTCTCACAGTTCTGAAAGTCTGGGATCAGCGTGCCAGCATGGTTGGGTTCTAGTGAGGCCTCTCTTTGTGGCTTGCCTATGACCTCATCCATAATCACCATCCTTATGACCTCATTTAACTTTAATTACATCTTGAAAGCCCTGTTTCCAATTTCAGTAACATTGGGGATTAGGGCGTTAACATATGAATTTTGAGGGACATCAACATTTAGTTCATAACACAATGGTGAGGAGCTTGCTTTAAAAAGTAGATTTGAGGGGCGCCTGGGTGGCTCAGTCGGTTGAGCGTCCGACTTCAGCCCGGGTCACGATCTCACGGTCCGTGAGTTCGAGCCCCGCGTCAGGCTCTGGGCTGATGGCTCAGAGCCTGGAGCCTGCTTCCTATTCTGTGTCTCCCTCTCTCTCTGCCCCTCCCCCGTTCATGCTCTGTCTCTCTCTGTCTCAAGAATAAATAGACGTTAAAAAAAAATAAATAAATAAAAAGTAGATTTGAGGGGTGCCTGGGTGGCTCAGTCGGTTAAGCAGCCGACTTCAGCTTAGGTCGTGATCTCGTGGTTCATGAGTTTGAGCCCTGCACGGGGCTCTGTGCTGAAAGCTCAGAACCCGGAACTGCTTCAGATTCTGTGTCTCCTTTTCTCTCTGTCCCTCCCCTGCTTGCTCTCTCTCTCTCAAAAATAAATAAAAAACATTTTTTAAAAAAGTAGATTTGCGGGAGCCAGGATTTCAGGACTAAAATGTGGAAGTGAAATCCTAGAGGTCAACGGAGGTTGGGTAAGATAGAATGAATCCTCCCATAGTCTATTTTTTGTTAATATAAAGAATTGTTCCGTATTCATGCCAAGGGGAATCAGGGGGAAATGATACGGTCTTTTAAAAAAATTCCTTGCCAAAGACACAAAAACTCTGCCCCTACCACAGGGGGTTTCTCTTCTCTGAGTTTGACAACAGATTAGGATGAAGTTCCTAAATTCTTTCTTTGCTACCCTCCATGATAATGAGGGAACAATAATTGCTAGGGAACAACAAGAGTATAACAAATAACAATGTCAAAAGTTACAACATGACTCATTCAAATACAGGATAAACGTCAAAAATTTATTTAACTTGTTAAAGAGGAGACAGTAATATAGTAAAGCTGGTTCAGAGAGCATTTTGAGAAGTAGGAAACTTAGATACAAAACTGGTTAATCTCCACAGGGTAATAGAAACTATAAATTTCAGAGTTTATTTTTTCGTACTGGTTAGAAATGATTTGAAATTTTCTACCAGACAAAAACCTGAGCCTTTAACCAATAGTAAATAGCTAGGCAAAAAAAGTTACATTCTTTGTCTTATATATATGACCAGAAGGCCAAATCTGGCCCTGATGCTTACATTTGTAATAAAGTTTTATTGGAACACAGCCATAGCCATTTTACATATTGTCTAAGGCTGCCTTTGCTGTACAATGAGAGTGCTAAGACACCAGAGTTGAATAGTTGAGAATATAGCCTGAAAGCCTAAAATATTTACTATTTAGACCTTTATAAGAAAAGTTTCCAGACCCCTGTTAGAGAATTCATCCTTGGGTGGGCTTGTTAAACAATGTCCCAGATAACATGGAAAGAACTACGCCGCCCTCTTTTGGTCTTAATTCCAAATTCTGGATAATGTTTTCTTCAAAAGGAGATGTCTGGCTTAAAAATTTGGGGGACACTTTGAGAGTTGTTATCTTTGGCCTGTAATTCCTAAATCCTCCCGTCCAGCTACTTCAACACTGCAACACCCCTTTCTGCACTGGTGACTACCTCAATGCCTCTTAGTCTCCCAACCCTTTCATTGGAGGGTGGGACTTAGGAAAGTCTTTAAGTGCAAGAAGGCCTGAGAAAGTATTGGTGTTAAGTAACGTCCTTTACAGCATCATTCTTGCTCCAGAGGACATTCTGTTTCTTAGTAGAACTCTAATTAGGGCTTGCACACCCAAGCACATTCATATGGAAGGTTTTCTTGGAAGAGGGATGTGAGGGGAGGGAGGGTCCTCTCAGCTTCTTTGAAGTAAGTTCCAGGGCTATTGCAAACCATAAGTTTGAGAAGGCAGTGCTGGTGTGTACTTGACCACTACTGTTTCCCTGGTTCCTGGCACACAGTAGGTACTCAGTAAATACTTACTGAGGAAATGATCAAACCAATGAAAGAATAAAGTTGTAGGGTTTATTTCCCCCCTCAGGGTCAGCCCTAGCTGAGGAACTAAGTTTTGGTGACAAAGGTTGCCACCTGCAGGGAAAAAGTGAATCTGCAGGATTCAAAGCCACTAAAGCCCTAAGGTAAATACAGTCAACTTCACGACAAGATTTTCCAGAGAATTAATTGTTCTCCTCTAGCTTTTGGCAGAATTAATCAACATCATTTTGTCTTTCCTTTTTTTTTTTTTTTAAGGTAGGCTCTATGCGGAACGTGGGGTTTGAACTCATGACCCTGAGATCAAGAGTCACATGCTCTGTTGACTGAGCCAACCAGACATCCCATTTTGTCCTTTCCAATTAAGAAAACCTGTACCCTTTCTTTAATAACATTTGTAACCTTTTGGAGTTCTTAATAAACATCCATTACCATGCCACACACACCATTTTGAGACTGGTATCACTATTATCCCTATTTTATAGATGAGGAATCTGAGCATAGAAAGCATGCCCAAGACTACACAGCTAGCAAGTAGCAGAACTAGGGATCTGAACCCAAACACTGTGGGGCCATAACGTATACTTTTAATCATTTTTCTATGCTACCTCTCTACACCTGATATGGAAAATGTTTACATGAAACATACAGAAATACATGGACAGAACCCGGCCACTTATTTCTGTGCTCTCCTGAAACACTACTAACATGGTAAAAGAAGCATCAAAGAGGTCTAACCTTACCACACAGAATCGGAAAGCTGATGACTGCTCACGAGAGATATCAAATCCTTTTTGGAGGCTAGAGAGTGGATGGATGATTTGGCTGAGTGGAAAAACCCTAGGTTTTGCAGAAGGAGATGCCAATGAGGAGCAAGCCAGTCACAGCTGTTGAGTCCCAGAAGGGCTCAGGGATTGAAGGTCCCAAGTACCTGGGGTGAGAGGTGGGAGTGAAAGCAGAGCATTAATTGTACCAGTAACATACACTAAGATTCCAAAAACATAATCTCAGATTCCCCTCCCGTGACTCCTTGCACTGATCCTTGTAGAAGATTAGGTGTTTATTCTTTGGAGAACATCAAACAGAGCAGCTCTAAGTTTAGAGATAGCATTCAGAGAAAGGAGTGGAGACAACATGCAAAAAACAGAGGGATTAAATGAAAGCATGCAGCTAAAAAGAAATCTCCTGGGTTTTTAAAATATAAACAAACACACAAATAAATAATGTTTATTTATTTTAGAGAGATAGTGTGAGCTTGGGAGAGAGAGAGAGAGTGGGACAGAGGATCTGAAGCGGGTTCTGCGTTGACAGCAGCAAGCCTAATGTGGGGCTTGAACTCATGAACTGTGAGATCATGACCTGAGCTGAAGTCAGAGGCTTAACCAACTGAGCCACCCAGGTGCCCTTTCTCCTGTTTTTTCAATAACCATGTATTTAGCGATAATATTGACATTGTTATTCTGAGATTTAGCACTGTGCTAAGTGTATTTTTTGGGATAAATCAAATAATGAATTATATTGGAGCTATTGAGAACCAACCTTTATGGTATGGGAAAAAAGAAATACACATGCAAGATCAATGTGTTTAAGTAAAACCCCTCTAGTCTTGATTTTATTTATTTTTACTTTTTTTTTTTTTTTTTTTTTTACTTTTTGGTTTTTTAAAGATTTTATTTTTAAGTAATCTCTACACTCAACATGGGGCTTGAACCTACAACCCAGAGATCAAAAATCACACACTTCACTGGCTGAGCCAGCCAAGCGCCTCATAGTCTTGATTTTAATTAGAAACATCAGCATGATGGATTTTATCGGAAAAGTTAAGTACCCAGTTAATAAGAGATGGAATTAGATTAACACAAACTGGTCTTGCTCCGAAATTTGTGAGGGTCTGTCTCCTTGGTGGGTCAGGGCAGGAGGGCCTCCTGGAGGAGGTGAGATTTAAGGGATAAGGCAGAACAATAAATGGACATCTCTTCTTCTGATCTCTGGAAGATCTGCTTACCATGACCCAGTAATGATGGGCTGATCTGAAAAGATTTTGTTTCTGAAATGTCAGAATGGAGGGCCAGCCTGCAGATCACGGTGACCAGTGACCATCAGAAGCTACCCATGTAGTCAACTGGTCTCCCTCTGTGCCATCCCTTTAAACAATTTTTAAGAAGAGTGACATATTTTCAATAATTCTAGAAAGTAAGCACTTCCTGTAGGACAAGCCTACAGTATTTGTTTGAGTCTAATTTTATTTTAGACTTGAAAATGTTCAAACCTTTAAAATTTGCTTTCGAGTCTAGTTTAAGCAGTAGACACTGGGCAAAGCTGGCAGGAAGGAAGGATATTTGCCCTATTTTCCAATTGCTCCCCCTAATGGAACATAAGAATAGGTTAAGAGAGGGAACATAGGCTTTAAATTTTTGTTTTATCATTGTGTTCGTTTAATTTAAAAATTAATTTCATTTTACTATTTTTTTAAAGTAAGCTCAGTGCCCAACATGGGGCTTAAACTCATGACCCTGAGATCAGGGGTCACATACTCCACCTGCTTGCTGAGCCAACCAGGCACCTTGAAAAAAAATTCAATTTGATTTTAACTGAGAAGTAATGCATGCACAATAGATTGAAGAGTGACTTCTCCTCAAGAAGAATTCACTAACAGGCTTCCAGTAAGGGGTGAATAAAAGCAGAACTACCTGTAGGTCCTGAGGGCAACGATGAAAACATGTTTACAGCACAGACATAGAAATAGAAGTGGGGGAGGAGAGAGCAGTGCCCCTCAGTTGCACCAAGAGGCCAGCTCACTTCCATTTTTCTTGCGGCCCTTCGCCTGCAGAAAAATAAAGAATTCATTTCTTCGTTTAGCATTTAACAAGTGCTCCTGGCAGCCCCACGATTAAAATGTAATGGAATCTGTGCCATCACAAAATGACTGAGTTTATTAAAAGCCAACTAATAAAGCCACAGTGAGACACCACCATGCACTTATTAGAACAGCTAAAAACAAAAATGAAAACAAAACTGATGATATCAAGTTTTTACGAGCATGTGGAACAGCTGGAAATCTCATACGCTACTGGTGAGAACGCAAAATGTGCAGTTGCTTTGGGAAAAAGTTGGGCAATTTCTTATAACATTAAACACACACCCACTATACAACACAGAAACCTGACTCCTAGGTGTATGTTCCCAAGATAAATGAAAATAGATACTCGCACAAAATCTGTATGTGAGTGTTTATAATGACTTAATTTGGAATCGCCCGAACTGAAAAGACCCAAATACTTTCAACGGGTGAATGAAGAAATGGTGGTATATCCATCATGGAATACTTGTCAGCAATAAAAAGGAGTGGATTGAAATAAACCTTTGCATCTATGGTCAAATGATTTTCAACCAGGGTGCCAAGACTACACAATGATATTATAATACCGTTGTATGGTAACAGGTGTAGCTACACTTATAAACACAGCATAATATATAAACTTGTCCAGTCACTATGCTGTGCACCTGAAACTAAGGTAACATTGTGTGTCAACTACACTCAGATAATTTTTTAAAAAAAGAAGTGCGGTACATACCTGCAATGAAATATTATACAGGCTTAAAAAGAAGGAAATCCTGTCACAGGCTACAACCTGGATGAACTTCCAGGACATATGCTAAGTATAATAAGCCGGTCACAAAAGGACAAATACTGTGTGGTTCCACTTATATGAAGTATCTAAAGTAGAATCACAAAAACAGAAAAAGGAAAGGTGGTTATGAAGGGCTGTGGGGAGGGGAAGGGGAATTAGTAGAGTTTCAGTGTTGTAAGATGAAAAAGTTCTAGAGATCTATTGCACAACAATGTGAAAACACTCAACATTACTGAACTTAAAATTTACTATGATGGTAAGTTTAATGTTATGTGTTTTTACATTGTTGATACAAACAACATGGATAAATCTCAAAGGCATTAGGCTAAGTGAAAGAAGCCAGGACCAAATGGCTGCATGCTGTATGAGTCCATTGATGTGACATTCTGGAGAAGGGAAAACCTTAGGGACAGAAAATAGATCACTGTTATGAAAGGCTGGGCCAGGGGGAGGGGTTGACTATAAAGGGGCATGAGGGAAACTTTGAGGGTGATAAAATTGTTCTGTATCTTAAAACTTTTTTTCATGTTTATTTTCGAGAGAGAGAGAGAGAGAGAGGGAGAGCATGAGCAGGGTAGGGGCAGAGAGAGAGGGAGACACAGAATCTGAAGCAGGCTCCAGCCTCTGAGCTGTCAGCACAGAGCCCAATGCGGGCCCAAACCCACAAACTGCGAGATCATGACCTGAGCTGAAGTTGGACGCTTAACCAACGGAGCCACCAGGGCACCCCAAATTGTTCTACATCTTGATTGTAATTGTGGTCACATGACTGTATGTGTTTGTTAAAATTTATAACACTATGCCAAAAAACCCTGTACATTGATGTGTCAGAAAAACCTGTACATCAAAAATTGTATACGAAGAGATTTATACTGTATATAAATTATCCCTCTTAAAAATTACTAGAAAGAAATATGAGTACATATGTCAAAATGTCAAACCTGATCATGGTACACATCATGGTGTATGTGCTATTCTTTTTTGTAACTTTCATTGTGATTGAAGTGTTTCAATTCATAAATAATAACACTAAACATGATTCTTAAAAAACCAACTGGTTTATTCCAACTACAGTATGGTCCATTAGTAGGAGGCAGGTTTAAAATTGTCTAGTAGGGGCGCCAGGGTGGCTCAGTCAGTTAAGTGTCCAACTTCGGCTCAGGTCATGATCTCGCGGTCCGTGAGTTCGAGCCCTGCGTCGGGCTCTGTGCTGACAGCTCAGAGCCTGGAGCCTGCTTCAGATTCTGTGTCTCCCTCTCTCTCTGCCCCTCCCCCTGCTCATGCTCTGTCTCTCTCTCTCAAAACTAAATAAACATTTTTTAAAAAGTGTCTTGTAAACAAGGAATTCTTATTTCATTCCTGTAAGTGTATGTCTGTGATCATATTTATTACGTCATTTTCAGGAAAGGTCAAACTTGTAAATTTGGGACCTTTCAAGAATGTGAAGTCTGCTCAAATAGTCCTCCTGTCCTCATAGTGTTCCAGAACAAGAATAGCACCTGGTGGTTGACTGGACACATGAGGAATGAGAGGAGGAGAGAAGCTGAGGATTATTTTTTTTTCCCCTCTGGGTGTTGATTTAGAAATCAATTACTGGTCTGTTCACTTCAGTCAAAATGGTAGAGTCAATCCTTTGTCCTCACATAGCCTTAACTCCTTGTGGTGCTAAGCAGTTCCTTTATAAAGCTTGATGGTTCTGCCTCCCTATTTGTAAAATATTTGTCTAAATTGAATAAAGATAGGAAAAACTGGATACGTAATTTTAGACAGGTTAGAAACCAATGTACCCCAAACCATACCAAAGGTCAAGAAAGAGTGGCTAACTCTGCCTTAAAAAGTCAGCCTCAGCTACTTTCCTACCTAGCTGCTCCTGTCTTTGGTTTTTCAGCCTCCTCATATGAGGCAGCTTCCAAATTCAGAATTCCAAAAAGCTGAATTATCTTGATTCCTCCCAACGTTGGCACAGACTATAAGGAATTCTCAATGCCAGTAATCCTAGAGAAACAGATGGACATTTTTAATCACAAACATTTATGCGCAACCCAAATGATGCAGTTTTGGATAAATATGGAAATTGATTTTAGCCTTCCTTGTGTCTTTCCATCCTAATGAAGGAACCTGCCAAAGGCAGGGGAGAAGGAAGGGAGAAAGGATCCTCTGGGTTGAAAGATGAAAAAAGCCTGGCAGAAATGGGTCACCTGTGAAATGAAAAGTTTCAATGTTCCTAAGGTTTGCAAAATTGATTTGAGTTGATTGTAACCCTCATTTCAACTTTGCAAGATGTCATAAAATTGCCTACTGAATGTTTGAAATTGGACAAAAAGGGTGGGAAGATTATTTCCCAAACCATAAAATGAAAATGTTAGAGCCAAAAGACACCTCATCAAAATTTAATCCAACAGCCTAGAATTTCAAAACAGAAAACAGGGCAAAGAGATTCACAGATATTAAGGAATAGAAAGGAAAGTAGTACCTGGGGGCTCTTGGGTGGCTCAGTTGGTTCAGCGTCTGACTCTTGATTTTGGCTCAGATCACAATCTCACGGTTCGTGAGTTTGAGCCCCTCATCAGGCTCTGCGGTGACAGTGTGGAGTCTGCTTGAGATTCTCTTTCTCTCTCTGCACCTACCACTCTCTCTCTTAAACAAAAAAAAAAAAAAAAAAAAAGAAAAGAAAGAAAGAAAGGAAATTAGTACCTGGAAGTAAAGAGAAGGTTTTATTTATTTATTTATTTTAACGTTTATTTATTTTTGGGACAGAGAGAGACAGAGCATGAATGGAGGAGGGGCAGAGAGAGAGGGAGACACAGAATCGGAAGCAGGCTCCAGGTTCTGAGCCATCAGCCCAGAGCCCGACGCGGGGCTCAAACTCACGGACCGCGAGATTGTAACCAGAGCTGAAGTCAACGCCCAACCGACTGAGCCACCCAGGCACCCCTAAAGAGAAGGTTTTAAAAAACAACAGTAAGTCCTGGATTTAGAAGTTATGAAATAAAGGTTTGGAAATACAGTTGTTGTTTTTTTTTAAAGGGAAGCATTACACCAGTTATTAAAAGTGGTCCAGAATTTCAGTCAGATGTTAAAGTAATCCTTTGTAGAAAAAAAAAGGAAATATCTGTAGTATACATTTGATCCAATTTTATCTTTCTACACTTTGTCCAGCATGCCAGACAAAGGTGCTACAGGTGCCACTTTGATGATTTAGTTTTGCTAAATTTAACAAACTAGATGTATGTACTGTTTTGGCATTTTTCTGAATTGGTAAATGTGTCTCGTGAGTAAATACCATGAGATTTTAAGTATTTTGACATTTACTTCTGAATTGTAAGGAGATTAAGGGTCAATGATACAGCCAACATCCCTGGACTGGGGTATCTTTATAAATAAGCCAGTTTAGATTGTAGGGGCTTTCTTAAGTCTTGTGGTCTCCATCCCCTTTGGTAGAATTACATACAGATTTGTTTTCTTTCTTTTCTTTTAAAACTTGTAAATCATTCTGCTTAATTTTCATCAATTTTTTTTGTAAAAAAAGTGTTCATTTGTCCCCCTTATTACAACAGGGTGACTAGAAGTTATCTGGCAACCTCCTTAGATCTGGCCATCTAAAACAAAAAAGGCAAAGCAAGTGTCAACAGTGTATGACATGGAGAAATTCAAGGGCTGTGATGTGTTCTCTGTGTTCCTTTAGTATTTATAGCTTTAGGGGCATCTGTGTAGCTTAGTCGTTTAAGCGACCAACTTCAGCTCAGGTCCAACTTCAGCTCAGGTCATGACCATACGCCCGTGGGTTCAAGCCCCTTGTCCAGCTGTGTGCTAACAGCTCAGAGGCTGGAACCTGCTTCTGATTCTGTGTCTCCCTCTCTCTTTGCCCCTCCTCCGCTCAGTCTCTCTCTTTCAAAATAATAAATAAACATTAGAAATTAAAAAAAATATTTAGTAGCTTTAGGGGATAGGTTCCCAAATTTCCCTCCTGTCACTGGTTGCGTCAGGACATTTGTTAAAAATATTGATTCCTGGAGGTGACTGGGTGGCTCAGTCAATTAAGGATTGGACTCTTGGTTTCGGCTCAGGTCACCTTCCCAGGATCATGGGATTGAGCCTCACGTGGGGTTCCTCGCTGAGTGCGCAGCCTGCTTAAGTTTTCTCTTTCTCTGTCTCTCTCTCTCCCCCTCCCTCTCCCCTGCTCATGCTCTCTCTAAAATAAAAAATAAAAAATAGAGTCTAGCAATATAATATAGCACAAAAATACCATAAAAAATCACGTAATTAAAAAAAAATATATATATATGTATATATATTCCTGGACGCTACTCCAGACTTACTGAGTCTGAATCCCGGGAAAGTACTTGGAAATACGCATTTTTTAAACAAGCCTGGAAGTTGGCTTGCAAACTGCTGCGGGGATTTACAAGCCTTTCACCCCTACTAGCTTTCACTAGCTTCACGCCACCCCAGGTCTTCACCCCCTCGTCCCGCCCCTGTCCCCGCCCCTCGTAGCCGGCCTTACCCAGGCCCCGCCCACCGCGGTCTCGTGTGGCCTCGCGGGACCATTCCCATAATGCCCCGCGCCAGGCCGCGGTTGCCAGGCAACGCGCGAGGTCCCCGCTGCGGGTCGCGTGGGGTTCCGCGGGGCTATGGGTTCCCCCGGCCTTCGGCCGCTCCTTCTTGTGCTCCTGGATTGCTGCGCCTCCGTGAGCGCCCAGGCCGCTGCCACCCCGCCTGTGACGACGGAGGGCTTCAACTCTACGGAGGCAGCCAGGATGACTCTCCGACCCGCCTTGTCTCCTAGGCCCCCCAGAACCCCCAAGGCCCCCGGGCCCTTCTCTGGCCCCAGGCCCACTCCGGTCACGGACGGTGGGTACCAAGTGGCAGTTCCTGGGGATCCAGAGTGATCCAACCTGGAGCGGTTAGCCCGGGTGAGGATGTAATAATGATAGTTAATATTTATGGAACACGCAGCTGTGTGCAGGCATTTCTAAGTATTTCATAGGCTTTGAGTCTCTCAGCAGCCCTTAAGGGTAGATAGACCTCATTATCCCTCTCCTACACATGAGAAAATTGAGGCTCACAGAGCGTGTGACAGTATAAAATCTTTGCAATTACTTGCAGTGGTCCTGGACAACATTATGCTAGAGGTAATAATGAACGAACTGTTACACCTTTGCAGCCAAAGGTGAAATTATGTAAATCCAAAGTTTCTGGGCAGTTATGGAAGTTGAATGCGTAGAATGCGTTGAACTTTTGATTTATCAAAAAGAGACGCCAGATGTCTAGTTTACTAAGTGTGACTAGGCCTTTGTCTGTTGACTTCAGTTATGAAAACCCAGGATTCCTCTCATGTTGAGTTGGAGGTGGGAAGCGATGAGGTGAGGGGTGATGCCCACTTCTTAGGATTCATCCTGAGGGATAATTAACATATTTCTCAGAAAGTGACCTAATGCTGGAGTTACACATTAGTGAATATTGTATAATGTGATAAGACATGGATGACTTAAGGGGATGGCTGTAACCCTGAGATGCTCAGAGTGCAAAATTTTGTGAATATGCTTTTTTCTGGGTGAGGGTTCTTAGCAGTGAGCAGTTTCTCAAAGGGGTTTGTGATCTCAAAAAACAAACCAGACCAAAACATCAAAACTGTAAGTCCTCTGACTGCAACCCCAGTAGGCATGCAGTATTTTTTTTTTCCTTTGTGAGAGAAAAAGATCTTGAGTAAGGCTCAGTATTAGTTGAAAAGTTGTGATTGGCTGACCCCATGTACTCTAGGACTTCAGTTCCTGAATCATCATTTTTCCAGATGGCCTCCTTTATACATTGTGTGTAAGGAAACGTACAGAGAAATACATTTTTACATTTTCTGTTTCAGTATATATTAACCAAACTTCTATATTGAAACTGTCGATTTGGTGAATTAGGGGAGGTAAATAAATGATATACAGGAACAGAATCCAATATCCACAATTCTCTAAGGTTGGGACTGGGTTATCCTTTATCCATCTAAGTATTCCATCTGTTTATGTACTTTCTCCCCACAATAAATCTATTCTTGAACCATCATTATTCGGGCATGTGTTCAGGGCTGTTTTTCCAGTATGGGGGATGCATTTGCATTTCATCTTTTTAAAGGACCCCTCTCTAGATCTGTGACTATAATGGTAAGAAATGACAGTTGGCATTTATTAACTGCTTACCGTGTAGCAGCAGGCCCTGTGCTAAGCTTTTCATCTTAATGTATCTCATTTAATTCCCAATGGTGTGGGTTATCCCCATTTTCTGGGTAGGTGAATTAGTTGCCTGATTTTAGGTCCCACCCCTGCCCTGAGTTGGAGCAGCGGCTGATGGAGTGGAGAACTGGACACCACGTGCAGAATGGGTTATAGATAGAAGAGAAAAGTGATAACTTCATTCTTGGTCTGAGCTCTGTTCATTAATATCTTGCTCTAGAGCCAGGCATGTAGATGTTAAGAGGTCTAGAAGAGCAGCTGAGCGCTACTTAGACCTTGGGAGCTCTCAGCAGATACTTGTTGGCTGATTAAGTGCACTCACATCCTGGATAGAGACCTTTTTTTTTTTCTTCTTCTTCCCTAAGTGGCGTTCTTAAACACTATTGCTTTGTCCTTACAGGTCATATAGTTACTTACAAGAGTTTTGAGTTCTGAAAAACAAGTCAAGATTGTAATTTTAAGCACATAAGGCAGGGAGCCTAAACACTTTTTTTTTTTTTTTTTTTTTACATTAGCTTGCACACGTTGCCTTTTCATTTCTCTAAGCACATAGGAGAGTCCTTGGCTAGAGGGAAGTATGTAAGCTTAAGGGGGAAAACTTTTGTGTCTCAGATGAAGAAAGGATTGTGTATTTATTGGCAAAACCTTCCTCTTACACCTCCTTCCAGAGGATGCTGTTGTACCTTTTTTGAGGTGTATTTTGTAAAGCTGATTTTTGTTGTGAAATATTTCATTCATGCAAATCAGAATGTTGAATTGACTCTCTACCACCATTTGCTTAAGATCCTTGTTTGTTTTGCATGAGATTTTTTTTTTTTTTTTTGAAAAAGGAAACAAAACATTTTACGTAAGACTGAAGCATGATCTTATTCTCCTCTTCTCAGGAATAATTACTACCATGAATTCCCTGTTTATCATTCTTATGCTCTGCCATCTTTAAAAGGGTTATCTCTCCCCTGTTTGACAGAATAAAATAGAGATTTAAAAATCCAGATAGTCATTATTAAAAATTAAATGTTGTGAACTGGGGAGATTTCTACCCTTTCTATCCCCCCCCCCATGTTTTATTGTCTAAATTACCAAAGATATTTCCAGAACCCCAGGTACAAAGCACCTGAGCCAGTTTGATTCTTGGCTAATAGTTTGAATGTGGGCTCTGTTTTAAAGCTGCAAGGTGACATCTGAGGAGAGAAATAAGATTGAGAACCCTGATTCCTGGTGGCCTTCATTGGGCTCTTCCTCTGAATCAGAGTCTCCAGAGGAGGGGCTTGGGAATCTGTACTATTACACCAGGTTCTTATGGTCCGGCAAGTGATTTAGCATGCTGGTTCTTAAATTATCAGCATCACCTGGATAGTTTTGAAAAACACAAATGTCTGGGTTTCATAGCTTACCAAATCAGAGTCTTTGTAGGTAAAGCACAAACAGAACTTTCCAAGTGAGTCAGATGATTAGCTATTTTGGGGAAACTTCAGATTGAGGAGTATTCAAACTGACTAATTTTCACTTCACAAATTTCCCTCTCCGCCCCCAACCTGAAGTGCAGTGGGAAAAATCAAATGGACCTTTTGTATGATATGGACTTTTGGTACTTTGCAGTGGCAGGGGGCAGTCACTCCCTGCTGATTGTGAAGTTCTGCATCCCACCTCTTTTGTTTCTGTAGTTGCTGCTCTGTGTGTCTGTGACTTGTCTCCAGCGCAGTGTGACGTCAACTGCTGTTGTGATCCTGATTGCAGCCCCGTGGATTTCAGTGTCTTTTCTGCCTGTTCAGTTCCAAGTGTCACGTAAGTTTGTGATGCATGCAGTTTTGATGGAATTGAACCAAGATTATAAAATTTGAGGACAGAAAGTGAAAACTCTTCCAGGCTGAAAAACCCATACCTGGTTTCCTGAATTTTGCATCATTCAGAAGCCATGCTGTCCAAACCAATATGTTTGGAGTATGCCTTATTTGCATCCAGCCAGCTGATAGTGCAGGCCAAAGAGAAGAGAGAGTCTACTTGGTTAAGAGTATAAGGAAATCTTTGTTTCCAGAGACTGAATTACATTTCACTCTGATTTGTAAACAGATAATGTGCACATTTTTGTATAGGTGAATTAGTCTCATGTATATAGCGTAGGGTGAAAAGTGCAGTTTAATTTTACAGCTTTTGTTGTGGATATAGCACTTGTAACAAAAAATTAAACAGATAGGAAAGCTTTGTTTATACTTTTATGATGTGTAAATCTACTGGGGATTCTCACAGTTCACATTGTATAGGAGAATAATGGCAAATAACATTCCCAGTTGATTATCAGGTTAAGAAATAATCTCTTCTGAATGGTTTGTTTCTCGTAATTCAGATTTCAAAGCTCTTTGAAAAATATAGCACTTAAAAGAGGTTAATTTATTCAGGATGGGACCAATTTATTATTCAGAGATAGCTAACTTAAATTTAGCTATCTCTGTCGCTAGATTTGTAGTAAATTGTAGCAGTTGATACTTGACAGATTGAATGCTTTTTGGAAGTAGGATGTGTTTTTCCATGAAGAACTATTTTATTGATCAATGAGAAAGTGAATCTACTCCCAATATTGTAAAAATGTTTGGAGAATGGTATGTTGTAGTCAGATTACTTTTCTGGTTATCTGGGCTACATCATAGTTAAATCTTTGTTAGAAACCATTCTGCTTTTCTGCCTTAGTAAGTAACAGGAGCCTGAGAGAGATTTCAGCTCCAATTCGAGATGATTATTTAGAATCTTTTTTTTTATTAGTCAATACTGAATTTTAGATATAGACTATTTAGAATATGGGTCAGCAAGCTTTTCCTGTGGAAGGCCACATAGTAAATATTTTAAGCTTCACAGGCCAGGGGTGCCTGGGTGGCTTAGGCGGTTGAGCGACCAACTCTTGATTGCGGCTCAAGTCATGATTTCACGGTTCATGAGTTCGAGCCCCACATCAGGCTCCACACCAAGATAATGTGGAGTATGCTTGGGCTTCTCTCTCTGTTCCTCTCTCTCCCCACCCTCCCTCCCTCCCTCCCTCTCTGCCCCTCCTGTGTGTACTCTTTTTCTCAAAATAAATAATGAACTTAAAAAAAAAGCTTCATAGACCAGTGGTCTCTGTTGCAACTTCCTCAACTCTACCATTGATGAGCAAAAGCAGCCATAGACAATGTGTAAATGAATGGGCATGACTGTGTTTCAATGAAGTTTTACAAAATTAGGTGTGGTTTGTGGACTCCTGGTATAGACATTAGAGCTGAATCCATAGTGCCCTCAGGAAAGGACCTCAGAATTTTTTTTGAGTTAGTTTTCTGCCCCCCTTACTTATTTATTTATTTACATTTAAAAAGTTACATTTATAAATATTCATTTTTAAAAATTTGTTTAATTTACATCCAAGTTAGTTAACATATAGTGCTATAATGATTTCAGGAGTAGATTCAAGTGATTCATCCCCTATGTATAACACCCAGTGCTCATCCCAACAAGTGTCCTCCCTAATGCCCCTCACCCATTTAGCCCATCTCCCTACCCACAAACCCTCCAGCAACCCTCAGTTTGTTCTCTGTATTTAAGAGTATCTTATGTTTTTGTATCTCCTTGTTTTTATGTTATTTTTGCTTCCCTTCCCTTATGTTCATCGGTTTTGTATCTTAAATGCCTCATATGAGTGAAGTCGTATAATACTTGTCTTCTCTGACTGGCTAATTTCACTTAACATAATACCCTCTAGTTCCATCCACGTAGTTGCAAATGGCAAGACTTCATTCTTTTTGATTGCCGAGTAATACTCCATTGTGTGTGTGTGTGTGTGTGTGTGTGTGTGTGTGTGCATATATATATATATTCTCCATATCTTTTTATTTGTTTAAAAAATTTTTTTAAGTTTATTTTTGAGAGAGAGAGATATATATATATTCTCCACATCTTTTTATTTGTTTAAAAAAATTTTTTTAAGGGGCGCCTGGGTGGCGCAGTCGGTTAAGCGTCCGACTTCAGCCAGGTCACGATCTCGCCGTCCGTGAGTTCGAGCCCCGCGTCAGGCTCTGGGCTGATGGCTCGGAGCCTGGAGCCTGTTTCTGATTCTGTGTCTCCCTCTCTCTCTGCCCCTCCCCCATTCATGCTCTGTCTCTCTCTGTCCCAAAAATAAATAAAAATGTTGGGAAAAAAAAAATTTTTTTAAAAGTGTATTTATTTTTGAGAGAGAGAGAGAGAGAGAGAGAGAGAGAGATAGCATGAGCAGAGAGGGGGCAGAGAGAGAGGGAGACACAGAATCCGAAGCAGGCTTCGGGCTCTGAGCTGTCAACACAGAGCCCCATGTGGGGCTTGAACTCATGAACTGTGAGATCATGACCTGAGCTGAAGTTGGACGCTTAACTCACTGAGCCACCCAGGTGCCCCCCACATCTTCTTTATCCATTCATCCATCAATGGGTATTTGGGCTCTTGCCATACTTTGGCTATTGTTGATAGCGCTGCTATAAACATGGAGGTGCATGTGCCCCTTTGAAATAACATACCTGTATCCCATGGATAAATACCTAGTAGTGCAATTGCTGGGTCATAGGGTAGTTCTATTTTTAATTTTTTGAGGAGCCTCCATACTGTTTTCCAGAGTGGCTGCACCAGTTTGCATTCCCATGAGTTAGTTTTACTTACGACTTTCTCCTAAATACGAAGTGTAGAAATAATGAAATAAAAATTAATAATCCTAATTAATTATTTTCATTATGTAGGTTCTAATTCATAAAAGGTTTGTTTACATATGCTCAACTGTCAGCACTAATTAATGATTTGTAAATTTATTGTTAAGGTTATTAGGTTAATGTCTGTTTTCCTCACCAGATGTGAGGTTCATGAAAGCAAGATTAATATCCCTCTTACATACTTTCTGTCACTAGTGCCTAGTCTAGCTCCTGCCACACAGTTGGCCCTCATTAGAAGTGAGTTGACTCTGTGGGTGAGTTTCTCCCCTCCACCCCTAACCGGCCCTCTGGTATTCTCTTTTGACCTCTCTACCACTGTCCTCTCAGGAAGACAGCCAGGCCAGAACCTGCAGGCTACCCTGACCCCTTCCTCTTCTTTGCCTTCTCCATCTAGCTGTCTTTCACACCTCGTGCTTCCATGAGCACCAGTGTAGAAGATGAGCTACGTGCGGCCCTGCCCTCCAAGAGCTCACTGACAAAGGGAGACAGAGGAATGGTGGCAGTGCTGCCCCAGGCACTGAGACAACTGAGAAGAGTGGCATCTAACCTGGGCAGTTGGACTAAGGAAGTCTTTCTAGAAAAGACAATCTGAGCTGGGTCCTGAAGGATGTGAAGTTGGCCGGCATGGAATCGGGGAGGGCATTCCAGGCCGAGGGAGCCACGTGACAGAGTCCTGGGAGTGAGGGGTATGGCCTGGCCTGTTGCCTTAACTGCAGGTAGCTGAGTGTGGCCGGAGAGCGGGACTGAGAGGAGTATGCTGCAGTGGCCGGGGTCAGATCCTGAGGGGCCTTGTGTGCACACTGAGGGTTTGGGTTTTGTCCTGAACTCTGCAGGATGCCGGGGGTGAGGGGAGTAGATTCCCACCTTAAGCAGTTCTGCGGCAGCACGGGTGATGATGGGTCACAGGGGCTAAGCCTGGTGGCAGGGAACCAAGTAAGAAACTGTTGGAGATACGGATGAACAGGTGCCCTCCTCCCCACGCTGAAGGTCGTGACTAGAGACCTATGCAGAACCGATACCCCTCCGCTGCACAGGATTTGAGAGCAGGCAGACTGGAAGGGGAAGAGTAAGTAGTTCCGTTCTACTGAATTCTTTACACTAGCCCTTGTGTCTGTCCATTCCTACTCCCTCTGTACAAGGTCACACCTCATTTTGTCGCTTGCTATAAAAAAGCCTTCAGAAGCTCTCATTACCTACATACTTCTTAGCCTGGATTCAGATCTATCCCGATTCAGATCTATCCCCAAACTCTTTCAGATCCTACTTCCTACTAACCCGTCTTGTCTCCTCCATGCATCCGAACTTTGGTACTCAAGAATTTTCTAGACCCCATCAGTACATTACCCATCCTTGGCCAATGCCATTCTTGCACTCTCTAACTCCTGTACATCCTTTAAGACGCAGTAGGCCTCGTAAACTTTTTAGTGCTGGATCTTTTCTCATAAATACTATTTATAGGTTCTTTATGCCCACAGTAATGACCAATATGCCATTAGAATTATACAGAGCTTTTGGAAAAGCAGCCACTTATAAAATTGATAGCTTCCTTATACTTCAGCAATAACCATCAAAAAATATAATGAAAATGGATCCTATTCATAACACCCCATAGAAATGTCACATAAAACGTAAGTACTTAGAATTTATGTGAAGAAAACTGAAATATGGTGCGAGACCTAAAACATTTGAATACATGGAGAGATAATTTTTGTAGTGGGATGAGAAGAATCATTATGTAAACACTTTAACTTATAAAAACTTAATTTGTAGGGGTGCCTGGGTGGCTCACTTGGGCATCCGGCTCCTGATTTCGGCTCAGGTCATGATCTCATGGTTTGTGTGCTGGTACCACACAGCGTGCTTGGGATTCTGTCTCTCCCTCTTTCTCTGCCTGTCCCCTGCTCACTGTCTCTCAGGTAATTAAATAAATAGAAAAAAATAGTTAAAAAAAAACACCTTAATTTGAAGTGTAATTCCATTGTCAGATGGGGGTGGGGTGGATAATACATCAGCATGATTGAAAATTCATCTAGAAGAATAAACCTGAGAACAGCCAAGACATTATTGAATAAGAAGAGCAAACTATCAGCTTTCAAACATGTCGTAACATTATAGTAATGAAAGTAATGCATATTGCTTCAAGACAGATAGGTAGATCAGGATGAGAATAGTCCAAAAATCCGTTCTGTGTACTGATTTTAAAAAACCCACAAAATACTATGTATTTTTTTCCTGTTTAATATATAGTAAGTATGATTTTACAACAATGGAGTAAAGTTTGGATCACTCAGTAAATGATGTAAGATGGTAACTATTGAAAAGTAAAAATGTTAGACTTCTGCGTCATAGCGTTATATCAGTAAATTACCAATAGATCAAAGAGTAAAATGTTAAAAAAAAATTAATGAAAAAATGAAAAATATAAGTGAAATTTGTTGTTCTTGGGTTAAGGAATGTCTTTTAAGCATAAGCTCACAGGCAAACCATAAAAGATTGATAATTTTATTTAAAAAATCAAGGGGTACCTGGCTGGCTCAGTCCACGGAGCATGTGACTCTTCATGTCAAGGTTGTGAGTTCAAGCCCCATGTTGGGTGTAGAGATTACTTAAAAATAAAACCTTTGGGTTAAAAAAAATTTTTTTTTTAAGTAAGGCTTCATGCCCAGCATGGAGCCCAACACCAGGCTTGAACTCATGACCCTGAGATCAGGACCTGAGCTGAGATCAAGAGTCTAATGCTTAACTGACTGAGCCACCCACATGCCCCAAAAATAAAATCTTAAAAAAAAAAAAGATTAAAACTTCTTTATGACAAAAAACACCATAAAATTGAAAGATAGCAAACAGGGAAAAAATATTTACAACACATGACACTCGAGATTCTTAAAAAATGGATTCTTGCAAACCAATGAGAAGATAAATATCCTCATAAAAAATGTTGAATAGGTATGAAGAAGCACCTTACCGAAGAAATACCAGTGAGCAATAACCATATGGAAAAATGTTTACACTCACTAGTAAATGAGAAAAGTCAAATTAAAACAATGAGATAGCAGATTTTTGCCTGTGAAATTGGCAAAGTGTAGAAACTGAATAATGTGTATTCTTGGCAATAGTACAGGGACATAGGCACTCTTAACTGCAGTACTGGTGAGCACGCGTCTTCCCTTTCTGGAGGGAATCTGGCAGCATGTCTCAGAAGCCTTGAACAATACACCTACCTTTTGACCCAGCAATTCTACCTCAGGGAACACAGCCTGAGGAAATGGCTGGAGACGTTCATAAATATGTGCAAGGGTGATGTTAAAGCGTTATATGTAATTGGGGAAAGCGAGAAACAACCTAGACCAACAATAGAGAATTGGCTAAAAAAAATTGGGGTAGCTTACTTAAATAAATTGGTATAGAATGAAGCCATTTCATATAGTATTGCAAAAACATTGATGACATGAGAAATGTTGGGCAGTATATACTGAGAAAAGGTCTTAAAAGCAGCACATAGAATATGATCCCATTTTTGTTACCTTGCTATCTTCACACCATACCTGTATCAAAATGATAACACTTTGTCAAATCTGGGATTGGTTGAAGTCTTGACTGTACCCTAACTTCTAAGCCTGCAAACTTCCAGATGACTTCACATTTTCTGATTTTCAGTCTGTTGAAGGCAGCTTTATTCTAAAGACAAGGAATTTTGGATCCATTCTGGGTACTTGTAAACAATCTGAAGTTCTGCAAAATTTTTTTTTTTTAATTTTTTTTTTTCAACGTTTATTTATTTTTGGGACAGAGAGAGACAGAGCATGAACGGGGGAGGGGCAGAGAGAGAGGGAGACACAGAATCGGAAACAGGCTCCAGGCTCTGAGCCATCAGCCCAGAGCCCGACGCGGGGCTCGAACTCACGGACTGTGAGATCGTGACCTGGCTGAAGTCGGACGCTTAACCGACTGCGCCACCCAGGCGCCCTGAGAAGTTCTGCAAAATTTTATAATTGATGGTGTCAGAGTTTTACAAGGTTCATTTACATCAAAATTATACCCTGATCTATATTCTATACTTGATACGATTTCCTTAAAGGTTATTCTACTTGTCTTAATATTTTCTCTGTTAAAGGAAAGAGTTTCAAATGCCGAACATTTTAACACTGAATAAACCAAATAAAAATGGATTCAGTTCTAACATCACGCTTTCATAAATATCTTCCATGTAGTTGTTAACATAGTACAGTACAAGCATCTGACAGTTTTAAAATAATCTTGCTAAGATTGTGTGCATATGCCTTAAAATTTTGTATTATTATTTTTTAATTTCCAGGGGTGATAGTCAGTTTTGTAGTCAAAAAGCAGCCATCTATTCATTGAATTTTACAGCAAACCCACCTCAAAGGATATTTAAACTTGTTGACCAGATTAATCCATCTATTTTCTGCATTCATATTACAAACTGTAAGTATTTGATGCTGATATACTTTGAGAAGCCCTGGAAATTTTTTCTTTAAAAAGTTCTTTTATGGAAAAAATGTCTCATTCAGTTAGATTTAAAGCATTCAGGTTATGGTTTGGCTCAGGTGTATCTTCTGAGGCCTTTTCACAGGCGACTGCAAAAACTTGATAGGCCTGTGGGCACGCATGTTTTCATTAAAACTAATGTGCTTATGTAGTTGTCTTTTGAAGTTACATACTTTATTTCACAGGTGTTTATAATATGTAGGCATGCGTAGGAATCTAGATTTATTTAGGTTGTGTGTATATTTATGTAGTTTTTTATTTTCTCCTGGTTTTTTAATGGTTGAAAATCAGGTTCAGCGTTGGTTTCAATTTCCTTTTTTCTCTTTTATTTTTACTAAGAATATTTGCATGAAAACAGGATCTTTATTTTTATCTGAGCATTGAGCTCAGATAGGGGTCTAGAGCCAAAAGTACATATAAGTGCAAAGTGTTATTAAGATATCCAAGATCAAAGACATATTTATGGTTTTATTGCTTAAACTTCATCATCTTTTCAGAACGTCTTTATATTTTGAGTTCGTTCCCTTGCAGTCGAAAACCAGGCGAATGCACTGTGATTGGTAATCTAAAGTAATGACTGGTCAGTTATTGTCGGGTCCTATGACGTAAGACCAGGCAACTGAGCATACCAGCCCATTTCCTCCTCTCTATTCCATACACAGCACATTGTTCTCCTGGGCGTTGGTTGGAGGTGGCTGCGTGATGGTAGAAACACAGTCTTTTGTCCCTGTCACCATCTGCAGAGAGCTGCAACTCAGAGGTTGATGCAGCCGGCTCCCCAGTCCGTGGGCTGCAGAAAGATTGATTATTATTGGCTTTTGTTGTGCTTCGCCTGCAGGCTTTACAAACCATTACTTCCACACTGTTAGAGAAACAGGCCGAATCTAGGGATCCTGTTTATTTAATAAGACTCGAGAAATTTTGGGTAAAGTAAATATGGAAAGAGACACTTTTTTTTTTCATATCAGCCTTTAAAAAAAAATTTAATGTTTATTTTTGAGAGAGAGCGAGCAAGCAAGCACGAGTGGGGGAGGGGCAGAGAGCAAGGGAGATACAGAGTCTGAAGCAGGCTCCAGGCTCTGAGCTGTCTGCACAGAGCCTAACACGGGGCTTGAACTCACGAACTGCAAGATCATGACCTGAGCCGAAGTTGGACACTTAACTGACTGAGCCACCCAGGCCCCCCTCACATCAGCCTTAATGCTACTTAAAAGTTGTTTCCAAAATATTATGTGTTATATATAATGCTCATATTATATTGTATGCTGACTTAAAATACTTTTTCTAAAAACAGATAAACCTGCATTATCATTTATTAATCCAGAAGTGCCTGATGAAAATAATTTTGATAAATTGATGGAAACATCTGATGGTTTTTCCTTGAATTCAGAATCAGAGATTTCTTTCACAATCCAGTCAGATGCTCCAGATACTGCAAAATATGAGGTGAATCAAGAACTTGATTAGGTCCATTCATCTTGTTGCAAACATCCTGTCCTTGTGAGTTAATTTTTCAGTATGTTATCAGCAAAACTGGTTTCCCTGAGACAGAGGGGAAAACTTCATGTTCATGCCTACAAATCAAAGATCACAAAGATTAAAATTGAGTAGTTGAATTCTAACATAAGGTTTTTTTATTCTTTAGTAAGCCTGCATTTTTCTCTGCAGAAATCTTTGTGCTTCTCCACCTCAAAAGACGCAGCAGAGTGTGTGAGTCATGCTGTTGGGGACACAGAGTGGATTAGTTGTGTGCCTGGTCCACTTCTCCAAGCTGTATTTAGTTTTACAGATTTTAGAAAAATGTGTGCTATTTTATATACTATATATATATACTATATATATATGTTATATATATACTAGTAAACTTTTCAATGTAATATACATTAACTTTGAATAAACTTCAGATTTTTTGGAAACATCTTAAAAGAGAAATATAAAAACATTCTGTGCTAATTCTAAAAGGTAAAAACATCGAGGTACATATGATGGAAAGGCCATAATGTCCATGAAAATACACATTGGAAATCACTGTTAATAGATCAGCGTATATTCCTGATTTTTAAATGCATCTATAAAAATATACATGTATAGTATTGTATGGAAGTAGGATTTGTAGTTATCTACATTGTTATGTAAGCTTCCTTTTTTATTCAGTGATAAATCTTACGCATCTTCCCATATCAATATAGAAATTACCATTTCTTGATCATTTTCCACATGCCAGGCACTGTGCAAAGCTTTCCAGACATTACTTCACACAACCCTGAAATAATGCGTCTTGTCCCCATTAACCGATGAGAAAAAGAAACTTCAGTCTAGGAAAGTAACTTATCAGAGCTACTGTCGGAGCTACAGTTCACTGATACAAAGTATACCCTCTGTGTATGTATCATCATTTATTGTTGAACCATTCCACTATTAACAGACATTTGTTTACGGTTTTTGCCATCATAAATAATCCATAAGGAACATTCTGATAGATACGTATATCTTTGTCTGATTAAATCCTTAGGATACATTCCTATAACTGGATTAACTTGGGCAAAATGAATGGAAGTTTAAAACCTCTGTCTCAGGTTGCCCTCCAGAAAGATTATAGGAGTTTCAACTCCCAGGCCCAGTGAAGGAGAGGGCTTGTTTCCCTAGATCCTTGTTGGCACCGAGATTCAAGAAAATTGGCTGTATGCCCAATAGCTGCAAATTTTGATTTGAATATTGGGGAAAAGTTTCACATGGTTTGGTTTGGGGAAAGAAGGCCTATCATTTTTATGATTTTGATGTATACCGTATCTGTTATTAAATAATTATTGCTAATAAAAAATAATTACCTGTCTCACTTCCGTTGCTGGCTACCCAGTTTCTGTCTGCATTGGAAGATGCTATGTCAACTTCTTATATACCTCTCTGGAGGAATTCTGTAATAAAAAAACAAAACAAAAACCCTGCAAATACAATAATGTTCACACACAGAGACATACATCCTTAAAAGAAAGGGATGGGGCACATGGGTGTAAGCTCCGTGTGGGCAGGGACTATATCTGTTTTTTGTTCATCACTGTGTTCCTGATGCCTGTAACTCTGTCTGGCACATAGTAGGTGTCTAGTAAGTGTTGAATGAATGCTTTTAATAGCACCATAATAGCTATTGGTTGGTCTGTTCACAGTATGGGGTTCGTCTACAGACTTCAGATTCATTCTTGAGATTTCCCTCTCCCCTTACGTCATCTCTCTGCACTGATGATAACTCTGCAGGTAAGACAGTGGGCAATTTTTTCTTTCTCTCTATAAACAGAGTTTGCTCTTAGTTTAAATTTATAGTAGTCATAATGGAACAGGCTTCATAACTAGAAATAGTCTATCTTTGAAAGAGGTCTCAAAGGTTATGCAGTTTAGATTCCCAACCAGTGCCCAAATCTTTTCTACCATGTGACTGCATGAGCACTTGTAGTGATGGGGAACTCACTACCTGAAACCAGCCCACCGTTGTTTAACCCTGCCAAGCTTGGGGGGAGTTCTTTCTTCACTGGAGCTAAAGTTTGTCAATAGCTAATGTTTATTAAACACTTACTTTGTGCTGGGTATTGTATTAAGTGCTTCCACGTGTTTTTCCATGAGGAAACTGAGGAACATTCAGCAGCCCATGCAGCTGCTTCCCATGGATCCTGCTTCTCCTTTCAGGAGCATCATAGACACTGTGGAGTCACCGTCCTGGCAGTGGGAGGCAGCAGACATGGCTCTCCAATCCTTAAGGCAGCATCACAGTGAAGAAGCTAGCTGAGTAGTGTATGGTCACATGTGGCCGAATGGAACATCATTTCGTACAGGAATAGAAGTGGATTCTGTTGAAAAGATGCTCAATCTTTCTCACAATAGGAACAGTGTAAATTAAAACCAAACTGAGATACCATTTCCATCCAGTGGATTGGCAAAGCTTAAGAAATTTAAGACTCTGGAGAGTCTTGATCTCCAGGCATTGATCTTACATACCTGGTGGGACCATAAATTGGTACAGCCTCTGTGAAGAGCAATTTAGCAGTATGTGTCAAAATTGCAGGTGAATATGCCCTTTGACCCACTGTTCTGCTTCTAGGAGTTGGTTCTACAGAATGTCTGGCCCACATGCAAAATTGTAGATCGCAGCATTGTTGGTGATGGCAAAGCCAGAGATAACTTAAGCGTCCATTAATGTGGAACTGGTTGAATAAATTGTGGCAGATCTATGATAGAATACTGATTATCCCTAAAAAACAAAGGAGAAATCTCTTCATATTCTGAGCTAGACTGAACTCCAAAATATATTGTTCAGTGAAAAAAAGTGAAGGGCAGAATATATAGCACATATTTGTTTCTAAAAGGGGAAAGGAATACTAAAAATACATATACCCACGCTTTTATTTGCGTAGAATATTTCCAGAAAGATACACAACAAACTTGACGCTGATCGTCTCTGGAGACAAGCAGTTGTTTCTGGTGGTGGCTGGGCCGGGGCAGGGATGGGGGGAAGGGGACAAGGGTTGGAGAGAGACTCTCAATATCCTTTTGTGCCTTTTGAATTGTGTGAATGTATAACCTATTCAAAACACAATTTCTTAAACCCTATTTGAAGCATGTTGTATATCTGTGTTATAACTTATTTTACGATTTTACTTAGATTACAGGTTTTTAGTTACCATTGGACAGTTGAAAAATTTCTTCTCTCTCTCTCTCTTTTTCCCCCCTTGGGAACGTTATGATTTCTAGCATTTCTGGTGAACCAAGCTGTTAAGTGCACCAGAAGGATAAATTTGGCACAGTGTGAAGAAATTGAAGCCCTGGGCATGGCTTATTACAGCAGCCCTAAAATTTTGAGGGTAAGAATTATTTTGAAGCGAAACTTATTCATCAGGTTTGTTTTCTGTTCTTTGCACTCTTTTTTTTTTTTATAAAATTTTTTAAAAGATTTATTTATTATTGAGAGACAGACACAGAGCGTGAGCAGAGGAGGGTCAGAGAGAGGGGGAGACACAGAATCAGAAGCAGGCTCCAGGCTCCAAGGTGTCAGCACAGAGCCCGATGTGGGGCTCGAACCCACGAACCGTGAGATCATGACCTGAGCTGAAGTTGGCTGCCCAACCAACTGAGCCACCCAGGTGCCTCATGTTCTTTGCGCTCTTTTGAAATAATGACAAGTATAGAAAAATTTCAGTACCTGATTGACAATTCAAGTTTAAATTTGTCTCCTCTGGTTCTTCAGTATACTGTTACCAAAGATATTGAAATAATCACTTAAAGTAATTTTTATTTTTACATAGCTCATATTTTGCTTTTAGTCATTGTGGGTTTTTTGTTTTTTTGTTTTTTGTTTTTTTTTTTTGCAGGGCGGGGGGCTCTCGCTCGTTTTCATGGTAACCGATAATGTCTGTCTCCTGAATAAAAAAAGACTTTATTTAAGAACTGAAAACTTTAGGGGCGCCTGGGTGGCGCAGTCGGTTAAGCGTCCGACTTCAGCCAGGTCACGATCTCGCAGTCCGTGAGTTCGAGCCCCGTGTCAGGCTCTGGGCTGATGGCTCAGAGCCTGGAACCTGTTTCCGATTCTGTGTCTCCCTCTCTCTGCCCCTCCCCCGTTCATGCTCTGTCTCTCTCTGTCCCAAAAATAAATAAACGTTGAAAAAAAAAAAAACTGAAAACTTTAGAAATTATAAAAACATCTTAATGTCTGTGGCAGAAATAATCACATTAGCACCAAAAAGATACCTCTCTGAGAAGCAGGCTGGAAAAGAATAGAAAATCCACGTTCTGGTTCACTGATGAAATAAGCAGGAAAAGACAGGTAGGAGATAGGATTTCTGGAGAAGGGGAAGAGGTCACGGTGTTATCGAGGCCCCTTCTTTCTGGTTGCAGTGACCAAAGCTGGGAGGGAGTCAATAAGAGAGGCCACTGGCCCACTTGGTGGATGGCATGGAGGGTTGTGAGAGGTAAAAGTTATTTTCAATAATGAAAAACCATATGATTGCTGTGAACCCTCACCTCCTGATTTCCTTATTTTGGGGGGAATGGGAAGGGAGGAGGGTGGTCCATGACATCAGTATTCATCTGGGCTGCGGTTTTCAGAACCAAGTTTAAGCTTTTACTCTCCCATCCCTTTCCCTCTTCCCCTTTCCTCATAAGTCAGCCATGTAGATCTTTGAATTCTTGCAGGTATTTGACCTCTCATGGTGGTGCTGGAAGTAGCCCCTCAAGCGTGCAGTCTCCGCGCTCTCAGCCCAGGCCTCCCCAAACATGTCTACTCAGCCCCCACCCCTAAGTTCCCTTTGGCCTGGTAGGGTGTCTTATGATGAAAAGTGAGGTTGGGGGAGACGGGGATGGAGAGTGAAGGGAGGTCGAGGCCTTCGGAAGAGTACTCTGCTGTGTTGGGGACGCAGGAGCTCACCATTGAGTAGTTTGGGCTAAAGGCAGGAAGAGCAGTTAGGAGGCTGTGGAATCACCTGGGCCGGTGACAGTGGCCTTCCAGTGAGGACAGGTGCAGGAGGGTGACCTAGGAGGGTAGGAGCCACATCTCCCCCACAGTACTGTGTCACTGGTGACCATGTAGAAAGTACGTAAAGATTACAGTGAAGCATGGAGGCTTCCAGAGACCAGCTCTGTCAGGCTGTTCCATTAAGCTTCCAGTCTAAAAGAAATGAATATAGAAGGAAGACAAAGTTACCTTTGGATTAGGAGACAGATGTAAAAATATGTAGGTGGCAAGTCTTGATTAAGGAAACTGTTTTCTTCTTTGTGAAGTCTGTGATAAGTTGAATATATCCTTTAACCTGCGGTCTGAAAAAGCAATAGAAATGTTTCTTTCCATTGTACTTAACAAAATTTGTTGTTTCTTTTTGTTTAGGTGCCTGGTTTAAGAACAAAGGCAGAGGTAAGAGTATTTCTTGGTGGAAAGTAAGATAGATTGTAATATATGGTCTTATTTCTGAGCCCTTTGAAATGAATACACTTATGATTAGAAGGGTACCTTACTGCCAATAACAAAAACATTTGCCAAAAGGCAAACAGAAATGAAATAGGGAAACTCCTTAGTAGAGGACCTTTTTGTAATTACAGATTTTGAAAATCTGTAAAATTTTGAAAAATACAAAATTTTCAAAACCCCCGTTTTCATAGTTTGCACTTTTTCATATTTAAATGGTTTAGCTATGTTATTGACAATGGGTTCACACCCATTGGCTTCTGTGCTTTCCAGGCATCCCTTTAGGTCTTCTTGGTCTCCTGTCAGGAGAGCTGGTTAGCTACCAGGATGCCGTCTGTCCATCTGTCTGGGGTAGAAGGTAGAAACAGTGAATGGTCCTGTGAATGTCCACACTTGTGTAGGAGCTGAACCCTCTTGGTATAGCTTCAGGGGTTGAAGTATGGGTGTCGATTCTGTCCGACCCCACTCCAGAGGCTCTGTCAGGCTGTGGTCGAGAGGCCAAGGTCTTCTCGTGGGTATGTTAGAGCAAAGGAACACCGATCTACCCCTTATTTTTGGGTCTGCACCCTGTGCCTGTGAATACAGTTCGCAAGGAGGACCAAGTTGATGGCCTTGTCATGGTCTCCCACCAAAGCTCATGGAATTGGTTGACCTTGGTTCAAAATTCAACTTCACCATTATTTTCTCATATGACATATGCCTCACTCTCCCCAGTTGTTGAGCAGATGGTAAGTGTGTGCCCCAGAGAAGGTGTAAGGCTTGAGTGGGAGAATGCACATAGGTACTCTGCACAGTGTCTGGTGCCCAGGGAGCACTTGGGACAGTGATACCTACTGTAATTGATTTCGTTAAGTCTCTAGACACAAATGTGTTTGAGGTAGACATTTGAAAGGAAATAGTCATGTGATTTTGGACTTCACACTTCTGTGTGTAGGCCTGGATTTCCTCATCTGTGAAGGTGTTTTCAAACTTGTTCAGAGTTTTTCAAATGTGATCTTAAGCAGAACTCTCCCTACTGTGTTAAGTTGGATTGAATCCAAAGCCCCTGGTTGGAGCAGGGGTGGGGCCCAGAGCTCTCCACCTGCCTGGCCTCCCCATCTCTCTCCTGTTTAGTCCTTCTGAGGAACCTATGGCTCCCAGGAACCCAGTTTGAAAACCATACAATAGACTAGCTTTCAAATACCTCAAATCAAAGTGCTTTGATTCTACCATTCAAAACGTGAACGGTCTGTGGGGACAGCGATCCTGTCCATCTTGTTCATGACATATCCATAGTAGTAAGCTGGTGCCTAGTATGTACTAGGTACTCAGTGGGTTACGTGTTAATTGAATCAGTGCCTAGGGGATTGGTTCAATCAAGCAGGGAAGACCTAGTGTGAGGATGATGGGTGTTATGGGAAGGGGCGTGCTGTGTGCTGAACACTGTTCTCATTCCTATGCACGTCTGAAGTCCATTAGTCTGTTAGTCTCAGCAGTCCTGGGAGTAGGGCCTGTTGTCACTCCCTGGCACATGAGTTACAGAGCAGTTGAATTAGCTTGCTCAAGGCTGCCCAGTGGGGAAGTGGCAGAGCTGGGATAGGAATCTCCAAAGACCTAACTCTCAACCACAACACTGGACAAGCTATACTGTGTGCCAGGCCCCCAGTTACAAGCTTCACACACATTCCTTCTCTGCCTCCTATGGCCATGCAGTCAGGAAGTGGCACTGGGACTTAGAACTCAGATTTGTGTGATACCAAAGCTTGTGCTCTAAAGGACAAATATATCAACTAATATCAGAGATTGTTTATAAAGATTTTTAAAAAGCAACTTCCAAGATTTGTTAGAGGATCAGGAGTATAAAAATTGGATCTAGGCTCCCCGTTAAGTGCAGCCTGTTAGGCTTGCCTGGAATCGTTGTTAATATCTATTGAACCATCAATGAAAGATTAAGTTACGGCACTATATTTCCACCGTTACGTACGCTTTAGTTCTTTGCCACAGGGTAGCTTGGGGGTGGGATAGGACTGAATAGGACATTCAGGAAACCAGAGTAGCCCCACCATTTTCATTCTGTGACTATTCCAGTGGCTGTTGCCAGACCAGTCTTTCCAAAGCTTGTCTAACCTGGGCCCTTCGGTTTTTGCCAACTACGTCTGTATACCACTGGAATGGCTCCATCACAGGCTGGTGTGGAAGGGTGTGCGCTTTCTTAGAACCCAGGATTCGTGCTGAACCAGGGATCAGTAGGTTCAGATAAAGAGATCCAGAGTTGTCTTTTGAGGATGTAAACCGAAGAGTTCATTAACTCATAGCAAGGGACTCCCTATGTAGGTCTTACGTGGATTGGTGGGCTTGTTATGCAGAGGGTGTTGTGGTGCTTGGTGGTGCCCTTTTGCCACTGTTGTCACATGACAGCTTGTCTTTGCTTCCAAACCCTGTCACGTTCCTAGAGGTTTGACTTATAAGGACAGTTACAGGTCCTTTTGGTCATGGGAGCAGATGTGTAACAACTACTTATTTATCTATAAAATGACAGCTTAAATACCTAGTAATTTTGAATTATAAACAGCATGGTACATGATTGAGGGCAAAGTTCAAAGCAATATAAACAACTAGATACAAGTTAGATTCCTTCCTAAACAGTGATTTCTGAGTACTGACATTTAAAGCAAACATCAGATTTGTCACATGGTATGAAGAGGCCCAACTCCCTAGAGGGTTGAGCCATTTAAAGGATTGCTTGCTGCTTGTTGTTCTGCTGGCTGTGGCCATAAATGAAAAATGTCCTTTATTTTTTAAAACAATGTTATTTATTTTGAGGGAGGGAGAGAGAGAGGAGCACGCAAGCAGGGGAGGGGCAGAGAGAGAGAGAGGGAGAGAGAGAATCCCAAGCAGGTTCCATGCTGTCAGCGTCCAGAGCCCGACACGGGGTTTGAACCGACACATGGTGAGATCATGACCTGAACCAAAGTCACGCGTCGGACACTCCACCGACTGAGCACCCAGGTGCCCCATGAAAAATGTCCTTTAGGGGCGCCTGGGTGGCGCAGTCGGTTAAGCGTCCGACTTCAGCCAGGTCACGATCTCGCGGTCCGTGAGTTCGAGCCCCGCGTCAGGCTCTGGGCTGATGGCTCGGAGCCTAGAGCCTGTTTCCGATTCTGTGTCTCCCTCTCTCTCTCTGCCCCTCCCCCGTTCATGCTCTGTCTCTCTCTGTCCCAAAAATAAATAAAAAACGTTGAAAAAAAAAAAATTTAAAAAAAAAATAAAAAAAAAAAAAAAGAAAAATGTCCTTTAATAGCATTGGGTTAAGCAGAGCTTCCTGATTCTGCTTGAAAGATTTATCTGTCTCTGTTTTCTCTTACCATGATCCCACCACTGTGTGTGTGTGTGTGTGTGTGTGTGTGTGTGTAAGGGTGTGTGTAGAAGTTGGGTGTGAAGTGGGCCAAGGGTATATTCAGGGAGGGTGTGGGGGTATAGGGAGCTTTGTTCTGGGACTGTGCAGAATGTGCTCGTGTGTACAGAATGAGTGCATTTATCGGTAGGAGCTGTGCTCTGGAGGTGAATATATGTGAATGTGAGATACAATTCACATACCATAAAACTCACCATTTTTAAGTGTGTGGTTTGTGCAGTTTTTAGTATATTCACAAGGTTGTGTAACCATCACCACTACCTAATTCCAGAACATTTTTTAATTAATTTAAAATGTTTATTTTTGAGAGTGAGAGAGAGAGAGTGAGCGTGCGCGCGCATGTTGCGGAGGGGCAAAGAGAGAGGAGACGGGATCCGAAGCAGGCTCCAGCAAGCCCGAAGTGGAGCTGGAACTAACGAAATGTGAGATCGTGACATGAGCTGAAGTCAGACGTTCAACCAACTGAGCCACCCAGAACATTTTCATCACCTCAGAAAGAACCCCTGTGCTCATTAGCAGGCACTCCTCATTCTTCTCTAATCCTCTCCGTCAACCCCTAGGCAACCACTAATCTACTTTCTGTCACTGTGGATTTGCCTGTTCTGGACATTTCCGATAAATGGGATCATGTAATATGTGACCTTTTGTGTCTGGCTTCTTTCACTTAGCATCATGTTTTCAAGATTCATCTATGTTGTGGAATGAATCAGCACTTCATTCCATTTTATGGATGAATAATATTCTTTTGTATGGCCATACTACATTTTTCCATTTATCAGTTGATGGATCATTGCATTGTTTTCAGTTTTTGGCTGTTAGGAATGCTGCTGTGAACATTTGTGTACAAGTTTTTGTGTGAACATAGATTTTCGGAGATAACCACTTTGAAAGATTTGGTAATATCCTTCTCTAGTATTTTCTGTGTAAATATATCTACATATAAGCAAATGTATTTTTGCAAGTGTGGAACTATAATATGCATACTGTTGTGTGGCATGCTTTTCCCTGCTTGGCAGTCTGTCGGCGGAGTTTGTCTCCAGTTTTTCGTTACTGTAACCGATTCATCTCTATTGGACGGTGTCCTCAGTGAGCCATCTCCTTTACTTGGCAGATCCCTATCACTGTTCAGTCCATCCTCATGGAGTCTCTGAATAAAACGCTAGCCCGACTGGAGGACACAGATGTACTGAACCAGACTCTTGTTGAGGCTGGGGACGTTAAAATCTGCACTAACGTTGTTCTTGAGGTAGGTGCCCAGTTTGGCTTTGAAAGCAGAGTCTGTGTGGCAGACTCAGGCTGCATGGCCCCGAGGGAGGACCTGGACGCCCTTCAGAGGGGGCTCTGGCCCATTCTGATGTGTTGGTTTTCTTGGCTTGCCCTCCTGCTTGCCTTCATGCTCTGTCATCAGAGGATGCTTCTTTAGGGTCTCTGAAAGCATCACGTGTGGTTTTTCTCCACAAACCTAGTGACTTTCAAGAATATACCAAAATTTGTCGTTGCTGTTGTTTTACCACATTTCCCCTGCGGAGATGGACTGATCACGATCTGCTCAAACCTGCTGATTTGGAATACACGTAACTCGGTACAGAGAGGCTCAGATGACGCTGTCAGCTGGGGGTGGTGAGGCAACTCGTCCTGAAGTCTGATGAGCCAGGACAGAAAAGCTTCCATGAATAGAGAAATGGGAAAGGACTTGCCTTCTATATGTATTTTGAATTATTAATACAGCTACAGAAATGCAGCAGGAACAGGTGGATTTGGAGTATCGTTTTGTTTTCAGGTCAGGTACAGCCTCACATATACAGATGCAGGGGAAATAACCAAAGCTGATCTCTCTCTCCTTCTGGGGACAGTGAGCAGTGCAATGCTTCCACTTGAGCAAAAGTTTGAAATTCGTTTCATTCAGGTAGGTTTGATCAATTTTGTACACATATTTAATTGCAAATAAAAAGAAACCATAACTTCTTAGGGGAAAAGGTATCCCAATTTAGAAGTATTACCATCTATCCATTTGTACTAAACGAAGGGTTTATGTCGCATGTGTTTGTGAGGAAATCAGGCAGAGTCCTTGTATCTTATCCTTTCTGGGAGTAAGATTTTCTTCCATGTGAGCTTGTTCTTTTATAGAATGATCTACTCCTACACTAAGCAGATATATTTATAGTTCTGAGTAGGGGGGAGGAATTCTTTTATTGGTTGGAAATCCTAGATTTCACTGTTGAAAGCATTTTATTTTCACCCTATTTCCTTATTAAATTAAGAATTATTTGGGGGCATTTCTTCTTTGTCTTTCAGCAAAATACAAAGCCGGTTCCTCTCAGTGGAAACCCTGGTTATGTTGTAGGGCTCCCATTAGCTGCTGGATTTCAGCCTCAGAAGGGATATCCTTTTTGGTTCTGTAGACAAGGTTGATTTCCCTGTCCACTTGTGTGTGTCGCTCTTGTCTTTATTGCTGAGGGTCCTGTGAGCTGGAGACTAGTTCTGGCCAGGACTTCTCTGGTTGGCTCTGTTGGGTGGCGGGTCTGGCCGCAGAGCACGTGAGGTACGTGGGGTGGTTGGGGGTGAAACAGCGTGACCCTGGAAAACGTGTTTTATAGTGAAAATCTTAAGACAGAAAAGTTGACAGACTTTTAGATATATTTAATTGCATACTTAAACAGAGACTCTTTTTTTTTTTTTTTAATTTTTTTTTTTCAACGTTTATTTTTATTTTTGGGACAGAGAGAGACAGAGCATGAACAGGCGAGGGGCAGAGAGAGAGGGAGACACAGAATCAGAAACAGGCTCTAGGCTCTGAGCCATCAGCCCAGAGCCTGACGCGGGGCTCGAACTCCCGGACCGCGAGATCATGACCTGGCTGAAGTCGGACGCTTAACCGACTGCGCCACCCAGGCGCCCCAAACAGAGACTCTTAAACACATTTAGTGATTTTGAAAAATTGGAAATATTTTAAAGGAGGAACGGTTTCTGAGGATTTTCCTTCTGAGGATCTCCTAATCAAGGAGAATAGAACCGTTTTTTGCTCTGTCCCAGGAAATAACTGTCAGAATCGCAGATGCCTAGAGAAGGGATATTTGGGTTTCACTTCATGTCACACATGTGTCACTGTCTCCTGAAAATCGGACTGCTTTTGTACTGGGTGATTGTCCCTTAACTTTCTGTGAATATCTGGGATTATTCAGACCATGAACAGATATGGACAACTTACTATTCTTCGAAGCACAGCGGAGAAAGACTGCTTAGCACTCGAGGGGATCCGGACCCCAGTGTTATTTGGTTATGATATGCAATCTGGCTGTAAGCTAAGGTAAGAGAGAAACTTGTTTCTTTTGGAACTTGTGTTGATCAGAAAACAAGACATTCCTACTCTTCCCCCATCTCAGTCGAACCTCCCCATCAGCCTGCAAGCGCATGTGAAAGCCACAGTGTGACCTGTTGGCACTAGTGACAGTACCTTTGTTTTCTAATTTTAGTTTTCACAGCCATACACCATTTGTCATGATTCAAAGGAAAATTGTTTAGATCATTTTTCTTATCAGATGTGGCAGAGTAAAAATCTCAAGGCTTTTAGAGATTTGGTTTTAAGGTTGCATACATAGCATCTGAGTTCACAACAAAAAAAAAAAAACAAAAAACAAAAAAAGCTGTCCCTGAAAGTCCTTTCTATATTTCTGAAATTTAATTTACATAGTGCAACAAGCCCATTGAGAGGAAGCCTGCATGTGATCTCTCTGTTTTTACCATGTTAACATCAAACATACATATAACGTAAAATGTCAGCTCCGCGTGGCTTACCCTCATTTCCCCCCTCTGCAGGCAATCTCTTGAAGTTCCTATACCTGAGTTTTTGGAAACTTACTCCCAAATCTGTGAATAACCTTTATGTAATGCTGCTTCTTGATATTTTGGTCTTATGAATTATTGAGTCCCCACTATGGAAGACCAAGATTTGGCTCTTACCCCTTTCTTCTCCTACCCTACACTTCCCATCCCTACCTCCCCTCAGGGTAATTATAGCATTGTTTTGGTTAGACCAACACATTCCATTTTTGGTTCTGATCACTTTAGACCAGTATTTCTCTGAGGGAGTTTCAGGGACTACATTTCCACAAGAGTCAGTAGGGGTATGTCTGTGGTCCAATCAATATGTTTGAGCAACACCAAACTAAATTTAAAAACATGATTCCTTACTGTAAGGAGAGCCTCTAATATGCCAGTGTGCTTGAGGAGGGATGTGGGCATGCAATATTTCCCAAACTTTTGGCCATGGAAACTCTGCTTGTACAGAGCTAACCGAGGTTTCTCAGAGTTAGAGACGGTTTGGCTTCTGTCAAATGATGGGTTTGGAGTGAGAAAATAAAAATAAACTGGAGAGGGCACGTGTGTTGTTGAGCCGGTGAAAACTGTTGGAATGAACAACAGCCTCATTGCATCAACCTCTTCTTCCTTCCCACGAGACTGACCAAAGCCATCACGTGTCAGCTTGCAGTGCAGAAAGTGAAGAGCCTCCTGAAGGGCCATGGCTTCCCGGATTATGTGGCCCCTTTTGGAAATTCCCGGGCCCAGGATGTGCTGGACTGGGTACCCATCCACTTCATCACCCAGGCGCCCCACATGAAGGTAAAGGGGAAGTGGAAGGCCGCCCCTGCGCGCGAGTGGTCTCTCCTATTCCCACTGCTCCCCCTCCCCCGTGGGGAGATAGGGGAGCTGTTAAGGAGATGGATGGCTCTGGGCCGGAGCCCAGGCTTTGCTGTCAGATGGGCCTGGGTCTTGAAAACTGTTTTTGCCCCTCATTAGCGCTCTTGCCCTTGAGGGTTTGAGCCTGTTTCCTCATCTGTGAAACGGAGTGAGGGCTACAGTGTCAGCCACACGGGGTGGTGGAGTTAAATGAGGGACATTCGTGGTGCCTAGTAGCCGCTCCAAACGCGGAAACTACCACCCATCACCATCCTGACTTCCTACGATCACTGCTGGTGTGACATGAGGCATCGTGACAGGACAGGGGAGTATGACATGGACTGTCAGAAAGAGAGACTCCTCCTGTCCACATCGCTGTCCCATCTCTCGTTCCCTGGTCTATAAAGGCAGCCCACACGTGAGAGCTTTCAGTTCCAAAGTTCCCTGAAGAGTTTAATGGAACTTGACATGCTACAGAGAGGTTCCTGATCACATGTGATTGCTCTGCCCACCTTTTTCTTTTGTCTCAGCCGTCAGAGCGTGGGCTGGTCCCCATCACCGGAGGCGTGCTCTCCATCTTCTCCTTTAATTGCCCAGCGTTTGCTTGTGGCAGCTTCTCGGGCCTCTCATTATCTGCTTAGCGTATTTATAGCATGGGGACAATGGGGCTGAGGACTAGCTCTCTAGCTCTGATCCGGCCCTCCTCCTGAGTCCCCGGCAGAGACCCATGATTACTCAGTCCCTGCTGTTCAGCTGCTATGTCTTGGCTCGGGTCTGCCACCTCGGAGCGAGGCAAATTGCTTCTGGCTTCTGGCGGTTGGGTTGAGACATCCAGTTATTAGGACCCCTCAGAGGGGAAAACAGGTTGGGAGGAGAGGCAGTGCAGACATTAGCGTTTTCAGGGTTTTGCTGGTCCAGGGAGCTCAGAGAGCCTGGAGTGGGTTTTGTACTCCCCTTCCAGGAAACTCCAGTAGCAGACATGAGAGCTTGTGCTAATAAGCTCAGTTTCTGCCAGTGGTGTATCGCATCTTCTAATAACAGGATAGTCACAGGGATTTTTTTGCCTGCAAACTTCTTAAAAGGCAGTTCCAAGCTAAGGAGTTCCACCAGTGCCTTTTTGGCAGGCACCAAATTTAGCAGGCTTGGTAGCTTTTCGTGCCCTAAAGAGGCGTATTTTTAAAAACTTGTTATTGTGGGGAAAATGTCAAACACACACACAGAAGTCGAGTATTACAATGGAATCCCTTCTACCGGTCAAGCAGCTTCAGTGGTTATCACATTTGCCAACAAACCAGATGTAAAGGCAAGAAAAAGGTTGGGAGGCTGCTGGCCTGTTCTGCCCGGGGGCAGAGGCCTCAGGAGGTGCAACTGTGGGAGCAATGCTCTCAGTCCACAGGAGACTTAGTATCTTTGACAACTTACAGACTCATTTCTTTTTTTTTTTTTTTAATTTTTTTTTTTTAACGTTTATTTATTTTTGAGACAGGGAGAGACAGAGCATGAACGGGGGAGGGTCAGAGAGAGGGAGACACAGAATCTGAAACAGGCTCCAGGCTCTGAGCGGTCAGCACAGAGCCCGATGCGGGGCTCGAACTCACAGACCGTGAGATCATGACCTGAGCCGAAGTCGGACGCTTAACCGACTGAGCCACCCAGGCGCCCCTTACAGACTCATTTCTATACGTTCCTGTGTAACACCTTGATCGCCAACTGATGAGATTAAATAAACGGAAAGAGAGCAACTGCATTTCTTCCAGGTGTGTTTTAACGTGATCTGCAATTAGGTTTAATTTCTGTGAATAACCCCATCCTCTCTTCTCTCCCCACCCAATGCCAGTTTCTCCCCTAAAGAATCCCTGAGCTGAAGTTGGGGCATTTGAAGCCCCGTGTTCCAGTTTGGTGTTGGGATCTCCACAACTTCCCAATAATGGCTGGTCTTTCTAGAAACGGGAGAGCACGGAAAAATGATGCTTTAGGTGTTAAAATATTTTTGGAGCACTGAGTACTTTAAAATATGTGCTCTCAGCTGTTTTCGTCTGACTTCTAGAGTCTATTCACTCTCTTGTTCAGAACATTTTGTAATATGCGAAACATTTTATAATTAAAACTGAACTGCAGATTAAGTTTGACATGAGGTTGTGTAATGTTCAGACTGGTGAATGGCATTTTGTTTTGCAGGATTCCTGCCAGCTCCCAGTGGCTTTGGTTATAGAAGTGAAGTGGACAAAGTACGGATCCTTACTGAACCCACAGGCTAAAATAGTTAATGTCACTGCAAATCTAATTGCATCCTCATTTCCTGAGGTACGTCTAACTTGAGTAGAAAGGTATTGGTTAAGGGGCCCCTGGGTGGCTTGGATGGGCGTCAAGACTCTTGATTTCAGCTCAGGTCACGATCCCAGGGTCATGGGATTGAGCCCTGTGTTGGGCTCCACGCTGAGTATGGAGCCTGCTTAAGATTCTCTCTCCTTTTGCCCCTCCCACACTTTTCTCAAAATAAACAAACTTAAAAAAATCAAGGTATTGGTTAAGATGTAAGTCCAGACAAAACTCAAGTGTGATAATAAAATTTATTCTGTGAAAAAATTATTGAAATTTAAACACTTTAGCAGTCATTTAGTTAGAAAATTCTGACAACAGTTGAATTCACATTAGCGTTCTTGTTTAGATTTGATCCTTAAAATTCATTGAAAATTGAGTTGCGATTGACATTGATGGGTTAGGACAACCTGGGTAATAGTGGTATCTTTCATCCAAGTTAGTGGCTGATGGGCCCTCCGCATACCTGTGAGATGCACTGACCACGATCACGTGCGGAAAAGAACGCAACATGTCCCATCTTTGTTAGCACGCTGGAAGGCAGGGCTTGCATCGCTCTTTTTATTACAGACTAACTCAGGAAATGAAAGAACGGTTCTTATTTCCACTGCGGTTACTTTTGTGGATGTGTCTGCACCTGCAGAGGCGGGCTTCAGGGCTCGGCCAACCATCAATGCCAAGCTGCCGTTTAATTTCTTCTTCCCCTTTGTTTGACGTAAGTTTTTAATCAAGGAAATGACACCACACCTCTAGAATCAAGTGCTGTGGGGCGTGGGCTCCCTTGGAGACCTCCTGTGGTGTTACACCTCTGACCTGTGGGGTTGCCCTCAAACCACACATCTCCTCTCTCCGCTCACTTCCCTCCTTTTTCCTTTTGGAAATTCTACTTAGTGTGACCTTAGAATGGGGCACCGTCTGGTCTTGGTGATTTCCAGTACTGTCGGCACATAGGTCACGTGTGGAAAGCAAATTGCAGCTTTGGGAAGATGGTACAGGGGACAGACCCTGAAGTAGCTCAGGCATCGAGGGTTCATCCAGTGTATTCATCCTCTGCTTCAACATGACTTATTTTAAAAATACTCATTGTTTGTAGTCCAGGTTTTCTTTCCTTTACTGGTCCCGTGGAAACGAATACAAAAATAGCAAAATTGTACAAAATCATGCAAGTAGAGCACAGGGCCTCATGAGGGGATCTTTCCCCGGTGTCACCTTCATTACATGGAGTCTTGGGTCTAATTGCTATTTTGGTGGCAGGCACTGGAGCTCTCCAACGGGTGGTTGTACGGAATACCACAGAGCAGTTCCTATCAGTTGATGCTGGAAAGAATAGAGTAGGAGGTCCCGAGGGAGGGAGTTGCTTTTATACATTAATTGCACAGTAATTGAGAAAAAAGTTGTCAGGTGGTGGAACTGGGTAGAGCCAGTTAGAAGCTAGATGCGGCAGAGGAGGGGCTGGGTACCTGAGGACAACCTCCCTGGAGGAATATGCACCAAGAGGAGCTGTTGAGAACAGCTTGGGAAGAGAAGACGTTCTAGAATGGGCTGGTAGCTAAGGTAGCTTTCTTTTTTCCTTTGTCTTTCAGAATGCCCATATGAAAGAAGGCACTGGTTCCTCAATATACACGCGAAATGTGAAAAGTACACTGATGAGATAAAATTTTATATACAACTAGTAGTTGTCCAGCTTCGTTCATTTTCAAGCAAAAGTGTCAACATGAGAGAATATAGTTTATGATACATGGTGACGTGGAGTGAGGACGGGATGGGAAGCTCTTGGTCACACCAAGAAAGGAAGGGCAAGCCTTTCCCCCGCCTTCCCCCTCCCCCTACCACCTGCCCACCCCGGAATCCAAGCTGGGTGGAGGTGAGGCAAAGGCATCGAACCAAACCTCTCCCCGAAACGGGCCCAGGAGAGGCAGCTGTCTTTCTCTCAGAGACACAAGCCCGTGGAAGCGGGGTCTTCTCTTTGGGGTGGAGCAGGTGCGCATCTAGTTGACCTCACCAAGAAGTCCGTGCTGTCTCAAGAGCTTGTTAAGTCTTTCAATTTCTTGTTCCTGTCATTACAAAAGCAGACAAACAAGTCAGTTTACCTTCTGAGCCTCCCCAGAGATGTGGCGAGCATTCAGTGGGTCCCCCGGATGCACAGCCGAATGAATGCTACGCTCCTACTGGAGTCTGCCAGTGGAGCCTGCCTCAGTCAGATGGGGTCCAGTGGGCGACTCCAGTGACAGGAGGTACTCAGAGGAGGGACACCTGACATAGCTCTGGGGAAGGAGGCGATGCCTAACCTGAGTCTGAAAGAACAAGGAAGACTTAGTCGAGGGCTGTGTCCGAGCAAGGGCCTGGCAGGGAGAAGTGCAGAACTGAAGGCAGACAGGTGGCATTTTCCCAAGACTGTGGTCTTACCTTCTCAGAGCAGCTGAATTCAAGGTGTTGGATCTTGGCGGCCAACTGTATATTCATCTGTTTTAACCTCAATAGTTGACGTTCTGAACGTGTCTTAACGGAGATAATTATTCCTGTAAGATAATTAAGGGTCTCAGTGATATAGGTTTCTAGTTTAACCACTTGGAAAAAGCCCTGTATTATTTATAAATGTGTCCAGCTGGTGACAGCACGGTCAGTCCCTTAAAGACATCAGAACTAGGAGGGTCAGAGTTTATCTCTGAGCTACTCAGTACCCAGGTGCTCCCCAAATGAATATTCTTAAGGAACTTTAATCAGACCTGAACTGGTTCCTAAAGATTTCCCTTTAGCCCACATGGGCTAAGAAGTCCTTAATAGTCCCTGACCACGTGAGTGTTAAGCTCCTTAACACAGAGTGTGTTCATGACGGTGTGGCTTATTAGCACTCTACACAAAAGCCACGAAAGTACAAGGCTGGAAATGCTCAAGCTTGGCCTTGGAATTGTCATTGTCCTGACTTTCCGCCTCTCACAGCTATGGCCAATTCAGCTATCAGGCCATCAACAAAGCCTTGGCTGACAGGGGGGTCATCGGCCTTATCTGGTGGCTCCCAAATGCCCATGCCACAGTGGGGACATGACCTCAAAAGACTGTGCAGCAACTGGGGATGCTCTGTGCCTTCCAACTAAGAGTGACCATGTGTGGACTCAGTAGCCATAGGTCGGGGAGCACTGGGCCCCGGTCCCCAGCATTCTTGATTGTCTGAATCCAGTTGAAGCTTGTGTTGCTTTCTCAGACCTTTCATGTCCTGCCCCTAAATTTGATAGCGATGCAATAGTGCGCATTATTAGGCAGTCCTGTGCCCTGCTACCATTTGGACCAAGAAAATGAACAGAGCTCAGGCTTTTGGTTTTATCTGTAAAAGCACATCTCACAATGGTGTGATAGGAGAGTAATGGGTAGTAACTATTCCGGAGTCGTTCATAGTTTGTAATGGTTGATCCATTTCAATTGTGCTAACCTTTGCACAGAGTATTTCTGTTTGATGAATGGAATAATCAGCATACGCATATTCAGTAAAGTGGAAAACTTCCTTTATTTCCTTTGATGGAGCCCAAATTAATTTTTTTTTTAATGTCTGCTTATTTTGTGAGAGAGAATGGGAGAGAGTCCCAAGCAAGTATCCTTGCTGTCAGTGCAGAGCCTGACACAGGGCTCAATCTCACAAACCGTGAGATCATGACCTGAGCCGAAATCAAGAGTCGGATGTTTAACCCACTCAGCCCCCCAAGTGAATATTCTTAATAAACTTTAATCAGATCTGAACTGGCTCCTAAAGCTTGTGGGAGCCTGCAGTGCCCACAGGCAGAGCCTCGCATCGGAGCAGATGTGACCCCTCACCGCCAGCACGGAAGGCCGGGGTGGGACTCGTTGCTGCCCAGTGAAGGAGCTGCACATCCTAGGACGGGCCTGCCTCACTCTCCTGGCATTGACCTACAGTCTGTCGGGCTGGACGCTTGTCTAGGGATTCCCAAGCCTGTCTGGACGCCCAGGTCACCTGGTAGCACTTCAAAAACAGACACCCCACGAGGGTCCACCCAGACGTCGCATCAGACTCTCCAGTGAAAAAACAAGAGCCCTGAAGGGGATTCTGGTGCGGTGGGTCTACAGACAGGCTTCAGAACAACCCTGACTCGTTCAGGGAGAGCTGAACCAGTTGGTGATCACTGTGTCCACCCAATAACAGCACAAACATGGCTTCTCTGAAACAGCCTCCCTGCACCAACAGGGTATGTATGAGGAATATGGTAGAGCATTCTTTCCCCAAGCGTGTTCTCTAGAGCCAAAGTCTGCGTCATGTTAAGAGGTGTTATCTGCCCCCAAACTGTCCAGTTTGTCAGTTTGGGAAACAGTTCTCAAAGTCTTCCTCATGTTAACAAGTGCTGTGACTTCCTCAAAGGGCCAGAATCTAGGGTGCAGCGTTTGTCAGCTTACTTGCACCCCTTCTGGATGGTACCCCTCCCAGTGGGTGGGGTGCGGTGGAACAATCTTCGGGAAAACACCAAACAACAAAGGTGCTCTGGGGACCAAGCTGTAGGGACCAATGAGGCATTCGTCTGACCCCTTCTATAAATATCTTCTAATTATCATGAAAACAAGGCCTACAGGAGAAATGTGGTTCCTCTTTGAGCATGTGATGCCGTGTCGATTTGTAGCCACAGAGGCTACAAACTCAGGTCACCCCCTTTCTCCCTAGAAAATGCTAGCCAGAAGGAGGAGGAACCATGGCCTCTGGGTCCACTCTCAGGCTGTTCCCACCCTCCAATTCCCTCTGCAGCCCGGGAGTGCAGGGAACATACCATTGATGATCCGGGCCACCCGCCACAGCCGAAGCAGAATCAGTAGGCCAAGAGCCTCAAACTGGTGCTCATGGAACAGGAGGACAATGTCAAGGATGAAGGAAATCACCACCACGATGGTGTCCAGGATTTCAAACTTGTGGTGGAAGAACTCCAAGCGGAAGACATATAATTTTAGAAAAATCTCCATCATAAAGAAGGTCAAGATGGCAATGCTCATGCAGTGAAACACCTGGAGAGGACAGAGGCAGCACAGTGAGTGCAGATCCAGGGCTGGTCACAGGCTGGGGCAGGGCACACAGACGAGCTGGCCTTGAGTGCACCTGCCCGGGCACCGGAGAGTGAACTCATTGATTTGACCCCAAACTCCACGGGTGCAGTTCTTGGCCTGGGAATACGGCCAGAACACCACAGACCGGGGCTCTGCCCTGCCTGCCCTCTGACAGGCAGTTGGGCAATGGCAGGATTTGAAAACCATGTCCTTTGGCCCGGTGACTCCAATGCTAGGAATCTATCCTACAGCTAAACTGACACGTGCACAAAGGCATGTTGTAGGGATATTCGCTGCAGCATCATTTACAGACAAAAGATCTTCTATATTCTTTGCAGTATAGAAATATTAGAGGGCATCTGGCAGATGCATTATGGCACCTCCATATGGAGCACTGGGCAAAGGACCAAGGCTGACTCCCACGTACTGACGAGAAATTATCTCCCAGGTAGACGGTAATTGAAGAGGATTGCTAGATCTTTATTTATAAATACTACGTTTCCTTAAAGTAACCATTTCCATTCTAGGACAGGGAAAGTACAAACTCAGCTGGGACATCGTCTTGCGCCAGAGAGCAAGAAATGCTCAGAGCCTACGGAGTTATGTTAAAAAGATATAGTCAGTTTGAAGAGGCTCACAGTGACCAAATTTGGGACAATTTGAACAGTGAACAGAAGGACTATGATTATCATACACTGAATACACCCAAAAAATCCACGAGTCCCCCATAGTGATATGTATACACACATGGGGGGGGGAAGGAAAGCTCTTCTTTATATATATAAAAAAATTACCACCTACTAGATGTAAAATGAATGATGGAAATCTGAGTTCGCATCCCCCAATATATTCACTGACTCAGACAGTGACCATCAGGTGGACACTAAGTGGAGAAGAGGATTTTTGCATGGCAGTCAAGTGTCACTGCAGATTATCTATAACTGCAAAGGGAAAGTGTCCCTGGACAGTGGAACAGCTCAGCAATTACTGCCTTAAGTGGTCTCAGTGAGGATCACTGGTAGCGATGTGCTCTGCTATAAAGAAAACACCCCACCAGCCAAGAACTGTTGCTAATTGTGCCTCCGGACCTCACCTATGGTGTACAGGGGATAGGGGAACAAGCTGGAAGGACCTCTGTGGAAACAGGCAAATCCAGATCACGGGACACTTAACAAGATGACTGGCTGGACTCCAAAAAGTCAGTGTCCTAAGGGGAAAAAAATTAAAGGTGGGAGGACTCTTCTAGATTAAAAGAGCCTGTGGAGATATGACCGAGTATAATATCAGACGTCTGGATCCTAGTTTGAAAAAATAAAAACATTATAACAGATACTCTTGGGACAAATGAGGACATTTGAATATAAACTGGTTATTATAGAATCATTGATAACTTTTCAGGAATTGATAATATTATGGTTCTGTAGGAGAAAGACCTTTTTTTAAAATTTTATTTAAAAAAATTTTTTAATGTTTATTTTGAGAGAAAAAGAGAGAACAGGGGAGGGGCAGAGAGGGGCAAAATCAGAAGCAGGTTCCAGGCTCTGAACTGTCAACACAGAGCCCGATGCAAGGCTTGAACTCACAAGCTGTAAAATCATGGCCTGAGCCGAAGTTGGACACTCAACCGACTGAGCCACCCAGGCGCCCCAGAAGGACCTTATACTTAAGCAAGTTGAAATATTTGTGTCCTAATGTCTAACTTACTTTCAAATGGTGAAAAATACATGGGTGTGTTTGTGGATATAGAGAAAGCAAATACAGCAAATGTTTATTTGCCATTTTTCATAATAAAAAGTTGAAGAAAAAGGCACAAGAGAGTGAGTACAGCAGGTATGTCCGTGATTAAGTTTAGAGAGAGAGGAAAAATATTACGGAAGGATTCGGGCTGGCCACAGAAGAAAAGCTAGCAGCTGCCTTGGGAAGGCTGGACAAACGTCTGGGGCAGGCTCAGGCAGCAGCTGTGAACTGGGGGATAAACAGTGGGCACATCTCCAACATGGGGACCGCATCAGAATGTTGGCAGGCAGAGAAATAGCTCGTCTGCCCCTAAAGATGGGACAGTAGCCCTCTCTCGGTCAGATCCTCTAGAAGCAGCAGCAGGCTCCAGCTCCGCGGTCTAGCACCACTTGAGATTCGAGCCATCACACGAAATGAGGTTTCTTGTTTGTAGTAAATGCTTGTCTACAGTTTGGAAAGAAAGACATTTTCTCTGCTCTTTGGTTAAAAGCACCCAGTCAACCTACTCTGTTAAGGACTTGCGACTCCCAGGCGGGTGCCGTCTGCCCCACTCTGCCCGCCTCAGGAAAGATAACAGAACTGAGCCGTATTAAAGGGCTGCTGACACACTACCTTGACGGCGTTCTTGTCAGCCTTGATGATCTTCAGGTCCAGAATGAGCTCAGCGAGCACCAGGAGGGCATCCAGAATGACCAGGCAAATGATGATAACCTGCAGACCAAGGGAAGGCGCAAGAAACATTAGGCCAGAAACATCTAGGGGAAACCATCCTGGGTAAAGGTGCCAAGGATGGGAGGCCGCGGCCCACAGTCAAGCGCCTTCCAGGCCTGTTGCCTGCGCCGCCCCCCCCCCAACCCGCTGGGAAGTGTCTGTCCCCCTGGAGCTTCTCTGTGTGGCTGAGTGACACTCCGTCACCACCAGTCTTCATATTCATTCACTGTGTCTCAGCATCTCTCAAGCCAAACTGCCGATTCCTAGATGGCAAGAAAATGTTTTTTAAGTTTTAATTTTTCTGTTTCTGGAGATCTTCTTGCCAGGGTACGCCCAGAACAGATGTTCGGTAAATAATTAAAAAGATCTGTCTCACAGATCTGAGTCATGGAAGGCCTCCAGGGACTGCCTGCTTCAGGCAGCCGGATTACAGTGATGTCCACGGGACACACGAAATAGCTTCCGTCCAGAGCCGCGAATATTTGCCCAGCTCACGCGTGCTCGTTAGGGGGCCAAGGGCAGAGGGAGTCCTGGGTCTCCTGGGGACTGAAGAGAGTGGTGGGAGGAGGACCATCTTGCGGGCTCCGTGAGAGTGGGGTGCAGTGAGGGCGTGCTCTCACCAACGGGGGTGGGGGCGCATGGTGACAGTGACGATGCTGGTGAGGCCTCTATAATGGCAGGGTGGGGGTGACGGGGTCCGGTGGTGGAAATGGCAGCGATGGGAGGAGACCCAAAGGACGCCGTGTAACCCCTCTCTTCCCTTGGGAACTGTGGACCCTCCCTCGCCTCCCTCAGGGCCCTTCCTACATCCAACACTCCGGGGTAGATTCCGCAAGTTCATCTGCCATTTTCTTGGCAGTGCCCGCAGTTTAGGGCTGAAACCCAACAGGCCTGTGTGAGGATGGACTAGTAAACCCTTTGACCATTTCAGCCCGTAGCTAATTATTTCAGTAATTACAGTGTTCAGTGACATGGTTTACTGTGAAAATTGCATGCCAAATTGCTCTGTAATGAAGTTTTCACACATATTCAAATTCAGTAGCCCAATAAAGATTCCAGCCTCTGGCAGGTTGTTTTTCCTTTTCTTTCTTTCTTCATCCTTGGTTTTATTTTAGAGCTGAAGGGATGTGAGAGCTTGTCTGGTCTAAAACCAAGGCACAGAGACATTAAAAGCAGACTGAATATTCAGCCGTAAAACGGAAGCGGCACTGGCACACTACAGCATGAGTGACGGGGAAGACGTGACGCGGAGGAAGAAGCCGGGCGTCCAGACCACGCGTTGTCTGATTCCATTCCTATGAAGTCCCGAACGGGCAAATCCGTACAGACAGAAAGCAGATTAGTGGTCCCCGGGGGCCCGAGGGTTATTGTTTAATGGGTACTGGATCTCCTTTTGGGGTGATGAAAACATTCTGGAACTAGACCGTGGTGGGGGTGGCACAACACTGTGAATGTACAAAATGCCACTGAATTGCTCACTTTAAAATGATTAACTTTAGGGGCACCTGGCTGGTTCAGTCAAGTCAGTTAAGTGAATGACTCCTGATTTCGCCTTGGGTCACGATCTCACGGTTTTTAAGTTCGAGCCTCACATTGGGCTCTACACTGTGTCAGCGTGGAGCCTGCTCGGAAGTCTCTCTTTCCCTCTCTCTGTCCCTATCCCATGTGCACTCTCTCGCTCTCTTTTAAATAATTGTAATAAAATGATTATGTGAATTTCTCTTCAATTAAAAAAGGTGAGACAGACCGAAGGTCATAAAACTACAATGTCTGGGCTCCAATCCTGACCGCTGTGAAAACATCCCCAGACCCTGAAATTGCCACTTCACAAGGCAGTGCTATTTCTGAGGGGAGTCATGTCACAAAGAGAAAAGCTGAGAATTCAGGGAAGCCGGTTAATTCCAAACCCAGATGGGGCAAAGACGGCCATGGTGAGAGTGAAGGCTATGGGGCCGCCAGCACCGGGCCGGCTCCTGCGTTGGCCTAGACCTTGGGCACGTCTCTCAAGTGTTAACTCCAAGCTTCAGCGTACTCTTGGAGAAAATGCGGTTGACCACATTTTACACCCTAGAATGACACAGGGAGCATTACATGAGGTAATGTGTGAAGGGTGCTTATAAGGCACAGGGCCCGGCTGTAGTGAGCAGGCAATAAAGTGAAGCTCCTTGACCTTCACAATTGTCCTCCCCAGCTCAGCCACCCTGTCCACCCATGGATTCCACAGAGGCCCAACACGCCCTATATTCTTTCCCTTGCTTGTACCATCCTGTGTGAGAAGTGATGGCAATTAACTATATATCTGGTCACCTAGGCTGCCTCAAACCACGGGAACAGGTAGAGAACGCATCCAAGAAAGGGATTCCAGAATCCTTTTGCGTGCTGATTCTACCGGCAGAGATCAAACCCCTGCACTGGTATCCCCACTCCGTGGTGGTCTCCCTGAGCCTCTCTACAAATCTAGTTGTGTCACTCCCTCCCACCCACGCATTTCGACTTTCCATGGCTGCCCACTGCCCACAGGTGACCTTCCAGCACCTCCTCTCTCGCCAAGTTATCCCTTTACTTGCTACACGGAAGCCGATGTGGACCCTTCTCAATTCCAGGAATATGACAGGTCCTTTCCTATTTCGGCCCTTTGCAAACACAGTCCCTCTGCCTGGAGAGCTCCTCCCCTCCCCATTCACAGAGCTCAGCCCTGCCTAAGCTTCAGGTGTCAGGTGAAATGTCACCTCCTCCACTACGTGTCTTCTGACACCCAATCCTGGGTCAGGTGGCTCCCTGCCCCCAGGATCTCTGGGAGCCCCCTTCTGTTTTCTTACAGAGGGCTTCCCTTCACTCATAACCAGCATCAGTCTGGGTTATGGTTCCTGGAGTGCCTGCCTCTCCACAAACCGTGGGTCCTTCAAGAATAAGGACAGGGACACATCTGCCATGCCTGCTGCTGTACCCCTGGCACGCAGTGTGTGCTTGAGAAGTGACTGTCGAGTGAATGACTAAGCATCTCTACTTATGTTTCCACAGTCAGGCTTATCCAGTAGGAGTGTCCTTAGGGGTCCTGGCGCAGGGGGCCAGCCCTGTGCCCCCTCGGGAGGACCTCCCAGAGCTGGGAGGTCCAGGGTTTCCCTTGCAGCTGGAGGGAAACTGATGCCTTCCTTCTGCTCCTGAAATTGAGGGTTTGGGATTTCAACCCCAACAACTTAATACCACGTTTCCTTTCCTGTCACAGCCGCAGAGGAAAGTGCTGAGCTGCAAGGCTTGTTGGGCTGTTTGGCCTGCTTCATTTCTCTAAGCTACGCAAGAATGAGAAAAAGACCAAAATTTCAAAAAAAATTTTTTTTTTTTTTTTTTCTATTTCACCCTGGAACAAAGTCAGTGATGGGAGAGGCAAGGGCTGTTTCTGCTTCCAGAAGGGAAGTCAGCTTTGGGAGGCGCTGGTTTATTTTGCTTTAGGAGGACGCCAGCAACAGGGTCCCCAAAATGGCTCCATTACAGGACCTGGGGGGCTGCATGCTTCATTAGTATCCCTGGGCCTCCCGAATTCTCCTGGGGCTCTCAGAACACGTTTCCAGACACTGCTTGCCCACTTCGGGGCTGAGATGGGGCCAGCCAGACTCGACCTGCGCTTGTCTTTCGAAGTCAGAAGATGCCAACAGACGCTTCGCTATTCTCTCAAGTCCACATCTCCCTCTCATGTTCTCCCCTAACTGCACCCCGAGGTCAGCTGTGGGCTACACTATGCAGATCGCTCTACAACATTAGAGACTGAAGCCCCCAGGGTGATGTGTCTGGGACACGGGACCCATCTTGGCTTTTGTTCAACTCAGGGCACGCACTCAGTGTTTGCTGAATGAACGCAGGAACATTTTTTTCTGGCTCCAGTGTTTACCCTTTAGTTTACTTTTTGTGTATCATAAAATCTGCATAACCTAAAATCTACCATAAAACATTTGAATCATTTTTAAGTTGGCTTATAGTTCAGGGGCATTTAGCACATTCACAGGGTGGTACAATCATCACCACTATGTAGTTCTGGAACGTTTTCATCACTCCAAATGGAAACCCGTATCCGGTAAGCAGCCCATTGCCATTCTACCCTCCCTCCAACTTGTTACCACCAATCTGCTGTCTGTCTCTACGGATTTGCCGATTTTGAACATTTCACATAAATGGAATCATACGCTCTGTGGTCTTTGTGTCTGGCTCCTTTCATGGAGTACCACGTTGTCAAGCCTCCTCCACTTTGTAGCAGGTGTCCGTGCCTCCTTCCTCCTCCTGGCCGAGCACGGACAGACTACATTTTGTTTATTCACTCATCAGGTGCTAGACCTTTAACTGACTTTGGATTGTGACTTATTTTATCCCTGACAACACGGGATCTGCCCAGTGCTGGACGGGGCACCTGACACATGGTTAGCATTCAGTAGGCATACAGTGGCAGAGACGGGCTCCCACCTTGGCCTCGTGACTCTTGGCTGACAGCTCTGCCCCACCCTGGGCATCTTGGGCCTCTGCCCACCTACCTGAAACCTGTGGGAGCTGAACAGCTTCCTCAATGTGGTCCTGAAGTCTAGGGGGGGCCTGGGCGCAGGGACAGGGGCCGCAGCCGGGTCGGCAGCTCTGCCCTCCTCACCGGAGGCAGGTGTTGGTGGCGGCTGCTCCTCCTCGTCCTCCTCATCTTCCTCATTCTCCCATTTCTTGTAGTTGATGTTCCAGGCATGGTAATCGTCCCCAACGACAGTGAAATGCTTCAAGAACTTGCTCATCCTCTCTGCCGGAGCCACTTTGGCCCTGCGGGAGCCAGCCTGAAGAGGGGGGACAGTGAGCAAGTTCTCAGGTGGGGGGGACGGCCCTCAGAGCCTGTCCAGGCCACTCAGGCCCCACGTTGCTCTGGCAGGGAGCAGGGTCCAGGCCGGGCCAGGCCGTGGGGGGCAGAAAACAGCCCTGGCGTTCAGAGGACCGTGCAAGCAGAGACCGTGAGGTCACGGTGGTTTCTTGTGCTTTTATTTTTGGAATCCGGGGTCTCAGTGCCGATGAGGCAACAGGAAACCCCAGAACCCGTCAGGCCTGTCACTATGGTCTGGTTGGCAATAACCAATGAAATTGGTACCACAGCTCAGTCACAAAATACCCACCACGTGTAAATACCGGAAGAGTGGCCCCATGGTTCAGAGACATCACAACCTGAAAAACCGGAGGTGAGAGTTGGCGGGGCAAGGGTGTGGAAAGTCAAAAGTAAAAGTACCCAGAGTTTCACGGAAAAGTGAGGCCCCCCTCTTTATGCCACAGATTAGTTCTTGATATGTGAGTGGCAAATAGCTTTTTCCCAAGTTCAACCAGTGCTGTTTTAAGTACACTATGGACAGCTGTTTAAAGACAAATGACTTCAGAGCAAAAAACAAATAATCCTCCTCCCTTTGCCCAGCTTGCCCTGCCAGATAGCAAGTTTCTTATGAAGTTCAATAATGAAAACTTCTAGGCATGAGTCCAAGAATGGGCAATATGATCAGTGGATTAGGAAAAAAAAGCCCCAACCAGACCTATTCCCCTGTAGGAAATGTGTGTGATGGTGGTGGCAATGCAGATCAGTGGGAAGAGGCTGGAGAGGTCAGAAGACCTGGCCTTCACAAGAGGAAGCAAACATAAAAGATCCCTACCTCACACCCTACACAGAATCTCCAATGCATTAACCATAACATTTATAATTAAAAAAAAAAAAAACTTTTAAAGTCTTAGAAAAAAAAATATTGGCAAGTGTTTTTATGACCTTCAAATAGGGAAAGGTTGATTAAATAAGACACAAAACAAAGCAAACACATAGATTTGATTCATCAAAACTCAAATCTATTTTGGGGTGCCTGGGTGTCTCAGTCAGTTGAGTGTCCAACTCTTGATTGCAGCTCAGTTCATGATCCCAGGGTGTGGGATCAAGCCCTGTGTCAGGCTCCATGCCGTGTGTGAAGCCTGCTTGGGATTCTCTCTCTCCCTCTGCCCCTCTTCCCTGCTGGTGCTCTCTCTAAAAACATCATCGACAAGAAAAGCAAAAAGCTTTTATATCACATACACATACCCACAACCCTACCAAGTTAAGACACACCACAGACTGGGTGTGACACACACATTATTTGCAATGTATTTAATGGAGGTTTAGTGTCCAGAATATATATAAAGAAATCATACAACTTAAAAAAAAAAAAAAGACAACTCCATTGAAAACTGCCTGATATTAACAGGCAGGTCACACGAAAGGAAACCCAAGTGGCAGAGACCCACCACCTCACTAGTACTCAGGAAAATGTGAGTGGCAAGAATTCTAAAGTCTGCAACAGCAAATGTTGGCAAAGATGTGGGCCATCTCTTGAACACTGAGCACAGGCATGGACTCTGGTACCACTGTTCTGGGAAACAATCTGGCATCGTTTTGTCAAGTTGAAGAGGTACATATCTTCCTTAATAACTAGTGATTCCATCCCTAGAAAGACTCCAAAGAGGAACCACCCACATGTGCTCAAATCAGTGATATGTTCAAGAACGTTCGCTGCAAATGTTCATGTAAATGGTGGGAGAGAGAGGAATGAGCCTTTTCTATTCACACGATGGCATACTATACAGCAGTTAACACGAACGGACCGCGTGGCTCTAGGTCTCTGATGACGTCCATATACCCACTTGGCGGCACTGAACACAATAGGTCACTCCTTCCCTCACACACTTGTTTCACTGGCTTCTGGGATTCCATATTCTCCTGGTTTTCCTCCCACCCCAATGATTACTTCTTACCAGTCTCTTCTGCTGGATTCCCTAAGAGGAAGACCTTACATTTAAGAATTGACATTCCTAGGGCTCAGGCCTATGATCACCTCTCTTCTCCACGCTCAGTTCCTAGGGGTTCTCATTTAGCGGCACAGCATTAAAAGCCATCTGTACACTGATTATACATAAACACCAGCTCCAATCCCCTTCTCAACTAAGGGCATCACCCTTAGTTATCTGAGAGCTATCTTATACCTAGCAAGTTCAAGGCAGAATTATTCATTTGCCACCCAAACGTCCCCATCTCAGTTTGTGGCATTCCATTTGTCTAATTCCTTAGGCCAATACCATTGGCATCATTCTTTAAATGTCTTCTTCCTCATTCAATACTTACCTAACAGCAAATTGTTGGCACTGCCTGTAAGCTAACTTCCCAAGGAAGACCACCTCTCCCCACCATATCTTGCCATCTCTTGCCTAGATTACTGCAGCAGCCTCCCACCTCCTCCCCATATCCATTCTCCGCACAGCAGCGAGAAAGAACTTTCTCAAACATAAATGAGATCACTTCATGCCCTTCCTTAAAACTCTCAAATGCTTCTTTCATCACACTCAGGCCCTCTTCTGGGAACTGTCTTCCCCTAGACATCTGCATGGCTCACACCTTCACTTAGTCAGGCTTCTACTCAAATATCACCTCCACTGAGGCTTTGTCTGGTCGCTCTTGCCCACTCACACTGTGTCCACTCACTCTGCTTCACTTTCCTTTATTGTGCTTACTGGCGACATTATATGTGTACCTGGCTGTCTGTGTATTATCTTCCTACCTCCCCAGACTCTGAGCTCCACGGAAGTGGAACCTTTTTCCATCTTGTGCAAATGACATACCCAGTGTCTTGCACTTAATACACACTTGAAAACACTCAAATGTTTAAGTGACTGAATACACAAATGTGGATAGGTCTTTAAAAACATGTTGAGTTTAAAAGAAAAATATAGAATATGAATATAAACCACTTATATAAACATGTAAAAACATATGCAAAATATTACTATATGCGTTTTTGGGAGTGTGTAAAAATGGGAGTGTAGAGGCTCCTGGGTGGCTCAGTAGGTTAAGTGTCTGATTTGGGCTCAGGTCATGATCTTGCAATTCTTGGATCTGAGCCCTGCGTTGGGCTCTAAGCTGACAGCTCAGAGCCTGGAGCCTGCTTCAGATTGTCTGTCTCCCTCTCTCTCTGCCCCTCCCCTGTTCATACTCTGTCTCTCTCTCTCTCAAAAATAAACATTTAAAAAAATGGGAGTGTAAGCATACAAAAGAATGGGATTTCTGCTTCGGGTCATGATAGAGTAACTAGTACCAGATTAGGCCTCTTGCCATAAAAACAAACAAACAAACAAACAAAACTGTAAAACTGGATAAAACACATGAAATTTACTGTGATCCCTGAGAGAAGAGAAACAGATGAGGTGAACCCCACAATCACCTGGCTTTCTGCCTAGAATTACTTTCTGGACTGTGGCAGCAAAGATTATAGTTCAAGGCCTCTCCCCCTCTCCCCCCCCCCCCCCCCCCGCCTCAAGAATTTACATGGCAAAATACCCAAGGAAAGGAAGCTCTACAGAGAAGGAGCTCCAAAAATCCAACTTTGGCTGAATTGTAAACAGCTAAAAAGCTGCCAGAGATGACACAACGCTGGGCTGGGAGATGTGTGAGTTCCAAACATCCCTAGTACCAATCTTGCTGAACACCCTGGGGGCATTCAGTAGAAATTCCAGAAAAGCCATGCCTTATACGTAGTCATAATCTAGTTCTGTAGGAAGAACTACCTTAGACCTGTCCCAGATACACTTAACAAGGAGCCTTGAAAAGATCAAGCAGATCCCCAGGTAAACTGACTGCCTACTGGAACAAAACTCAGATTCTATTAGGGAGGACAACAAAATACACTCAACAAGGCAGCATTTATAAATGGATAGCATACAATAAAAAATTATAGAAAAATGTGGCCCGTAACCAGTAGAAACACTAGATTAGCTCAAAATGGACAGAGATAATAGATTTGGCCAACAAAGACTTATAAATAGCTATTATAAATATGTTCAAGGATTTCAAAGAAAATAGGAGCTTAATGAAGAAATATAGAATCTTTTTTTTCCAGTTTATTTTGAGAGAGGAGGGAGAGAGCACGATCCCACATGCAAGTGAGAGTAGGGAAGGGGGAGAGAGAGAGGGACAGAGAGAGAATCCCAAGCAGGCCCCGAGCTGTCAGTACAGAGCCTGACACAGGGCTCTATCTCACGAACTACAAGATCATGACCTGAGCTGAAATCAAAAGCCAGACACTTAAGCGACTGAGCCACCCAGGCGCCCCCAAATATAGAATCTTAATAGAGAAATGGAAACTATTTTTAAAAAATTCAAATGGGCTCAAATCTGATTAGATAACGCAGGATGAAAGATTAGTGAATTTAAAGACAGAGCAATAGAAAATATCAAGCAGAAATGTGGTGAGAAAAAAGGCAGGGATAAAAACCCAGAGCCTCAGGGACAATATCAAGTGGTCTAATATGCACGTACCTACAGCCCCAAAAGAAGATGAGAGAGAGATTAGGGCAGAAAAATATTTGGAGAAAAAATGACTGAAAAAATTTCCAAATTTGACGGAAAAATATAAACACGTAGATCCAAGAAGCTTAACGAACACTTAGGAGGACAAACATAAAAATGAATGAACTAGAAGGAAATACCAAATTCATGATGGTGGCTGCCCTCGGGGAGTCATAAAGGTTAAAAACAGAAGGGTTCAAAAAGCACTTGAATGCTCTCTGAAAAACATCTTTTTATTATTTTACTTTAAATTTTTTTATTTTAGAAATTGAGCGAGCAGGGGAGAGGGGCAGAGGGAGGTGGGGAGAGGGAGAAGGAGAGAGGGGGGAGAGGGAGAGGGAGACAGACTTAAGCAGGCTCCATGCTCAGAGTGAAGCCTGATATGGGGATTGATCCCTGACCCCGGGATCATGACCAAAATCAAGAGTTAGATACTCAACCGACTGAGTCACCAGGGGCCCCCGAACACCTTTTTAAATTACAAAAAAATTTGAGGAAAGTATGACAGAATGTTAACAGCTGTCAATTCAGGGTGATGATTATAGAAGTACTCGATAGTATTTTTATTCTTTTATATTTTTATACTTTTCAAAGTAAAATAAAATGATCTTTCTCCAACAGTACACCTTTGATGCATATTCAGACTTTTTTCATAAACGGTTTCACGAGCTCAGAAAAGGTTAGAGTCCAAAGGGATTAACTACGGTGATCTCCCCTCTCTGATTCCAGGTGGCCTCCTCTGCCCAGTCTCCCATATGGTTCGGGGGCCTTAGGAGCTCCCAGTTTGAGATTTCCTCAAACAGAAGAGGTACGAGATACGAAGAGGTCCAAGGAGAGCCTATGACAACCTGAGAGTAAACCTTCTGATTTTTTCCACATCCACAATCCTGGAGCCTGTTTGGCTCTCATCTCCCCACGTATGCTGTTCATTTCTTCCTCCTCCCCAGTCCAAGTCTTCATCCCAAAGATTGCAACTGTTTCCTTATAGATTTCTCTCCCTGGACTTGGTTCTTCCAGTGCATTTTCCAACCAGCAGCCCAAGCAGGCCTCATAAACCCTCACCTCTGATCATAGTATCTGATCCTATCACTGTCTCCTGATGGTTCACTTGGTTAGGTATCTGACTCTTGATTTTGGCTCAGGTCATGATCTCACAGTTTGTGAGACTGAGCCTCATATATGGCTCTGTGCTGACAGTGTGGAGCCTGCTTGGGATTCTTTCTCTCTTTCTCTCTGCCCCTCCCTGGCTCACATTCTCTCTCAAAATAAACACCAGGGGTGCCTGGGTGGCTCAGTCGGTTAAGCGTTTGACCTCAACTCAGGTCTTCGGGCTCTGTGCTGACAGCTCAGAGTCTGAAGCCTGCTTCAGATGCTGTGTCTCCCTCTTTCTCTGCCTACCCCCCAACCTGGTCTCTTTATCTCTTAAAAATAAACATTAAAAAAATTTTAGGGGTGCCTGGGTGGCTCAGTTGGTTAAGTGTCTGACTTCAGCTCAGGTCATGATCTCACAGTTTGTGAGTTCGAGCCCCACGTCGGGCTCTGTGCTGACAGCTCGGAGCCTGGAGCCTGCTTCGGGTTCTGGGTCTCCCTCTCTCTCTGACCCCCCCCCCACTTGTGCTCCGTCTCTCAAAAATAAATAAAAAATGCACACAAAAAATTTTTTAAAACAGGGGTGCCTGGGTGGCTCAGTCAGTTAAGCATCTGACTTCGGCTCAGGTCATGATCTCATGGTTTGTGAGTTCAAGCCCCACATCAGGCTCTGTGCTGACAGAGCCTGGAGCCTGCTTCAGATTCTGTGTCTCCCTCTCTCTGCCCCTCCCCGACTCATGCTCTGTCTCTCTTAATAAACATTAAAAATAAATGAAAAAAAAAGATAAAAGAATTTTTAAACAAAATCCAAGATCCTTCCTATTATATACACAGCCCTGTGGCCCTTCTGTTCCTCCAGCCCTCTGCATTCTCCCCACACCCGGTCTTCACATAGCATCTTCCCTCAACCTGGACTACTCTTCTTCCAACTCTGAGCTTGGCTCACTTTCACTCAAGCTTGGAGTCTCAGCTGAAATGTCCCTTCTTCAGAGAGGCCCTCCTCGACCCCTAAAACCTAAACCAGACCCCTTCTCAGGTTTGTAATCTGTGTATTCTTTTCTTTTGAGAGATCCGCATGACAGTTTCTAATCAGAATTTTGTGTGTGTGGCCGTTTACTTATGACTTCTCTTTCCACACTAGCGGTTAAGCTCTATGAACGCAAGGCCTGTGTCCCCAGAGTCTCGTGTGACACCTGACCGGGAGCAGAAGCCCACCATCTGCTGGCTGAGGGCACTGGTACTGTCTTCCATGCTGGGCTGTAGCTGGTCTCAGGCTGGACCCTCCCTCCGTTGCCAAGGGCCAGATCCATGGCTGTCCCAACGCCCTCTGGGCAGCTACTGGCCATAATTCTCCCCTAAAACGCCTCACCTGGCAGACGGAAGCCTCCTGGGCTGGTTTTCCCAGCATGATGGGAGCCTTGGGGTGCTTTGTAAAAACCACATTTATATTTTACAGGAGAGGGAATTTTTCTTTCTGAAACCTGGTGACCAGTAAAAAGCAACTTTCTGTAATTTGGGATGAAAATATTTATGGCACCCAGCAGAGCAGAAAACACCTCTGGTTTTAAGTCAAAAATATGACATACCAAAAGCAGAGGAGTTTCAGAAAAGGTCAAAGATATAGCTGATCATGAAAATGCTGTGGGCTTCGGCAACTTTTCACCACCCACTTGGGGCTCTCAGCTTCCTCCTCCCTGCCCAGGCAAATGGGAGGACTGACTCAGTGAGCTACTCGGAGCACCAGCCTCAGGGCCCGGGCCGGAGCAGCCCTCCGTGAGCGCCTGCTATCCTTCCTCTTCAGCAGCGCAGACTCTCATTTCTGCTCCTCGGACATCATCCCCGGCCGGGGACAGTTCGCTTCTTTGCTCGCTGGCCCACCGCCTGCCCCTGCAACCCCCAGACTTCCCAGTCACGCGAACTGACAGATTCCCTTTGAGGCTTACGCTAGATTGAGTTCTGTCACTGACAACGCCAGGAATCTAGACTTGTAGGGTCCCTGGCACTGGACACGCCCATCTCTACCTCCCCTGCGTTAACCTTCGCCGTCCCCTTATATCCTGACACTACTCTCTCTAGGGTCACCTGGAGCAAAGCCCACAATTGTAGTTGCCACCCGGACTGGACCGCATCCTCTCACACCGTTGACTCGGTTCTGTTTGACAATCTTGCCTCTTGATTTTCCTCCTCCCATGTCCGGCCACCCTCCTCAGCCTCCATGTCCCTGCCCCCATGCCACCAGGTCCCCCAGACCCCAAAACTGACCCTGTGCTGGTGCAGGGCCAGCCTCCCCCTTTGGCAGTCTCAGCACACCTGGGCTCTCAACACTGAGAACACGTGCAGATCAGTCTCATGTGCAAATCAGCCTCCAGCATGATGTGTGGTATCCTGCCAGGTCATCTGTTTGCTGTGACCTGAACTGAATCCATTTATCTTCCCTGCTCCCCATCCACTACTCCTTCCATGTTCCCCTAAGGCATGGCATCATACCCACCCTGCTGCCCAAGCCAAGAGCCAAAGATCATCTTGGGCTCCTCTCTCCCCCTTAAGCCTTGGCAATCTGACCTCCTAAAAATGGCTCACGCCCCTTTTTCTTCTCCCTCTTCCCCTTTCCAACTGCCATCACCTCTTGCCTAGACACCTGCACTGGCCTCCTTGCTCACTTGGCCTTCTGCCTGGTCCTTTCTCTACACAGCGGTGGCCAGGGTCCCCCTTCTGTGGCGACAACCTGGCTGTGTCCCTAGCCTCACCTGCCTCCTCCCCCATGACCTTTAGTCCTCCACCCTACCTCCTGCCAACCACTGCCTTCAGAACAAAGGCACAAAGCTCTCTTGGTCTCCGCAGGTCCCCTGCCTCCGCCATACCCCAGCTGCACCCAATGTCTTGTGGTTCTAGAATAAACCTCTCTCTCTTGCTCTAGAACTCCACATGCCTGCGCCCGCTATCTGAATTATCTTTTGCCTGTCGCACACGATTTTACAGATGTGTCTAGACTGTACCACCCCAGGGAGGTCTTCCTTAGCTGCCACGTGCTGGGTGAGTGTCCCTCCTCTGTTTCCATGTCTTACCATTTGCTAACTTGTGCTGTGCCATCTCAGTATCGTCTGTGTCCTGCCCTGGTCTGCAAACTCTGGGAGGGCAGACTCTTCCCCACTCTCACAGGGAGGGGTATGAAAACTATTTAATAAACGAATTAACAGCAAACCACAGGAGCTACCTCCTCAAAGGTAAATGTATCGCCTACTTATTTTCTACACATGTCAAGTATCATACCAAAAAGATTGCTACCTGGGGGAGGGAGGAGAAATGAGAAAAACAGACCTAGAAGAGACAGAGAAAAAAAATGTTCTTGTGAACATTTAGTTTTACAGGTGTTGAAGCTGCCATCTATAGGAGGGGGAGTCCCTATTTCACGGTCATCCAACAATCACAGAAAAAGGCACTTAAAAAAAAAAAAGAAATTCAGGGGATTCCCAATGTCCCTTAAGTCCCCATTTCCCTGCTTCCTCCCAGAGTCTACTTTGGGGACCTGATTTGCATATTATTCAACATCTCCTGCCCCCAAACTCCAATAAGACACAATAGCAGTGACATCTACTATTATGTTGTTTTATTATATTAATATACCACTAAAGTTCCTTAAATGAGCTACTGAATTTTATTCCTAGCAACCCTCTGAGGTTAAGACCATCATTTTGGGTCTTAGTGAAGAAGGTGGCTTGTCCCAAGTCACAACTTAGGAAATGGCAGGGCCACGATCTGCCCCTGGGCTGTTACGACTCGGAGCCCTTGTTTTAGAACACACGGCTGAGAAAAAGGCAGGCAGCCAATGACTGGAGATCTGCCTTCTAGGACCGTGTAGTGGGGTTGAACAGTGGCTGCCCCCGAATTCCTGTCCACCTGGAACCTCAGAACATAACCTTACTTGGACTATGGGTCTTTGCAGGTTTAACTAGTGAAGGGGCTTGAGATGAAATCATCCAGAATTTAGGGTGGGCCCTGATGTCCTTACAAGAGGAGGAGGGGCCGTGTGAGGGTGGAGGCAGAGACCAGAGGGCTGCATCTACCAGCCAAGGATGCCAGACAGCCAGCAACCACCAGCAGCTGGGAGAAAGGCATGGAACAGATGCTCCCTCAACGCTTCCTGAAGGAACCGACCCTGCCAACACCTTGATTTTAGACTCGGAGCCTTCAGAATGGAGAGAAGGCGTCTCTGCTGCGTTAAGCCACCCAGTGTGTGGTTATCATCACGGCAGATCCAGGAAGCTAATGCAGAGCCTGTGCCCGAACCAGCCTACGACGGGTGGCCACCGACGGTGTGCCCCCTCCCCGTATCTTGTGGGCCACACCCCAACCCCGGACTCCAAGGAGAAAGCGGGAGAAAGCGGGCTCCTTCAGAGGTCACAAACCACTTGGAAAAGCCTGTTTCTGCAGCCAGTCCTGGCAGCAGCGGCTTCCTTTTGCTCACAGCTTACAGGCCACCTCCACCCCCTTCGGCTCTTCATGCTTGTCACAATCCTGGGAGGGAGGCAGGGCAGGGAGGGGCAGGCTCTCCAATCCACAGAAGGGGAAACTGAGGTGCAGGGAGGAGAGGCCAACTGCTCAGAGTCGCATGGCATGGCAGGATGACAGAGGCAAGGGACGGGGGCATGTAAACGGATACGCCCTTCTCAGGAGGGCAGCGGGACAGTTCCTTTCATCTTTCGAAAAGATGTTTGAGCGGCTCCAATATGCCAGGCATGGGAGCGAAGGAGGGGATCAGCCTTAACCAGTTTCTGTCAAAATTGAAAATGTCCCTATCCTTTGACATGACAAGGGACTCGCACATAAGCACATGGATGCTTCCTAAAGTCCTGCTACAACAGCCCAAACCTGGAAATGACCTCAAAGTCCATCATTAAACACGCTATGGGAGACCCACACTAGACAATACTAGGCAGCTGTTAAGAAGGCAGCAAGCCCGTGTACCTGTAGGCGCTGACACAGAAAGGTGTTCTTGGTCTATATGAAATCTAGGTGAAAAGCAGCACGTTGTGGACCAGATTGTATCACATAATGCCACCTTTGTTAAAAACAGACAAAATCAATACCCCAAACTAAATGGTTCCCTCTGGGAAAGGAGTTCAATTGGGTTGGAGGGTGAAAAGAAACTTTCAAATTTTATTCTATTAGATTTAATCATAAGAAATAGCCATTCTTGGAGGGAGATCCCGCCTACAGAGAATTGAGTAGTGAATGAAGTATTGAGGGTAAGGGGGGGGGGGAAGGAGGATGAAAACACACACACACTCACTCACTCACTCACTCACTCACTCACTCACTCACTCACTCACTCACTCACTACTGAAATCCCTGAATAAGAAAATCAAAACAGATGCCTGGGTGGCTCAGCTTGTTGAATGACTGACTCTTGATTTAGGCTCAGGTCCTGATCCCAGGTGGTGGGGTAGAGCTCTGCTTCAAGCTCCATGTTGAGCGTGGAGCCTGCTTAAGATGGTCTGTCTGTCTGTCTCTCCCTCCCTCCCCCCACCCCTTCTCTCCTACTCACTCTTAAAAAAAAAAAAAAAAAAAAGAATGGAACAAATACCTAAAAACAAACAGTGACTGATAAAGCCGGCAAAATGAACTCAAGTCTACCAGCTTTGCTCCTTATAAAACAAGGGGAAAATATGGCAGAAAAAGTGGATTTGTTTTAAAGCAACAAAATGATGATTTTCTAAGAGGTAGAAATCAGGTTCTGAGATGCTGTCTTCCCTCCCTTAGCAGATGGGGAAACTGAGGCCCTGCAACAAGGCAAATGCTACCAGTCAACGGATAGTCCCGGACAGGTACCCGGGTCTCTGGTTTTCGGGTCCAGGACACGGAAAACACACTCAGGGAAGATCAGAGAAGTTGTCCCCAGTGCCTACCTTCCTTCCCCCACCCCCAGGGCCCACGCGGCACTAGGCCCTCTGCCACCACCGTGGCCCCACCTCTACCTCTCACGTGGAGGCTACGGCAGCTCTTCACTACTCTCTGGCACTCTATCCGGCCAGACAGCACTTCTCAGAACATAGTCCCGTCACTCTCTGTGCAGAACAGGCTTGAGGCTGCTGTTCTCAGAAAAGGCCTGCTTGGTCCTTGGCTGGCATCTGGAGGGTTCCACCATTTACTGGTAAGAAGAGCTCAGTGGGCCCAGAACGGTGTATACACAATTCAGTTTATGTTGAACACTTCCTTTCCTTCAGGGAGCCTGGAATTTTCTAAGTGCTGTACAGAAGGTACCTCCTTGACCAGCCCCCAGCGGCAACCTTGAGCCCCGAGTCTCTAACAGGCTTCCCAGTGGACACGTCACTTCGCGGTGTCCCCACCGGAGGAACTGAGTCCTCTGTTAGAGACCGTCAGCCACCATGAGGGCCCTCCACGCTTGGCAGCTGGCAGTTCCCCACTGAACATACCTGGATGGTGGAATGAATCCCTGGAGCAAACCTCTCCTCTGGCGGGAGGGAGGCGGGAGGGCCTCCAGGCGCACGGTCACCTACCCCAGGGCCGCGCCCCCAGCCCCTGGGGATTGGTGTTCTGAGGAATGCCTATTTTTAAAATCAGGGAAGTCTTTAAATAAGCGTGGCAGCTTTTCCTTCTCTAGGGTGGGGAGGAAGTCTGAGGTTGGCAAAAACAACCACCACTGATGGCTGACCGGCTTGCGGGGGCTGCTGCTTATGGGCCAACAAGCCCGACCGGTGGCCCACGTCCCCCCAGAAATGCTGCAACACTTCTCTCCTTTTCCTGTGGAGTCAGGATCCCTCCCGTCTTGACAGAGTGGTCCGCCAACCTGGCAAGATGAGGGTGAGGCTGGGTGGAGATGATGCGGGCAATAACATCCCGTAGCAGGAGCCACAGTGAGCGTCAACTACCTCCCAGGCACCTGCCATTTCTGAGCTCCGTACAAAGTCCTCTAATAACACATTGCAACAGCCTCGTGAAGTGGGGAGTGGAGACATCTCCGTCTACAGGCGAGGAAACTGGGAACGGAGAGGCCAACAACTTTTCCCAGGTCACACGGCCAGTGAGAGTGAGACGCAGGCTGCCTGGCCCAGAGCCCCTTCCTCTTGCACAACCTCCTTGAACGCCGCCCTGGACCAGGCTCACAGCTGTGAGGAGCTCAGGGCCGTGCAGGGAGCTCAGCCGAGTGTTACTCAGTGAGAAAAATACACTTTACATGCTGCCTTTTAGTACACTCTGACATACATACACGTGTTCCATAACCAACACTCAAGTTTCTAAGTGCGAGAACTCTTGTATTTTCCGTTTTATTCTAGTTCATTGCTTAAATGACCGATTGCAGGAGTCACCAACGGGTTGAGTTTTAAAGATGCAGATATGGGAGGACGTGCCCAGTCTATTTCCCAGGGGTAAGGAAACGAGGATTGCCAGAGAGGAGACAGTCCCGTCTAAAGTGTGTGATGTCAGCCATGTTCACTGGGAAGCAGAAGTCAGGTTGTTTACAAAAACATAAGAAAATGAAAGCATAGAAAGAAGACAAACAAACCGTTTTTCAGCCAGAAATTAAGACCTATCACCAATGTGAGACCGAGGCATCCAGGGAATTTCCGGCTCCAACATCTTAGCAATGCTTTGGCCCTGGAACAGAGCACGCTCTACCCCGCCTCACTGTGGAGTAGCCCATGGAGAGAGGCCCTACCCCGCCACAGTCTAACCAGTGGCTCTCAGCCCTGGCTGCACTTTGGAACCACCTGGAAGCTTTAAAAACCAAAACCAAAAGACCAAAAAACCCAATACCTGGGTCTCAGGCCCCAAGATTGTGATTGGTCTGGGGGTGGCCTGGGTTGGGATCTCCCATCTGCAGCCAAAGTTGAGAACGTGCACCATAAATAAACCTGGCGCCTCCAGCTCATGAGAAATGAGCAAAGGGCTATAGTGATTTCTAAGCACCCTGGCTCCCAGGTGCCCCGTGTAGCTGGCGACACACAATCCCCTGAGAGGAAGAGGAAGTCAGCTGCTGGTTGAAAATCCAGCTCGTCTTCATGACCCAGGGAACAGCTCCCATGGGTTGAGTCTGGGCGGCCCTGCTCAGTGCTTCTCACGCACGAGCTTCTTTGAGCCCCACCACTGTAGACGGAGTGTTTCCGTTCCCATTTCACAGAAGAGGAACTCTGAGTCGCAGGGTGGTGGCAAGGGGCAGAGTCCACGGCCCCTCTCTCTGAACCAGGGCTAAAAACCCCCGCCAGTTTCTCCTGCAACACCATCATCTTCCCCTCAAACACTAGGGCAGCCGGACAATAAAGAGCTGCTAAAAGCATTTCTAGGACAACATTTTTTTTTAAAAACACAGTTGAGGCGTGGGTTAAATGGGTGACAGGCATTAAGGAGGGCACTTGGGATGAGCACTGGGTGTCTCACTGGGACGAATCACTGGGTTCTACTCCTGAGGCCAAGACTACACTGTATGTTAACTAACTTGAAAATTAAAACAAAACAAAAAAAACCCCACAACTGAGGTGCCTGGGTGGCTCAGTCAGTTAAGTGTCCAACTTCAACTGAAGTCATGATCTCATGGTTTGTGGGTTCGAACCCCACATTGGGCTCTGTGCTGACAGTGCGGAGCCTGCTTGGGATTCTCCCTCTCTTCCCTCTCTTCCCCTCCCCCCCTTCTCTCTCAAAATAAACAAACTCAAGAAAGAAAAACAAACCCACACAATTAACTGCACAAGGATAAATTACTAAAAGGAACTTGTTCTCTGAATCAATAGAGGCTCAGGTGCTACAAGTGATCCTGGCCCAATCTTCTCCAGCTCCAGCCCTTGTACTGGCCTCTGTGGCATGACAAAAAGGCTCCTGTGTCCCCCCTCTCAGGGGTCATTCCCCCCCCCCCAACAACTGTTGTCATCGCCCTCCCCCCAGCATATCTCCTTGGTTCCTCATCTCTATTCTGTGCTTCTGTGCCTTAGACCCTCACCCCACCAGCTCCCTGGTTTCATTCAGACTCCCCTGGACACTCCCCACCCCCACTTTACCTGCTGTCATTCACCCCAACGAACAGACCTTTATTCTAGATCTATTTCTTTCAGCATTGTGACGACATGAGCAAAAGGAAGTAAATTCATGATACTCCTAATACAACAGACTTATCATCCACCTAAGGTCTCTTTTACAATTGTAATCAAAGACCACACACAATCTCATATGTTATTTTTCCCACTAGATTTTTGGTCCCCCAACCCCCCCCCCCCCTTTTTTTTTAAAGAGAGTGAGCGAGTGTGTGCAGGGCAGAGAAAGAGACAGACAAAAGAGAATCTTAAGAAGGTACCACACCCAGCTAAAGCCTGACGCGGGGCTAGATCCCACAACTGTAAGATCGTGCGTGACCTGAGCTGAAATCAAGAGCCAGTGGCTTAACTGACTGAGCCACCCGGGCGCCGCAGATGTATGTTTTAATGGCCAAGAAACTTCACCAAGAAGTTAATGCTCTCACTATTGCATTTACTGATTGCTCATTTTTAGCACCTTTATCACCAATTCAAAGGCCACATTTCCTCATATTTTGACACTCTTGAAATCTGAATGTCTCACAACTGACCAGTGTTAACATTATGCAACATAAGGTCACAGTAAATGGCAGTTTTATGTTGTGATCTATAAAATAACGGCGCATCTATAATCAATGGCACCTCATGTGACAAGAAATACGGTGCTGTCAGTCAGTTTTCTTTTCATGGGTTATCTCAAGTGAGACGCCCACGTTTGATTAGGAACATTTTCATGATGCTCAACACACGCTATCGAATTTTGTCCAGAACATGGGCTGGTTCCACTGCAAAATAACCAGCATCGAGCATTTCCACATGCTCTTTTGGTTTGCCCGATTTAATACGTAACTACAAATGAAGGAAAGTATGAATGGCTTCCATGTGCAATAACTGGAGCTCCTGGAGTTTCTATCAGGTGCCAGATACTAGGTATCCAGCACCTTATGAGGAACGGTCATAACTCTCTGTGGTGGTGACTGTCAACCCCACTCATGACCGTGGACACAGAGGCTCAGGGTGGCTTGGAAGCTGGTCACACGGCCCACAAGGGGCAGATGTAGCACTGGAACCCAGGCTGTCCGGCCCTGAGCTGCTCTCCCTGGGGCTGACCCGCTGGAGCCACGGAGCAACCCAAGGCTGGCTTGCACAGGGGGGGAAGCTAGCGCCTCCCAGACCGGAAGGTAATCTGCTCCAGAACTAGGGTTCTCCACGGTCAAAGTGCAGATTCCTCAGCCGGGCACACAGGGACCTTCACCATCACCTCACCCCTCAACTCCCCTCTGCTCTGTAGAACTTTACATGAGCCTGCCTCCAGGCCTTTCTCCATGCTGTTCCCTCTGCTGGAAATGCCCTTCTCTTGGATCCCGCAAGTTCAAATCCCAAGGCCCAGCTCAAAGGTTGCCTTTTCTGCAGAACCCTCCATGACCCTCCAAAGGAAAGGGGTCTTCCTCCTCTGAACATGAGCCCCACGTTCCGTGTCATCCTCCCCAGATTCTGGGCACCGAACTCGTAAATCCCTCCCAACTGCTCGCTTCTCTCCAGTGCCAGCACCTCGCTCCCTGCTCCCCTGCAGGAGGGCTCCCACCTTGCTTGCCCCCCATGTGCTTTCTGGCATTTCCACCCATCTCCACAGGACACCAGAGAGGCTTTTCGAAGTCCAGTCCTGATCGGGGGCTGCCCTGCCTATCAGTGGCCTGCCCACTGTTCCTAGCACCACCACCAGAACCTTCAGTGTCCCCTGGGCCCTGCCTGGCCTTGTCTCTTCAGATTGAGCACGTCCTGGCCCCCCACCACGCTGCCCTACCCTGGCCATCCGCCTTCTGGCCGTGGCATAGGTCGCTTCCTCTGCCAAGACTCACAGTCTTCATCCTCTACCTGGTTTCCTCCTCAGGCCCCACAGGTGTCAGGTCGGGGAGCCCTCTGATCTGATCAGAAGGTCTGAAGGTCTCAGTGGCCCTTGTGAGGGGCCCACATTAACCATGGCTTCTCCTTTACTGCTCACCCCACGTGCACCTTCACACATTCAGTTTTGTGACTTGAGACCGGTCTCGCAGCTAGAGAGGAAGTCACCGGCAGGCAGAGACCAATGCCTTCAGTTTGGTAGCTATGGCCTGAGAGCTGTAGTTGGTTCCAGGACATGGCTGGTGTTGATATAAACATTTGTGGCTGAATGAATGAATGAGGGTGCTGCCCCTGTGCTCCCCACTCCCGGCTCCCTTCCTGCCAGGGGTGAGCTCTTCCTTGGGCTCTTCCTTCTGGAGACCTAACCTGTCTTTGGGCTAGACTGTGTCTGAAAAGCAGACAGGGCACAATCACTAGTCAGTAATCAGGACATGGAAGCCAGGCAGCGTGGGTTTGAACCCCTTGCCAGCTGTGTGACCTTGAGCAAATTGCTAAACCTTGCTGGGCTTCAATTTCCCTACCTGGAAGATAAGGGAAAGAATAGTACTTAGCGCACAGGGCCGTTGTGAGCATTAAATAATCAAATACACAGAAAGCCCTTAGCACATGCCTGGCACAGCAGCGAGTGCTCCAGAGACATTGCTTGTGTTATTATTACAACTTCTGCACCTTAGTTCATTAATTCAAAGACAAACTTGTCCCCAGATTCTTCCCCAGATTTCAACATTTCTGAAATCAGAGTTGGTGGCATCCAACTGGCCATTTACCCCACCACACTGTTAACAGACCTAAAATCCGAAGGACTCTTACAGTTAAAGGGGTCATCAATTTGATGAGATACAGGATGCTCATCATTATCATCCCATGGCCCTGCTTCTTGGACCCCGCCCTCCTCACCCTGCTGCCACCCTGAGCTTCTAACACTGCCCTGATGGCTCTACCTGGCCAGACCCCCCAGAACCTCCTAGTGAACAGGTGAAACGGAAGCCAACGTTTCCCTTCTGCCTTGTCCTCACTATTCACAACTGATGTCCCCTCAAACCCAACAAACCTGCATCCAGATGTCAAGAACAGGGTTTAACGGCTCTGCTTGGGATGGTCTCATGCCACAGGAAGCAAAGCATTCTCTCTGGAGAGAGGCCAGGGTAAAATCCTACTTTGGCCACTTCCTACCTGTGTGATCTCGTCCAAGTGTCTTTATCTGTAAAATGGTAAAATGGGCAGTAGGGAAAAGCCCCGTATGGGCTCAGTATCAGCCTAGCATTCTGAGACCACGGTCTCTTCAACTCCTCCCAACCTTCAGGAACAAGGGTAATTTTAGCTCCCTTTTCCAGATAAGGACACAGAGACTCAGGGAGGTGAAAGTCTTGGCCTATGACACATGGTTATTAAAATGCAGAGGTGAGGGGTGTCTGGGTGGCTCAGTCGGTTAAGCGTCTGACTTCAGATCAGGTCACGATCTCACAGTTCGTGAGTTTGAGCCCCGTGTCGGGCTCTGTGCCAACAGTGTGCATCCTGCTTGAGATCCTTCTCTCTTCTCTCTCTCTCTCTGCCCCTCCCCTGCTTGCACACATGCGCTCTCTCAAAAACAAAGAAACATTTTAAAAAATGCAGAGGTGGTGTTTGAATGGTCTGATTCAGGTTATTAGGCCATCTTGAGGTTTGTGACTTCCTGCTACAGTTTTCACCTTTGTGACGAAACACTTTGGTAAGGCAGAAACACCCCAAACAGGTGTTTTCCTTTTATCTTGTTTGTAACACCAAGCAGAACTGTCTTCAATGCCAGGAAGTCCTTTAATGCTGCTGGTCTGCCAGAATTAATTTACCTTTTCATCCCAGGTGGCCATTTTCCTGTCCTCTCTGGATCTGGAAAGTAAGAAAACATTTGTCTGGATCTGACATTCTGCTCTCCTTTATCTTAGTATGTGCTTTGCAACACTTTGTTACAAATTATTTTTAACTTGCTTACGTTAACAGCCTCTGAAAATAGCATAAAGCTCAAAGTGTATGTGGAAGGATGCACATCCTTGGCATATACCCAAAGGAATTGAAAACAGGCACTCAAACAAATACATGTACACAGTCACTGCCAAAAGGTGGAAATAACTCAAGTATCCATTAAGGGATGAACGGATCTATCAAAGATGTCATATCCATACAATGGAATGTTATCCAGTCATAAAAAGAAATCAAGTACTGATCCATGCTACAGCATGAGTGATTTATACTAAATCAAATAAACCACACACAAAACATCACACATTACATGATTCCACTGATCTGTAATACCCAGAACACGCAAATCCACAGAGACAGAAAGATTGGTGGCTGCCGGGGAGTAGGGTGATGGGGGGCAGAGGGTGACTGTTTAGGGTGCAGGGTTTCTTTTTGATTTGATGAAAATGTTCTGGAACTGGATAGAGGTGACAGTTGCATGATATTGGGAATGCACTAAATGTCATGGGATCCTTTGCTAAATGTTCACCAAATCGTAAAATGGTTAATTTCATGTTATGTGACTTTCACTTCAGTTTACACTTAAAAAAAAAAAAAAAAAGACACACAGACATACACTCCAGTGCTGGGAATGCCTTGGAAAGCAACAAAGTATCTATATGTCCACCAATGAGGTTCTGGTTAAGTCAGTTACTACATCTGAGCAGTGGCAAATGCTAGTGTTGTTAAAATCTTAATATGCAGATAAGGAAAGAGGTGAATAATACAGTAAGATAAAAAAAAAAATTCAGGGGAGTCTGGGTGGCTCAGTTGGTTGAGCATTCAACTCTTAATCTCAGCTTGGGTCATGATCTCACCATTTGTGGGATGGAGCCCCGAGTGGTCTCTGCTCTGCCAGATTATCTCTCTCCCTCGCTCTCCTGCCCCTCTCGTACTCTCACGTGCACAAGTGTTCTCAAAATAAACATTGTTTAAAAATTCATATTACAGCATAGTGTATACAGTATGACTTCATCTACATGAAAAATTACATATGCATTTTTATTTTATTATTACTTATTCGAGAGAGAGAGAGCAAATGCAGGGGAGGAACAGAGAGAGAAAGGGAGACAAAATCCCAAGCAGGTTCTGTGCTGTCAGCGCAGAGCCCAATGCAGGGCTTGATCCCATGAACCATGAGATCATGGCCTGAGCTGAAATCAAGAGTCAGACACTTAACTGCCTGAGCCACCCAGGTGCCCCTACGCATGCATTTTAAAAAATACATCTGCAAGAATATAGCCAAACTCTTTACAGTGGTTATTGCTGGACAAAAAGGGAGTGTGGGTATTTTCCTTCTACTGACTTCTACAAGGTCTGAACTCTTACAGTGAGTTTGTGTTACTTCTTAAAATTTATTTCTGGGCATCTGGGTGGCTCAGGCAGTTAAGCTGACTTTTTGGCTCAGGTCATGATCTCATGGTTTGTTGAGTTCGAGCCCTATAGTGGGCTCTGTGCTGGAAGCACAGAGCCTGGAGCCTGCTTTGGATTTGGGGTCTCCTCCTCTCTCTGCTCCTCCCCCCCCCCCCCCTCACGTGCACTCTCTCTCAAAATGAAGCAAACATTGGGGCGCCTGGGTGGCGCAGTCGGTTAAGCGTCCGACTTCAGCCAGGTCACGATCTCGCGGTCCGTGAGTTCGAGCCCCGCGTCGGGCTCTGGGCTGATGGCGCGGAGCCTGGAGCCTGTTTCCGATTCTGTGTCTCCCTCTCTCTCTGCCCCTCCCCCCTTCATGCTCTGTCTCTCTTTGTCTCAAAAATAAATAAACGTTGAAAAAAAAATGAAACAAACATTAAAAATTTTTATTTTTGGGGCGCCTGGGTGGCGCAGTCGGTTAAGCGTCCGACTTCAGCCAGGTCACGATCTCGCGGTCCGGGAGTTCGAGCCCCGCGTCAGGCTCTGGGCTGATGGCTCAGAGCCTGGAGCCTGTTTCCCTCTGTGTCTCCCTCTCTCTCTGCCCCTCCCCCGTTCATGCTCTGTCTCTCTCTGTCCCAAAAATAAATAAACGTTGAAAAAAAAATTTTAAAAAAAATTTTATTTTTAATGTAGGTGACATATGCACATACTAAAGGGAAATAGGAACGCCTGGACAGCTCAGTCGGTTGAGCATCCAACTCTTGATTTCTTGGGATTCTCTCTCTCCCTCGCTCGCCCTCTCAAAATAAACTTTAAAAAGCAAAAGAACACAAAAAAAAATATATGACAAAAAAGCCTCCTTTCTACCCATTCTCCCCAGAAGCAGCCAGTTTTTTGTTTTTTTTTTTTTTTTTATATATTGTGGGGAGAGCGCAAGTAGGGGAGGGGCAGAGAGGGGGACAGAAGATCTGAAGCAGGTTCTGCGCTCACAGACTGAGCTGAAGTCAGACACTCAACTGACTAAACCATCCAGATGCCCCCAGAAGCAGCCACTCTTACCAGTCTCCTTTGCGGCCTTCAGTGGTGTTCTAGGCCTTCACCAACACACCCGTATTTACTCTTTTTTTAAAACTTAAACAAATGTGAGCCCACGCATACTGCGTGAATCTTGCTTGTTTCCGTTTAGGGTGTGGCAGGCTCAGTGATGACCCACCCCCAAAGATATACATGTCCTAATCCCCAGAACCTGTGAATATGTCACTTTACATGGCAAAAGGGACTTTGCAGATATGATTACATTAAGGATCCCAAGACGGGGATTATCCATATCCAGGGGGGTCCGATGTAATCAGAAGGGTCTTTATGAATAGAGTAGAGCAGGAGAATCAGACACAGAAGGACAGGTGAGTAGACTCAGAAGTTGGAGCCAGAGATTTGAGGATGTTATGCAACTGGCTTTGAAGATAGAGGGAAGGGATTGCAATCCAAGGAATGCAGACAGCCTCTAAAAGTTGCAAAGAAACAGATCCTCCTTTAGAGCCTCCAAAAGGAATGCGGCCCCACCAAGGCCTTGATTTGGACCCAATGGATTGATTTTGTACATCTGATGCCCTCAGCACTGCAAGGTAATAAATTTATGTTGTTTGAAGGCTCAAATGTGTGGTGACTTGTTACAGCAGCCATAGGAAAATAATACAGTGTTTCAGATTATCCTAGATCGATGTGTGCTAAATCAAGTGCACTCCTTGGAATGACAGCCCAAGACTTCCCTGTAGGAATGTATGTAGTCCCACTAGTGATCAGTGTTTAGATTATTTCCCCATCTTTTCCTGCCCCAATGTTCCAATAACACTGCACACTGTGTGATTTTATAATTGGGGGAAAAATGATCATTCTGAAAAAAAAGTATTCACATAGACTTAGAAAAAAAAGTTCTTCTCCTTAGTACCATGCTGGGGGCATAAGGGACTCTTGGAGAATTTCTTGCTGGTTGACTGACAGAACAGCTTCTGTAACCAGCAGAGTTCAGCTCAGTGTGTTCCTGTTCTAGCCCCTTGGGTCCCTCGACCTGCTCTCAGGAGATGGGCTGAAATGGAACCATTAGCACAAGCAAAGGTGAAGGGGGCAGTTAAGGCGCCTGGAGATTTCCTTCCTTCACAAGACAGGAAATAGAACCAGCACATATATAAAAAAAAAAAAAAAAATCCCAGGTTCACTAATTCAAGCAACAGAAAATTTCAACTTACTACAAACTGCCCATTAAAACAGACAAAAGTGATAAAACTCAATGCTTGTGGGGCTGTAGGGAAACTTGCACACATTGTCAGGCATAGTTTTTCCTCAACAGCCATCTGGTGATAAGTGGCAAGTGCCTTCAAAATAATCATACTCTTGACTTGAACACAACAGTTTGGGAACTATTATCTCAAAGAAATAATTTGATAGCAAAAAACATGTACAGTGTGGACAAGCTAAGCTGGATATGATGCCTAGAAGCTGGAAAGACCCCACAAGCCCCGCTTTTGAGAAAAGCCGAGAAAGGCTATGGGCTGACAGAAGCAATGACAACTCTGGGGTGTCATGTCGAAATACAGAAAGAATTCTGTTAAGTAATGAGAAGTAGAACCCTGAATGGTTGCACACACTTGCTTGCAATTGTACAATATAATTGGAACATTCACTATGTGCCAAGCGCTGTGCTGAGTTCCGGGGAATCCAAAGCCAAGAAGATAAAGGCCATGGCCCTGACAGACTGATACTTCAGCTGGATGGACAAGGAACCAGGGAAACACATAAGCAAGGTAACACCACCCAAGACTAAGCATGCGAAGAAGGAAAAACAGTAATGCAAGAAGGGACCAGGCCAGCGTGGCTCCTGCAGGTGGAATAGTGGGGGAAGACTTGAGTAGGAGACTTGCATAGTGGTCCCTGAATTGCAGAGAGGTTAAGTCACAAGAAGATGGCTGGAAGACCATGTGCACAGGCCCTCAGAGGGCAAAAAAAAAAAAAACAACCCACAGACAAACCTTCAGCAAGTCCAAGGAAGAAAGAGGAGGTCAGTGTGGCTGCAGTAAGGGGGCGGTGGCAGGAGACAAGGGTCTGATCTCATAGAGGGCGTGGTAAACAACTCTGAACATTTGGGGGTCAAGAGTGGTGGCAGGGAGGCCAAGAGGAGGCGAACGATACGGGGATGCAGAGCAATGGCCGGATTCAGAACATGCCGAGAAGTAGAACCTGCTGCCGGCTTACATGCTGGAGAGGAGATGAAGACCAGGTTTTGGGGCAAGAACACTCTGGACTTCCTCCTTCACTCTAAACCAGGGATGGGGAGGGCTTGGGGGCTGCAGAACAACTCTGGAATTGTGCGAGCCTCAGCCCAAAGATTTTCAAAACCCTGCCCCTACTTCCCCCCAGGTACTCGGAGTGTGAGAAGTTACCACTGCCAGCTTTCGTCTTATCAGAAGCTTCCAGCCGATGTTGGGCCTTTCCAGAAACACTGCAGGTCTCAGGTGGCCCTGACTGACCTTAGGTTAAAGGTGTCCAGGACAGAGGAGTGCTTTCAGAGGGGCGGGTGAGGCTGGAGGGGGACACAGCTCGGTAGCAACCTTGGGCCAGAGGCTGGGCTAAGCTTTCATACCAACCATGTCACTTAACTCTCAGCGCTCCTGTGAGGGAAGTACCATGCTCAACCCCACGGAACGGTTGAGGGAACTGAGGCATGGAGAGGTGGAGTCCCATGGCGAAGCCTGCAGGAGCCCCTGCACTCAGCAGAGGCGCGGGGCTGGGGGGGTGGAGGGGTGGGGGGTAAAGGTCTCTGAGTTCCTGCAGGGGGCTGGCTGTACCTCCGTGTCCTGGAGTTTAACCTGTCCCCAGCCTACCCTTCTTGTTCCTCAGCACACCCTGCCCCAGGGGCGAGTGTTTCCAGTATTTCCAGGTGAAGGATTTGCTGCCCCGGAGGTTCCCTCATTTCAGCCTCCCCCTGGGGTCCCCAGTACTACGTTTACCACCCCTTCTCTCTCTGCAGTCTCCCTGGCGGGGCAGCGAGAGGCAAGGACGAGGAATAAAAGGATTTAGGGGTTCACACGGACCTGGGTGTGAGTTCTGGCTCTGCCTTTGGCAGGGTGGCTTGGCCCGAGTGTCCGTTTCTTCACCTGTGAGAGGGAGACAAGGAGGGTACTTACCTCACCTGTTGCTGCGCTCAGCGTGTGATGAATGAAGGCACCTGTCCCCACGTTAAGCACGCCCGTGCAAAAGGGCAGTTCTTATCAAGGCTCCCGTTTTTCAAGGGGAGGTAACTGAGGCCAAGAGGGACTTCCCTCCCATGTCGCGTGGCATACTGTCTCCTGCCCCACCCCCCACCTGACTCTAGTACCCTCCGGACAAGGGCTGGGGGAGGGGTCCCCCGGGGAATGACCGTCCGCCCCGGTAAACGCTAGAACCGAGGGCAACTGGGGGCGGGGTCCCAGGCAGGCTGGCGGGGGAGCGGCGACGGGGATGAGGGTCCGCTCCTCGGAGGGCGCCGGCTGGGAGGGCTCGGAATGGGGGCCGCGCGCCCCCGTCCCAGCGCCGGAGCACTTACCCTGCGCCCCTCCCGCCCGCGGCCACCGCAGCGACTGCGAGCTCTGCGCCCGCCGGGCCGCCCCGCCCGCCCCTTCCGACCCGCCCCTCCTCGCGACCCGCCCGCCCTCTCACCCCGTTCGCGTCTCGGTCCCTGGCTCCCGCCTGTGTCTCAGTCCCCTTGCCCTGGCCTGCCTGTCTCCCCTGTGGTCTCCGGCTTGTCCCCCACCCGGCCGCCTCCCGCCCCGCAGCCCCGAGCCTGGCCTGGGCCTCTCGCGGTCCCGCGGATGGACAAAGGTCCGCCCGTGGGAGCCAATCGCGAATCACGAGAATCCTGTCCCAGGCGAGCCTGAGGGAAGGGGTGGGAGGAGGGAACCACTTCCTTCCTCCTGCGGGATGGAGTGGGGGCGGAAACGCTCCCCTCCCCACCGCACACGCTCGGGGAAGCTGGGCCTGACTTCTGGCAGCACCCCTGCCCTCATTATTTGGGGGTGGCTCCGAGCGGCTTTGAGGGTCCCCTGCATTGCATCTGCCACGTAGGGGTTGGAGAGTGGGCAGAATGCCCTCAGGGGATGGCCAACCTTGAGGTGGTCGGGACACCCGTGGGGGGGGGGGGGCTGTGTCTGGCAGTGGCGAGGGGTCCTTGCTGGGGGCTGGTATTGGCAAGGAGGAGGGCGCCTTCCTGCCAGGAGGCTGAGCCCCTTGGCCAGGCTGACTCCTACTCACCTTCCCGCGCAGCTCCAACGTCTCTCCCGGCCCAGGGCTTCCCCAGCACTCTGCACGCACTTCATTCTGGCACTGCTCTGGAATGGGTTTCTGTTAGTTTCCGTCTTCCAAAAAAGACCACTTGCCCCAAACGCCTCTGGGCAGAGGCTCTCTCCCACGCACCTCCCTGCTTCTGGTTTAATTGGGGGTGGGAGGAGTCTCAATCCTGGGAGTTCTGGGAGTTTCCCATTGCAGCTGTAACAGGTTACCACAAACCCAGTGGCTTAAAACAACACGAATTTGTTATCTTAACAGCTGTGGAGGTCAGTGGTCCAAATGGTCTTAATAGGGCTACAATCAAGGTGTTGGGAGGGCTGTGTTTCTTTTGGAGGCTCTAGTGGGGAACTCATTCCTTGCCTTTTCCAGGTGGTGGCTTCACTTTGACCTGTGTTTTCGTCATCCCATCTCCTCTAGATCTGACCTTTCTCCTTCCCTCCTAAAAAGACCCTCTTGATTACATGGGGCTCATCCTCAACACCCTTGACTTAATCACACCCTTTCAACAGGTACTGTATTCACAGGTCTTGGGGCTTAAAATGGGGACATCTGGGGGGGGGGGGGGGGCTGTAATCCCCAGGGGTATTGTTTCCATTGGCTTCCACTGAGTCTGCTCTTCCCAATCCTGCCCCCAACCTCTTGCTGGATAGTAAGTAGGCTTTCTTAAAAACATCTCAGTCTGATCTGACTTCTCAGTCACATTTTTGTTGTTTCAACATTCCTATTCTGGTCCCTAAGCCATAGTCTGGTCCATTTTAAACTTCAACCTTCTTCTTTTTTTTTTTTTTTTTAAGTTTTTAAAACTTTTCTTTATTTTTTGAGAGACACAGAGATAGAGACAGCGAGAGAGAGAGAGAGAGAGAGAGAGAGAAAGAGAGAGAGAGAGAGAGAGAGAGAGAGAGAGAGAGAGAGAGGAAAAGGGGCAGAGAGAGAGGGAGACCCAGAATCCAAAGCAGGCTCCAGGCTCTTGTCAGCACAGAGCCCAACACGGGGCTCAAACTCACAGTGAGATCATGACCTGAACCGAAGTCGGACACTTAACCGACTGAGCCACCCAAGTGCCCCTCCCCTACCAGTGCCAGCTGGACAGAATGGAAAGGATGTGTGCACTAAACTGGTCTGTGCATTCACTCCCTCAGGGTCTGGGAAGGGAAGAGGTGGAGAGAACAGGTATCAGGTATCTCCCCACCTTACTGCCCACCTGGAAGCCGCAGTCCTCTTTCCATAGGCTTTAACAATTGGTCCTGCCTATAGTTACAAGCAAAGTGCAGACAGGTGGTGGCCTCAACAGGCCCTAGGAAGCCGAGGCTCAAACCTCGCCCCAGGCTTGATCTTCTGGCTGACCCCTGCTGGAGACATGTCTCATTATCCCTCCATCCCTCCCGTGTGCTGCCTCCTGGCCCAGCTCTGCAGGGGGCCTGGGGAAGCCCGCAGCTGCCAGCCTTACCTAGGCTCTGGAGACTGGGACCACCAGCGGGGACTTATTTCCATACCTGTTAGGAATCAGGATCCTGAGACAGCAGGTCGGCAAGTCTGGAGAATTTAGTAATGTTCTCAAGATTTCTGTCCACGGAAATGCCTCTATTACTCAATCTTCTCGGTTGGACAGGAAAAGATGTCAATTTTGTTACATCTTTATCCCCAGCTCAGAGTTTGGCACATAGTAGGTGCTCTACATTTCTGCTGCATAAATTAATAAGTGAATACTGAGCATAGTAAGATAAGGGTGCCCACCGTCAGTGCTTCTATTCAACATTGTACCGGGACCCCAGCTAATGCAGCGAGACAAGAGAGGAGACGAGAAGGACAAAGATTGAAAACCTCTGGTCTGCAATCTATGTGATTGTCTACCTAGAAAATCCAAGAGACTCAACAGAGTGGTGTTGGATGCCCACCGTGTGGCAGGCAGGCCCTTTCTAGACACTTAATATAAGATGAAGGAACAGCTTTGTCCTCGGAGAGCTCCCATTTGAGTTGGGGAGGCAAGAGTGGGGCACATTCCTCTATGCTCCAAAGGGTGTAAGAGGCTAGTATTCTAGGATGGGAAAAAATTACTTTATTTTCAATAACCTCTAACTGAAATTGAGCAATTTCCTTCCCTTATGAATATAGGTAACAGATCACACTTGTATTAGCAGTACCCACGATTTTGTCATCCATCGAGATCACAGATGTCTCCAAATCACAAGATAGTTATTGTAGACACCTTAAAATATAACTTACCCTTCACCACTACTGCAAAATTACTGAAGTAACTAAACCAGCTGTTAGTTCTCATAGTTTATTGTGTTAGCAAATAACTTCATATATTTATCACATTAAAAAAAATAATTCAATAGCTGCATTTCAAGACAATGGGTCTTTTGTAATGGAATGTATTCTATACTATGCATTTAAAGACATTGCCCTGAGGGGAGGACTCATGGCACAAAAAAGGACCAGGAACTCCAGCTTTAGAGGAAGGACTTGGCTTGGGCAACGCCAACACAGTTCTCTTGCACAAGGGAGTCCCTGCCCCACCTTCACATTTCATACCAAGCAGTAAGCCCAGCTTGCTCAAGTACGTGTCTGTCACTGTCTCTGGAGCTTTCTGGGTGTCTGCCTTTTGATGTTCATGGGGCATTCTGAGGAAGGTCAAAACACAGCCCCTGGGTCTGGGTCTGCTTGTGCCCTGGGCTGGCTGGCACTGGGCCGAGGCATTGGCCAGTTCCGGCTTTACCCAGTGGGAAGAGAGAGGGTTGGCTCGGCCGGTTTTGGTTCCTCCAGGCCAGTGTCTTCAGCTGCTGCAGTTGACCACTTCCCTTCCTAGGGCAAAACCCAGGTCCCGACTCCAGGAGAACGTGAGAAAACAGAAAGGAGGAGAGAAAGGTCCATGAGACCTCGGCAGGGGCCCTGTTTGGATTTCCCAGAGCTACGTCTGCGTCTGGGTCCAGAGGCTGTCTTGCCAGCAGATAGGATTCATCTATAGCAGTGACAGCCACACAAGTCTTGCATTCCTAGACACGATAATGTAGCTACATTATCAGGTCAGGGCTAGGGACCCCTGGGTGCCTCAGTCAGGTAAGTGTCCGACTCCTGATTTTGGCTCAGGTCATGATCTCGGGGTTCATGAAACAGCCCTGTGTTGGGCTCTGGGCTAACAGCATGGAGCCTGCTTGGGATTTTCTCTCTGTCTCTCTCTCTCTCCCCTTCTCCCCCGCTTGTGCTCTCTCTCTCTCTCAAAAAAATGTTGTTTTAAAAGGTCATAGCTAACTCTGATCCCCTTCTCTGATACTCGGTTCAAGCTTCTGCATCATACATAGTTGAGAATCATGTGGAGGAGTAGAAAGAGCATAGAAGTTGGCGTCAAAGAGACCTGGGTTTAAGTCCTGCCTCCATCCTTTCCCTTGATAGCCGTGTGATCTTTCATTAATTAAGGAAATAAGCTTCTGAGAGCCAACCACGTGCCAGGCACTGAGAACAGAGATGAACAAGACGGACAGGTCCCACCTCCTCTCATGGAACTCACTCTCCATAGGGATGCACACAAAGGCCCAATGATGGTTATGAAAGAAATGGCCAGGTGGTTATGGCAGAGAATTAGAGTGGTGGGGATAGAGGTGAGGTCCCACCAAGGTAGGGTGGTTGGGGAAGGCCTCTCTGTGGCATTGAAATTAATACTGAAAACTGAGGTGGAGCCAATCGTGAAGGGAGGGGAAAGCCTTCCTAGAAGTAGGAACAGTATGTGCAAAGGGCCTGAGGTGGGAAAGAGCTTGGCCTGGTGAGAAACCAAAAGGAGGCCAGAATTATCCAAACATGGTAGGAGGGAAAGAGAGTAGGTCAGAGAGGGGAGCAGAGGCCAATAGGAAGTGCTGGATTCATGTAAAGTGCAAGAAGCCATGGGAATTTTAAGCAGGGGAGGGACATAGTTTGATTTTTTTTTTAATTATTGTCAAATACACATAACAAAAACTTTACCACTTTAACCATTACAGAGTATACAATCAGGGGCATTTGCTCCATTCACAATGTTGTTCAACCTTTAGCACTGCTCAGTTCCAGAACTTTTCCGTTATCTTTTAAAAAAATTTTTTTTAACGTTTATTCATTTTTGAGACAGAGAGAGACACAGCATGAATGGGGGAAGGTCAGAGAGAGAGGGAGACACAGAATCTGAAACAGGCTCCAGGCTCTGAGCTGTCAGCACAGAGCCCGACGTGGGGCTCGAACTCACGGACCGCGAGATCGTGACCTGAGCCGAAGTCGGACGCCTAACTGACTGAGCCACCCAGGCGCCCCTCCATTATCCTAAAAGGGAGCCCTGTACCCATTAAGTGGTTGGTCTCCATTCGCAACTCCTCTCCAGCCCAAAGCACCCACTGACTTGCTTTCCATCCCTATAGATTTGCCTATTCTGGACATTTTTATACATGGAATCATACAATATGCAGCCTTTCATGACTGGCTTATTTCACTCAGCATGTTTTTGAGGCTCCTTCATGTTCAAGTATGTATCAGTATCTCGTTCCCGTTGTGGCTGAACATCCATTGTGTGGCTGCAGCCATATATATTTTTATTCTTTCACCCATTGATAGAGTTTGCTTTCACTGCGGTTAACTGGGGGTTGCTGGGTACGGAGTAGATCTTAGGGAAGGCAGGAGTGGGAGTGCAGGCCAGAGAATGGTTTGGATTAGTATGCTGGGAGTGGGAAAGGAAAAGCGGGTGTGGACTCGGGAGGTAGAGCAGATACGAGAAGTGTGTGGACTGGACGTGGAGGGGGAGGAAGACGCGTCAGAGTACCCTGTGGTGCCATCCCCGAGATGGAAAACCCTGAGAAGGGAGATCCCAGCTGTTTGTGATAATGTTTGGTTTGAATTGTCAAAGTGGAGGCGTCATGTGGGCAGTAGGATTTGAGTCTGGAACTCGGCAGAGAGTTTTGGGGTGTGATGTTGTGATAGAAGAAACAGACATTTTGGTCTTCATCCATGGCTCCGGGCCAGAGCTCCTAAAACCCTTGTAATATCCTAAGTGGTAAGAGCACAGGGAGCACCTTAGAATATTTGCGAGCTCCTAAGGATGGGGGGCCGGTTGCCAGGGGTTAGAACTTCCAGTCCCACCTCTACCACACCCCCCCGCCCCCATCCTCCCACCCCACCCAGCCCCAGGGGAGGGGAGAGGAGGTGGGGGCTGCCTTAGTCACCGGTAGCCAGTGACGGAACCGACGGAATCAACGGTGCCTGCATAATGGAATCTCTGTGAAAAACTCTAAGTGGAAGACAAGTCAGAGAGCTTCCTGGTTGGTGACCACGTGGAGGTGCTGGGAAGTTGGCGTCCCTGGAGGGGGCATGAAGTTCTCTATGCCACCCCCCAATACCTTGCCCTATGCATCGCTTCCGCCTGGCTGTTTGTAAGTTGGGTCCTTCTAGAATAAATCCTAAATTATAAGTAAACTATTTTCCTGAGCTCTGTGAACCATCCTAGCAAATTATCAAAACCGAGGAGGGGTCACGGGAACCTCTGATTTATAAGAGGGACATAGGTGACAACCTATGCGATTGGTGTCTGAAGTGGCGGGGGTGGGGGGTGGGGGTGGGGGTGGGGTCTTGTGGGACTGAGCACTTAAGCTGTGAGGTCTGTGCTAACTCCAGGCAGTTAGTGTCCAACTCCTGGGTGTGGAAAACCCACACATTCGTTGAAACAAAAGTATGGAATGTAGAGAAACACATGGAGTTTTTCTTTGAGAAGATCATCGGCGCATAGCTGGTCTTGAAAACCCTGGACCAGGCTGAGATCCTCCTCCTTCGTGGGGTGTAGACAAAGGGTCCAGGGCTGAGCTAGAGGTCAAGCAGGCGAGGAAGAGCCTACAGAGGGACCACAAAGAGTAAGCAGAGGTCAAAGGGAAAGACAACGGCATGTGGGTCCTGGAGGCCAGGGAGCCAGTGGTCCAGGAAGACAGAAGTGTGAGCGGGTCAGAAGCTGAGGGGAATGGGCTGGACAGGAAGGGACGGTGCGGAGGAGGGACGTGGAGGGGAGACACAGGAACCGCTCACGGGACAATGGCTGCTCATGAAAGGGAGCCAAGAGGTGGGACAACAGGGGGAGGGCTGGCAGGGCCCACACGCAGCCCCCAGCCTAGATGGTACCTGGAACGTAAGAACCTCAGACCGAGGCGTGCTGAGCATCCAGTCTCCGCTTCACGGAGAGGCCAGACCCTGACAGTTAACTACAAGGCCGCACAGCGGGTAAGCGGCAGAGCTGGAACAGGAAGCTGCTCCGTCCTGGCTTCTCAGTGGACTCCTTCCCTGCCTGCGGCAGGAGCAGTGGGTGCTGATGTTTGTGGGGCCAGTTCAACAGTTCTCTGGAATCTTTCCCGCCTATTGATGTCGGTGAGGCTTCATGTCGGGGACAGGCGGGCAGAGGACCCTGGAAGTATTTTCTGACGCTCACGTGGACGAGCAGAACCTCAAACTAAAGGATCCAGCAGCACAGCCTTGTTCCACCTGCTGGTTGCTCACGGCAACTACTCAACAATGCGGTTCAGCCTTCCTGGCCAGCTGGAGAAGGTTCGACCAGATGGGTCCCACATCGGCCCAGAGCAGAACTGGGATAGACTCTCCCCACCTTCTCCGCACCCGGGAGATTAGTCTAAACCCATCCCTCCTTGCCATTATGTTTCCGGAAAGGGCGTGTGGTGCCATGCCCTGGCCACCGAGACCCCGGGGGATTGTCTGAGGAAGTGTCCTCCTCCCAGGAGTGGCCTTCCCCTCGCCTTCCTCGTCAGGTCTGCAGCTCCTGCTCGAAGCCTGAGGGCAGGGCCAGGGGTGGAAAGCACCTGGGCTCCGATGCGGCTGCAGCCGAGTCACCGACCCCGTCCCCAGGGGCAGCCGTGTACAGATGCCCATTTTTGAGAGGTGACTCTTGTTTGGGGCAGCGTCTTTGTTCCTCACTTCCAGGAGCATACAGACCCCATTCATACTTGGGCATTTGTTGCTCAGGGGCCATTTTGCTTTCTCTTGGTAACAGCGTCCTCTTTCCGTTTGGGGAACGCAGTTACCCCCGCTGGGTCCAGTCCAGTGGGAGTGTTCACCAAGGCGTCCCTACCTTCTAGCTGAGAGGTGGGCACGTGACCCAGATGGAGCCAGTGGGAGACGCACAGGGAGACGGCGGCCAGTTGGCATCTGCTCACATCAGGGTGGGACGTGCGGCTGCTGGTGCCCGTCAGTGCCCCGCCTCGGTGTCGGCCGCCCCTGCCGTCCTGTGGGTGCCTGGCGGTCTCCCAGCAAGCTGCCGCAGTGAGCCTCAGCTGGTTTCCATTGCTTGCATCCAAGGAACCCAGGCCAGAGGGAGACAGACGGAAGACAAAGTCCCTGCCGTGAAGGTGCGTGGCCTTAGTGCAGGAGGCAGACTGTGAACAAGCCATTCAAATGTGAGGCAGAAGGGAGTGGACAGGAGTAACCACACTGGGAGAAAAGAGCAGCCACGCGCATCGAGGGAGCGCCTACTGCCCATCAGGCCCTGGGCCGGGCACGCCGAGCACATCCTCTCTCATTTAGTCTCCACGTCAGCCCCTGGGAGGCAGGGACCCTGGTGGGTTCAGGCGAGGTTCTGCTGTAGCAGAAGTCCCCGAATCACGAGTGGTTTAAACAAACCACAAGCTGTCTTCATGCCAAAGGCCGGGGGCATGAGTTCCAGGGCAGGTAGGGTGCCTCCGTTCCACAGAGCACTCCCAGGGCCTTCCTCCTGGTCAAAGATGGCAGCATCCGTGTTTCCAGCAGCAGGCCTGAGGAGGGTGTAGACCAGGAAGAGACAATTGATGCTCGCCAGGCTGTCTCTTCAGAGCAGCCTCTGAAACTGCTGTCCCCACCCCATGGGGAGCCCTTACTCCCAGGACACTTAGCTGCAAGAGAACACGGGAAATGTGGCTGTTATTCAGGGCACCGTGTGCCCAGCTAGAAAGTGTTTGATGGTTGAGGAAGTGCAGAGAGAACTCTGAGAAAATGCCAGGTACTATACAGATGAGACTGACAAGGCTCAGAGAATGAAGTCACTTGTTCAAGGTCACCCAGCTATGAAGTGGCAGGGCAGGACCTGAGCCCCCTGTCCACAGGGGAAGACGAGGAAGACCTCAAGGCCACAGGGCAGCTGGGGGAGGAGGCTTCTTGGGCAAAGTGAGATTTCAGCTGGGTCTCCTGGGTTAGGAAAAGGTGGAAGAAGGACACTGTGGGAGCTGAGGTCTAGAGGCATAACTATTTGGAAGAAAATTTCTCTTCTTGGGGTAGCCCCTTACAAATGCTCTCTGGCCATAGCCCGGATCATCTCCAGCAAGAGGGGGCTCACGCCTGTGAGAGCTCATTGTGTTTATGCATATTTCTCCTCAGAGCTCTCCTTCGGAGTGTGGTGGCCATCTCTAGTTTTTCCCTGCTCGGCATCTGTGTCCCTTCTCCTGGGAATGCCAGCTGTCCCCTAATTCCAGTCCAAGTGGCTCCAGAGTGGCTGACCCAACCAGGCCAGTGGGGCTCCACAGGAGCCTCCGGCGGGGACTCTTTGCCGACAGTTCTGCTGTTGGGACTGCCATTTGCAAGGACGGGTGAGCCTGGACCTGGGGGGCGTCATGTGGAGAAGGCCTGCTTGGGTGTTAGGCCAACACAGACAAGAGCAGAGGCATCTGATGGCTAAACGGGGGGCTGCATCCTGCTGTGCTCCGAGCTACCCTGCACCTGTGAGTTTCCACAAGCCAATAAATTCCCTTTTTGCCGCAGCCAGTTTGATTGGTGTTCCTGTCACTGTCACTGAAGAATGCCAACTAACAGAGGTAGAGATGTCAGGCCTTTTTTGTTTTGTTCGCTTATTTATTTTGAGAGAAAGAGAGAGAGAGGGAGGGAGGGAGGGAGAGAGAGAGAGAGAGAGAGAGAGAGAGAGAGAGAGAGAGAATATCCCAAGCAGGCTCCGTGCTGCCGGTGCAAAGCCCAACGTGGGGGTCTTGATCTCATGAACCATGAGGTCATGCCCTGAGCCGAAATCAAGAGTCAGACACTTAACCGACTAAGCCACCCAGACGCCCCAGGCCTCTTTTTATCGCCACCCGGGCAGGGGGGTTGGAGAGTATCTGTGTGTTTCATTACAGTGGGGGGCCTGGTGCAATGTGAATGCCAAGACGAACCCGGTGTCTGCACCGCCCTGATACCGAACTCCGTAAAACCACACATTACTGGGCCCCAACTTCCAAATCAGAATCTCTGGAGGTGAGGCTGCAACTCTGCATTCCCGTCAAGCACTGTAGGGGATTCCACTGGCACCCAATAGGAGAACTGGCGGCTGAACTAGGTGACCTGGGATCCAACCCAGATCCTGCTGCCAGCTTGGGTGTTCGAGGTCTCTCTAGGTTTTCCCAACAACCGAACAGAGCCCTTCCACTGACTGGCTGTTTCCCACACGCCTGGCCCCGTGTGAGGAAATGCTTAATGTGCCCGCCCTTACTTAATCCTCACATCCGCTGAATATCTCTTTTAAGGAAAGAAACGGAGGTTCAGAGAGGCTGACTGACTTGCCTAATGTCACTGCTGGTGGATTTGAAACCACTTCTGTCTGTCCCCAAATTCCCACTAGCCAGCACCATGCTTCACTGCCTGTTGTCTTTAGAATGAAAACAGAACTTCTTACTCGTTAGGCATGTGGACTTTTCATGTTAGAAAAGGATCTTGATTCTTCCCTACCCCCCACCTGGTGACCGACTCGAAGCCCCATGATTCCGCCTCCTGATGTCGCCGGGGTACATCCTCTCTGGTCTTTACTGCAACTACCCTGGGCCTTGTCACCACTGTGTCTTGCTGTAATAGTCTCTCCACTTCCACTCTTGTCTTCCTCAGACCTGTTCCCCGCAGTACCGAGAGCATTTTTACATAATCTCACCGCTTGGTTAAGAAATATCACAGACACTCAAATAATTATGCGGAATACCCATGTCTTTACCACCAGGTTAAGGAATAAAGTACTTGTTTTCTTGAATCACAAAGCTCAGGAACCTTCCTTGGCTTCCCCTTGCTCTTGGGATTGAAATGCTACCTGTGGCCAAGGAGACCCTGTCTATCTGGACCCTGCTCCTCTACACCCCGCCCACACGCCTTTGCTCCTGCTGTGCTGGCCTTGACTGTCTCTCAGCCTCCTCCCTCAGGGCTGGCACACCCGACGTTCTTTCTGAAATGCTGGGCCCACCGGCTGGGTCGGGCCGCTCCTTCTCAGGCTCCCGTCTCCACTGTAATGGCATTTCCTTAGGCGGGTCCTCCAACAACCCCAGACCAGGTCGCCCCAGGTGATTGCCTCATGCACACCTACCCACAATGTTTAATTCTTGGCTTACTGCCTGTCTCTCCCACTAGACTGAGTCCCATGAGGGCAGGACCCCTGTCTCCCCGGGGCTTAGAGCAGAGTAGCTGCCATAAATAAAGGTACTAATGAGGTCTCAGCTTTTGCAATCTCAGTAAAATACACAACATTCATTCACTTGACAAATATTTCGGGAGTGCCTACTGTGTGCTGGGCTAACATTTAATTTTAAAAACGCTTCGTTTGCCTTAGGAATAGCCATCTGCCTTCGCTTCCTCATTATTCAGTAAAATGGGGATCAGAGTACCTACCTTGTGCTTGGGAAGACTGAATGAGCCGACGCAGGGACAGGGCTCAGCGTGGGGCCTGGCGTCACTGTAAGGTGGGAGGTATAGGGCCAACGTCAGGACAGGCACCGGGTTTTACACCAAACAGAACATGGGCATCACCCCACTTGTGCCGGCAACACCATTCCTTCTCCACATCCTCACCCCGCCCCTCCAACTTTAGGCTGTGAATGCTCATCTACAGGGATTACAAAAGCACTTGAATGTGACTTCCTATAAGTGTGGGGGAATTCACTCCTCTGCTGGTTGTTACTTCTAGCAGTTAGGGAAGGAAGCAGGGGGGAAATGAGCACACGAAAGCTACCTCTCCTACAATTCCACCCCATCTGCAGCCAGATGGTGTGGGCTAGGCTGGAGCACAAAGGCGATCTGTGAAGACTTCTCCCGGGAAACACAAGGATGTAGGTACTTGAGTGATAGAACTGTTGATATTTGGTAGTAATCTTAAACCATTTTGTTGAGAAGCTGCTTTTCTTCCTATCACTCACTCAGTAAGAAGTCCATTTTGGCTATAAGTAACAGAAAACTAACCTATATAATAAAGGAAATTTGTTTCTTTATTGAAAGTCCAGTGGTAGGATAGGTTTCAGGTATGGTCTGATCAAGGCTTTGGCAGTGTCTCTGCTGTTCTCTTGGCCCTGCTATTTCTCTGGGATTGGTTTTGTCCTCAGACTAGTTTCCTCCCTTGTTGTAAAACGTAGCAGTTCTAGGCTTCACACTGGCATACCATAACTTCTAGAGGAGAGGGGCCTTCTTGGTGCTGCCCCCAACCCCCAACCAAAGGATGGTCCTGGGCTTCCCTTTGTTTTGATTAGATCAATCTGGATTATCTTTCCACCTCAAAATACACTCTAGCCAGGGGAATACTGTATGCTAGGGGGCGTGGGCTAGACTGACCATTGTTTTCTTTCTTTTTTTTTTTTTAAATGTTTATTTATTTTTGAGAGAAAGAGAGACAGAGTGCAAGTGGGGAGGGACAGAGAGAGAGGGAGACACAAAATCCGAAGCAGGCTCCAGGCTCAGAGCTGTCAGCACAGAGCCTGACGCGGGGTTCGAACCCACGAGCCGTGAGATCATGACCTGAGCTGAAGTCAGAAGCTTAACCGACTGAGTCACCCAGGTGCCCGGGGGCTGACCATTGTTAAACCAATGCCTCTGCCGAGGAATGGGTTAATTCCATTCAACTTGGGCTCTATATACCAGGAGAGGGTAGGGAGCAAGTTAGGCAACTGTTCTGTCTCAAGTGTCCACAACAACCGGCTTGGATTATCTACATCTAAAAAGTTGGGGGAATATTTAACTGTGAGCAACAGAGCCTCCCCAAGTAGATCTGAGAGGAAAAGGGATACCTGAGCCCAGGGATGCATCCCTTCCTCAGCCTGAAATTCCCATCCACATCACCCGCGGGAGGCCCTGTATTTTCCTAATCATTTCCAGCTTCGCCCTTGTAGAAATAACCCTGGAGCCCAGGAAGGGCGAAGAGCTTGTTCTGGCACCTCTAATGTCCACTCAGGACATATCAGCATTTAATAAATATTTGTCTTTGAAGGGGGGAGCTGAGGGTGTGTTGACCGGTAATCAGAAGACACTTACTGACAGGTTATTGAGACTCGACGTCTGACACAACAGCCAGGTGCTCATAAATTTAAAGAAATGACTTACAAGAACACAGAAGAAATGAAAAGACCAAGGGGAGACTCGGCATCAAAATGGCCCTGGTCCCTGGTTCTAACTCAGCACAGTTCCATCCCTTCAGTGAGGCCCCGCGTCTAACTCCTGTGGCCAGTTACTAGCCAGGGGCTCAAGGGTCAAGCAAGGACACCTGTAACACACAGGGCTACCAAACTGGGTGCCACTGTCTTGCAAACGTGCATTTCAAATGACCAGTGTACTGCTCTCAAACACTGCTGCTGGAAGGCAGGAGGGCAAGTGAATATAGCAAACTTAACAAAAAGCATGTAGATTTGCCCTTTGACCCAGCAATACCTCTCCTCTGGACCATCCCGATGACACCGGGCCAGCGACATGGAAAGGTGTATACGCCAGTTGCTTACCACAGCCGTGAGAGCACGGGGTAGGAACTGCCCCAGCGGCCACTGGTGGAGACCTGGTCGAATAAGCTATGGTACACCCCACCCTGGAGCATCGCGAAGCTGGAAAAGGGCAAGAAGAACTCAAATACTGCCATGGAATGGTCTCCACGAGAAACTGTTAAGGAAAAATGCAAGATGTAATCAAGTGTGTGACATTCCTCCATTCTGTAAGAAAAAGGGGGCCTAGGAATATACAGATGTGTTCCTTATATTAAACATGCACACACGTGCACACACACATGCACACGCACTTAGGATAAACAGAGTGAGGTAAGGACAGGATGGAGAGGGCAGGGAGAGAAGCTAGACTTCTTTGAATACACCTTGCTCCGCGTATTTGACTTTGGACCCATGTAAATATTTTATCCTTATGTACAAAAGCAAAATTAAATAAATAGAACTTAAAAAGAATCATCTCAGGTGACTTTAAAACAGCAATTGGTGGGGCGCCTGGGTGGCGCAGTCGGTTAAGCGTCCGACTTCAGCCAGGTCACGATCTCGCGGTCCGGGAGTTCGAGCCCCGCGTCGGGCTCTGGGCTGATGGCTCAGAGCCTGGAGCCTGTTTCCGATTCTGTGTCTCCCTCTCTCTCTGCCCCTCCCCCGTTCATGCTCTGTCTCTCTCTGTCCCAAAAATAAATAAACGTTGAAAAAAAAAAATTAAAAAATAAAAAAAAATAAAACAGCAATTGGTGCACCTGGAAGGACTAGAAATGACACTAAGGACAAAAAGAACCGTAGGAAAAAAATTAGAGGAGTCATAATGTTAATAATATTCATATAGTGTTATTTTGAAACCATTATATGTACTATAGGATGAAGCAAATAATTACGTTACTATTGCTAGGAACGAAGATTTTCACTATTTAAGAGATATAACAATGTAAAATCAAAGTAAAAGTTGTGTAATCCTAAATAACGAGGGGAAATATCAGCAAAAACTAATGACTTATTTTCTCTTTAAAAATATGTATATCCTGGCTTTATTCACTGAAAAGCCCTAGACACTAACAGGTCGGTGGCAGTGAACATCGACCTTATTACCCAGACTAAATGCCACTTCCCTCTGAAGGGAGTCATAGCTCTCTGGAGAGATGGAGACAACCTCAAGATGCACCTAGAACCTCTTATCAGAGTGGAAGGCGAAGACACCGACTAGGAGAGTCGTGTCAAAAGGACACGGGGTAAAAAAAAAGGACGCAGGGAACATGAAGAGGTTCTGATTGGCTAAGGATGGTGACTGTGAACATGAGCAAAATTATTAATTACAACAGATTGAAACATTTCAAATACTCTGAATTCCAAGGGTTCATCATGATACGGAAGCAGAGCAAAACAAAACAAAACCCTAAGTCACCGGTCACCTGTGAGAGGATGCTGGGGGATGCATTTGTTTTCAAAGTTAGTAAAAGGGAAGAGCCGAGCATATGTCCCGACTTTCCTGTACATATTATAATTCAGGGTAATCAAGTAGCAGGTGAAGGGAAGTTTCTTGGCAGAGACTTTTTTTTTTTTAATGTTTATTTTTTTATTTTTGAGAGAGAAAGAGAGAGACAGAGAGCAGGGTAGAGGCAGAGAGAGAGGGAGACTGAATCCCAGACAGACTCTACTCTGTCAGCACAGAGCCTGACGTGGGACTCAAACCCAGAAAACATGAGATCACGACCTGAGCTGAAATCAAGACCAACCGAGCCACCCAGGCGTCCCCGGCAGAGACACATTCTAGGTGACAAATAAAGAAGGCAGGACAGAATCAGAGTATGAACATTGTGCAATCCTTGAGATTTTCATATCATTATGAACTCATGGATTTCAGTATTTGAATGCTGACTAGATATTAGGTAGGATAATGGTGTTATGGTTTTGAAAACCATCTTTCAGAGGTACAAACTGAAATACATATAGATACAGTGATATGTAGGGCATCTTTCACAAAGATCGTGTTGGGGAGGGAAGATGATATAAGCTCAGCTCTCAGTTGGTGACCGATGGGGCGAGGTGGTGATGACCGAGGACTTCAGTGCTCTTCTGTCTACTTGTGTACGCATTTGACATCTTTCCAGAGTGAGGAGTTAAAAAGAATTTTAAAAAAATCGACTTCCCTTTTGATTCACAATTTGATTTCATGGAATATATTCAACACACAGCACCTGATTTGAACACGTGCACACCTCAGTACTGGCAACGATATTTATTCTAGCATTATTTATAGTAGCAAACAACCTACAAGTCCATTCATGGGCAGCTGGTTAAGAAAAGGAAAGCTATGTAAAGGAATACTGTGCAGTTCTTAAAATGCATAAGGCAGCAACATGTACACATAATATAGGAGGATCCCCAAGACCTATTATTAGTAGACTCACATAAAGCAAGACGTAGAAGTGTACAAAAAATTAGTGTGTACAGAAAAAAAGATCAACTTATCCTTATAAACGTGCAGAATGAGGGATTCCTTGTCTCTGGGGAAGAAAATGGTAGCTTAGGGGACCTTACACTGTCTACCCTTTTCTATCCTTGAAAACGACTTTTCAGTCCCACACATGACCATGAGCTACCGTGGAGTGGAAAACACCCACACTCGCCCCCCAGGCTACATGAACACTGGGCAGCTAAGGAACCAGCACTGAGCGAGCCGCCGCTCGTGGCAGGCCTACTAGCCCTCAAGGTCCAGCCCTGGCTTGATTTCAAGAGTGTGGCCCCTGCCTCTTCCTTCTGGCACAATCACAGGGCTCTGTGAGGCCCATTGAGCTCATTTCCCTCTTCTGGCAACAATTCAGTAGACATTCCTCAACCGTACTTGAGGAACCAGGGTTGGGAACAAACGTGGCTTGTTACAAGAACAAATGTCTCTAGGTAAATACTGTCAGTTCTGCTGGCATAAAACAGGTCCTCTTATTGGGTCGTGATAAGGCTCCCCACCCCCCACATTTTTCTATTGTTACTCCTGACTTTACAATTCCCTATTTCCAAAAAAGGAAGAATGTTCTTCTAATAAGCTTTTTGAAAAATTAGGATCAACGGTTGAGATGAAAGAATGAGTTAGTTCTATAACGTGCTAATATGGGGTGTCTACAGTATACGGTTAAGTAATGAAAACAATGTTTCAGTGCCATTTGTGTTAAAAAAAAAAAAAGGAGATGTATACTCATACATGCTGGTGTATGTATATGGCATATCCCTGAACGGTACCCCAAAACCAGGAACAGCTTCATCTGGGGGGTTGGGGTGAAGGGAAGATTTACTTTAACCCTTCTGGTGTCTGTAGTTTTAGAAAATGATTTACATATATTATGCCTCAAAAAATAATTTAAAAGATTAAAAATGCTAAAAAGATTAATTTATAACTGATTTGCTGAGACTGTATTAAAATCACAGTTTCCTGGTTAGCTTGGTGTTACTTACAGGAAGCCTGTGGATATTCGTGGAGTGGAATTTTGTAACAGTGCTTTTCACAAACAAATTCTACGTCTGGTTATCAAGTACATGATGGCGACGGGGGCAGGTCAGGGGAGGAGGGGCATGAAGGTGTTTTTTGTTTTTTGTTTTTCCTTTAACTGTTTCATACCGTTCATTTGTGCTACCTGGATTCGGTGGCAGGAAATAGTCACAAAATAGTAATAATGCATCATATTTATTGCACAGCTATTAGGGGTCTAGGTCTCAGTTCTTTCCATATATTAGCTTTTAATTTTAATCTCCCAGCATTCACTGATGTAGATGTCATCATCCCTGTTTTATCCAAGGGAAGCACTGAGGCATTGAGAGATTCAATGACTCACCCAAGGCCACACGACCAGAAGTGGCAGTAAGGATCCCCACTCAGGCCCTTGGCTGTAAAGCCCGTGCTCTAACCACTGCCCAACACAGGAGGAGGAAATGCTGCAGGCTGCTGCCCATGGGGGCTTCCTAGACTGGGAAGCTAGTGTAACCAGCCCAAGGCCACATATATTCAAACTCATTACAAAAATGGGCACCTCTCTCAGTTTATGTAGGAAGTAGCTTGAGCAGCATACTTTGTAGAAAACCTTATAATACTGGGTTTGCATTCCTACTTCTTTCTAAGAAATGATTCCTTAAAAATTTTTTTTAATGTTTGTTTATTTTCGAGAGAGTGGGGGGAGGAGAGAGAGAAAGAGAGAGAGAGAGAGAGAGAGAGAGAGAATGAATGGGGGAGGGGTAGAGAGAAAAGGAGACAGAATCGGAAGCAGGCTCTAGGCTCCAAGCTGCCAGCACAGAACCTGATGCGGGGCTCAAACTCACAAACCACAAGATCATGACCTGAGCCGAAGTCTGACACTTAACCGACTAAGCCAGCCAGCCAAGCGCCCCCTAACAAATGATTCCTAAAGGAATAGAAAGCTTAAACTGAATCTCACTCACCTATATTGTTGAGAAACTATTAATAATTCAGAAAGTCCCCTTATGGCTGGAAGATGTATGATTCTACTATTTATTCATCAAAATGAACACAAATGTGCACTATAACATAAATACTAGTTATTACCAATGGGATCTCTGTTACTTGGCAAAGAAACCATGAGTGAGATAATTACTAACAAGAGTGCATAAATACCATTTTAAAACATGAGACCAAAGAGGGGGAGGGGAGAGAGAGAGAATTACAATTCTAGGCCTAAGAATTTATCTTTGTATTTTAGAAGCGCTCTAGAATTAAAGTAGTAATTATGAGAATGGCCACCTTCAAGTCAAATGAAGTTTGAGGTACTACCCAAGCCCACTCACTCATTTTAAAGTTTTTTTTTTTTTCAACATTTTTAATTTATTTTTGGGACAGAGAGAGACAGAGCATGAATGGGGGAGGGGCAGAGAGAGAGGGAAACACAGAATCGGAAACAGGCTCCAGGCTCCGAGCCATCAGCCCAGAGCCCGACGCGGGGCTCGAACTCACGGACCGCGAGATCGTGACCTGGCTGAAGTCGGACGCTTAACCGACTGCGCCACCCAGGCGCCCCTGCCCACTCACTCATTTTAAACCACCCCACTTAGGCCCTCTAATTATGCAAACTTGACAAAACTATAAATCCTTTCCTTAGAAATATTCACACAGGCACTCACAGGTAATACGATGCATATCATTTCAGGGAGCTCACGGACCCACATCCACTGTCTGGCCTCTGTCAGTCCTGATAATTCAGCTCTTCACGACAGCAGCTTCACTTCTGAGTGTGCAAGTCAAGTGGTATAAAATTCTTACCAGAGGAAAACTGCACAGCAAATCAACAGGAGCTTTTGAAATAACAGTAGCAATACACCCACCCAGTAAACTATTTTCTACACCAAACTCTGACCTTAAACGGATCTGCAGGTGGTAACTTCAAACAATTTAAATACGAAGTAAAAAATAATTTCCATTTGAAGTGGGATCCAGGATCAAAGGATGAAACTATTAAAGAGAAATCTGACAGGCACCCAAGACCCTAAAGTCTCTGGGTTTAAGTGGTGGGGTGTTTGAATTCCTGAAACAACGCCAAGGGTAAAAACAATGGCAAGGGTTCAACTTAATTATATCAACTACTGAACTAGAAATGAGCTGAGAGAAACTTGGGGAGACCAAAGTATGGAGAAAGACCCTGAGAGACCCTCCTGATTAAAACACCTAAAATGTTAAATATAAAAATTAGGTTTTTAAAAAATAAACTATAGGGTTGGCATTAAAGGGATTGACAGACTGATCCCTAAACAAAGCAGAAATAAGAAACTTGAGCTTGGGGAGGCAGGTGAGCATCAAAATGGTTTCTGCCTTCAAGGCTTCTACAAAACCCTGGAGACCTTCTGCTTCAGTTCTTACGACTCTCTAGGGCTAGTGGGGAAGGGGATAAACTCCAGAACCTGCTAAAGGGTGGGGGAAAGGGAGTCTGTTAGAAAGCTGCCATTTTCTATGACACTGCTGAATTCTGTAGGCATCCTCCCGTGGTTCAACTGAATTACAGTGGACCGTGAATACAGCTGCGTATATGGCATAAAGAAAAAGAAGAAATAACCCTGCCACACGTAAGGGGACAGCAAAGAAACCTGCCTGTCTTGACCCTGGCACTGGGTAGAGGGAAATGAAAAGCTCTCCTGAGAATTCACAACTAGGACCTCTAGGTTTGAGACCTAATTTTGTGATACCTGCATGATCTGAAAAGTGTCAAGTGAGGAATTTAAAACTTCTTCACCATCCCTGTCCCACTCTACCTGCAGAGGCAAACTCAATCTTGACTGACAGAACTCAACTTCAATCCAGGCCACAGGGACTCTCCATGGGTAAAGATGCAAGGAAAATGGGCAACTCCCACTCAAAACTCACCAAACACACAGACCAAACAACAATGAAAAACCAGTAGGAGGAGTAACAAATGATAGATTCCCAGAGACTTGATATTGGAATAATCAGATGGAATATAAAATAACCATGGTTATTATACTTAGAGAAATAGAACCAAAGTTTTAAAAGATTAGTGGGGGGGGGGGGGGCGGCGCCTGGGTGATTCAGTCGGTTAAGCGTCCGACTCTTGATCTCAGCTCCGGTCATGATCTCACAGTTCATGAGTTCAAGCCCCACATGGGGCTCTGCGCCGATGGTGTGGAGCCTGCTTGGGATTCCCTCTCTCCCTCTGTTTCTGACCCTCCCCAGCTTGTGTTTGCTCTTTCTCTCTCTCTCAAAATAAATAAATAAACTTAAAAAAAAAAAAAAGATCAGCAGGGGAAAAATAACAACAAAGAATGACCTAGCAGGTTTTAGAAAATAAAACAAAACAGAACTTGGAATAAAAGTATAGCAATTAAAATTTAAAAATGCAGTGGATTAGATTAGGCATGAGTGAGGAGAAAATTAGTAAACTAGAAGCTAGAGCTGAAGATAGAGAATGTAGATCATAGGGACAGAGATGGAAAAGAGAGGTTACCGGGAAATGGAAGAATGGGGTCAAACGCCTGTCTTATCTTCAATTCCAAAAGAGAGAAAATGAGAAGAGCAAAGATAGTAACTCTTAACACGATTAATGCATATTAGAATTACTAGAGTGACTACTAAAAGAGCAGTCATAAAAAATATAACTTCAAACAAATAGAAAAAAAGTAGAGGGGAAAAAAAAGAAAGGAGGGGAACCCCGCCCGGACCCCAAAAAACCTTAAAATGGGAATTGAGCATGTCAACATGGATAAAAATCTCTAAAAAAAATATGTTGAGGGGCATCTGGTTGGCTCGGGTGGAAGAGCATGCAACTCTTGATCTTGGGGCGGTGAGGTCGAGCCCCACATTGGGTGTAGAGATTTACTTAAATAAATAAAACTTAAAAAAATTTTTTTAAATTAAAAAATGCTGAAAGAAGCCATTCACAAAAGAATACACCCAGCATATATAAAGTTCAAAAATTGGCAAAATTTAACAATATATTGTTTAGGGACATACACAATAAAAAGCAAGGAAATGATTAATCTCAAATTCAAGACATACTGGAGGGAGTATATGTAATTGGGCAGGTACATCCAGGGGGCTCCTAAGATATTGGTAATATTCTGTTTCTTAACCCAGGTGGTGGGTATGTGGGTGTTTTACACACACACACACACACAAACACACACACACACACTTGTATTCAGGTATTTCACAAAAAATACACTAAAAAATCTACAGCACATAAAATATGTAACACATAAAATGGTAATATATACACACACAGTAAAATACACTTAATTAAAATTACACACACACATCAAGAAACAAAGAAAATGGCCCTGGAACCCCCTCAATGAAACACCCTGGCCTCCTAAAGGATGTTGTGTTCAGATCTGCAGAATGCTTTCCTGATCTGTGTCCTGTAATGCAGTGCTAAGAAGGGAAAGCAAGCTAAATAACCCCAAAGTGATAATCTGTTTGACTTTCTATAAGGACAGTACCTGGATTAAATTTCTTAGATACTAGACAAGGCATCACAAAGCTGAGAAAGTTCTAAGACTGTAAGGTTGTATTGGTATCTTACCGATGCTGGTCTACAAACCCAGGCCTGTAAGCAGTTCTCTTAAAGCAGTGGTTTCAATCATTGGGGACTGAAGCTGGTGGGGGACAAGGAGCCCCCAGCCTCTGCTTTTACAGAGCCATTCTGATTTTACTCACTTTATGTATGCCTTTGATAGGATTTTGTTTGAAGGGTTCCACCTGTCAAAAGAGTTTGAACAGCATTGTTTTAGAGGAATGCTAGCATTCTGGAGTTGGGAAAACAATGCAAATCACCTTTCTCAACTCTCTATAAATGTAAAAGCAGAGGGGACCAAAATGTACACCCAATAAGCAATTTGCGCTGCAGCAGATCTTGAGATAGCTGGCTCTCTCTCCCCTTTTGTCCTTATCCCATTGCCTTGAGAAATACCCAATGGCTCTAGAAGAGCGATAGGAACAGACTTGAAACCAATCTAAGCCAAGCTGGTGGGCAAAATGCCCCGATCCACACAGCTTATCACTTAGATTGCACAGATTCCCAATTAGGCGATTATTTGAGTCAACTCCAGCTACCCCTTTATCATGAGGGTTAGCACTAAACATGCGAAGGAAGATAGTGGTGTTTGTGGGTGGACTACCAAAATTGGAAAGACAGGATGTCATTTTGGTAACTAACAGGTATAGAATTTGACTCCTCTAAAGGCTCGTGACTTGGTGAATGGAGCAAATCTCCAGCAGATGGCAAATGAACTTCTGCCAACCACAGCGAAAACCTCTTTATCCCACCCGCTCTCCTGCCACACCTAACTTGCCAGGCTTTTTCTGGAAAGGTCAAGCAGCCAGTCTGTCCAAGAACATAATGACTGGTTACTGTTCTCTTGTACACCAGCCCTGAACAACTGGTGTGTGGGCTGGTCCTCTCTGGGAGACACGGTATTTGATGCTGTGCTAATTGGGTGGCTAGAAGAAAAAGGGAATACATTTTAAAATGGCTCCTTCGAATTTCTTCTACAGTTGTACCAAATCCACATCTAGGCTGAATGATTATTAAAATTCTGTATTTGGTCACAGCCAAATACACTATTAAATATCACTTTTAAAGAAACTGGCTGTTGTAACACAAGAATGTGACCTCCAGCTAAAAAAAAAAATGTTTTATTTAAACTGTCAGTATTTTCCAAAGTTTGACATTGGGCAGGAATGAAACTTTCTTAGCACCAGTGGTCCTACTACCAAATTGAGTGTTGTGTCCTAATCGTAAGATAACGACTTGGGTCTTCCGCAGCTCCTAGACTTTAAAAATTCTGGCTGATGACAATGATTTAACTGTACACAATCCCTCCATCTCAAGCTTTATTGTAAGATGCTTTCCTAATATTTTCAGAAGCACTTAAGATTTTTGCCATGTTGATTAATTTCCAGTATTTTGCGTGCCTATTTAAAAATTCTTAAAGCCTTTTGTTAGCTTAAAGAATATAAAGTTCTTCCTGAACTTATTTATTTTCCTATTTATTGCATTCTTTAATTTTTTGATTGTAAAAGTATTCAAAATTAACTGAAGTGTTCATCCTATAACATACATTTATACTTCAAATAACTGTCAAAAAAAAAAAAGACTATCTGCACAACTGAAAAGCTTACCTGTATTTGAAATTATTCAGATAAATGGAATAAATCCAAATGCCATGTCTTTTCAAGCTACTGCATGGACTGGCTGATAAGATCAACAGCTGTCATCCCTGTGACCACCCAAACGTTAATCACACGCCAATTCAGGGATACCAGGAATTCTAAGTATTCATTCCACTGGTTTTGGGATGAGGTTGAAAGCATGGATAGGTTTTCATTTTCACTCTTCATCTGAAGCTCACATACGTAATCCAGCAAGGATGAATGAAAATTGATTTTTTGCCTATGCCTGGGCTGAGTTTTCCTAATTAAGTTCCTTTTTGTTGCCATTGATGTAAATCTTATATTCCTTGGTATCTTAGAGCTGCCTAGTGAGTGCTCGTTATATGTAAGCCAAGTTGTAGACACCATTTGTGGGTTTTCAATCTTCACAATCCCATCAAGGGATCTATCTTACAGGTTAGGAAACCAAAGCCTGGGGTGTCTGAGCCTTCGCATCTAGGCTGATGTCTACATCTGACTTGCAGAACTCAAAAAAGCAGATCATGATCCTTGCAGATTCCAGCTAGCTGGTTTGCAAGGCTGAATGGGCTTTGGGTCTTTTTCTAAGAGGTGGGAGAAATGGGCGTAGAGAACTTGAAACCTTTAAACCTTTTTCTAAAGGCTCCAGCCCACCCTGCCTTAGTTTCGCAGCTATCCTTTTATCTGCACTTCCCAGCAGTTTCCTTTCAAAACCTCCCACCGTGGTCCCACAGTGGGAAACTTATGTGATTTCCCTTCCCTTTCCTCAGTCCAAATCCTGTGTCTTCTTCACGGCTCAGGACTCAATCATTTGTTCCTAGTTCCCATGTCCCGTGTCCCATTTATGTGCCTGTTACTTGAAAAGTATGCCACATCAGCATCTGTGCTGTTCGTTGTAGCTAGACATGGACAGGTCTAGTCAAGTAGGCACAAACCAGTGATTTCAAAAGATGGTTTCAATTATATTATATAGACTATTTAGCTACATAAGGATAGCTATTACCTTTCTGAATGGTATTGTAATGGTGCAGTCATCTTAAGAACAGGGATGCTTAAAAATCACACAGAAGCAAACTAGAATTTAAAATATTACACTAATTGCAACTTCATGTTTCCTGGTTGTTTCCTTTCTATTTGCTGAAAATATCTATAGGTGTTTTATGTGCAGTCAGTGCTCAATTGCTTGGCTGTCCATGACTTAGTATCAGGTCATTACATACAGGTTGCTACTTAGAACCCAGCTGGCCAGATGAGACACTCAACCATGACACAACTGGGATTAATTATAAAGCAAGAGAGAGTGAGGAATACTATTAGGAGTCAAGCATTATTCTTACTGTATCGTATCACTGCATTCAAGATTCACCATGAGGCAGGTACTGTCCCTGTTTTATAAGACACTGTTGCTCAGCATTTAAGTCATTTACTCAAAATGAGAAGGAGAGCCAGACTTGGATGGAGTGTAACCAATGGTTTATAAAGGCAGATGTGACTTCAGGCGCAAATAAAGGTAAGTAAGAAAAGAGAAAGTAAGGTTAGAGCAGACTGGGATTTATAAGGCAAGGTCTCAAGTTTTATTAGCACATGCTAGTTTCAAATTATGAGCCTCTCCTAAGATTTCATGTCCTAAAACAAAGATTGACTTTCTTACCTATTTACCTGGTGCTAGGTTTTCTTTCTGAAAGAATTTTAAGGAGGCTACCACACTCCACATTCTATAACCTGAGTAGAGTAGCCCAATTTTACAACTGTAGAATTCTGAAATCCTAGAAGGGACACAATCGACAATCTGTCCAGGGCACAGATTAAGGACACATGAAATCTGCCTTTGACATAATCAATTACTGCTCATCTTTCTTCCTACAATTAAAGAGACCTGGAAGAGGGGCGCCTGGGTGGCTCAGTCGGTTAAGCAGCCGACTTCGGCTCAGGTTATGATCTTGTGGTCTGTGAGTTCAAGCCCCGCGTCAGGCTCTGTGCTTACAGCTCAGAGCCTGGAGTCTGTTTCACATTCTGTGTCTCCCTCTCTCTGACCCTCCCCCGTTCATGCTCTGTCTCTGTCTCAAAAATAAATAAACGTTAAAAAAAAAATTTTTTTAAAGAGACCTGGAAGAATAGGACAAGGAAGTTAAAAATAGTACAAATTCGAATCTGTCACAGAATGTGGAATAGAAAAGTACAAGAGGTCAGGGGGTCTGACCCCCCTCACCGACTGAGGAGCATGGGTGGGAGGAGAGGGAAGATGAGATGTGGCCAATGCCTCAGGACCAAAGCTTGTTAGTGTAGAGAGGAGACTGGCCCCCAGCAGCCCTGCGCTTTTCCCTCCACATGCCAGCACTGGTTTAAACAGCTCCTTCCTCCAATTCTGAGGTGAACCAGTTTTTAATAGGAGAAAGCACTTTGCAAATGACGTGCTCTTCACCCACTTTTAATGTACTTTAAGAAATTAATATCCACTTGACACACGTGTGACACATGTAACATGACACAACACCGTGTTCCATACGAATTAGGGAAGGGAGAAGAGAGCAAATTACCGTGCATGCTAACACTGGTGGTTGAGCCCGAGAAAGCAAACAGTTGTTCAACTGAGCCCACGCCGAGGGAAAACCACGGATGCAGGGGACACTGCAGCTCACCAAGCCCCATCCCTCCCGAACAACACGGAAGGATGGCTCAATCTCATCACCCCACTTCAGAAACGTAGCTCCATCCAGGTTAGACCACCACAAACATGAGCATCCGTATTATAATCCCTCTTTGCAAAACAGACTATTTGAAGGAAAACAAATCCAAATTGAAACTGTGTGGTTTCCAGAGCAATTTATTCATTAAAATCTATTCAATATGCCATCAACAGTTCTCCTGGGTGTATTGTGCAGATAAATAGACACTGAGAGAATTTAACAAGTTCGTCGTTTAATAAGTCTGAATTCATTTTCACCACATGGTATTGTACACGGTCATCTGTTGAAACAGATTTCTTTTTTAACAGATTAAGTTTAAAAAAGTCATAGATACTGTGAGTTCTGTATAAATTGGTGGATAGTAAGTTAGTTCCTTTGTTTTGACTTATAAGCCTCAACTTCACCGCAGAATAAAGAATGTAGGCCAAAGAAAGCATAATCGGTCACTCGTATAGAACAGTATTGTTTCTATAATTTGAAGCTTTCTGAATGGACGGGTTCAGGCCTGATGTAACTGTAAAAAGATTACTTAATGAATAGACTATATGGAAATTGTACAAAATGTTATTAACTTTAATCATTAATAGCTTAAACAGCACTATGTTACTAATTGCTATTCAAAACCAAAAACCTGTTTTTGAATCCCAAGTGTGGTGTGTGTACATAGCCACGCCACCTTGGACTTAGGGGGTGTGTCAGTACACATTTCAACAGAAACTTTGGCTTTAGGAAAGAGTCACAAACATTTAAAATAATGGCTTTAATTGTCATTTTGAGTATACGGTAGGGGAAAGTGTGCTTTAAATATACATCATACCAGTGATGCTGGCAAGGTTGAGTTAATCCTAATGACAGCTATAAAAACTAGTTTGTACACGACAAGACAATGAGAGAAAAAAGCAATCCCTTTGAAACAAAATTAAAAAAAAAATATGTTCACAGTGGTTTGTATCAACAGTATGCATTTTATGACAATAACATGTACAGACTGAGCACCCTAGGGCTCTCTTTATATTCTAAAGAAAACAAGCATTTACATAATTCATGGATTGAACTAAATTTTAAAAAGATCAATTGTACACTGACCCCTTAGACAGGATAAACTGTCCTGGGGTGTACAGCTTTAACACCATCATTAAAGTTGTTTGCAAAAGGAATAGACAATTAAAAAACAAAACATTTTTTCTTGGGAGTGGAGAGTCTTTCACTTGCTGTTATAACCAGCAAATGCCATTCATTAACTCAAAAAATGGAAGGGGGAGCCCACAAACACACTATTTGAGCAAGCTGACCAATACACATTACAGTTTTAAAAATGAAGGTTATATACTATATGTTACAAGTCCCAACTAGGCAATGTCAAAATGACATCTATTTCTTTGCTTGCTTTGTGATCATACCCCTTGGAGGTGTTACAGGTCTCGTGGCATTCGGCTTCTTTTTCTCTGCAGGCTTTAAAATCTGCAAAGATTCAAAATATGGTGCATTTTAGGAAATATTCTCAACCGCCAATCTTAAGATTTCTTAAATCTCACTCAAATCTTTGTTCAGAAACGTTTTTGGCCATTTAAAACTGCCCCCAAAACTTTGAAGGCCCCACTAACATATTAATATAAGCCAAGCTGACGTGAACATTTTGGTTAAAAATGTTATGATGAACACATTAAATGCATGGACAAATTATTTTGTCTCTGGATAAAATAACAATTTTCTGAAGTCAGACCTTGTAAGTACCTTCAGGCTATCCCTTCTCACACAAAGGAGGAAAGTTCTTTAGAGAGAGCAATGTTTGAGTCTCTCAATCTCTGGGAGCTGCAAGTTCTTCCAGTTAATTGGTAAAACAACATTATACTGCCACTTGACTTCAACGGCTTTATTTGTGTTAATGATTGGGCTAGGTTAGCTTGAAGCTGTATAAGTTTAATCGTAATCAGTGAATGAGAAAAAGATTCAGGCAGACTTTACATGTAAACGATGCTTTTGCGCCAAGTGAAGGCCAAATGATGTCATGGACAATCAACAGGTTTTGTAGAAATGAGAGCAGAGTGGTGGGAGAAGGGAGTAATCACACGGCACATCTGGCACCTGGCGGTTAGTTCTATTCTCACGTACAAGTGGTGATTAATTTTAGCTGAACACACTGATGTTATAGTTTCAGATTTATAGTAAAGAAGACAGGAAATTCTTTTTACCCCACTTAAATAATGCAAAAACAGTTAAATTCAACACTGCAGGAAAGGTTCTCTGATAATTTTTTTCCCTTAAAAGGGGTCCACTCATTACCGAGTTAGGACAAACACTGGTTACAGGAAAGTAAAAATTGAGTCTATTCAACATAGATGAACAGTAGGCAGAAAGTAGTCTCTTTAAATCAGTAAAATTCAGACATCATAATAAGAAGCAATGTTGAAAACATCCTCTACCTGAAAAGAACACATTAGAGTTTCGTCCACACTCATCATGGCACCTGCATTGTCAAATTCTCCACAATAATTGGGTGCAGAAAACAGAGTGACCAACTGCCTCTTTGCAAAAAATTCGTATCCATCTTCAACCACCTTGGAGAGAAAATGTTTTCAGTATAAGTAGGTGTAAATTGTAGGTGAGTAAAACCATTTTTCAGTTTCCCATTGAGTCTGATATCCTCTAGGTCACTTGCAGAGACATTTTGTATGAATAAGCAATACCTACCCACTAAAATCAACAAGGAGAATCTGTGCTCACACACATGCTGTTAAGTGTACATGTAAAATTCAAAATCAATACCTGATGGGCTCTACATATAAGATCCAAATCATGCTTATGGAGAAATTTTGCAACCACTTCAGCACCAAATGTGAAGGACACTCCTCTGTCATTTTCACCCCAGCCTAAGACATCTTTATCGGGGTCAGACCACAAAAGATCACAAAGAAGACCTTGATCTGGTACATCAGTTGGTCGCATAATTCGCCGAATCTGCTCCATAGATTGAAGATCTGGTGATAAACCTATTCAATGAGATGAAAATTGAAGGAAACAGAACTTTAAAAAGGATGTTTGCACTTTAACGGTTCCATTTACTTACATAGAGATGCAATGACTCTAACCTGGAAAGGTTAAATTAAATCCACGGTTAGTATTTTTTTCATGGCTATGCTTTTTTTTTTTTTTTTTTTTTTAAATTTTTTTTCAACGTTTATTTATTTTTGGGACAGAGAGAGACAGAGCATGAACGGGGGAGGGGCAGAGAGAGAGGGAGACACAGAATCGGAAACAGGCTCCAGGCTCCGAGCCATCAGCCCAGAGCCCGACGCGGGGCTCGAACTCACGGACCGCGAGATCGTGACCTGGCTGAAGTCGGACGCTTAACCGACTGCGCCACCCAGGCGATCATGGCTATGCTTTCTTATTTAGCTTTGGTTTAAGGAAAAAAAAAAAACAAAAAAAAAAACTCAACTGAAAAGGCACTAGAATTTATTATATGCACCAATCTGTGGGGCACATTATGTTTAAATGGTATAATAATTAAGATCCAGTGATTTAAAAACAACTAGTCTTCAACTCCTTTGATGATGGTAGTGAACAGTGTACATTCTAGATTTTACTACTGACCATTAGTAAGGACTGGGTGCAGAAGGTGCAGATACTCAGGGGTGATAAGCTTTCCAGGGAACCTGTGCTGTCCAAGGACCATTGAATATATCAGACCAATTCAGATGTAGCTGACTTTCATCTGAGTCTAAAATCACATGCCCAGGGGCTCCTAGCTAGCTCAGTGGATGGAGCAGGAGACTCTTGATCTAGGGTCGTGAGTTTGAGCCGCATCATGAGGATAGAGTTTACTTTAAAAAATAAAATTGAAAAATTTAAAAACCATATGTCCAGCTCTACCAAAACCAGTTAAAAGTATAGGGAGGGCAGGAATAATGGCTTTATTAAAATATATTGTTTTGGCTCTCTGATGGTTATCTAATTTCTGACTATAGATGAAAAGAAATTCTTCTTGCAATTACTACTTCACAGAGCACAACCACTGAGCAAAATCCTTTTAAAATCCAAATCAGGGCACATGGGTGGCTCAGTTGGCTAAGCATCCAAATCTTGATTTTGGCTCAGGTCATGATCTCATGATCTGTGAGACTGAGCCTTATATCAGGCTCTGAGCTCTCAGCACAGAGCCTGCTTGGGATTCTCTTTCTCTGCCCCTCCCTCAGCTTGCACTCTCTCTCAAAAATAAATAAACACTAAAATAGTAATAATAATAATAATAATAATAATAATAAAAAAATAAAAATCCAAGTCATAAAAATTTCTGGAGGATCAAAAACAGACCAAGGAAAGTCTACTCACATTTTCAGTATTCTAGAGGATCTATAGTACAGCATATTAATCGTACTTCATTTTATATTTAAAAACACTTTCTGCTCTATTTTCAAGTCAAACTGTTACAGAGCCTAGAATTCCCTGTAACAAATCAATTTCTTACTTTAGATTTCTAGCCAAATGATCCTGGATGTGCCAGACTGGACCCATGATACAACACATCAGTAAAGGAGAGTTCAGAGGAAGTCATCCCAATGACAACTCATAAATGTCAAAGTGTACACACACCCTTTAGAAGGGACAAAATCTATCTGGAACTAAAATCGGCCCACGAACCTCCATGACAGCAGAATATCTTCTCATCCACGATGGCTGCTATCGGTAAACAGTTAAAGCAGTCTGTGAAAGTTTTCCATAGTTTAATGTTATATCTTCTTTTACCTGTGAAAATTTTAGGATGGTTAAAAAGAGATTGGTGTTCTACAGGTTGATTCTCTCAGGACCATTTCTCCCAAAGCAAGGTGCTAATTACCTTTTAAGTAAACAAAAACCATGCTTTTATTAAAACCCCATTGGAGGTTTTTAGCAGAACTAGATATACTTTAAAATTCCATAGAAGTTTGAGATCAGAATCCCAGATGCAACGATTAAAGATCATTAACCCCCAATAATTATTTGGTAGCACCTACTCTGTTTGAAATCTAGTCTGTTTTGTCCAATCTCAACCCATAAGTAGCTCCTGTGTCTAAACGTAATTATGAACAGATCACACATGTGTCATTCATTACCATCTTCCTTCTGTGGAAGCTTCTGAGAATTAACACCCATCCTATCTCCCACTATCATCAATAGCCTACTGGTACCAGATAATTCCTAGTCCTACATACTCTAGTAGCAGGCACAAATGACTTATAGGGGAATACAGATTTACTGCAGGCACCCCAGGATAACCGTTCCTACAACTGCCACAAAAGCTCACGTTCCCCATAGACACGATGTTATAGGATGGTTATATTCCCTCTACCAGCCCTGTATTCCATACATACTGGAGTCACAGTGTGATCTAGACAGAGCATGTCTTTTAAGGCACTGTTCCCACAAGAAAATCATATTCTGAGTTAAAGACCTACTCATAAACCTTGGAAGCACAAATCTGTCAGAACTGGATTGAGAATGGCCCAATTGTTGGGTGCCTTTGTCTCCTGTACTCTCCATACCAGAAAGACCAAAGATCAAAGCACAATGTTCATTCCTAAAGCCAAGTTTGTCCTTCGTCTCTTTTTTCCTTTCTTATTCTAGGGACATCTACAGGTTTAAAGCTGAATGTTCTTTGAAAATTAGAGACTGGCCCAAGCAGCAGGTTCCTGAACCACACCTTCCACTCTAGTGCAAATCAAGTCGGGTATGGAATTTAGTAGAGTTTGGAATGTAATGTAAATTCAACAAATACTTGACTTCTCCCTCTACAGAGGAGGACTGTCCTTTTTTCTCATGATAGTCTATTTCTCTGCACCTGGGTATAACTCTCACTATGGTTTACCCTGTTTGTATTTCTTGGGAGGTCACTAATTCCCTATGCCTTATCCTCCTTCATTGGAGGTTTCCAAAAGCTGAATAGAATTCCTCTCTACAAAAGGCTGAAAGGGAACCTGTTCACAATCACCACCTCCGATTTCCAATAATGATAATAATGGAAGAACAAGGCTGGGCTGGTCCTGACCTCTATTCATAAAAGTGATTTGGTTCTATCTCCCATTTTCCACTGTATCTCTGAAGGACCATCCAATGGCTCACTTGGATTTTTCCTTTGCCCATATGCCGCATCTGCCAGTGCTGACGAACCCTCTCCCTTCTTAAAGTCTGCTCTGCTCCCTGATTTTTTATTCATGCAACACACTCCAGATTGTCTTGCAGAGTCCTTTGCTATCTTTGTTGCCTCTGAGCATCTTAACTAAGTCCCGGGGCCCTGTTTTCTCTTCTCTCTACATTTCCTCTCTCAAGCTACTTCACACCAGTAGGAACATCTGGCTCCAGAAAGGCTTAGCCTGGATAAATGCCAACGTCTCTTCAAGCTTCCAAATCTGGGGATTCTGAGCCAGAACCCCTAATGCAGTTTCCAATTACTACAGATCAGACCATTCTGGTATCAGAAAAGGGTAACACACATTCACATCTTATCTAACAACAGATACCAGGACTGCAGTCATAAAACTGGGGTGGGGGTCAGGGGGAGAAACCATAGTATAGAAGAACGCTTATTATACTTGTGAAATAAGCCTAGCACTTAAAGCAGTGGTTTTAAATTGTTCCATGAGAGTCTACATTTGAATAAAATTTTAATGAAATTATCGAGTTTTTTAAAAGTCTGCAAACCATGAATTGAAGGCCACCTATGCCAAGGACACTTTTGTGCCTGCAAGTAGACTAGATGGCAAGTTATACCTGCCTGATGGGGGACTGGGGGGAGCATGAGCACAGAGTCAATGAGTCTTGACCAAACAAGAATCAAAACTGATTCCAACCATCTAAAATAACTGTTAAAGTCCTCTGCATTAAATAGAAACTGAAAAGGACATAGCTAGTATCCTCACATTTGGATATATGTCACAACAAAGAGATCATCTGGATTTGAACTTCATCAATGAAAACATCAAAGTACTTGCTGAATAGTGTATAAAAGGAACCTTTTTTTTTTTTTTTTTTTTTTTAATTTGAGAGCGAGTGAGCGCGCGTGAGCAGGGGAAGGGCAGAGGGAGAGAGAATCTTAAGCAGGCTCTATGCCCAGGGCAGAGCTTGTGAGATCATGACCTGAGCTGAAACCAAGAGTGGGACGCTTAACTGACTGAGCCACTCAGGTGCCCCTAAAAGGAACCTTTTCTAAAAAGTAGCAACTATAGCAAATATCCAAAACACAATTTATAAAACTCGCTGCCTTTCATCTCACTACCTTAGGAGTAATAACTGCTTTACTAGTACTTCTCTGATAGACTCACTGTCAAAATTAAACACCTTTCTTGGGTACCTGGCTGCTTAGTCAGGAGAGCATCTGACTCTTGATCTTAGGGTGGTGAGTTCAAGCCCCATGTTGTGTGTAGAGATTACTTAAAATAACAACAATAAACCTTGCCACAGACTCAGTTGCCCTGGTCAGTTCAGAACCCACAAGATTTTTCTTTGGTGATCCCTCCCCACCTCATCTTACCAGATGGGTCTCAGGGCCTTAGACCACCAGGCAAGTATACAATTGTGGGAGAGGGTAGGCAGGAGTAGGAGAGCTAAGTCTAGAAACATAATCTTTCCAGCAGTGCACTTCTAACAAATGAGCTATGTGGAACTGAGATAGAAAAACACATTACAGGGGCGCCTGGGTGGCGCAGTCGGTTAAGCGTCCGACTTCAGCCAGGTCACGATCTCGCGGTCTGCGAGTTCGAGCCCCGCGTCAGGCTCTGGGCTGATGGCTCAGAGCCTGGAGCCTGTTTCCGATTCTGTGTCTCCCTCTCTCTCTGCCCCTCGCCTGTTCATGCTCTGTCTCTCTCTGTCCCAAAAATAAATAAACGTTGAAAAAAAAAAATTTAAAAAAAATAAAAAAAAAATAAAAAAAAATAAAAATAAAAAAAAATAAAAAAAAAGAAAAACACATTACAGGTTATGACTACAGTCTAGGGGAGGGCCACAGGGACAATTCTTCACTGATCTTGTTATCATCACTGGCAAATGCTAGTAACTCAAATTCCTCAACCACCTCTGTCGTCCAAGCCTGAAGCCTCTCCTAGCACAAATAAGCACAAATGGAGGATGGGGTAAGGACTCAACACATTTTTTAAAAAAACATTTTATACTTAACACTACAACAACAAAAACCTCCACCAAAACTGGCAATTTTTAAGGCTTTAAGAATCTTGGTTTTTGTCAATTACAACTCAAAGTGCACCTTCAATTAAACAATCCAAAATGGATAATATGTGTAAAATATTACACAAATAGATTTTTGTTTGTTTTCTAATTTTTCTTTCTCCTTTCAGCACATTTTAGGATAGTAACTGGCATTTCTCCTGGGTACGCATGTGCCAGAAGGAAAAAAAATACAATATCACAAAATTTAAAAAGCAATTATTTGGGGGCGCCTAGGTGGCTCCATTGGTTAAGTGTCCAACTCTTGGTTTTGGCTTGGGTCATGATTTCACGGTTTGTGAGTCTGAGCCCCACATTGGGCTTCACGCGGGTGGTACAGAGCCTTCTTGGGATTCTCTCTCTGCCCTTCTTCCCCCACTCTCAAAAATAAATAAACTTAAAAAAATAAAGATAAAAAGCAACTATTTGTGTATTTCAAGATACCATTTGTAAGAAATATCCAGAAAAGGCAAATCTATAGACAGAAAGCAGGTCAGTGCTTGCCTGAGGCTGTGCTGATAGTTGCACAACCTTATAAATTTACTACAAATCACTAGGACAGATTTTATGGAATGAAATTATATCTCAACAAAGTTGTTAAAAACAAAACTATCTATTTGGACAGGTTCTCAGAATTGTACTAAGAATTAAGTTATCTGTGAATTTTCACAAAAAATGATCTTAAAGAAGTCATCACTGAGACCATTACTTCTTAATCTAATAATCACATCATAAAAGAATCTAGGGCATTATTATACTGCAGCAGCAGTTATTTTTCTACCCCAAGAACGAAAAAACTATGATAAAAACAATTAATAGAAAACACGAGAGACTGTAACATTTCATCTAAACAGTCACAAATCCTAACAGAAGTTATGTGATAGTTCAATTTATGACCAAGTATCTCAGTTTAAGTAACTCTTCCTTAGAGGTAGAAAGTACTTACATTCATCATAAAATCCATAAATTCTATTGATGCTGGCACATTCATGGTTTCCTCTGAGAAGAAAAAAATTCTCGGGATATTTGATTTTGTAAGCCAGTAAGAGGCAGATAGTTTCCAATGACTGCTTCCCCCTGTCCACATAGTCCCCAAGAAACAGGTAGTTGCTTTCTGGCGGGAAACCACCGTACTCAAAAAGTCGAAGCAAATCATAGTATTGCCCATGGATATCACCTAGAAACAAGAATTGTGTTACACAGTAACTTCATACTTCTTGTTCAATCCACTAACAAGCTCTGGAGAGACCATCTTTAAACACTCCCTGCATAATGGGATTGATCTGTAATAATGAGAGTTAAATTTGATGGCTAACACTAATTCCCAATCTTGTATTATATTTCAGTTCATTTCAGTTCAAGTGAGCTTTACTGAAAATTTTAGGCATATGTATATGTCCAGAGTCTCACACAAAACTCAACTAATTAAGAATTAATTTTGTGGAAAGAATTATTAATGCCCAGACAGGCCTTTCTGCCAAGTAACATCGCTTTCCTTTCAGGTCGGCTGATCGATATCAGACCTCTGGCAACTCGGTCCGCAGGGACTGTGTCAGCAGAACTGCTGCACTGCTGCTGAGCCCTGGACTGGTGTGAGCAAAGGCACATACACAACACCCACCAGTTCATTCAGCTCTCAATTTCTCCCTGCTAGATAACGCCAAAGAGCATTTTACTTTAAAAACATCCATATAAGCTTTATCAATGTAGTCAAATATGCTAGAATATAGAACATTACTCAGATGAACTTCAGTTTTTATACAGATTATCTGCATCTATCATGTAGAAACAGATGACAAATGGCATCAAGGAAGGTCTATTTTTAAGCATAACCAGTCTTACTTTAAGCTTAAATAGAATTCCTATATATTCATATAGTTCAGACCTTTTCTTAGCTCTCTATTCAGTTTCATCTCCTTTCTGTTTATATTCCTTTAGTGAAATAGTTTTTAGAAAATCTGAAGCACATCTAAGTAAACTAAATCCATTAATGGTATTTATTCAAAAGCTAAAATTATTTATTTTAAGTAGTTCCAGGTTATTCATAAACAGCAAATGATTCTGCTGGGTAATACAAGCTCATCTCTATATCCTTGAGTCAATCAATCATATAACCAAAAGCTGTTCATGTGCCAAAACCTACCACATATTTTGAGTGGCGCTTCAAGTTCTAGTAGGATAGGCTGACTGAGAAAGATCTCTCGGGACTTTAAGCACAGTCCTCGGATTTCATTCTCCTGTAGCTGGACATTCTTACCAGGCTTGGACCCTCTCACTGCAGAGAAGAAAAACTCCAGTTAGTCAAATGAAGTCAAAATCCAATTTACCAGAAAAATTACAATGATCTGAAAAGGCACAAGTTTTAATGAGGAGTCAAAAACACAGTTTAACTGGCTTTCTGACTTGACTCTATTTTCTCAACACTTATAAAGAACATGGTTTTAATGACTAATTACAACTATAAAATCTTAGACAGGATTTCATCATTTAGTTACATCTTCTATACCAAGTTAAGACTTCTTATGCTGTCCTGAACAAGGAGCCACGCTCTGTATGAATACTGTTAGAAAAGGTCTTCCTTGCAGAAATCAGACTCCCTGTGGCACAGCTCGAGGCCTCCGTTTGCATCCAAGCCACACAATTGGCTTGTTCACCTGCAGCCTGCCCACCAGGCCATTGCTTTTTGCCTCCGATCTTGTCTTCTCTTCTCCAGCCTTATAAATGAATCAGTATGTGTACAGCAGGGGGTTTCAGAGATTGTCATGTTACTGAGTTGCTTCTAAGAATTTCTTGTTTTAAAATGTGAGATTGGGGGGCGCCTGGGTGGCGCAGTCGGTTAAGCGTCCGACTTCAGCCAGGTCATGATCTCATGGTCCGGGAGTTCGAGCCCCGCGTCAGGCTCTGGGCTGATGGCTCGGAGCCTGGAGCCTGTTTCCGATTCTGTGTCTCCCTCTCTCTCTGCCCCTCCCCCGTTCATGCTCTGTCTCTCTCTGTCCCAAAAATAAATAAACGTTGAAAAATGTGAGATTGGTAATGCTCAGAAGCCTGCCCCTATCAGTGCTTTTCAAAGGGTGATAGGTAATCTATTTTCTTAAGAGTTCTATGAAAAAATGTAGGTGTTGTTTGCATTTCACTGAAACACACTTTAATGTTCATTGTACATATTTTGCCATGCAACCTCGGAGTCTGCATCTGTGAATACAATCATGACCTTACAGGGCAAAGGATGTCCATGAATGATGTAAGGAAGGTTTCCTAGTAATCTGAACAAATAAAAAGAAAAGGGAGAAAAGAAAACATGGTATAGTACTAGGTGTTGCCCACATCCAGGCATTCTTGTTGGAGTTCTGTTCACTATCAAAGTTGAGCACTCCAGCTCCGTAACAGTTAATTTATCAGCAAGTGGGCAGGAAATGAAATTTTGTTTTGATTTCAGTTGTAACAGATTAGACAGTCACTAACTACAGATTAAAGAATTGCTAATTTTACCTTAACTTTACAGTTATCCAGTGGCCTGGTTAAATACAGGGATTGATTATCCTCAACTTGCAATCAGTCCTAATACTCGTTTTGCATAAAAGACTAATGAAAGCAGGCATTCTATGAACTACAAGCGAAGCAAAAACAAAGAACCAGACTAAATATAGAATGTTACGTCACATCCCTCCACCATTAAGCCCAGTATAAAATGATTTAGTTTTAGCAAAACCACAAAACCCATCAGATTACATTATTGTTGCTAATTTAGGGGTGCCTGGGTGGCTCAGTCAGTTAAGTGTCTGACTTCGGATCAGGTCATGATCTCACAGTTTATGTGAGAGATCAAGCCCCATGTCGGGCTTCCCACTGTTGGCTGGAGCCTGCTTCGGAGCCCCTATTTCTGTCTCTCTCTGCCACTGACACTCCCCCTCCGCTTTCTCTCTTAAAATAAACAATTATAAATAAATAAATAAAGGTTGCTAGTTTAAATTTCATCAGTTTTGGAGGCTTTATATTCCAATTACAAAATCATTCAGTCTAATAGCTGAATAAAAACAGTAAGTTTAACTGCTTTGTTCTGTAAATATCTGATGTTACAGAGTGATAAAAATTACAAGTAAAAAACCCGATTGTCTGTTGAGAACTTTTTTCCATTAAAAATGTCTGTGTTAATTGGGTGCTCAGTCGGTTGCGTCCAACTTTGGCTCAGGTCATGATCTCACGGTTGGTGAGTTTGAGCCCCGCAATGGGCTCTGCACTGCCAGTGCAGAGCCCACTGGGGATTCTCTCTCTCCCTCTATCAAAAATAAATAAATACACTTAAAAAAAGACTATGTCCAAGTTTGAGAAATCCTGTCCTAGGCAAAGCCATTCTTCAACCTGAATAGCCACTGAAACCCTGAGTTCTCTGAAGAAACAAGTTTGAGCAGAAATGGAACACTGTGTGGAGGGGGTTTTATTTTTTTCAATGAACGACAGTAAACAAGAAAAGATGACAAGAGGGAAGGGCCAAGCTCTTGAAGCACACAATGAAGAGAAAACGTTAAGGGTGAGCAATGGACTGGGAGCCGGCCCCAAGTTTCTGTATGTTCTAGAGCCTGAGCAAATCACTACTTTGAACCCCAAAATATGTAACTCAAGTAAACAACTGCCAGTCTCCTTCTGATACAAATATTACGAAATGAGAAGCAACGAAGAGGAAAGCTCAGTAATGATAACGTTTGAGGGAAGATATGGAATAGACACACATATAATACTACAGCAACTGAGCAACAAAAAATGGTTTTTCCAGGACCACAGTAATTTTCTCTCTAGATACACACAGTGAAGAACTCAAGAAACGCTCCTGATGGAAAGACGGTGGGATTCCTGTTTCACTGGCCAGAAAACCCCAATCATTAGCAATTATACCACAAGTCAGCCAGAAGTTTGGGCAGACAGCCCAGCAGGAAACTTTATTTTTGGCTAGGAGGGGACTCCTAGAAGCTTCTGGTTTTCAACCTCAATCTTTTCAGCAGAGCCCTTTAAGTCCTCCAGAAGAGTATGCAATAATAACTTACACCTATATGGAACAAAAGCTATACTTTTTATAGGAGAACGCTATAATAATAAATCAGTGCCATCAGATTAAATCAATCTTGCTAATATAAATTTTACTGGTTTTGAAGGCTTCCCACTACAACCTTCAGACATAGTTTAAGTTTTCTTGTTCTGTTTTCCTGTTTGTCCTATGAGTGGAGTGTATAGATAAGTAAAAAGCAATATTGCCAACATTTAAAAATTATCCTCTACGTGAATAAGGATTAACTGCAGTTTTTCCAGAACAGATCAAGAATTTATATCTGAAGGACAGTGCTCATTAAAAATAACATGGCCCTGTGGTGCCTGGGTGGCTCAGCTGGCTAAGCCAACTGAACTCATGGTTGGTGAGTTTGAGCCCCGCATCAGGCTCTGTGCTGACAGCTCAGAGCCTGGAGCCTGCTTCAGATGGTGTCTCCCTCTCTCTCTGCCACACCCCCCCCCCGCCCCCAACACACTCTGTCTCTCTCAAAAATAAATAAACATTTAAAAAAGATAACCTGGTCCCAAGGCTTCTTGAATTCCCTACAATTAGCTCAAGGAATAACATTATAAAAACGGAAACTCTGCAAAAACCACCATCTACCAATTGGCAAATACCTGTTCATCCTTCAAGGACCGCCCTGGAGAGCCTCTTCTGTCTACCTCCTCTCCCTTCATAAGCCTACTTGCTTTCTGAAATGCTCTCACGACACCTGGACACCACTCAGCACACGTCATACTTAGTACTTTGTACTGTGATTGCCATTTCGCTTTCACCTATTCATCTGAGCCTCCCGGCAGACTAGAAGCCCCAAGACCACACCACTTGCTCAGCAGTGTACATGCCACGGCCAGTATGTGGCAGGTGCTCAAAATTTGTTGTGTGAATGAAACCTGGATAAATCTCTAAGTGCTGATGACTTGTGGTATCAGAATTAAACACGCGTACCAGACTACATACTTTTGATTAGTTAAAAAAAAAACCAACAACCCGTGTCTGTTCTTTAAGTTAAAAATCAATAGTCATTTTCCTATCAGCCTTTAATAGAGCATTTTTCTAGTTGTAAAAATCCAGGATTACTCTTAAATTTCAAGTTGAAAATGATAACAATTAGAAGATAAAGATTTCAAAATGTGTTTTAGCAAACCAAACGCACACTGGATATTTCTTAAAAATGGCCATATGGCAGGGGGTGGGGGGCGCCCAGGGGGCTTAGTCAGTTGAGCTTCGACTTTGACTCAGGTCATGGTCTCGCAGTTTTTGAGGACTGGTTTTTGAGTTTGAGCCCCGTGTCAGGCTTGCTGCTGTAAGCGCAGAGCCCACTTTGGAGTTTCCCTCTCTCTCTGTCCCCTGCTCTCTCTCGCTCTCTCAAAAATAAAAGATTTTTTTTCAAAAATAAAAAAAAAGATGGCCATATCGACCAATAGCACATAAATCTACTTCATTATTTTCGACGTCCATCAAATAGAATTACTTACTAGTTGTAGATAACATTTACTAAGCACTCACCATGTGCTGGGCACTGCACTAAAGGGCTTTACGCTGCCATTTAATCCTCACAGCAATCCTATGAAGTTAGGCTCTCACTTCTGTTATAGCCTGGGAGAGGTTTAGTGACTTGGTCCAAGGTCACAAGAGCTTTTAAGCACAGCGGGCCCCAAAGAACTCTAGGTCTAGTGGTGCTTCTACCATACTACTTTCCTCCCAACTGAGGATTTGTTCTTCTTTAACTTCCAAACCAAAGGAGCTTTTATAGGACAAACTATCAAAACCCTAATATATGGTCACTGCTCCCTAAGAAAGTTCCAAGATGGGATATAAAATCATAAGGCATCCTTACAAATGAGAAGCATTAAATCAGAACTAAATTAGGCAATCTGTTAAAACTGTCAATACTTATTAACTATGCTTCAAACATTCAAGAGAATAGGTGTAGAGTATCTACTATGTGCCAGACCCTCTGGCGGATGCTGGGGATACCCTGGCAACAGGATGGACAGGAACCTTAGCCTTTCTCTTGTGGAGGACATGAAAAATAAGACCAACTAGGTAACTGCATCTTGTTATAAATGCTACAATGAGAACTCCCTCCCCCCCCCCATAAAGATTATAAAACTAAAAGGTTTACCTTAAGGGTGTCTTCAATATCATTAAAAACACAAAGGCTTTTTAAATAAAAATATCTCTATTTTATCACTAGTAGCTACAAAGAGAATTACAATGCAGCTCTACTCAATAAACATCAGTCGATACTTACCTTGAGGTTTAAAGCCCTCACTGTACTCTGTGCATAGTGGGAGAAAGGTTCATAAAAAAAGAGACCCTAGGTGGAAAATTCAAGACTTGTCACCCCATGTCACCTTAAGTAGTAGCCAAGGTAAGCTCAAGTAGTAAATATCAAATTATTTCAACAACTGCCAAAGGAATCCAAAATATTCCAACAAATAAGAATTCCACTTTCCAGATGGAGTGTTTCTCATAAAGACAGATGCTAGGTATTGCATGGAAATCAGTAGGTATTGTGAACATGTATAGGTTAGTGACCAAATACATTAATTTAGACCTTAAACATACAACTTTGTAAACACTTTTCCCTTTACCTGGCTAGAAAAAAAGAATTCTGAAAAATGCATCATGGCTGTTAACAGCAAAGGCTGTTCTGTAAAAACTTATCTATTTATCTGGCAAATCACTAACATGAGCATATGATAAAAACTTCCATGCAATTTTATCAAACTGACAAAAACTTGAAATAATAAAAAGAATGTTTTCGGTGATTATTTGCAACACCAGCTTTTTCTTACAAGTAACACTAACTTTTCTCACAGCTTGCCAACAAGCAAAGTAGAGATGAAAACTATGCAAGGAAATTTAAGACTACTTTGGGATTATTTATGAATAATAAAAAGTATTCTTCTTGCTCTTTAATTAGAAGTCCCTTAATTGTTGAGGGGTGCCTGGGTGGCTCAGTCGGTTAAGCATCCGACTTAGCTCAGGTCATGATCTCACAGTCCGTGAGTTAGAACCCTGCGTCGGGCTCTGTGCTGACAGCTCAGAGCCTGGAGCCTGCTTCAGATTCTGTGTCTCGCTCTCTCTCTCTGCCCCTCCCCTGCTCATGCTCTGTCTCTCTCTGCCTCAAAAATAAATAAAAACATTAAAAAGAAAAGAAGTCCCTTAATTCAAAGTCTTACTGAAGGAATGGCATACACAAAAAAAGCCCCAGATGCATTACAATGAAGTTTTAGAATCTATGAATGACACAACCAGCAGAAAAATAAGCCAACACAGATTTTGCTGTTTTAAGATAATCTTATTAAAGCAGGTGGTAATCATATTCACTGCAGTGCAGAATCAATAACTTCACTAAATAGAAGACAGATTTAGGAAAGGAAGACTTCAAACCAAGACAAACAGGGAATATTTGCAACATTAAAACTTTCCCACAAACAACTGAATTCTTTTCTGCAAAAAATAGAAAAGACAAAAATGTTATCAAGAATCCTTTGGTTTTATTGCAAAGTCACCAGGAGGAAGACTTCCCACTTTCGGGCCATCTTAAAACTGTTTCCTCACTATACCCTCCCCTCATTGACTTTCCTAACTGCTGCCCTTATACTTTGGCCATTTTTAAAAAAAATTATTTTATTGAAGTATAGGTGACACACAATGTTACATTAGTATATACTTTGGGCATTTAGCGGTGATACCAATTTTCTCAAAATAATCAGGATATAGTTGCAAAACACTTATCTACTTGCTCTCAAAATATTTTGAGTTTTCTACACCTAGAGTGAGCCCAGTTTATTGAAAAGCATTTATCTTTTCAGTCTAACAACCCATCTTGATAAAACACTACTAACTGGACTCGAGGTCTGACCCTACATTTTATGAGTGGTTTTCATTTTCATAAGCCTTAATATCAGTGACACCCATTCCACTCTACACAAGGGATGCCTGCAAATCTTAGAGCAGTGGAGAATTTGGGAGATTTCAGGTAAATCAAGACCACTAAGTAAATCATCTGTTCCTACATGCTTTGGATACAGGGGTCTGATCCTAAAACTTAATAATTCATCCCAGAGTTCCATAAAGTCCAAAATTATGAAATCTTTCCTTATTCATCATGAATAAGATTTTTCCACAGTTTTGAAGCAATTCACATCAGAATATGGTCTCCTTCACATATCAATCTTTAAGGTCTCCTAATAGCCCTGATTTGTAAATGAAGTGAATGAAATGGTCAAGTTGGTATAAAATCAGTACCAACCACTGCCTTGCTTCAGGATCGGTAATCCTCACCTACCTCAAGTAAACTGGCATTGGCACACATTTTTGCAGAACAGGTCAAAGATTATTATAGGACTGCAGCGTCAAAGACATAAAACAATCTCACCAACTAAACTCTACTTCGGCAACAGATTACTAATGCGTGGCCCAGCACTGTTTCCACCTCACCAGCTTGGGAGAAGGAAAGCCTGGCCTTTGCTCCCGTGGCTAACATTCCCTCAAACACAACATCATGACGCACACCATCCTGTTAAGATTTCACTGATGCCTCCTGCTACTGACAAACAAGGGGACACTTCAGGCATAAGGAGAGCAATCCTTTCCATGCTGTGGGTTAGGACTGGTGCAAGCTTCAGTTCGTGTCTCCAAGAGATCTTTCCTCTCCTGCCTCACAGGAGAGGGTGAGGCTTACTGCAGACACGCAGTAGCGGGGACAGCAGGGAAGAGCAGAGGTCTCACAACACAGACTTCTTGTAAATTAGGGAGTTAGTGACACAAACTTGGGTATCACTGTCTTTATCAACAAAACGCCCTATGGTAACTGCTTCCAAGAAAAACCTGTATCGTTAAAAGCATGACCTATTAAAAAATAATAAATGCAGAGGTCTCATTAGAAAAGATTACTTTTGTTTTCTTTGATCAGAATTTTACTAACTGTATAAACATGTTTCATATTACACCAAAGAGCTAAACACATGGGGCACTGAATTTTAGAGAGTATCTGAACACTCATTATTTTCAGATGAACTCTTACACATCAGAGGATTAAAGTAGTAGGTGCTTTCTGAGGGCTGGGGCAGAAGTCATTATTTAAACACTAAAGTAAGTAGGACAATTATGCAAAGCCTGACAAAGTCTTGCAGTCTGACAATGGCCATCTTCAGAGCCAAGATGCTTTTTGCAAATCAAGATGTGAAATGTTACACTGCCTGCTATGTAAGAAAAGTACCAGCCATCACTGCTCCCTGAACCAGCTCACTTACAAAGTTAAAACTCTGCCCTCTCACTTTTCTCTAACATGGTAGGAATATCAGACCAAATCAACACCTGACTTATTTTCTCTCTAAATCTCCCAAGTTTTAAGGTACAGGCAATTAAATAATTGAACATTAGTTAAACTACGAGTTTCAAGTTTTATCACCAGCAAGGCAAACAGCCTGGATAAAGCTTCCGAGATGCATCACATAAATGATGCCTCAGCTAAGTAAAAACAACTTAAGAGTTTAGAGTAGAAAACAACTGCCAAGCTGTACTCTAAATCAACACGCTGTTTTTCTTAAATAAGACCTCGCTTTGAGTTGCCTTGTCAGTACTATTACTGAGCCACTTCTCAACTAAGCTTGCACAGTCTTTGACCTTTTTATTTTTTAAGTTTATTTATTTTGAGAAAGAGAGAGAGAACACGCAGGGGAGGGGCAGAGAGAGAAAGAGAGAATCCCACACAGACTCCACACTGCCAGTGCAGAGCCCGACCTGTGGCTCCATCTCAGGAACAGTGACATGAATGCTAGAGTCTAGAGTCGGAGGCCTAACTGAGCCACCCAAGCGCCCCCAATCTTCCACCTTACATGAACATACAAAAAGAGATCACAAAACTCCTATTCCATTGTCAGATATACTTACACCTTAATTAAAATTCTTAGGGGAAAATGTTTTGGGGGCATTACCCCCCAAAATCACAAAACTTATTATCAACTTCTAACATACATACATATATATATATATATATATTCACACACATATAATCTCCTCCCTCAATGGATCATCTTCAACCATTTCTCTGCCAAATTAACACTGATGAGAAAAAAGGGAATTTAAGCATATAGTACTGTGCAGGTAGCCCATTCTGAAGGCATTAAGATACAATGTTTTATATTAATTTCAATGAAAAATGAAATAGTAAAAAAAATCCAGTTTTCAAGTGCAACATAACATGTAAAGAGGAACTATTAAGAAATGATTGATCTCATTTTAGATGATCTAAGTTCATCAAGGTAAATTTCTTAGCATGATTTTAAAAATAAGATTGAAATGAGAAAATCTCTTATGTGAATAGAATTACAGGCAACATAGATCTTAAGTTAACAAGACTTAAATGGTTTTAAAGTTCTGATGATTCTAATCAACACAGATTCCAATTTTTGTTTCCTCAGTGAAATAAAGCCCATCTAATCTAGAGACACATAACCCTGCACAGACAGAAGTTAGATTTAAAATGAAAATATTTAATAAAAAGTTCCTTTCTTACTGCAAACAGTTTTAATTGGTTTCTGTGGCCTTATATAAATCAAAGGACTATATTAACTAGCATGAAAATACAGTTCTTATAATAAATGTCAAGTACTTAACGAGTGACAAGTTTTTCACACAATGCACTGACATTTCAGGGATCCTTATACACATTCAGTGAGGTTTTCCTTTAAGAAGGTATAAAAGTAAAAAAACAAAACAAAACAAAACAACAAACAAACAAAAAACCCCAGCACGGATTAAGATATTCCCAGGGGTTTCATTTTAAATGACTTATTTAAAAGACCTGCAAATCCTAGAACCAGAGTTACCCCAATTGTTCTTAGTCTGGACTCCATCCCTCAAGCATTTACAGTGCACTATTTTAAGAGGACAGTATAAAGGCAAAAAAGCAGTGAAAACTCAGCCAAACCTACATTATCCAGCGCCCAAATCAAGAAAGAGATTTGAATTCTCCCAAAGCCTCAGAAAAAGACATTAGCATTAGACCTGGAGGAGGTGGGGTGGGGGGATTCACTTCCACGACCCTCTTTGAAATCCAAACTTCATCGGTCTCCCAGGTCAGTATCAATCGACTGTCAGGCACCTCAGGAGTCTCAGGTCAACCAAAATCCAAGCTTTCTTTTAACCTCTGCCTAACCGCTGAGCAGCTCCTTCCTTCAGACACAAGGTGGGTTGAATGTAGCAAGTTCTAACTCCTGGCTGCCTGGGTTTGAAACCCGACTGTCACTAATGTGTGACCTTGGTCAAGTGACTTAATGTCTCTTGTGTTTTAGTTTCTTCTGAAAAACAGGAAAAAAGACCAGCACCCACCTCTCAAGGTTGTTGGGAGAATGAAACTGCTCTATGTCTGACACATAGTAAGCGCTTTAGAAACGCTGACTATTGCCATGAACGTAATTATGAGATGAATGCAAAGCCTCATTAATACAGAGCCTGGCACAACCGGAAAGATAACGAAACTGTCACCATCGCTGGTTTCAGGTTCAGTGGCACGTTCAGAAAAGAGCGCGGAGACCTCTTCAAGATAAGGATAACTTAAGAAGAGTATTTGGGAGGGCAGGAGGGGATGGGTTCCAAGATCCTCCGGAGATATGAACATTCGTCACCAAGTAATAAGAAATGGGCCGCCCGACACCAGCCCCACACAAAAATAAGCAAGACAGGAAAGAAGCCCCCATAGCCGTTGGAACCCACAGCCCCATCAAATTCCCTTCCGAGAGGACGAGTACCAGAAAGTAAGGAACACGCCGTCCTGCAGGTCGGACCGGGTCCCCCAGCCCTCTCGCCTCCAAAGACTGGTCCCGTTTGCGGGGCGCAAGGGGGTACGGACCGGAAACGTGGGGGTGGGGAGCGGAGTTTTCAAATCTCTGGGAAGAAGGCTGCACCTCTGAGCAATGAATGAACGGGGCCGGGAGGGTCTGCGGGGTGGGCCGAGTGCCGGACCCCGGCCGGCCTCCCTCGGGCTGCAAACCCTTGGCGCCACGAGCCAACTCGCGGGGCTCACTCCCCTCGGCGCTGCAAGCCCAACCGGCCTCCCAATTCCCCCTCCCCCGCGAGCCCCCGGGGCGCCCGCCTCCCCTCAGCCCGTCTGCCGACCCCTTCACCTTCCAGCAGCCGTTGGATGATGCTGTCGATGTTGAGTTTATCTATATCCGCCATCGCCTTCCCACCGCCGACCCTCCCGCAGCGGCGCCGCCGCCGGCTCGCGCCCGGGACTCACACCTCCTTTCCCACGCCACGAGCACAGAGGCGGCGGTGGCGGCGGTGGCAGCAGCCGCGGCGGGTCCCCCCCCCAACCGCCCCGCTCCCTGCTTCCTCCTTCTCTCCCCACTGGAACCACGAGAAGAACAAGATGGCCGCCGACTCCTTAGCCAGTCTCGGTCGGCGCACGGATGCGCGCGGCGGAGTGCAGCGGCCCGGCCGGGACTTCTTTATGGGCCATAGGGCGCGCGGGAGGGGGCGGGACCAGAGCGCGGGAAGGGGGCGGGGCCAGAACGCGGGAATCGGAGAGGACGGTTGAGCGTAACCGCGCTCCCGCGCGGGATCCCTCCGCCAAACGGGCCGAGCAAATAGGCCCCCTGGCGGGAGCGGGAGCTGCAAAGTTGCACGCGGGAGTTGGAGATGAGGCGGTAGACGCAGGTGTGCGTTCCTAGGTTTGCAGTCTCCGCCAGATACTGTTCATTAAGCTAGATGTTTGCAGACTTGGCCATGTGGAAGCCCACCGGGAGAAATCGGGGGTCCTGGGATTTACCTCCTAAGATAAATCTGGGGTGGAGGTGAAGACCGCATTAAAGAGAAGTAGGTTGATTTATTTTGGATTCAAATTTGATGGGATTTGGGGGCAAGGACAGGTTCATTTGGCCACTAATTTAAAAAGTCGTCTCCCAGATAAATCAAGAGGTTAACAGTTTTTCGTTCTGAGCGGTGGGATTATGGGTATTTGTATATTTTTGTGTATGTGTGCGCTCTGTAACTTTTACGTTTGGGAGAAAATGTTTTTTATCCACTCAAAAATTTTTCATCTTTCCTATCTTTGGATTATCTTTCTTGAACTCGGGAACTTATATAATCACCGGAACGATTACCCTGATGTAAACCAGAATGAAGGTGAACAAGCGTGTGCGAGCAGATAAAGGGAGAAGTTGCAGAATTCCCGCGTCGGAGCTCGAGGCCGGAAGAGAGGAGCGAGTTTGCAGAGGCCGGCAGTGCAGTCAGTCCTGTCCTCTGCAGACATCCTAGGAAACTTTGGCCCGTTCCCCTCGGCTTCCCAGTCTTTCCAAGTGCACCCCTCTCCAGGAAGCCCCCAAAATATGCCTCCTCCGAGGGCTCCGTGTCGCCTTTAGCTAGCTTTGGAAGTGCAGCCCACACTTAGCAAAACATACGCTCTTTCCTGACCTTTACACTTGCCTGTTTCCTCCCGCAGCATTTTACAGTTTGCAAAGCTCTTTCCCAACCCCTGAGAAATTAATTTTGTTTCCCAAGGCATTCGGGATGCACATCCCATCCCCAAATGCCACTGAGGTTATTGCACCACCTGGGCATCAATCCTTGCGGGTATGGGTGTCCTCCCTGGGCCGGCTTCTTGCACGTGGACTTGTGGTCCCATTGCTGCTGGCGGGGTGGGGGTGTGGGGGTGGAGGGTTGAAGTTCAGGGTTCCCCCTGCTTGACTCAGCTACCAACTCCACTTTCCCCAGTCTTAAGCTCATTCCCTCGTGCTGTAGCTCTGTCCACCAGAAGATACACAAGTGTCATTTTTCAGCCTAGGGCACAGGGCCCAGTTGGTGACATTCAGAGTCGATGCCCAGCACTGTTGTGAACAGCTGGCTGTTGAGGTCAGGGTGGCTCTTGCTGGATTCTAGGAGACTTTGGGCTCCTCCGGGGCAGGGTGCATCATGGCAATGGCAATTAGCACAAGAATATGAAAGACAGCGATTCATTCATCAGACAAATATTTATGGAGCACCTACTCTGTGCCAGGCATTGTTCTAGGCTGGGAAGCAGGGGTGAGTAAGATAGACAAGGCCCTTCTCATGGAGAGTCATCTAGTAAGCCAGACAGACAATAAACAAAGATGCAAATAAAAATGTCAGCTTCTGATAAGTGCAGTAGAGAAAAAAAAACTAAACACTGCACTCATTTTCTTAGTATGTGCCAAAAATGATCTCATCAAATCCCCAGGACAATCATCCCCATTTTACAGATGAAGAAAGTGAGACACAGAGAGGCTAGGTTGTCTTCTGAAGGTCACACAGCTAGTAAGTTACAGAGCCAGGGCTGGGACTCAGGACAGCTAAAAACCAAAGCCCTTGTTCATATGGAAAAAGTCACCATTGTGAATGCACCACACCAAGCACAATCCTGACACGTCAATGGGGAACCCAGTGAAATGATCTAAACATGTCTCTACCACAACAAGAGTGCCATGATTTTCCACTCACAAAATGGCAGGTATGTTAATATCTGTTGACAGGCAGGAGGAGGACTTCAGACTGGACTGGGACATAGGGAGGGCCTCTATCCACGTGCCATTCTTCACTGGGCAACCCCCCTGGAGCCCAGTTTTGCTGGCATGTGTCTATGCAAATTAGCTGGCTTAGAGCCCAAGAGTGGCATCAGCTCACAAAATAGGTCTGAATGACTCCCAGAAACCAGCTCTTGGAGGAAAGAGCTGATTGGCCTTTTTCTGCCATTATCGATACTAATGGTCTCCCAAAGGACTAGCAGACAAGTATTTGCCTGAAAGGCTACTGTCTCATAGGTGGAGTCTCCTCTCTATGCCTCATTTTGCCTATCTAGAAAATGAAGACAGTGGATTAAAATGTGCTTTTTGTGTGTTCTTCCTTGGGTCCACAGAGCTTTTTTTATGGAGCTGCTGGAAATGATGGGGAACTGATGGGGTTCTGGTCCCTCATCCTTTGCATCAGCCAGAGCAGAACCACACTACACGCTAAACGATCAATGTTAAATATCACTACTATTATCTTTTATACATTGAGTTTCCCATGTAAGAGGGGCTGTGGCCAAAATGTTTGAAAACTCCAAGGTATTTCTAGGGATACTTTAGCTTCGAGGAGAATTCAGGCACCATGAAATAATTAAGCCCAGTGGATGGGGACCATGGTGAACTGGAGAGCCCATACCCCATCCACCTAAGGAGCAGCCACTTTCACTTTCAGTCTGTTGAGGCCATGTGGGAAGCATGCCCAGTGTGGCCAGATCCTCTGAGTTTTCAGGAGAATTTAGGCATATGGGTTTTTATGTGAGATGTTCCAATTTTTAAATTGGTTGGTCATAAACTCAAATCCTAAAACACTATATGAGACTGAGAAAACCTATCTGGACTACATTTGGCCCTTGGCCAATAATTTGGAACTCTGTTCTAGGATGTTGGGGGTGAACTCTTTTCCCTCCCTTATCCCAATTTAATGAGCATTAGGATTCTTGTTAAATGATACAAAGAAACAGTGTTGATGAGGTTTGCCAGTACATCTGGACCCCCCGCCTGGATATTCTGGAGGTTTTGTGCAAAGTCGAGAACCATAGGAAAAAATATGGGTGAAAACCTTTGACAAAGTCCACAGTTTTGTCTCAATATCCTGTGGTATTACCAATAGACACTGGTATTCTTTTTGGCAAATGTTCACTGGGGCCTTACTCTGTGTCAGGCACCGTGTGAGAAGCAGGGGGACACAGCAGTAAGCAATCCAACATAGTCTCTGCCCTCATGGAATTCTCAGTCTAATGGAGAAGATAGACGGGAACAGAGAAACCAATCAAAGAAGGTAATTTCAGAGAGTGGTGAATTTTGTGAAATAATTAGAAGAAGTCATGTCACTACATAAGAGAGGGACTCTTGGGATTTGACATTTGAATCAAGATCTGAAGGATAAGAGAGAGAGTCATGGAAAGAACTACACAGGGAAAGAGAGCTTTCTCAACAGAGGGAACAGCAAGTACAAAGGTCCTGAGGCAGGAACAATCTTCCAGCTTTGGAAGATTGAAAGATGGTCAAAGGGTCTGGAGGATAGTGTGAGGGGCGAATGTTGGGAGGGAGGTTGAAGAAATGGGCAAAGGCCAGACCACTCAGGGCTTAGAAAGCCATGGAAAGAAACTCAGATTTTATTCCAAGCCTAGTGAGAAATCACTGTAGAGTTTTAGTGAGAGCAGTAACATGATCTAATTCATTTTTAAAAATAAGCTTTTTATTTTGAAATAATTTGGAATTTACTGAGAGTTGCCAAGATGGTACACAGTTCGTGTATACCTTTCACTCAGTTTCCCCTTAATGTTAACATCTAACCCAACCATGGCATTGCTCTTAATTTTTTAAGACACCTATATCATAAAGAAATGTTGGATCAGGGGCGCCTGGGTGGCGCAGTCGGTTAAGCGTCCGACTTCAGCCAGGTCACGATCTCGCGGTCCGGGAGTTCGAGCCCCGCGTCAGACTCTGGGCTGATGGCTCAGAGCCTGGAGCCTGTTTCCAATTCTGTGTCTCCCTCTCTCTCTGTCCCTCCCCCGTTCATGCTCTGTCTCTCTCTGTCCCAAAAATAAATAAATGTTGAAAAAAAAAATTAAAAAAAAAAAAGAAATGTTGGATCAGAAAATACATAACAGGGGTGCCTGGCTGGCTCAGTCGGTAGAGCATGTGACTCTTGATCTTGGGGTTGTAAGTTCAAGCCCCACGTTGGGATGTAGAGATTACTTAAAAATAAAATCCGTAAAAAAATATTGCATACATTATTACCCAGAGAGCATTTTCTCCTAAATATGATCTGACTTCGTTTGAAAAAGACCCCTTTGGTGTCTGGGAGGATAATGGACTAGTGGGGTAAGGGTGGGCGCTGCAAATCAGGGAGGGGGCTGATGAAAAATATGGAATCACTGCTCTGAGCCTCCTTTTCCTCATCTGCAAGATGGGGACAATATCACACATCTCAGAAGGTTGTTGTGAGAATGTACCTTCAAATGTACTTGGGGAGACAATAGTTACAAGATGGCAATGAAGATGCTGATAATAATAGCATATTTTTTGAGTACTTTGTGCTAGTCCCTGTGCTCGGGGCCTTTCACGCATGATTAGGGAGAGCAGATTCTTTGGGATATTCCCACAAGCCTCCGGTGAGGGGGATTTACATGGGTCTTTCAAAATCTCTCGAACCATCCTTGGCCCTCATGGAGTTTATGCGGACGTTGGGTGATGTACTTCCATCTGGACTTACTCCACAGGGAAATTAGGATGATCATCACCTGTTAAACATTCCTTAGCTTCACAAAATAGCAACCTATTCCGGTATCTGGAGAGTGGACTGCACCGTCATCTGGAACTAAGTCTGGCAAAAGAAGGCTCACTTGAGAGTAGGGTCTTGCAACCTGGGCACTATTGACATTTTGGGCCAGATCATTCTCTGCTGCGGGGGCTGCCCTGTGCAGCATCCCTGACCTCTACCTGTTAGATGCCAGAAACATGCCCCCCTCCCCAATAGTGACATTCGAGAATGTCTCCAGGTACCACCGTGTGTCCCCTGCAAAGTCAAAATCACTCCCTCTCCCATCCCCCTCATAGGGGACCACTGCTTTCAAGCATTTCGAAGCCTGTGACAAAGTGGCTTTGAAATTGTTTTGTTATTCTGTAACTTTTAACCCTATGTGTCACGTGCCTTGCCAGACGAGCTTCTTTGACTACTAACGGCCATCAGCTATTCAGAATTTACTACGTATTAGGCATTGACCTAACTTTTGCGTTATACGTATCTTCTGGTTTCATTCCCACTTAATCCATAGAATAAGTCATTATTTCCATTTGATACATGGAGAAATCAAGGATCAGAGGGGTTAGATGGCTCACCCAAAGACACGCAGCTAAGAAATGACAGAGCCTGGATTTGAACCCAGACTTGTCCAACTTGAAGGGCCACAATCTCTAACCACTCTGTCACGCTGGGCCTCTGAAGACAGGGTGTTCGAAAATCACGTGGAGAAAAATATTTTTTAAACAATAAAATGTCATGCTAGTATCAAGGCGGAGAAGCAGAATGGAGAGAACTTGTTGGACTCAGGGATTGGAAAAGCCAAGTTCTAGGGCAAAGTGCACATGTGTGCGGCTTTGGGCAAGTCACTAGCTTGACTTCCTTGGTGAGACATGCTCCGTCAGCCCAGTCCCACCTTCCCCCACGTGGCGAGATGGCCCTTTGAGGACCAGGCAGTGCCGGGCCCTTGCATACAAGTTCATGTTTACTTCCAGCCTCGATAATGCTGGGAGCCACAGCCCTCCCTCCTTTTTCAATTGAGATGAAGTTCACATAAAATGAACCATCTTAAAGTGTACAATTCAGTGGCCTTTTGTACATTCATTGGGTTGTACAAACATCACATCACCTCTATCTGGTTCCAAAACGTTTCCATCACCCCAAAGAGAAAGCCCGTACCTGTTAGCAGTCATTCCCCATTTCTCCTTCCTCCCAACTCCTGGCCACCATGAGTCTGCTTCCTGTCTCTCTGTTTTTGCCCATCATGGACATTGCATCTAAGTGGAATCCAGTGCTATGTAACCTTTTGTGTCTGGCTTCTTTCACCGAGCATCGTGTTGTTGAGGCTCATTGACATTGTAGCAGATGTCAGTACTGAATAATGTTCCCTTGTACGGATATGCCAACTTTTGTTTATCCACTCCTCCATTGACAGACTTTTGGGTTGTCACAGCCCTCTTTTTTCAGATGAGGGACATGAGGCCCAGGAAAGTTAAATGACTTCACCAAGATCACAGAGTAAACAGAGAAGCTGGCAGGTCTGGATTTTATTTTATATTTTTAAAGTTTTTAATGTTTATTTCTGAGAAAGAGAGAGAGAGAGAGAGAGAGAGAGAGAGAGAGAGAGAGAGAGCACGAGAAGGGGAGGGGCAGTGAGAGATGGAGACACAGAATCTGAAGCAGGCTGTCAGCACAGAGCCAGATGCAGGGTTCGAACTCACGAACCACGAGAACATGACCTAACCGACTGAGCCACCCAGGTGCCCCTGACAGGTCTGGATTTTAAACCATGGAGACCAAACTGTCTTTTACCTGTTTTACCTGTATTGTACATTTTCTAACTCTGGTTGATGATGAAATATTTTTAAAGAACTATTTAAAGCTTAGAGAAAGTACAATTTGGTGATAAACTTTTTTTTGTTTTGTTTTGTTTTTTGGTGGGTTTTTTGTTTTTGTTTTCTTTTTGTTTTCGTTTTAGTGAACTATTTAAAGCCTAGAGCAAAGGTTGGGTGACTCTGTTCACACTCTGTAGTTCATGAAAGTTAACATTTGGCCATTTTTGATTTGGACTTGTTTTTAGGTAACAAAAGAAACGAAACATTACAGTTGAGACTCCTTTGGAACCCCTTCTCCATTCTTCTCAATCCTTCTTCCTCTCCCCAGAAGTAGCTAGCCCAAGATGGTTGTGTATGTAGGTGACTATGTTTTTACCAGTTTACAATGTGCAAACTAACAGTCAACAAGGAAGAAAAACAATAATTTTGACTCCAGGGCAAGTGGAATGTATTTTCATAAAGCCAGATTTATTCCATTTAAAAGATTGCCTTTGATTCGGAGTATAGGGCTTTCCAACTTTATTTATATTAGAATGTCCTTCCCAGTATGAAATGTCCTTCCCAGTATGAAATGGTGACGGTGACAGATAGCTATTTTTTAAATGTCCCATTTGGCAAAAGAAAGAAAATCCAATACTGGGAGGGGGGGAGAAATAACTTGGGCATGTTTATGCAGTGGTGGAAATGAATGAAAGCAAGCTACATGGATCAACATGGATCTATTTGGAAAGTAATGTCAAGAGAGCAAAAGCCAGTTGGGGTAGGATTAGGCTACTATTTACGCAAAAGTTTAAAATGACAAAACTGGGGCGCCTGGGCGGCCCAGTCGGTTGAGCGTCCTACTTCAGCTCAGGTCATGATCAGACGGTTCGTAAGTTCAAGCCCCGCGTCGGGCTCTGTGCTGACAGCTCACAGCCTGGAGTCCGCTTCTGATTCTGTGTCTCCCCTTCTCTCTGCCCCTCCCCGGCTCGCACTCCGTCTCTCTGTCTCTCCCCGACCCCCACCCCCTTCTCTGCTCAAAAATAAACATTAAAAAAAAATAAAATGACAAAACGATATTGTACATTTAGGACAGTGTTTTTCAAACTTTTGGGGGGGGGGCCCACATTGTGCTATAAGAAAGGTATTTTATGACCCAATCCAGTACACATACACACAGATGTAAAACTGGAAGAAAAGTTTCACAAGACAATAATACTCGCCTTAGTACATATGATACAGTCTTATTATTTTTAATCCTGTCTTATCCTAGCCTATCCTAATTTTTAAAATGCTGAATTGATTTTACAATCTACTAAAGGGTTGCAACCTGCAGTTTGAAAACAGTGGTTTAGGAATTTACAACACGATGTGGTAAAGATACATGAGAAGGATACATATATTCAGGAAAGTGTTACCATGTAGTAAAACCATAAAGACCCGTTCATGAAACGCATCATATTTAGGAGGAAAGGAGAAAGGAAGGAATTGGGGATGGGCCCACATTGGGTGCAATTTTCTCTCTAATGTTTTCTTTCCTAAATGGGAAGATGGTACATGGGGGCTTGTTATATTACTGTGTTTATTTTATTTTTTTATATATTACTATTTACAATCAACTTCATTTAGGGACAACTTATGTACAGTAAAATGCACCCATTTTTAAGTGTATAGTTCCATGAATTTTGACCGGTGAATACACCCATGTAACCACCACCCAGTAAGATATAAAATATTTCCATTGCCCCTGAAATTTTCTCCGTGTCCTTTTGTGGTCAATCTGCCTCCACCCCTGAACTCCGGTTCCTGGCAAGGACTGATTTGCTTTCTACCATATAGATTAGATTTATCTTTTCTAGCATTTCAGCTGAATGGGATCACACAGAGTGAGCTCTTTTTGTGGCTGGTTTCTTTCACTCGGCATAATGGTTTTAAGATTCATACTTGTTGTGTGTGTCAATAGTCCATTTCTTTTTAGTTCTGAGTGGTATCCCTAGTATGAATAGATAAGAATATGTTTATCCATTCACCTGTTGGGAGGCACCTGGGTTGTTTCCAGTCTGGGGACTTAATATCATTTTTTAAATGCCTGAGATGGTTCATTAAAATATTTATTTATTTATTTATTTATTTATTTATTTATTTATTTATAAGTAGGCTTCATGCCCAGCACGGAGCCCCCCATTAGACTTGGATTCACGACCCTGAGATTAAGACCTGAGCTGAGATCAAGAGTCGGACGCTTTACCAACTAACCCACTCAGGCACCCCAAAAATAAATATACAATTTGAGATACTTTAAAAAAAATTTTTTTTTGTAACATTTACTTATTTTTGAGAGACAGAGAGAGATAGAGCACAAGTGGGGGAGGGGTGGAGAGGGAGGGAGACACAGAATCCGAAGCAGGCTCCAGGCTCCAGCTGTCAGCACAGAGCCTGTCGCAAGCCTTGAACCCACAAACCGTGAGATCATGACCTGAGCCGAAGTCAGACACCCAATCGACTGAACTGCAGTTACTTCATAATTCCCTGATCACTAAATCTTTTTTATTTTTTATTTTATTTTTATTTTTATTTATTTATTTTTTCAACGTTTATTTATTTTTGGGACAGAGAGAGACAGAGCATGAACGGGGGAAGGGCAGAGAGAGAGGGAGACACAGAATCGGAAACAGGCTCCAGGCTCTGAGCCATCAGCCCAGAGCCCGACGCGGGGCTCGAACTCACGGACCGCGAGATTGTGACCTGGCTGAAGTCGGACGCTCAACCGACTGCGCTACCCAGGCGCCCCACTAAATCTTTTTTATTTTTTTAAAAATTTTTTTTTCAACGTTTTTTATTTATTTTTGGGACAGAGAGAGACAGAGCATGAACGGGGGAGGGGCAGAGAGAGAGGGAGACACAGAATCGGAAACAGGCTCCAGGCTCCGAGCCATCAGCCCAGAGCCTGACGCGGGGCTCGAACTCACGGACCGCGAGATCGTGACCTGGCTGAAGTCGGACGCTTAACCGACTGCGCCACCCAGGCGCCCCACCACTAAATCTTTTTTAAAACAAACAAACAAACAAACAAACAAACAAACAAACAAAAACAAACAGGGTTGCCTGCCTGGGTGGCTCAGTTGGTTGGGTGTCTGACTTCGGCTCCTGAGAAAGCTTTTACGAAAGAAAAAGAGGGGCATCTGGGTGGCTCAGATGCGTCCGACTTCAGCTCGGGTCATAATCTTGCAGTTCATGGACTCGAGCCCCACATCAGGCTCTGTGCTGACAGCTCGGAGCCCGGAGCCTGCTTCGGAGACTGTGTCTCCCTCTCTCTCTGCCCCTCCCTCGCTCATGTTCTGTCTGTCTCTATCTAGAAAATAAACACTAAAAAAAAAATTTTTTTTTAAGGAAAAAGGAAATGCAAAGAACAAAAAATCATGATAAACTCTGTGACATCCCCTCCCCCTCATATTATTCTGGCAATTTTTCTGGTGTCCAACCCCAGGTCCAGCAGCAAGCCAATGCTTCCCTGCCAGCATGCTGGAAAACCACTGGACGCAGCCCATTGTGGGAGTTGAAGATGGGGCCCTGGGCAAAGAAACCAGTGCTCCCGAGAGACCGTGTTGGTTTCAGCACCAACCTGGCTTCTTCTCCTAAAAAATATCGACTGCAGTTAAGGGGCTGCTGGCTTAGCTTAGAGAGCCTTCTGTGGATCTCGAATTTGTGTGGCCTGGTATGCCTGGCCCTCTAGCTCCCTTGATGAGAAGCTGAGCCACACATTGATGGTTTCTGGAATAAGTGCTTTCCGCTAGCCTTTCCATCTGCCCACACGTTGGCCTCCACCCAGCCTGGCCAGGAAGCTCTGTCCAGATTTTGGGGCCCTCCAGAGCCAAACCAGAGCAGGCTCCCAGGGCCTGCCCCAGAGCAAATTGTCTTTTCTGCCTTTGTGTGTTCCAAGCTTATCTCCTCTCACACCACAGCCCTGTAATTAGAGGAACACTGTGGCCTCAGAGCCATTTGGGAAACAGAGGCCAACCTTGGGGAGGCCAGAGGGGCTGTAAGGAGGTGCAACACAGCCAGTTCCCCAACGTTGGCCACACTGTCCCTGAGTTCCCCTCCAAAGGCTCTTTCTTCCCTGCCATTCCGAAGTCGGCTTGGCTGGTGCTTGCCTATTACCTAGAGTCAAACCCCAGTCTGTCCCCTTAGTAGCTGGGTGACCTCGGGCAAGTGACATCTCTGAGCCTCAGTTGTGTCATCTGTGAAGTGAGAATAGTGCCAGATTGGATGAAATTATGTATGTGGGCTGCATCTCATGGCACCTGAAACACAACATGATGGGCTGTATTTTCCAAAATTGGCCATGACAATATTTCCAGTCCCACTTGCTCTTCTAGAACCTTACCACTCCCCTACCAAGAGATGGAATCCAGGTTCCGGCCCCTTGAGTCTGGGTGTGACCATGACCACATCAGAAGTCGCTACGCGGCTCCCCAGGCCGTGTCTCAGAAGGTAGGATAGTCCATCTCGCTGTCTCCTGGCCTGAAATAAGTCAGACAGAGAAGGACAAAGACTGTATGTTCTCATTTACATGCTGAATCTAAAAAAGTGGAACACAGAGGGAGTAGAATGGTGATTGCCTGGGGCTGGGGGGAGTGGGGGAAGTGGGAGATGTTGGTCAAAGAGCACGAACACCCAGCTCTGAGATAAGTCAGATCCGGACATTGAACGCACAGCATGGTGAGTACGGTTAACAATGCTGTATTGTATCCTTGAAAGTTGCTGAGAGAGTAGGTCTTTAATATTATCACTATACACACACACACACAATTATGTGAGGGGATAGAGGTGATAACTAACCTAATTATGGTCATCATGTTGCAATATATACACGTATCTAATCACTTCTCCACCTTAAACTTTTGTATGTTATATCTCAATAATATCTCAGTCAAGCTGGGGAGAAAAAGGTAGTAGGGCTTCCCATGACTCTCTCTTTCTCTTGGGACACCTGTTTTGGGAACACTGCCACTGTGCTGTGAGGAAGCCAGGCCACATGCGGAGGGCCCGAGTAGGTGTTCTGGCCACAGCCCCAGGTGAGGTCCCAGTGAACGGCCAGCACCAACCATCACGCATGTGGGTGAAGGGTTTTCAGATGATTCTAGCATCCAAGTGGCCCTCTGAGCTCTCCCCTCCCCCCGGTTGATGCCAAGTAGAGCAGAGAGGAGCTGTCCTCATGGAACGCTGCCCAAATTGAGGATTTGTGAGCTGAATAAATGATCGCGTGATTGTTTTAAGCCACTATGTTTCAGGGTGTTTTGTTATACAGAAATAAACAACCAGAATACAACAGCCACGATAAACCTCATTATTGACGTCTCTCTTTTGCTCACACTTCCCACTCCTCATTCATCAGCAAATGCAAACACATCCCAGATTCAAGCCCAAGCCACCATCATCTCTTGCCTCCGTGCTCTCCGTCACATCTCCAGCCTAGGTCCCCGCCACCTTCCCCCTTGCCATCGGCAGACCTTCTGGCCTCCTTGCGATGCCTCAGACATCTCAAGCATGTTCCCGTCTTAGAGCTGTTCCTTAGACAGAAATGCTTTCCCCCCAGATGATTGTTCCCTCGCTCCATTCAAGTCTCTGCTCAGCTGTCACCCTGTCAGAGAGACCTTTTCTAATCACCCTGCCCCAAATTGCCCTCCTTTGCCAACCCTTCCATCTTGTTTCTCCCCTTACCTAGCTCTATTTTTCTCCATGTCACTCTTCATCATCTGTCATTGTATTGTGTCTTTGTCTGCTTATTTTTTGTCGCTGTTTCTGTCTGCAGGGGTTTTTGTCTGCTTGGTTCACTGCTGATTTCCCAGTGCCTGGCATACACCAGGTGCTCACTAAAAATCTGTTGAATACACAAATGAATGGAAACTACTAACATTATAGTTGCAAAATGGGGATAATAATAGTTGGGGGCAGGAATCAGTGAAATGATACAGGTGAGTGCTTAACACTGCACTTGGCTCTGAGTGGGTGTGCATTGGAAGGTTGCTATTTACCACTTGTCACAGGTGGGGGTGAGGCCTAGGGGACAGCATGTGGGGACAGTGAGGAGCAGCGGCCATCTGTGGTGCATCCCATGGAGTGAAGCAGGCCTCTGCCTTGCCCTGAAGTGTCCATCACTGCAGGATAAGAAAGCGATCCCTGGGGTCTGGGGTACTCTGGCCTCGCTGCTTTACAGGCTAAGGAAAGGAGAGCACCGAAGGGCTATTCGGGGCCTGTAAACCTTGTTTATTTTGATGGTAGGAATGGGACTAGGGGACAAATGGCTCTTTACTGATTTTATTTTCCAAAGCCCCAAATCAGCATTACAATATCAGCAACAAAATTACAAATTAAAACCACCACCCATATTCTTTCTCTGGTTTTTGTTTGTTTAGTAGTGATGTTCAAAAATAAAATCGGAGCACCTGGGTGGCTCAGGTGGCTAAGCGTCCAACTCTTGATTTCAGCTCCGGTCGTGATCTCACGGTTTGTGGTTTCAAGCCTCGAGACGGGCTCTTTGCTGACAGCTGGGAGCCTGGAGCCTGCTTCAGATTCTGTGTCTCCCTCTCTCTCTGCCCCTCCCCCGCCTGCACTCTTTCCCTCTCTCTCTCAAAAATAAACAAACATTAAAAAAAAAAAAAAAAAAGAGGAGGAGGAGGAGGAGATTTGGACACAGATGGGTGCAGAAGGAAGACTTGGAGAAGACACAGAGAGAAGACGGCCATCTATAAGCCAAAGGGAGAGACCTCAGAAGAAACCAACCCCACAGACACCTTGAGCTTGATCTTCTGGGCCTCAGAACTGTGAGAAAATGAACGTCTGTTGTTTAAGCCACGCAGTCGCTGGTACTTTGCTATGGCAGCCTGAGGAAACTAACACAACATGGTAAATATTTGGAAAATACAGAAAAGTGGAAAGAATAAACTCACACATAATTCTACCACCCAGCAAGCCCCCAGGAAACAAGGGGCACTGACCACTCTTCCTACCTCCTCACTCGGGATGGGGGAGACATTTCTGGCCTGTTGCCTTCAGAAAGCTGGGAGGGATTTTGTATTTGACGCAAACCGGCTGGCATTTGATGTTTTCAGCTTGCTTTGTGCTTTTTGTTAAAAGGAGATGCTTCTTCTAAAAGGTGATAAAATTCCACACCGCAGAATTTGAATGTGACCTGATTTAGAGTAAGGGTTGGCAAACTTTCTCTATAAAAGGCTAGATAGTACATATTTTTGACTTTCTGGGCCAGTCTCTGTCACAACTACGCAACTCTGCCATGGTAACAAAAGCAGTCACAGACAATATATATGAATGGGTGTTGCCAATAAAACTTTATTTGCAAAAGCATGTGCCAGAACCATGGCCTTTGCTGACAACCCCTGGTTTAGAGGAATGAGTTTTAATTTCAAATTTTAATTAGAAACAATTATCTTAAGGAGAAGGTCTCCATTGGTGCTTATAAGTCTTTAACAGTGTCCTAACCCTGATAATCTTTTTTTTTTAATGTTTATTTTTGAAAGAGAGAGGATGAGGAGAGGCAGCGAGAGAGGGAGACAGAATCTGAAGCAGGCTCCAGGCTCTGAGCTGTCAGCACAGAGTGTGATGCGGGGCTGGAACTCACGGACCTCGAGATCATAACCTAAGCTGAAGTCCGACACTTAACCGATTAAGCCACCCAGGTGCCCCGATAATCTCTTTTTAATAACGACAAATTAGACCTCAGGTCCAGTCCTCATGAGTGAAAATATTCTATTAGAACTTAAGGAAATTGTTTTGTCTTCGACCTATATGTACAGTTATCTTCTGTTTATGGCGAGTGACACTGGATTTCCATTTATGAAATCTTTCTTTTTTTTAAATATTTATTTATTTTGAGAGAGAGAGAGAGAGAGGAGAAGCATGAACAGTGGAGGGGCAGAAAGAGAGAGGAGTGGGGAGAGAATCCCAAGCAGACTCCGAGCTGTCAGCCCAGAGACTGACACGGGGCTTGATTTCACAAACTGTGAAATCATGACCTGAGCCAGACACTTAACCAATTGAGCCACCCAGGCGCCCCTCCCCTTTCTCTCTCTCTCTCAAACAAACAAGCAAACAAACAAAAAGCTTTAAAATAGATTTTCAGGGGCGCCTGGGTGGCGCAGTCGGTTAAGCGTCCGACTTCAGCCAGGTCACGATCTCGCGGTCCGTGAGTTCGAGCCCCGCGTCAGGCTCTGGGCTGATGGCTCAGAGCCTGGAGCCTGTTTCCGATTCTGTGTCTCCCTCTCTCTCTGCCCCTCCCCCGTTCATGCTCTGTCTCTCTCTGTCCCAAAAATAAATAAACGTTGAAAATTAAAAAAAAAAATAAAATAAAAAAAAAATAAAATAGATTTTCAATACAAAACTTTCAAGTTGATTAAATATGCTTGATATGTAATAGTCCAGAGGGCATAAAGATATGGCAAACATTGTGAAGAAATTCGGAAAACACTGGCCTTTGACATACCCGATACTTTTATTGTATTTGCTCTGCCTAAATTTCAGTCTTTTGATCTACTATTCTGACTAGGTAAACAAGTATCTTAGTCCAGTTGGGCTACTAGAACAAAAATATCATGGACTGACTGACATATAGACAACAAATACATATTTCTCATCAATCTGGAGGCCAGGAAGTTCAAGATCAAGGTGTCAGCAGGTTGGGTGTCTGGTGAGAGCCTGCTTCCTGGTTCACAGGTGGCTGTTTCCTTGCTGTGTCCTCACATAGCATAAGGGTTGACGGAGCTCTGTGGGATGTCTTATTAGAGCACTAATCTCATTTAAGAACCTCCGTTTCTTTATCTGTAAACTGGGATAATACTGGCACATGCTTTGGTGGAGAGTGGAGAGTTAGATTCAGTAAGGCAATTCATGCAGAGGGTTCAGAGTTTGCCTGGAAGCAGCAAGAGTTCAGTAAAGGGTAGCTGTCACGATAACTATGTTGTTTCAGAAAGATAAAAGGAAGTTCAGTGCAATAATGTAAGAGTAGTGGACTTTGAGCCAGAAAGATTTGGTGTAAATATGAGATTGTCCATTAATTAGGCCAGTCACTCTGGACACATTAAACTTCTCAGCCTCAGTTTTCCTTATCTGAAAAATGGGAACAAGGTCCAAATGAGGTTATATATATGATATCTCCTATTTAGGACTATTCAGGACTCTTCATTCTCTATTCAAAAATAAATATTTAAGGGGCACCCGGGTGGCCCAGTCGGTCGAGTGTCTGACTTCAGCTAAGGTCATGATTTTGCAGTTTGTAAGTTTGAGCCCCACATCGGGCTCACTGCTGTTAGCCTGTCAGGGTAGAGTCCGATTCAGATCCTCTGTCCCCCTCTCTCTCTGCCCCTTCCCCCCTCAAAAAAGAACGCATTAGAAAAAAATCTCTTTAGAGACACCTGGGTGGCTGAGTTGGTTAAGCATCTAACCCTTGGTTTCGCTCAGGTCATGATCTCATAGTTGGTGAGTTTGAGCCCCACATCAGGCTCTGTGCTAACAGCTTGGAGCCTGCTTGAGATTCTCTCCCTCCCTCTCTCTCTGCCCTTCCCCTGCTCCCTTTCTCTCTTAAAATAAATAAGTAAATTTTTTAAAAAGTTAGAAAATATTTATTGGGGCACCTGGGTGGCTGAGTTGGTTAAGCATCTGACCCTTGACTTTGGCTCAGGTCTTGATCTCACAGTCTGTGAGTTCAGGCCCCACATTGGGCTCTGTACTGACAGTGCAGAGACTGGTTGGAACTCTCTCTCTCTCTTTCTCTCTCTCTCTGTGCCTCTCCTGCTCGTCCTCTCTCTCTCTCTCTCTCTCAATCTCAAAATAAATAAATAAATAAATAAATAAATAAATAAATAAATAAATCTTCAAAAAAATATTTATTGGGCATCAGCTATGTCTGCTGTTTTGGATTCTAGGGCCATGGCTGGCAGTAAGCAAAACAGAACCCCTTCCCCATTCCAAAAAGATATAAATTATTACCTTTAGGCAGCACTTGGGGGAAGGTTGGGGACAATAGACAAGGTAAGTAAACTATATAGAATGTTATAGAGTGATGTAATGAAGGAAGGGGGATAGACAATTGGGACTTTTATTTGAAGAATCCAAAAACCCAAGTCAAGTGGCTTAAGTAAAAAAGTTAAATGCTTACATGAATGAAGAGTGCACGCATAATTAAAAACCATTCAGGAGAGGCCTGGGTGGCTCAGTCGGTTGAGCGACCGACTTCAGATCAGGTCATGATCTCACATTAGTGGGCTCAAGCCCCACGTCGGGCTCTGTGCTGACAGCTCAGAGCCTGAAGCCTGCTTTGGATTCTGTGTCTCCCTCTGTCTCTGCCCCTTTCCTGCTCACGCTGTCTCAAAAGATAAAATAAATAAAACGTTAAAAAAAAAGAAAAAGAAAACATGCAGATGTGGCTTGATCCAGGAGCTCAAATGATGCTAACAGGGCTGGTCTCCCTACGCACTCCATCTCATCTACGCACTCTCATCTATGCACTCAGTTTAGCTTCTTTTCGTGCTAACTCCACTCCCTTCATCAGATGCTGCCCAGTGGGTGGAAAGATGGCTGCTACCAGCTCCCACTCTCACAAGTCCAAGACCAGTGGAGAAGGGAGCCAACTCTCAGTCAACAGATGGAACCAAAGTCTTCCTCTGACTTTTCAGTGATCCAAACTGGGTTGGCAATCACTGTGGCCAGTGGCATGTGAGGCTGTGATTGGCCAGGGTTGGGTCACATGACCAGCCTGGGCCCTGGAAGTGCAGTTGCCAGCATGTAGAAAAAATGGACCACTGGTAGGAGGAGGGGGATGTCCTGCAGAAAATCGAGGTGTCCTTCCCTAAAGAAGGGTGAAAAGATGGGAGGGGGTGGGTGAGGTGATCAGTAAATGGTGGTCGAATTTGAAGATAGTGGTTGGCCTCCTTTCTCCCAAGTTCTAACCCGGTTGTCCTTGGCTGAGTCAGAAAATTATTTCTGAAAATTGTCCAGCAGTTTCTGACGTCTCTTGCCAAAAAAATGCAACAGTCGGAATATAAAGGCCCAGCTGCTCAATTAATGGGCCTGGCAGGAAGATGGACAGGTGTGTGTGCTGGTGAGCACAGGGAAGAGAAGAGAGGGAAGAAGGCCGAGTTGGTGGGGGGGGGCGGGCAGTTCCAACCCCTGTTCATCTTCGGCAGCCTCAGGGGTGATCTGACATTGACGGATGTATCCGCTGCTTGTTTTTAGAGAAGGCAGGAGGCACCCGGGTTAGAGCAGAACAGGGGTGGAGGCCTCTGACAGGTGACAGAGATAAGAGGAGGGCTGGACTCCAGGAGCCCAGCAGGACAGCCAAACTCATCAGGAGTCAGCCTGGTAACTGTCTCCTCCTTGCAAGGCTTGAGAACTTTCTCCGGTGACCTCCAGGTAACACAGTTTCCCCCCTCTCCCCCATGTGCCCAGAGCATAAAAAATAAAAGACAAAGAAAGATGGGTACCATAGAATTCATTGTGGCTGCATAGAACAGAAACTCAAGCATATACTACTTTGTCTCTCATATAAAACCAGGTTCACGGGTGGGCAGCTCAGGGCTTGTGGGGGAGATCCGCAAAGTCATCAGAGACCAAGCTTTTCTGGCTTTTCCCTCTGTCCTCTTCTGAATTGGCTTAAGATCTCAAGGCTGCTGGAAAGTTTACTTTGCCCGTTCGAGGAAGGAACAAAGCAAAGGGCATGAATGTGTGATTCTATTAAAGTAGGAGCACAGATACTCCAGTGCACCAAAAGGGCCAAGATGGAGTGTTAACACTTCTTTCTACTAGCCTCACTTCCCATCTTAGTGTCTTGCAACTGGCAGGTGTGCAGTAAATATTGCTGAGTGAATTGTGTCTTCCACAGCAGCAACTTCCTGCTTGTATGGAAAACTGAACATGCAACAACCACACCTGAGATTTATCGCACCCTTGACTTCAAATCAGGCACAATGCTTACGGAAGCACCTTGCATGCATCTTTTTATTTATTAGAATTGTTTTTTAGTTGTGGTAAAGTGTGCTATTTTTTAGTAATGATTTTAATGTTTATTTATTTTTGAGAGAGAGGGAGACAGAGCGTGAGCCAGGGAGGGGCAGAGAGAGAGGGAGACACAGAATAGGAAGCAGGCTCCAGACTCTGCGCTGTCAGCACAGAGCCCAACACGGGGATCGGACCCACGAATTGCGAGATCGTGACCTGGGCCGAAGTCGGATGCTTAACCAACTGCGCCCCCCAGGTGCCCCATTAGTAATGATTTTAAACATCTGGGCTCTGAGGCCCAGAGAGGTTAAGTGACTTGCCTGAAGTCACACAGGAAGTGGTGGACCATGGACTTGAACCCTCGTTTGCTTGACTCAAAAGGTCCTTTTCTTAACTATTAGGTGATCTTGCTTCCTTGATTCTGAAGAAGCTATGTCAGGAACTGTGTGCTGGAATATTCATTGCAACGTTATCAGATATCACGCTTACGAGAGGCTTATTTTGTGCCCAACTCTGTTCTACGCGTTTTATGTGCATTATCCTGTGTAATCCTCCCCAACAGTCCTACGAGGTAAGTACTGTAATTATCCCAGTTTACAGATGTGGAAGCTGACTCACAGGGAAGTTAAGTACGTAGCCCTTGAGTGGCTGAGCTGGGATTCAAACCCAGGCAGTCTGGCTGCTGAGCCCGTAGGACACGCTGTCCGTGCGTCCCCGATATCCTTTCAGCAGCCACCTTTCTGTGCAAGCCCATCTGATTCTTCAAACCTCCCGTGCCACACTTGCACAACCCCAAGAGTGAGGACATTTTGCAACCTTGTCACCTCACCCGCCTCCCTGGAGTCCCGGACCTCCTAACCGCCCATACTTGGACTTGGCTCTGTCCACCAGGGCTGGCTCGGCAAGTGTGGGGGCGAACCAGAAGTGCCAGGGGGTTCACGTTTTCTGGGAGCATCCCTCAACGGATGACTGACGGGAGTTCTTGCTCTGGAAGATAAATACCCAGCTCCCTTGCCTCCAGGACAACTCGGAGGTATGTTCTATGGTTCCCAGTCCTCCCCAGCAGGAGTGAGCTCCAGCTGCCCACGGTGGTAATTTGCTTGGTAAAGTGTCCCTTTGTATTAACTTCCCTCCTCTCCCTGTCTCCCTTTCCTACTCCCTCCCTCATATGTCCTGGAATCACCTCTCAAATAAGTCATTTGCAGTAGAGCCCTTGTCTCTGAGTCTCTTTACAGGAAACTCAAACCAAGTAGTATCTAAAGTCCTAACCATTACACGCTGCCTGGACATATCGATGTTGTTTGTAAGTGCGAACAAGACCAGCAACTTAGAAAAAAACCCGGAAGTCGCCTAAACAGGGAACTGGCTAAATCAAAATCAATCCTATCCCACTTTGTATTTTATTTTATTATTATTTTTTAAACGGTTCTTTATTTTGAGACACTGGGAGAGCAGGGGAGGGGCAGAGAGAGAGGGAGAGACAGAACCCCAAGCAGGCTTTGCCCCGTCAGCACGTAGCCTCACACAGAGCTCGGTATCTCACAAACCATGAGATCATAACCGGAGCTGAAATCAAGAGTTGGACGCATAACCGACGGAGCCACCCAGGAGCCCCTTACTTTATTACTTTTGACGCTCTGGGCATGGTGTGGGGAGAGAATGGTGTTAACTGGGAGTTGCCAAGGGAAGCTCTCAAGTGCAAGTGTGTATGTTGTCATGTATGCATGTGCGAATGTCTGCCTGAGTGCGATGTTACATGGGCACAGACCTCTCAGATGAGCCGCTACCACACCATAAAAACTCGCCTGAAACTTCAAGGTCATACAGTCCAGCCAAGAGCAGGCAAACGTTGACTAGTGGACCAATTTCTCTTTCCAGACAGCCTAACAGGAAGGGCATCTATTGATAAGATCAGCACAAACGAATTTGCCATTTGATGTGAATTTGCAGAGTTCAAGCCAGAGTACCTCCGGCTCTGGGTTTTCTGTTTTTGTGGGTTTTGAGGGGGAGGGTTTCTTTCAAAAGGCTGGAGGCTGGAAGAGGAGTGTGTGGAGGAAGGAAACGGAGGCAGCTTAAACTAGAGACTGTTGTGGGGTTCTTGTCAACGAAAATTTTGCATATGTTTTTAAAAAATGTTTCTTTTTTATTTTTGAGAGAGAGAGAGGGAGGGCACGTGTGAGCTGGGGAGGAGGAGAGAGGCGGGCAGAGGGTTTGAAGCAGGCTCTGTGCTGACAGCAGCGAGCGCCATGTGGGGCTCGAACTCACGAACCGTGAGATCATGATCTGAGTAGAAGTTGGATACTTAACCAACTGAGCCACCCAAGTGCCCCTAAATTTTACATGGTTTTTTTGCCAAGTTATTTAGGGGTACTTTGCCAGAGCCTGACTCAGAGAGGTTACTATCCCAGTCTGAGGTCCAGGATCAGGCATTGGTCAGGCCTGGGATCTGAAATGTCAGCTGAGCTCAGGCAGTTAGGCATCAGACTCTTGATCTCAGCTCAGGTCTTGATCCCAGTGTTTTTATTTATTATCTTAAAAATAAATAAATAAGTGAAAGTTCAGCTGAACTGGTCCTTCCACCTGAGATAAAAGACCACGCCTCAGACCTTTCTCTCTCCTCTGAACAGAGCCCTTTCTCAACACCAAGTCCTTAGTGTACCTCATGTCATCTTATCCTCACCACAACCCTATGAAGTATAAGCACTCTTATTATTTTCCTATTACGGATGAGGAAAATGGGGCCCTAAGAAGCCAAGTGACTTATTTGTTCAACGACACCCAGCCTTAGATATTTGGCAGAGCTGGGATTTGAGGCAAAGTCTACCTTCCTCCCAAGCTCTCGACACTTCTTAGCAGCTGAGGGAGAATGTGTGAGTCAGCACTGCTGCATAACAAATAGCCCCAAGATTTCGGCGGCTTGCAACACACACACATTTCTTGTTCTCATTAATGTTTGTGCTTCTGCTGGGCTCTGCCCCATGGGCCTTCTTGTTCTGTGCCCTAAAGGACATGTCCATTCCTGGGGCGGAAGGGAAGTACAAGAAAGAAGGAGAAAACTCTAGCAATGCCCTTTAAAACTCTCTCTTGGAGGTGATGTGCAGCAGTCCCCCTCAAATCCAATTGGCCAAGTCAGTGGGGGCAGTGACGGGCAATCCTTTTATAGGGAAAGTGGGAAGGGGTGAAAAGTGGAGAACAATAATACAATCTCCTGCCTTTTTGGTCACCAATATTAACTTCTCTCCCATCACTTAAAATACCATCCAACCCCCTCAAGAAAGACACCTCAAAAAGTCACATACAGCCATGATGGAAGGCTTGGAGCATAGGACGTGATGGTCTCTGCTTCATGTGTTAAGAGAATGTTGTCTTTGAAAACCTCTTCTGCAGGGCCTTGTACCACCTGGGAGGGATGAATAGGCTGTCACTGTTTCAACCTCCTGTCGGACAAGCTGGGGAAAGGCATTTCAGCAGCGGGAGAGCTAGAAGACCAGCCAGGCCGGTCGTAGCAAGAAATAACAACAGCAACAAACATATATTGTGCACTTCCTATGGGCCGGGCAGCATGTTAAGGACTGTGTTTCATTATATCCCCACAGCAATACCTTTTTATGATTTGATCCCATTCATTCGCATTATCAACTCATTTTACAGATAAGAAGGCCAAGGCTTGGAGAGCTTGAGCCCAGTTTATAGAACCACTTGCTTAACCATTGAGATAACTCCTCTCATTGCTTAGTCTACATGGTGGCTTACGGTCCTGAGATATTAACCCTTCAATTTCTATAGGTGCCATCTCACTTGTAACGCCTTTAGTGGCATCTGAGGCAGTCGAACACTCCCACCAAGCTCTCCCAACAGTCCCACTGGTCTACAAGTTTAGTTGCTTTCATAATGAGATACCAACTAGTAGTTACTGAAATAATATAGGAATGTATTTCTCTTTTATATAAATGTACAAATAGGCAGCCTTGGGCTAAGTGGCAGCTCTATAATCATTAGGTACCCAGGCTCCTTCCATCTTGTTTTTCTTCTGTTTCCAGCACGTACCTCCCTTTTCGTGATACAGTATGGCTGCTATAGCACCTGCCATAACATCTGCATTCTAACCATGGAGACCTTATAAAGGGGAAATGAAAGGTATGTCTCATACTTTTAAGCATACTTCCTAGAACTTATACACACAACTTCTATTTGCATCCTATTGGCTGGAAGGTAATCATATGGTTATATCTTGCTGCAATGAGGCTATGATGAAGTATAATCTCTATTCTGGTTGGCCTTGTGCGGTCTTATTACTAAAGGAAGAAGGGAGCACAACATCGGGGAAAACTTTTTTCTTTAAGTTTATTTATTTATTTTGAGAGACAGAGAGAGAGAGAGCACACGCAAGCAGGGGAAAGACAGAGAGAGAAGGAGAGAGAAAATCCCAAGCAGGCCCCACACTGTCAGTCCAGAGCCCAATGCGAGGCTCGAGCTCATGGACTGTGAGATCATGACCTGAGTGGAAATCAAGAGTCAGATGCTTAACTGACTGAGCCACCCAAGTGCCCCTTGGGGAAAACTTTCTAAAGAGGGGCTCACCAAGTCTGTTGGTGAGGTGCCCCAAACTGGTTAATAAATCAAACCACTACTCTTCCAATATATGCCCCAGATTAATTTAAAGCTGGGGCTGGGCCTTGCAATGGGTAGAGCAGAGAAAGGGGTGTGGTCTGGCCGGTTTCTCCTCTGGCTCCCAAATTCATTACACAAAATCCCTCTTTAAAAGGCTGTTTATGAGACGGGCTTGCATTTCTCTTGGGGCATTTGCCCTTTACCCGATGCCAGCAAACTTTTCAAAGTCTCCTCTGACCACACTTGACAATGAGGTGAGTCCCCATGAATGGCTTTTTGATCTGTCGCTGTACAGGGTTAATCCCGTAAGTGATGGGTTCAGATGGCTGCTTTGCTGCTTGCTTGCTGCCCATGTGACCTTGGGCGAATAACTTCACCTCTCTGAGCCTCAGTTTTTCCCTCTGTAAAATGAAAGTCACAGTAGTGCTTGCTGTATACGGCTATGTCAGGGGATGGATGAGATGACGACGGGAAGTGTTTAGCCTGCTGCTTGGCCCTGAGCACTCAATACAATTGAATGATTATTACTTTTCTCAGCGAATTTTTAAAAAATAGAGTGTCTACGGGGCGCCTGGGTGGCGCAGTCGGCTAAGCGTCCGACTTCAGCCAGGTCACGATCTCGCGGTCCGTGAGTTCGAGCCCCGCGTCGGGCTCTGGGCTGATGGCTCAGAGCCTGGAGCCTGTTTCCGATTCTGTGTCTCCCTCTCTCTCTGCCCCTCCCCCGTTCATGCTCTGTCTCTCTCTGTCCCAAAAATAAATAAACGTTAAAAAAAAATTTTTTTTAAAGTTTTTATTTATTTATTTATTCATTTAAGTAAGCTCTACACCCAATGTGGGGCTCAAACTCATAACCCTGAGATCAAAAGTCACATGGTCTTCCTCCCAAGCCAGCCGGGAGTCCCAAGAACAAGTGAAATTAATTTTAATTTAGCCCAATATATCCAAAGTGTCATTTCAGCATGTAATCAATATAAAGAAAAATATTCATGAAATATTTTTTACCCCCCCCCCATTTTTTAATGCATTAGGCTTCAAAATCCATTGTGTATTTTATACTGACAGCACACCTCGGTTTGGACCAGCCACATTCAAGGGCTCAGAACCACATGTGGAGAGTGGCCTCGGTATGAACAAGATAAACTTATCCTTCCCTGGTTTTGTCTCTGTGCATAGCCAAAGAAACATTATTGTACATCCAAATTGCTGGGACCTTGGCTGAGTCTATCTGCTGGAAGCTTTCAGCATATTCTTAGGTCACCGATCTCTAGAAAACAGAAAGTGAGGACATCTCCAGCCCCCACCAGCTTCCTCCAATCTCAGGGTTGCTGCCTCAACTACTGTCTTCTAGAGGCCCAGCAGAAAGGGTTTGATGCAGCAGCAAGTGCATATGTAAATGTACAGGAAAACGTCTGTAAGATTCTTACCAAATTGTTGAGAGGAACGTCAAAGCAGACTTTGTAGTAATGCCCCTGAATTTTTCCATTGAGAATGCATTCATGTGTTACTTATTTAAGCAAAAAATGAGAGAGAAAGAAAGGTAAAGGAGTGTAACCATGATTTGGAGTAAGTCTCCAAGAACTTGAACAGAAAACAGGGCAAGCGTGGAGACGACAAGATGGACCTTGGTACCAGCTGCCTGCATTTGCAGCCAGTCCTGCCATCTACCCGCTGGGTGACCTGGGGCAAGTTTCTTTCTTTTCTTTTCTTTTCTTTTCTTTTCTTTTCTTTTCTTTTCTTTTCTTTCTTTCTTTCTTTCTTTCTTCTTTCTTTTAATATTTATTTGGGGGGGAGGGGCAGAGAGAGAGGGAGACACAGAATCCGAAGCAGGCTCCAGGCTCTGAGCTGTCAGCACAGAGCCCGATATGGGGCTCGAACCCATGAGCCATGAGATCGTGACCCGAGCCGAAGTTGGAGGCCCAACTGACTGAGCCACCCAGGCACCCCTGGGGCACGTTTCTTATGCTCTCTGGGCCTCAGTGTCTTAATAAAATGGGGAAAATCAGGGGACATATGCCCCTGGGTCGTTTTGAGGATTAAATGCGTGAACACGGTAGGGTGTTGTGATCATGCCTGACAGAGAAAGTACTCAAAAAATGTTTTTGTGGTTTTTGGTTGGGAGAAGGTAGCAGGAAACTCTCTCAGTGAAGACACACTGAAGGGGGATCTGGATGAGGAGTCTGGATCTGCCGTTACCTAGTTTGTGTGAACTTGGGTCTCAGTTTTATGCTAATACTAATTCTAATATTAACAACAGCAATGTACGTGTTTGCGTACTTACTATCACCCAGGAACCTCACGTGTTTTATTTCGTTGGCTATTCACAACATCTCTCTGAGGCAGATGCTATTATTATTTCCCTTCTCCAAATGAGGAAACAGAGGCTAAGAGGTGTGAAGCAGCTTCCCCGAGGCCACACGGCTACTAAGGCCCAGAGGAGGGATTTGAATTCAGGGCTGTCTGCCAGATAGAAGAGCCTGAGGCGATGCCCACTGCACCACCCTGCCCCATCTGTAAGGTCTTTCCCAGTTTTGCTGGTCTGTGATGCTGGGAGGTGAGTTGCATGCTGGGAGCTAAGAGTTCTGGTTTCAAGTGCTAGTTCTGTTGAGTTTCTGGACCCCAGAGTGGGCCTGTCAGTTTTGTCATCTGTAAACTGGGGCCAAGAAAATGCAGCACCCTGCATTTGAAGGTTGTCTTGCCAGCTTCCTTTAGACCTTTGCTACCTCTTTTTATCTTCCCAAACACCTCACTCATGAGGTCACGATGAAGATCACAGGATGTAGGTGGAAGGTCTTTGAGATGCTTAAATAGCACCAGGCTTCTAAGCCAGACTACCCAAGAGGAGGGGGAAGGAGGAAGTTGTAGGGAGAGAAATCCAAACCTGATTACATTAAAGGATGCATGTGGGGTTTTGAGAGAACAGTGACTTTTGCACAGAATCTCCGGAGGGAACGCACGGGCGCACACACGCATATGTCCTCATGTAGGCACACGTCTGAGACACCCTGGAAGCTGACATTTGGGGGATGGGGAACAAGGAAGTTGTTAAATTATCCAGCTGTTCTGTCTAAATATGTTGTACATCTGGCGGCCTGGAAACCTCTGGGTGACTTTTCACTTTACAGTCACCGTCTTGCTGTTTGGACTCAACCTTAGGGCTCTAGAGGAGGAAATAGGAAAGATGAAAAGAGAAACATGGGTAGGTTGGAGGCAAGGGGGAGGGGGGGGAAGCACAGAGAGAGAGAGAGAGAGAGAGAGAGAGAGAGACAGACTGAGAGATAGATTTAGACACAAACATACAGAGACAGACAGAAAGACAACAGGAGAGAAGCAGACAGGGGGAAGTGGGGGGAAAGAGAGTGAGGGAGAGGAGACCCAAGCAGAGAGACGGAGAGAGATAAACACAGAGACAGAGAAATTCACACAGAGGCAGAGACACAAACACAGGAAGAGATAGAAAGATAGATGAGATAGAGAGACTCACTCAGAGAAAGTCAGACCCGGACGTACAGGGTAAGAGAGAGAAAGAGACAAAGATTGGGAGCAGAGAGACCCACACACAGAGATGGAAGCAACACGGACACAGACACTCAGACATACTCCAAATGACAGATTCGCGTGAAGAGTTGGGCTGCCTGTCCAAGGAGGAAGTAGGGACAGAGCTGGAGAGGGACAAAGAGATTGAGATGGCGAGAGACAAACGCACAAATGGAGCAGAGAATAGAAAGAGACAGAGAATAAGAGAAACGCTGAGAAAAAGGCAAAGAAACAGAGATCCACAAAGAGAAGAAAATAAACCATTCGAACAAAAAGAGCCGTCAGGATCTGTTCTGCCAAAAAATCTTGGGAGTCAGAATGTGTTGTGTTAGGGCCTTAATGCAAAACATTAATCTCTTCAGAGGAAAGAGTGGGCTTTAAAATATGGTTTTCATGCAAGTAATTGCTCCCCAAACAGGAAATTATTTTATTCATTTTTTCCTTTTCTTCTTAGAACACCAGGACCTTCTGAGGAGCAACCAAAGACAGCATTTGAGTGTTTATCTACTTTCCGCAAACATCTCGCGTCAGCGGTTTCTTTTTAACAGGAGGAAAAAGTTTCTGGACAAGAATGAGGCCTCTTGATGAATGCTGTGGGGGCACAGAGTAGACTGCCATGTAGAAAGTGCTAGAACAGGGAAAGAAATCCTCCTGCACTTCTCAGGCTGATGGGGGATGAGTAGTGGCTTCTTAAAGTGCTCTCTGTGAAAAGGAGTTCTGAGGCCACATCTCAGGAAGGAGGATTGCTGTGATCCACAACTGATGTCTGTCACGCTCAGGGTGGCCATATCTCGGGAACATGGTCCAAGATATTGACTGGGTGAATTGAGATGGCCACCTTTAAACTGAAGCAGCCACTTTATCCTCAATGCTGCCTTCATGTCTAATGCATGGTTTTCTCAGTAACTGTTTTTTTTTTTTTTAACGAATTCTTTAATTTATACTTCTTTGGATGTGAGTTCATTTGAGTCTGTCAGGTCCTACAGCTCAGTGATCCCTCCCAGAAGTGAGTGGCCAGGGAGTGCTGTGAGGAAGGCAGTGCTGTTTCTGTTTCATACACGCGGTCAGCAAAGAACTCACTGGCAGGGTGACATTTGAGCCAAGACTGAGGCAAGTGAGGGAGCAAACCATGAGGATATCTGGGGGACGATGTTCCAGGCAGTGGAAACAGCCAGTTCAAAAGCCCTGAGGCAGGACTGTGCTTGACATGTTTGAAGAACAGTGAAGAGGCTGGGATGGCTGGAATGAAGGGAGTGAGAGCCAGAGCAGTGGATGTTGTGGTGAGAGGTGCCTGAGACTAATTCCTGTAGGGCTGCACGGTCGTATTACAGGCTTTGGCTTTGACCCTGAGCAAGATATGGGCCATCAAAGGATTTAGAGCCTAGAATTGACTTACGTTTTAAGAGGATCCCTCTGGCTTCTGGGCTAAGAACAGACCAGGTAGAAGGAGTGAGGAGGTCACAGCGTTTCCAGATGAGAGGTGATGGTGGCTGGGTCAAGGGAAAAGGAAGGGTCCGAGAGGGACCCTTCTCCCGATAGGGAGAAGTGGTCCGATTCTGGATATGTGTTGGAGGCAAGAGATGGCAGAATTTGCTAACGGATTGGATTAGGTGTGGGATGTGAGCGAATAAGAGAGTCAAGGGTGATCCAAGAGGACAAGAGAGTCAGGATGATCCCAAGTTTTGGCCTGAGCAATTTAAAGGATGGAGCTGCTACCACTCCCTGAGTCTGGGAGGGGCTAGTATAAGGCAACAGATCAGGAGCTCAAGGTCAGACATGGATTCTGGGGTGAGATCATGGAATTCAACTGAAGGCGTACTGGCTGCATCAGGAGATTGCCCTTTCTTTTTTGCTCCTTCTATGGCCTCTTGGCATGTCTATATTTTGATTCTTCCTCTTCTCTTTTCAAACAAGTTTTCTCTGATTATTTTTTCAACATCCCTCAGCATGAAAACATTTGACTCTACCCTGATCTGACTGGCTACTGCCTCTCTTAGTGTATGGTTTAGAGCAGCAATTTTCAAATTGTGTGCCAAGGCACCTGGGGGTTCTGCAGCAAACTCATAGGGGCACCATGTAATATTTTACATTTTCAAGGCAAATACAGTGATAGTTGACATCTCCCCGATGCCTCTTGAACTACTAGCTCAAGGTAGCTCAATGCAGTTTCAGCATTAGATTGCACGACATTCCTTTCCATGCCGCCATATCTTTGTAAGGTGGGTTTTCCGTGGTTGTTGTAATAAAAAGCAATTGTTACTTGAAAGTCAACCTGGAACGGGAAAGAAGGTGTTGCCCAATCTGCTGCCAAGGTTTGAGAATTCACGCAGTGCCCCAACATCCCATTGACAGCAATTGTGATTAAGAATGAAATAAAAAAATTTTCTTTCAATTTATCTTTTCAGAGTCTAAGTTCTTAGGCCATAAATTCTTATGAAATTGTTTGGATCTAGCTACTTAATACATGGAACTGTTACCCATTTCTTTCCACTTAGCGCTTCCCCGAAAAAATGATGGAGAAAATAGATGCTTGCAGGGGAAGCTTGGGAGCGCCTGCTCGGGACAGAGTCTCTAATCGGTTACTGGCCAGCCAATGGGTTGTCTAGCTTTGGATCAGGTGACCATGACTGATCCAATCAGGTGTCCAGTTGGTCTAGGGCCCGCGTCCTGAGGAGGGGAGTGTGGGCGGGCAGGTGGGTAAATCACTTCCCTTAACCACATCCCTGACGCCAACTCGCGTGTAAACTGCAGAAACCTTACTCTAAGTCTCAGCCTGAGCCCTGCTGGTGTGGGGGAATTGTAAGATCCCAGAACTTGGTCACCTTTAAGACTCTTTCGATCCTTGAGGATCCATTTTGGCGCCCATCCCTCGTCTCTGACACGCCTGGCACACATTGTGGTAATTTCTATTTTTCAGCTGCTGAGCCTTCCTGAATTTGGGACTTGCCCCGATAATGGCTCTCACAGGGGCAGGCGGCGCCCACTCCCAAGGAAGCAGAGGTTGGCGAGTCCTATCTGAGCCTCGCCTGCAGCTGGCTCGACCCGTCAGATGCCCGCACTGAGGGTTTTGACCGTGGAGTCGGCAAAGCGGCAGGGACAGGGAGAAATTGAGGGGGGCTGTGTGGGTGGTGTCGAAGCGGCAACACCGTCTATGTTCCGGGGCCAGCAGCGAGGTTGGCAGGAGCGTCGGTCCCTTGGCCGGCCTGGCCGGGTGGGCAGCACCAGCCGCAGTGGGAGGAGCTGTGTGTCCTCAGCGGCCTGGTCCGGGCAAGTTTCTGGCCGTGGGCCCTGCTGTGTGCCTGCCTTCTGTTTGTGCCTATTTTCTGACCTCGTTCTCCAGCCTTCCTGGCAATTGTGTGAGCTCAGCGCTCTCCCTGTCATAAATTCCCTTTCTGCTGAATTTAGTCAAGAGTCTGCTTCTGTATCTGGAGTTGCTACTAAAAACTGAACTGATTCTGGAACCCACTTTATTCATTTGTTGGTTGAAAGAAAAAATGATTCTGGCATATATATAATATATTTGTCCCGTCTAAAGGCACTAATAAAACAAATTCCCATGTCTGCACCCACCAGCCATGAAAGAATAGCTTATGTGTCTCAGAAGTAGGGTGATCTTTGTTTTTTGAGTTTATTTATTTATTTTGAGAGAGAACGCGCATGAACGCGTGTGTGCGTGTGTGCGCAAGTGGGGAAGGGGCAGAAAGAGAGGGAGAGAGAGAATCCTAAGTAGGCTTGGGGCTGTCGACACAGGATCCAAGGTGGGGCTGGATCCCACCAACCGATCTCAGATCATGACCTGAAATCAAGAGTCCAGTGCTTAACCAACTGAGACACCCAGGCGCCCCAGAAATAGGGTGATCTTATGTTCCGGTTTGTTTGGGACAGTTTTGGTTTGTACCTGTGATATGCCATAATTATAACTAGCATCCTCCCTTTCATCCCCAAAGTATGCCAGTTAGGCAACAGAATACGTGGTCACCTTACCCAGATGCCTCCTGTGTGTCTCCAGGATAGTCCCCATCCTAGACTCTTCCTTCCCTCAAATAACCACCATCTGGAGGTTTGCTTTAATTATTCTCCCCTTTTCTTTACAGGTTAAGCACCAAAGCAAGAGCGCCTGGGGTGGCTCAGTCGGTTAAGCGTCTGAATTCGGCTCAGGTCATGATCTCATGGCTGGTAAGTTCAAGACCTGTGTTGGGCTTTGTAATGTCAGCTCAGAGCCTGGAGCCTGCTTCAGATTCTGTGTGTGTGTGTGTGTGTCTGTCTGTCTCTCTGTCCCCCACCCCCACTCGTGCTCTCTCTGTCTCTCAAAAATAAATACACATTAAAAAAAAAACAACACCAAAACAATGCACTGTTTAGTTTTACCTGTTTTTGAGCTTTATATAAACAGAATCATACTGCTCATTTTTTGTGTGTGACTTGCTTCTTCCACTTAGCGTTAGGCATGTGAGATTTATGCTTGTTGCAAATTGCTGTCGTTTGTTTATTTTCCTGCTGCATAATATTCCATTACGTGAATATGCCACAGTTTATCCTTTTTCCTGTGGAAGAGCATGTAACCTGTTTCCAGGCTTTGTCATTATAAACAACACTGTGAGGAATGTTCTTGCATGTGTCTTTTGGTGGACACCAGCAAGGGTTTCTTCAGGGCTTACCCCAAGGGAAGTTGCTGGCTCATTATTGTGTACATAACCAACTTTATAATTTGTTTTTGCCAAACTGTTTTCTAGAAAGGAGGTTATCAATTATATTAGTTTCCTAAAGCTGTTGTAACAAATTTCCGCAACTTTGGCGGCTTAAAACAACAGAAATGTATTCTCTTACTTCTGGAAGCCAGAAGTCTGAAATCTGTATTATCAGGCTGAAATCGAAGCATGAGAGGGACCCTACTCCCTCTGGAGTCTCTAGGGCAGGATCCTTCCTTGCCTTCTCCAGCTTTTGGTGGCTCCAGATGTTCCGTGGCTTGTGACCCCATCACTCCAATCTCTGCCTCCATGAGTTCACGGTTGGATGGTGAGATGGACATTAGTCAAATGTTGTGACAGAGGCAACTCTTAGGTGTTTCTAGAGCATTTGACCCAGCAGGGGGAGGTCAAGGGAGGCTTCCTGGAGGAGGTGACATTTCAGCTGAGACTTAAATGACTAGAAGAAGTTAGGTAGGTGGGAGGAGTCAAGGAAGTGGGAGAGGGTGTCTCAGGAAGAGAGAGCAGCAAAGGTAAAGGCTTGGAGTAAGAAACAGCATGACATATTGAGAAGGTGAATAGTTTAATGTGGTCAGAATGAAGACGAAGGCAGCAGAAGTGGGAAGCTTTGCAGTCTAAGTTAAGGAATCTGAAATGAAATATGAATTAAAAGGTATATATTTCAAAGGATTCATAATTATGTGCTTGAGGTAAAATATTCAGCCCTACATTGGAAATCAAAAGCCCCCTGACCATCCCAACTGTCCCAGGAGATGGTATCTAATAATGTTTGGGGGTACATCTTTTTTTTCCTTTTATTTTTTTAATGTTTCTTTATTTTATTTACTTATTTATTTATTTATTTATTTATTTATTTTAATGTTTCTTTCTTAGAGAGAGATAGAGTGTCAGAGTGTGAGTGGGGGAGGGGCAGAGAGAGAGGGAAACACAGAATCAGAAGCAGGCTTCAGGCTCTGAGCTGTCAGCGTGGAGCCCTATGTGGGGCTCGAATTCACAAACCACGAGATCATAACCTGAGCGGAAGTCGGACGCTCAACCGACTGAGCCACCCAGGCGCCACAATTTTTTCCTCTTAAAAATTGAGCTATAGCTATATATAGGAAAATGTCCAACTGTTAAATACAGATGGGTGAATTTTTACCCACATTTTTATTCACATAATTATACTAAGATCAAGATAACAAACCAGCAAGTTTGGGGTCTTTCTAGATTTTTTTCTTTTTATGAACCAATAATCATGTACATGTACCTGAATACACTAATAGGTATGAATTTATACTGAGTATACTAATACGCAATATAATTTTATGAATATGCAATTATCTTATTTTTCAAGAATGGGATCATCCTTAACTTAATATTCTGCAGTATTCTTTTTTCACTTAACATGGACTTCCCCCTATCAATATGTAAAAATTAAGAGACAAAAGGCGATTGGTTCATTTATTTACCCGTTCACTCAACAAATACTTTTTTTGAGGTTGTACAGTATGTTCAGCTGTCTGTCATTGAAGGGCTTTAAACAGAGGAGTAACATAAAGAGGAACAATAGAATCAGTTTTACTTTGTAGATGGATCATTCTGGAAGTATGCTCTCCCTCAGTCCCTTGGGTGAAAGAGGAGGGGTAAAGCAATTCCCCACCGTGAGTGGCAGCTGCATTTTTCTTTTCATATTTTAAGTAGTTTTGAATAAGTACTACATTCAAGGGCTTCAACATTCAAAAGAGGCGAAGGGGCATTTAGTGCAGTCTTCCCTCTATCCCATCCCCCAACCACTCATTTCGGTGCCCAGAGACAGCTGCCGTCACTAACTTTCTTATGCATTTTTCCAGAGGTAGTGAAGGCGCACATGAGCAAACATGGCATATGTTATTGTTTTCTTTTAGTCTTTTTCAAATTTGCCTCTTCCTACTCGACAACAGCTCTCGAGATCGCTCCTATCAGTGCATACAGAGCATCCCCCAGGGTGCCAAGCCGGCTCAGTTGGTAGAGCATCTGATTCTTAAGCTCAGGATCATGAGTTTGAGCCCCATATTGGGTGTAGAGATTACTTTAAAAAAAAATAATAAAGCTTTTTTTTTTTTTTTTAAAGCATCCTCATGCTTTTGGTGGCTGCATAGTTGTTTTCTACTCAGTGGAAGGACAACTCCTATTGTCAAACCTTGCCCAGAAGCCTGGTATCTTTTATCCCCTGCCAGACGTCTCTGTGCCCCCAGCTGGCGGACACCTAGGTGGGCTGGGCTCTGAGAACTGGGAATATTCCTTGGCCTGACTGGGGAGTAAGGGGTGCTAGTGCCAGGGGGCCCCCGGGAGACTTTCAGTGTCCCACTCTCTCTGTTACGTTGAGAAGCCACCCTGGCTCGTGTATAGTCTTTGCCCCTCATTCCTGTGTCCAGGTGCATCACCAGTTGACCTGCGTGTTATCTTGCCCACGTGATGTCCCTCCCACGTAAGCAGCTGTTCCGTGGCCGTCTTAGAGCCCCAGGCCTGTGCCCACATATTCTGCCAGATAAGATCACCCTTGGTCGTGGATGAAATACTTATTTAATGAGTGCCTATGTGCCAGGCTGCCTGGTAGCCTTTTACAAGCTAATTCTCATAACAGTCATGCCTAATAGGTACTGTTGTTCCCATTTTACGGATGAGGAAATAGAGTCCTCTTCCATATGGACAGGGAAAGCCAGAGCTGGGTAATGGTGAAGACTGAATTCGAACTCACTGATGCCAGACATGTTGGTTATCCTTGGTTATCCATCAAGCAGTAAGTACTCAATATGTATGTGCTGACTGAATGAGTGAATTTGAGAAATGTTTCCTGAGCAGGTCCTTTGTGTCAAACATTGGTCTAAGCTCCAGGGACTGAGCAGTGAAGTAGACAGCTTTCTCAGAGCTGAAATTCTAGTGGGGAAGACAATCTAAACAAGTAAGCAAATGAAAATAAGATAATTAGATAGCAATAAGAATTGTGGAGGAAATATAGTATGAGATACTAGGCAGTGGCTGGGGGAGTGAGGGCAGGTGGGTCATCTTTAGATAGGGACACAGTCTGTAAGGAAGTGAACTTTGGACTTAATCTGAGTGGCGAGAAGGAGTGAGGTGCACAAATATGTGGTGGAGAGGGGAGGATTCCAGGCGGAGGGAACAACACGTGCAAAGGGCCTGAGGTTGGCTCAAGCTTGGTGTGTTTAGGGAACAGAAAGAATACCAGTGTGGCCAGAGCAGGATATAAGGGACAGTGGTCGGAGTTGAAATTCAAGATGCAGACAGGGGCCAGATCATGCAGGGGCTTGTCAGCCACATAAAGTCTTGGATGGCTTTAGTAGAGGGATGATATGTCCTCAGGTTGCTGTGTGGCGAATAGGCTGCGGGGTGGCAAGAGAGGAAGCAGGGGGCATGTTGAGGAGGTTGCTGCCGTCCCCTGGCCTGGGAGGGTGGTGACCTGGACCAATGCGGGAGCCATGGAAACCAACAGAATGGGGATGCATTTTGAAAGGAGAGCTGACAAAGTCTGCTGATGAATTATAGTTGGATGATGGGAGAAAAAGAAGAACCAAGGATAACTCCTTGGTTTCTGGCTCCAGCAGCTGGGTGGATGGTGATGGAGCCGTTTATTGAGATGGGAGGACGGGGATTAGTAGGTTGCGGTGGGGGCAGTTGGGGAGAGGGGAGGAGGAAATGGAACTCCGCTTCAGACCCAGGAAGTGCGCCCTGCCCATTAGACATCCCAGTGGACGTATCGGTTAGCAGCTGCGGGTAATGAGTCTGGGACTCAGGGGAGGAGGCAGGGCAGGAGGCTGATGAGTCATCACATTGATGGTGTGAAAAGCCACAAGACTGGATGAGATTGTGTGGGAGTGAGTGAAGACAGATCCCTCCTCAAGAGACAGGAGGGTGATGAGGATGCACATTACCCAGGGTGGGGGACTAGCTTCTGGAATGGTGATGGAACGCCCAGCAAGCAGCTCAGCCTCAGACCCAGGGGGGCCCTGAGGGGCTCTGGCTGGGGTGTTCTGGAGGTAGATCTTAGCTGCCATCCACAGGGTCTTTGACCCTGTGTCCCAACGCCCTCATTCTGAAGGCCCTCAGACAGCATTACCCAGATTTGCTGTTTACCTAACGCTTCTTCCAAGGGCTTCAAAAGCTGGAGTCCCCGGGGAGACGCCGTTCTTCCCTTAGGGCCTTTGGTAGAATGCAGGCCAGGAAACTGGGACAGCAAGTACCTCATTCAAGGTCTCAAGGGTGGAGCTGTCTGCAGAACCATGAGGCAAACCCCTTATCCACCCACATCCATATTGGTTTGGTTTCTCATGAGGCTTCTATTTTGCCAAGAGGGGCATGAAAATAAAATAGAGCTTCCCAGAATAATTAAGATGTTTAGCAGTGGTGGAGTGGGAGAAGACTTCCCGAACAATAGAGCATGAGGAGAGAGAAGTGTAGTAGAGAAGTTTGGTAACGTTTGGCCTGTAATATGTAATATAACACTGTCCTTGGTCTCTACTTGGAACTTCAGCAAAATCTCTTGTACATAATGCCTTGGGGTTGAATTTGCCTTTTGGGGGTGGAACAATGTGCTTAAATGGGTTTCTGGAAAGTCCTGGGGTCTGAACCACATAAGAGTTATATTGGGAGTAATCTTAATGGGGCTGAGGAATACAATGGAATGGTTCCTGCTCCAGACTGGAGCTCCTGCAAGTCAGGGAACACACAAGACTCACTTCTGCATCCCCCTCAACCAGTACTGGGTGTGAACACAGCAGGGTCCCCATCAACCAGGACTGTGTGTGAACACAGCAGGGGATCAGGAATTGTTTGCAGAATGAATGAATCAACAGAGGAGTAGGTGAGTGAATGAGTGAAGTGTAAAGAAGGTTGTGCATAGGAAAGAGAGAGAAGAAAAGTGGGTGGTCACCGACAAGACAGGCAAAAGTTAAAAGGTCTGACAATATCGAGTTTTGGTAGTCAGTCCCCAGGATGGCCCCCAATAGTTCTTGCCTCCTGATATTCACAGTGGTATGAGTTTCCTACGGCTGTGTGACAAATTGCCATGAATCGAGCAGCTCGAAACAACACTGGTTTATTCTCAGGTTTTGTAGGCAAGAAGTCCTTTGTTCAGGGTCTCCCAAGGCTGAAATCAAGGTGTCAGTGGGGATTATGATTCCCCTGAGGGTCAGAGATCTCTTCAAAGCATGGGGGCTGTTGGGAGCACCCCTTCCCTTCTGGCTGTATGTGTGGAGGCCCCGGTTCTCTCCCTAGTTATCGGCAGGGCAGCACTCTCAGCTCCTAGAGGCTGTTCTCACGTCCTGGCTACACAGCCTCCTTGACAGGCAGTTCATACATAGCTATTGGCTTCTTCAAGAGTCTCTTGGATCTCTTTGAAGGCCTCACCTGATTAGTTCAGCCCCTCCCAGGGCATTCCCCCTTTGATTAAGTCAAAATCAACTGATTAGGGACCTTAATTACATCTGCAAAATCTCCTCTGCCCTATGACCCAACATAATCATGAGTGACATCCACTGTATTCACAAGTCCTACCCACATTCAAGGAGAGGAGATTCTATGGCACATGCACACCAGTGGGGAGGAAGCTTGGGGGCTGTTTTCATTTTTTTTATGTTTGTTTGTTTACTTATTTAATGTTTATTTATTTTTGAGAGAGAGACAGAGTGCATGTGGGGGAGGACCAGAGATAGAGGGAGACATAGAATCTAAAGCAGGCTCCAGGCTCTGAGCTGACAGCACAGAGCCTGACGTGCGGCTCGAACTCACAAACTACGAGATCATGACCTGGACCAAAGTTAGGCACTTAACCGACTGAGCCACCCAGGCGCCCCGCTTGGGGTCTGTGTTAGAACTCTGCTACTATAGTACCTTTGTGTAAGATGCTCCCACACTGAATAGGGCTGACCTGTGTAATAACTAGAATGATATCTCAGAAATAATGGTGTGTGAACTCCACATCCAGGTCATAAAAGACACACATGGTGACTTCCACTTTTCTCTCTCTCTTTGATTCCTCATTGTGGGGGGAGGGATGGGGTTGGAATATAGCTGCCATGTTGTGAGGATGCTCAAGCAGCCCTGAATATTACAAACATACACACATGAAGGATGAATTTATTAAAAACACATGGGGCTTCTGTCACTCAGACTCTGGCACCCAAGGCTGTCACAGAACAGCTTGTAATCCTAAACTTCTCTCTCCTGATTCACATCATTCAGGCCCCAGGGAGAAGCTTCTCCGTATCTCTTAGGTCACGACCTCAAAATAACAGTCGTGTCCAAATGTAGTGTCATGGGTCGTACTGCTGCCTAATTGGAGATGGCCACTCCAGTTCTGGTTCTAGTGGAGGGATAATTGAGAGTTGCAAGCACTTAGATAAGAGCAAAGAGCAATGGATTAACTTGCAGATTCCTTCCTCTCTGATAGCGTAAATGCATAAGGAATTCAGGCTGCTTTTTATGTTCCATTTTGTCCTTCTGGAGGTGCTCACGCATTAGTGCAATTTTTTTAACAACTACACATGGCAATTGTAGGGAATAGATTCTAAAATGTCCCACAATGATTCTCACCCTCTGGCATTCATACTCCTGTGTAATCTCCCTTTAAGTGTGGATGGGACCCGTGACTCAATTTTAACGAATAGAATACAGCAACAGGGATAGGACTTCACATCTGTAATGACCTTGCATAGGATGTAACTACTGCTTGCTTGCGGATTCTCCCTATTGATGCTCTCCTTTGCTAGCTTTGTTGAAGTAAGCCACAATATGGAGAGGCCCCCACGGTACAAAACAAAACAAAACACAGCAAAACAAAAGGACTGGCGGGCAACCTCCAGCCAATAGCCAGAGAGGAGCTGAGACTGAGTCTGCCAGCCCATAAAGAATTGAATCCTGGACCACTACCTAGAAGCAGGTCCTTCCCCAGCTGAATCTCCGATGGGATCCCAGGCTTGGCCCACATCCTTTTTTTTTTTTAATGTTTATTTATTTGTGAGAGAGACAGAGCATAAGCAGGAGAGAAAGAGGGAACAGAGGGTCTGTAGCAGGCTCTGTACTGACAGCAGAGATCTGTGCTGACAGCTGAACTGTGAGATCATGACCCGAGCTGAAATCGGATGGTTAACTGACTGAGCCACCCTCCCCTTGCCTTTTGATTTTAAAAGGTAATTTTAATTTAATAGAGAATTTAATTTTCACAGAAGAAGTTAATAAAATATTCTAGGAGAAAAATAACTTAAAACAATTTTTTTAACGTTTATTTATTTTTGAGACAGACAGAGACAGAGCATGAACAGGGGAGGGGCAGAGAGAGAGGGAGACACAGAATCTGAAGCAGGCTCCAGGCTCTGTGCCGTCAGCCCAGAGCCCGACACGGGGCTCGAACTCATGGACCGCGAGATCGTGACCTGAGCTGAAGTGGGACGCTTAACCGACTGAGCCACCCAGGCACCCCAAAAAATAACTTTTAAAAACATAAAATATTTGGGGTGCCTGGGTGACTCAGTCGGTTAAGAATCCGACTTCGGCTCAGGTCATGATCTCATGGTTCATGAGTTCGAGCCCTGCATCGGGCTGTCTGCTGTCAGTGCAGAGCCTGCTTTGGATCCTGTCTTCCTCCCTCTGCCCTTCCTCCCCTGGATCTCAAAAATAAATAAAAATTAAAAATAAATAAAAGTAAAATATTTTAGTTTGTTAATTTTTTACATTTACTTTAATAATTCACATTTCTGGGGGCGCCTGGGTGGCTCAGTTGGTTAAGTGGCCGACTTCGGCTCAGGTCATGATCTCGCAGTCCGTGAGTTCGAGCCCCGCATCGGGCTCTGTGCTGACAGCTCAGAGCCTGGAGCCTGCTTCAGATTTTGTGTCCCTCTCTCTCTGACCCTCCCCCGTTCATGCTCTGTCTTTCTCTGTCTCAAAAATAAATAAACGTTAAAAAAAATTCACATGCTGATGAAAATATATTCAAGCTTTTATACTTCCATAGAATTTCATTTTATTTTTTATTCCTTTAGATCATCACGGTCAATAGCACAAACATTATGTAAAAACTTTTACTATAACAACATAATGAGCAATTTTGCTAAAATGAAGGCAAGAAGCCGTGCCTGGGTGGCTCAGTCAATAAAGTGACCGATTCTGGTTTCAGTTCAGGTCATGAGCTCTCAGTTATTGGGTTCTGCACTGACAGTGTGGAGCCTGCTTGGGATTCTGCCTCTACCCTGCACGTTCTCTCTCTCAAAATAAGTAAACTTAAAAAAATAAAACAAAGGCAAGAAAAATTTTATGGAGTAAATGTATAATCCTTTATTAATTATGTATTTTTAAATTATTCATTTAGAGGAGTTCCTGGGTGTCTCAGTTGGTCAAGCATCTACCTGATTTTGGCTCTGATCATGGTCACCCTGTCCTGAGATGTTGTGCCCCTCCCCCACTTACGTGCACATGTGTATGTAGGCGCATGTGCACGCACTCTCTCTCAACACTGGCACATCAATACAATATCCAGGCACGTACAATCATCATTTAATTCGCTCATCATTGATATTTTGCCAATTTTAAGACATATAAAAACCATAGCTTTACACATATTCCTTCACTTTGTTATAATGAACAAACTTCGTTTGTTAAAATAGGAGGTTAAAACGTATTTTATTTGACAATTTGTAAACTTGTTTATACCATGAAGACTTTTAGACACACGGCCTGCAGGCCTCCGTTTGTACGCTTGTCCTGGGCCCTGTGGATGTCGGGGCAGGTCAGCCCAAGGTTACTCAGCTGGTAAACGGAGCCAAGATGCACACTCCCATCTGCTTGGACTCCCAGGTCCAAGCTGTGTAAGATGTGACCTTCTCTGATTCAGCTCCCGGTGGAAGAGCTGTCACCTTGGGAAGCCCACAGAAGCTGGGACATTCAGTGGTCCTGGGCAAGGGTGACTACAGAATTCACAGGGCCTGGTGCAAAATGAAAATACGTTGTAGTTCTAATTAACAAGTTACTGAGAGTTTCCAAATGCTTACAGTAGATCGCTAACGTAAGCAAGAGGTCCTTGTGAGTGCAGGGTCCCGTGCAACTGCATGGGTTGTGTGCCATTGGTCCGGGAGCTTCCTGGAGCTGGCGACTGGATACTCCACCCTCACGTGGAATGGGTAGGATTGGGTGTGGCCAGAAGAAGAGGCAAGAGCAAATGGGAAATGAGGACCATCTATTTGTAGCACTTTCCTTTAAAAACAAATTTATTTAAATAAAAATGTTAAGTCATTTAAAGAAAAAATTAAGGAAATAAAAGCATATGTTACATGCAGATATGGAAAAATTGTAACGACTCATTTGAATAACTGGAGCTTGGGAAGTTGCTACCTGTGTGTGAGTGTACAAGCATGTAATTGTTTTTTTTTTTTTTATTTTTTTTTTTTATTTTTAAAAAAATTTTTTTTTCAACGTTTTTTATTTATTTTGGGACAGAGAGAGACAGAGCATGAACGGGGGAGGGGCAGAGAGAGAGGGAGACACAGAATCGGAAACAGGCTCCAGGCTCCGAGCCATCAGCCCAGAGCCTGACGCGGGGCTCGAACTCACGGACCGCGAGATCGTGACCTGGCTGAAGTCGGACGCTTAACCGACTGCGCCACCCAGGCGCCCCTACAAGCATGTAATTGTCAGTGTGTGCACATAAGTCTTGTATGTGAATCTTTGCATCGGTGAAGACGAGCGTGTCTTTGAGTGTTGGTGTATTTGTGTAAAGTGAAAGTGTCTGAGCTTATGTGTACTGTCGTGTCAATGTGTGTAGGGAGATCTGGGTGGATGTGTGCATGTAAAGTTTTCTTACTCTGAACTACAAGGAGAATGTAAAACTGTCAACCTCTTGGGGTGCCTGGCTGACTCAGTCAGTAGAGCGTGTGAGTCTTGATCTCTGGGTCATGTGTTCAAGCCCCATTTTGGGCATAGGGATTACTTAAAAATATTTTTTTAAATATGTTTTAATGTTTATTTATTTTTTAAAAAAAAATTTTTTTTTTCAACGTTTATTTATTTTTGGGACAGAGAGAGACAGAGCATGAACGGGGGAGGGGCAGAGAGAGAGGGAGACACAGAATCGGAAACAGGCTCCAGGCTCCGAGCGGTCAGCACAGAGCCCGATGCGGGGCTCGAACTCACGGACCGCGAGATCGTGACCTGGCTGAAGTCGGACGCTTAACCGACTGCGCCACCCAGGCGCCCCAATGTTTATTTATTTTTGAGAAAGAGAGAGACGGAGTGTGAGTAGAGGAGGGGCAGAGAGAGAGGGAGACACAGAATCCGAAGCGGGATCCAGGCTCTGAGCTGTCAGCACAGAGCTGGACGCAGGGCTCCAACTCACGAACCGGGAGATCATGACCTGAGCCGAAGTCAGATGCTTAATAGACTGAGCCACCCAGGCACCCCCCCCACAAATTTTTTTAATTAAAAAAATTGTGGACTTGTTTACACTAGATCCATTTCTGATACCTGTGTGTCAGCTATTGCCCCAGTAACACTGTGCACAACCACAAACAGGGAAATGGGGGAACACTGCTAAATGCGACGGGTATGAGTTTTCCTTTTAGGAGAATGAAAATGTTCTAAAACTGATTGTAGTGATGGTTGCACAACTGTGAACTTGCTAAAGAAAACATTGAATTGTACTATTTAAAAGGCTGAATTTTATCATAGTGGATTATGTCTTAATTAGGTGGTTAAACAACCACCGCAAACATTAATTTTCTTTTTTCTTTTTTTTAATGTTTATTTTTGGGAAAGACAGAATGTGAGTGGGGGAGGGACAGAGAGAGAGGGAGACACAGAATCCAAAGCAGGCTCCAGGCTCTGAGCTGTCAGCACAGAGCCTGACACGGGGCTCGAACTCACCAACCACGAGATCATGACCTGAACCAAAGTCGGACGCTTAACCGACTGAGTGACCCAGGTGCCCCAAACATTGATTTTCTTGCTCATTGGTCTACAGGTGCAGGACAGCTCTTCTGAAACCGCTGGGCTTGGCTCCTGGCTGCAGATGAGTTCAGGTGTATGTTCCACATGTTTTATCTACGTGTCATCCTGTTCGGATGAACAACTGCTCAGGCATGTTCCTTTCGTGGTGAATAGCAGAAGTGCAAGGGAGCGAGTAGACACAAGTAAAGTTTCCTAACACCTTGGCTCAGAACTAGCACTAGAACTAGTCACTCCTGCCCACGTTGCATTGGCTGGAAAAAAAGTCACATGTCCAAGTCCATCATCAACAGGACAGGGAAATATATTTGCCTCTCTCTCTCTCTCTCTCTCTCTCTCTCTCTCTCTCTCTCTCTCGTACTTCAAGGCCATACAGGGGAAGAGAATAAAGAATCGAGAGTGGAAATCCAATGTGCCTCGTGTGTGTAGCATGTTGATCTTTCTCCTTTAGAGATTCGGTTAAAACAGACCGGACCACCCAGCTTCCGGGTCGGGCAGCCTAAGGTCTCCCCACAATTTCTGCCTGTTCCTGTATTTTGTTTCTTCTTGCTTCCCTCTTCCCCAAGCGTCAGCCGGTCTCAGAGCTCCTGTGCCTGAGTGAGCTACCTCGCCTCCCCCCTGAGCCAGACCGAGGTGAGAAGCCCAGCGTCGTCACTAATGTTGAGAAGAAATGCAGTCTCGCTCAGCACTTAGTGCATTTAGGAACTTAGCTGAAGATTTCAAGGCTCACGGAGAAGACTTGCACGGCACATTGCACAACCTTCTGCTGTGTGTACGGCTCTACCATTCTCCCGTCTCTGCCCGGAGACCGCAGGGAAGACTTCCTAGAGGAGGTGACATTTGACCAGATCTTGAAGGCTGAGGAGTTGGGTGCGAGACAAGGACGGGAAGGAACATTCCGGAGAGTGAGAACAGCAGAGATAAAGTGAGGAAACATCTGGAAGGGTTGAGAAGATGTAAATAGCTGGCATGGCAACGGTGGACGTTACGCTCGAGAGTGGAGGGAGTCGTGGAGGATGAGGCCAGAGCGTTCCGCAGGTCCACGACCAGTACCGCTTGCACTGTGTTCAACTAGGCTAGAAATCATTTTCCAGGATTGTCTTCCCTGTATGGTTCTGGGTTGGCACTGGCCACGAGAAAGATCTGAAAGATCTGTGTGAGAATATGGAAGGTGGAAGTGAAACTGAAGCCGTGTGTGTGTGTGTGTGTGTGTGTTTTAATATTTTATTTTTTTAAGTTTTGAAAGAGGGAAAGAGCGTGCGTGAGTGGAGGAGGGGCAGAGAGAGGGGGACAGAGGATCCGAAGCAGGCTGCGCACGGTCAGCAGAGAGCCCGATGCAGGGCTCGAACTCATGAATTGTGAGATCACGACCTGAGCCGAAGTCGAACGCTTAACGGACTGAGCCACCCAGGCGCCCCCAAAGCCATTTAAAAAAAAAAAAAATTTTTTTAACGTTTATTTATTTTTTGGGGGACAGAGAGAGACAGAGCATGAACTGGGGAGGGGCAGAGAGAGAGGGAGACACAGAATCGGAAGCAGGCCCCAGGCTCCGAGCCATCAGCCCAGAGCCTGACGCGGGGCTCGAACTCCCGGACCGTGAGATCGTGACCTGAGCTGAAGTCGGACGCTTAACCAACTGAGCCACCCAGGCGCCCCTCAAAGCCATTTTTTTTAATGCTCTGAAGGTCGAGGCAAGGTCCCAGGCACTGTGAACACAGGTTCCAGCTGTTCCTCTCCGTTGTCCTCGTGGCTCCAAGCTCATCCTTCCAGGTTCCAGTTTGGCCTTGCTCCAGTTCATGCCCAGCCCTCCCCCTTGACAGCTGATCCACACAAGATCATTGCCTAGGCTCCTCTACCGGCTTCCACAACTGTGTACCAGCTAATCCCTGTAATTCTGTCTTCTTCTTTTTTTAAGTTTACTTATTTATTTCGAAAGAGAGAGAGAGAGAGAGAGAGAGTGTGCAGGGGAGGTGGAGAGAGAGAGGGAGACAGAGAATCCCAAACAGGCTGCACACTGTCAGCACAGAGCCCGGCGTGGGGCTCGAACCCACTAATCGTGAGATTCTGACATGAGCTGAAATCAAGAGTCGGACACCCAACCGACAGAGCCACCCAGGCGCCCCCATAATCCTGTCTTCTATGCTGTTCGTAGTGATTCTCTGGGGGCACCCTGACTAAAAAAGCCAGGATCACAGAGACTACTGTGTGCCACACCGAGGAGTTTGGGGTCATCTTTTAGCATTTTTTCCCCTCGACTTTCATCTGAGGGCTGCTGTGACAGAGGTAACGCTAACTGTCCGCCATAGCCCTTCTTCCTGAGCATGTGGTTACATCTCCAGCCTCCTTTGCGTCTAGATGAAGTTCTAGCTGGTAGAATGTGGGCTGAAGTGAAGTGTGCACGTCCGGGCCTGGCACCCAGATCCTTCCATGTGACACTGTGGACTTGACCTCACTTCCCCAGTCTGCTGGCTGAATGACGAAGTCCAAGTGGACCCCAAGGCCTGGAGGGTTACAGGGCCATTAGCCGCAGAGAACCTGGGTCCTTGAATGCTTCCACAGAGCCAGAGAGCCCCCACTGCCCTGCCTCAGCTGTGACTTGAGAACTAGAATTTTACTGAGTAAAGCCAGTAAGATGTGCAATTGCTACAGTGGGTACCCCAACTTACTGAAAGCAACCACCTTCACAGTCCTCTCTGTAACTTTTACCACCGTACCTTTGTTGCTTTAATCACTTAAAAGAAACCCAATGCACTCTCTATATAACCTTGAATGTATTTAAAAAGAGAAACTTGTGGGGCGCCCTCGAGCCTCAGTTGGTTACGCATCTGACTCTTGATCTCAGTCTAGGTCTTGATCTCAGGGTTGTGAGTTCAAGCCCCGTGTTGGGCTCTGCCCTGAGCGTGAAGCCTACTTTAAAAAAATAAGATAAATCAAAGAAAGAGCACTTCGTGTTATTATCCATGAACAGAAAAGCAGCATCACTCATAGTAGAGAGACGGTAACAGTAAAAAATAAACACTGAGGGGCGCCTGGGTGGCTCAGTCGGTTGAGCGTCTGACTTCAGCTCAGGTCACGATCTCGTGGTCCGTGAGTTCGAGCCCCGCATCGGGCTCTGGGCTGATAGCTCGGAGCCTGGAGCCTGCTTCCGATTCTGTGTCTCCCTCTCTCTCTGCCCCTCCCCCATTCATGCTCTGTCTCAAAAATAAATAAACGTTAAAAAAATTTTTTTAAAAACACACTGAAAAATCAAACAATGATGCGAAATTCTTGCTGTATCCTGGACCCAACAAGGGCTCTGGAACCTGAGACCTGCTCACACTTTGTCATGAAGGGAGATTAATGTGCATTTGATAAGTGTTAAGGACAGGCTAGTACCAAACTGAGACTTTCTCTTTAAATGTTCCTCAACCACCAGTGATGATCACACCACACTCTATGAAACTATCTGAGCGAAAGAAAGCTGAACAATTTTAAAACATGTTTTATTGCAGAAGATTGCAAAGGCATATACATAAATGTATGTCATACACGTGTATGATGCCCATGTGTACATTACCCAGTTTCAACAGCTGTCAACTTTTTGCCATTCTGATACTTCTACTATCCATACAGCCCCACCCACCCCTCACTTCTTTTTCTTTGCTGGATTTTTTTCTAATTTTTTTTTTTTTTTTAAAGATACAGAAGAATCTTTTTTTTTTTTTTTTTAATTTTTTTTTTTCAACGTTTATTTATTTCTGGGACAGAGAGAGACAGAGCATGAACAGGGGAGGGGCAGAGAGAGGGAGACACAGAATCGGAAACAGGCTCCAGGCTCTGAGCCATCAGCCCAGAGCCTGACGCGGGGCTCGAACTCACGGACCGCGAGATCGTGACCTGGCTGAAGTCGGACGCTTAACCGACTGCGCCACCCAGGCGCCCCTCTAATTTTTTTAAATGTTCATTTCTGAGAGAGACAGAGCATGAGAAGGGGAGGGGCAGAGCGAGAAGGGGACACAGAATCTGAAGCAGGCTCCAGGCTCCGAGCTGTCAGCACACAGCCCGATGTGGGGCTCAACCTCATGAACCACGAGATCCTGACCTGAGCCGAAGTCGGACGCTTAACCGACTGAACCACCCAGGTGCCCCTTTCCTGAATTATTTTAAAATAAAACCCAAACATATAATTTCACCTACAAATACTTCAGTACATAGCTCTACTAATAAGGACATTTAAAAAATAAATAAGGACAATTAAAAAGCAATGCCATATTGTACTGAATACTCAGTCTGTGTTCAATATCCCTAATTACCGCACAAATGAGATTTTATACCCGATTTGTTTAAATCTGGACACAGCACATATTGCATTTGGTTGGTAGGCACGTAGTCTCTTCGAACCCCCTGTTTGATTGGTTGCAGTAACTGGCCTCTCTCCACACCCAGCAATGTGACTTTGCAGCCTCTCCTACTGAGAGATGGGGATCTATTTCCCCACCTTGGAATCGGGGCTTGATCATGGGACTTGCTTTGGCCAACAGGATGCAGAAGTGATGCCGCACGATTTCTGGGTCCGGGCGGTGAGATGATCCCACATATTCTCTTGGGCCCCTGCCTCGGCCAGAGAACAAGCTCAGACAGCTTGCTGTGGGTAAGAGAATTTGTGGAGGAGGACTTTCCCGGCGAGGACCTTCCAGATGAGCTGGTCCCCACCTGACCTGCCTGCTGACCGTAGATTCATGAACACACCCAGCCTAGATCAGCTCAACTTGGCCCAGACCGAAAGAACTGCCCACCTGACCACAGACTCATGAGAAATAATAAATTGTTATTTTAAATCACTACATTCTAGTGTGATATTTTAACTTATTGTGGCAAACAAAGAACTGATACAAATCTACAAAAGCAAACAAGTTTGTACAAATATCATTAACTTAAGACAGTAGGTCATTGGTTCTTTAGTTCTTGACATTCTAAGACTTCTTCTAATTGCATTCTATGTGTCATTTAATGTTAGTCCTCTTATTTCTTGTACGCTGGTGGTTAATCTTGAGCATGGATTCAATTAAGATTGGTTTTTGGCAAGAATACTTTCTAGAGATACATCCTCTGCACTACCCAGTAGGTACACAATGTCCGGTTATCCCACTTTGAATAATGTTAAGATCTATCAGTGGTTTCAATCAATAATTTCAGACAAGGTTGGAATATCCAGGGAGACTTCCTGGAGGAGTCAGGCTTGAGTCGGACCCCTCTGAAGGACAAGTGGGATTTAGACAGGCCAACAGAAGTTGGAAATACTCCAAATGAGGAGGGAAGGGTGGTTAGTATGAGTCAGTGTCCTGAAAACGTGGAACAAGTGAAAAAGCGGTTAATTCTCCCTCACATCATTTTCCACTGTTATCCTCTGGTCTAGAGTCCAGAGTAGGAACCAGATCTTATCTCATGTTTTAATTCTAATAAGTTGGTAATGGGTACATGGAGTACTTTGTTGGGACACATTGTGAAATTGCATTCCTACTTAGTGGCAAAGATTGCTGTGATTGACTGTTGTTGTCTCTCAAGGGCCTGGGATGCGGCATGGTGTTATGACTGCTGTGAATCTGCCCGAGATCAATGACTGTGTCCTCATTTCAGGGTCTTTGACATTGGATCCTAGAAAGAAATAAGGGCTAAGGAATACCTGGCATGACTTGTGGTAGACTTTCTGGTTGCTTACCAACCTTCATTCACCTTTTTGTCTTTCCTAACAGAACCTTAGGTATTAGATGGAAGAGACTAATTAAGACATAAACAGGGGCGCCCGGGTGGCTCAGTCAGTTAAGCATCTGACTTTGGCTCAGGTCATGATATCACCGTTGGTGGGTTCGAGCCCCGCGTCGGGCTCTGTGCTGACAGCTCAGAGCCTGCAGCCTGCTTTGGATTCTGTGTCTCCCTCTCTCCCTGCCCCTCCCCCACTCTCTCTCTCTCTCTCCCCAAAACAAATAAACATGAAAAAAAAAGACATAAACAATGACCTAGTTCTGGCCAGTAAGAAACAAGGGGATGGCTCCTCATTGGGCTTCTTTAGAATATTTTTCTTCCTGAATTAAAAGAAATGTTTGAAGAGATGCTTCCCAGCCTAACTTCCTTTGGGGGTGATTGCATGAGGACATGATGCCTAGAGCAGTGGCAGCCATTTTGTGACCATGGGGAGATATGGCCAACACATTAAGGATGGTGGGACAAAAAAAAAGAAAGAATCTGGGTCTTTGATGAAGTTGTTGAGTTATGAACAAACTCTGGAACCTATTGCCAAATCTGTTGTTATGTAAAAAGTAAACTTCTATTATTTAATCCATGTTACACAAGCATTCTTTTACTTGTAGCCGAAGAAAACTCAAAGGACACGCTGACCATCTCCATGCTTCATGGGTGTGGTTTGGGCTAGCCTTTGCAAACTGGGTGTAGTCCAGGCTAGCATTTTCATGGCTGAGTCATGAAATCAATTTAGTGGGTCATGACCAACATTTAAAAAATGAGACACAATATATAATACGAGAATGCACGGCACACAGAAAGGATAAATATTGTTTTCGCAGAACCCTTCTTTTAATTATGTGTGTTCCAGGTTAGGTTCTCCAAGGAAGTAGATCCTGTGACAGAATTTAATGTTTGGGAGGTTTATTAGGTACTGTTGTTGAGATCAACGCCTGTGGAAGGGAGAGGAAGGAAGCAGGAGTGTGCAGTGGGGAGAGGTCAAGCTGGGAGGGAGGTCCTGCGATGACCTTGACTAACCCCACAGGGAACAACATAGCAGTTAAAATGGCTCTTCAGAATTGTCCTGAGTCGGGCCAAGATAGCCAGGCCCGTATCTCCCCACCCGCCCTATCAATCACCGGACCTGAGCGACCCCTGGAAAAGGGTATGACCTTGGCCAAGGTGGCTCCCTTCAGTTGAGGCAGGGACTCAGCCCAAGGGCTTGACAGCTAGAGACTTTCTGCAGACAGCACTCCCAAAAGTTAACAAAGTCCTCCTTGGAGGAGGATGGAGCGCTTCCCGTCCATCTGTGTGTGTGTGTGTGTGTGTGTGTGTGTGTGTGTGTGTGTAAGAGTGAACCAGGTTGTAATGCAAATGGATTGCTGACTGTGTGTCCCGGTCAGAGTAGTCTGCAGGCCTCCAGCTGGGCTGTGTTGCACTTTGACCTGAGTTGTTTTCCTTCTAATTATCTTTTGGGGTGTAGTCACTTTTCCCAAGGCTCCATTTGCGAGAGTCAGCGCTGTCTTGGTGAGACAGCCCCCTGGCATATGTGAACACCAGGGCAAAGCCCAGCTGCTGGTGCCTCCCATGCATTAAGAAATGGCAGCTGCTGCCAATGTCCCCAAATGAAAAACGACTAAGGAAGATTAAAGCCAAGCAATGTCATTATCCCTGATGAAGCACACACGCAGGAGTCCTCCGCTCCTCCCTTGATCCTGTCTTGGCAGCCTCCTTTTCTACCCTCAGTTCATTTCTGTCTTCCTTCCCCAGCAGCTTGTCTTTAGCAAATTGTATTTTAAGTCATGTAATTATAAGTGGGTTAAAGCTCGGAGCAAGCTCTGCTCTTGGCAAAAATCCGGAGGAACCTCTCTTGCTGTTGGTTTGCGAAACCCTCCATTAGTGGCTCTGATTGTTGCCTGAATGGGGGCGGGCGGGAAGGAGGGTAAAAATCACGGGGGCTGTGCCTCTGACCGGGAAAGGAGGCCCCAGCTTTCTGCGGAGGAGCCGGATTTACAGTCAGGTTTCCTGTGCGCCAGAATCCCTCGGGGTGGGGGGGTACGGGGGTGTGGAGGCTGCTAAAAATGCAGATTCCTGGGTCCTTCCCAAAGATCCAATGAGTTGGGCTGTCCGGGAGGATGTGACTCAGAAATCTGCATTTTAAAAACTTCTCACCCTGAAATAATTCCACTCTTACAGAAAAGTTACAAAACTAGTGCAAAGGATTCATCTATCCCTTTTACCCCGATTTTCATCATTTTCTTCTATCACTTCTCTTTCTGTATATAAATATGCACCTTATTGCCTTCCGCACTGTGTGAGAAGTGGCAAACGTGATGCCTCTTTACCTTTGCTTTTCTCCTAAGAACAATGACATTTTCTTACATGACTACAGCATACTTATCAAATTCAGGATATTTAGTATTGATGCTGAGGAGGGAGCGTGGGGCAAGCTGAGGGCCAAGTACAGGCTAACAGCAACCCCCCCCACCCCCCGAGGTGAGACACATGTGAGCCTCCTTGGACACTCCTGGCTGCCTGAGAACAGGGAAAGGGAAGAAAGCAGGTGGTTGACAGATACAGATTACAGTCCTGCAGGACAGGAGTCTCCTTAGTGTACGGACAACTTCGTAAACTGCAAGAAAAGGGCAATCTTATCCATAGCCTGATCTCCAGAAACCTATAGACTCCGTTTCCTGGAGCCCTAATATCACCCCTCATCAGGAGGGAAGGGGGTTTAAGTGCTTGCCATCGTGATGTCAGAAACAAAGGCGAATGAAAAATTAAATGCCCTGACTGCCTACAGCCCAGTGACGAGTCCTTGAAACAGGCAGAGTGACCTTCCTCTAGGAGCCCAGCTGATTCTGTGATGACACTTGGCTAGGGGCAAAAGGAAATCTTGGCTTAACATGACCCTGACCCCCCCAGGATCCTGTGAGTCTCCTTAAACACATAAAAATCCCTTTGCAAACCTCCTTTATCTTTAACCCCCAAGGGTGTGTTGGCAATTATACCCCAAGCGTATGACCCCTGACACGCATCAGAAGGGTCTCACGTCAGGGGTTTTGCTAAACAGCACTAAATGGCGTTTTGCTAACAACAGCTAGCCCCTCAAGGCCCTGGAAACCTTGCTCCCAAAATTCCTTAGACTTACTCTATCCCTGACCCCCTCCCAACCAGTGCAGCTCTTCCTGCCCACGGGTCCTGTCCCCGTGCTTTAAAAAAATCACCTTTTTGCACCAAAGATGTCTTCAAGAATTCTTTCTTGGTTGTTGGCTCTGATCCCCACCATCACCCCAAAAACCCATCAATACAATACTATATTATCTAATCTACAGTACATAGCAAATGTCTTTAATTGCCCCCCTTTTTAAGATAAGTTTTTTTAAAGTGTATATATTTATTTTGAGAAAGAGAGAGAGAGAGAGAGAGAGAGAGACAATCCCAAGCAGGCTCCTCGCTGTCAGCAGGGAGCCTGACACTGGGCTCAAACCTACGAACCGCAAGATCATGACCTCAGCGGAAATCAAGAGTCCAACGCTTAACTGACTGAGCTACCCAGGCACCCCTGTCCCCGACTCTAATAATCCAAAATCACAGAGTGCTTTTGGTTGCCATTTCTTTTTGTCTCTTTTAATCTGACATTTCCGCAGCCTTTCTTTTTTTGTTTTTAGGTGGGTTGGTTTTTATTTTATTTTATTTTATTTTATTTTATTTTATTTTATTTTAGTCATTCATGACCTTGACATTTTTGAAGCATCTAGACCAGTTGTTTGACTCGCATTTGTCTGGGGAACCTGTATTGTTAACATCTCCGTTGACCTTGAGTTCTTTGGAAAGATTGGGCAGCCCAGGCTAAGACACAGATGCTCCAGACTCTTACCTCTCAGTAATGCCGATGTCCAGAGGATTTGGAAACAGTAGCTTTGTGGGGCACCAGATTTAGCTCCTCAGTGAGGTTTTGAGTTTGGGGCCTTTTTTTTTTTTTAAGATCCGATTTGCTCAGAACTCAAATCCAAGAGATCTCTTTAACTGTCTGCATTACTAAGCTGGTGCAGTCCGAAGGGATCCCGCTGGGCTTTTAGTTTCTCCGACTTTGATCCGCTGCAAGGCGGGAGGATTTTGGCAAGGTCAGCAAGCAGGCTACTGGTTCCGGGTGGGAGGGGGGGCTGGTGGGAAGCAGCGAGAGGGCAACTCTTCCTCCACACACAGGATGTGCGGGGACCTGCAGGTGCTTGGCTGGCTTTCCTCACGGTCCTCCCGACCCGCCCAGGGTGAGACTTCACTGCGTTTGCAGATGAGGGGCTGAGGCTCCGAAAAGTGCCACTTATCCTTCGGGGCTTACTTAGGGAGCACCTGAGCTGGGGTTTGAACCTAAGTCTGTCGGACTCCAGTAAGTAAGCCTGTGCGTACTTAGCCATTAAGTCCCCCTTCTCTCCAGGGAATAATACAAACAAGGTCGTAGGAAAGCTCCAGAAGAAACCCCAAGTCTGGCTCCGGGGAGCATGCGATTTGACCCAGCCACTGGCATAACTGAGGCTATGTGCTGTCTGTGCTGGGCGTCTGTCCCTATCTGGCAGCTGGTCTTTAGACCTCGCCACCAGCAACTGTCTGGATGCATGCTGGAGCCAGACAGCCTCAGTTCCAGTTCTGACTCTGCCCTTAGTAGCGGTGCGCCCTTGGGCGGTGATGGTTGTTTCTTGGTTGCCTCTCTAGACCCAGGCCTCCTTCCCCTCACCTGCTTTCTGTACCCAGGAGGCAGGACACTTTCTTGCCCTCTCCTTCTGGTTGGGTTTGGCCAATGGGAGCCTGGAGGGGGGTGGAGGTTGGGAGGGGAGGGAGGTCAGGGTATTTATCTTCCCATCTCCTGCTGGTGGGGACGCCCTGCGTTCTTCTACTGAAGGCCACAGTTTCAGCCAGGCCTCTCTCATGGCCAGGATAGCTGCATGTCTGGGTTCTGGTAGCCTCCCCTTTCCTCTTGCTCAGAGCCAGGGCGGAAGGGGCTCCTTGCTGTTGCTATCCCCAGGTTATCGCACTGGTCCTTACAGGTGTCCCATACCCTGCCCACACCTGTGCCGATGGACCCCTTATTAAACTCTTCCATTTAACTAATTTCTCTAGAAGGAAGAGGAGGGAGGCAGGAAAAGACTTTGCAGAGGAGGTGCTTCTGACCAGATCCTGGAAAGATGAGCAGGCTTAAGACAGCAAAGAGGGGGGAAAGGCATTCTAGGGAGAGGGAACAGCATGTGCAAAGCCACCGTCCTACCAAAAGCTACTTTCATTGAGGGTTTACTATTAGCTAAGGTTTGTGCTAAGCCCTTCGCAGGCATCAACTCATGATAATCTTATGAGGTTGGTATAATCACCTCCATCTTACAGATGAGGAAATTGAGGTGCAGAGAGCTCAAGCAACTTGCTTACATAGTTGGAGAGACAGTGAGACTCTGGGGCCCAGGCTGTAGCCACCATCCTTTCTCTGGGGCATGAAGACAAATTTGTAGTCTGAATGGGAATTCATGGAACAGGAGGGCAGGAGTGGGTCCGCTCACTCCTTATCTTGGGACCAGAAGCCTTAGGGGCACTTAGTTTGGCTGGGTGGCAGGACAATGCCCAGCATCACACGCTCCAATCCCTGCTCAACCGCTTCCAAGCCTTGTCACCTTGGCAGGTTGCCTAACCTCTCTGTGCCTTGACTTTCCCTTCTATAAAATGGGGATAACCACATCACCTATCTCATAGGATTATGGTAAAGATTAAATAAGTCAATGTCGTAAAAGCCCCCAGAACAGCATCTGGCGACTCCTGTGAGTTACATTATGTTTGCCGTCACCATCATCATCATTGTCACCATCTCATTGTCTATTGAAGACCCGTGGGTGTGTGGAGCTGAAAGAATTGAGCTCCTTTGGTGAATTGAGCTCACCCCCCACTGCCTGGGTCTGAACTGGTCTCTGGCAGGTCATTTTAGCTCTTTGTCCTCCTCTGCCAAATGGATGCCTTTCCCCCCAACTCTCTGGCCTTCAGACCCTCTCAGAAGGAGGATAACCCTGTCTGGCCTTGAGAATTCTGAGGCTTTATACTTCAGGATTGAAGTGAGAGCTCTTATGAGTCGCCATCACCTTCGGGAGGGCAGGCTGGATCCAGCTCACTGCCACAAGCTGTCCTAACGTCCCAACGTCTCATTCACTCCCACGCTCATTCAATGCCTTTATTGAGCACCTACTGTACGCCTGTCACTGTGAATGGTGCAGGGGCAGGACCACAGCAAGGAAAATAGGAGATGGAGATGTTCCCGCTTTTATGAAGCTAACACGCTAGAGGGGGTGACAGACAGCAAGAAAGTAAACAGCAAACAAATATGTAGTAGCAGAGAAAAACAGATAATGGCAATGAAAATAGAAACAAAAGCAAAGCAGCGAAAGGCAACAGAGATTGACTGAGAGGAGGTGGGAGGGGTGGTGTATGAGTATTTTAGACTCAAGGAGGTGCCTCTTCCCAGGATGCCCTGGGATATTCTGGGATACCTGGGATGCCCCAGTAAAGTTCCCCTGGCAATTTGTTGCTGACACTGCCTTCATTCCTGAGGGGTCTTCTGTCCGTGTCTCTCGCCTGCTCCAATCCATTCTCCATACTGTGGCCGACGTCTTTCCAAATTTGAGCATGTCACCCATGTGCTTCTCACCATGGCTAGGAGGCCTCAAGTCCCCACTGCAGCCCATCAGACCTGCCTAGTCTAGTCTTTTCTACCTCCAGCCTCAACTTTGGTCATGCCGCCTCCCACGGCAGGGCCCAGCCATTTAGGCTGCCTCACTCCTATCTGCCGGAATACCCTGCCTGCTGTTTGCATCAGGAAGACCCACTCCTCCATCTCAAATGTCTCTTCCTCCAGGAAGTCTTCCATAACTACATCAGACCCTCCAGTTATAAATTGCCACCACCTCCTGGGACTTTCCTACATAGAACTCACCACAGTTGGTTATTATACATCTGTATGCCATTTAATGAATGTCTGACTTCCCATCAGAATATAAACCCTCTGAAGGCAGGGAGCTGGTCCGTCTTGTTCACAGCTGTATCCCCAGCACCTAGAACAGTACCTAACATTTAGTAGTAGCCTTATAAATGTTTTTGAGTGAATGGCTGGAGCTACAAAGAAGAATTAAGGAACCATCAATCACCAGCAAAGAGATTCTTGTAAAATCTGATAAACATGATTATAAAGGTACAGTATGTCAGACACTGAGTAGAGATCCAGAAGAGGTAACAAGTAACACTGCGTGGCAGGGAAAAGCATTGGACATTTGATAGAAATTATGTGATTCATCCTGTTTCCCTTTTTGCCTTGGCTGCCTGGAGATGTCTGCCCATTCTTCTCGTGCCCGCTCATCTTTCCTGCATCTTTTTATTGGAAGTTCCCTCAGAGCCCTGATCAAAGATAGTAGGACCTCAACCAGACACGAAATGGAAACATTAATGAGGGCTTCTCTTGAGGGAAAATTGTACTCTCTACCACCTCCTCCAGAAACACTCGCACGAGTGCATAGAGATGTTCTCTGTGCTGGTAGCGTGGAGCCTGCTTGGGACTCTGTCTCTCCTTCTCTCTGCCCTTCACCCCTGTGTGCATTCTCTCTCTCTCTCTCTCTCTCTCTCTCTCTCTCTCTCAAAATAAATAAATAAACTTTAAAAATTCTTTAAAAAAGATGTTCAGTGCAGCATTGTGTATAAACAAGTGGAAACAATTGTCCATCAGTAGGACCTGGTTAATAAGGGTGTATCTGCCACCAAAGAGATTGAAGTAGATGTGTTCCTGTAGGTCTCAAATTTCAGTGTATAAAAGCAGGTACTTAGAAAATGCAGATTGCTTCTGCCCTCCCAGTTCTGATTCAGTGGAGCCTAGGAAGCTGCTTTTTATTTTATTATTTAAAAAATTTTTTTTAAGTTTATTTATTTTTGAGAGAGAGAGATAGAGAGAGTGAGCGGGGATGGGGCAGAGAGAGAGGGAGAGAGAATCCCAAGCAGGCTCCACACTGTCAGCCCAGAGCCCCATGCGGGGCTTGAACTCACAAACTGTGATATCATGACCTGAGCCAAAACCGAGAGTTGGACGCTTAACCAACTGAGCCATCTGGGCACCCCTATTTATTTTATTTTTGAGAGAGAGAGAGAGAGCACGAGTGGAGGAGAGGGACAGAGGAAGAGAGAGAATCTTAAGCAGGCTCCCCACCCAGCACAGAGCCCGACACAGGACTGGATCCCACGACTCTGGGATGACCAGAGCTGAAATCAAGAGTCGGACACTCAACCAACCGCACCACCCAGGTGCCCCAGAGCCTGCATTTTAAAAGAGCATTCTAGAGGATGTGACGTGGGGAGACAGCAGCCCAATCCTGAGCTACTGCTGGTATTGACATGGGAAGTGGCTCAAGACATACCATCAAGTGGAAAATCAAGTGTCAGTCTGTTTATATGTGTGTTCATGGCAAATTTTGATTGAGCCTTACCCAGACCAGCCCTTTGCGAGGCGTTCTATGCAATATCTCGCCTAGGAAGTAGGAGCTATTATTATCCCCATTTTACAGATGAGAATTGAGGCACAGAGCGGTGATGTCCCTAGCCCATGGTCCGTAGCTGGTTAGGGGCAAAACTGGGATTTGAACCCAGATGTATTTGATTCCAGATACATCTATCCATATTGCCTAGATATGTGTGAAACATATAAGCATATGTTTGACCCCACGTAGGGTTAAAAACGTATTCTTTAAGTGCTATTATCCCATTAAAACAAAAATCAGCGTATTTATTTTTTGAGTAGAAAATACACTCACATGATTCGGAAACAATAAAACTGTATGAAAAGGTGTTCTGGGAAGTTTCCCTCCATTCTCTGTCTCCCAGTTACCCACTCCCCATCCCAGGTAACCCTGTTGTGAACCTCCTCAATATCCTTAGGCAGATAAGGCAAATGTGAAAGCTAGGTAGTTTCCAGAGATCTGAAGAGAGCCAAGCTGAAATGCCAACAGATGTGACTTCCAGAACAATAAGAAGCAGAGGAGGTAGGAGGTGGAGCCTGGTTTCCGAGCCTGGCTGCCAGGGGTGCAAATTACTTCACCTCTCTGTGCCTTGCTTTCCTCATCTGTAAAGTGGGAGTAATAATGACTCTCAAGGAAGAGATTCTGTCAGCTACTGTTTATTAAGCCCTTGCAGTAAGCCCAGCACATAATGAATCTCACAGAAGCGTTTTCCCTCTGAATGTATCGAAACACGTGGGCACTTAAAGAAGTTTCTACTCTCAACTACCCATTCAGGATTCTTGGGTCTGGGTTCTGCCACCTGCATTTTTCACAAGTCCTAGAGCGTACTAAATTAAGAGAGCCCTCCAGGAGAGTTCTGGGTTGCTCCTGGGTCCTGTTGGATACGTGCTAGTTTGTTGGGATCTAAGACAATTGGCTCATTTTGAAATCAGAAAAGAATAGAAATTGTCCCCTCCAAGAAAAACTTGCCGTGCTCCCAAGAAGGGGTTTCCTACCCACATTCAGAGTCCAAGTGCTGAACTCCCTGTGAAAAGGCCCAGGAATCCAGTCCTGCCTCGGGTCTCCTCAGTTGGCTGTGCCCACTCACCCCCGCCCTTACTTACCACCTTCAGGCTCTTCCCAGTTTCACAGGAAGCCAAGTCCCGCCTCACCCAGGCTCCTGACAACAGGTTGGAGAAGTAATAAATTGTGCAAGTTAATTCAAGGGCCACCTTTGGCCTCTTTGGAGCACAAATTGTTCCTGAGGAGTTTGGCTTGCTTCCTGGAGACAAAAGGAGACACTAATTTACCTCTGACTGCTCTTTGGGCGTTAAAACAGGTCCCAGTGTTCTCTCGGGGCAAGTACCTGTCATTTACCTAATCAGCGAACCTGACCGAATCCGGGCACACCCCTCCCTGGCACAGAAAACACTGACTTCTTTTTCTTCCCTCTTATTTGCTACCAGGATGTTTTGCTCATTATCACAATCATTGCTAACATTTATTGCCAATTTACCAAGCTCTTTATACCCATTAATGTAATTTCTCCCAAGGACCTTCTAGGGCAGAACTGTCATTACCCCCATTTCACAGGAGAGCAAATTGAGGCCAGGAGAGCTGTGGCAAGCACTGCTATGTATCTCCCAATGCCCATTTCAAAGCAAAAGAAATCCAATTTTTAGCAGGGAACATGGCCACTTGGAATTTCCCAGCCTCCATTGTGGGTAGGTGGTGACATGTGACTCAATTATGGCTAACAGAAGGAAGGGTTCTGGAGAACCCTGAGCCAAGGTGGATATGCTCCCTTTGCTGGTGCTTCTTTGTCCCTTCTTCTACTTGCAGTCTGGAACACAAATGCCGCCCTCTTGGACCACGAGGTGGGACCCTGGACGGAAGTGTGTCTGGCTGGGAGGATCCTGTGTCCCTGATGCTGCTCGACACTCTAACCAAGCCTGGCCTGGACTTTTCCATCAGAGAGAAATAAGCTCCGTTCTTCTTTAACAGGTGCCACCTAGCGTGGGAAAATCGGAAGCCAAGGGGCCATCTCTACCCAGCCCATTTGAAAGGGAATCTGGGTGAGGATTTGGGGCCACAGGCAATGGCGGCTGAGGGAATCCACTCCTTTATTCCACAGAAGTTTATGAGAGCACACCACGGGCCAGCCCTGTGTTAAATGCTGGAGCCTTCCAGGTAAGGGGCTTGGGGGTTTGCCATGTGGGCCCCAGTCCTTCCCATTCCTATACGCTTGGCATTGCTGTCCCTCCGGTCAAGAAGCAGAGTCCATTCCTCCAGCCCTCCAGTCTGGACTTGGCCGTGTGGCTTGCTTTGGCCTGGTAGGCATTAGCAAACATGATGCAAGCAGCGGCTTGTGCACTGGGGATCCTTCGTTGCTGCTGGGAATCCTGCAATCACCGCTGTGCGAATGAGCCCGGCTGGGGCTGGCCTGCTGGGTGAGGAGGGGTGCGCGGTCATTGAGCCCGCTGCCGAACACGTGAGTGAGGATCTCCTAGATCTCCCAGTCCCATTTAAGCCACTCCAGGCCAGAGCTACCCAGAGTAGTGAGAAATAATAAATGTTTGTTGTTTTAAGCCACTAAGTTTTGGGGTGTTTTGTTATTCAGCAAAAGCCAGCTTGCTCGAGAGCTATCGGTGCGCACGCTCTGGCTACAAGCTACAATAGGATTCATCATTTCACAGATTGGAGGTGGGTTGGGCAGTGCTGATATAGCAGCTCAGTGATGCGAGAAAGGACCTCGATTTTCTCTATCTGACCCGTCACCTTCAGTGCGTTGCCTCATTTCCTAACCTTGTCCCCTCACGTTGTCAAGATAGCTGCCACGTACCCCAGACCTCATGTCCTTAGAAGACAGCATCCCAAACGTGAAGTTGTGACTCAGCGGGTAAGAGCCTTTTTTTTGGTGCAGCTCTTTATCAGGTATAAAAATATTTCCCCAAAGTTTCCACCTTCAGTTCCATTGGCTAAGACTGGGTCATGTGTCCGCACCTACACCAATCACGGGCAGAGAGAAATAGGATTGGCATGTTTGGCTTTGAGTAACCATGATTTGTCCCTTGAGGCTGGATATATTGCTGCTTAAACAAAATCAAGTTTCCTCTAGGAAGCAAGTTGGAGAGAGTGGCTGTTTTGGGGAACAGTTCCTGCCACACTGGGGACATGATACGAGCAAGGTTTCTGTGGCTGAAACGTGCAACGTGTATCCAAGAAAGTGGCAAGCAGACCAGTGTGGTCAGAGGGGAGGAGGCACCTGAGAAGTGGTCCCCAGAGTGACTGTCATGGGTGTTCCATGATGATTAAAACGGGGTTCTTTGGCCAGGTGGGTTCAAGAAAGGCTGAGTTGCACAACATTCCACAGTTTGTGTTCCTGTCACTGTTACAGGCCTTCTGGGAGCCTTGAAAAATGCTAATAGTTACCAGGAATTTCCAGGGACAGGAACGGAGGAGGCAGACTGTACGTCTTTCCCAAACTGGGTTGTCCACAGAAGGTTATTTTCCTCAGAGCATCTTCTGGCACTTTCGGTCAGGGAACTGGAAGCTTTGGGAACTGCTAAGAGACAGTGAGTACGGTGGTTCTCGACCAGGGTAATGGTGTCCCCATGGGACATTGGGCAATGTCTGGGGACATTCTGGATTGTCTTTACTGCAGGAGGAGTTGAGGTGGGGGAGGCCAGAGATGATGCTGAACATCCTACGATGCACAGCACAGACACCGCCAGCCCCCCCCCCGCCCCGCCCCGTCGACTTCCTCTGTCAAACAAAGAATTATCTGGTTCAAGATGTCAATAGTCCACACAAAATGTGTGAATGTTCACAGCAGCATTATTCATTATTCAAAAGGAGAAGCTCCCCAAATGTCCATCAACTGATGAATGGACAAACAAAACGTGGTCTATCTCAACAATGGAATGTGGTTCAGCCATTAAAAAGAATGAGGTATTGATCCATGCTACGAAATGAATGAACCTTGAAAACATTATGCTAAGTGAAAGAAGCCAGATACAAAAACCACATACTATATGATTCCATTGATGTGAAGGGTCCAGAATAGGCAAACTCACAGGGACAGAAAGTAGATAGTGGTTGCCAGCAGCTGAGGGAGGGGGGGATAGGAAGTGACCACTAAAGGGTGTGGGGTTTCTTTTTGGGTGATGAAAATGTTGTAAAATTGTGTTCAGAGTTATGCAACCCTGAATGTACTAAAAAGCATTGGATTGTAGGCTTAAATGGGTGAATTGTAAGATATGAGAATTATATATCAAAAGAGCTGTTTTTTTTTAAGTCAGTAGTGCCAAGATCGACAGACCCTAAAAATAGTAGGTAATTAGATTGACAGAAGAAAGTTGGGGATCAAATGAGGGGACCATGAAGGGCAGGTTCAGAAGTCTGAACTTTATTACCACCAGTGGGTGACAAGATTAGTGGACTCATCCCTGAATATAACCCATATGTCAAGACTCTTTGAGCACCTACTCTGTGCTGGGCATTTTCATGTACATCACCCCGTGCAAACCTCATGATGAATTTGTAGTTAGATCTACCTCCCGCTGTAGAGATGAGTAAGCTAGACTCAGAGAGGTTCGCTGACTTGACTGAGAGTGCACAGCTGGTAAATTGTAGAGCTGGGGTCTGAACGCATTTGGATTTGCCCTTGACCCCAAAGGCTGTGCGCTGACTTTCAGTGAGGGCTGTGACCCAGGGGGTGGCATGTGGGCCATCTGCTTTGCCTCTCTCCTGCTGCAGCCCTGGTTGGAGGCTGTGGTCTTGGGGGCATCCCAGGAGGCCCTCCCTGGAGTGCTGACGTTTCTCTCTTCTGGTCCCTCTGCCCAGGCTGCAGCTGGCATCTGGATGAGGGTTGGTTGCTTAGCAACGCAGTTGCGGATTTTGCCCTGAGCCAAGGGAGCCGTCTCCTCAGTCTGGGCTATGGGAACTTCAGGGAGAACAGCCCCAGGAGGGCCTGAGGGAGCTAGGACTGAGTGGGGAGGGCAAGGACAGCTATGTCCCTGGGAGGGCCTAGAGATGGGGACACTCCTTAAGGGAAGACCCAGCTTTAGGGGACGGTGAAAGAGAGCCAGGAGACTTGCGTCAATCATAACAACATTATTTTAACCACACCTACATTTCTTGAGCACTACCTGCGTGCAAGGCACTGTGGTAATTGCTTTACATTCCTCAGTCCTCCCCAAACACCATGGAATAGGTTACTGTTATTACGTCCTCTTTGCAAATGAGGATCTGGGCCCACAGGGGTTAACTGACTTGTCATGCAGCCAGAAAGTGGGGAAGCTGGGATCTGAACCCAGGCCCCTCTGACACCCGGCTCAGCCCCCAATACAGCCCTGGCTGGGAAGTTGGTGGAGGAAATCCACCGCGTGGCTCCCAAGGCCCTGTGTGGACTGCTCCGTGCTCCCTGTCACTCTGCTTCTTCCAGACACATCATCTTTGCCTCATTTCCTCAAACACTCCAACCTCCTTCCAGCCACAGGGTCTTTGCACTTGCTGTTCTTTCTGCCTGGGATGCTCTCCCTCTACTCTCTTCACTTGGTTTACTCTACTCACCCATCTGGTCTCCAGTGGAACATCACTTCATTCATCCATTGATCCAAACACACTATTGAGTGCCTCCTGATGCCAGGTAAACATTAGTAAACAAAACAGACATGATCCCAGCCCTCTCGGAGCTTATAAGCTCATAGAAGAGACAATAAATGGACAAGTCATAATTGCATGAGAAACATTCCCTGACTCCCCAGACCTTTGACAATAATCATTAATTATCAGTTAATTGTAGAATTATTTATTTATTGCTGGTCTCCCTTCCTAGACTGTAGGTTCTGTGAGGCCAGGGATTTTGAGGTTGCATTGTGAGGATCAGTATTATTATCACCCCCATTTTATAGATGAGGCACAGAGAGTTTAAGCAATGTGCCCAAAGTCCCACAGTTGGTAACTGGTGGAGCTGGGATTTGAACCTATGGCTCTAGGGTCTATCTATGGTTTCTATCAGTAGGTTTTGAGGAAGGAAAGAAAGAGGAAGAAAGAAAGAAAGAAAGAAAGAAAGAAAGAAAGAAAGAGAAAGAAGAGAAAGGAAGAGGGGAGAAAAAGAAAAAAGAAGAAAAAGAAAGAAAGAAGAAGAAAAGGGAGGGAAGAAAGAAAGAAGGGAGCGGGGAGGAAGGAAGGAAGAAGAAAAAAAAAGAAAGGAAAAGAAAGAAAGAGAAAGAAAGAAAGAAGAACAAAGAAAGAAAAAAGAAGAAAAAAAAAGAAAAGGTGGGGAGGCAAGGAAGAAGGAGGGAAGGAAGAAAGGGAAAGGGCAGGAAGACTGGAAGGAAGAAAGACCTCATCAGTGGTCCTGCCTTCCGTGGCCAGGCAAATTCCGCAGGAATTTGGGTCCCAGCTTTCCCTGCAGCTGTGTGGCAGCCCAGGGTTGCACAACAGCCTGGGAAGCTCCTTATATAACGTACCACCCACCAGCTTGCTTTGGGCCACAGGGAGGGAGCAGGAGAAGGCAGATTTGAACGTCAGAGGAGTCTTTTGGGATCTGCATTCCAATGTCTGCTTCTTAGCTGGGCAAACTGGGGTCCCAAGAGTACAATCTCACAGCTCCTGAATCCAGCCCAGGGTTCTAGAAAGTACTCAGTTACTTTCCCCCAGTATTCCAGAGGGTGCATTCTCAACATCTATGAGCCAGTAACCTGGGCTTTCTGGGGCCTTCTATGTTCTCATATTAAGGAAGGATTCTGGCCAGAGAGACAGAGAACAGTTTCACACAAGGCTGGGGCCAGGGAACAACAGATCCAGTCTCTGTTTATACAAAAGAAGTCTGACGTGATTGAGTTTGAACCATGTGCCAAGCAGTGTGCTAAGAATTTCGCATGGATCTCCGCCTCCAATAGCATATAGTGAAGGAGAACTTATTGTTTCTGTTTCACATAATTTTGTTCCCTTTCTTACCAGCTGTGTGACCTTGGACAAGTCCCTTCATTTTCCTGAGCTTCCATTTCTGTTTGACATTGGCAAAATAAAGGGACTCATTCAAAGTCACACGCTAGTAAGAAGGAGAGCCAGATTTTTCCATCCACCAAAAATTGCTGATATAGGAAAACGTACTACTATTTTGGGGCAGAGAGTAGGCAGAGCTGATTAAGACTCCACTTCTGCTCTCAATGAGATGACAGTCTCGAGAAGGAATAGCAAGTGTGGTTTTTTTCTTGGAAGATTGCCTGCATCAGTCGTGCCTGCCTGCCTGGACTGCTCCCTGTTGGATCCATTGGGAAAGAGCTCCAGGATTGATTACTAATGTCTGCCATGGGCCCAGCAGTGAGGAAGTAGGTATTTGCTTCCTTTGGAATTGGAGACCCCACAGGTAGAGTTTGGAATGGCCTTCTCAAAGGGACTGCTACAAACAAAGTGAGGGTCTGTATGGAGCTCTGCAGGGGTGAGGGAAGGAGGGAGTTTGCACTTCAGGGCAATCTCTGGAGATGATGATAGGTGAAGGGAAAGATGTGGGCGTGGCTGTGAAGACGGTGTGGTGTAACAGCTTTCCAAACTGGAGGTCTTTGGGGAGGCAGAACAGCAGCCTAGAGAGCTCACAGGCTCTGGATGCAAAGAAACTCTGAATTCAAATCCTGGCTCAGGATTTGTCACTTGTTTAATGTTTGACCTGCAACATATCATTTCAGCTCTCCGAACCTCAGTTTCTTGTTCTGTAAAATGGGGGCTAGGTTATTGGGATGATTGCTGCATGCTGGTTCTCGCTCTGGTGGACCCTGACCGCAATGATCCAGGGAGGTAGTGTCAGCGCCACGTCCCACAACACTCAGGAGGGGACTCGCGCTCTGTCGTCTGTGCAAATGGTGCCCCCTGGTGCACCAACAAGAATGATGCCTCCTGGAGCTGTGTGACACAGCAGCCTGGATGAGGAAACAGAGGCCCAGAGAGGTTAAGTCACTAGCACGTGGCAGAGGTGGGATCTGAGCTCAGGTCTGTCTGACTCCACAGCCCAAGCCTGAACTACCATGCCCTCCTGCCCACCAGTGATTTGTCAAATCTGGAAAACAGTTCGGTGCCCGTGACTGAACTTTGGGAGATCGTGTGAACCGTCACAGGATTTTCTCACGTGGATTTCTTCACAGAGATACATGGCAAATAAGCTCATGACTGCAAAATTCGTGAGTGTCTGGTGTGCAGTGAAAAGTAACTCAGAGAGGTGAACAAGAGGCTTGTTGCAAAATGGGACCCTGTCCTGCAGCTGAGTGTCTGAGGACAACCTAAAAGGAAGAGTGTGGCAGCAGCATTTTCAAGATGAGGGAAGCAGGTGAGTCCTTGGGCGGGAGGCAAAGAGATAAAGCAGGCTGAAAAAACAAATTTGGGGACTAGAGGGGGTGGCTGGCACACCAGCTCCAGTTAGGGTCCCACAGGGAACAGGAGCTGGGCTGGGGGAGAACACAGCCCCCATGAACCAGGCCACCTGCATCCAGACAGCATGCGGTGCCCCCCCCCCCGCCCCCTCATGGATTTAGAGTGGGAAAAGGGAAATGGAGACGTCCTTACCAGAGGAAGTCAGGAAAACTCAAAGGTGGTCATTACATGGATGATTTGAGGACATTCTGGTCACTCTCAAGTTTTTTAATTTGATGACCATTGACTCAATCAGCTTTTACTTTCTGGGTCTTTAAATGATGTGGAAGATGGTGGGGTTTTCAAATGATGCCGATTCAGGGTGGTAGCTGAGGGGTTGGGGATGAGGGGTGAGGAGAAGTATGTTTACTGCCCTACATCAGGTGGCCTCTGCGTTCAAGCCATAGACGTTCCCAGAAGGTGAAAAACACAACTTCCCCAAACTCCCTGCTGTTATTAATCAGCAAACGTCTCAGGAGCAGGTGTGCCTGAGTGAATTTTGGGGTCACGGCAGATAATCCAGTCTGGCTAGGCTGAAGCAGGTGACCCAACTATCTCTCTGATCCTGAGCCACCGAATAAGGGGATTAATCTAAATCTCTCAGAGGAGAGGACAATTTTCGAGAAAGCCTGGGACCCACAAAATGAAAGCTGGACATAGTGGCCTGAGGTTTGTTTGCCGGGATCATTTAGAAAAGCTGCCATTGCGGTTGAGACACCCCAGGAGCCCCGGGGGCACAGAGCTCAAAGGGGTCTGGGAGGCACGGAAGTGGAAAACTGGGGAGGGGTTGGCGTGAGCTTTGATGGGAGTCGATGCCTTTCTCAAGGGGTCAGTAATGACCAGAGCTAGCTGATCGTCACGGAACAGAGCCAGACAGGGTGCATGTGGATTATGGCTCTGCTTTCTTCCTCACCGCGTGACCTTCGGCAAGTCACTTCCCCTCCCCTGTGTCCGGTTTCCTCATCTGTAAAATTGGACGATAAGAGTACCCACCTCACAGAAACGTTGCGAGTGAATGAATGTTTTCAAATGCCTAGAACAGGGCCTGGCATGTAGTAGAAAACACTATATAAATGTAAATATATAAATTCAAAAGGATTTAGGAAATGTGTCAGGAACCGGGGTCAATGACTAAATGGTAGAACAAAATATGCTCTTATCAGTGAGGAAATTCCAAGAGTGTTAGGAGTTCCGTGCCAGAAACTGGGGGCTGGGGCCAATACAGTTGACCACTGGACAACATTGGGGTCAGGGGCACTGACTCCCCTGCCCCCAGTCAAAAATCCCCATGTAACTTTTGACTTCCCCAAAACTTAACTGCGAATAGCCAATTGTTGACCAGAAGCCTTACCGATAATATCAAGAGTTGATTAATACACTTCTGTATGTTATATATATTATATACTGTATTCTTATAATGAAGTAGGCTAGAGAAAAGAAAATGTTAAGCAAATCATAAGGAATAGAAAATACACTTATGGCACTGAACTGTTATCAAAAAAAAAAAAAATCCACGTATATGTGCACCCACCCGCGCAGTTCAAACTCGTGTTGTTCAAGGGTCCGCTGTATGTATACTTTCTATTATTTCACAGAGGGGCCACGCGGAGAAGCACCAGGGTCAGGCAGGAGGTAGAGGGAGTGAGGGGAAAACGTGGGCAAGAGACTTTATTGTGATTTTTGCAGGAAGGAACCGGCAAGCGGAGAAGGTTTAAGACGGACTCATTTGAATAGTACGGCAGGCTCCCAGGTGCAGATTGTGTCCCCTTTTGATAGTACCTGGCACTGGGGTGATTAGGGCAGGGGGAGAGTAGCTGGGAGCTGAGAGCTTGACGAAGTAGGCAGCCAGAACTGGTTGGTTTGCATGTGGAAGGCGCGCTCCCAGCTGGGTTGTTGGCTCTCTGGGAAGGAGCTGACCTTGCCAGAGGCAGTCCTGGACAGTATCAGCAAGGCCCCAGGTCTTTGGAGCATCGGAATAGATATGCTCACCGCAGCGCCTTATAAGCATCAGCGCTCGGTATCTGTAACCAATCTGCGGTATCAGTTGGAGTGACTTTGGCAGCTTGTACCAGAAGAACTGATTAATAGAGGCTTAAGAAAGAAGATGCTTAATTCAATCTGACACTACAAGAGGTCTCGAGGTAGAAACTTCCAGCTTTAGCTTGTCAACTCAATAGTCTCCTCTGGGACCAGCCCGTTCCTCTCCTTTGCCTTTTTTTTTTTTTTTCCTGCCCAGCATGTTGGTGATGTCTCTCCCTATGGTCCCAAGCAGGAAAGAGGTTTCAGTTACTGTTGCTATGTAACCATGCCAGAATTTAGTCGTGTAAAACAATGCGATTATTTCTTACACTCTGCGGGTTGACAAGAGTACAGCTGGGGGGTGTTTCTGTCCCACACGGTGTTGGCTGGGGCCATTCGCTGAACTGCATTCAGCTGGCAGCTGGGCTAAGCTGGAAGGTTCAAGAAGGCTTCGTTCATGTGACTTCGGCTTTGGTGCTCCTCTGGGTGGTCTCATCCGGTGGCCAGCTTGCGCTTCCTCGCAGCCTGGTGGTCTCAGTACTCACACGTCTCTCCCAATGGCTGGCTTCCCTTCTGCTGTATTCCATTGGTCAAAGCAAGGCACAAGGCCAGCTCCAGTTCAAGGGGAGTTTTAAAAGTGGGGCACCTGCCATCCTCAATAAAAGGAAGAAAAGGAAAGGAAGGAAGGAGAGAGTGGATTTGGTAAGCAAATGGTAGCATCTGCCACACTGAAGCTTCAACGTCCCCTGAAGAGGCCAGACAGAGGCGATCTTTCCTTAGAGCAGCTGAGTGGCACTGGTGAGGGAGCATAAGGCAAGCTGAGGGCAAAGTACAAGCTAGGGCCCCCCCCCCCCCCACTCAAGGGTGGGACATATGTGATATTCCTCAGGCTCTCCTGGATGCCTAAGAACAAAGGAGAGGAAAGAAAACAAATGGTTAAATTGACAGGAGTCTCCTTCAGTGTACGGACAACTTCGTAAACTGCAAGAAAAAGGCAATCTTATCCATAGCCTGATCTCCAGAAACCTATAGACTCCGTTTCCTGGAGCCCTAATATCACCCCTCATCAGGAGGGAAGGGGGTTTAAGTGCTTGCCATCGTGATGTCAGAAACAAAGGCGAATGAAAAATTAAATGCCCTGACTGCCTACAGCCCAGTGACGAGTCCTTGAAACAGGCAGGGTGACCTTCCTCTAGGAGCCCAGCTGACTCCGTGATGACACTTGGCTAGGGGCAAAAGGAAATCTTGGCTTAACATTACCCTGACCCCCCCAGGGTCCTGTGAGTCTCCTTAAACACATAAAAATCCCTTTGCAAGCCTCCTTTATCTTTAACCCCCAAGGGTGTGTTGGCAATTATACCCCAAGCGTATGACCCCTGACACGCATCAGAAAGGTCTCACGTCAGGGGTTTTGCTAAACAGCACTAAATGGCGTTTTGCTAACAACAGCTAGCCCCTCAAGGTCCTGGAAACCGTGCTTCCAAAATTCCTTAGAGACTTGGGCTGTCCCTAACCCCTTTCCCAACCTGAAGGTATATAATCAGTCGCCCTTCACAACCCCGGTGTGGCTCTTCCTGCCCACGGGTCCTGTCCCCGTGCTTTAAAAAAATCACCTTTTTGCACCAAAGACGTCTTCAGGAATTCTTTCTTGGCCATCGACTCTGAACCCCACCATCACCCCCAAGCCCCATCAGCACAGCGGATGTTCATGCTTCTCGGAGCACCGGGCTAACATAGAGCAGCCACAGTCTTCTCTTTCCCTCTCTCTCTCCCTCGCTCGCTGTGCTCTGCCTGTTCACAGCCTCACCTGTGGGGGCGGGATGCTAACACACGTGGGGAGGGGGGAGGGCCCAGTTATTTCAAAAAGATGGAAGCGTTTGGCACGGCTCCTGGTGCCAAATTGGAATTAATGCTGGCTTCACTCCCAGGCTGGTTCCGTCCTCTCCAGAGGGCAGTACCAAATCCAAGAAGGTCACTTGCTTGTCGCAGGGGAAGGTGGGGGACGGGGGGCTGTGACTGTCAGGGCCCCAGAAGAAAACTGAATCCGACTCAAGTGGGTCAAAAGACTTTAAAGAAGGGGCTTTTCTCCGAGTGTGGACTGGGTTAGGGGGTCAGAGAAGGGAGGTTGACGCACAGAGAGATGAGCAGCAGAGGGAAGCCGTTACTACCTTTAATAAAGGCTAAGAAGTAAGATGCTTAATTCAGTCTGACATAACATGGAGTCTTGAGGGGGAAACTCCTAGCTTTAGTTTGTCAACTCTGCAGTTGACAGGAAGACGGGAAGGAATCAGAGGGACTGAAGTGCATGGAGGGCTGGGGCTGGGGAGGTAGCCCTCTAGACAGAAGCTGGAGCTGGAGGTACGCGGTGGCTTACTGCCAGAGACACCATGCTCAGTCCAAGAAGGGCTTTGAAGGAAATGCCCCCCCTCCCCCTCCCCCTGCCTTCTCATCTCCTGCTGGTCCCTCCCATTGGCTACACGCCCAGCTGGAAACCAGTAGGCGAGGGAGCCCAGGGGTGATGTGGACACCAGGTTGGCAGAGAAGGGTAGAGAACGAACTGGTGTAGGGTGGGCAAAGTGATACAGGGGTGTTGTGTTATGCATATGCCCAAGACATGTGGTTATTTTTCTAATTATTTTTCAATATTCTAGAAGGTCCCATTAATAGATATGCCACAATTAAAAAAAAATGAAATAAAATAAAATAAATAAAAACCCTCTTGGGGTGCCTGGGTGGCTCAGTCGTTTAAGCGTCCGACTTCAGCTCAGGTCGTGACCTCACAGTTCACGGGTTCAAGCCCTGCGTCGGGCTCGGTGCTGACAGCTCCGAGCCTGGAACCTGCTTCGGGTTCTGCGCCTCCCTCTCTCTCTGCCCCTCCCCTGCTCATGCTGTGTCTGTCTCGCTCTCTCAAAAATAAATAATAAACATAAAAAAAATAAAAACCCTCTTGTTCATCTTTGTAGAAAACTTTTTTATTGAAGTACAGTATGCGTATATAACATATATACATCAGAAGTGCGCCGTCTGACTTTTCACAAGTGAGCTATCCACGTAACCAGAGCAAGACACAGAACATTCCCGGCACTCCGGAAGCCCCCTGACTCCCCACCAGCTATGTCTGCTCCAGCTCCCTTCCACCAGATACCCTGTATTCTGACCTCTCATTGCACTGGGCCTTCTCCCCAGTTTTGTACTTTACATAAAGGACACCCTTCAGTATGAGCTCCTAGGGGTCTGGCTTCTTTCACTCCACATGGTTATTTTGTTGCTCTTTGCTTACTTCCACTTGCCCCTGTAGAGTTGTTACAAGGGGCATCTTTGTGTCTATGGATTTTCTTTCTTTCTTTCTTTCTTTCTTTCTTTCTTTCTTTCTTTCTTTCCTTCCTTCCTTCCTTCCTTCCTTCCTTCCTTCCTTCCTTCCTTCCTTCCTTCCTTCTCTTTCTTTTGCCTTTGGACTTATTTTTTTAGGAAGAATCCCAGACTTAGGTTTCCTGGGTTGAAGGGTGTAAACACTTTTAGAGATCTTGATGTGTGAGGCCACATTACTTTCTGAAGGATGTGGAACCCTCATCATTCCTTATGTTAGAAGTCTGCCATTGAGATTATAATTGCTGATTTGGGCTTTTGTGGAAGGAAAGCCAAGAGGGAATCAGTTTTGGATCCTGCCGAGGAGGAATCTGAAACCGGCAATGTGAACAAGGGACACTCAAACTATATGTACTTTTTCCAAATTTGTTATTTCATTAAACAAAAAACTATTGGGGCGCCTGGGTAGGTCAGTTGGATGAGCGGCTGACTTTGGCTCAGGTCACAATCTCACGGTTGGTGAGTTCAAGCCCCTTACTGGGCTTGCTGCTGTCAGCTTAGGACCCACTTCGGATCCTCTGTCCCCCTTTCTCTCTGTTCCTTCCCTGCTTCGGGAATGCTCTTTCTCTTTCAAGAATAAATAAACATTAAAAAAAAAAAAAAGAACTATTATGGCAAAAGTCAGAATCTCATCAGCCTGTCTGACCCTTCTCTTGTGGATTGCTACTATTTTTATTTTGAATCCATACACAGAGCGAAATATTTCACAATCTTTTTTCAGGCTTTAAAGTTCTCAATTTGGCCCTAGCAGTTTCAAGAATTTAAGGCTTAGAGAGGTCAACTGACTTTTCTAAGGGCACACAGCAAATCAGTGGCAGAGCCAGGAGTAAAACCTGAGTATCTTAACAACTTGTCCAGTGTTCTCTCCACTATAACGCTGTGCCCTCCCTGCCTGTGCCCCCTTTTCTGAGAGTTACTTTCACAGTTCCTACAAAGGGGCTATTGTATCCCCTGATCATGGTCCCCTGATACCATATGATTGGGCCGACAGTGAATATCAAATTTAGACCAGGCCAATTGGATTCCCTTTCCTAAGAAATTGAGATTAGAACATTGATTTTTTTTTTTTTAAACTGGGCTCCAAAGTGAGAAAACTCAAAAGAAGCAAGCTGGGAAGGAAGGGAAAGAAAAAAAAAAAAGTCTTTAAAAATAAGGGATCAGGGGGGCCTGGCTGGCTCAGTTAGTAGAGCACGGAACTCTTGATCTCAGGGTTGTGAGTTCAAGTGTCACGTTGAGGGTAGAGTTTGCTTTTAAAAAAAACAAAACAAAACAAAAAAAAAAAAACAAGAGGTTAGGTTGAGAGACCAGGTAGTTTGAAAGACAGAGCTGGAGAGAAGAGCTGACTTGGTCCCCGATGACTTTCCAAGTTCTAAGTTCTTATTCCTCACAGGGCTGTGCCTCCAGTTCACCCATGATAGCCCTAGTAGTCATATAAGTTAGCTTGCTTTTGGCTGCAATAAGAAAATTTATTAATTCTTATAATCGGAAGTGCAGAGTGGGTTTCAGGCATGGTATGATCAAAGTTCCAGGTATATTGCTCTGCAACTCTTTCTTGGCTCTTCCCTCCATCATGTGTTGGCTTTGTTCTCTCACTGGCTTCTCTCATGGTTACAAGAGGGCTGCTATCAACAACAGGGGCCACATGCTTCCTTGTTCCCATCCATGGAGCTAGAAAAAGCATTTCCCCTCCAACCTTGGACTATAAATACTTCCTTTCTGTCTGTTTACGCCACTGTAAGTTATGTACCTATTCTCTAAAGAGTTGCAGTCTCCAGGAGAATGCTATGCACTGATTGGCTTGCACTTATGTTCCTGATCCAATCATTGGTGCGGAGGATGGAAAGGTTGTGATTGGCTAAGGATAATCAAAATCTACCCTGGAGATCCCAGTGAAAATCAACTTCTGGTCACCTGGGCTGCATGGGAGAGGGCTGGTTACCTGAACAAATCAGAATCAGCTAGGAAGGAAGAAGGGAGAACAGATGCTGGAGAAGGAAAAAAGAGAAAAATCATTTTGAATCATTTCAAGTGGATTTCTGATGCTTGTAGCCGAAGAATCATTTGGACAACCAGCTTCCCGGTCTGTAGCCAAATGCCTTTGCCCAGCCCCTCTGCAGCTTGATTCTAATTTCCTCCTCCATTCTGTAGACTCCGTTATCGCCAACATTTCTCACCACTGGCTCCTTGCTTCGGCAAGCTGGCATCTCAATCCGCTCCAAGCCCTGCTGATGGAGCTGAAGATCTCTTTAGCAGAATCAATTCTGGCATGTTCTAATTTAAAAAGCCTTGCACTTCTCTGCATGGGGACTGCTGAGATCTGTGCCCATAAAGGCAGGGAGAGTAAATTCTTCTGAGGGAGAGCCTATTTTTAACAAGTCCTGAACCTAATTGAACTTAATCATTTTTCAGTCGTTGACACTTGAAATGTGTGAGTCACTAGGCTATGCATGGAGCAGAGGGCTACGGCGGCCCTTTAAATATCAGAGACATGCTGAATACCAGCTTCCAGAATTGCTGCTAGGGTCTGGGGCGGTGGTTTTGCTCAGGGTTATGGTAAGACATGGGGCCCTAGAAACAGACAGCCCTGGATTCGAATCCTGGCTTCCCCACCTACTGCAACAGTCACTGTGTTTCTTCAAGCCTCAGTTTCCTCATCTGTAAAATGAGGAGGCTAACACTTGTACCAAAACACTTCTGTGAATAACCAAGGCCTGACATGAGGCTGCTCAAAATCCTTATTCTACTTGGTATGAGTATTCATACGTTTCCTTGCAGAAATGTTAATGTGTTTGCTCATGACATGTTGCCCAAACCCCATACATAATATGCCATGCCCTAACTTTCCTCATGGTTACAACATGGCTGCCAGTGAACAGGGACCACGTGCTCCCTCCTGCACCATACTGCCTTTCTGAAACCAAAAATGTAGTTAAGTTCTAAAACACATTCTGCCCCCAGGGTTTAGGGATAAGAAAAATGGAGCTCTTAGTATGGCTGAGCTACAATAATTCCAGGGCCTAGTAGGTAAGGTGGAAATCACGTGGAATCAAAATTACCCTGGTGAACCCGTGCTTGCAATCATTTGCTTTGAGCAACCTGGAGCCCCAGGACAAGTGGCCGGCTTGTGTTAAGGGCCATTTGTATGCAAAATGTTTAAGCTGCCAAACTCCATTCGGCCAGTGAAAAATGCTCACCCCAGATGATCTGGGTCAGACTGAGGGTTCCCTGTGTCAAGCTCATAGAGGGTGGATGTGGGTGCGCCCGAAGAAAAATGATGGGCAAATTTCCCCCCCGCACTGGTGACGTTCTTTTCTTCCTCTTAAATCCTGGCTTTCTTGTTTTGCAGAGCAGGAGGGAGTGGATCCCTCTTAGTGCGTGTGGAGACTGTACCCCGCGAGGCTGCTGTACGTGTGCGGGAGAGGGAGACGAGCAGGAACCGGCGTCGAGGGCGGAGGGCCTTAGGCCGGTGTGAGCGCCGGTTACTCAGTATGGTGGGGGTGCGGCTAGTCTGGGAAGGGGTCGCTGAGAGGTGTGTCACGTCCCCAACCCCCACCTTCCCTCCATTCCCTTTGGTCCTCTCCCGAGGGCCCTGTGCTTTCCCAGCGCCTTCCAGGGGAGAACGCCCGTCTGTGCGGGTCACAAAGGCGCGGGTTCTAGGGGTCCGAGAACTCCCAGACGCGGGTCTGGGGGGTGGGTGCAGCGGGGCCGCACACGCTCTCGGTGCCTTTGGACCCCGCAGCGGCTCCAGCGGCGGGACACGCAGCTGGGGCCATCGGCCCCCGGTAAGTTTCACCGCTCTGGCCACGCTTGCTGCTCCACAGCTCCCCCTGCTGGGCAAAAGCAAAGACGTGGTGGCTGCCCCCGCCCTTTCCTACCACCTGCCCTAATCTGGAAAACGTCAATTAAATATAAATAAATTACAATGTGTAAAATAACGTCAAGAAAATCCAACAAACTTCCATTTCCCCCTATAAAGATCTCAATTAAAAAAAAATTTTGTGTGTGTTTCTGCATCCCTGCTTGGCAAGCATATGTTTAACTTACTACCGAGTTAGGCAGCCTTCACTCAATTTTCACAGACTGGGGCCCAGCTTCTGTCTCAGACCCGGCGTTTTATAACCCATGTAGTCACGGTCTGGCTTTTCCTTTAATAGCAGGTTGTTAAAATTCAGCAGCAAAGGAGGAGCCCGCCTCCCTTACCCCAGCGTATTACATATTAGTTGGTAAAGATGATCTCGGCCCGGGGGGGGGGGGGGCTTCATTCATTCAAACACTATTTGCTAAGAGCTTCTCATGTGCCTGAGACTATAGATATTGTAGTGGATGAAATGAGGCCCAGAGAACCAGACAGCATGTGCCTGGTGATCCCTGACCTGGGCCTCTGGACTTCTCAGCATTTTCCATTGCATACCACTGTCCTCAGAAGGGGGCAAGCTGCAGATTCCTCTCAGGAACTGCCAACTCGAACCCCTGCTAGCTCCAGGCAGTTTCAGGGACTGTGGGAATTGGAGGGAGGAGTTAGGCACTAGGGAGAAGTGGAGTCTGCAGTCAGGAGAGTAAGGACATTACCCACATTCACATTTTAAAACACTGATTGCTAACCAGGACCGAAGGTAGGTTGAGTCTGCCTGAGGGCTTCAAGTTTGAGACCCTTGAATAAGAGGGTGGTGGGTCAGGGGCCAGCATGCCTGGTGGTGGCGCTTCTCAAGGCCCAGCTGTGAGAATGGGGGTAAATCTCTCCGCAGGGAACGGATAGTCCCAGCCCAGTGGGCACAGAGAGTAAGAGGCCTGTGTTGGTGTCTGGAAGCTGGAAAGAGCCCAGGGGAGACCGACTCTGTGTGTCAGCAAACAGGTAGGAAGCTGATGGCACCTCCAGCTCCTGGGGGAAAACACAGCACAACCAAATACCCTCAAGGGCAGGATAACCTGATACTTGACAATCCTGATTCACAAGCAAGGGACATTCATCAAATGCCTGTTATGTGCTAGGCACCGCACTAAGAGCTTTATACACATTAGTTTATGCTAAGAGGTGGGTGTGGGCATCCCCATTCTACAGATGAGGAGACTGAGGCTCAGAGAGGTAGAATCACACTGTCAGTGAATGTCAGGTTTACTTGAGTCATGCTTTTAGAAAGGTACATCACAGGGGCGCCTGGGTGGCGCAGTCGGTTAAGCGTCCGACTTCAGCCAGGTCACGATCTCGGGGTCCGTGAGTTCAAGCCCCGCGTCGGGCTCTGGGCTGATGGCTCAGAGCCTGGAGCCTGTTTCCGATTCTGTGTCTCCCTCTCTCTCTGCCCCTTCCCCGTTCATGCTCTGTCTCTCTCTGTCCCAAAAATAAATAAACGTTGAAAAAAAAAATTTAAAAAAAAAATAAAAAAAAGAAAGGTACATCGCAGATCCTCATGGATCCAAAAGAACCCTTGAACATAGAAGAGCTTCTGGATAATATGAAATTAGAGCTACATACAACTCCTGAGTAGAACGAGGTCCCAAAGTGAGTATCCTTTGGCTAAACGTCATCAGTCAGGTAAATCCTGCTACAGCCTTTACCCCAACTTGAGCTCTCTTACACACTGGTCTTATTCCATCCTTCGTTTAAGGAACATCCTGGCTTTTCCAGACTTCCTTGCACTGGATGCTGTGCCCTGGACTGGATGACACAGCATTCTCTGAATACTCCTTTTATCCACTTGCCTCTCGGCCTTTGCTCAGGCAGTTCTCTCTACCCAGAATTCCTTCCTCACTTTTCTTCTCTGCTTGGTTGGCTCCTATTCATCCTTCAAAACCCAAATTAAAACTCACCTCCTTTGTGGAGTCTTTTGCACTGTTTTACCCTGGACAGAATTCATAGCGCCTTGAAGGCTGACTTGCCACTGGATTCCCTAAATGTGTAGCACACGGTAGGGGCTTAGTCCGTGTGCTGAATGGATGTAACCACTTCAGGCGTGAGAACACATTTTGGTTACAAGTGATTGAAAACTCCTCCCAGATTGTTTTAGGAGAAAATGTTAGTTCATGTAATTGGACCTGACCCAGAGGTATCTTCAGGTTTGCCTAATTCCTGGGGTTTGGATGACGTCTCCAAGTTTCAATCTCTCACCATTTTGTCCTCTCCATATTAGCTTTATTCTCAGGCTCCCTGCAGGGGCAAGAAGGCTGCCAGCCCCTCCTACCTCATTTACATAGGTTCCAAAGCAGCAGGAAACCAAGTTGCTCTCTTCCTGAATGTTCAATCTTAAACCCCACTATTCACTCTGCTGGGACCAGCCAAGGTCGGTCCCATCCCTGAAATGATCACTCAGGCCAGGAAGGGTGGGATTATGCAGATTGACCAGGGATCCGGCACTCTGATTGGCCCTTCCAGAGTCATATGGCCCAATCTGATGGGGTGGGGTGGGGTCAGCCCCAGGGAGCAAAAATTGACCAGGAGTGAAGGAATGGGCAGCTTCCCCAAGCAAACCAGGGTATTGTTACCAGGAGACAGAGGAATGCCACACACTCCTCAAGCCCTCGTAAACAGTTATTACACTGGACCTTCACGTATGAAACAATCCATAGCATATCATATCATACCAGCCCGTTTACTGAGCACTTATTATGTGCCAGGCTCACTGCTAGGTGCCTTACCGCTTACCAACCTGTGAGATGCCTTCTAGAACTTCTCCTGTTTTCCAGATGAGGAAAATGATGCCCAGAGAACTGAAGTGACTTGCCCAAGGTTAATAAGTGGATGAGGAGGAATTTTTGTTGAGATTTGATGATTGGGACAACCAATCACTGGACTTTACACCACTGGACTGGAGGACCCCTCAATGGGTGGCAAAGCCAGAAGTTTCTGCTTTAGAAATCCAGCCCTTGAAGTCTGGGAGTTGGGGTGCAGAAGATCTCACAGTCCTCCAGGGCTTGTGCGGTTAACATTGTCGTTCCCTCCTCTGAATACATGGGCCAGATGAGGTTGAAGTTATGAGTTGATAAAAATGCCTCTTGTACTACTGGCTGCTGCTTTTTAAAATTTTTTTAAATAATTTTAAAAAATGTTTATTTATTTATTTTGAGAGAGAGAGAGAGAGAGAGAGAGAGAACCAGTGGGGGAGGAGCAGAGAGAGAGGGAGAGAATCCCAAGCAGGCTCTGCACTGTCAGCACAGAGCCTGATGTGGGGCTAAATCTCATGAACCATGAGATCAAGACCTGAGCCAAAATCAAGCGTCAAATCAAGGCGTGCCTGGGTGCCTCAGTCGTAAGCGGTCGACTTCGGCTCAGGTGATGGTCTCGCGGTTCGTGAGTTCGAGCCCCGCGTCGGGCTCTGTGCTGACGGCTCGGAGCCTGGAGCCTGCTTCAGATTCTGTGTCTCCCTCTCTCTCTGCCCCTCCCCCGCTCGCCCTCTGTGCCTCTCTCAAAAATAAACAAACATTAAAAAAAAGAGTCAAATCTAGAGTTAGATGCTTAACTAAGCCACCTAGGCACACCCCAATGGCTCCTGCTTTAAAAGGCAGGTGTGTGTGTGTGTGTGTGTGTGTGTGTGTGTGTGTGTTCTATCCTTAACTGAAGCTGAAGTTGGGCTAATTGCATTTTAACCCCATCAGAGGACACATTGCCCTGATGCCATTTGCCCCCTCTTCTTTGGGAACACAGGGAGCAGGAGGGTAACCGGCTCGCCAGAACCGTCTGCCTGGCTCCTAATAATAAATTGTGAGAGGAACAGGTTTCAGGCAAACACTGCATATTAAAAAAAAAAAAAAAAAGAAGAAGAAGAAGAAGAAGAAGAAGGCTCTTCTCACACCCGGGCAGCCATCTGCCGTGTCCTCCACACGTGCCAAGTGGTGGGAGGAGGAAGGGACTGCAGCGGGTGGGGAAGGGAGGAGGTGCCCGCCGGGTCCTTAATCGCCAGCAGGCAGGCTCACACATTCTCTTCCTCTTGCCACTGTGGACAGGGCACTGCAGAGACAGAGCAAGGCGCGCTCGCTGGCTTTGACCTTCCTGGTATCTGAGCATAGGGAGCGCACAACTCCTTCAAGATGCCGACGGTAGGTATTAGCTCCTGCGTATGGAGCGCTTGCTGTGGGTCAGGCACTGTGCTCGCCACTATACATATATTAGCTCATCTAATCCTAACCACAAATCTATATGCACCCATTTTATAGATGAGAGACTGGAGGCTCAGAGACGTTAAGTGATTCACCCAAGGTCACACAGCAAGGCCGCCTCTTCAGTATGCAATAATGAGGCCCAGCCTCCTCTCTACCCTGGCGACCCAGAGTGGGTTTTCCCTGTAACAGATAAGCAGTTGACATCACCCAAGGGCAGTCTCCCACCTCTAGCCCTGCCCCCAGACACCCTCTGCCCTCTGCCTTTGGGCTGAAATGTAGGCTTCTCTGGTCACCCAACCCGTTGGTCAATGCCTCTCCCCGTCTCACCCAGTCAAAGAAGCACAGGAGAAAACGCTCCGAAGTTCTCAAGGAACCTTCAGAGAAGGTCAAAGAACAGCTGGCTGAGGCTGAGCTTCGGAAGCTGAAGCAGCAATTCAGGAAGATGGTGGAAAGTCGCAAGTCCTTCAACTTCTGCTCCCAGCAGAAGATCTCGAGCCAGCAGTGAGTGATGGTCAGAGCTTTGTACTGAGTGAACTTGGAGAAAGTTTTGGATTTGGTTTCATGGGATTTACTTTCTCATGTGGCCTCTGGGCAGGAAGCCGGTTCTGAGCCCAATCTGGGTACTTAGGTGGGACAGCTTCAGTAGGAGGGAGGATTTATTCTCAGAATTAGGGTGTCACAGGGACTCCAAGGGGGGCAGGACAGCCATGCCTCAGGGAAGGACCCAAATGAAAAACTATTTCTGGTTCCTGTTTCTTTCTGCACGTGGGTTTCCTTCTTCCCTATCTGGATCTCAGCACTGGCCGGTGGGAGATGGCTGCCCCAACTCCTGAGCTACCAAGGAACCACACAGACTGTAGTGAATCCCAAAGTCCCAGGAAAGAGGGAATCTGATTGGCTTAGTTTGGGTCAGGTGTCTACTTCTGGTCCAATCAGCTGTGCCCGGGGGAGGGACAGGACCATAGGGCACAAAATGGCTATTGTCACTCCCATAGTTCTGGCAATGGAGGTGGGGGAGTTCCCCGAGGAGAGGAAATCATCAGGCTGTGTCTATCCCAAAATATATTTCCTGCTTGTGCATCCTTGTGGAGTCTGCAAGATCAAATATTTGAAGTTGGATTGTCCTAGAAATTATGATGTTGATAGCTTCTTTAGACAATAGAAAGGTGTTCCCTGGGGTTGAATAAGCAAATATCCTTAGATTCCCTTCAAGGGAATGTAATTCCTTAGCTACATCCTTAACATTTATACAGGCAGAAACTGCCCATTATTAGAAAGAAAATCTTACTGTTAGATGACGTGTAAAGTTCAGAGGGTAGAGGAAAAGGAGCTCTTTCCATTTTCTATGGATTCAATTCACACAGAGCTACCGCTAGTCCGTTTGGGATCTTCCTGTGAATTAGAAAAAGACGCCCTTTCTCAAGACACTTTACTGCCATCTCTTGGAAACACTGTCATCACATAGGGATTTTGTTAGAACAAGATGAAGCATCTCCCAGGAAAGGGTACTAAGTCAAGAAATCAATGATTGTTTTTCAAGCAGATGGCTCTCTCTTGGGCTGTGCAGTCCACAACCTGCACATCTGTGCTCGGCAGCCCTGATTCACAGCTTACCGCTGGTGGGCATCAGGAAATGCCTCCTTCCTGGTGGGTCTCTGACAGTTTTTCTGGAATCTTACCCTTCACACTACCGCCTTCATCCCACTTTTCACTGTGACGGACCTAAAGGGGAAGGAGCGGAAAAGTGGACATCTTAGATTCTTCAAGTGAAACACCTATAAATAGGGGCCAGAACTGAGATGAGCTGAGTGAGGTGCCCAGGGTGCAATATTTAAGGAAGTGCTTTTTCCAGTGCTTCTCCTACACCTATACCACCTTAAGAGTGAAAGCCTCCTTAAATTTAGGGATGCCTCACTCCGGGTCCCAGTCCTGCTGATATGACAGACAAACCTTCCTTTTGCTTTTGCTGAGCCCTCAGAATTCCTAACTCTGGTGGACTCTGTTTTTTCTCTCTACCTTAACAAAGACCCCCTGCCAAGAGGGGCTTAAGATGGGAAGAAAGGTCCCAGCTACCAGGTTTAGAAGACAAGCTGCTCTAGAATTAGGGGTGCATTCCCACAGGTGGCTATTTACATTTATTATTGGTGGAATACCATTTAAAATTCAGTTCTTCCTTTGCACTGGCCACATTGCAAGTGCTCCACAGCCTACGTGGCTGGTGATTCTATGGGACAGTGCAGATAGAGAACAGTTCCATCATTACAGAAATTCTATTGGACGTGTTGCTTTAAAACAGGGGTCAGTGAGCCATGACCCCTGGGCCAAGTCTGGCTGGCTGCCTGTTTTTGTAAATAAGGTTTTATTGGAGCATGGCCACGCCTATTTGTTTATGCGTCTCCCATGGTTACTTTGTTGCATCGTTGCAATAGAGACCATCTGGGCCTGCAGATCCTAAAATATTTATTTTTTGGCCCTTTAAAGAAAAATGTTTGCAGACCCCCCCCCTCCCCACCCTAGAACATTTTGCTGTTCTAGAACAATGCTTCCAAAACTTTAATGTGCATGAGTCAATTGAGGATCTTGTTACTCGAGCAGATTCTGATTCAATAGGTCCTGAGTTAGGGCCTGAGCTTCTGCATTTCTCCAAGCTTCCAAAGGCTATGCAGGCAGCGGGTCTGCAGACCGCACTGTGCAGCAGGTGTCGGTGCCTAGACTTTGCCAGAAACAGCCTCTGTGCTGTTTCCAGTCATTGGGTTGTTGGGTTGTTGAGTAGTCGTGCGAGCCTTTTCTTTTCAAAATCCCTGTTTGCCCACACACCTACCCCTCTCTTCTCCAGAGAGAGTGAGAGAGAGAGAGAGAGAGAGAGAGAGAGAGAGAGAGAGAGAGAGAGAGGAGACTCACGTCAGTCATTTAATAAATCATTAGCATCCCGCGTAGAGACAGTGGGGGAGGTTGGAGGTTACTGAGCATCTCTGTGTTGAGGCGACACTGAAAATGCCTGGCTGATGGGCTTGCCTCTCGTGACCAGAGATCATTGGCTGCAAAGTCTGGAAAGAAAGTCAGCAAGATCAGACAGATGCCCATGAGCTGCTGGCAAAAGAGGACCTGGTCCTAGAACTTAGGTGTTGACAGGCACAGCTGCAAATTGTTCCCTAGCAAGCAAAGGCCCGCTAGAGAGGGGCGGAGCCATGGAAGGTGCGGCGAACTGGGCGGCGGGCGGTCAGAGTTCTAGCCCTGGACCCCAGACCCTGACAAGCCCCTGCCACTTGCAGGGGCGGGAAGTACCTCTCCGAGGCTCCTTCAGCGCTAAGGAGCCTGGGGCACCCGGGCAAGGTAAACTCGGGGCGGGGTTCAGAGTCAATCACGTGCTGCTTTCCCAACAGCAAGGAAATCAAGACCCTGCAGAGGGAGCAGGAGGAGATCACTCTGCTTCTGGGTCTCATCAAGTCCTCGAAGAACTTGGAACTGAATGAGAGAAACTACACGGAGCTGTGTTTCCTGCTGCAGACCAAGGAGGACTACGAGGCCCTGATTAAATCACAGAAGGTGCTGTTGGCAGAACTGGATGAGAAGGTGTGGTCTTTCTCGTAGGGGGTTAACCAGAGCGAGGAGCAAGGGCGGGGGTGGGGGGCGCGGGAGTACCCACCATGCCTTAGGCCAGATCTGACCCCCCCCCCCCCATATTCTAAAGGTGACTGTGGTCACTCCACCACCTTGGGACCCCTACTCTCCCAGTGCTACCAGACCATTCCTCCGCTGTGCTCCCCAGCGCCTCCCCACTACCCTTAGAGTCAATTCTCAACCCCGCGCTGTGTTGGTCAGGAGAGGTTAGGTTATACCGCAAAACACCCCTCCCCCACAACTCAGTGTTTTGAGCAATAAAGGTTTCTTCTTCGTTCCTGCTGTGTCTATCATGGATTGGCTAGGGGCTCTTATATCTTCTCATCCTGGGACCAGGTTGCCAGGTGTTGTGGCAGAGAAAAAAAGTTCTGGAAAGTCTCACACTGGCAATTGAAAGCTGCAGCCTGGAAGTAGTACATTGCTTCTGCTTATGACCCATAGGCTCAAAATAGTCAAATCCATATATACCCCAAATGCCCATCCCCGAATAGTCAACTCTACCCATCCACAAAAGAGTCGAAGAAGTGTATGTATCCAGAAGGCAAAGAGCTAGAGACATTTGTTTGACAATGTTAATGGTTATATCTCTTCCTATGGCTTGAGAGGCCCTGTGATCTAGGCCCTGCCTACCCCTCTGTTCTCATCCCACGTCATTCCTTCCTTCACTCATCTCACCCAGCTGCAGAAGACTTCCCCCTTCCAAATATGTGAAAACTAGTCTGACCTCAGGGCCTTTGCACGTGTTCCCCTGATCCCCACTCTTTGTCTTTTATGTCTCAGCTCAAGTGTGACTTTTAAAGGGAGGCCTTTTCTATGTCCTCTCTCCTATTTAAAGCATATCCCCCTTGCATTAATTAGGTTCCTGGCCAAAAACAAATAGTATGCTCAGTAAGGTACTTTGAGAAGAGTTTTATGAGGCACTGTTTACAAGGGTGTGAGCACAGAGTAGGGACATTGAAGCACTGTAGGGTTAGCCGCAGGGGGCACACCCCAGAACCTGAACACAGGGAGCATGCCAGGGGGAACAAATACCCCAACCTCTCTCTTCTCACCCATGGACCCCCAGTGCAAGGAGGCCATTGTGGACTCCTTCCAGGTCAGCTTCCTGGGGCACAGAGCAGGGTGGGTGGCACAGAGTGGAGAGTGAACCTCAGGAGTCAAGCAGAAGATCCCAGAACACCCCCTCGGCCCCTTTCACAACATCCCACGGCCCCCCCTTGATAGCACTTCTCATAGTGGTAATTATGGCTTAACACAGGTGTCATCTGTCCCTATAACGTGTCACCTGCAGGAGGGCAAGGACCATGTCTGTTTTGCTCCCCTCAGTACATCCCATGCGTGTGCCAGTGCCTGGCACATAGTAGGCCCTCAATAAATATTTACTGACTGAAAGAATCTGGAAATCTCATTACATCTTTCCTCTGCTTGCAAATCCTTCAGTAATTTCCTGTTGTTCTTGAGATAAGGGCCAGACTCCCGCGTGTGGTCTGCTGGCTCGGCTGCCCTGTGTCCCTCCTGCCCCTTCCACCTTCCCTCCTGCTCCCCCCTCCGTGTTCCATCCGCACTGGCCACCTCCATAAACCTACAGTGCTGTCTCTCCCCTGCAGGCCTTTGCACATGCCTTTCCCTCTGCCCGGATTGCCCTTCCATCTTCTGTGCCTGGGGAGCTCCTATTCATCCTTTAGGCCTCAGCCCAAATGCTACTTCTGCCGGATACTTGTCCCTTCATTTCCCTGCCAGATGCTTCCGTTGGACGTGTCTAAAATGCCTTACATCTCCCTTTTCCTAGGACTAATTATGCTTCATAGCTTGTTTCTAGTCCTAGATTATAGGTTTGTGTTGAGGCCAGGGGCCATGATACCGTCTTGGTCACCAGCATCCCCCTGTTGTCTGGCACAGAGAGGGCATCTAAGAATCACTGAGGAATGAATGAATGAATTTGTGGATGAGAAAGGAGGCAATAGCAGTGAAGAAAGAGGAAAAGTGAAGAAAAGATGGGGACATGGGTGCTCAGAAATAGTAGGAAAAGGCAGCCTGCTTTGGAATCCGCAAAAGGACATGGGGCTCACCGCCCTGTACAAAACCCCTTTTTGCCCAGCTCCATCCCAGGGAGGGCGGGTCCCAGAATCCCCTGCTGCTATGCCCAGAGCTTCCTCCTTGCAAGAGGTCACTGGAGGCAGGGACCTCGCCAGGCCCTGCCTGGCCTCAAAGAGCAAATAAGCCTATGCCTTCGTGCTGGAGAGAGCACCTTGCGTAGGCAACGCATTCCTCTGGCGGTGCAGCCTTGGATGTGTCTCTCGTTGCGCAGAGGCCTAATTACTCTCAGCGTCACGAAAGGAACGTCTGACAAAGAGATGCCAAAGGGAACAGGAGGCTGAGTTTAATGACAAGAGTCACTGGGCAGAGTGCTGACACCACAGCATCCTTTGACAAGGAGCTAGAACCTGAGGTCCCCCGGTGAACTCAGGCAGGGGCGGGCATCCCTTCGGCGCAGGCCATGCTTTGCTCCGGAGATGCTGCCCTCCCATATATTACAACGAGTCGTTTGTTTCACTTCGTAGGTGAGTTAGCGGGGCTCTGTGTTGAGGGAGCTGCCTGTGCACAGCGTAAGAGAGAAGAAAGTAGACGGGGGTCTGACGAACCAAAGCCTGGCTACTATGATTGAATCATAAACAGCGTTCACATGCCTTGCGAGTTTGTGGGCAACCTAGCGGTTCCCTTGATGCCTGATCATCTGAGCTGCCATCTTGCTTGATGTACCGGTGGGCATGTGTCGGGCTATGGAAGTTTGTTTTTCTCACATAATACGATGTCTGTCTGGAAAAAGATTGTCCCAGAGACGGGTTAGTAGCTCTACAGTGATGGGTTGGTCTTTTTCTCTCCGATCCTCTTGGTTGGCCCTCGCCTCATGGTCACAAGATGGCTGCCAAAGCTTAGCTGGTATAGCTTCTCACAGAATCACATTCAAAGATATGAAGAAAGGATAGAGGGTCTTGTTCTTATATGATATTCTCACTTATGAGGGAGAGAATATTTCATAGAAACTCTCCAGCTGATTTTCGCTCATTGGCCAGGGCATATACCTACTTCTAGGCCAACCACTGGCAAAGGGAAATGAAATTTCTATAATTGGTTGGGGGCTAGACCAGGGGCAGTAAACTGTGGTGTGAGAGCCCAAACTGGTCTGTTTATGGCCCTCCAGAAAAGAATGATTTTTACAAAGAAGACAGACTATCTCTTCCTATGACTGTTTTAGGAAATGAGGAAACTTTCTCCAGAGGCTTCCCTAGCAATCAGCCTGCCTAATTCATAGGCCCTAACTGGTTTAGTCCTGTCCAACCTTGAATGAATAAACCATAGGCAGAGGGGACAGAATTACCATGGTTGGCTTGGACCAGCCTTCTGGGGTGAGATGGGTTTTGGGGGCCAACAACCCACCACATCCATTACAGTTCTGGCTGTTCATACCTCTTCCAGCTACCTGGCTCTGGAACATTCTTCCGTCCTTTGCTTGGTATCTCTCACTGCCTGAAACCATCTTTCATCAGCATACTGTGGTTCCTTCAAGATTAAATGTGGGCGTAGACCAAATTGGTGGTCTTCAGGACAGATTAAGTCTGACAACATGAGGGCTTTGGTCCAGTCAGTGTTTAAAATTTATTTTAATTAGTTAACTTGTTAAAATTGAGAGATTTCATGTAAAAATTTGGGTATCTGACTTTTCTTCAAAAAAAGAAAAAAAAGATGGAAAGATTTGGTAACATTGACCCTGAATTTCCGTGGGACAACTGCAACTAAATAGTGTTGTGGTGACACCACAGCTGTTTACCCACTCTCTACTTCTTCCTCTCTAACAGATTCCTAAAGAGCTACGTTTCTCATCTTTCCTTGCAGCTAAAGGTGGGCAATGAAATTTGAGGGGAAGTCTGTTGGGGGTGTCTAGAAAGTTTTGCTTCCTAGATATAGGTCCTAGCCATTTATCCATGTTGCTTCTTCTACCTTCCTGCCTGGAATATGACTGTGAAAGCTGGTGCAGTGGCAGCCATTTTTTGACCATCAGGGAAAGGCCAGGTGAATTACAGAGATCTTGTGTTTAGTTCCTTGAGTTACTGAACTTAACCTGGCATGTTTATGGAGAGGAAGATAAACCATAATTTGTTTGAGCCATTGTTTAGTTGCATTTTCTATAATTTGTAGTTGCATGATACGAGCTGCTGCCTCTTAAGGCAGGGAGTATGTGCTCCAGTTTTCTATATTCTCCACCGTCCTGTACGGTCTTATAGTGGGCCCACTTTACGCTTTTATGCCACCTGCTTGGGCATAGTTTACAACCTCTGGTATAGATTTTTCTCTCAATGTTCCATGGTCATAACTGAGACTGTGCTGTATAGACTTCCCGAAGGTTTGGCAATAACCAAAGGAAACCACCATCTCAGGGACACTAACATAGAACCCCGGATGCGACTGCTCCCAGAATTCATCAGCCCAAGCTCAGCACAGGGGCGCCTTGCTCCCAGCTGGAAGCCAGCCTCCATGTAGCTGACAAACTTTATATTTCATTACACCAAGCACTTAACGTCTCTCATCTGGAACTTCTCAATTTCCAGACAGGAGCCGGGCTTCAGATAGTGAATTCAAGTTACTACCTCCAGACAAACAAGAACATAAAAAATTGCTTTAAATGACAGTGCCCTGACCCTTCACCCAGCAGGGTTCCAAAAAAAAAAAAAAAAAAAAAGTCTCAGAGCTTAGTCTCAGTCCAAACCCTAAGAAGATAAAGTACCTCTGACACATTAGGACCTGGCACTCACTTGTCTTCAGATAATAGTTCTATAAACTTCTGTAGAACCTGCTAGGATTTAGCACTAGCCAGCTGCTTCCAGATGGGGCTAACTTTTGGGAGGCAATTTGGATCTCTGCCTGGGTTGGGTTAAAGCTGTATGTCAGGTTGGTTATGCACGTTGCTAGTGGTGTGAGGAAATGACATGATCCGCTGTCGCTTATATGAGAAAATACAGAGTGAGCTCTGTGGGAAGGTGACGGCAGGGGTGGAGGTGGGGGGTATGCTTGGGTCTGGAGAACTTGGCTGGAGCTGCAAGGGTAGAGAGAAACACCAAAATTCTCTCCTGCCAGCCATGGCAAGGGTGTATGGCCCTTCTCTGAAGTCAGAATCTATGATCCCAGTGCATAAAGCGCATGGCGTGTTAGCGATGCTTTTGGCCACAGGTGACATGATACCTAACCAAAAGAAGCTTGCACCAAAAGGTGAGTGAAAATGACATGCACAGGTAAAAGCAAAAACTCTAAATCGCCTCATTTTACCCCAAACTGGCTAAGATTAAGTTGCGTTGAGCATGCATTCGAGAGAGAAATAAAAAATCCTTTTGTAGGAAAGGAAAGAACATTAGAGTTTTTATTTTAGCACCCTTAAGTTAATGAACTGTTGAATCTGTACCCATATAGATATTAATTTAACACAGTTGGGGGGGTTCTCTCTCTCTCCTTTTTTTTTTTTTTCCAGATTGCTCAGATGGAAAAAAAAATTATAAACCAAAAACAGATCTTCGCCAAGATACAGAAAGCCAATGACCCCCGGAAACTGCAAAAACAGATCCACATTTTGGAAACCCGTTTGAATCTCGTACGTACGTGTTCTCTGCAGCTTTGCAAACCGCTCTGCCTTCCCTTGCTCAGAGCAGAGAATGATCCCCATGGTACCTTTAGCAGAACACATCCATCTTGTTGGTTGACTCAGAAGAAGGTTAAATAATAGGGTTCATACAAGCCAGACAGCCTTTTAGACTTACCATCCACCCTACTCTATCCACTCTGTTCCATCCACTGGTTGACCCACTGTTACCCAAGGTGCCTTTCTCTTTCTTGCTCTCTGCATTTTATGTACCATGCTGCTGCCCGCCTCCCCCCCCCACCCCATCATCCCCATCTCCCACCCCTCCCGGGATACCTGTTCTTAGTCACTTGACTTAAAAACTCTTGCTCATTCTCAAGAAGCAGCTCAAATATTAGCCCTCAGCAAGCAGAATTAGTTAGACCTTCCCTCCCATCGCAATCTGTTCACACCTCTGTGAGACCTGGTACTTTTTGGTTGTTGTTGATGTTGTCTCTAGGAAATATTCAGCACAGACATGCATAACCAGATAAAGAGAAAAGTGGTATTTCCTGATCGCTTTCAGTTTATAGTGAGTTTTGCATTAAGCAGGATTTTCTAAATTGCAAACTGGCTTAAGCAAACAAAAAAAAGAGAATGGATTGGTCATGGAACTAAAATTTCAGGGGCAAAAGTGGGGCCTTCAGAAATAGCTGAATCCAGATGCCCCAAGCATGTCTTTAGGATACTTTCTCTGTCCATCTCTCCTTTGCGTAGAGATGACTACATTCTTGGGCAGCCCCCCAATGTGAACAAACACCAACAGAAAAAGACAATCTCTTTCCTAAGAATTCAATCATAAGTCGCAGGGAGGGCTCCCATTGGGCCATCCTGGGTCAAGTGCCCATCCCTAAACCAATCATGGTGGTCAAAAGAATGAAATACATGGACTTGAGTCACATAACTACGCTTGTATCACTCCCCCCACTCCCACAGCCCCCACCGGAAGTCAAGGGACGGCAGCCCTATCCAACAGTGTGGACTGAGAGCTAGGGAGAAATGGTTCTCCTGGAAAAGCAAAAAGAAAGAAAGAAGCAATCCTGGGCAGGTACAAACACATTTCAGTCTGACTTGTGAAATTACAGTTCTCACAAAATGAGCCAGGAGAGAGGGAAAGTGAATTGATTTGGAAGGAAGCCTGTCAGCGCCTCATTATGCAAAGCTCTTAGCTTCCCCCAAACTCTGACCATCAAGTTTTAACCGGGCATGTTTGAAGGTAATTGGATATGACCTCTGTCTGCCCCGGTAACCTGAAAGTGGACTGAAGACAGGGCAGTGTCTTTTTAATATCCACACACAGTGATTTGTACCCATGTCTCAGAATGCCTAGGAATTGTGTTAACATGCAGATTCCTGGGTCCCCTCCAGATTCACTGGTTCTGAGTCAGAACCTTTAAGGCTTAGACCCAGGCATCTGCACTGTTATTAAAACTCCCAGTGAAACTCTTACTGAAAACCCCAGTGAAACCAAAGGTTAAGAATCAAGGTTAAGGTTAATGATTCCCTTGGTTAAGAATCATTAATGCCTGGCACAGTGTGAGGCTTAGAGTAGGTACTTAGCAAACATCTGTTGATTAAATGAATGAATAAAGGTATGCATGATAGAGGTCTACTTTTTTGTTTATAGATCTATTCAGGTTTTCTATCTCTTCCTGAATCAATTCATTAGTTTGTTTCTTTCTAGGAATTTGTCCATTTCATCTAAGCTATCTTAATTTGTTGGTATACAATTGTTCCCAGTATTGCCTTATAATTCTTTTTATTTCTGTAACGTCTGTCGTATGTCCCCTATTTTATTTCTGAGAGGTTTGCTCTTTTGCATCTCAAAATGGTCCCCTTTCCTTTCTTCCCTGACCAGTTCTGGGTGTGCCTTTTAGTAGATTAGGTAACCAACTCTAAAGGTTATTTCAGGGTCCCCAAATATTCCATGACCTTAAAGACTCCTCCATTTACTCAATGGGGCGTGAGAGTCCTCCCCATTTTTATCCCACAATCAGAGGATGGGTAGCATGGCAACAGTCCTGGAGTAGAATTCACACTACAGTGCAAATGACTGATAAGTGATATCTTCTTAAGGGTAAGTGGAAGATATTGAGAGAATAAGGATGATTCTGTTCTTGGATTCCTTTCCCTTGTGTGGTGGCTACTGACATATCCTACAGAGGAGCCCGGGGCCAGGACTAGGGTGAGGCAAGTAAAGAGCCCAGAGTGCAGAATTTAAGAAAGCACTCATGGAAATGCAGGGTTGACACCAGAAAATGAGTACCTCCTTAAATTTTGCATCCTGGTGGCCTCACTTGCCGTACCCCATCTCAGCCCTGTGGAAGCCTAAGGTTTCTCCAAATATGCCTTGAAAACCTCTGATCGAATCTACTTTCTTATGATTAGGACTATTTTCTGCAATTGTTTCTTTTCAGTGTCTATGGGAGCACTCCTCATAAAAATTTTTTTATTAGGATAAATTTATTAAGATGTACAGAAAAGTTGAGGGAATCAAATAATGAACACCCACATACCTATCACTTAGATTTAGTAATTGTTAACATTTTACTATTCTGTTTCACCCTTCTTTTCCCTGAAGTATTTTAAGGTAAATTACAGACATGATGATATTTCACCCCAAATACCTCCATACCTAAAATCAATCATCTTTAAAAATCAAACATTTTCTTTCATAGACACAAAACCATTATCACACCTTACAAAATTAATACTATTTCCTTAATACTGCCCACATTAAAAACTTCTCTGGCTGGCTCCAAAATGTCTTTTAAAGTTGGAGACTGTCAAGTTTCACCTAATAGGTCTCTTAAATTTCTTTAACCGACAACAATGGATCTCAAGCAGAAATGATTTTGCCCCCAAAGGGACATTGGCTCTAAAAAGAGACATTTTTGATTGTCACAACTGGGTTGGGGCTGTGCTACTGGCATTTATTTTTATTATTATTATTATTTTAATGTTTATTTTTGAGAGAGAGAGAGAGGAGGGGCAGAGAGAGAGGGAGACACAGAATCCGAAGCAGGCTTCAGGTTCCAAGCTGTCAGCACAGAACCCGATGTGGGACTTGAACTCACAAACCTTGAGATCATGACCTGATGTTCAACTGATTGATCCACCCAGGCACTCCTGTGTTACTGGCATTTAGTGGGTAGAGACCAGGGATGTTTCTTTAATAGCATAAAGCACAGGACAGCTCTCCACCACAGGGAATCATCCAGGCCCAAACAGTGCCAAGTTTGAGAAACCCTGCTCTACAAAAGCCCCATCCCAACTCTTTCCAGCCACCAACTTGTTGAAGAGTCTGGGTCAGCTGTCTTCTAGAAAGTTCTACCTTCTGGATTCGGCTGCTTGTTTCCTCATGGCGTTATTTACCTTTTCCTCTCTCCCTTGCCCTTGCTAAACACTGGAAGTTAGGTATAAAGGTAGTTGAGAAATTTAAAATCCGGGGGGTGGGGGGACTTACCTAAGACCACTCAGCCAGCTGGTGGCCAGCCCAAGTCTCCCACCCAGCACTCCCAAGCGGTGCTGTGGGCCTGGGGCGGGAGGTGGGGGAAGACCTTCCCACCCTCTGGCTGTCTTCGGAAGTGTCTCATGCCCCAGGAGTGAGCTCAGTATTGAAGCACGGCCCCGCCCACAGGTCACCGTGCACTTTGACAAGATGCTGACCACCAATGCTAAGCTCCGAAAGGAGATCGAGGACCTGCGGTATGAGAAGGTTGCGTATGACAATGTGTATCAGCAGCTGCTGCGGCGTTTATCGATGCAGAAGAAAACCATGAATGTGGCCATCGAGCAGTCTGCCCAGGCCTATGAGCAGAGGTGGGCTGGGGGGAGACCTAGGGGCAGGATGTCTCTTAAGCCCCTGCCGAGCACCTCTGCCCCTGGGCTTATGCATTGAGGGATCTTGAATCATGATAACTCTGAGCACTGTGTGCCCCGCACGGTGCCAGGTTCTCTGGGTGTCATTGCAACCCTCACAACTGCCCCCGGGGGTTATCATCCCTATTTTACGGACCAGGATACAGAGGCTTAGAGATGCCATTTGCCCGAGAGCCAGGTAAATGGCGGATGTGACAGGACTGAGATTCAAACTTCTCTGCTGAACCGCCTCCTCCAGGTAGCCCTGCCTCTGGTCCTAGGGGCCTCTCCGTCCGGCTTATCTCCTTGCCTCCCACTCCAGGGCAAGAGGCATATAGCTGGGCTGTGAAGAGAACAGGTTTTAGAGTCAGATCTGGGTTTGAATCCTGGCTCCATCCATCATTACTGTATTATTGTAGGACCACTTTGGATGGTAGTGGGGAATAAACAATATATGTATATAAGGACTCGCTGGGCCACAGTAACTGACAAGTGGTGATGATGATGATGATGGTGATGGTGGTGGTGGTGGTGATGATGATAGAAAACTCACTTCCTGGGGATGGTCTGGAGCCAGCCGCTCCTGTCATTCAGGTAAGGAGGGCTGTTCTTCCACTCCCAGCAACCTCCACGATTCAAAGAAGTGATGGCCGTTGGCAGAAAGTCCCTCTGGTCTGGTAGGGGGAGGGGAGGGGAGGGGAAGGGAGGAATCTCCAGACGCTCAGACCCTGTGCCTGCCTCACTCAGGCTGGAAGCCATGGCTCGAATGGCCGCCATGAAGGACCGCCAGCAGAAGGACATTTCTCAGTACAACCTGGAGATCCGAGAGCTGGAGCGTGTCTATGCCCACGAGACCAAGCTCAAGTCCTTCTTGCTCATCAAGCTGAATGATCGTCTGGAGTTCGAGGAGCAGAGCAAAAAGGAAGAAGGTATGTTCTCCAGGCATTTTCTCTCTCTCTCTCCCCCCTCCCTCCCCATCTTAGCTGAGGGTGCCCAAGTCCTTCTGTAGTAGGCATGCCAACTTTAGCGAATAAAATTACAAGATGCCTAGTTAAATCAACACTTAAGATAAACTGAATAAATTTTTAAATAAAATAAAAATTATTTGTAGGTTATCTACAATTGGGACACAATTTATACTTTAAAAATGTATTGTTTGTCTGAAGTTCAAATGTAACCGGGGTCCTGTATTTTATTGGCCAACCCTAACCCATAGGACGTGTCCTTACTCTGAGGTTCTCCTTCCATTGTTTTGTTGGGGGAGACTCGGGTATTAGGTCCCCAGGACCGTCCCCACGTTTGGCGATTTGCTAGGAGGACTCTAAAGATTGAGTGTGTAGGCACATGCATGGCTGGGAGGTGGAGACACAAAGCACGCCCAGCAAAGACAAAAGGGGCACTGGGCAGAGTCTGGAGGAAACCAGGTGTAAGCTTCCGGGATCCTCTCCTAGGGGAGTCACACAGGATGTGCTTAATTCCCCCAGCATCTTACTGTGACAACATGTGTGAAGAGCTGTCTGCCAGGGGAGCTCATTATGGCCTCGGTGCCCAAGATCTTACTGGGGGCTGGTGACGTAAGTGTCCTCTCCCCTGCACACACCAAAATGCCAGCCTCCTGGAAGGAAAGTCTGTGTTTAGCATCAACCCCACACAACATCTGCCCAGCCTAGGCACAGTGAGTCCCTCCTAGCATTCAGGCCAAGTTTTATATCCCTGTAGGGCACTGGTTATCATTTAGGTGCCCAGGTGCCAGCCACGGGACACCCTTGCAAGAAGAGCCCTTTCTAAGGAGGACAGTCTCAGGGCCGTTGTATTCACTGTCTCCTGAACAGACGGAAAAAAATCTGAGCTCTTCTGAGAGCCCCCGGGAAGCTGCATTTGTTCTTTGTTCCTTCAGCATCTCCTGGCTCTTCCTGTCTTTGCATTTGGGACCATGTTGTGAAAAGTGTGTTTCTGAGAAACCCCATCTCTCACTCTTTAACATAACACGTAAAGGAGTCACGTGGCCAGAGGTGCCTAGGAAGATCTAGAAAGATCCTTGTGATTGTCGTGTGGAGGCCAAACCAAAGAGACAAGACTGGGGCGCCTGGGTGGCTCAGTTGGTTAAGTGTCTGACTCTTGATTTTGGCCCAGGTCATGATCCAGGGACGTGGGATTGAGCCCCACGGCGGGCTCCGTGCTGAGTGTGGAGCCTACTTAAGACTCTCTCTCTCTCTCTGTCTCTCTCTCTCTCTGTCTCCCTAAAAAAAAGAGACACACACACAGAGAGAGAGAGAGAGAGAGAGAGAGAGAGAGAGAGAGAGAGAGAGAAGACTGGGTTCAGGAAAGGTGGGGCTTTTGCAGGCATCAGGCTGGAGAGAATGAAGCTTGGAGGACCTTCTTGGTTCTAATTCCTTGAATTTGCCAGGGTCTCAGCCTGCCCGGGGCCCTCTGCCAACAGGGCTCCCTTGACCTTCATCCTGCTCAAATGTCATCTCCCTTGAGAGGACTTCCCTGGCCACCCAGCTCCCCCGTCAGAGCACCTGACGCATCTCCTCCATCACCTGGGCTACAGATTTCTTCTGTCTGCGTGGACATCTCCTTTTCCCTTCTCTGCTTGTCTGATTCCTGCGCTAGAAGCTCCACGGGGCAGGGGAGTGTGTCTGCAGAGCCCAGCACAACGTCTGGCACATAGTAGATGTTCAGTCACGTATCTGTGAAGCGACTAGGCACGAAGCTCTTGCGCTCCCCCTCCTGGAAAAGCCTAGCCTCCTCCCCCCCGAGGCACAGTAAACATTACGCAGCCGTCTCCCTGCCTGGCATCGCTCAGAGTGGCTTCCTCTCAGCCTCACACTTCCCGGCTTTTCCTTCCCAGCCCTCAAGGCAAAGAAGTACAAGAGGAAGAACAAGGGTGAGAGTTTTGAGAGCTACGAGGTGGCGCACCTGCGGCTGCTGAAGCTGACAGAGAACGGGGACCTGAATGAGCTCATCGAGGGATTTCTGGCCAAGGAGGAGAAGAACTTTGCTCGGTTCATGTACGTCACGGAGCTCAACAACGACATGGACACGATGCACAAGAAGACCCAGAGAATCCAGGTCGGGGCTGCTCTTCTTTAGGTCCGGGACCCACACACTCTCATAACGGCCTTTCTCAAAGGGGGTTCCTCGAAACACACCTCGAGCTGCTCTATAGAGAAGAGGGCCTCAGGGTCTGATCGGTTTGGGAAACACCGTATTCCCTCAGGCCTTCCCCCCTACATTTTAACCTTTCTGAAGTTGGTATTTGCCTTCAGCTGACGCAAACACTTAGTGTGGTCCTGTCACACCCCCCCCCCCACCACAGTGACATAACCCATGGCATGTTCTATAGTCCTGGGTTCAGTAGACTATAGCCATGGCCAGATACAGCCTGTGGTCTGTTTTCGTACAGACCTGAGCTAATAAGAATGGTTTTTGCATTTTTTAAAAGGTTGTAAGGAAAAAAAAAAGAGGGTATGTACGAGAGAGATCATATGTGGCCTGCAATGCCTAAAATATCTGCTGTCTGGCCCTTTGCCTTAAAAGCTTGCTGACTCCTGTTAATCAGCAGCTTCACAGAACTGAGTAGAGATGGTCAAACCATCTTGAAGACACTTGATATACACGAGCATAATGAAGGCTCTGACGAGTCCCGCAGTAAAGAAACCTCTTTACCTTGGTTAAGCCCATCATTTCCCAAACTAAATTGGCTTCTTGGGCTACTTACTCCCCAGAACACACGTAAACAGCCTTTGGAACTGTCTGAACAGGATAGAGTCTAAACTTAGTATGACACTCCAGTCCCTTCAAAATCTGGCTTCAACCTGCTGCAGCAGGCACAGCTCTCTTCACGACCCCAGGGTGCCCTGGGCAGCTCCTAGGCTCACCCATCCTAGACCTTTCCCTCCTCTGAGGCCTCCCCGTGCCATTTCCTCCCCGCCCCCCCCCCCCACTCCTGCTTTTCTTCTGATGAAATACTGCTCATTAGTCCTGACCCTGCACAAATGTCATCACCTCTGGCAGTTCATTACTCCTCCCTCGGGGGGTCCCCGTGCTGTTTGTATGACGAGGCGGGCCACTTCCGTTTGCAATGTCACTGTTTCCTAAATACGGAGCAGGTGCACTGGCTATGTGTAAGTAGCCAGTAGCCAGAATATAAGGGAAAACATTTTATTTTATTTAAAAAAATTTTTTAACGTTTTATTTATTTTTGAGACAGAGAGAGACAGAGCATGAACAGGGGAGGGTCAGAGACAGGGAGACACAGAATCTGAAACAGGCTCCAGGCTCCGAGCTGTCAGCACAGAGCCGGATGCGGGGCTCGAACTCACAGACCGCGAGATCATGACCTGAGCCAAAGTTGGCCCCTTAGCCAACTGAGCCACCCAGGCGCCCCAAGGGAAAACATTTTAATTTACTAGTGATGAGTTAATTTTTATGAGGATTAGGATAAATATAGCTTGTGAACTTTTGATTGAATGCACATTGGTACTTAGGATGATAAGAAATACTCGTAACAGTAAGGAAATAAGGGTAAACATAATAAAATGAACACAACTGGGCTGATTTAAAGAAAACTCTTAATGTACAATAATAAATAGTGATAGACAATACCACAGGTAGCACAGGAACACGATGGAAATGAAGGTGGTGCTATCTGTGAGGGTTATCACAGGAAACATATGGCACGCCCCAAATGGGTAAATTGAGGTGGGTTTTTTTTTAAGGCACTCTTTACAATGGCTTAAGGAAATTACAAAGGGTAAGTGCAGGAGAAACAAAAGAGGGCTCCAGAACAGGTAAGGGGAAGGAGCCGTTTTCTGGAATCAGGGGAGAAGGCTGTCCATGTGTCTCTCCTGGAGGGATGCAACCGAGCTAGTGACCTGCCAGGTACCCCCAACATCTTTCCAGTCCTGTTGTCCGGGCGCAACCCAGGCCAGGGGACCAGGGAGCTCAGAGCCGAGCCCCTGGGGTTTAGGGCAGGAAGGGAGGTAGGTGGATTTGGGGGAAAACGGAGAATGTCCAGCTCTGTGTGTGTGGTGGGGGTAGGGGTGGGAGAGATGAGCTTGTCTCCTGTCTCCCTCTGTCTCCCTTCTGGAAGGTGATCTTCCAGGGGACAGGCACAAGAGTATACTCCCTCTTCTTTCCTAGTGCTCAGGATGGCCCTGCACACAGTGGGAGACACCAGGAAGTGGTTCCCAAACAGTAATTGACCTGGACCTTCCCATTCACTTATGAGGGCCATCCTTTTCTCCTTCAGCCGGCAGCCTGTCTCTGTTAGGAAGAGTGTGTCTGATGAAAGATGACCAAACTCCTGCCCTTTCTGGGCCTCAGTCTCCACATCTGTAGAATGACATGATGGGACTAGAGCAGTACTTTCCAAACTTTTAATAAAAAAGCTACAGAACATTTTTGTTTAAACCCAGGTTGAGGAAACACCGTACAGCAAACAGGTAAGGGGCGCCTGGGTGGCTCAGTTGGTTGAGTGTCTGACTTTGGCTCAGGTCAGGATCTCACAGTTTGTGAGTTCAAGCCCCACTTCGGGTTCTGTGCTGACAGCTTGGAGCCTGGAGCCTGCTTCGGATTCTGTGTCTCCCTCTCTCTCTCTCTCTCTCTTTCTCTCTGCCCCTCCCCTGCTTGCTTGCACTCTGTGTTTCTGTCTCTCTCTCAAAATTAAAAAAAAAAAAAAAAAAAAAAAATTAGAAAGAAAAAAAAACCCAGGTAAAATGGAGCAGTTGTGGATGAAGGGGGTGGGGGTTGGGAGGGGTGGTTGGAGGGGTTGCCTGGACCCTTGACCTTTTCACCTTCTTGTGGCACCTCTGCTCAAACTAGGGTTCAGGTAGGAAAAATATGTAAGTGAAAAACAATTAGGGTACTAACATCTGACTTCGCCCCTTCCCCGAGCACCGGGATCAGAGGTCGTAACTGATTGAATCCCACTTTCTTTCTTCTTTTGCGTCGTCTCCCCTACCTCCCCATCCCAGTTTAAAAATTATTAGTTGCTAACATTTGAAAATCGGGATATTCCACATGGGAATCGGGATTCCGGTTTCTCTCGGGAAATCCGATCAGACGACTCCGGCCCGCACTTCCGCGCGAGGTTGAGGTCCATGGGCTCAACATCCACCGAGACCCGCTGGGTCCGATTTGCGCCTGCGCCCAGCCCTGCGGGCCTTGGAGCTTTCGGCCTCCGGTGTAGGCGCCTCGCCGCTGCCCTCAGGTGGCCGTCTGCAGTATTGCATGGAAGGTCTTTGAACGCAGAGGTTTGAAGGATGGAAGGATGGTCCGTTTGGGACCTGGGAGTGGGCAGGACGCTGATTCTTTTTTTCTAGGAGACAGCACCTTACTAGCCCCGGTAGGATGACAGGGACGGACCCTAGCAGAGGGATGTGAGGACGCTAGTCGGAAACTGACCCGATGAGGAAATGGTTACTGAACAAAACCGACCTCGATCTTTCCCCTTCACCGTGATGGTACCCCCTCTCTAAGATACACAGCCTGTCTCTGGCCTGGGCGCGAGTATGTCTGATGAAGGATGAGCAAGTCCCTGATCTGCCTGGGCTTCAGTTTCCCCATTTGTAGAATGATGTGTGAACGACGACAGTAGCTTCTGAGCTTTTCTTTGAAGTTACAGAACTGTGTGCCTTTTGGGGCTTAGCAGAGCTGCAAATTCCTGTTGAATAAGTCCTGAAAACACTTTGTTTCTAAAGAAAATGCTTAATATTTTAAAAATCTTATAAGAGAAGGATATGCTTGCTCATTATAGAAAATTTGGAAACTAAGGATTGGATTTTTTAAACCATCCATTATCCCATTCCTGAGAGACAATCATTGTTGCTATTTTGATCTATTTCCTTCTGATTTATTTTTTGGGGGGTGATGCTTTTAAACTTAACATAGTGGTTATATAGTATATATAGATTCATGTATTCTGATTGAAAAAAACTGTTCTTTTGGTTATTTTTTCATTCAGCAAGTATTTATTGAGCACTTACTATGTGCCAGGCACTATTCTAGACCCTGGTTACGGGACAGAGAACAAAACAACAAAAGGCTCTGCCCTCATGGAGCTTCTATTCTGGCTGAGAAACAGACAATGAACAACAAGCCTACTAAATACATTAATTATAGGGTAGGGGCGCCTGGGTGGATCAAAGAGTCCAACTCTTGATTTTGGCTCAGGTCATGATCCCATGGTTTCGTGTGTTCGAGCCCCATTCAGGCTCTGTGCACTGGCCTGCCATGCAGAGCCTGCTTGGCATTCTTCCTGTCTCCCTCACTCCCTGCCCCTTCCCCTCTCACACTCTGTCTCTCTTAACTAAATAAACTTTTAAAAATTATAGGATATATTAGAAAATGAGAAGTGGTGTGGATAAAAAGATGAAGTACAGCAGGTAAAGGGGGGGTTCTGGAGCCAAGTGAGGGCATGGGAAGTTGAGAAGTGAAGTTTGAGCAGACTTGCAGGAATAAGCTATGTAGATCTCTGGGGGATGAATATTCCAGGCAGAGGAAACAATAAGTGCAAAGGTCCTGAGGTAAGAAAGATGCCCATTTACAATACCAGGATCATTCTAGACAGTTCACACTGTTTTGAAAACTTTTTCCCCTAAGTTCATCATAGAACCCTCCAACATCTTCTATGTTCTTTTTAATGGCTTCTGGGGACCCTGGAATCTCTGTGTAGAATCATAAGAAACTTCTTAAAAATGCGATCCCCAAGTTCTATCCTATACCTACAAACCTAGATTCTCTGAGAATGGGCCAGGAATCTTCATTTGAAACCATATTTTTAGAAAAAAAATATTAAAAACATTCTTGAGACCCATTGCCCCATGATATGAATACTATCTTTGATTTAACTCATCCACTATCAGTAGACATTTAAGTTGTCTCTAACTGGGGGCCATTCTTTTCTTTTCCTTTTTAATGTTTATTTATTTTTGAGAGAGACAGAACATGAGTGGGGGAGGGGCAGACAGAGAGGGAGACACAGAATCCGAAGCAGGCTCCAGGCTCTGAGCTGTCAGCACAGAGCCCGATGTAGGGCCTTGAATCCACGAACCGTGAGATCATGACCTGAGCCGAAGTCAATAGCTTGAATGACTGAGCCACCCAGACGCCCCTAATTGGGGGCCATTCTTGAGTAATAACCTGACAGACAACCTTGAACAGCCACTTTGCCCACATGTCCTACTATTTCCATGGGACAGATTCCTAGGGATGAAATTATTCAAAGGGTAGCCTTTTATATTTAGACACACTCTTCTAACATAGGGGTTCTTGAATCTGGTCCCTGGATCAACAGTAGCAGCAGCTCCTGGGAACTTTCGAGAAATGCACAGTCTTGGGCCCCACCCAGACCTACTGAACCAGAACCTCTGGGAGAGAGGCCCAGCAATCTGTGTTTTCACGAACTTCCAGGTGATTCTGATTCATGCTGGACTTTGATAACCTCTGCTCTGGAGCTGCCTTTACGTTACATCCATTACAGTAGCCACAAGCCACCCATGGCAATGTAAGTTTAAATTAAGTAAAATTAAGGTTTAGTTCCTCGGCGGCACTACCACACTTCAAGTGCTCAATACCCACAAGTGGCTAGTGGCTGCAGGACTGGGTGTTGCAGAGAGAACATTGCCACCATCACGGTTCTATTGACTGCTGTTCTAGACAGTTCTTCAGAACGGATGAACCACCCGCCCTCCCACGCCCTCATCCTTCTAATTAAGAAACATCAGGGGCGCCTGGGTGGCTCGGTTAAGCGTCCGACTTCGGCTCAGGTCATGATCTCGCGGTTTGTGGGTTCGAGGCCCGCGTCGGGCTCTGTGCTGACAGCTCAGAGCCTAGAGCCTGCTTCCAATTCTGTGTCTCCCTCTCTCTCTGACCCTCCTCCACTCACACTCTGTCTCTCTCTGTCTCAAAAATAAATAAAACATTAAAAAGAAACATCAGAAAGAACCTCCATGGGCATAAGTGGGGCCCAGGGGTTTGGGGGCTCCTTGAAACAGATAATTTAGATCCTCCTCATCGTCTCAAGGCACAGGCATGGTTTCAGGTGTGGTGGGGAGGGGAGCACGCACTTGTCCTTATGGTCTGGTTCTCTCGTGAGCAGAATGAGATCATCCTCTTGCAATCCCAGCAGAAATCATCCCATGATGACAACTGCTCTGTCCTGAGGCAGATGGAGGTAAGACCACGGTGGGGAGGGAGGGACGTGGGAGTCTCTGTTGTCTGTCTGTCTGTCATGCAGCCTGTCAGGCGGCCCTCAGGAGGAGTATGATATCTGCCCCATGAGACTGAACTGGCCTGGCTCATGTCTTGACATGTCCTGACCCTTTGTCATGGGCAGCCTCTGCTACAGACGTGCCTGTAGAATTTTGTCCCTTATAGGCCCTTTGTCTGCTTTAAAGACTCCCGGACTTCAGGGAGCACAGCCCAGGCACTTGTGCCTATAATTTCATCCCAGACTGGCAAATTCCAGACAGAGCTCTGCCTCAGTAACTTTTTTCTCTCTCCCCCTTGTCCTGGCTGTGGCCTGTTGTCAATAACAGTTATTATGAACATTTGTTGAGCATTTACTATGTACCAGGTACTGGGCTAAGTGCTTTGCGTGTATTATCTCATTTAATCCTCACGACAGCCCTGTGGGTTAGGTGCTGTGGTCTCTACATTTTACAGATGAGAAACTGAGACTCAGAGAGGTAAAGTCATTTGACTAATACCTTGGAGCTGGGATGCTGTATTTGAGCTTTGCATTGTATTTAGTTGCCAATCACCAGGAACCAAAGCAGCAGTGGCCTAAGCAAGGTAGAAGTACTTTTTTTGTTAAATACATTTGGAGATAGGTACTTCAGGTCATGATGTCATCAGTAACCCAGGCTCCTCCTGTTTGCCATCTTCAGCGTGTGGCTTATTTTCCCAGGGACGCCTCATGGTTGTATTGTGACTGCTGATGATCCAGACATCACTTATATGTTCCATTCAGGAAGAAAGTGGGGGAGGCAAAAATACCGTTCCCATTACCTTAAAAGTTATTTCTGTGAAGACTCAGCCAGTGACTTCTGCACTTACATCTTGCTGGCCGTCCCTATTGCAAAGGAGGCTTGGAAATATAATTTTCAGCTGGGCACATTGCCGCCCCAAATACAATCAGGAGTTTGTTATTAAGGCGTAAGGGGAGGATAGATAGCAAACACCTGACAAAGATATGAACCCAGAGAGTTTGCACAGCCGTGTTGTAATCCAACAGTCCCTGACCCAGGAACTGCAGTCCTGGATCATTTTCCTTTCCTTCTTTGTGGCGTATTTTCTTTGTTGGCATCCATCTGGTTTGACAGGGATGGCAGTGCCATTCTCCAATAGGCCACTGGGGGGCAGCAAAGCACAAGGCACCATTCTGCGGCTCTGGCTCCGAGAGGCCTGTTTCAGGAGCCCAGATATGGGGAATGACGCTTCAGGCAGGGTCCAAGTCCAAGGAGACCCTCCTCAAGCTGAGCACATGATTGGGGCCCCACGTCCCCAGTGGCTCACGGCCACCCAGTGTCGTCCAGATGCTTCCTTGGGGTTGGGACTGGTGAGGCTCTGCACCTCTGGGTTTTGAAGGCCTAAAGAGGGGCACCTTGGGGAGGCCCACCAGGCAGCCCCCAGCGTCTCCCCCACGTCTGAAGTCTTTTCATCCCGTCTTTGTTCCCTTGGCTGCAGCATGACTTCTGGGGGCCTCAGTTCAAAGCAAATACTCCAAGCAGGAGAATTTGTCTTAATAGCAATGGAATCACAAGGGCCTTTTTTTCCCTTACCCCCTGCTAAAGATCATTTCCCTCTGCTCTATTCCTGGAGACTTTCCTCACATCTTCCCTTTCATCCTCTCCTGCCCCTCTGAGAGAAGTGGGAGCACCTGCCCCTTAACGGGAGGGTTTTGCATGGGAGTTAAGCAACCAGGACCTGGGAACAAACGCTTGGGTATGACTCTCAGAAAAGTCACTTCCTAGCTGTGTGACTTTGAGAAACTGACTTAACCTCTCTGAGCCTCTGTTTTCTCACCTTTAATATGGAGATAATAATCATCTTCACTTCAGTGGACTGTGAAGTTTGAGGTAAGTCATGCATGTACACACTGAGCACATGGCACAGCAGAGAATTTTGAGTGTAGCTATCATTGTTGTTCGTGATGTAAATCAGTAAAACCTCACAATCACCTCACCTTGGTACTAAATAATTGCTCAAGAAATGAACCCAAGGTCAGGTACGCAGACCACTCCATACAAGGAAGCTAAACACAAGTTCGCCTTTCTTCTCTGACCTCTGACCTTCTGTTTTCCTCACCTGAAATCTGTAGCAGTTGTGAGGCTGTGTTGAGATGATGTGTAAGGTGCTGGACACATGTTATCACAGCCACATCAGGCTTTTTGTTTGTTTGACCACGTGATCTCCTAACGTGCCTCTAGAATGAGAGGGCAGCTCTTGCTGTCATATGGGGAAACTCAGCCCTGGGAGCCAGGACAGAGGAAGCTGCCCGGTGTGATGGTCGAGTGACAGTTTGGATCTTGGCTTCCCTCTCCTGGTTGCGTGCTTCAGAGCCTCAGTTTCCTCACCTGGAAAATGGGGGTATGGATAGGACGGACCCCTTGGGATTGTTATTTGGGACGAGGCAGGAGCCACGGGGAACGGGCAGTCCTCACTGGGCCCAGTTCACCTTAGCAAGCTGAGAGCTCAGAGGGAGAGTCAGGAAGTGACTGGAAGCTCTCAACCCAAGAGCAGGGATTCTCAGCCCAGGGTTGCAAGTCAGATTCACCTCGGATGCCCAGGCCGCACGCCAGACCAAACCATCTGAACCTCTGAGGCTGGGGTCAGGGCAGCAGATGTTTTGAAGGTCCCAAGTGAAAGTAACGTGAAGCCAAGATTGCGACCCAATGGACTCGCAGGGGTTCTCAGACTTCACCGTGCATCAGAATCACCTGGAGGTTCATTAAAACACACATTGCCAGGCCCACCCCCAGAGCCTCTGATTCAGGGTCTGGACTGGAGCCCAAGAATTTGCATTTCTAGCAAGTTCCCTGATGAAGCTGATGCTCCTGGTCGCCCAGGGACCCCACTTTGAGAACCACTGGACCAGAGCAATGTGTATTAACCAGTGAGTGGTAAAATCAGTTTGTTGGATTGAACCAGCCTTCAAAAATAATGAAACAGAACAATAGAAAATATGAGAACACACAGTAAGAATACTGATCTGTGAAGCATTTATGTCATTTGATTAGATAATCTATTTAAACACAAACCCATACCCGTATGTATATTTACATTGTATACTATGAATTAGGCTTCATTGTAAAATGTACTCCTTTCTGTGGGCCACAGTTTTAAAAACTGAATCACCAGCTTTTAAAAAATATCGTAATCCCGTACACATGTAGACACATGTACATACATGTAGGTGAAACAAAACTTAGATTTAACAATATTTACCCTCATTACCTGCAGTGTATATTAGTATTTTCTTTTCCTCTCTTTTCTATTTACTTTCTTTAGAATGCCGATTAAGGCTTAGTACGTTGATTTTGTATCCCCTCAGAGGTCTGAAAATCCGTAGTTCAGAGGCTCTGGTTCCAGAGGGTCCCAAACCCCCATCCCCACTGAAAGTCCTTATGGGTGGGCGGAGCCCAGGGTGCAGCCTGGCTGATCTTGGGTGGGAATTGGGGTCTGTCACCAGGAGAAACTGAAGAAGACCACGGAGGAGGCAGACATGTATGAGAACAGCTACAAGGAAATCAGCAAGACCTTGGAGCATCTCAAGAACTCGGTGGAGAGTCTGTTTAAAAAGATAAATTGTGATGCCACCAAGATCCTGGGGCACTTAGGGGAGACAGGGAAAATCAATGACACCAACCTTCCACAGTACTTTGGTGAGTCAAGGGAGTGGGGGGCTCGTTGGGCCTTTAAGAACTATTTCCGGAACTTTCTGTGAGCAGTCACGAGGACTTGTTCTTTGGGTGGCATTGAGCCTGGTGATGAAACGTGGGCTGTAACGCCAGCCTGCCTGGGCTCCAATCCTGGTTCTACTCTTACTAGCTGTGTCCCCCCCCCAAAAAAAAATGAGGAGTAAACTAATATCTACCTCATAAGGTTGTTGGGAAGTTTAAATAAATTAATAGTTCTTAGAGTAAAGCTATATGATCGTATTAATAGATGCAGAAAAAGCACTTGACAAATTCAACATCCATTCAGATAAAAACTCTTAGCAAACTAGAGCTGGAAGGAAACTCTCTTAACTTTGAACGGTAGCTACAAAACACAGCTAACCTCACGCTTAAGGGTAAAAAACGGAATGTTTTTCCTCTAAGATCAGGAACAAGGCAAGAATGTCTGCTCTCATTGTTCCTGTTCAGTATCATCGTGGTGGTCCTAAACAATGCAGTAAGGCAAGAAAAAGAATTGAAAAGCATATGGATCGGAAAGGAAGAAATAAAGTGCTCAGAGCAGTGCTTGGCTTGTAGCAAATGCCTGTCAACTAGAACACACATTTCTAGCCATAGGCCCTTAGCTCAGGACAGAGAAGGAGGGAGGTACCTCCAGAGATCATCACAATTTGGAGCGAATGGCTTGCTTTTAGAATAATACCTAAGGTTCTTAATACGCTCCGTGTTTGGGGATGTCCTAATCGCCCCCTCATGCCAGGTTCAGTGATTTGCTAGGAGGGCTCACAGACTCGGCCTATAGTGGCACTCTGGGCTTTATTTGCTGTAGCAAAAGGATCAAAGTAAAATCAGCAAGAGGAAAACGGGCATGGGGTGAAGTCTGGAGGAAGCCAGGAGCAAGCTTCCAAGGGTTCCTCATCCAGAGGGGTCACACAGGATGCACTTAGTTCCCCCAGCATTGAGTTGTGATGACATAAGTGAAATGTTACCAACCAGGCGAGCTCATTAGAGAGGCTGTGCCCAGGGTTTTGAAAAAAATAAAGCAGTTACTTAGCATAAACGTGTTTTATACATACAGGTTAGGGGCACTGAGCCTCTATTATCATTTAGTGAGGATGGGAACCTTCCTGAAATCCAAGTTCCCTGATGTCAGCCTCAGGCCAACCTGGCAAGCTGGTCTTTCTGGGGAGAGTAATCAGGACTCCTGTGTTAACTCTTTCCTGCCCACACCCTATCACGTCTACACAGCCTGGCCCCTACTCACATTTGTCATGTCCTCGTGTCCTGCTCTCTCACAAGTCACACTATTCTATGGATTCTTCCAACCCTCCCCTCAACACATTCCCACCTCAGGGCCTTTGCACAGGCTGAGTTCCTTCTCATTCTCAGATCTCAGTTTAAATGTCCTCTCCCTAGCCGGGCTTCCCTCCACTGCCTCATCTGAGGTTGGTGTCCCCTCCACACACGCTATTATTCCCATTCATGGCAGTCCTTTTATGTAACATCCATCCAGTTTGTTTCCATGTACAAGTAGCTCTCACTCTGTGAATCGATGAAGTTGTCGAGATCTGATAGCAAGTGCCAGATGCAAATATTTTTGGTATCTGATTTTCAGAAAGAATGGCAACAGTACAGGTAGCACGAGGTTTATTTAAAACATTCTCCAGATCCAGGAGTTACTGAGTCTAGATAACGAGCATCTGGAAAGCAAGGGAAGCGTGTGCTTTTCTGTTTACCTGTCGAATTTGTCCTTTTGTCCGTCTTCCTCCTATACGCTGAAGCTTATGAGCTTCCTCGGGCCGAGATTGCATCTTTGTTTTTACTGTTGTTGTTGTTTTGTTTCTCCTCCATGCATCACAGCATCCAGCTGTGTGCCTGGCATGGTAGGCATCCAATACTCATTGGTAGAGTGGGTGGTTGAACACACAACTCCAGTGAATGCACAGGGCTCCGACACACAGCAGGGTAGGGGAGCTCCCCCAGACTAGACAGGTCAGAAAAACATTCCTGCTGGTGGCAAAGGCCTGACCCAAGTCTCAAAGTGCCAGTAGGGGTTATTCAGGGAGGGGTGTAGGGAAAGGCATTCTAGGCAGAAGGAACAGCATGAGCGCAGGTCTGGAAGCCTGGGACAGAGCGTGCAGGGGAAACATCAGTAGTTTAAGAGGCTGCCTGTGGCTCCCAATTGTTAGTGTAACCCACTGTTTCTCAACCGTCTTTTCATTATTGCCTCCTAAGGAGTCTTTTTAGACATTCTTTTCCTAATTGTCCTCCTCATGAAATTTTAACACTGTAGATATAAGCTATAGTTGTTTATGTTCTGTATGTGTATGTTTTATGTTATAAAGTCAGATTTTTTTTTGCGTCTCAAAAACCAAATATTGCCCTCTTGCGGATAGTGCCCTCTGGAGAATGCACGGTGTAACCCAAGAGAAAGCCCTCATCCTTAGAGGTGTACATGTCCCCACTCTCTGTTCCTTCCCTTCCTCTCCAGCCTACGGGGGGGCGGGGCACCACCCCCAATTCCTGGGAACCAGGTCTCTTGGCTGCCATCTTGGTTCTGATTGATTTTCTTCCAGCCATCATTGAGGAGAAGACCAATGACCTCCTGCTGCTGGAGTCCTACAAGCGGATCCTGGATATGGAAGGGGCAGAGACCGAGATGCCACCGCCCTTCATCAACCCTTTCTGGGGTGGCTCTTCCCTCCTCAAGCCTACAGAACCCATCAAAGTCATCCCCCCGGTGCTTGGGGCTGACCCCTTCAGCGACAGGTTGGATGAAGGTGAGTTCTCTTTCTCCCCCAATCTGCACAGGCTGCTAGGAGACCTGTGCCAGAGAGAGTCTGCAGTGCTGAGCCTCAGTTTCCCTTTATGAGTCTCGTAGGCCCATCCGTTCCATTGGGGTCCATCATGGCTGTGGTCCCTTGACTTGTTTTGCCTGGTGATGCTTCCCTCTGCAGTGCGATGACCTAGCCACAGATCCTGAAGTTTAGTGATCCTGGATATTTTTTTCAATCACTACTTTGTGACCATTTAAAATGAACCTTAAAATGCTTAAGTTTACAAATTGGCAAGTTGCAGACACACAAGATTCCCTAGGCCCATCTCTCACCCTGACCTTATGCCCCTGAGTCTGTCTCCACCCATGGCCGTTCTTGCCCCACCCCAACCGTGTCCCGCAACCTCATGGTTGAGGCAGCTGCGGCTTGGTTCCCTGGAAGCCAGATGCCTAACTGTGGCCCCTGTGGCCAGGTTGTCAATCTTCCCTCCTGACACTCCCCTCACCCGGGGAAGCAGCCCTTCTCTCTGGGGGCGGGGAGAAAATTGGCCCCGCCTGGGTTTTGGAGGGCAGTTGCCACATGTGTGGCAAGCCTGGGACACAGATACACCTGTGAAGCCCGTCGTCTCGCCTGTGCAGATTGGCCCTCCAAGAAACACTTATTCAAGGTTCAAGGATGAAAGTAGGGCCATGTTCACTGCAGCCCCGAACTGGACACTACTGAAACGCTCACCCATTGGGGACTTGTTACGTGAATTACGGGTCACCCATCTGTGCAACAGGCTTACTGTGCAGACACAGACAAGAGTGCAGTGGGTCACTATAAACTCTCCCTCTCTCTCTCTCTGTCTCTTTCTCTCTCTCTCTCTTTCACACACACACACACACACACACACACACACACACACACACATACACACACACTCTCAAACTTATAATTTACATATAAATTATATATGTGTAATGATATATGGATTATAGGATATAATCCTATATCCTATAGTATCCAGGGGACTTTGAGCCATGTCTGGAGATATTTTTGGTTGTCACACCTGGGAGGTAAGGGGTACTGCTGGCATCTAGTGGCCAGGGAAGCTGCTAGAAATCCTACAAAGCACAAGACAGCCCTTGACAACCCCGATGTATAATAGGGAAAGAACTGTGTATAATGAGAGAGGAGGAGGAGGAGGAGGAGGAGGAGGGAGGGAGGTTGAGAGGGAAGCAAGGAGGATGGGGTCTTGATTATGCATACAAAAACAAAGGATCTATAGGCTGACTTGTGGTGGGTGTTTCTCGAGGTGGCGATTTACAGACGTTTGCCTTTCTAAGTTAAACAATTCTGTATTGTTTTTTTTTTTTTTATTTTTTTTTTTAATGTTTATTTATTTTTGAGACAGAGAGAGACAGAGCATGAACGGGGGAGGGTCAGAGAGAGAGGGAGACACAGAATCGGAAACAGGCTCCAGGCTCTGAGCAGGCAGCACAGAGCCCGACGCGGGGCTCGAACTCACAGACCGCGAGATCGTGACCTGGCTGAAGTCGGACGCTTAACCGACTGCGCCACCCAGGCGCCCCAATTCTGTATTGTTTAAATTGCTCTTTTCCAATGGTCCTGAGCAACTTTAGGAATTAGAGAAAACTAGATTAAAAAAAAAAAAAAGCTGCCACAGCTCTCTAAGCAGGGCTTCAAGCGTGCAGGTGTGTCAGAGATGGAGGGGGAGGAGTGAGGAAGGATCACCCCCCCCACACACACACACACACACCTCCAGTTTGATTGAATCGGGGCAACTGAAACTTGGCAGGAGTGAAAGCTGGGTCTGGTGTTACTCACCTTTGCACACCTTCCCTTTGCCCTTTGATTCCTAAAAGAGGAGGGTGGCAGGGCACAGATGCTGGTAATGCTACCCTCACCCAGTCAGGAACTTGCAGATGATGCCTTCACTTCTGCTCAAGGGAATGTTGATTAACACTGGGTTCTCTTAGCTCATTAGTCTCTGTGGCTCGTATGTATGAATTAGAAGAGGCACTCTGGACAGGTTAATTAAGGTGCCCCTTCCGTATAGACATGATTTGGCAATCAAGTCGGGTGAGGGCTGGATTTCAGCCCATCCATTCACCTGTCTCCACTAGATATCTTTGTTCAGTCTACATCCTGAACAACAGCACATGGTGGCCCCGTCTCCTTGATATTAAACTAAACTCAACTTCACATACTCCTCTGGGAGAAAAAAACAGTTATCATCTGGGCATCCCTGTGCAGTATATCTCTGCCGATGCGCCTCCTCCCTGAACCTCGAGAATATTCAACTCCACCCCCAGCACTGTGGAGGGACCCCAAATCAGGCTTGGACAACCTTGCCTTGGGCATCCATGAACGGGGCAGAGAGGCACTGTCCCTGGGAGGGAAGCTCCCCACCCCCACCCCTTGCTGGGTTTGGTTTCCGGACTCCTCACGCGAGTCCTGTCTTTGATGCAGTGGACCAGCCCCTGGACCACAGCAGCCTTCGGCAGCTCGTGCTCAGCAACTACGCTGCGAAAGAGTTTCGAAACAGGGACTTGCACTGAGACAGCATCCTGGAAAGGGGGGATGATCTGAGGCCCAAGAAGTTACGGTCTGAGGTGGAGGGGGCTACATTTGTACCAGAGAGAATAAATGTTTTGTTCTTTAACCTCAGTATCTCCCCACACTCATTACTAAGAGACTAGATTAGGGTGCTGGGAGCCACTGTGGGACACGGAGGCACGGGGACACAGGAGGCAAGAGTTATATGAGGTCACCACGGCTCCTGAGCGCCCCCTGAGATGGCGCTCCTTTATCTGAAATTAGAAATTAGCCTCTTACAGTTAACAGATATGAGCTTTTGCTAAATTAGCCATATTCTTAGCATGAACGTGAGGCCTCTTCCTCTTAATTTATCATGGGGCCTGGCTGAGCACATCTATGGGAGAAACATTCTGATATAATGTTTCCTAAAGAAAAGGATGTCATGGGAGCTAGGCTCTACCGATGCTTGAACTCTCTGCGAGAAAGGGCCGTGGTCCTCTAGTTACCATTCCAATAAATTGTGGCCCTTGACAGAAGTATTCCTAAGTGGCTGTGAAGGTCTGTTTCCAATAAAGAGTCACTAGGATTCAATAATAATGACAACAGGGACATCACTCGCTCATACCCTGCCTTCACGGGAACGAGCAAAGGACCTTCCTCGCTCAAGGCACGTCTGTCAGAGAAACACCACGAACACACACACAACCTCCTGTTTATTTGAACACAGCTTCTGGGTGGATTTCCATCTGTAGGACGTGTGGCTACGTAGCATCTTGCAACCACTGGGGCTGCAAAGACGATGGAGGTGGATGATGAAGCAGCCACACAGCTAACAGGCCAGGAGCAGGGACGGCGGCATTACTGGGCAAAGTGAGAGGAGGGCTGGGACCACCTCCCCACCAAAGACAAGCCCGGGGTTGGGTGATGAGCCCCTCTCAGTCCTTCTCTTCTCCGTGGGTGATGATGTGCACCAGGTTCTTATAGTCCAAATTGCCAGTCACATCAGGGGGGAAGGCGGCGAACATCTGGTCCATCTGCAAAGAACCAGCAACACATGCTGAGGGGGACAGGAGGGCAAGTGAGAGAGGAGGGTCCCAGAGCAGAGGCAGTGGGGGTGCGGTGGACATGGGGACACGACACTCGGGTCCCCCTCCGGGAAGGCCTTGTTGCTCAGCTGCCGTGGAGGGCTGCCAGCCCCAAGGTCACGGTCCACCTGGGGCAGCCCACGGCCGACTGATCGATGTGAGGCCTAACGTGGGAACTCCTCCAAGGGTATTCTAGCTCCAGGGCTCCCTGCGGGGCAGGGGGTGGGGAGCCAACACACTCTCAGGGCCTGAGTTGAAGTTCAGCATCTCCCTCCATGCCTCCCTCCCTGCTTCCTTGCCCTTCCTTGCTCTTTCTTCTGCAAGGCTGGAATCCAGCCTGCCGCAGGTAAAGCAGGGATCGCAGACTCGGGTTGCAAAGGAGCTAGGCAGGCTCTGCAGGGGAGCAGGGGGGCTGGTGGGGACTGTGGCGAAACGCGGACACACAAGCTACCTCCAGAGGTGCCCATGGCTCAGAGCCGGCTGTGGGGGCAGGGGGGGCAGACTGAGGGAACTTAGTCTTTGAGGGAAACCAGAACCCTAGGCTTTTAATGTGCGATCTCCACATTTAGAAAGTATCAGCTAGTTATTTTTAAAAATACTACAAATATTTTTAGTACTAAAGATACTAATTTAGGCTAATAATAGCTAACGCTTTATATTGTGCTTTCCACATGCTTTAGCACTTCACATGTATCAACTTGTTTAATCCTCACAGCACGCTACGAGGAAAGTTTTATTACTGCCCACTTTACAGATGAGGAGAGTGAGGCACAGTGAGGTCAAAGAGCTTGTCCAAACTCCCCAGGCTGGTGGGAGGTGAAGGCAGCCTCTTTTAATATTTTTTTTTCAACGTTTATTTATTTTTGGGACAGAGAGAGACAGAGCATGAACGGGGGAGGGGCAGAGAGAGAGGGAGACACAGAATCGGAAACAGGCTCCAGGCTCCGAGCCGTCAGCCCAGAGCCCGACGCGGGGCTGGAACTCACGGACCGCGAGATCGTGACCTGGCTGAAGTCGGACGCTTAACCGACTGCGCCACCCAGGCGCCCCACAGCCTCTTTTAACTGCATGGGTTTTGGTGGGGGAAGTGCGGGGGGGGGGGGGGGGAGAGAATCTAAATAAAAATTTTAGCGAAATGTGAAACCTGTTGAAATCAATCCTGAGAAGGGGCTATTTTAAATAGATTCAGGTACGGGGCGCCTGGGTGGCGCAGTCGGTTAAGCGTCCGACTTCAGCCAGGTCACGATCTCGCGGTCCGTGAGTTCGAGCCCTGTGTCGGGCTCTGGGCTGATGGCTCAGAGCCTGGAGCCTGTTTCCGATTCTGTGTCTCCCTGTCTCTCTGCCCCTCCCCCGTTCATGCTCCGTCTCTCTCTGTCCCAAAAATAAATAAAAATGTTGAAAAAAAAATTAAAAAAAAATAGATTCAGGTTCATTAATAATATCAACAGAGCCATTGCTTATTGATACAGGACTTTTGATGAATTAGCAGCGAAAGGGCCCCTTCTTCAAGGCACATTACTGCCCCCTGCCAAAAAAAAGTCATATATACTGTTTTCTTAAAAAAAGAATTATATCAAGACACTTTACTGCCATCTGCTGGACGACGGTTGCAATAAATATATACTTCACAATATATTTTATGAGTACAGCATCCAGGAGAATTGTGCAGTGCAGAACCTTCATGACAGTACGTGGTACCCTGCAGGTCACCCTCACTCCATCAGGAAACTGGTGCTCTAACCAGCACCAGGTCTCTAACCAGGCCTCTCTAGACCTGGAGTCAGACAGACCTGGGTTGGAATCCAGGCCCCAGCATTTACCATTAGTGTTGTCCTTTTAGGCCCGTGACTAACTTCCCTGGGCCTCAGTTTCCCCATCTATAAAATGACAATAATGCTGGTAGTCCCTACCTCGTAGTGTGATTGAGAGAACGAAATGAGATAGGGGCTCAGTAGCAGGTTCTCTCTCAGTGTGGGGCCAGGGGTGTTTTAGAAAAGAGGGTGACACGGGAGCTGGGGTGCAGTGTGTCCGAGGGGCTGTTACCTCCTCTTTGGAAAATCTCTCTGCCTGTGTGGTCAGCATCTCCCGAACGCTGCAAAAAGAGAACAGCGGGTGTTGGCACCAGGTGTGCGTGTGGGCGGCAGAGAACCCCCACGTCCTCCCCCACAGATCCCACTCACTAATCAGCCTTGAGCACCCCTTTGCCTTCGGGGTCAAACACTTTGAATGCGTTGAGAATGGTCTCCTCGGGGTCTGCCCCTGAAACAGAAAGCAGGGTGGAATCATGCTATGGGTGGCTGGAAAACCCACGGTACCCCAGGAGGCAGAGCCCAATTCCCCTTCAAAGATGGAGGGGCCAGAGCAAGTCTGGTTTGCTTGGAGGAAAGGCCCTGCCTTCCTCTGAGCACCGAACCTTGGTAATTAGAAAGAGTGGGCTGAGAATCCAGTCATTTCTGAGCAAACCCAAGGTCAAAAGTGGATCTAGAGTCAGAAAGACTGGGATTCGAATCCTGACTCCAGCATTTGCTAGCTGTGTGGCCACAAGCAAGTGGCTTTCCATCTCTGAGCCTTAGGGGATAAAACAGAACCTACCTCCTAGATGGCAAATGAGGTCATGGATCCAAAGTGTGTAGCATGGGGTCTGGCTCAGGCTAAGCCTCAGAGCAATGTTAGCTGTTGCTTTTATCCTCCCCACCCCCAATGTTACTCTGCCTTCACCTTCTGCCAACACCCGTGTGCCCTCCTAGTGCTTTAATTCATGCCCAAAGATGAAGACACGTAAAGATACACACACACAGGTGCACAAATGCAGATGCACATACACCCAGACAGACAGACACACGCATGAGCTTACCCTTAAGTTTCTCCCCAAACATCGTTAGGAACACAGTAAAGTTAATTGGACCTGGAGCTTCCTTGAGCATTTCATCAATTTCTTCATTCTTCACATTCACACGCCCTAGGGCAGGAGATAGATACACACTCAGAGCCCCCCCCGCGCTAAGGCAGAAACAGCTGTCAGGACTCTGGCATTTGCCCGCCTAATGCCGCTTCATGGAATCTAGTCTAAGGGACAAGCAGGGATGGAGTGGGCGGGGCCAAAGAGTCCCATGAGAAGATGTTCTCCACAGTGTTATTTATAATAGCCAGACAGCTGGACACAGCCCAAACATCCAATGTGGGGAGGGGTTAGCTATTTTTTATAATAGTGTCTTCAGAACCTCGAACATTTTAAACAGATATTTTAACTTTTTACTGAAATAGGAAATGTTCCTATTACAAATGATCCCTTCTCAGTGGGAGGTGGGACACAGATCAGAATCACCATGAAGTGAACTTTTTCCTTGAAGGGCTGCAACCCACACACCCTTGGAGATTCTCATAGATTCTGTGCTAGCCTCTGCCACGAGACCAAATAGCACCTTTGTGCACATTTTTAAAAGTCACCCCTTCTTAAGATAATTTATGTTTTAAATATAAAACTCTACAGTGGCCACAAACATGAATAGTAATCTGTCGAACTGTGTAGTGCGCAACCTGCTCAGCTGTTCATGGTGGCCCTGAGTTCTGGGAGTAGGAGTGGAGGGGGGTGAGTGGTGGCAGGGTGGACGTGTGTATTTTGAAAAATCTCCATACACGCCTGCTTACACTACTGAGATGCTAAATTTAAAAAGCTGGCTCCCAAATAGAAGAATTCCAACCTCAAAACAACAACAACAACAAAAATTCCACAAAAAAACCAAATGTACCTAGAAAAGACTGAGAGGCGGAAATGTTACAGTGGAATGCGACCTAATGGCTAATGTTTTTTCTTTTATACTTTTCTGAGTTTCTCAAATTTTCTATTGTGAGCTGGCATTGCATTCAAAATCACAGAAAAAACAAGTCAGTTTAAAAGAGAAATGAAAGATATGTGAAGACACTCAGAGCCTAAACACTTCTTTGCTTTTCCTCTGAAGTTTGTCTTAAAGGCCAACCATGATTGAGCTCTTTCCTTGAAAAATGATAAGCTCTTGACCTTTTCAGTGGCCCCACTTTCCACTCCTCAGGAGGGTGGGGTAAGGAGACCCTCCTGCAGGCCTAGAGGGGGGACATACCAAGAGCAGCAAACGTGTCCCTCAAATCATTCTTGTCGATGAAGCCATCCCTGTTCTGGTCCATGATGGTGAAGGCCTGTGGAAGGGGGCAGTTGGCTGGTCAGCCCAGGAGAAGTTGAGTGGACGAGACCAAGAGATCAGGCTGTGGACTGGGGGAAATGGGGTTCTGGGATTCAGGAGCACCGAAGGACATTAGATCAAGGGTCAAAGACTGGAAACTGGCCGTTCCTCAAAATGTTAGGCATAACGTTACCATATGATGCAGCAGTCGTACCACTGGGCATCTGCCCAAGAGAACTGAAAAATCTGTCCACGTGGAAACCTGTGCCTGAATGTCCACAGCAGCATTATTTACAATGGCCCAAACCTGGAAACAGCCCACATGTCCATCAACTGATGGATGGTTACACAGAATGTGTTCTAGCCATGTGATGGATTACTCGTCAGCAATAAAAAGGAAGGAGATCCTGACGCCAGCTACAGCCCAGATGAGCCCTGACACATGACGCTGTATGAAACAAAGGGCAAAAGGCCACATACTGTACGATGTGCTTCTACAAAATGCCCAGAACAGGCAAATTTGTAGGAGCTGAGAATAGATCAGCGGTGGCCAGAGGTGGGGGGGGGGGGTGGTGGCAGAAGGGAACAGGTAGTGACTGCTGGTTGGTGTGAGGTTTCTTTATGGGGTGATAGAAATGTTGGGAAGTTAGTGGTGATGCCTGCATAGTTCTGTGACTATAGCAAATAACCACTGAATTGTACACGTAGTTTTAAAAAGGTGAATTGAAGGTGTGTGAGTTATATCTCTATGAAGTCGTTCTTTAAAAAATCAAGTTAGGGGCACCTGGGTGGCTTAGTCGGGTAAGCATTCAACTCTTGATGTCCACTCAGGTCAAGATCTCATGGTTCTTGAGTTCAAGCCCCACGTCCAGCTCTGTGCTAACAGTGCAGAGCCTGCTTGGGATTCTGCCTCCCTAACTCTCTGCCCCTCCCCCATGCACACACACTCTCTCTCTCAAAAATAAACAAACAATATTTGATTAAAAAATAAAATAAAAAATCAAGTTAATACCTGGGGTCTCATCAGCGGCCCCTCTCCCCTCACCAAAGCCCAGTTATCTATAAAATGGGGCCAGCTATCTTTCCCAGGTGGCTCCCACGGAGACGCCAAGAGCTTTGTAAATGCCCAGGTATTTTACAAACGACTTATCATCTCCATGTTTTTTGAGTTCTTTGTAGCTGGTTCCTGAAAGTATTTGCACACACTCCCCACACCCCACACCCAGCAACTGATCTCATTCTGGAGATTGGGGCAGGGTGAGGGGGAAGGGAGGGGAAGGTGACGATTTCAAATATGACAGAAATATGACAGAGTTCAGGTATGACATTTCATCGTGGGAGTTCTTCTTTCCCGGGTGGCGTAGGGGACACGACACTCCTGTGATCTAAGGGCAAAAGGTGTTAAGGGTTTGTGTACCATTTGGAAGCCCCGAATGGTTTCGCCTTTGATACAGGACACACTGGCCCCTTCAACATCTCTTTCTCTGAAGGCCCAGGTGGGAGTGTGGATGACTCAGTGTGAGCCACGGGGACTGCTGGAAAATTCATTGAGAGTCTATCCTTCCAAGCCTGCGGGCAGTGGCTTAATTCGGCCTAATTGGTACTTAGGTTTATTTAATAAGGCGCACTCCCATTGAATGTGACAGGGTTTCAACCTTGCTCGTGTTCGACAATGGACGGCTATAGAATTTAAAATCTAAGAGATGCTCTTTTTCATCTCTCAGTTTGGCAGAAATAATATTTTTAGGCTCTTAATACCCAATGTTGATGGAGATGTGGGGGAAAAGGCACTTTTTCCTTTTGGGGCTGCTGGGAGTCGGTATTTGTACCACATTTCTGGAGGGCCAATGCCTCTAGTTGTTTTTAGTTCCTTTTTTAAAATTCTTTGACCCAACAGTTCTGCTTTTAGGAATTTACCCCAAGGAAACCAGCAAAGATGTGTTATTTATAATGGTAGAGCATTCTAAGCACATGTAACATCCAACCATGGGAAGTGGTTTCAGTAAATTGATAGAAAATGTGGATGCAGAATTGCTCAAGGGAAAATAGCAAAATAATTTAAAAGTATATACATGTAATACGAAAAGTGACTTGAAGGGCGAATATTAAAACGCTAACTGATTATTTCCGGGTCATAGAATTGTAGATAATTTTTATGTTCTTCTTTGTGTTTTTCTGAAAATTTCCCCCAACATTTTCAACAAGAAATACGCTTTACTTTTAGATTGGCAAAAATTATTAAAAATAATTTCTTTAAACGGTTCATGCACATGTTGAGACTGAATTTGGGGTTGTTTGGATGATAAAAACCTCTAACCACTAGGTCCCTGCGGGGAACGTGGAACGAGGGAACGTCCTCTTTGACAGGTGGGAATCTCCATCCGGGCGTATGATTCAACAGCTGCACCCACCTCCTTAAATTCCTGGATCTGGGTCTGTTCAAACATAGAGAACACGTTGGAATTGGCACCTTCTGCTCTCTTCTTGGCTTTCTTAGGTGCCTGCGGGGGGTGGGGGGGAAGCATTAATTAAAAGAGTCAGAAGCTGGGAGTCGGGTCCCATCTCTGGGTGAGCCTCAGCTGCTCATCTGTGAAATGGGGGTTTGACGCCCACTCTCATCTCAAAAATGGTGATACTGGAGGGATAAGAGGACCCAGAATCCACCCTGATTCTGGTGGATCCTCAGAGACAGAGGGTTTGCAGCACCACCTTTGCAAACTAGGGGAGGGTACATCTCCGGGAAAGGAGGTAACACTTTCAGATCAGCCCCGGCGGGATCCAGCTGCCTCTGTTGCAATGCATTTCACAAAAAAAGTTCAGTAATGCGCAGAAGGAGAATTGATTGGAGAGGGAAAACGTCAGGCTCACTAAACCATGAGGAATGCCGAGATGAAATGACACTTTCTCAGGGTGTTAAAACCCACTGCTCCCCCTCCCCAGTTCTCCTTTGATCCAAATGGCAGTGAAATATCCTTTCTAAATGTTCTGTCCTTGCACACACAAACAGTGAAGAGAAGAGCAAGTTAACATTTGTCTCCACCCCGCTTCTCTCTGACTTTAAATAGTTAGAGCAAACGCTCGAACACTATACATATACATACATGATTTCATGTAGTCCTCTTGTCAAGTAGGGGCTATGATTACTGTAGCTATTTGACTGGGGAGTCAACTGGGGCTCAGAGAGGTTGGGTCACTTGCCCAAGGTCACACAGGCACAAAAAGGCAGGACCAGAGTTGCACTTGGGCAGTCTGACTCCAGAGTCTGCGCCCCTAACCATTCTCCTACACTGGCCCTGATTTGGGGGCTTCCTGCTTTGGGAGGGGGACGCCTAACCCAACAACACAGGGAGAAAGGTTTTAAATTTGCAAGTTCAAAAGGTGAAAACAAAAAGATTCTTTTCCCCAGCTGCCTGAACAAGAGAAAAGAATTACAATTTGATCCTTAAAAGCGTTCAATCCCATTTTGCAAGCCCTGGGAGTTATTGATTCCTCGAGAGGTCAGTAGACAAGCCATAAAAAAGCCAACTCTCTTATTTTGTTTTTGCGAGTCCCTGGGAGCTGCTGTTATTTGTGGCTTATCGGGGCATTGATTGGGGTTCCTCTGTGCGCACACAGCAAGCGCTGCTTTTTCCACCAGGGGCTGGGGCCCTCATAAGCCAGCTTTCTGCCCCTCCCCTCTGCCCTCTGCTTGTAGGTGGTGTTTCCTCCCCCCTTCCACAGCATCACACCTCAAGGAGCCCTCGCTACTCACCATGGTAGAAAGGACACAGCACTGCTCCCCCAGAAGAATCCTACAGGCTGCCCAGCTCTCCTCGGCCCGGGAACAATAAATACTTCCTCCCCACGTTTAAAAATAACCCCATGACCACTTTTGGCAGTAATAGGTGAGGCGGACACCACCTAAGGCCCCCCCATCCCATGCCGTTCTTCTGAAGTAAGGGGAGCTCACTCGCCACCCAGTGACACATGAGACCCAAAAAGGCATTCAAGGTTAAAGAGGCAGGCGGCTGGGTCACAGGGAGAGATGCTGCACACTTTCGGCAGCACTTGGGCGGGAGACACTTGTGCTTGTCAATTTTGAGAAAGAAAACAGCAGAGAGAGAGGAGACCCTTATGATTCTCTAACAGGATCAGGGTCCCACCCCAGGGCCTTTGCACCTGCAAAGAGAGGTTGGGTCCCTCTGCCTGGAGAGTTTTTCCATCAGACATCTGCGAGGCACTCTCCCTCCCCTCCCTCAGATCTTTGCTCAAATATCACCTTCTCTGTGAGACCTCACCACCATCCTTTTTCAAATAGCCACTCACCCTCTGGCCTCCAGAACCCCTTCTCTGCTTTGTTTTTCTGCATAGCACTGATCACTTCCTGACATACTGTGTAATTCACATATTTTTTTGTGTTCAGTGTCAGTGAACAGTCAGCTCAGAAAAGCAGGGTCCTTTTTGGTTTTCCTCACTGGCTCCTAGCTGGTGACTGGCACACAGCAGCTGCTCAATGAATACTTGTTGATTGAAGAAGTAACAACCTTCACTTACCGAGCGCTTGCTATGTGCCAAGTCCCATGTTCACGTGTCTCATTCTCATATTAACTTTCCAGACACGCTGTGGGGCAGGGACCACCTTATCCCCTGTGTCTCCAGCATTCATCCCCCTTTATGGGGATGCTAGGCACTGTGCTAGTGTAAGGGGAGACCGATGCCAAGTGACAAACTCCCTGCCTTCATGACACATGACATGTGACACTATGTAAGGAGTAGATGGGCAAAAGTAAAGAAATGCATAACCCGGATAATTTCAGGGAGTAACAAATCTTACACAGGTTTGAAAGTGATGGGGGGAGAGCTGCCTGTGAGCTCGGGGGTCCACTCTGAGCAGAGACTGGGGGAGAGTGCCCTTAGTAACAGGGACAGGAAAAGCCTCACGGGAGGGGCGGAAGGACCTGTGTGGCTGAAGCTGAGCGAGTGAGGGGGGTCAGGGTCACAAAGTGAAGCCAGCAAGGAGGGCGGAACAGATCACAACCTGGGGATTTCATTCCAGAAGCAAGGGGAGCAGTGGGGAGTTCAGGGCGGAGACCCTTTGTCTAACCAGTCCCGGAAGCTGCCAGTGCCCAGGGACATTTTGATTTGGGAGCAAGGCCAGCAAGCACCACCCAGGAAGGAGATCCTATCAGGAAGATCAGTCCATAATATGTTCTCGGTTGCTCTGATGTGCCGGAACCTCCCACGGATTTTGCTGGAGAAAACTGGCAACATCCTTGGCCCCCGGGGCATGCACAAACTAATAAAGGAGTAAGGCCGACTTTGCCCTCCTGGCCCGAGTGGGGATTGTTAGAATGTCTCCATTTGACCTGATAAGGTTTGAGGCCAGAGAGTGGAGTGATTTAGCCCTCAGGCTGGGAAGTCCGATAAAATTGCATTTGAACCTGAGCTCGGTGTGACCTTGGGCAAGTGACTTCACCTCTCTCAGCACATAAAGCGGGAATGATAAAAAGACCATATGAGGCTTTCTGCAGGGTGAAAGGAGATGAGGCCCAGGCAGGCATCACTCACCACCCCTCTCAGGGAAAACAAAATTCAATTTTGAGGGCACAAACCCAGAACCATTTATTGCCACGACAAAAAAAAAAAAAAAAAAAAAAAAGAAAAGATGTAAATTTGTTTCCTCTTTCCAGTCACACATGGGTCAGAATTACCCAGAAGCATCTTCCAACAGAATCTTTAAAAACAAAAGGTGTGTTTTTTCTGTGTGTGCGCGGGCGTGTGGACCCACGCACCAGAGTGGACACACGCACATGCACACATGCACAGACAAAACATATCCATGCATTCATGCACACGCCGGGTCACACATCCACGCACTCACACACACATGCACATGCACACAGATCAGTCAAGAAGAGCTTTTCTGTCCGAGATTCTCTGACAACACCGGAATAAATGTTTCCCTACCTAATAGACACACCATGGATTTTCGTTAAAACACTTGTGTGAGCAGTCAGTAGCTATAAATGACCAAGCAGAATGGTTGTTGCAGCCACAGTGGATATGCAGAATGCATGGTGAGGGGCGGGGAGCCCCAGGTTCAGGGGTTAGGATGGGCTCAGGTGCTCCAGGGGCAGGTGGGTGTATGAGTGTGGCCCTGAAGACATATTTTATTCAACCGGACCTTTCAGAGGGAGTACTGGGAGAGGGTTATGGCCCAGTGGATAGAGGTGTTGGGTCTCAAACAGGGCACTAAGTCCCTGGGGCCTCAGTTTCCTCATCCGGAAAATGGAGACCATAATAGTGCATATCCCCATAAGACTATTCAGAGGAGTGAGATTAAGTGTGTCAGGGGGATTCTGGGAACATGGTGGCCTGAATAGCATGGCCCCCCATGGCTGCCAGGACTTAGGGCCCACGGGATGTGTGTCCGGCCTTGGGTTCTGCCGAGAGAACTGGAGGCCCAGAGGCACTCCACTTGCCAATGGGCTGGGTCACCACTGAGGAGCCCCCAGGGCCCTGGGACAAGGTCCTGAGAGTGGACAATCTGGGAAGACTTGGGGTTTGGGTCTATGTAGACTTTCAGAGGTATGCTTCAGCATCAACCTCAAGAGTGCAATGGAGAGGAGAAGCTGAGTGGGTGGGCTGGGGCCTCTCTGTCCTCAAGGCTGGGGTGACTAAGACCATGAGCCAGAGGCTCACAGGGCCCGAGCCCCCCACCTTGCTACTACCGGTGGGATTCCTACGGCTGAGAAGCGTCCAGCAACCAGACAAGTCTCATGGAGCCAAAGAGAAAAATAACTGCCTACCTGAGGTACTCAGAAGCCAAAGAGAAGAACGCTGGGCAGAACAACCGCACCAGCAACTTCTAAAACGATTAGGAAACAAACCTAGTGTGTTCGTTTCCGATCGCTGCTATGAAAATATTACCATAAATTTGGTAATTTTTGGCTTAACTTTTGGTAAATTTGGCTTAAATTTTTGGTAAATTTTGGCTTAAAATTTGGCTTAAAACAGCACCAGTTTCCTGCCTCACAGTTCTTGAGGTCAGAAATGGAAGCTGGGCTGGCATGGCTGCATCCCTTCTGGAAGCTCCAGTGGAGAAGCCCTTCCTTGCCTTTTCCAGAACCTGCCTTCATTCCTCGGCTCATTTGGTGGCCACATCCCTCCAGTCTCTGACCCCAAACTCTCTGTCCCTCTCACCTCTCTTCCATCTTCGAAGGATCCCCTGTCCTTATCTTGGGTCTACCTGGATAATCCGGGATAAATCCCCCATTGCCACATCCATAATCACACCTACAGAGTTCATTTTGCCACGAAGCTAAAGTAGCCATAGGTTCTAAGGATCAGGACGAGGACGTCTTTAATGCTGCCAACCTACCACACCTAGAGAAACAGAACAGCTGGAGAAAACAGATCAACAGCTGAGCGATATTAATTACAACAATAAAACAAGTCAAGATTCATGAAGTTATAGACTAGAAAAAGGTCAATTTTATCGAATGGTAATTTAAAAAAAGATTACCCATGGATGATTTTAAAAGAAGAGGTGAGGAGAGGGAAAAAATGTAAGTAGTGCTTATAGATGTTCACTGTTTTTAAGCAAGAATGATTTTGGTCCCCAATTCGAAGGATACTGATTACTTAAATATTTACTGGAGTCTTACTATGTGCCAGGCCCTGTTCTCAGGGCCTGCGGTCCATCGGCAAAGCTTCATTCAGATAAGGGGAGACACACATATAATGAATTTAAATTTGAGAAAAGGGGGGATTTATGTTCCACTGTAATATGGCACAATAATCTTCTATTTAGAAAATGTAGCAGTGTATTCATTTGATTATTTTTTTTAAACCAAGTATTTGGTTTACTCCATAAAGTTAATGCAAAAGAAAACACCTAGGGAAATTCAAGTGAAACTCTAAAATGACTTCTTCGGGGCACCTGGGTGGCTCAGTGGGTTAAATGTCCGACTTCAGCTCAGGTCATGATCTCGAGGTTCATGAGTTCAAGCCCCGCGTCAGGTCTGTGCTGACTGCTCAGAGCCTGGAGCCTGCTTGGGATTCTGTGTCTCCCTCCCTCTCTGCCCTTCCCCCACTCGTGCTCTGTGTGTTTCTCTCTCTCAAAAATAAACGTTAAAGAATTAAAAAAAAAACTTCCTTTCTATCATTGCAGCCAAATCCTCTCTCAAGGGAATGTGTTCGTGTGTTTGGTGTAAAGTCTTTCAGGCTGTATTGTTTTTGTTTTTGTTTTTTTAAATAATTTTTCAAAATTTTAATTCCAGTGTAGTTAACATAGTGTTATATTAGTTTCAGGTGTACAATATAGTGATTCGGCAATGCTGTGTATAACTCAGTACGCGTGAATATAATTGTACTCTTAATCCCCTTCACCTGCTTCACCCATGCCCCCACCACCCCGTAACCTGTTTGTTCTCTATAGTTAAGAGTCTGTTTGTCTCCTTTGTTCCCCCCTTTGTTCATTTGTTTTGTTTCTTAGATTCCACATATGAGGGAGATCGTATGGTGTTTGTCTTTCTCTGACTGGCTTATTTTGCTTAGCATTATACTCTTTAGACCCATCTGTTGTTGCAAACGGCAAGATTTCATTCTTTTTTATGGCTGCATAATATTCCTGTGCGTGTGTGTGTAAACACACACACACATATATCACATCTTCTTTATCCGTTCTTCTATCTATGGACACTTAGGCTGCTTCCATAATTTGGCTATTGTAAATAATGCTGCTATCAACCCTTCAGATTAGTGTGTTGTATTCTTTAGGTAAATACTCAGTAGTGCGATTGATTACTGGATCATAGGGTAGTTCTATTTTTAATTTTTTGAGGAAACTTCATACTGTTTTCCACAGTGGGTGCACCAGTTTGCATTCCCACCAAGAGTGAGTGAGGGTTCCTTTTTCTCCACATCCTCGCCAACACTTGTTATGTCCTCCAGACTATATTTTTAATTGTTTACTCTTTAAACTTGAGATGCACCTGTAGTAAAGTACAGGTCTCTTAAGTACCCAGGGCAATGAGTTTTTGTGTATGTTCATGCTGTGTCACCACCCAAGGCAAGACAGAACATTCCAACTCCCAAAGCGTTCCCTAGTGCCTGTCAACATCCCCCCAAAATAACCTTTTTTCTTTTAACCTCTAGCACGGTAGATTAGTTTTTCCATTCTAGAACTTCATGAAATTCCTTCTGGACTTGTTTGAAATAAAGTTTTAATTTTAGATTTCACAGAAAAGTTGTAGAATTCCACATACACCTCACCCAGTTTCCCCTAACATTAACATTTTACTTTACCAGGGGACACTGGTACATTACTATTAACCAAACTGAAGTTGGTTTTCTTTCTTTGAAAATTTTATTTTTGAGAGAGAAAAAGAGAGGGGGAGAGAGAGAGAGAGAGAGAGAGAGAGAGAGAGAGAGAGAGCGCAAATGGGGGAGGGCTAGAGAAGCAGAGAGAGGGAGACAGAGGGTCCAAATCCAAAGCAGACCCAATGTGGGGCTCGAAGTCACAAACCGTGAGATCATGACCTGAGCCGAAGTCAGACACTTTACTGACTGAGCCACCCAGGCGCCCCCAAGCTCCAGAGTTTATCCAGATTTCTCTGATTTTTCCACTGTTGTCCTTGTTTCTGTTCCAGGATCTAATCCAGGATACCACATTGCATTTCCCGACTCTCTCTCTCTCTCATTTGCACATATAAATATACATTTATATATGCATATATATATAATCATTATATGCAATATACATTGATATCATACCACACACATGCATGCACATACAAATACACTTTTTCACACAAATGGTGACACGCACGCACACATGCACGCACGCCACGTAGGCCTTTGCGCTCCATATAGCGTTGGAGACCTTTAGAGGACTCCCGGCCCTCCCCTCACTGATGAGGATAGGATGCGTGTCCTCCCATCTGTGGCCGATGGGGAGGCTGGTGCAGAGCCGGGTCACATGGCGGGCACACTTAATACACGCTTAGGGCACCAGCTGAGCAGGGGTGCCAAGAACAAAACAAAGAAAATCTCAACAAACTTTTTTTGGGAAAGGATTAGATGTATTTTTAAAAAGGATGAAAATAGTCGTCTTGGGGAAAATCAGAACATTGTGGGATGGTCTTACGCTAGTTTGACCATTACAAACTGTTTTTATCTTTCATTTTATATGAGGCAGTGAGAGTGAGCGTCTTTTCCATTTTTAGGTATTTTGGAAGTTTTAATTCAGCCCCAGCTGGGGGCATTTTTAAATTAATTTCCTTTGCAGATGCTTTTCCTCTTTAGCTCTTGGATTTCAGATCGAAGCCTTCATATCCCACCCTGTAAGGTAAAAGGGAAACCCTTCTCCAGATGGTTGTTTTATAAAGTTCTTCAGCAAAGCAAATGAGTTCATATATTAATATCAGTAACTTAAAGAGTTAATCTAGTAGCACGTTAATATTTGGGACAGAGCCTGGCACAGAAAAGTGCCAGATTAGCGCTCGCCATGTTACTACTGGAAGTAACTGGCTTAGCGGGTCAACTCGCCTCGGGGCGTAATGCCCCTTTAAGGCAGGTGGTGAAGTCAGCCATCTCCAGATAGAACAAAGGCATACCAGGCCCTGCCAGCCCAAAGCTTGCTGGCTGATAGACTCTGTCATCAAGTGATAGTGCCTATCTCCCTGTGTCAGGGCCCCCAGGCGCCGGGGAGAGCCACCAAGTGGGGAAGGCGGCTTCTGCAGCAAGTCAGACAAGGGTGGACCAGGCCTTGTGCCCAGTGGAGATGGGTCAGCCACATTAATGAGACACTCACTGTGTACTGAGTGCGATTTGGGCAAGGAGCATCAGCCCTCCCTGCCTCGGTTTCCTCATCTGTGAAATGGGGATAATAGTGGTCCTCACCTCAAAGCCTTATTAGGAGGTTTGAATGAGTTAGCTAACACTTGGAAAGCGCTAGGACATTGCTGGGCACACAGCGAGTGTTCTGTAACCGTCAGCTCCTTTTCTTGGCTGTCACCCGGTGGGAGTAAAAGAAATAACATGATCAAATATGAGTTCATTTTTTCCCCTCTTCCTCTCCCAAACCCTTTTTCCGTTAATGACTTTACCTCGCTTTTAGGCACCCAGACAAAGATCCTCAGCCATCTTGATTCTGCTCTATTGGTAACAAACTCTGCCTACTCTGCCTCTAGAATGTCTTGCAAATCCACTCCTTTCCAGTCCTGTCCCAGGTCTGTCCTGTGGTAGCAGATCTCAATTGGTTTGGGCCCCGTCCTCTCTTGCCTTTCTACCCCTGCCTTTCACATACCCCCACTCTAAATACTTCCCTCCATGCCTAGCTCTGATGATGACCCACACATGTTCCAGAACTCTCAGTGAATCCCCACTACCTCAGAAGGAAATCTCCCCTCCTTGGCCCACCAGTTAAGATCTTTTGCCACTCGACCCATACCTACCAGGATGACGCAATGATTGAAAGCTGGGGTCTAGGTCAGCTCTTCTACTTCCTTAACAAGTGGAAGCCTTGAACAAGTGACCTAACCACTCTAAACCCCAGGTCCCTTACTTGATAAACAGAGGAAACGATGGTGTTGACCTCAGAAGATTGTTTTTAAAGTAAAACTAGAAAATTGTGATACTAACGATAGCAGCTAACATTTATTAGGTGCTTACTCTGTACCGTGCACCGTTCCAAGCGCTGTCCTCATGGTAACTCATGCAGCGTGTGTGAGTGGCTTTGCCTAGTGCTGGGCACTGAGTACACGCACCACGAATGTGTGCACGTGTGTGTGTGTGGTCGTTATGGTTTACCTTTGCAGGCTCATTTCCTACTCCAGCCCCCACCTCACCTGCTAGACCCCTCATGCAGAGCTCTTTTGGGAGACTGCTCAGTGGTACAGGGTGGATATGCTTCGTTTTTTTTTGAGCTGTTCCTGCCTTTAATGACAGTTACATGGCGGAGAAAGATATGCATGAGCTGGCTGAGTACAGCAGACGTGAGTTGGCTATGTGGAGAGGGTAGTGAGTCTGGTGGTGGGTCCTTGGGGGTAGGCAGTAAGGACGGGGGAGAGCAGGCTGCCACCAGCCACTGCCCCGTGAGCTTGCCAAACTGAGGTCTCCAAAGAAACCGGACCGTCATCGTCCCACTTATCTCGGGCTCCCTGTGTGACAGGCATTGTGCCAAGTGCTTTACCCATCATCTTATTTCATAGTCAGACAACACTGTGAGGCAGGTACTAATTTAGACCCATTTTCCAGATGTGGAAGCTGAGGCTCAGAGGAGAGCAGTTACTCTGCAGGGTCCCACTGCTAGTGCCTGCCAGATTTTAACTCAGAATGTCAGACTCTACCCCTGGAATTTTCCCCATCCTGATATTCAGGTTTAAGGGGGTAGGGATCTGGGCCCCAGCTCTCACTGCTTGCAGGGAGCTCAGAGGTCAGATCCAGCCCCAGGCAGCCAGACAACCCTTCGGTGGTTTTTCTCTCCTGGTATTTTTAGCTCTTGGTCATCTGCCTTGCCTGTGTGGGGGACAGAAGCGCCCAGACAATTCCATTTTTACTGGTGCCCTTCAGATGCCCGCCTGCCCACACTCACCCGCCCCGCAGGCTCAGCTGTCTTAGTGGCGTGCCTGGCGTTCCAGGGGCATTGTTCCTGTTGGCGAGGCCCAGATTCCAGCAGCAGCTGCTGCCCCAACCTCCCCCCAACCAGCTTTTCCTCACCCTCCTCTTCCCGCCTGTCAGAGCCCCTTTGCTGAGGCCCTGACGCTGTAACAGCCAGACCTGTCACTGTTGCCTGCTCTGGAGCTATATAAAGGTCGCGCTCCCGGCTCATTAGTCATCCGACCTGAGGTTCTCAGGTGAAGGACCTTTCAGCATGCCTTCAGCTAGCACACAGCTTTGCAGGGCCGGGGCCCCTGGCCCTTCCCAGCACAGATGTGGGTGTTCACAGGGCTTTGATTCTGGAGGATTCTCAGCCTCAGCTCTACTGACATCTTGGGCCGGATCATTCTTTGTTATGGGCAAGGAGGCTGTCCTGGGCACCGTAGGACATTGAGAAGCGTCCCTGACCTCTACCCAGTAGATGCAGCTATCAACCTCCTTCCCAGTTGCGACAACCAAAAATGTCTCCAAACATTGCCAACTGTCCCCACAGAGGGGAAATTCTCCGGGCTGAGAACCACTGGCCTAGAGAATTAGCGCTAGGGTGAGGGTGAGGGTGAGGGTGAGGGGTTCCCTGTCAGTAAAGAGTTTGAGGATGGCATAGGGGTCCTGAAGTCCACTGACCACCCTTTGCCTTTCCTCCTGGTGTCTCCTGGCCTAGCCTTAGGGAAGAAGGGAAATGTGGAGTCAGGTCTGGGATGGAATGCTCTCCCTTTGCCACTTGTCAGCTGGATGAGGGAGGGCAAGTGGCTTTTCCTTACAGAACCTCCCTTTTCTCATCTGTAAAATGGGTTGGGTAGGAATACTGACCTCATGGGGGTGCTGTGAGGCTGCATTGAGATAATGTTGAACAAAATGCAACTTTGTTTTTGCTTTCCACTGTCTTCATAAATCCTATTTCCCGAGGTTATCTAGTCCGCCCTTAGATGAAAAGTCAAAGACGTTTCTGCTCAAGGCTTTTCTACTCACTCTTAGGTAAAGGATGGCCCTATGGACATTTAGTCCCCAGCACAGTCTTACTTTAGTATTTAGAATGTCCCGCCCCAAATGGGAGCCCAACTCAAAACTTCTCCCTTGATTTCATGTCCTGTCTCCTATCCTCCCTCAGCTCAGGCCTACAGAGAGTGCATAGCTAGCCCGATCAGAACCCTGTAACCACCCACCTGGATGACTCCAAAAACCTCTCCAAGTGTCTCTCTGTTGCTGGCCTTTGACCCTCTACAGACTATTGCCACATGCCAGCCCGAGGGACCTTTTCAAAATTAGCTGTCACCACTCATAATTTCAAATGGCTGCCCACTCTCCCAGGATAAAGACTCTTCCATCCATCTGGACCTTTCTTTCTTCCCCTCTTTTCCCCTCTTTATCTAGACTAGGGTTTTGCACTGTCACCTTGCATGGCCCTAGAACTTTCTTTCTGTCTCAGGTCTCTGAGGACACCTATAACAGAGCAATAGCAAATGTACCACCACTGTCTCCTTTAGTGACCATGGCAGACATTGCTAATCAATCACAGCACTCTCTCTTATTGAGCCAGGATGGCCATGCTAAAATTGGAGTTGGCAGGGGAGATGGGCTGACATCTTTGACTTCTCCAACGTGGTTGGAGGTGGGGGATAAAGAACGATGTCATCAGCACTATTGACATTTTGGGCCAGATAATTCTTTGTTGTGGGGGTTGACCTGTACGTTGGAGGACATTGAGTAGCATCCCTGGCCTTTTCCGACTAGATGCCATCCAGTTGTGACAGTCAAAGGTATCTCCAGACATTGCCACATGTCCTCTTGGGGACAAAATTGCCCCCAATCGAGAACCACCGGTCTGCTCGTGGCTTCTCTGCTTGCTCTCAGGTAAAAGACTGCTCAGGTCTTTCCCATGCATTTTCTAGACTCTGGGACCCTCAGTCCCTTTTGAATTCAGTTCCATGGAACAAATCTGTAGTGATCACCTATTATGTGCCAGGACCAAGGGCCCTGGGAAGATGAATGAATCCTGGCCTCTGTCCTGGAAGATTCTAGAGAAAGAGACAGACTAACAAGATGATAAGGCAGAATGCAGTGAATGTTGTAATTGAGCATTATTCAGTTATTCGACAAATACTTACTAAGTGACTACTATGTGCCAGGTGCTGTGCTGGGTGCTGGGGGAAAATGGTGAGCAAGATAGGCAGTCTCTGCCCTGTGGAGCTACAGCCCAAGCAGAGTCAGAATGCTCATCAAATAATCAGACAAATAAATGGGAAATGCAACTATGGTAAGAGAAGGAGAGAGGAGCCTAGTACTGGAGACCTTTATCTGGGACACTGGGTAAGAGTGAATAATTTAACTAGACCATCCAAGATGTCAGCTTATCTCCCCTGCAAACTCCAATTTCGCATGGCCATCCTGGCTCAATAAGAAAGAGTGCTGTGATTGATTAGCAATGTCTGCCGTGAGTGCTGGATGAGGGAGTAGTGGTGCATGCCGTGTGCCAGGTATTTGCTATTCCTCCTTTGTAAGTATCCTCTGAGACCTGAGACGGAAAAAAAAAAGTTCTAGGGCTACGTGTGGTGAGGAGAACAGGAGAGAGTTTGGGAGTTGGGACACGTAATGGAGCAGTTCCATTTCTTTTTCTATTTTTCTATTATTTCTATTTTTATTTTTCTTTTCCAGGAAAAGCCAGATGGAAGAGCTAGGTTTGCCCTGTTCTCCTAGGTGACTTTGGACAGGGGAACAGGAGCCTGAGGGATTAAGGGGGAGTACATGCTAATACTTCTGTATCCCGGCGAGGGGCCAGGGCATTTTACAAAGGACAAAAATAGACAGGAGAGAGGAGAAAGACAAAGAGGGGCGGATCACAGAATCTGCTCTGGAATGAAGGTATGAGGCCAACTAGGGCCTCTGAGGTGAGTCATGGTGTTACAAAGGGAACAGGCCCCATTAAAAGGAAAGGCTCTGCCCAGTACAATGCCCAGAGATTGTTCTCGGGGTGACTGAGTGAGTACTAATACAAATGGAGAAAAACAAGCTGATCTGAACTCTGAACATAGAGCTGGGACTCCCGGATTAGTGGGGGATGTTTTGGGCTGCAGATGACTGAAAACCATTAGCAGCAGCTTAAACCAGTAGGAAGTTATTTTTCTCTTATAACAAGGAATTTGGGAATAAGGAATTCCATGGTTGTTTGGTAGCTGGACACCATCAGAGATCCTGGTGTTGTTTCTGTGATTCTATTTGGTTTTCCCTTAATGTTACCAATATGGTGGCCATGGATCCAAGTAGCCTGTCTGCTTCCCGTCAAGGAGAGAAATATCTTTCCCAGAAGCCCCTGGGAGACCTTCCATACATTTCATTGCCAAAACAAGGTGAGGTGCCCATGTCTACACCATGCACAATTCTTTGAGATCAAATGCTCTTTGGCCAAATCCTGAACACAGAGTTCTGTTAGCGAGAAAAAAGGTGGCAAATGTACTTGGGGCAGGCACTGAATAGTGCCTACTCACCCCACCCCCTACAAAATAGCTGAAGAAAGAATTGGGGCCCACTCCCTCAGCTCCAGAGTCCTAATTCAGGCAGAGTTCATCTCTCACAGAGGATAGATTTCCCAGAAATATATGGTGTGATACAAGATGTTCTGTAACCAGAAGCTTCCCTAGCCAAAGAGTCTAGTTAAATAGGTTCCTCCACTGTAGAAGGTCTCAGAGCCTTTTAACAATTAGTATTTATGGAGTACTAACTACTTGTCAGGCACTGTATTGGTTGCCTTATTTCTATTATCTCATTAAATCCTTACAATAAATCTGTGGGACAAAGGATGTGGTAACTAAAGAAGAGGGTGGAGCCAGGACTTGAACCCAGGATTCTGATTCTAGACCACTGTGCTGCTATTCTGTATCCCACAGAGCAAACATTTACTAAAATGGGCAAATTAGGGGCACCTGGGTGGCTCAGTCGGTTAAATATCCTGCTTCGATATCCTACTCCCGGTCCGTGAGTTCGAGCCCCGCATCTGGCTCTGTGCTGACAGTTCGGAGTCTGGAGTTGCGTCAGATTCTGTGTCTCCCTCTCTCTCTGCCCCTCCCCTCACTTGCGCTCTGTCTCTGTGTCTCTCTCTCTCACACACAAAAAAAATAAACATTAAAAAAAATTAAAATGGGCAAATTATTCCTCTCTCTCTCGAGATGCTTTGCTGAGGCTGAAAGCTGGAAATTTGCTCCACCAAGATAGCCTCTGGCCACTGGGAGAAGAGTTCAGATTTAAATATCATGTTCTCATGTGGACCTTCCCACACCAAAGTTTGCCTCTGCTACTCTTTTTTCACAGCATCCTGTTCTTCCCTTTCAGACCACTTACTACAGTGTTAAATTAGATATTTGAATTTGTTTATGGGCTAAGCATAGTCTTCCCACTAGAATATCAACTCCATGGTGGCTGAGATTTTTGTCTTTTTCTCCGCTCTATTCCCAGCACCTAGAACCATGTCTGGTCAACAGTGATTGCTCAGTAAAAATGCTGAGTCAGTGAACACATTTGGCCAACCCATTTCCTCTTTCTGTAGCTGAACTTGTACATTCATTTAAAAGTCTGGGTAAAAACTGGGTTTGATATTCTCGTTTTGTGGGGTGGAGTGGGTAAAAGAATACATGCTAAACACAAAACCTGAGAAAAATTCTGGGCTTAGGAACGGACTGTAGGGAAACCAGAGGGTCCAATCCCTGGAGGGTTGACTTTGACTTGCAGCTGATTTCCATCAAAGTCAGGCCCGGCCACATTTCTCAACGGGAGAAATCTATCTTCTGTGAGAGATGAACTCTGCCTAAATTAGGACTCTGGAGCTGAGGGAGTGGGCCCCAATTCCTTCTCAGCACCTCTTCCGGCCTGAAAAGGCCCCCATACACCTATCTGGTTGCCCACAGGAGAACATAGGGGCCTCCCTGCAGCAGTAGACTTTCCACCTGGTTCCTTTCCAAATTCCCAGGTTTAATTATCTGAAAGGCGTCTGGGCCATCAGCTGAGCACTGCAGTTCTTCACATCTGCCAGAAGGGGGCGGTGCTACTTTAGGACTCAGCCCAGCTGGGTCTGCTCTCTGGCAAATTCAGGGAGCAGGAATCTGGAAAGGGAGAGGGACATCTTTTCTCCCGCCTGTCCCTCACAGGCCTGCCAGATCCAACTCATCCACACTACTTCTGAAAATCAGAAGGGCGAGGATGAAAGTTTTCGAAAAGGAAAACCATTTGCTTGTTTGTACTTCATTCATTCGTACCTCAAGTATTTATTGAGCTCCTACTATGCTCCAAGCTCTGTTCTAGGCTCTCGGAAAAAACAGGGAATAGATGAACATATCTGCCCTCCTGGAGCTGACCAGGGTGGGGAGGAGAGGGGGAGGAGATCATAGGTGATGCATGTAATAAATAAACAAATTACATATTAGATTAGAGACTGTTATGTTCTGTGGAATAAAAGAAGGAAATACACTATAATAAGAGGGAAGTGAGAGAGAGGTGTGCGTACATAATTTTAAATAAAGTAGTCAGGAAGGGTCCTGGAGAAAATGACATTTGAGCAAAGACTTGGAGAAAGTGGAGGCTGTCTGAGGGAAAATATTCTGGCCAGAGGGAACTGCCAGGGCCAAGACCTCGTTGGCGTTAGTTTATAGTTTTAAAAAATGCAGAGTGATATTGTGGGAAAATTAGACGTTGAAAAAGAAGATGATCACTTGGAATCCCTCTTCTCAGAAAAAAACCTGTTGGTGTATATTTTTGTGGTCTATTTTTAAGCACATGCACATACAAATACATGTATACATGTTCCTTTTTTTTTTTTTTAACAAAATGGGGGTCATTCCATGCAGTTTGTTTCATAGCCAATTGTTTGCTTAATCATATAACCAGAAGATCATTCCATGTCAATAAATATTGATTCACATCATTACTGTACCAGCTGTAGAATGTCCCATTGTATGGATGGCCCATATTTTAATCAATCATTTCCCCCTTTAATGGGCATTTAGGTGTTTTCCATCTCTCTCGATTATAAACGGCGATGCAGCAGCCATCCTTGTAACATTTTTACATTGTCCAAGTATCCAATTATTTCCTTAGGATGCACTTTTCCAAGCGGAAATGTTGGCCTGAAGGTTGTGCACACTTTGAAAGCTATTGTACATGAGACCTGTGTGTTTGTGACAAAGTCGTTTGGGAGGGCTTCAGACGTGCTCCTTGGTATGAAATTGCCTTTTTTGAAGAGAAATAAATATCCTATGGGAGGGTTTGTCTCCAGGGGCTGGCCATATGGATAATTTTTATTTTAATTTTCTTCTTTACACATTTCTTTATTAATTTGCCTATATTGGGCATGCATTGCTTTCTATATTAATTTTTCTCACAAAAGCAATATTTGCTTCTTATAAAGACCAAACACAAGAGAGGTGTGGAAAGTAGAAAGGGGAGGGTCATATCTCCCCAGAAGATGGTACAATTGATTTTGTGTGTCCAGCTTTTAGACAGGGTCCAGCCCCTGTCCACATTTGACTGACACATCTCTCTCCCTGGTGCTCACTCTGCTCCAGCCACACTGGCCTTCTTGCTCTTCCTCAAGCACATCAAGCTCATTTGGCCTCAGGGCCTTTGCACCAGCTGTTCTTGCTGCCTGGAGCCCTTCTCTCAGATCTTCACAAGGTTGGCTCTTTGTTGTCTCTGTGTCTGAGCCCAAAAGACCCCTCCTGAGAGAGGCCTTCCCTGACCCCAGAGTAAAGAAGTCCTCTTCTGACTCTGTCACATTGCCTTGCTTTCTTCTTAGCACGTATGGTAATCTGAACAGATCTAGTTTCATTTATTTGCTCCCTTATTTTCGGTCTCCCCTGTTAGACTAGAAGTTCCTCAGAAGCAAGGATTTTTGTCTGTCTTGTCTACCACTGTCCAGTGGCTGGCACGTGTAAAGTGCTCATTAAACATTTATGCATGATGTTGCATGAGCGAACATACATAAACATGCATATGCTTAAAAACCAAATGGAGAACTCTTACAGTGCAACAAAAAATGATAAAAACCCAGTTCAAAAATGGGCCAAAGACTTGAATAGATGTGGCCAACGAGCCCATGAAAAGATACCCAACGCCATTAGCCGTTAGGGAAATGCAATCAAAACCAAAATGAGGGGCGCCTGGGTGGCTCAGTCGGTTAAGCGTCCGACTTCAGCTCAGGTCACGATCTCGCCGTACGTGAGTTCGAGCCCCGCGTCGGGCTCTGGGCTGACGGCACAGAGCCTGGAGCCTGCTTCCGATTCTGTGTCTCCCTCTCTCTCTGCCCCTCCCCTGTTCATGCTCTGCCTCTCTCTGTCTCAAAAATAAATAAACGTTAAAAAAAATTCAAAAACAAAAAAACAAAAAACCAAAATGAGATACCACTTTACACCCATTAGGATGGCTATTAAAGAAAAGAACCCAGAAAACAAAAGGTGTTGGCGAGGATGTGGAGAACTTGAAACTCTTACAAATTGCCAGTGGGGATGTAAAATGGTACGATTGCTGTGTGCAAACAGTTTGGCGGTTCCACAAAATGTTAGACAGAATTGCCCTGTGAATCAGCAATCACACGCCTACAGGTAGACCCAAAAGAATTGAAAGCAGGTACTCCAACAAACTCTCGTACGCATTCATTCATGGCAGCGCCTTTCGCAAAGGCCAAAAGGCGAAAACAGCCCAGATGTCCAGCAACTGATACGCGGACCAACAAAATGTGCTATACCCGCCCAAAGGAACATTACTCAGCTCTAAAAAAGAAGGAAGCGTTCCTACCTCCGACAAGATGGATGAACCTTGAAATCATGATGCCGAGTGAAAGAAGCCAGACACAAACACATATTGTACGATTGCCTTAGACGAAACATCCAGAATAGGAAGAGCCATAGAGACAGAAAGCGGATCGGCGGTTGCCGGGGGATGGGGGAGGGCAGTGGCTGTTTAATGGGTATGGGGTTTCCTTTGGGGGTGATGGAATGGTTTTGGAATTAGAGGTGATGGTTGTACAACGTTGTGCGTGTCCTAAATGCTGCTGCATTTCTCACTTTAAAACAGTTAATTCTATGTTTTGCGAGTTTTACCTCACTAACGAAAGAATACTGTCATGACGATAATCAATCGATCAGTCAAATTAAGATCATGTTATACATTGAAAAAAACCCCACGTGGGCTCATTTAAAACATATCTTCTGTTCTTGCTTTCTTCACTGAATATATCTTAGATATTGTTCTCCAAGGGGCTACTTTGGTCTTTGTAATGGCTGCAGTGATTTCCACTGTGCAGAAGTCTTGAGTTATTTATTTGATCCCTTGTGGCTGGACGGCCGGGTGTTTTGCCGTCACAATGATGCACGGAGCGTTTCCTCAAGGGCAGGGTCAGACTGAGTGGGGCTGGGAGGGTAAACAGACTTCATCAGCGCCCCCTGTCTGCATGCTCTGTGTGCCTAGCACCGTGCTTCACTTTAGAGCTTGTTCAGGAAGAGCGGACGACAGAAACCAGAGGGAGGTGTGAGAAAGGAGACGGGAGGAGAGGGAGAGCCGAGCACAATGTGGTCCCAGCATGGGCTTGAGAGACAGGCAGCCTGGGCTCAAGCCCATTCCCTACTGCCTCCTACCTGTGAGACTATGGACAGCACACTTAGCCTCTCGGAGGCTCAGTTTCTTCATCTGTCAAACAGGTACAATCACAGTCCCCACCTCATGGCATGGTGAAGATTAAGTGACCAGTTTCTGCAAGTGCATGGTACAAGGCTGGGCACGCAGTAGGGTTTTTTTTTTAATGTCTATTTATTTTTGAGATAGAGTGTGGGTGAGCGGGGGAGAAGCAGAGAGAAAGGGGGGATCCATAGTAGGCTCTGCACTGACAGCACAACGTGGGGCTCGAACTCATGAACCGTGCGATCGTGACCTGGGCTGAAGCCAGACACTTAACCAGCTGAGCCACCCAGGCACCCCTGCAGCAGGTTTTTGGGGGTAGTGGTTACTATCATTTGTGTTGGTGTTATTTTTAGCATTGTTGCTATTTTACCTCTGGAGAGGTGGCTAGAGAGAAGTCCAATGGACCCATTTTACAGGTAAAGAAGTTGAAGGAAAAGGCCACCAGCTGGGTCACATAATCCATAATGCACACGTGGCAAAGAACTCATTCAGGGCTGCACCACATTCCCTGACTCCTCCACCTTCTCCCACGGCATCCTTCCTTGCCTTGAGGAGCCATCGCAGATGTCCAGGATGGGAACTCCCAGCTTTTGTAGGGAGCCAGCATCCGGTATCCAGAGAACAAAGAATCAGACTGCTCAGAGGAGGTCGGCGTCTGGGGGCATGATCTCTATTCGGAGCAGTTTTGTGCCACCAGCTTGAGGCACGAAGCAGCAACAGAAAAGCAGTGAAGCAGATGTTCCAGCAGGAGCTCAGTGCCACGGACGGAGAAGGGAAGGGGCAGCGAATGAGACCGTGGACCCTCAGGAATCTTACCCCACTGGCCCCAGATGCTGGAAGACTTGAGGAGGGCCAGTGAATGAGCTGCGTAGACAGAACTGCGATCCAAGACTCTCTTCCGAGGACACACCCAGACAAGGCGACAGTGCCCGAGACAACTTTAGGGTCTGCCAAGACCTCAGCAGATGTTTCATGATGTGTTTTGAGATCCACAGATGAGAGCAGCCGTGAGATTCATAGGAGTGTCTTCAGTTTCCAGCCAGAACCACATCTGTGCTTTTCTGTAGATGTAAAAAAAAAAAAAGTAAAAGAAAAAAGAAAAAGAAAGTCTGCCTAAAATTTTCTGATGGATGTATACTCACAGCCAAACAAAGGTAAGAAAACGCAGATGAGTATAAAGAAGAAAAAAAAAAACTGTCTTGAGTTCCCCCACCCAGAAATGAGCATGGGTAACATTTCTTCTAGACTCTTCTAATGTATTCAGACGCATGCACTCCCCGCCCCCGTACTGTACATACTGCTTCTCATTCTGCATTTTTTTAACACTTAAAATATGTCATGAACACCTCTGCATGTCAATAAATATAGCAGAATGTATCCTTTTTAAAGGTTGCACAGTAGTCTGTGGGCACACCAGCATTTATTCCCAAACCCCCTCTCCACAGACCTCTAGGTTGATTCGAAGTTTTGCCTGATTATAAGCCTTTCTCTGTTGCCATCCTTGTATCTTATCTGACTACTTCTTTAGAATTAATTCCTAGTAGTGCAATTGTGGGGTAATGGCACTTTCTGAAGAGATTTGATGCATAGAACCAAACTCCCTTCCAGAAAGATGCTAATTTACACACTCACCAGCTGTGCTTTATCCCACACCCTCACTAAAACCGCTTACTTGAGAGATTGACTATATTTCCAAAGTGCTTTTTAGCCATTTTGATTTTCCTCCTCCTCTTCCTCCTCGTTCTTCTTACATTGCATCGCAGGTTTCTGTCATTTTCCCATGTAAAAAGATGACAATATATTAGTTATTTTTTTGCAAAGACATTGCAAATATTTTTCCAGTTTTCTGTGTCTTTAACCTACTTCGTTTTTACTGTGGTAAAATATTCATGTATAAAATTTACCATTGTAACTATCTTTAAGTGCACAGTTCTGTGGCATTAAGCGCACTCACAAGGCAGGGCAGTCACCACCATCCATCTCCAGAACTTTTTCATCCTCCCAAACTGAAACTTTGTACCCATTCGACACCACCTCCCTATTCCTCCCTTCCCTCAGCCCTTGGTAACTTCTTTCTGCCTCTCTGACTTTGACTGCTCTCGAACCCTCATACTAGCGGAATCATCCCGTATTTGTCCTTTTGTGCCTGGATCATTTCACTTAGCATAATGTCTTCAGGCTTCACCCATGCTGTAGCATGTGTTAGGACTGCCTTCCTTTTTAAGGCTGGATAATATTCCACTGTATGGAACCACATTTTGTTCATCCACTCAGGCGTCAGTGAACACTTGAATTGTTTCCACTTTTTGGCTGTTGTAAATAGTGCTAGTATGAACACGGATGTAGAAATATCTGTCCGACTCTGCTCTCCTACTGCGAGGTAAGACCCTCTATGCCTGTCCCCAGAAGTCTAGTAAGACTTGTGGATTCATTAACCTGTCTCTGTAACAGCTCGGCCCCTTTCCTTTCCTTTGAGACATTCCTTTTAACAAATATTCTCCCTATGCAATAGCCTGCAATAAAATCATCTCTTTAAAAAAAAAAAAGAAAGAAAAAGAAATATCTGTCCGAGTCCCTGCTTTTAATTTTTTTTCATGTTTGTGTATTTTTGAGAGAGAGACAGAGACAGAGACAGAGCATGAGCGGGGGAGGGGCAGAGAGAGAGCAGGCTCCAGGCTCTGAGCTGTCAGCACAGAGCCCTACGCGGGGCTCGAAACTCACAGACCACGAGGTAATGACCTGAGCCGCAGTCAGACGGTCAACCTACTGAGCCACCCAGGCACCCCTAAAGATTTTATTTCTAAGTAATCTCTGTATCCAACGTGGGGCTCAAACTCACAACCCTGAGATCAAGAGTCGTACGCTCCACCCCCCGAGCCAGCCAGGCACACCATCCCTCTTTTATTTTCTGTCCCTCTAATTCTGCCTTTTCCAGAATGCCCTATGAAGGGAACCATATATTGTATGGAGGTGAGTAGGATTCCATTGCATGGATATTACATGATTCCTTTATCTGTTCACCTGTGGATAGATATTTGGCTATTACGTAGAAAGCTGCTATGGCGTTGGTAGCAAGTTTTTGTATGGATACGTGTTTTCCTATTGGTTTCCTGTAGTTGCTATAACAAATTACCACACATGTTGTGACTTAAAACAATACAAATGTATTATTTTATAATTCTGGGGCTCAGAAGTCCAAAATGGGTTTCACTAGCCTAAACTCAAGGTGTCAGCAAGTCTGTATTCTTTCTGGAGGCTTTAGGAGAGAATTGTGCCCTTGCTTTTTCCAGCTTCTAGAAGCCACCTAAAAAAAAAAAAAAAAAAAAATTTTTTTAAAGCTCATTGGCCCCTTTATCCATCTTTTAAGACAGTAATGGCCAGTCAAGTCTTGTCACATGATGTCACTCTGACACTCTTCGGCTTTGCTCTTTGACTTATGATGACCCTTGTGATGACATTGGGCCCACCTGGATAACCTAGGCCCATATCAAGATCCTGTCTCAAGATCCTTAACTTAATCACACCTGCAAAGTGCCTTCTGCTACGTAATGTAACATGTTTATAGGTTCTTGGGGATTTGGGCGTGGATGCCTTTGGGAGGGGCATTATTCTGACTCCCACAGCTTTCTTATCTCTTGGGCAAATACCTAGGAGTAGGATGGCTGGATCACGTGGCAGGCATATATTTAACTTTTTAAGAAACTGTCCAACTGTTTTCCAAAGTGGTTGTACTATTTTACATTCCCATCAGCATTTCCATCAGCACTATATGAGGGTTCTGGTTCCCTTCCCATCCTTGCCGACATTTGGAATGGCCAATAAATTAGATTCCAAGGGCTGCTGTACCAAACTGCCACCAACTGGGTAGCTTAAAACAATGGAAATGAATTCTGTCACAGTTCTAGAAGCTAGAAGTCTGGAATCAAGGTGTCTTCACATGAGCTTTTTTTGAAAGGGACATTTTATTTATTTATTTATTTATTTATTTATTTACTTATCTATTTTAGAGAGTGCAAGAGTGGGGGAGAGGGACAGAGCAGAGGGAGAGAGACAGAGAGAGAGAGAATCTCAAGCAGGCTCCGTGCTCAGCGCAAAGCCTGACATGGGCTTGACCCCACAGCCCTGGGATCATGACCTGAGCTGAAATAAAAAGTTGGACACTCCACCAACTGACCCACCCAGGCACATGGACTTCTTAAGGTCATTGGATTTAGGGCCGGCCCTAGTCCACTATGACCTTGATTTAACCAATTACATCTGCAAAGACCCTGTTCCCAAATAAGGTCACATTCTAGGTTTCAGTGGACATGCAGTTTTGAGGGCCACTACTAAACCCAATGCGGTCAGTCTTTTGAATGCAGCCATTCTAACAGACGTGTAGCAGTTTTCTCTGTGTTCTTAATCTGCATTTCTCTAACAACTAGTGATGTTAAGCCTCTGTTCATGTGATTATTTGCCACCTGTACATTTCTTTGGTAAAATGTCTGTTCAAATCTTTTGCCCATTTAAAAAATTGCGTTATTTTCCTATCATTTAACTTTGAAAGTCCTTTATGTATGGCGTATACAAGTTCTTTTTCAGATATGTGACTTGAAAATATTTTCTCCTAGTCTGTGGCTTGTGTTTTTTATTCTTTTAATGGTGTTGTTCAGAGAGAAGAAATTTAAAAATTTTACAAAGTCTAATTTACCAATTTTTTAATGGTTCATGCTTTTGGTATCATATATAAGTAATCTTTGCTTAATACAAGGTCACAAAAATTTCTGTCTTCAGAAAGTTTTATAGTTTTATATTTAGGCCTATGAACCATTTTGACTTAGTGTCACATATATATATGCATGAAGTGTAGAATGTCTTCTATCACCATTTCTATTCAACATTGTACAAGTTATACTTTGATAAGGCAAAGAAAAAAAGTAAAAGACCTTATATTGGAGAAGAAGAAGTAAAATTTGCAGATGACATGATCATCAACATAGAAAAACCTGAGGGAAGCTACCAAAAAAGCTACTAGAACCACTAAGTTTAGGAAGGTTGCAGGATACAGGATCATTATACAAATATCAATTGCTTTTTTTATATATCCAGGCAATAAACAGTTGGAAATTGGAATTTTAAAAAACAATGCCATGTACAATAACATCAAAAATAAGAAACATTTAGGGATAAATCTGACAAAAGATGCACAAGGCAGACTGAAAACTGCAAAATACTGCCGAGAGAAATTTTAAGAGACCTAAATAAACAGAGGTATAGCTTGTTCAAGGGTCAGAAGACTCAATATTGTTGAGATGTCAATTCTCTTCAAATTGAACTATAAATTTAATGCAATCCTGATCAAAATCCTAGCAAGCTTTTGTAGAAACTGACAAGCTGATTCTAAAACTCATATGGAAATGCCAAGGACCTAGGATAGTCAAAATAAGGTTGAAAAATAGTAACAAAGTTGAAGAACTAACATTACCCAATTTCAAGAATTATTATGAAACTACAGTATTGAAGGCAGTGTGGTATTGGTGCAAAGATAGACAAATAGGTCAATGAAACAGAAAAGAGTCTAGAAAGAGACCCACATATAAATGCACAAATGACTTTTAACAAAGGTGCGAAAGCAATTCAGTAGAGAACAGATAGTCTTTTGCCCATTCTAAATCGGGTTGTTTGTTTTATAATAAAATTGAATTTCTTTTTTAAATTGAATTTTGAGAATTTTTTTAATCTACTTATCCTGACTACCAATCCTTCACAAGATATGTGTTTTGCAAATACTTTCTCTCCGTGTGCAGCTCCTTAGCTTTTCATTCTCCTAACAGTACCTTTGAAAGAGCAGGAAGTTTTAAATTTTGATGGAGTCCAGTTCACCTGTTTTTTCTTTATGATTTGTGTTTTTGTGTCCTGTATAAGAAATCTTAACTCAAGTCACAAAGATTTTCTCCGATGTCATCTCCTAGAAGTTATAGCTTTAGCTTTTACGTTTAGGTCTACGATCCGTTTCAAGTTAATTTTTGTATAGAGACATGCTTTTTGTTTTTTTTTTCTTTTTTGCATATGAATGTGCAGTCCTTCTACTACTATTTGTGGAAAAGACTATCTTTTCTCTATTGAATTGCCTTTGCACATTGGTTGAAAATCAATTGACCGCATATGAGTGGGTCTATTTCTGGGCTCTATTCTGCTCCATTGATCTATGCGTCTGTCCCTTCACCAGTACCACACTGTCTTGATTACTGTAGCTTTATAGTAAGTCTTGAAATCAGGTAATAAAAGCCTGAGGTCTTTTCTCAGTGGGGGAATTTTTTTGCCATCTGGAGAAGCTGGGAATGAGAAACACTTTTGTTTGGGGGCCCAGCAGGCCCTGGCTCCTTTATATTTAATAGATTGTTCTTTAGACATCTTCCTCCTTTTGCATTTATCGTAGGCAGCAAGAAAAAGCCAGATGACACTTTCAATATTCTGCTATATCATGGAGTGCATTACGTATGTTTTGTCTTTCCTGCGTTACTGCTGGTGACCACCTTTCTGCCACCACAAGGTTTTCCTTTCTTTCAGTTTTTTTTTAAATTTATTTATTTAAATCCAAGTTAGTTAATATACAGTGTAGTATTGGTTTCAGGAGTAGGCTCAGTGACTCATCACTTACAAACACCCAGTGCTTGTCCCAAAAAGTGCCCTCCTTAGTGCCTGTCACCCATTTAACCCATCCCCTCATCCAACTCCCCTCCAGTGACCCCCAGTTGGTTCTTGGTATTTAAGAGTCTCTTATGGGGGGGGGGCGCCTGGGTGACTTAGTCGGTTGAGTGACTTTGGCTCAGGTCATGATGTCACCATTAGTGGGTTTGAGCCCTGCATCGGGCTCTGTGCTGACAGCTCGGAGCCTGGAGCCTGCTTCAGATTTTGTGTCTCCCTCTCTCTCTACCCCTCCCCTGCTCACACTCTGTCTCTGTCTCTCTCTCAGAAATAAATAAACATTAAAAATTTTTAATTAAAAAAAGAGTCTCTTACTGTTTGCCTCCCTCTCTCTTATTATCTTATTTTTCCTTCCTTTTCCCTATGTTCATCTGTTGTGTTTCTTAAATTCCATATATGAGTGAAATCATATAGTTTGTCTTTCTCTGACTGACTTGCTTTGCTTAGCATAATACACTTTAGTTCCTTCCACATTGTTGCAAATGGCAAGTTTTCATTCTTTTTGATGGGTGAGTAATATTCCAGTATTGTGTGTGTGTGTGTGTGTGTGTGTGTACCACATCTTCTTTATCCATTCATCAGTCGGTGGACATTTGGACTCTTTCCATAATTTGCCTATGGTTGATGATGCTGCTTTAAACATCAGGGTGCATGTGCCCCTTTGAACCAGCTTTTTCGTGTCCTTTGGATACCTTTCTTTCAGTTTCAAAAAACATTTTCCTTAAGTCTCGCTCACATCCTCCTCAAAGCTCTATGGGCTTTTAGGATCTCCAAGCCCTGGGGAGATCTCAGATGTGTGTTTGGGCTCAGGGTGTCTTGTGCATTGAAGTCAAATGGAGCCGGAGTTAGACAAGCAGGGGACATCTCTCTCCCATCATGGAGTCCCAGGGCCTCTCCACGTGGTCTCTCCACATAGGCTTCGTCACAGCGTGGCCATCCCAGGGCAGCCAGACTGCTTGCATGGAAGCTGACGGCTCAAGCATGAGTGTTCCAGCTCACAAGGAAGAAGCCGCACCAACTTTTATGACCTTAGAAATGACGTATGGATGGAAGCCACTTCTGTCATGCTACACGGGCCCAAGCAATCACACGTTCGCCCAAATTCAAGGGGAGAGGACATTGACTCCACCTTTTTTCCCTTAATTTATTTATTTTGAGAGAGAAAGAGACAGCATGAGTTGGGGAGGGGCAGAGAGAGACGGGGAGAGAGAGAGAGAGAAAGAGAGAGAGAGAGAGAGAATCCAAGCAGGCTCCACACTGCCAGCACAGAATCGGACTTGAACTCACGAAACCGTGAGACCATGACTGAAGCTGAAACCAAGAGGCAGATGCTTAACCGACTGAGCCACCCAGGTGCCCCTGACTCCACCTTTGCATGGGGCAGTGGCAAACTTCTAGAAGAGCATTTGGCAATAAGAGATATATTTGTGGCTGTCTTTGCAAGATACAATCTAACATAGTAAGGAAACCCCTCACTTGTGAAAATTTCTGTATGCCAAAATTTAAAAAAACCTCTCATGTCTGATAATTATTTAATGCATTTCCTCATTTTGTCTTTCTTGAGACGTCCTCTGGGGATTTAGGTATCAAAATCAGTGGGATGTTGGAAGGAGCTCTGGCACACTGGCTCCTGAAAGCTCATTGTAAAATTTTCAGGAATTCTGCATGCTGGCTGTTAAACACAGCAATTATTTTAAATTACATTATATAATCTCACACTGGAATGGATTAAATTAAAAACAGGTAAAAAATATGCAACACTCATTACTTTGTAATTATTTTGTAAATTTTGCTCTTATCTGTGCTCTTGAGGTGAAGTAGTCTGTTTTATCACGATACAATAGTGTGCCACAGTGCAGCCCTTCCCAAGTCCACGTTCAGTGACTTTGCACTTGGTAGTTTGTCTTTGGCCAGAGTGGGAGCATTTCCACCACGGAAACTGGCAGTTGCTACAAATCAGGGCTTTGTGTGGTTGCTTGCCCAGCTCTAAGAAAGAGATGCAGAAAATGTTAATAATGCAGATTAAACTTTATTTTTTTTATTTTTTTATTCATTTAAAAAAATTTTTTTTAATTATTTTTTTTAACGTTTATTTATTTTTGAGACAGAGAGAGAGACAGAGCATGAACGGGGGAGGAGCAGAGAGAGAGGGAGACACAGAATCAGAAGCAGGCTCCAGGCTCTGAGCCATCAGCCCAGAGCCCGACGCGGGGCTTGAACTCACGGACCGCGAGATCGTGACCTGGCTGAAGTCGGACGCTTAACCGACTGAGCCACCCAGGTGCCCCAACGCAGATTAAACTTTAAAGTGTGTTGTGTTGTATGCACCAAAAACTGGGGGTGGGGGTAGGGGGGGTGGATATTCTCCCAGGATTCAGGAACCATCATCCAATTTAGTTGCTCAAGTCATTGATGGATGAGTGAAGTTCCAACGTTTGTGTTCATCGTTCCACTTTCATCTTTTGTTAAAATTTGTTTTAATGTTTGTTTATTTTTGAGAGAGAGAGAGAGAGAGAGAGAGAGAGACCAAGTGGGGGAGGAGCAGAGAGAGAGGGAGACGCAGAATCCGAAGCAAGGCTCCAGGCTCTGAGCTGTCAGCACAGAGCCCGATGCAGGGTTCGAACGCACAAACAGTGAGATCATGACCTGAGCTGAAGTCGGACCCTTAACCGACTGAGCCACCCAGGCACCCCTGTTCCACTTTCATTTTAACCGTTAACATAAAAGAAAAATCAACGAACGTTCATCTCAGACGGACACTCAGGGCTCCATTTGTCAGGTCATGATGGGCGTGCAGTCTCAGCAGGACAATGGATACAGAGTTTGGCAAAAATCAATGAAATGTTACCACTTGTGAAGAACTTTTGCATGTATTACAAATATTATCAGTAACTTTTGTGCTATGCATCTGTTACATTAGTAAAATTTATGATCAAAAAACACATGTACATATATGCGTGCACACATTTTTCTAGAATGCACACATTTTTCTGGTTGTCACCATCCACCACTGATAAAATCCTAACATGGCAAGGGCAACTTTCATTTACGGAGAAGTTAGTGATCACAACACCTCTGTGCCGTGGGTAGGATTATTATTACCATTTTCAAGATCAAACAACTAAGGCAGAGAGAGGTAGAGTGACTTGCCCAAGGTCCCACAGCTGAAAAATGACAGAGCCAGGATTTAAAGCCATGGAGGCTGGATCCAGAGACTGTGTTCTTAGTTCCAGCTCTTTGCTGCTTCTCCAAGGGCACGGCGCTAAGCGTCCCGGGGAGTCATAAAATAACTGTAATGATTCCAATGATAATAACAAACAGTTGACTTTTACAAAACCAAATACTTACACAGGCTGTATGCTAAGTGATTTCCCTGTCTTGTCACATAATTCCCAGACATCCAATTTCTGCTGTTATCCCCATTTTATGAGGGAGGAAATGGAGACACAGCCTCACCTGACCAGGAATTGGTAGGCTGGGACTGGAACCCTGGGTCTGTCTAAATTTAGGGCCTGGCCTTTTCTCACACTTCCTTAGCCTGGACTCAGGCTGTTCAAAAAATGATATGCCCCCAGATAGGAAGCTGGAGGGAATGGATCCTCAGAGAGCGTTCAGAACCACATTTCAAACTTGACCCCATTCTGGGACTGCGTTTCTCTTTGGGATGTCTGCCTGTTGGGGGTTAATCTGGAGTGGAGACCAGGCTTGGTTGGTACAGGACTTAACAAAATTGAGATTCAGTGAGACGGAGCCCTCCTTTTAAGGGATTGCACAAATCCAGCCAGGCCCTTCTGTCCACTGTCTCTGTCTCCAACTGCCTTCATGCGAGGAGCAACTATAGAAGCAGAGAGAAAACAGCAGGGCTGGACCACAGGGAAGAAGGACAAATCTCAGCAGAGGTGGGGAGGACTGGAAGCAGTGAGGCAGAGAGTGGAGCCAGGCTTTATTAATTAATTAAGGGAGGGATGTAAAGTAGGACGGAATCCACAGAGGAAGCCCGCGCTCTGTCTTGAATTTATGGGTCACTTTTCTGGTGGCAGTTCAGGTGGCCCCAAAGAGAATAGTACTTCGGTCCATCGCCTCCTGACAAGCAAAAGTGGCCTCCAAGGCAAGATGGCATATGCCCCCTCCTGGCTTATCATCGAAAGAACTCCCTCCCCCAGATTCCAGAGACTGGCCTTGGCCATGTGGAGTGGTCATGGTGGGCTGCTCTAGAGCCATACTGCTGGTTCCAATCTGGACTGTGCTGGGACCTGCTGTGTGACCTCCAGTGAGTGAGTTGACCTCTCTGTGCCTTCGATAGCACTGCCCACCCACCATGAAATGGTAATAATAGTACCTTCCTAATAGGTTGCCATAAGGACTAACTGTTTGAAATGATGCCAGATGCATAGTAAACATTCAACAACTGAGTTATTATGTATTAATGAAGGATGGGGGTCTTGGTGCTGGGAAGGAGAAGAAAGGTGCCTCAGTTTACCATGGATTCGAACATTTAACCCAAATGCCAGTGGGTGGTGGTGGTGGTGGTATCAGGTGCTACTAATAAGGGAAATGTAGTGGGAAGGAGAGTTATGGAAGACACTGTGGTTGCCCACTGACCACACATCCCTCTTTCCTTCCTTGCAAGAGGCAGCCTCTGGGGGATTATGTAAAGTTTATTTTCCCTAATAAGATGAAAGCATGCTATAGGAGAATCTCTCTGCTCTAATACTTTGGTTATTTTCTCCTCTGAATGCAGCTGTGTGAGGATGTAATGCCTGGAGCTGTGGCAGCCATTTTGTAACCATGAGGGGAACACTGAGAGAATAACAGACACACTAGCCCAGTGCCCTGAGTATTTGCCATTCTCCAAACCAACCCTGGGAGGCTTCTCCTCCAGATTTCTTGTTATATGAGAAAAATCAACCCCTGTTCATTTAGGCCAAGGTATGGCAAATATTTTCTATAAAGGACCACATAGTAGATATTTTTTTTTTCAACGTTTATTTATTTTTGGGACAGAGAGAGACAGAGCATGAACGGGGGAGGGGCAGAGAGAGAGGGAGACACAGAATCGGAAACAGGCTCCAGGCTCTGAGCCATCAGCCCAGAGCCCGACGCGGGGCTCGAACTCACAGACCGCGAGATCGTGACCTGGCTGAAGTCGGACGCTTAACCGACTGCACCACCCAGGCGCCCCCACATAGTAGATATTTTAAGTTTGTGGCCCATATGATCTCTGTTGTGATGACTCAACTCTGTTGAATCATGAAATCAGCCATAGACAATACATTAACAAAGGGATGTGTTTGTGTTCCAATAAAACTTTATTTTCAAAGCTTCACAGGGACCACAAATTTGACCTGTGGAGAATAGTTTGTCAAACCCAACTTTTGACTATGTTTGCTAAATTTATTGTTCCTTGAACCCAAAGCATTCCTAACAGGATATATGGGCTACCTTGGAGGCTAGTTTCACCCCCAATACAGCTGTGCTCACAGGTCCTCATTGCCATTTGTACATAGAAGTTTCTAATAAACCTATTAGTAAATCAGTTAATTTTCTTCTACCAACATTCATTCATTCACTCAACAAACATCTACTGGGCACCTGCTATGTATCAGAAACTGTTCAAATGCTGAGGCTACCACAGGGAATATTGGATCCTGCCCTTAGGGAGCTCTCATTATAAAACAATGGGACTCCAGAAAGGCTTCCTGGAGGAGGTGCCAAATTAGCTCCAAAGGATGAGAAGGAGTTGAAAGGGTGAAAGGCAAAGACAGCATATGGAGTTGGGAAGGTGGAAGAACATTCCAGGCAAGAGTCCTAGGGTAGGATGCTGGAAGCCGAGCTATCCCAGCCTGATGGCAAGGCCCAGGCTGTGGACGGATTGGTGACTGCAAGGCGGCCCACCGACACTGAAGCTTCTTGTCCTCCCGCTTGTAGGTAATTTGGCCTTAATAGAAGTACTTGGGGTATTATCTGTTGGGGAATTGCCCTCGACAGGCCCCCTGGGAGAAATCATTAGGAAAGAAAATAAGGTTCCGCAAGAAATTGTGCGGCCTTACGTTTAGCCCTTGCCATCCCCTATGGAGACTCCTCTACTTACAGGAAGGATAGCCTCATGCATTTGCCAGCAAAGGAGGCCAACAAGGGAGAGACATATGGATTTGAAAGCCCCACTCCGGCAACTAAGGAGTGTATTTCTGGGCCCAGGTGACTTCAACCCCTAGGCCCACCTGGCCCCAGGAGGCATTCCAGATGATGACTGAACCTAGTCGGTTAAGGTACAGAATGGTTCATTAGTTCCTAGGTGCATTGTCTGAGAATGTATGAGGCATGTGTTTCTAAGGCCCTTTCGGCCCCTTCCTGGCACCTCGGACCGAGGCAAACACATTGTTCTTCTGGCTTCAAGTGGTTCGGGAGGAGCAATTAGGAGGTCATGTCCCTGTAACTGTTCCACTTGAGGTGTTGAGAGATGGAGAGCCTCTCATGAGAACAGCAAAGCAAATGCTTTATAGATTATAGATAAACGTAGATGCATAGTGGAATAATGTAAGAAATTAATCAATAATCAAAGGGTATGAGGGAACATTACGCGAAAAACGCCTGTTATTTCTTAAAGGTTGATTACACACAGGAACATTTTCAAAATTAGGTAATGTTAGAAAAACATAGATGACGTATGCTACAAGGAAATCACTGGCAAATATAATGCCACGTTTGCTACAATAAATCAGCCAGTTCAACACACGGCTGTTGTCTGTGTCCATTTTTATTTTTGTTCTGTTTTATTTTCACTTTTTCGCCGACGCCGTTCATCCTTCGGGAACCCCTGGTTGCTGGAGCTGGTCTCCGGCAGTAGGAGGTGACCTGGCTGGAATGTGGAGAGTAAAGGAAAGAGTGGAGGTGAATGAGGCTGGAGAGGTCATGTGGGGCCAGATCCCAGGAGTCCATAGGCTACTGGCTTTTGTGCTGATTGACATGGAGGTCCTGGAGGCTTTTGAATACAGAAGGACATCAACTTATCGATGGCAGCTTAAACCAAGGAGGTAGCTGAGAAGGTGGAGAGGAGATGGCTTTGAGAGATCTGAGCGGTGAAATAGACGAGACTTGAGAGAGTGGAGGAGGGAGGTGTCAAAGATGACAGGGCAGGGTTCTGATCCTTGTCCATTTGGCTTCACCTCTAAGGAAGTAGTGATAGGACAGAGGGGAATTCAGAGAAGTGTTTTTGAGACAAAGTTTACACAGTGGCTTTATCAGAAAAAAAGAAGCAAGTAGCAGAAAGGAACTCAGGATTCGCCTCCATTGTCAATTCGTCCTGGAAAGTTAACTGAGTTAATTGGACCTCAGCACAATTACCTTAATTTACAGCATTAGGTAAAATCTATACCCGTCAAGATGTGCCACGCAGGAACGTAATGGGGATTGTCAAAGAGGCTTCTGTATCTGCAGCGTTCTCTACTAAGCGTCAGAGACGTGCTTGACTACAGACTCTGGGAGGACTTGGCCCGGGAGCTGCGGGGGGACTGGAAAAGGATCAAAAAATGACAGGAACCATGTGTGTGCCAGGCAGTCCCTGCAGCCAGTTCCAAACACTGTACCTATTTTTAAATGTAATGTTTATCAGGATATTGCAGATACGTTGATGAATAGCCCTTGTATCTGCTACGGATTGCACGTGACTGCAAATAACAGAAAACCCAAATCCTGCGAATATAAACTGTAAGCGTTGATTTAAATGTCTAAGCTGTTCACAAATAGAGGTCCAGAGGTGAGCAGCTGGTAAAGTGGCTCCACGGCATTAGGTCAGATGTTTCTTTCATTTCTTGGCCTTTCCCTCATGACCACAAAATGGCTGTGGCAGCTCCTCAAGTCGTCAGTCACGTCTGTTCTGTATTCCAGGCAGAAGGAAGGTAGCAAAGTCTTTCCCGGAAATCCCCAGCAGGTCTCTGATTATGTCATTGGCCAAAACCATGTATTTTGATTACTCCTAGCTGCAAAGGAGTCTGGGAGGTGCCTTCTTTAGTTTTTTAGCTTCTATGGAACAAAAAGGCAAGGAGAAGAAGGTTGGGATGGGTGTTGAACGGGTCAACCCTCAGTGTCTTCTGCCATAGTCCCTGTACCACCCCGTCTCACCCTGAACTCTCGTTTCCCTGAAGCAATTATTTTCAACTCTTCTAATGGTCTCTTCTTCCTCTGTGTATTACCTGCATTTTCCAAAATACAACATTTATTCTATTATTTCTTCACTTTTTTCCAGATACCTATTGTCTCTCAACTATAGAAGGTATATGTTTTCTTCAGCCCTATCCCCACCTACTCCACATGCCACAGATACATATAGACTTCTCCACTTCATATTGTTTTTTTTAACATTTATTTATATATTTTTGAGAGAGAGAGAGAGAGGGAGCGCGCGCGCGCAAGCGGGGGAGGGGCAGAGAGAGGGAGACAGGATCCCAAGCAGGTTCCACACCTTCAGCGCAGAGCCATATGCAGGACTTGAACTCACTAACCATGAGATCATGACTGGAGCCAGAACCAAGAGTTGGGCACTTAACCAACTGAGTCACCCAGGCACACCCACCCGCCACTTCATATTCTTAGTTACGACACTACTGTATTTTTGAAATGCTATTTTATTTTTATTTTATATTTAATATTTTCAAAATACTGAATCGACAAACATCAAGACATTTAGTCAGACGATCAAGGTCTGTGATAAGATCATGATGATAGTTTGTACTCTTGACATGATGTAATGAAAATGGCACTTTACCCCTGTGGTATTCCTCCCAACGACTATAACCCAGTCTAATCATGAGGGAAATATCAGACAAACCCCAGCTGAGAGACATTCTAGTAGATACTTGATTGGTACTGCTCGAAACTGTCAAAGTCATCGAGAACAAAGATAGTCTGAAAAATTGTCACCTTCAGGAGGAGCCTGAGGAGACGTAACAACCTAATGCCATGTTGATTTCCTAGAACAGAGAAAGACATTAGGTAAAACTAAGGAAATCTGAATGAACTATAGGCTTTAGTTAATAATAATGTATCAGTATTAGTCTATTAATTGTAACAAATTTGCCAGACTTATATAAGATGTTAGCCATAGGGGAAAGTGACTATGGGATATAAGGGAATTCTCTAAACTATCTATACTATGAATTTTCCTTAAAGCTAAGACTTTTCTAAAAAAGAAGTCTTATTAAAATATCAAAGTAATAGTCAATGTTTACATTATGATGATTGCTTATATTGTTCACAACCAGTCCTTATGTACTAAAACTCCAGCATTTTGTTTTCCCTAGATTTAATAATTGCCTCTCTTTTCTTTTCATCTTTTTTCTTGGTGGGAGGGTTGTCTTTTTGTGTTCTTATCAATAACTTACCACAGACTCTACTGTTGGTATAAATCTCTCAATACAATCAAGCACTTCAAGTAACTCATCAGTTATTTTTCAGCTCCAAGCACTACTCCATTGTGCTTTTAATCCTCCCTCAGCCAGAAGGTAGCAGGTTTTTTTACTTTTTAATCTCTATTTTGCTGCTGAAGAATGACTCCTAGAATTCATTAGACAAGGAAAAGAAATTGGACTCATCTCTAACCACTAGACAGTCCTTTCTTTCCGACACCTGTGTCTTCTCCGAAGGTTCCTTTGTGGCTGAGGTCAGGAAATCGACAGGGCATTGGGCTTCCTTGGGACTTGACAGTCTTTGGTTCAGGACTCCCCTTTATGTATTTATTTATTTATTGTGTGTATTCTTTTTAAGTAGGCTCCACGCCCAATGTGGGGCTTGAACTCTTGACCCTGAGATCAAGAGTCACATGCTCTACTGACTGAGCCAGCCAGACACCCCAGGACTCTCCTTTAGATGGACGAACAACACCAATAATCATACCTACCCTTTGCTGAGAACTGTCTGGGTCCCAGGCACTGTGCCAAGCATTTACATACAGGATCTAATGTGGTCTGTAAAGCAAGTCAGTGAATTCGTTACCTTAGGTGGGGCACGTGTCCCCTCCAGTGAGGCACCACTCCCAGGATTCTTGCTTCACGCTTGCCAACTTTATTCATTTACTTCCCTGTCTGGCCCCCTAAAAAAACCATCTACGTTTGGGAATCCCTTAGACTCCCCACTCTAGGTTAGATTCTGTCTCCAAGTTCCAGGGGAGAGAAGACCTGGCCTCAACCAGTGCCTATGGCCTCTTGTAGCCGCTAACACACGCATCTTGTGGGACTGCCCTCAGCTCCCTTTTCCTCCTGCATGCTGGGTGTGATGACATTTGTCAAGAGAGGTCAGACATTGGAGACGAGAAGTTTTCCAGACCCAAAGAGGGGATTAGAATTTGCTGCTGCAAACTTCGGGGCTTGCTTTGGGGCTGATTTCTCTTGTAATCATTTTCTTTGAGCCTCATGCTTCCCTTTAAGAACCACTTGGGTCACCTACTGAGTACCTACTGATGCACTTTGTCGGGCATCAGAGCATCTACCCCACAAAGTCTTGTACCCCTGGCACCTTCCCTGTCATGTGTTTCCATCCAATTAAGGCCCTGCTGCCTGGAGCCAGGGCCAAAAGCCATCTCATCTCAATCTGTCCACTTTTCGTGAACACCTACTATGCGCAAGCCATCAGGCATTATCCTGGTGTTTCTCCAACTACAGTCATTGAAGGTCCCCTTCAGAGTTTTTAAAAGTTCCATCTTCCCTAGTTTTGACTTGGCATTTTCTTTAAATTGGACCCCTTTTTTATTCCAATAAATTTTATTTGAAAAGGAACTTTAGATCACTGCCATCAGTGGAAAACGAGGATCAGTTGCCAAAAGCAGACAGTAACCTCAAAAATAAAAACAACTTTTAAAATAAAAACCGCTGGGGCACCTGGGTCTCTCGGTCTGTTAAGCGTCCAACTTCGGCTCAGGTCATGATCTCACGGCTGGTGCTGGTGCATTCGAGCCCCGCATCTGGCCCTGTGCTGACAACCCGGAGCCTGGAGCCTGCTTTGGATTCTGTATCTTCTCTCTCTGCCCTTCCCCGGCTCATGCTCTGTCTCTCTCTCTCTCTCAAAAATAAATAAACATGAAAAAAAAATTTAAAAACACTGCCAATGTCTGTCCAACTTATAATTGCTTCTAATACCTGCCAATCACGTATATGGCCAGGGTAGGACTTTATCTCCTTTATACCTCACTATGTCCCCATAGGGTGGGTTCCATCATCACCCCCATTCTACAGAGGTGGAATTGAGGTTCACAGGGGTTAGGGACTTATCTAGGAAAGAGGGCTGGGAAGTGATGGGATTGAGATTCAAATCCAGGTCTGTCTCAACCATAAGGGTTGGGGTCTGAGGCCCAGTCCCAGATGCCTACATGAGTCTGTTTCTGTTTTCTTGGCTGTCACTGTCATAGGAACTGGACTTCCTCAGAGCCAAGAAACCTACTTTTATACCCTTTGGCATTTATCCACACATGTAAGAGGCAGAGGTCACTGAGAGAGATTCCTGATAATACGGGAGAGACTTAAAGGTTCAGTCTCACATTACATGACCCAGCCTGGTTCTCCACCCATTGCCCCTAGCCACCAATTGCACTAGTCTCTCCAGGGAACCCTCTATCCTCTGATTATTCCGAAAGCCTCCTCTTCTTCTCTAGCTTCAAGGAGGTGGTACTCATTTGGAATGTATAGAATGTGGCATCACTCATGACTTCTTTGATTGCAAGTGACAGAACCCTAATACTCAGTGGCTTACATAAATAAGAGGGTTTATTGACTCGTGTAGCTGAGAGGCCCTGGTGTGAAGGACTTCAGGCATAACTGGATCCAGGCTTTGTACTTTGTCATCTGGACTCAATCTGTCTCTCTCCTGCTGTCATTTACTCCTCTCTCCACCTGCTTCACAGCTCTCCTCCCTCCTTTCTTCTGTATTGGCTTATTCTCCTCTTGCTATGGCAAAAGTGGCCATCATTAGCTCTATGCTTACAATTTATCAGCTCAATGACTCCTTTAGAAAGAGCACTTTCCCCCCCTAATAGCTCTAGCAAAAGTCCCAGGCCAAATCTCAGTGGCCCATTCATTCAAAGGCCCCTCTTGGAAAGGATCACTGTAACTCTAATTGGCTAGGCCTGGGTTAAGATGAGACGATCATCAATTCAGCTGAACCACAAGCACTAAGAGTGGGAGGGGGCGGTCTCCCAGAGGAGAATCAAGGTGCTTTTTACCAGAGGAGGGCAAGGAGATGTCCAGGAGGGCAGACAACAGATGACCTCTATGGACATAAAGTTGGTATTTGCAAGACAGCAGTAAGGCCCAGATATTCCTATTACTGGAACAACAAAGAGCTGAATCACCCCTAGTTTGTTGGCTTCCCACAGTGTTTCTGAAGGAAACAGGGCCTGGCAACAGCGTCTTCAGCCTGTCTTCCTGGTGCCTGGAAAGCATTGGCCTCCATCCTCTCCATCCTTTGCCTCTCCCAACTGAGAGGCGAGGAGATTCTGTCTAGGTAAGTACACCACCCTTTAACTGATTAACCAAGAGATCTTGAACAGGTTTTCCCCCTCTCACCACAAACCTTCTGCCAAGAAACAGCCTTGGGGCAAGAAGGAGCATTTAGAGGTCAGAGGGGCCAGACGGTAGCTCAGGATGGAATGAGGCTAAGAACAAGGGATTGGCAAAGAGATGGTGATCCTCCCCCTCCCCCTCTTCTATTTACCTCCGTCTTTCTTTTCTCCCTCTCAATCTCTCACTATCCTCTGCAGCCTGGGTTCTCTCTCTCCCCGTGCACATGGCCCAACAAGGTTTCCCCACTGCCCTAAGTTCCCTCTTTTTAAGAACTTGCGTGCACAGCCAGAGTAGTGCCCCTGAATGCTGGTTCTTGGATAAGAGGATCTGATTGGCCCAATCACGGGGAGGGAGGCCAGCCTGAGCCAATCAGCTCCAGCCAGGGTAGTATCACGTGACCTCAGGCCCGGTTGCCGGAGGGGAGGCCAGGTGTCTTAAACTAGGTGGTGGGAACCGGAAACCCATCCCCGAAAGAATCCCTTAAAATCCTCCAGCCTGGAGCTTAAATTTAGTGACTTTTCACATTTTATGTTCAAAGCGAGCCTTTCTTAGGGCATTTGTGAGGTGGCGGGTGTGAGGTTTGCCTTCCTAGTGAGAGAAAAGAGATTTGAGAACGTTGTCGAGATCTCAAAAAACTCTACAAGCAACCGCCCTTCGGAGAAGACAAGGCTGCGGGAGCCACCGCGCTCCTCTGCTCAGCACTCCCGGGCCTGAGATAACATTTATTTGGGCGCTTGCATCACACATGTGCCACATGACGGATTGCTGGACGTTGACAGCATGGCTCCGATACTAAAAACATATGACTCCATATGGAACGCCGTGGTGTGGGGTGGAAATCCTGGACGGCTCGAGGCTGCAGATGGCCATGTATAATTCACGGGATTTGTAAGACTCTGCATCTGCTCCGTTGCTCATTCTTCAGTTGTCAGACAGACATAATCCCGAGCCTCTTATTTTATAACACAGATCTGCCAAAGGGAGTGGGGAGGGGAGGCGGGGGAGGCAGAGCCGCTGCCAGGAGAACTCAGAAATAATTTGGGGGAGAACATTCGGCGTGTCAGTGAGGACAGAAGCACGCACCACAGGAAGCCCAGGCAAAGTTGGAAACCGGCTGCTGGTTCCCTGGTCCTTCACAGGAGGCCAGGCTCCTGAGGAGCTTTCTGGAAGGAGGTATGTTTTGATCTTGTCTCAATCCTGGGCCTCACTATGGGATTTTGGTTCAACCTGGATTGGCCTTGTGGATGAGCCAGCAGGTCAAATGTCAAGCTGGGTAGGCGTTTTGTAGCATTAAGTCGACCTCGCGTGCACACTGCCTCCCGTTGTCGGGTTGCAGCATTATGTAGCAAAATGAGGTGCGCCTTTTGCATTACCTCCCTGGGAAGGCTCCTGAACCCTTCTTCACTAGATGGGGTACCTGGGGCAGTCATTGCTGGTACGCATAACTCCTCTGCCCACGGTGGGGTCATCTGCACATGGATTTGGTGCAGGACAAGGGTTTGTTGTCTGGGGACTTTATTTTCAATGCCAGATGCTTAGCCCATGAGTAGGACAGGCCGGAGGGTCAGGGAGGTAATGCCCCTAGACGCTGCTCTCAACCAACAGGGGAGGAGAGGTGGTGAATAAATATTCAGCTTCTCACCCCAGTAAGGCAACTCTGAGCTGTGTTCTGCACCGTTCTCCAGGGCCCCCACCCCCACCCCCACCCCAGTGGAGAGGGAAAGTGAGCCTCTCTACCTGCACTTCCTGGAATCACCTCCCTCAAGTCTGTTTGCTCTCAGATTCTTGCCTCAGGATCTGCTTTTGGGGAACGGAAATTAAGACAGAGGCCCTCTTTCATGCTTCTTCAGACTTCTAGATTTCCTCTGTCATACTACTGTTCGTATTTGGTTCCCAACACTTGTTTAAATGTCTGTTGCCTTTGTTACTCCTTGGAGCAGAGACTGTCTTCTTCTCCATTGCTTCCACAGTGCCTGGCACCTAGTAGGTGTTTAATAAACCTCTGTGACATTAACACTGTGAAATTCCTCTGGTTTCCCCACTCACTAGCTATGAGATATTTAGCAGATCACTTAACACCTCTCAGCCCCATCCATTCCCTCATTTGTAGCAAGTGGACAGTAGTAATATCCGTCTCATCTGCTTCATGGAGATGCAGCGAAGATTAAATTAAAGGATCATGGAGGAATTGTAGTAAATTCTGAAATGCTCAAAGTAATGACCCTACTAGGTCAGGATTTCTAAAAGTGTGACTGGCCTCTGGTTTATATCAGTCCATTTCAGATAATACTCAAAAGCAATTTTATTTGAATTATTTCATATTTACTTGAATTAAACTGGAAAAAAAAAAACATGAGCAGCCCATCAAACTCAAGTGTGTTCATTGTGGATGCATTTGGCTTTCAGTAACTGAAAACTCAACCAACAGTGGCTTAAACAAGTAAGGGGGTAATTTTTCTTCAGTTACTAGGATTTTTGGACATCAGCAGTCCAAGGCTAGTGTAGCTATCCAAGCATGTTGTGAATGATCCAGGCTCCTTCTAATTTCCTGCTTTCATTCTTGGCATGAGGCTTTTATCCTCATGGCCTCAAGATGGTTGCTCTTCTCCAGGCATTGCACCCTCATTCCAGGCAGGAAGAGAAAGAGGGGGAAGGAAAAGGCTGTACCAGCTGAGTCTGTCTACCACCACCACCATCATCATCATCATTAATTTTTTAATTAGGAAAACAAAGAGTTTTCTAGGAACTCCACCCAACAGATGTCTGCCTACATTTCATTGGCTAGAACTGAGTTCTCTGGCCACTCCTAGCTACATGGGAGTCTGAGAAGGCATTTTTAACTGGGCATATTGCTTTCCTGACAAAATTGGTACAGGGACTGCAACTTCAGACATAGCTTAGTGAAACAAAAGGAGTAGGTTTAAATACAAACACCAAATGAACAATAATACTGCTGGAACCAAGTCTGAGATACCCCCACTCCCTTTGCTCCATTCCTCTGTACTTATCTTTATTATCAGAGTTATACTTTGTTTAGATTCTTTTCTTTCAGCCTCTGGTACCTGTGGACTTCTTTTTTTTTTGTTTTAATTTTTTTTAATGTTTTATTTATTTTTGAGACCGAGAGAGACAGAGCATGAACGGGGGAGGGTCAGAGAGAGAGGGAGACACAGAATCCGAAACGGGCTCCAGGCTCTGAGCTGTCAGCAGAGAGCCCGATGCGGGGCTCAAACTCATGGACCGTGAGATCATGACCTGAGCCGAAGTCGGATGCCCAACCGACTGAGCCACCCAGGCGCCCCTGGACTTCTTGAGGGCAGGGCTGTGTTTTACTCAATATTGTATCCCAAGCACCTAGCACATTGCCTGGTATCCAGCAGGTAGAACGCATATTACTATTCATTGTTTCGTGTATTTGTTATTTATTATTCATCTTTCTCAGCAAGGTGCTAAAACACTTTGAACCAAGTTTTATGACTTTCTTAAAATAAAAATCAATCAAAAGTATTATACTGGGTGAAAGAAGCTTTATACAAAAGAGAATATATGGTATGATTCCATTATATCTGAAGTTCTAGAACAGGCTAGGCTAACCCATAATGAAAAAAATCAGAACAGCCGTGTCCTCTTGGTCGAGCAGGTGTGGGTATTGACTGGGAAGAACAGGAGGGAACTTTCTGGGCTTGGTGATGATCTGTACCTTAGGCTTACACGGTTTAGACATTTACCAAAACTCACAAGATGACATACAAATATTTGTGCATTTCACTATACTTCAAGTTCACCTGAAAAAGGGAAAACAAATAACGAATTTCTGGTTAATGACACACAGGTTGGAGTGTTTAAGAATGAACTGTATAATGCCTGCAACTTACTTTGAAGAGAGGGAGAGAGAAGGATGAATGATTAGATGGATAGAAGGATAGAGAAGTTGATAGCCATGTAGTGGAATAAATGTAACATAATGTTAATTATAGAATGTAGGAGGCGGATACATGGGTGTTCACAACTCCTACTTTTATGTATGTTTGGAATTTTTCATAATCAAATATCGGGGGAAGAAAAGACCAGAAAAAACCCTCTGCCAACACTGAAGTCAGATTGATGAAGGGTGCTGCATTTGCTAGGGCTGCTGTCACAAAGTACTACAAACTGGGGCAGTTCTGACATGGTAGCTCAGGCCTCCAAGCATGAGGGTTCCAGGGAATAAGGTGGTTTTTTAATGACTCTGCCTCAGTAGTCAGAGTGTCACTGCTCCAGACTCCTTTGGGCAGAGCAATCACAAGCCCATCCAGATTTAAGTGGAGAGAACAGAGGAACACCCTGTCTTAATGGGAGAACTAGGAATTTGAGGTCACATTAAAAAAAAAAAACAACACATTTTTAATGTCTATTTATTTTTGAGAGAAAGAGCGTGAGAGGGGCAGAGAGAGAGAGGGAGACACAGAATCAGACGCAGGCTCTAGGCTCCGAGCTGTCAGCACAGAGGGCGACACAGGGCTTGGGCTCACGAGCGGTGAGATCATGACCTGAGCCCAAGTCGGACACCCAACCAACTGAGCCACCCAGGCGCCCCTCGAGGTCACATTTTAAAACCACCACCAATCTAGGGTTATCTGCCACCTAGCCCGTTTCTTTCAGGAGAAAAAGAGGAGGAAGACGTTTCTTATCTCTGCAAAGAGAATGAAACCGGGTGCTTACTCAGTAAACACATCGCTCTGTGACTTGCTTTGACTCGGGCGGGGAGGGCTTCCTTTGGCAGGAGCCGGAGCTAAGAGAGCTGGGAGACAGCAGGTCGCAGCACTGGACGTGGCTACAGCTGAATCCCCCCGACCCTCCCCGCTTCTGCCCCATCTCGGTCCCTGACCTTTTGACTTTGAGTGTACCACCCACCCTTCCGTATGGTTCCTCCCATCACTGTTCCACCCAAACCTCCCGCCCTAGCCCTGGGTCTCCAGACAGAACAAACTCTCTTACTTGGGAACAATGGAAGCCGTTGTCATCTTTCCCTGCCTCGGGTGGGCCACCATCTGTATGAGAATCCACTGTGCTGGCGATTACCTCTGAGAATCTCTTCATACCAACGTCTCCTGGCAGGCTGGGGGTAAATCAGGGCTGCACAATGGGAAGAATGTTATCACGGTAAACCAGGACGGGCCGGGCTTGGCTCCGTTGCAGAAAACACACTTCACTCATGCAGAACACGCCAAATTGAAAAGATTGTGGGTTAATCAAATCCTTTTCTCCTCTGTTTTTATCAAACTCAAGAGGGGCTGGCCTATTAATTAGAAACGCTTTTTCATGTAAAACACGGGCACTTTGGAGATAAGGAGGGAAGACCCTTGATTCTACAGTCACAATGACGTTTTAGTTATTTCATTACAAGACGCCTCATTCACTACTGGCCCCATGGACACAGTGCAGACCTCCCATTGCTCTCCTGGAAAAACTCCCTGAGACTCAGAAAGTTTCCCTGCCAGCAGACAAGGGCAAGAGTTTCTTTTCCTGAAGTCAGGAAGCATTGAAGACCTCACATTTCTATATAATGCCGGCAGAAAAATTGAGCAGGCTTTTTATTCTGCGTTCTCCAATTATGGTAGCCACTAGCCCCATGTGGCTGTTTAAATTAAAATTAATTAAAATTTAAACTTTGCTTTCAAGTGCTCAATAGCAGCATTGTGGCTGGTGGCTCCTGTACCAGACAAGCACAGAGAGAGAATATTCCCATCATTGCAGAAAGCTCTATTGGACAGCACTGCGTCTTTCAGTGAGCTCACAAAACCTCCTATTTGTCATTTGGAAGCAATAAGAAGAGAATGTGAGGATGACTCAAGATGAGCCATCTCCTCTACTGGAAAAAGACAAGACCCTACTATATTTCTGTAGTGACTCTTGTCAGTGCCTCCAGTCTAGCACTATTCCCCTCCTTCTGGCAAAAGCAACCTCATTTTTTATGGGATGGAGACACCCCTCTCCTCTCTGCTATTCACCCACTCTTGTATACACTCTTGGGTACAGGTGGAGCTGACCCATATGGAAGGCCCAGGACGTGAGCCTGAACAATTGGAATATTCTTTTCCCTTGGCCTTGGTGATCAGTTTAATCACATTGCCCCGATAGAAGTAAACTTTGGGACTTTGGCTGGAATCAGTGGGAAGAAGTGCTCTCTTCCTGTTGGGGTTGCCAAGGTGGTGGGATATAAGGCAGGAACTGCAGGTGGCCATCATACCTTATCCTGGATAAAGGCAGTCTGAAGATGACCCCACTGCAGAAGAAGGCAGAGCAGGGAAAGACAGGGACAGAAAGAGACTTGGTGACACCTGTCACCTCTTGGGTCCAGCTGTATTTGATGACAGAACTAGCCTTCAACTTCCCAGTCACATGAAGCCATCATTATTAACACCTTGGTGCTGCTGATTGTTCCAAACCCTCTTCCAAATCCTCATACTTAGGCCTGTTTACACTGGGTTTCTGTGACTTACAACCAAAAGACTTCTGGCTAATCTATGCTCTGAGAATGGAGATCTATCTACAAAGGAAAAGGAGGCTGTTTTTTGGTTTTGGTTTTGGTTTGTTTTTTCCCTTCTATTGACACGTTTCTAGTCCCAAACTATTATTAAGATCTACTTCATGTGTTAGGAAGGTATTGGTTCCATATAGGTCTCCCTGAACCTACCTGGTTCCAGGTAGGCTCTAGCTTAATCATGAAGCTCCTGACTCAGGGGAGCCAGTTCCTTAGGCTGAGGCTACACCAATCAGATTCCCCCTTTCTTAAGAATTTGGATAAAGTTGGGGCACCTGGGTGGCTCAGTTGGTTAAGCATCTGACTTTGGCTCAAGACATGATCTCACAGTTCATGAGTTTGAGCCCTGGATCAGGTCTGTGCTGACAGTGTGGAGCCTGCTTGGGATTCTCTCTTTCTCTCTCTCTCTCTCTCTCTCTCTCTCTCTCTCTCTCTCTCTCTCTCTCTTTCTCTCTCTCCCCCTCCTTCATTTGTGCTCTCTCTCTCAAAATAAATACATAAATAAACTTAAAAAAAAAGAATTTGGACAAAGTTGAAATGAAGACTGAGTTGGCGGTGGGGGGGCCACATCAGTGGGAGCACTAGACTGAATGGCCACTTTGGGTGCTGAAAGCCTCTAAAGGCTCTGCTCTCCCCTGTACCTAAGACACATGTCCTTTTCATAACCCACATTGAACTTGAGCTAGTTAAAGCAGGTGTCTGTTCCTCACAACAAAATATGGCTGGTTAAGGGAGCTTGAAAGGTGTTGTATTTGGACCAAGCAATTTCATAGGAAATTATTTCCAGAAGGGGCCAAGGTATATGTGCAAAGATTTAGCTATGAGGATATTTGGGGCAATGCTTTTTATCCTACCAAGAAGTCGGGAAGAACCTGTTTACAATAATAGAGGCTCAGCTAAATGCCTTCTGAGACACGGTTTTAGGCACGTGGTAAATACCTTCTGAGGGAATGAATGAAATATTAGGTAACCATAAATTTCTGCTGGAAAGAGGAACCTGTTAATGTGGAATATAGTCGTGATAATATTAAATGAGAAAATGTTAAGAAATGATATACTCTGTAGGATCTCATTAAAAGAGAAAATCACCATATGCTTGCATATGCATTGAAGAGCATTTGGAAGAATCATTAGCACCAAGGTGTGAATACTAATAGCTTCTGAGTAGGTGCAACTGTGGTTTTTGTTGTTGTTTCTAATGTTTTCTTGCTTGCTTGCTTCGTTTTCATTTCGATTTTTGGTAATGAATATTGCTCTCACTGTTAGAAAGTACCAGCCTTCTCCTCTCTTATATAAAATAGTCAAGGGGCATCTGGGTGGCTCAGTCGGTTAAGTGTCGGTTAAGTGTCTGATCAAGTCATGATCTCACGGTTCGTGAGTTCAAGACCCACTTCGGGTTTTCTGTCAGCACATAGCCGGCTTCAGATCCTCTTTCTGCCTCTCTCTGCCCCTCACTCACTTTCTCTCTCTCTCTCTCAAAAATAAATAAGCATTAAAAAAATCATCAAATGGTGATGTTTCTATTAAAAGAGTATTAAACCTTCAGATGAGTTTAAGTTCTGGGACTACCAAGCAAGGATTCTCACTTGCTCCTAACAATCACTGGGTGAACAGCACTCTCAGAAAGGGGGTCTCCCCCACTTGCCTCCCATCTCCCTTCCCCCCATCACACCATGTGATTTGGGAGGAAGGCTGCCTGTCATGGTTAAGAACATAGACTCTGGAGTTTAAACTCATGCTCTACTACTTACTGGGTGTGAAATTCGGGGCAAGTTGCAGAACCTAGCTAGGCCTCAGTTTCCCCGCCTGGAAAATGGGGATAATATGTATATATACAGCAGAAAGCTGCCAAAGGCTCCTATGAGTTGATGGCAGGTAAAGGTCCCTCTGTGCGAGCACAGAGCCAGATCTCTACAGACAATGCTATTGTCACTTGAAAATAGGGAGATAGGAACCTAAAATTCCTGGATTATCTGAAATTCTTAGATATATACCCCAAAGAACTGCAGACAGAAACTCAAGCAGATACTTGTATGCCAGTGTTCGCTGCAGCATTATTGTCTGTAGCCAAAGGGTAGAAACAATCAAATGTCCGTAAAGTGTTGGATGGATAAACAAAATGTGGCATATCTAGACAATGGAATAATCTTCAGTCATAAAGAGGAAGGAAGCACTAACACTTGCAACAATGTGGATAAACCTTGAAAACATGATGCTGGGTGAAAGTAGACACAAAAAACCACATGCTGTGCGATTACACTTACATGAAATGTCCGGAAGAGGCAAACCCATAGAGACAGTAAATTAGAGGCTATCAGGGGCTGGGGGAAGGGGAAGGCAGAAAGTATTGCATAATGGGTACAGGGTTTTTATTTAAGGTGATGAAAATGTTTTGGAAATTGATAGTGGTGGCGGTTTCATAACATTGTGAATGTACTTAATACCACTAAAGTGTATCTACTTAAAAATGGCTAAAATGGCACATTTCATGTTATATATATTTTACCACAATGAAATTAAAAAAAAAAAATGGAGTAGGGGTGAATTCTGATTCCTGAATGCCTGCTTCAAATAACTCACATATCCTCTTTGGATTTCACATCCTGTTCAGTGACCAAATCGGCCCTGATTACCAAACGCAATCAGCACGTTAACTTACTTCCAAATCAGTCCCTAGAACCCTGGCCAGGGATGGAATGGGGGTAGAATTGCATGTTGCAGTCTCCCCATTCAAAGCAATCTTTATTGAACACCCACGATGTGCCAAGCACTGAGCCAGGTTGGTAGAAATGAGGTCACTCACACCATGTCTGCCCTCCTGGAATTTATGTGCTAGATAAAAATTACTGCATGATCATTTTGGCCTTAGAGGAGGCATCAGGAGCTCTGATGACCTAGAGGAAAGTTACTAACCTTCATGGGGGGCAGGGTGTAGTCCCAGGAGGTTTCCCCAGGAAAGTTGCATTTACTCTAAAACCTGAAGAATAAAGAGAACTAGCCAGAGACAGAGCCAGAAACCAGGTCAGGTCAAGACCTTTACCTGATGGAGCCCTATGTAGGGCTCAAAAGAGAAATAATACTACACAGCAAAATTAGTACAAGGGAACTCTAAAAAATGTGATTTCCTCTGCGTTCAATACTTTTTCAGCGAAAGATAAACATTTCAATTATTTCAAACACTTGGAGCATCTGCTTTGCTGGTGCCCTACGTGTGAACTGAATCTTTTCACAGTGATCAGAAGAATATTCCAGAGGGAAGAGTCAGTTCAAAGGCTCAGAGGCAGAGTGGGCATGGCTTTTACAGGAACTTTTCAGTCCTTGAGTGGTGGGATCATAGCATGGGAGGGAAGAGCACCAGGTGGATAGGAAAGCAGGGCCCAGTCATGAAGATTCCTTGCAGGCCATCTGAAGAGTTTCAACTTGATCTTCAAGGCCATAGAAAGTCACTGAGTTTAAGCTGGGAAATGATATGTCACAGTGTTTTTAGAAAGATCTTTCAGAGTTAACAAAATGAGATATTATTAGCCATAGTGGTTAGGGAAATTGCTTTAAAAAAAAAAAACCCTGCAGGCACAATTTTTAACTTGACAGTGTTTCATAGACATTCTGGAGTGGGTTTTTTTTTTTTTTAATTCATTATGCTGACACTAACTATCAAACCCCATTCCCTTGAGCTCAGCTGTGTTGTAGCTGAAAACTTGTTCAGTATGTTTACTCCACACACCACCCAATTTTCCAAATCTCTGCAAATTTGCCCTTAACAGTAAAATACTGGGTACAGAGCATCTTCCCACTCCACCCAAATTATCCCCCTTGGCGTGTGCTAACAGTCTGATGCTATGATAGCTGTTGTGATGGAAAAGATTGGAGCCATTTCTTATTTGTAAGCTTTTCTGGAGGAACTTGTGGGAGTTTTCTGTTGTAACTTTGTGGATATCACAGCACGGGGTCATTGGCAATTCATCAGCCCTCTGTAACAGGGGAGACTGGATATGCTGCAGTAACAAACATCTCTTAAGTCTTCGTGGCTTACAACAACACAGGTTTATTTCTCACTCGTGCTATATGTTGATCACGGGCATGTTCCATGTCTTCTTGTTGGGTTCCAGGCCAATGGAGTGGCCTCTATCTGGGACATCACTGGGCTTGTGACAGAAGAGGAAAAAAACATGGTGAACCGTGTTTGCTCTTAAAGCTTCTGCTGAAAAGAAATGTGAACTCATCATCTCCCCAACCTTTCACCTTCCCTCCATTGGCTGTCTTTCAGCCATTGTTAATATTATCCTGAGTAATTATAATGATAATGAAAAGAATTTTGCTAAATCTCATTTACTGAGGACCTAATGAGTCCCAGACGTTATGATAGTGCCTGCTGGGCCTCATCTGATTTAATCTTATGCAATAGGTACTCTTATTATCATCAATCCAAAGATAAGAAGATGGAAAGCTTTGTGAAGTTAAGAGATTTGCTTAAAATCAACAGCTAGTATGTGGGGAGAGTTTGGGTTCAAGGCCAGGCAGTCTCACTCCAGAGCCCATGTTCCCAGCTGCCATACCTTTGTTTCCTCCTTTTCATCAACTCCTCTCTCCTCCTTGACCTCTACACCCATTGATCGTATTATTTTTGGCACCTATCACCTAATTTCTCTACTATCTTAAGCCCTATTACTTGTTGCCTGGACTATTGCAGTATCCTCTTGAGTGGTTTCTCAGCCTTGAGGCTTTGCCTCATCTTGGTCACACTGCCATATTTGTCTTCGGGAAGCATGGGATTGATCATGGTCCTCTTCTGCTCAAAAACCCCAGCGGATCCTCATTTTCTAGTAAAACAAGCTATAGCTTAGCATCCAAGGCCTCCATGTCTGACTTCAGCCTGTGGAATCCCGGTTTGTTGTTCTTCTGTGGCAGCTAGATTGGACTAATTGTGCTAAGAACATTATTTGCACTCTTACATTCATTCTTACAAATTCTCACCACGCCCACCCCCTAATTCCCACTGAAATTCTCCATTACTATTACTTGAGTATGAGTCTTATGAGTTAGCTTCCCATCAGGATCTTGAATTCTTATGGGAAGTCATATCATGATGGGGGAGGGCAAACCATAAAAGTAACTTAGTGTTCCGTGAAAATTAGTTGACAGAAGTAAAGAACACTTTTCTGCCAATAAAACAAAGCCAATAGGACAAAAGACAGAGAAAATGAGAAGTCTTATACTAACTTGCATTAGAGACTAGCCATCATGTATTTTTTTTAAATTAAGGTATAAATGTATAAAGAGCACATATCTTAAGTGTACAGTTCAATGAATGTTGGCAAATGTATAACCTTCTGTAACTGCTGCTCAGCTCAAGATACAGAACATACCGAGCATCCCAGAAGGTTCCCTCAAGATAGAGAACATACCGAGCATCCCAGAAGGTTCCCTCAAGATACAGAACATGCCCAGCATCCCAGAAGGTTCCCTCGCCTCACTTGCCCATTAATACCCATCCCTACCTTACCAGAGGGAATTGTTATTTTAACTTTGATTCTTTTTCCTGTTCTTATCCTTCACGTAAATGAATTCATACAGTGTCTGGTTTCTTTCACTCAACATAATTTCTGTCTCTCATAGTTTTCATTACTGCATAAAACATAAAATAATTTGCACAAACTTAAGAGAAAAAGTTAACATTGAAATGATGGTCTTCACCAAGAAAAGACATGGAGGACCCAAACCAATTTAGTACAATGAATCCCACCCCTGAAGCATGAGGATGCAATGATGAAAGGAACCAGAAGTTTGGCCCTCATTTAGTCCCAGGGCAAAGAAAACATTAGCACATTAAAACTTGTCCAAAGGAGGTTAAGGGTGGGAACTGGGTGGAGGAAAGGAAGGGGTCTGAAGAAGGAGAGGTTTGTAGTTTGATGTAAAGCACATGTGTTTGGGGTCTTTTTAATTAAAAAAATTTTTTAAAGTTTATTCTTGAGAGAGAGAGAGAGAGAGAGAGAGCAAGTGGACGAGGGGCAGAGAGAGAAGGAGACAGAGAATCCCCAGCAGGCTCCGCACTGTCAGCACGGAGCCTGATGCAGGGCTCGAACTCATGAAACCATGAGATCATGACCTGAGCAGAAACCAAGAGTCAGATGCTTCACTGTCTGAGTCACCCAGGCACCTCAGGGTCTTTTTAAACATTACAGACCTGTAACTTTTCTTCCTGGCTCTCGTTGGGTCGGCATCTCTATAAATCATCACGTTGCCCAGGTGTCTGCGGGATCTAGGCTTGGCCTCCTGACCACTGCCGTCACCCTGGAGATCTGGGGGAGGTGGGAAGGAGAAGGGAAAGCTTCCTGGGGATGTGGAAGTCCTTTCCCACCTTTGCAGCACCCTTCCTAGCACATGGCCCATAGCAGGTGGGACTGTGTGACCCCAGAGTTATCCCCAACCAGGGAAGGAGCCAGAGTATTTATACTCCAATATCATCAGTTATTGGTTAAGAGCTGGATTCGGGATGGAGCATGGAAGAGAGGGGAGAGGCCGTGTAATAAATTCCCAAGAACTTTAGGCGCTTCATGTGCTCAAGCTGAGAGAGTTCTGGAAATCTGCGGGCAGTCCTTGGTCAAAGAGAACAGATGCAGGCTGACAGGAGTGAAAGCACATGGCGAGATTGCATGCGTAAAAATGGAGAAGGGCTATGAAGGTATACAGGTGGAGCCCTGACAGCATCTGCTCCATCAGGGAAATGGGAATACACCAGTACGTGCCTCACGTGGTTGCCTTGAGGGTCACACGAGAACCTGCTTATAAGGCATTTAGCCGAAGTCCTGGCATGCAGTAAATGCTTGGTAACCGGCAGCCTACTCTTAACACCATATACCGAACTGATGATTTGCAGGAGTGGCACCTCCAGATGGACCCAGGGAAGAAGGTGGACATGAGGCGTGGACTGTAAAGGAAAGCATGTAATCCCCAAATCCCCTGTGTTGCCCAATGACTGAAACAAGCTAGGGCACTTAATGCCTTCTGCATAGATCGTTATTTGAATGCTGTGATGGAAGGAACCAGAAGTTTTTTTTTTTTTTTTTTTTTTTATATATATGAAATTTATTGTCAAATTGGTTTCCATACAACACCCAGTGCTCATCCCAAAAGGTGCCCTCCTCAATACCCATCACCCACCCTCCCCTCCCTCCCACCCCCCATCAACCCTCAGTTTGTTCTCAGTTTTTAACAGTCTCTTATGCTTTGGCTCTCTCCCACTCTAACCTCTTTTTTTTTTTTTTTTCCTTCCCCTCCCCCATGGGTTCCTGTTAAGTTTCTCAGGATCCACATAAGAGTGAAACCATATGGTATCTGTCTTTCTCTGTATGGCTTATTTCACTTAGCATTACACTCTCCAGTTCCATCCACGTTGCTACAAAAGGCCATATTTCATTTTTTCTCATTGCCACATAGTATTCCATTGTGTATATATACCACAATTTCTTTATCCATTCATCAGTTGATGGACATTTAGGCTCTTTCCATAATTTGGCTATTGTTGACAGTGCTGCTATGAACATTGGGGTACAAGTGCCCCTAGGCAATAGCACTGCTAGGAATTTATCCAAGGGATACAGGAGGAACCAGAAGTTTGAGCCTAACTTGACCCCAGAGCAAGTAACACATTCAGACTTTCCCAAAAGAGGTTAAGGGTGGCAACAGGGTAGAGGGAAGAAAGGAGCTAGAGGAAGAGGGGTGGATTAGTCAGGGTTCTTTGGAACAACAGAACCAGTAGATACGTAACAGGAGATTTGTCATCACATACTGGCTCACAAAATAATGGAGGCTGAGAAGTCCCATGATGTGCCATCTGCAAACCCAGCAAAACGGGTGGAGTCATTCGGCCCAAGTTCCGAGGCCTGAGAACCCAGGGAGCTGATGATTTAAATCCCAGTTGGAAGGCCTGAGAAGATGGATGTGATGTCTCAACTCTTGGAGTCAGGCAGGAAGCAAAAAAGGGGCAAATTCCTCCTCCCTCTGCCTTTTTCTCTACTCAGGCCCTCAAAGGATGAGATGGCATCCCTCGACATGGGGGAAGACCATCTGCTTTTACTGAGCTCACTGATTCAGGTGATAATCTCATCAGGAAGTATCCTTACAGACTTACCCAGAAATCACACTTCCTCAGCTTTCTGAATGGCCCTCAGCCCAGTCATGTTGACACATAAAATTAACCATAACAGAGGGCTTTGTAGTCTTGTGTAAGGCATAAGCGTGAGTCTGACTCAAGGTCCTGGAATAGAGCATTTCCTTTACCTGAGCCCCCAGCTATCCTGGGTGGAGGACGGGTACTGCAGCCAGAATGATGATCCGGGATGAGCGCTGGGGCAACGATGAGCAGGCCTTGCGAAGTGAATCCCAGCCCTGCTGTCCCCTGAGGTCCCCTACTTTTTGCAGGCTCATCAGAAGGCTGTGTCTCCTGCTCACTGGCTTGTTCTTAAGCATAAATGACAGTATTTCAGAGCTGAAATTACCGAAGAGGGACAAAGTTCAAAGATCGGGTTAGTTTCCTGGCTAATTTCATGGCATTGTGTCTGGAGGGTAATTATCATTAGGCTTGCAGAACTCATTGTAGTTCTTTACTATAAAACCCTCTACAGATCCGGAAGCTGCAATGGGAGACAGATGCCCCAGCATCCAGATGAGTGAACTGTCACACTCAGGGCCAAGCCTGGTGATGTGCACACAGTAGGCACTCACTATAAGCTTCTTGATTGGAAGAGAGAGCATGGACAAGAGAGAAGGAGACATGGAGATGGGAAAGGGAGAGAATAGGGAAGAACAGACATGAGGAAGGAGTGAGGCAGAGACAGTGGTGGGCCCCACAGAGGGATGGGGGTCTCTGCTTACCTGGGGTGAGTGACTGTGGACCAGTGAGCCCAGGGACAGGGCTGTGAGCCCCAGGCCAATGGCTGCTCCGCCTCCACTCCTCGGAAGCACAGACCTCTCCTGCCTCCTCGTAGGGCTGGCAACTCTGTCAGTTTCCTTTGAGGAAGCTTCCAGAATGAAGAAGCAGCTGCCCTGATCCACACCACTTTGAGAGCTGTGACAGGTCAGTCCCCTCTCTGCGCCTTTGTTTCCTTCTCTGTACAATGGACATCAGGGGGCCCAGTCCCCCATTTCTTCTCAGCTTCCTATCTTACGCTTGACCTACTTTATCCAGTAACAATTCTGCTGGCCCCTAAAGGCATTGTGGCCTGGGACCCCTGGTCCAGGACTTCCTAGTGTTTTTATTCTCTACTGAGTGAGTGTCACAGTGTTATTTCTGAGCTCTGTAGAGACAGGCATCTGATTCCTGACACCCCACATGGTATCTTGAGACACGTGCAAAGAGTAGTAGCAATGCTGCAGATTCTACACTAGAAACTTCTTAGCCTTTCTTTATTATTTGTTAGTTAATCAAATATCAAGCAGCTCTGTTATTTGGAAATATTGCCATGAAACAGAGAACATTCAGTTTGTTGGCTTTCCAATGCAAGAATCCTTTGGGATTCACTTCCTGGTTGGTTGGTGTTTATCTTCAAGTAGGTTTTGCAAAAAGGTCACACGATGGGGCCTGGGTGGTTATGTGTCCGACTTCGGCTTAGGTCGTGATCTCACGGTACATGGGTTTGAGCCTCGAGTAGAACTCTGCTCTGACACACGGAGCCTGCTTGGGATTCTCTCTCTCTCTCTCTCTCTCTCTCTCTCTCTCTCTCTGCCTCTCCTCCACTTTATGCTCTCTCTCTCATAAATAAGTAAATGTTAAAAAAAAAAAAAGGATCACACGAGTATTACATTTGTTGAGTCTTTAATTATCTTAGAATGTTGTTATTTATTTATTTATTTATTTATTTATTTATTTATTTATTTTTGAGAAAAAGAGAGCTTGAGCAGGGAAGGCGCATAGAGAGAGGGAGGGAAAGAATCCCAAGCAGGGTCCACACCCAGTGCAGAGGTGAACATGGGGCTCGATCTCATGACTGTGAGATCATGACCTGAGCCAAAACCAAGAGTTGGATGTTTAACCAACTGAGCCACCCAGGCGCCCCTAGAATGTCTTTTTGTTGCCTTGTCACACGAGTAATAATTTGAGTGCAAAATTATTGGGTCACATGTTATCTCCTCTATAATTATGAGAACATTGTTTTAGCATTTCGGGTTGCATGTGAAGAATCTGATTTTTATTTTTCTCAGGTAACCTGTGTTTTGCAGCCTGGATCCTTGTAGGTTTTTCTGTCAAACATTGTCAAGGGTATGTCAATGTGTGTGGGAGCTTGTCTTTAAGATGGATACTATCAATTCCTTCCTTCCTTGTATGCATGTCTTTCCCAGATTGAGAAGTAGAATCTCTTTCTTCCTCCACTCCCTTGATATGGCCAACAGAGCAAAGTGAAAAAGACTTTGTGACTTCTGAGATTAGGTCACAAGAAAGTCTTAGGCTTTGTTTGGAGCCTCTTGGCATGTTCGCTCTGGAGGAAGCCAGCCACCATGTGAAAAGTCTAGTAACTTTGAGACTGCCATGCTGTGAGGAAGCTCAAGCCGGCCACACAGAGAGGATATATGAAGACAGAGACAGAGAGAGATGCTCAGCCAGGCTCCCAGTTGTTCTAGCCAGCCATTCCAACTCAGGCACCAGACATGCAAATGACCCAACTCCAGCCACCAACTGATCGCAAATGCATGAGTGACCCTGAGTAAGAACACTCAGCGTAGCCCAGGGCACCCACAGATAATAAATTGATGGACTTTGTTAAAAAATGATAGATAACAAGAAATATATGCACTTATTTTTGCCCAAATAAATCCTTTCCTTTTAATAAATCCTTTTTTTCTGTATACTTGGGCCCTTTTCTCCTGACCCAGATGGCTTCCTCATTTTAGTCCTTGCTCGGTATTTGTCTTTAGTCCTGTTTTCCCCCTTTGTGACTACCCATTATTCTTAAGCTGCTCTATTCCTGAGTAATCTTTCTGGTCATAACTTTCACAGTCTTGCCCTTCTCCTCTTTATTCTGGAAGAGCTTCTCAAGTCTGTCTTCCATGCTACTGATTTTGGTTTTCTACAGGGTCAATTCTGTGCTTTAACTGCCTCCATGGGGGATTTAAATTCAGTCAGTGCAATTTTAGTTTTCTTTTTGCTTTTTCAGTTCTGTCCATACTGTCCTTAGAACTACCTGCTCCAATTTTTATTGAAAGTATGCCTTTTTCACATTGTATTTAGTATGCAAAACAAGTGTTCATTTTTTTCTTCCGGGACACACAGCAATTTTTTTTCAGAGGTAGGTTCTTCCTTTTAGGAAAGCGTTTCCTTTCCCTCGTTATGTACTGTTTTTTTCATATCCTCTGTTGATTTATTTTTGTTTATTCATTCTTGAATATGCTGGTCATTATCCAGGTCCTGTGCTTGCCAACAGACGGGGTGTGGGACTTGTCCTCAGTACCGCTCATGGTCCACTCTAGTACTGGCCGATCCCTGCTACCTTATCATCTACACCTGGAAAGGGAAGGTTTGTCTGTGTGACAGCCACCACATGTGTCAACCAGGCATTCACGTGCTACACTGTGGCTGACTGATCATCTTGTCCCGCTGCACGATCAAATCGGTTCCTGGCCATAACGGGCTAAGGGAGAACATTAAAACTGCAACCCCTACTCTGTCTCTGTTCCTCCCTCACCTGTAACACTCCTGGAAGCTGTTCCTCTCAGGATATAAAATGCTTTTGACATTCTTTCCTCCATTTCCCCTGTCGTCCCCCGATTTTTGTCTTCTGGAAACTTCAGTCTCTAAATAGTAGAAGCATGGGCCAGCAAGAAGGAAGAGTATTTTGCCTACAGAATTGTCCCCTATACAGTGGAGAAAACTCCTTCCCCTCCTCACTACCTTGATTTTCTGGTTGGCACAGACTTTGGATCTCAGAGTCTGGGGTTGCAAGTGGGGAAGGAGTTGAGTATTTCCCTCCCTCCTTTTGTCCTGGAGGGGTGCCCTGTTTCAGACGATAAAACTTGAATAGGTTCCCGATTGTTTATCTCAATCCGGCTCCATCTGCCTTATATTTATGGAAATTCCTCCCAGATTCTGGCAACAGGCGCCTGTCAGTCTTGGGTGTCAGCACTGTGAGTTTTCAATTCTTGCTGCCTTCTTAGGTATTTTAGTGGAAAGCTGGGAAAATATGTCTCAGGGGCTGCTACTCTGGTGCCAGTTTAAATCAATGACACCCAACCTCTTCCTTTCACCTACTTTTTTACTCATTCACTCATTCACTCAAAAACATTCATAAAGCACCCAAAATGTACTGGATAACTATGCCATGCACTGGGAATAAGGAGGTGAATTGAAGCTCCATCCGGCCCTTGAAAGGGACTATCTTTTGGAAGAAGCAGATTTCATAATGACAGCATTAGTACAAGTGGTGTGTGGTGCTGAGACCTGTATAAACCAGAGAGGTTTGGTGACCTATACAAGGCTGCACAGTAAATCGGAGCAAGATCCAGAGAAGAGGCTGGTTCTCCTGGTTCACCAGTCCACATTGCTGCCACTGTGCCTCCCGGGCTCTTCCTTTCCCACCTTTCCTTTTCCAGTTTTCCCACTGCCAGAATGACCCATAGCCATTGTTCCCATCCTCATAGACATTGTTAAATTTTTTTTAACGTGTATTTATTTTTGAGAGAGAGAGCACAAGTGAGGGAGGGGGAGAGAGAGACACACACACAGAGAATCCGAAGCAGGCTCCAGGCTCTGAGCTGTCAGCACGGAGCCTGATGCGAGGCTGGAACCCACAAAATGTGAAATCATGACCTGAGCCGAAGTCAGATGCTCAACTGACTGAGCCACACAGGCACTCCCTTCATAGATATTTATATGTGGAGCTCTGTCTTCTCCCCAGCTCTCAGCCCATTCCCTGGTCTTTCTCACCCTAGAGCTCCTTCCAGGCCATGAACATCTTGTTCCACAAATTAGAGGTATCCATAAGTCTCTGGCTGCTAACCCCTCCCAATTTGTGGCTTAACTCCTTTGCTTTTCTGCTTTGCCCAAAGAGTCCTTAGAGTGCACAGTGTGAAGTCTGCGGCTTCAGTATCCAGAGAACCTGACTCAAAGCACTACTAGGCCTCCTCTTTGCTGTGTGTCCCTAGCCAGGTTGCTTACCGTCTCTTAACCTCCCGTCTTCACTTGTAAAACATGAATAAGAACACTGGAGTCCCTACTGAGATATTTAAATGAGCTTATTTAAATAAGCACTTAGCACAGTATTGAGCATATAGTAAGGGCTCAATAAATGATACCTGCCGTTATTGGTGTTACTGTAATTATTGCAAGTGTTTTTCCTGTTAGGTTATTTCTCCTGGAGGGCAGGGACTATGTCTTTTCCAGGCTGCCTGTCCAGCACCAACAATGTAAGCCACTGATAAATGTTGATTTGGTGTTTTGATTGACACATTTAAGTCCAATCAAGATGATCAGGCCGCACTCTCAATTGTAAGAAAGTAAACATGAAAAGGAAGTTGTAATCTAGTGGTTCCCAAAGTGAGATCCTTGAAACCCTAGTTTCCTTGTGCAAATCAATTTGGGAAACACTGACACCCCTCTCTTTCTGGAAAAGTCAAATGAAGCTTAGGATGTTAAAGGCCCTGACGATTCCTGCATGAAAGAAACCCGTGGAACTTTGTTGCTCCCCTGTTGCCCAAACTTAATTGACCCATAAACTCTTTTCTTATGAGACATCTATTATCAGCTGTGCCCTGGATGCACATCTTTACTGAACCCCATCCTGTAGCTACCACCCTGGAGGAATATACCACCAATCTGATTGCCATTAGCAATATTTGGTAGGAGCTAAGTGCACATTCAATATATCCTCCATGAGGCACTGCTACAAAAAAGCTTTGCCAACATCTCTCACGAGGACAGTAGCCTATGGGAAAACCGAAGGCACCGTGACTTCTATCTTTTTTTTTTTTTTATTTTTTTTTCAACGTTTTTTATTTATTTTTGGGACAGAGAGAGACAGAGCATGAACGGGGGAGGGGCAGAGAGAGAGGGAGACACAGAATCGGAAACAGGCTCCAGGCTCCGAGCCATCAGCCCAGAGCCCGACGCGGGGCTCGAACTCACGGACCGCGAGATCGTGACCTGGCTGATGTCGGACGCTTAACCGACTGCGCCACCCAGGCGCCCCCCGTGACTTCTATCTTAACAACAGAGTAGGCATCAATGTGTATTTAAAAAAAAAAAATCCTCCATTTATTGTACAAACTACAATGCATAATTGGTTTTCTATAAGGACAGAATGGATATGGTTCATGTGCACTTACCAAAGGTTACTTGGAACAATGGGACATTTGCAAGTGACCTTGCTCTTATCATAGTCCCTTTCTAAACATCACACATCTTCGAGTTCCTGGCAGAATGACTGTTTTCCTTGTCTGGTAAGAAACATGACATGGAAAGTAAATATTTACTCTTTGCAAAAAATGTTATGGTCAAATGAGATCTGAGGACTCCCAGAATTCCCTCCTAGCATGGTAAGTTGGCTCAAGAGAGAGGCTTATTTCTCACACCTTCCTCCTCACACCCACGGCATCTCCAGCCCAACCAGTCATTTTTCAACTCGTGGCCTATGCCACATCTCTGCCTAGTTCTCTGCTTTTGCCATCATTGTTCTCCTTGCCCAGAGCACCTTTCACCTCACTACCAATAACCTCTACCACCAGACATTTATCACCTACTATGGGCCAGGCTCTGCTAAGAAGTTTACAACTATGACCTGATTTAATAGAAATTTAGGACCCCAATTGACTGATGGGGAAACTGAAGCATCAAGGGGTTACATAACATGCCCCTCTTTACACAGCTAGGCTGGGTGGAGCTGGGATCTGAACCTAGGAAGTTGGGGTCCAGATTCCCTGCATTTACCCTTAAGTGTTCCCAGTTGATTTTTGTTTTTATTGAGGGGAAATTCACACAACACGAAACCAACCATTATGGAGTGTGCGATTCAGTGGCATTGAACACATTCACAGTGTTGTGCAACCACCACCTCTATCTAGTTCCACAACATCTCATCACACCGAAAGGAACCCCTGTGCCCATTAAGCAGTCACTCCCCACCCGCCCCTCCCACAGCCGCTGGCACCCAGCCACCTGCATTCTCCTACTTATTTTGCCTGTCCTGTTGAGCAACCAGTTCCCTTTCTGGCACAGTGCCTCATTTTCCTGTGGGGAAATCATTCTTCCCTCACATACAAAACAGCCAGGACTTGGGTTCCTGCAGGATAGTAACTGAGTCTTGTTTACTTCTGCATCCCCGGTGATCAGCCCTGAGCACAATGCTTGTTGAAACAAGGCAAGCTGGAAGTTCCACCTTTTTCCACTTGTTCTTTGCCATCTATTGAATTTATTGAGGACCTACTATGTGCCACTGTGTGAATGCTCAGAATACCTCTAAGAGGAGGCAGAAAAGAATACCCCTCCTATACCGATGAGGCAACAGAGGCTCAGAAAGTGAAAAACATTTTTTTGTTTTTCCTCTGGGTCTTTCTAACTGTTGTTCCTCTTGCCTTGAAAACTCTTCCCCCAGAATTTTCTGCTGCTCTTGTCACTTCTCCCCTGTTTGTTTGGAGTCTGAGCTTGCCCCTGTGTTAAAAAAGCAGAAACCCAGCACACAAAGGAAATTCATGCCTTTGTCTTCCATAAAGCCCCAGGCTCCTTCGGACACCCAGCTCCTCTATTTTTGGCTGAGATTCTCTCAGCTTCAGGAGCCTCCTGCTAATTGGAGGCCTTGGTCTGCAGTTTGTGTGTCTTTGATGAATAAAAAATGGAGACACGAATTAATTATTACTTAATAAATTCAGTTCGGTTAACGACAATCTTTCAAAACATAAGGCCCCCAAGTTGGAGCCAGCCCACATGTCCGTCAGGGGGTGGCTGGTGAAGTTCGTGATGGCATGGTGGTGTGCCAGCGAGGGACATCTATAGGCACTGACGTGGAAAGATGGCCAGGACGTGGTGCAGGAAACAGAAAAGAAAATTGCAGAAGAATTTGGACAGCACAAACTCATTCTCTTAGAAGAGAAATGCACATGTGTGAGAATGTACATATAGATGTATTCACAAAAATTCTAAAAGAACACTATTTTCAGGGGCGCCTGGGTGGCTCAGTCAGTCAAGTGTCCGGCTTCGGCTTAGGTCTCGACCTCACAGTTCGTGGGTTCGAGCCTCGTGTTGGGCTCTGTGCTGACAGCTTAGAGCCTGGAGCGTGCTTCAGATTCTGTGTCTCCCTCTCTCTCTGCCCCATCCCTACTCATGCTCTGTCTCTCTCTGTCTTAAAAATAAATTAAAAAAACATTTAAAAAATTAAAAAAATAAAAGGACACTATTTTCTTATTGTGGTAGGATACACATAACAAAATTTGCCATCTCAACCATTTTTCAGTGTGCAGCTTAGTGGTATTAAATACATTCACGATGTTGTGTAATCATCACTACCATCCGTCCTCAAAACGTTCATCTATAAAGCTGAAACTCTGTCCCTATTAAATACTAACTCCCTATTACCACCCCCACCCCCACCCCCTGATATCCACCATCCTATTTTCTGTCTCTATGATTTTAACTACTCTTGAGTACCTCCTGTAAGTGGAATCATACAGGGTATCTTTTTTGTGCTTGGATTCTCCAGTTCAGCATAATATCATCAAGGCTCATCCACGTTATAGCATGTGGCAGAATTTCCTTAAAAATTTTTTTTAATGTTTATTTATTTTTGAGAGAGAGAGAGAGACAGAGCATGAGCAGGGGAGGGGCCGAGAGAGAGGGAGACACAGAATCCGAAGCAGGCTCCAGGCTCTGAGCTGTCAGCACAGAGCCCAATGTGGGGCTCGAGCTCACGAGCTATGAGATCGTGACCTGAGCCGAAGTCAGAAGCTTAACCGACTGAGCCACCCAGGCACCCCTCCTTCCTTTTTAAAAGCTGAATAATGTTCTATTGTATGGATATACTACATTGTGCTTATCCTTCCCTCCACTAATGGACATCCACACTGCTTCTGCATATTAGCTATTGTGAATAACACTGCTAGGAACAGGGGAAAACGCCAAATTTTTAATGAAAACTAATATTTGTGTAAGAGGATAGAATTATGGGGAGTTTTTACTTCCCTTCCCTCACTGCAAATAATTCAATTACCAAATGTACAAAAATATCTAAAATCTAGAGAAAGCCCTGACTACTCATATACATCTTACAGAAGCGTAGCCACAGTTTGGGGTATATTCTTTCACATGTTCTTCTCTGCACATGTGAACACATAATACACATATAAATACTTATAGAAAATGGAAACTGAATTGTAGAATTTTGCAAATTGCTCTGTGTACATTGTATTGTGGGCAACTTTCCAAGGCAGTTCATGGACATTTACTTCATTCTGTTTGACTGCTTCTTAATATTCCATTATTTATGTGCTACAGGTATATTTAACGAGTACTCTATTGTGTAAACTTGGCATTTAGGTTGTTTCCAGGTTTTGCCGTTATAAACTATGGTGTAATGAATATCCTCGAACGGTTATCTTTGTACGAGTGAGTGTAACTAGTTTCAAGGCAAGTTCCCAGAAGCAAAAGTGTTGCTCCAAAGGGTATATACACTCTCAAAATGTGGCCAGGTATTGCCCAGTTGTCTTACAAGATAGTTTGCTCTGATTTACCCCCATCATTAGTATGGATGGGGAACACCTTTCCACACATTCTAAACTAACATCAGATAATCTTCCCCTTTTCAATTTAATAAAGACAAAGCTTATTACGTTTTCAATCTGTCGTCTTCAATTATGACTACAGTTGAATTTTTTAAGTTTAATGGCGAGTAGTTTTTCTTCCGTGAACATTTATATGTTTTGCTCACTTTTTGTTTAGTGAGGAGGCTTTTCTGTTTCCTTAAGGCATTCCCTTTCTACATGATGTCATGTGACTTTTTATTTCAACTAACAAGTTCAAGCCTACAATCCCTTATCTGAAACCCTTGGGGAAGATGTGTTTCAGAATTCAGAATCTGTTTGGTTCTTGGAAAGGCATCAGGGTCCATGTGGCTTATCTAACATTCCCAGGAAGTCTGGGGCAGCCCCCTTATACTCAAACACATTAATATTTCGCAGTGAAAAGTATAAACATTGCCACAAAGTGGGATGAATAAGGAATATAAATAGCCTCACATCCTTTCAATTCAGGTTTTGCCACCAAATGTGTTAGCAATAAAAACTCACAGTTTTCAGAGTTTTTTGGACTTTAGAATTTTGGCTAACAGATTGTGGACCTGTTTCTATCACTTTCATTTGCAGGAAAAAAAAATAGTAAAGATTACTTTTAAATTAAATAAATAAGGCTCATGCAGGGAAATTAACAGGCAAGGGCAAGATCAGGATTCCTTCTTCCATCTCTAGGCTTTGGGAGGATCTGGGCAGGTAGGATGAGGCATGGATGTTTATGTTAGCCTGAGCTCTTAGGGACAAGAGCACATAGATGCCCCTGTCACTGTCAGCTTTACCTAGCTACCTTCTGCCTTCTCCCTTGCACACTTTTTCCTTTTCCAGCCCAACGGCCCTAACCCACCATGCATCCCATACTCCTCATGTCTGCCTCTTGTGCCCAGCCCAGCTAGGACCACCTTCCCAGCCAGGACCACCTTCCCAGCAGCCCCTTCTTTGGTGTGACTGCTGCATGCAGTTTCCTTTGCTCCACACTGGAATGCAGATGAAATTAATTCAGTCCCACGGAGTAGCCCAGCTGGAGGGGCTCTCACTTTCCCGCCATCCAAGAATGTAAGTCAGTGATTTCCATGAGGAGGCCCTGATGCTAATTCTTCCCCCAATATATAAAACCAGGTGCTTCCAGGAACTGTAAATATGAATCTACTTTAGGCTTTTAGAGCTACTGTGGAATTGAATAATCATAAAAGATACTTCTTCCATGGAGATTTATGCCCTCCACGCACCCCCACCCCCAGTTCCCAACCGATAAAAAAACCATATTTTACCAAAATATATCTCCCATCAGCGGTCCTGGAACACCTCACTAACTGACTATATTTATTGGGAAATGATTCACATTAATTTCAGGCGTCATCCTAATATTATATTTATGACAGACTGTGTGAGCTCCGGCAAGGGCCCTTGCCTCGTTCCTGGCATACATTCTCTGTTTCTGCAAATACATATTGTAAACACTGCCTGGAGAGATAAAATCATAAAACCAAAATAGGTTATCTTTGGAAAATCTGTTAATCCTAATCAAATAAGACAACTGCTTGCCTGATTTGAGAAGCTGAGAGGCCGCGCCCAAGGTCTGTGGGGGTATTTCTCTTGGAACTTTCTTATTCCAAATCTCAACTCCCCCTCCCCCAAGATATGATGTGACTTTTTCATGCTGGGGAGACCCTCACAGAGAAAGAGGTTTGACTTACAAATCCTGCCAGTGAATACTTGCTTAATGAGCAGGAGAAACCAAAGGGAGAAAGGAGATCCAAACTGGGATAAAATGTAAGCAAGTTTGTCCAGTGAACCCATCTTGTGTGGCCAGATGCAGCAAGTGTGGGTAGGAACCCAGACAGAGAAAATGCAAACTGTCTGCTCCTAAGGATATTATTACTTTGGACAAACCAGAGAAAGAGAAGAGAAGGGGCCATTCTTTAATGCCTGGAGAGAAAGACTTGAGGGTTTATAAGAATAGAGATCTAATATTTCATTTTTAATTGTAATCTGTGCAATGTGATGTACACACACACACACACACCATTGCAGCTGTCATGTCCAGTAAAAGCTACTATCCAGGACAGCCTCCAGTGGGTGTTTTGGGGAAAAGGGACAAAGGGCTTTGTTCCACTTTGGGGCCATTGTAGTCTGATGCAGCTGTTTCTGCCTGTCCTCCATACATTCCTGAATCTGAGAACAGCACCTCTCACCCCCCCCCCCCCACCACAATCCCAGCTCTTGGGTGAAGTCTACTTGAATCCTTGGCTCCAAGGATGGGCACATGACTTACCTGGCCAATCAGAGCATTCTATTCTACAATGATTGTTGTCAGCCTGGCCAGTTAGAGCTTGCTATCCTTCTGGCTATAGCAGTTGCCTCAGATTGGCACATAACCCGGGACTGGCTAATAATAGGTCAGGGGCTCCTGGGTGGCTCAGTTGGTTAAGGGTTTGGCTCTTGATTTCAGCTCAGGTCATGATCTCATGATTCATGGGATTGAGCCCCAAATTGGGCTCTGCACTGACAGTGTGGAAGCTGCTTGGGATTCTCTCTCTCCTTCTTTCTCTCCCTCTGCCCCTCCCCTGCTCACACTCACTCTCTTGTGTGCTTTCTCTCTCTCAAAATAAATAAACATTAAAAAATCTTTAAACAAGAACAGCTCAGATACTTGGCCCCCGAGAGTGGTCCACAAAACGGCAGAGCTCAAAGCCAGGTTGAAGAAAGCCACTCCAGGATTTCTGCTGGAGTTTTAGGGATAAGAAAGACAAACTTTCTTTTAGACTGGGACTTTTGAGGGGTGGGATATAAACTTGAGCACCCGGTGCCTAGCAGGCATTTTGTCACCATGAGGGAGAACCCTCCTGGGAATAAAGACCATAGACGAAAATAGAGTGGAGTGATGGAAAGCCAGATTCCTAATGCTGATAAAGATGATGACAATAATTCTAATACTAATAATAGCTAACTCTTATATTGTGACACTCTTCTCTAGAAACTATACCTATAATGATTCATTTGGTCCTCTTAACTCTAGGAGATAGGCACTTTCATTATTTCCATTTTATAGATGAGGAAATGGAGGCAGAGAGGTCACCCCAGTAAGTGGTAGAGCCAGAATTTGAACCCAAGTTATCTGGTCCAAGTCCTTGTTCATAACTACTATGCAACACTCTACAAACATTTATTGAGAACTTACTGTGTGCCAGGCTGTGTGGGGATATGGAGATGATCCAGCCCTGATCCCTGGTCTCCAGGAGCTCAGGGTCCAGGAGGCACATCAGGAAAGCAGGCAGTCTGGCCCATTGGATGTGACCAAGAATGACTGTGGAAGCTGCCCTCAGCTTGTGACCTGCTGCACCACCTGCTTCAATTTGCAGAGAGACTCATTCTCTTCAGGAGAGCAGCTCCAGCCCTAACAGTCCTTCAAAAATCTCAGTATTTTTAGCCTGGAGAGTTGGTAAGTCCAGTGGCAGATTGGAGAAAGGAGACTGTGCTCTGAGGAGAAGAAACATGAAGCCACAAGAAACTCTTTTTCAGGAGGGGGGCTGGGCTCAAGGGAGGCCTAATGGCTTCAGGGAGACACAAACAGAGAAGCCAGGCTGCTGGGCACCTGGAACTGGGAAGGAGAGTCACACGCAAAGAGCCTGGGCCTGGGCCTGGAACTTTCCCTGGTCCACTCCCAGGAGGGAATGAAAGTGCCACCTTCAAAGGTAAACACAGGAAGTAGCAGCAAGATGGCCAAGTAAGCACAAAACAGGGGAGGGGGCCCTTTAGTCATTCCACAAACTTATGTTGCTATTGCCCTGGAGCCTGACATACATACCATCAGTGCTCAAAACATTATGTTGAATGAATGAGCACCCATTCCCTAAGGGAGTGTCCACGCTGGCTCAGGATTGTGCTAGAAGCCAGGAATACGAAGGAGACAGCATAGCCTCCGCCTTTATTAGATGGAAGTGGGACACTGTACAGTGATGTGGTCAAGACTACTGCAGTTTGGTAGCCTCCTGGGCTGTGGGCTTTCCGCAGGGGGCCACTTAGCCCATCTGCAAGGTCAAAGAAGGCTTCCTGGAGGAGGTGACCCTTGAATTAGAGGCTTGAAAGACCATCTAAAGTGAGCCAGGCAGAGAAGAGAGTCTAGTGCAAAGGCACAGAGGTGTATTGAGAAGAAAAATAAAATGAGAAATAACAAATTAGGGGCGCCTGTCTGACTCAGTCAATAAAACATGTAACTCTTGATCTCTAAGTCATGAATTCAAACCCCACATTTGGGGTACAGCTTACTTTTAAAAAAAAGCTAAAAGAAATAGCAAATTAAGGGGTGCCTGGGTGGCTCAGTCATTTAAACCTCTGCCTTTGACTCAGTTCATGACCTCATGGTTCGTGAGTTGGAGCCCCGCATCTGACTCTCTGCTGTTAGCGTGGAACCTGCTTCAGATCCTCTGTCTCCCTCTCTCTCTGCCCTTCCCCTGCTCTTTCTATCTCTCTCTTTCAAAAATAAATAAATAAACTTAAAAAAAAAAAGAAATAGCAAATTAAAATAACATCTCCCTTTTCTTGTGCCCTCTCTGAGGGCCAGGCACCATGCTAGGTATATAAAGGCCAGACCTCATTTAATCCTTCCAATATACACAGGGGGAAAGAGCTATTATAATCTCCAACTTTCAGAGAGGAAATCTGGCTCCCAAAAGTTAAGGGCATGGACTCTGGAGCCAGGTGGCCCAGACTTGAATCCTGGCTTTGACACTTATCCACTGTGTCACTTGGGGCAGTGACTTCTCCCTGGGCCTGGGGTCCCCCATCTGTACAAGGGAGATAATAACAGTACCTATCTTGTTTAGGGTTGTTGTGGGAGTCATATCAATGGCTACAAGCAAAGTGCTTAAAATACTGCCCAGCATTGAATAATTGTTCAGTAAGTGTTGAATACATGAATGGAGACATGAATGAATGAAATTAGGGCTCAGAGAACTGTAATAACTTTCTAAGGCCACACAGAAAGCAAAACCAAGGTCAGAATTTGAATCCATGTGTGACTCTGGATTCTGAGTCTCTCTTCTTTATTGCCAACTGAGGGTTTAGTAAAATCAAATAGTGAGCAAAGTCATAATGCCTGAAGCTCCAACGTATGGATGGAGTGATTACCTCGTGCTGGGAGCTGGCCTGAGCACTTCCCATGCATCATCTCCTCCCTTAGCCCCCACACAATCCCATGGGGCAGATCAGAATACTTTCTGCATTTTACAGATGAGGAAACTAAGGGTCAGAGGGACAATGAGACTTGCCTGGGCTGCATAAGTAGCAAGTGTCCAAGCTGGGATTTGACTCCAGCTCTGTATGGCCAATTCATGATCCAGGCACACACAAGCCATAAAGACATTGATAAATGATTGTGCTGGAATGCACAGGTGGCTCACACACTCCTTGTTCTGTTCTCACCACAGCCTTATGAAATAGCTGCTGGGTTGTCAGTCCCACTTTAGAGACAAGGAAACTGAGGCTGAGAGGCTAATTAATTTGCCCTTGTTAGCTGCAGTGCCCTCAGTACAGCAAGACTCAGGGGCAGATGGGCTGTTCCTCAGACCAGCAGCCTCCAGACCTGAGCAAGCCATAGGCCCCAGCCCTCCATTTTCACAAACAGCCTCGCTGGGCCCAGCTAGGTCCAGAGCCCCTCTGTTCCTCCTCTCCTCTCACCGCCCCCCCTCACCCCCCTGCCCGGCTGACGCTACCAGCCGTGTGCTCTGTTCTCTGCCCCTAAATGCAGTTCCATCCCTACAGCCACTGCAAATCATCTGTTTGCTGGTGCACACTCCTTTGGTCTCCAGCCCCCTGTCAGTTAATTCCAGGCTGATTTCCAGGTGGGTGGTCCACACTGAACACAGTTCCATGCAGGCAAGGGGCGGCTGCAGCAGTCAGCAAAGCCTCTGGGGCTTCAGTCAGTTTCAGGGCCCCACATCTGCTGGCCACAGCTAGCAGGCCTGGGAGAAGAAAGCCCCTTCACCTTGTTCCCCCACCCACTTCCAAAACATGTCCCTGTCCATCCCCTGCTTTCCATTTTGCTGATGTTGTCACAGTCCACGCCAGTGGGATCCCTCACTTTGATGGCTGCAGCAGCCCCCCTCAGGTGTCCTGCTGTGATGCCTCTTCCCCTACCCTCTCTGCACAGAGTCCATTCTCCCCTGGTAGCCGCCCCTCAGCTCTGCTTAAAACCCACTAGTGCCACATAGACTCAAGAGGATTGAAAAACAGGGACTCAAACAAATATTTGCACACTATGAACACTAGCTGAAAAGTGGAAATGACCCAAATGCCCATCAACACATGAGTGGAGAAACCAATTGTAGTCTGTCCACACAATGGAATGTGATTGAGCTGTAAGAAGGAACGATAGATGCTACACCCTGAATGAACCTTGACATTATGTTGAGTGACAGAGACCAGACACAAAAGGCCACATAGTGTATGATTTCCTATATGTGAGATATCCAGAATAGATAAATTCAAAGAGCCAGAAATCAGATCGGTGAATGCCAGGGACTGGGCAGAGGAGGAAATGGGGAGTGACTGCTAATGGGTATAGGGTTTCCATTTTAGGTGATGAAATGTTCTGGAACTGGATAGAAGTCGTCATACACATTGTAAATCTACTAAATGAGACTGATATTTACTTTTAAGTGGTTAATTGTTTTGGGACACCTGGGTGGCTCAGTCAGTTGAGTGTCCAACTTCGGCTGAGGTCGTGATCTCATGGTTTGTGAGTTCGAGCCCTGCGTCAGGCTCTCTGCTGTCACCACAGGACCCACTTGGGATCTTCTGTCTCCCTTTCTCTCTGCCACTTCCCACCTGTGCGTATGCATGCATTCTCTCTCTCAAAAATAAACATTAAAAAAATAATTGTGTGTGTGGTATGTGTGCAAAAGTCTCCAAAACTTTTTGTTTTTACTGTGGTTACAAGATACATGAAATTTACAATTTTAACACATTTTCACCATTTCCATCACTCCCAAAAGAAACTCTGTACCGATTAAGCAGTCACTCTCCCTCCCCCCTCCCTCCAGCCCCTGACAACACTAATATACTTGCTGTTTCTATGGATTTGCCTATTCTGGACATTTCATATAAACAGAACCACAATATGTGATCTTTTGTGTCTGGCTTCTTTTACTTAGCATCATCTTTTCAAGGATGATCCATGCTGTAGCGTGAATCAGTGCTTCGCTCTTTTTTATGGCTGAATATTAGTCCATTATCTAAATAGACCACATTTTGTTTACTCATTAATCAACTGATGGACATTTGGGCTGTTCCCACCTTTTGGCTACTGTGAATAGTGCTGCTATGAACATTCATATATACGTATTTGTTTGAATATCTGTTTTCCAATTCTTTGGGGTAGCTACCTAGGAATGGAGTTGTTCATCACATAGTAATCTCACGTTGAACCTTGAGAACTGCCAAACTGTTTTCCACAGCAGCTGCACCATTTCACATTTCTCACCAGCAGTGTGTGAGGGCCTAGGGTGACTCTCAGGTTTAGATGCAATAATACACGTGGAAGCCTTATCCAGGGCTTGAAACATAGTAGGTGCTCCGAAAATATGAGCAATTATGATTATTCTTGCTAACAATCAATACTATGCACCTCCTCTAGGCCAGGCCCTGGTAGGTGCTGAGGGTACCAAGATGAATACAAAATCATTCCTACTTTCAAGGAGCTCCTATTCACCTGAATGGCTTGTCTTCGGGCTCTTTGAGTAACTGGTTTGATTAACAGCAACAATAATAATAGCTACAAATCTAATGACCACTTATAACATGGCTGGCGTTGTACCAAGTTCTTTATTCATTTCCCTCATGTGACCCTCACAACAACCCGGGGTATTGGCAATATTATCATCCCCTTTTACAGAAGAGAAAGTTGAGCCTCCAGAGGGGGTGAATATGTCTGAGCTTCACGGCTGGCATTGAGCCGGGGTTTGAAGGTGATGCCTGTGCCTTACCAACTGCCCTCTCAGGAATCAAAGGGTGAATCTGTTTACTCTTGATTTTGCCAAAATCCGAGAATTAACTCAATTTTGGCTTTTGCACAGACCCACCTGGATTCTAGCAATAGATTTCATCATGACAGGGGCCTCCAGTGGGCAACTTCTGGCACCAGTCCCAAGCCATAGTCAAGGCTGGGCCCTGAAAGGACAGTCTCTGTTGAGTTCAAGGGGCCACTTTTTAGACCCGAGACCAAAGAACAGGTGCTAAATTGCATTCAATTATTCCTCTCAGTCTGCAGGACTTTCCGTCAAAAGCACCACTCCCCAGCCCCCTACACCCTCACCGGCCACCAGCCACCTCCTTGGTGGCCCTGCCTTTTCATGCTTTCATCCTTCTTTGCCAGACTCCACCATCCAGTCTGTGTCCGGAAGAGCAACACCCGGTCTGCCTTCTGTGTTGCCCACACATCGATTCTAGGAGGGGTCAGGAGGGACTCTTTTTGCAGGACCCCAGTCTATATGGACTGCTGGGTGGGTCTCCATGAACCAGGATTCACACTGAATTTCTGGAACCTTCCAGATCAGCTGGTGGCTTCCCTAGCAGTGCCAGCGGGGGGTCTGAAGTAACTGTGCTCAAGGCTACGTCCCCAGGCTGCAGGGCCAAACAGAGGCCAGGCACGGGGTCTGTGGGCCTGGGGGAACACCAGACACCACAGAATACACCCTAAGGCTCTGAACACCCCAGGAATGAGCCCCCTCCACCCCTGCAGCTTAGCTCCATCTCTTTACAGGGGCAGTTTCCACACTTGTGCTGTGTCCCTACAACAGCCATTTGAGCACCACATGTCAATGTATTTTGCCACATCCATGAACCACCTCTGTTGTCACTTATTTTACACTTTTCTTCAAATTGACTCACTTTCCTTGTTTTTTCACTTTTTTTTGAGATTCCTCTTTTTTAAGTTTATTTATTTATTTCAAGAGAGAGATCACGCAAGTGGGGGAGGGGCAGAGAGCGAGGGGAGAGAGAATCACAAGCAGGCTCTATGCTGTCAGTGCAGAGTCCAGTGCAGGGTTTGATCTCACAAACCATGCAATCAAATCAAGGGTCGGATGCTTAACCGACTGAGCCACCTAGGTGCCCCTTTTTTTTTCATTTTTAGTATGTATTTTGGAGAAGGAAACCGCATTGCTACTGTAAATGAAATAGCAATTTTCCTTTGCAGGAACAGAATATAACATGAAAATAAATATGTAAATATTCAGTTTTTAAATGTTTTAATGTTTAACTTGGCACAGTCTTATCTATAGTATCTCCCCCACAGGTTTCTTGCTAATTACAAAGGGAAAAAATTATAGTGCAGAAACCTGGCAGACATGCCCCCATTCCAAGAGGTCAGAGATTGCACCACCAATTGTCAATTTTAGGACAACTGGTGAAATTGGAACATGGAACCTGAAATTCAGATTCTAGAACTTCATTAATGTTAAGTTTCTCAAATGTGATAATTGTATGGTAATTACATAAGAGGATGACCTGGTTCTTAGGAGATACATACCGGACTGTGTGTGTAAAGGATTGTGGTAGTGACTGCATTAACACATAAATGGTTCATTGGGGAAAGTGTACACACACACACACACACAGACACACACACACACACACACACACAAATAAAGCAAATGTGGCAAAATGTCAGCATTTGGCAAATCTGGAGAAGTTCAGAGATTTCATTGCACCCTTCTTGCAACTCTTCTGTTACAATTTTTTTTCAAATAAAAAGTTGTGAAAAATGTCTACTTGAGGAGAACAAAAGCAGCTCACACATCACGAGGGATGAGGGGGTCTCACACTTTGGGAAACACTATTCAGCTGGTACAATTTCTCAATTTCTCCATCTCTAATTCTCTTTTCCCTCTTGTAGTTCTGACCTTCACAGCTCAGCCCCCTCCTAGATTCTGCCTACTCCTTTCCCTCTGAGAGATTCAGGGGCCACATCAGCATAGTAAAGATTCTGAAGAGTCCTGCAGCTACAAAAATACGTTGAATGCTTTTTGTTGGAGTGAGGGTCTACTGTTTGTTGAGTCTTCTATTTTTTTTTATTTTTTAAAAATTTACATCCAAGTTAGCATATAATGCAATAATGATTTCAGGACTAGAATGTTTGTTGAGCCTTTACCATGTCCCTAGTATGCTGAGAGCCCTAGGAGATGGATGCTGTTCATTTTACCCATTTTACAGATGAAGGAACCGAGGCTCAAAGAGGCAAAGTCATTCAGTCCTTATCCAAGAAAAGGAGGCTCTTAGGAAAACACAGAGCAGGGGTTGGGGTACCTTCCTTAATTGCCATGATATGACTGCTTTGGAAGTCACAAAACAATTATTGGAGGTAGTCTAGTGGCTAAGAATGGAGACTCTGGATTTAAATCTCTGATACTTGCTAGTTGTGTGCTCTGGAACAAGTCACTTACTTGTACCATGGGGGTGTGGTGGTGATTAAATAAATCAGTACATGGACAGTACAATACCTGGGAGAAATGGAGACTCAGAGAAGTTAAATGACTTGGCCAAGGACACAGAGGAAGTGTCAGGCTCAGGGTTTGAACCCAGGCCTGGTAGACCCCAGAACCCTACCTATGATCCTGTCCTGTTGATCCTGAACTCTGGGTCTAGCTCACCTTCTGGTTCTGGTCTCCATTTGCTCCCAGATCACAGGCTCCTTTCCAGTTCCTCTTGCTGTAGTCAAGGCCTACAACATTGTCCTGATCTAGGGATGGCTCCAATCAGTCCTTACAAGGACAGGACATATTACTTCTGGGCCCTTTGCTTGGATCTCCAGCTCATATCCCACACTCAGCCTCAGTGGGGAAGATGAGTGTCCCTTACATGCCACTAAGGGAGTTTTAACTGCTGCTGAAGTTGACATATCCATTCACAAACCCATGGGTTACCAGAATGTTCCTCAGGCTCAGCCACCCGCATTCCTTCAAGTGAACTGGGCCACACTAAAGCCAGCCTGGGAGATATTTATTCAGAGAAAAAGAATAAAACAACAACAACGACAACAACAGGGTCAGAATCCATTTCAGCCTAACCGATATTTTACACAATTGGATACGTTTGACTAAACTAATACATATGTATGCAGACTGGTGCATTTCCATTCAAACCAATGTAAATTACCTTTGACCAATATATTTTCCTGGAAATCAATGCATTTTAACACGAGATAATATTTATGAAATTGAATTTTTTATTGAAGCTAATGCAATTCTATTCTATTTTATGCATTTTTATTAAACTAATGCATTTTAAATTAATCCATTGTATATTAAGTACAACAGACATTGGTACTTACAGTAAAATAATATATGCCCACTGAAATCAATACAGTTTCAAACCCTGGTGTTTTCCATTTAACTGAAGGATGTCAAGAATACGCAGCTATGAGTTCAGGGCATGTGAATGTGAAATTGTGTCTTTTCTTTCTTTTTTTTTCAAAATCATTATCACTTAAAAGATATTGTGCCTCAGGATATGGCCAGAGGCCCAAGGATTTAGAATTAATTCATGATTCTAACAGCCAACTCAACTGAACATCCCACTTGACTGACTTTTTGACCAAGTGGACTGGTGATTCTTAATCATGAGGGGTGACACAAGTCACTTGTCACTACTAATAAAATACTGAAGTTTGCAAACAATTTACTTTGGAAAAAAAGCGAATGTTTTGAATCCATCAGGGTGCCAGCAGGAAAAGATAATACAGTCAAACTGGTATTTTGAGAGGAGTTTAATAAAGAAATTATTTATTAAGGTGAGAACAGGTTTAAGAAAAGCAACAGTGCAGCCCCTGGGACTAGTAACCTTGGGAGCTGTTACCATCTGGGCATTACTGGAACCTGGAGGGAGCAGCTGGCAGAGGGAGAGAGGAGCGGTGGCTCTCAGTAGAGAAACTCAGCCTCTTGGCATCCCACAGAGAGGGAGCTAGAAAAATAGATACCTGACCTTTCTCTACTCCCACCTCATCTCCTGTTGACACTCTCCATTGGCCAAATCAACCAGAAGCCAGAGGATAAGGAAGCCCGTTGTTGCAGTCCTGGGGCAGCACAGAATAAGCAGGAGAAAGGTAAAGGATGAATCTGGACAGACAAAAAGAAGATACCCACATACCTACTGAGTGTTTATTATACATGATGTGCTTTCTCATTTAATTCTTACAACACCCTATGAGGAAAACACTACTATTATTCCTATTTCCAGGATGGGGAAATTGAAGCTCAGAGAGATTAAGTGGGAGAGCTAGGGTTTGAACAGAAGTCCACCCACCTTTGTAGATGAAGGGAACAGTTTCTGGGAAAGAAAAGAAAATTTAATAAAAGAAGACAAGGTTCTCTTTTGCCCCATCATACCCTTTTCCTTCCTGCTTGGGACCGTGACATGAGAACCTGATGTCTGGAGCTGTGGCAGCCATCTTGTAACCACGAAGGGAGATATCACAAACACAATGAGTAGAGCAGGGCAGAAAGAACAAAGGAATCTGGGTTCTTGTTGATATTGTTGAGTCCCTAAACCAAGCCCAGAACCTCCTACCTTCAGGCTTCCTGCTAATTAACAATACACTCTTGTCTTTTAAGCCCAGTTTACTGGGTTTACTGTTACTTGCACAAGTAGCCTTCCTAACTGATACACCATTACTTATGTATTGCTTGAATTTTTAATAACGAATATGTAATTTCTTTGTTAAAAAACCCACAAAATCAAATAATAAATGCTTAACCACTCCCCTCATCCAACTGCACCAAACTGGTCATGGAATTTGTGTTTTTGCCCTTCAGGACAAAACCCAGATGCATATGATTTTTTAAGGCTGATTTCACAGACCTATTTTATTACATTTTATACAAGGTTTTTTTTTTTTTTCATTATGCACACTTAGATGGCAGAACATCTTGAGCATATGCATCTCTGTATTCCCTCTTGCTGAGGACCCCATTTGCAGCTCTCACAAGGCACAGCACTGCTATTGTTCCATTTCCTGTGAGAGTCCCTTAAAAGCCTGCTCTGTCCCACCTCTATCAGTTCTCAATTCAGGGAAACTTCCAGGATTTCCACATCCAACCACAGACCATGAGGGTCTGGGGTGGGGGAAGGGAAGACCTCATGACATTTCCTAGAACTCTTAGTTGCCAAACAGCATCTTCCTTCTATGAGGGGAGAATTTTGTTCTCAATTTCCATCTTGCCCCCTTCTCTTTGAATACAGACTTGGAAGATTCTAGCACTACGAGGGCTTTGGAAAATTTACTCCTCCCTCAAAGATTTATGGTTGTGAGATGCCCTCATTTCATTCACTCACCCATTGCTTTAGTCCCAGTAAGCCTTAGTTTTATCATCTGGAATATGGGGTGATGCTAGGACTTAACTCAAGGGCTTGTGAGGGGAAGAGAGTTAAAACATGTGGAATGACTGGCACAGAGTAAAGGCTCAGTAACTGCAGGCTCATGTAAATAGCAGAAGTGATATCATTGCTAACTCTTTGAGAGTCAATAAAAATTCTTAATGCATCCATTCATATCACAGCCAGCTTCCTCAGTGGCGGCTGTCCTTATCATGGAGAAATCTAGGTCATCCTAATGGATGATACTCATCAGCTTTGGATGAGTATCTCTTTTGTGAATCCATCTATAGCACTGATTAGCCAAGGAGATTCAATGGGGGTTAAGAACTTGGGACATTAAAATCAGAGGGACCTGGGTACAAATCCCATCTCCACTTCCCAGCTGTGTGATCTTGGGCAGGTCTCTTTGTCACTCTGAGCCTCTCAGCATCCTCATTTGGAAAATGGGACTAATAACGGCTGCCTCGTGAAGTAGTTGGAAGATTAAATGAGGTTATACATGGAAAACTCTGAACACAGGGCACTTAAGAGCATCTGCCATCTCTTTATAGCTGTCATTTTTTTTTTCCTCTTGGCATGCACGGAAATAAGCATGGAGAGATGGATGCAAAGTTCTGTGGTCTACGTGCTATTCTGTTTCTAGAGACAGATGGAGAGAGGAAGAAAGAGCAAGGAGGTTATTGGTTGAGTTGGAAATTTCTTTTCTTAAGTAAAAGGGAGCTCAAAGTTTACAGAGAAGATAGAAGGGATCCATTATTAATATTTTAACATGGCTTTTAGATTCCAAACTCTTTGTGGGCTAAGACCCAGCTAATGAACCTTAGTATCCTGCACAGGACCTGGCACTCAGCAGTTGCCCAATCAATGTTTGTTGCTCTAAATCCATCCCTGTATTAGTCAGCTTGGGCTGCCATAATAAAATACCATACATTTAAAACCAGGCATCTATTTTCTCACAGTTCCAGAGGCTGGATGTCTGAGATCGGGGTGCCAGCATGGTCAGGTCTGGTGAAAGCCCTCTTCCTGGTTTAAAGACAGCTTCCTTCTTGCTGTGTCCTCACATGGCAGAGAGGGAAAGAGAGAGAGAGAGAAAGCCAGCTCTGGTTGTCTGTTCTTATGAAGGCATTAATCCCATCTTGGTCGCCCTACCCTCATGATCTCATTTAAACCTAATTATCTCCCAAAGACACTGTATTAGGGTTAAGGCTTCAAAATTAAATGGGAGGGAGGCACAGTTCAGTCCATAGCAATCCCCTAACATTCTGTACTTCAGCTGCAAAGTAGACCGAACCTCAAGGTGAGAAATGTGGGTGAGCCTCATTTGGAGAGGGAGGTTGGGGAGTGAAAGAGTTTGGCGTGGGCATTATTAGGGAATCACAGACCCACCCATCCTCCTGGCACCCAGTGAGGGTTGGTGTAATGGCTAGGCATTCAGGGGCTGGAGTTCATGACTTGGATCCACTGCTATGACATCTAGTGTCTTACCCTTTCTGGGTGTAAGTTTCTCTCCCAGTAAAATTAAGACGGTAGGAAACAGTGTTACTTTTGCCCCAATACCATTCCCCTTTCTTGTGAAAGCAGCCTCGGGGTTTTCTTTTGGCCAGTGTATGCCCTTGGCCTCCACTCTACCGCAGCTAGGGAATTGGGCGGGCCATCTGGGCCGCGTCTAGCAGAGTCAAGGTGATTGGCTCAGGCATAGGCATGTGGTCTCACCTAGACTAATGAGAATCTTCCCTAGGCTTTCTCTTTTCCCCGGGGACAAGAAGCTGGGAGGACGGAAGCTTGGGCTAATGGCAGCCATCTTTGCCACCGGAGGGAATATGTCAGTCTGAGGATGAGGCCAACACAGAAGAAATCAGGGCCCAGAGAAGGAGAAGGAGAAGGAGAAGGAGTGCCTGAAATTCAACCTCCAGGCTATGCCTGGGCCCACCACACCAGTTAAACTTTCCAGTTAAATAAGCTAATAAATTATTTTTGGCTTAGGCCAATTTCTGTTTCTGTCCATTGTCACCGGAAGCATGTGATTAACTCAAATGCATTGGCCAGAACTATTTCAGTATTTCCCACCTGTGCCGATGTCACCTGACTGTCTCAGGGTTGGGAAGATCTGCCCGTGCCACATTCCCTCGCAATGTCGAAGAGAATTGCAACGTGTCTGAATCCTCGCAGGTACCAGGAGCTGACACCTCCATTGACCCTCATAACACCCCCACGAGGTAGCCGAGCTGCTGTTCTCGTGGGTGGTAGGCACTGTGGGTGCCCCGCCCCCCTCCTCTGCTACTCTGTCGGGAGCGGGCACGAGACCCAATTCGGGCCAATGAGATACGGGGAGAAACCTGCTGGGCGTGGCTTCTGGGCAAAGCCTCTTGAGCCCTGGAAGAAAACTTCCCGTCGACGTCGACGTGGTGGAACTGCCGCCGCCATCTTGCTTCGCCCTGAGGAGGAGACCCCGAGGCACCGCAGATTGAAGAGGTGGAAAGTGCCAGCCTCCGGTGTTGAGCCGCCAAATCAGCCGCCTCCTGATGTGCTCCACCTCAGGACTCCCCGGTGTGTGAGAAAATTATCGTCTTTCTTTCAATTTTGTGTCAAGATTTCCGTTATACGCAAAACCGTCGTGAGTAATACACTCCCATTTTATAGACGAAAGAGGTAATTTTCAGGAAAGGAAGTGACTTTCTCCCGATATATGGGCAAGATTATTTTGGTTGCAGGTGACGGAAACCCGACTCCGGCAGCTTAAGGAAAAGGAATGTATAGACTCAGGTCGATTCAGAGTACGGGAGTAGACAAATGCCCCTCATGTGGTGAAAGCGTAAACTGAGGTGGAGTCGTACGGTATAAAGGCGCGAATTATGGATATGCCCATGACGGGCTAGCTTCAGATGCGTTATGCCGAGCGAAGGGAGTCAGAGTCACGAGGCCACATACTGTGCGATTTCACTTATACGCCATTCTGGAAAAGACAGAACTTCACACACAGAAAACCGATCCGTGGTTTCCAGGCGGTTGGGGAGGAGAGCAGGGAGCCGCCTGTAGGGAGAACGCGGACTTTGGGAGCTGGGGTTAGAACTGTTCTGGATCTTGATTGTGGGGCCGGTTAAATGACTGTGTGTGTTTGTGAGAATTCACAGAACCACCGTAAAAAGGGAGAATTTCACTGTGTGTATATTATACTTTAAAAACATTAAAATTGAGGGGCGCCTGGGGGCCTCAGTCAGTTGAGCGTCCGACTTCGGCTCAGGTCATGATCTCACGGTCTGTGGGTTCGAGCCCCGCGTCGGGCTCTGTGCTGACAGCTCAGAGCCTGGAGCTCCCTTCGGATTCTGTGTCTCCTTCTCTCTCTGCCCTCCCCCACGTGTGCTCTGCCTCTCTCGGTTTATCAAAAAAATAAACGTAAAAAAAAAAAATTTAAAAAAACCCAAACATTAAATTGAGAGTCCTGGGGTAGGATGGGGAGTTACTCCTTAATGGGTACAGAGTTTCTGTTTGGGGTGATGACAGCTTTTGGAAATAGTGGTGAGATGGTTGCGTAACATTGTCAATGTAATGAATGCCAGTGAATTTTATGCTTATACATCGTTAAAATGGCATTTTACGGTAAATATATTTTACCACAATTTTTTTTTCTGTAGTGGACCTAATATTATATTAGTTTCAGGTGTGCAGCATAGTGACTTCACAAGTATATACATTACAAAATTCTCACCATGATAAGTGTAGTTACCATCTCTCACCACACTGAGTTATTATGATATTATGGCCTATGTATTGCCTATGCCGTACTTCCCATCCCATGACTTATTTATTTTATAACTAGAAGTTTGTGTCTCTTAATCCTCTTCACCTTTTTCTCCTACTCCCTCTTCCCTTTCCCTCTGGCAACCACTACAATTTTTTTTTTTTTTAAGTGGAAAATAAAGGTTCCAGGAATAGATTTCAGGCATGGCTGGATCCAGGATTCTCTCCATCTCTCAGGCTCTCTTTTCCACTGCCTTGGTTTTATTCCCAGCAGGCTCTCCTCAAGTGGTGACAAAGATGGCCTTGGGAAGTTCCAGGTATACCTGCTCTCAGATTAGCAATGCGAGCAGGAGAGAAGTGCTTATTTCCCAATAGTTCCTAAAACTATTGCATGATTGAGTCTCATTGGCTTGCCTTTGGACGTGAGCTTGCCCCTCAGCCAGTCACTTGGGCCAAGGGTCTAGAGTGCTCAGTTGGCCAGCCCTGGGTTGTATGTCTACTCCTAGAGCTGGGGTGAGTATTCCCACCCAAACCCCTTGGAGGGAGAGTAGGGAGGGATGGATCTCAAAGAGAACCAAGGAGCTTTGCCAGCAGCCCCTACACCCAAGTTAAATGTTGAATGGCCCAGCCCCAATTCTCAGCCCGACATTTATGCAGGCTGTGCCATTCTGTCCTTACATTCTCTCCAGCAAAGCCCACGTAGGTACAACATACACTCATCATTCCATCCCTGGGTTTGCATAAAAACCCACGTCCACGAAGTAGCAACTGCAATGTTTTTCAATCACACAGCAAAGATATTTAAAAATATCACCCATATGTGTTTTAAATACAGGCAAATAGCTGGCAAGGCAGTCGGCTTCACACCCGCGTGCCATTCTGAGTTTTAATCTTCTCGTTTCCAACTCTCAAAATCACACGTTGAAGGCCAGACAAGCCCAGAACACTGCTAAGGCTGTGCGTCTACCCAGAATCTTCCCAACCCGCCCAGCCAGCTTTCTTTCCTGGTTGAGGAAATATCTATGATTCTGGGAAGGAATTTGGGGGCTCCTAGGCTTGAGCTGAATCATTTGCCCTCCACTGAAAATACAGAAGTGGAACCAAGAAATTTTTAGTGAAGTTTGAGGAAGTTTTCCAACCTCCTTCATGAAACCATCCTTAGGCAGTTTGGCCCGCACCAGCTTTCTCACTACCCCTCTGCCTGCCTGCCCATTGTGCTATCTATCTGGTATTAAATTCTTTAAAATCTGGCTTTGCTTATATGCAATCTTATAACTTGAGACTCCCCATATTTTCTCATTTTCCATATTTATACTTTCTCTTAATAACAAAAATAATATCCTTCCACTGTAAGTAACAGATAATTCCAACTCTAACTGGCTAAAGTTATAATAGGTTTTCTTTATCTTATACAAGAAGTACAGAGGTGGGTGAGTCCAAGTTTGGTGTGATCAGTGGCTACATGACATCAGCTCTCTACCCTACCATCCTCTGTGTGGTCTTTACCCTCAGCCTGCTTCCCCTCATGGCCTCAGTATGGCTGCCCCTACGCCAGGCATCACATCTAGGCACAGAATTGTCCACAGAAACCTCTCTTATAAGCACTTCAGTAGATCTCCCCTCACATCTCTTGGGCTAGAACTTAGTCACATGTCCACCCTAAGGCCAGACACCAAGAAGGGCAATGGGAGGAGCAGCACCAGCAAGAGAAAGAGGAGGAAGAGGAGGAGGAAGGGAGGGTGTTGGGTCATAGGGGAGAAGAAATCAAAGAAATCTTGGGGAGCTTGTGTAATCTTTTCTTGATAATCTCTCGTAAGATTGGTGCACATTTTGCTGATTGCCTCTCTTCTCTTCCTAAATGCTCCCTCCTAGCCTCTGGCTGCTTCCCAGTCTTTTTGCCACCTCACTGCATGGGCTTGACTAAGGCACCTTAGGTTTCACTAGTCCTGTCCACTCCCTGTCCGGGCTCATAGCCCATTATGTGCAATCCTTAAATCCCCAAAACTCTGGAATATGAAAGTTTTTATTTTCATGTTTGTGCAAACATTTGACCACAAAATCCGCCCGGGACTGGTGCAGTGTGTAGACTTAAAAAACCCACCCCACTTAATGTGAATAGTCAGACATTTTGCTGCAGGAATATTAATGTGCTGGGCCACACAATGCTGCCTAACCCTGAATATAATATACAGTGTATAGTATTCTGAAAATCTGAGTGATTCTGAATTCCAAAATACATCTGGTCCCAAAGGATTTGGATAAAGTGGATTATAAAGTTTGATGATGAGTATCATCATTCCCGTTTTACAGATGAGGAAGTGAGACTCAGGTAAGTTCAGTATCTTGCCTAAGTTTACATAGTGAGTGTGGCTTGGATTTAAACTTGGGACATCTAGTGTCAAAGCCAAGGCCATCACCTAACACAACTCTAATCTTTCACATCCACATGCACAATTTTTTCTGTATCTATGTACCATATATTACTATTTACTTAGTATTTTTCTCTAACCTAGCTCACTTTTTACTTAATTAAATGTCTTTGTAAAAGGGAACTTTCTATCACCATTCTAAATGGAAATTTGGCATCTCTTGCCATAAATAGAAAAGGGCTACATATAAATACATACATTTAAAACCATGAATGTACTCAGCCAGAGGAACTGAGCCTGAGACCTGTTGTCTATTTTAAAGGGAGATTTTGGGGGACGCCTGGGTGGCTTAGTTGGTTAAGCCTCTGACTTTTGATTTTGGCTCAGGTCATGATCTTGTGGTTTGTGTGTTTGACAGACTGCTTGGGATTCTCTCTCCCTCTCTCTCTACCCCTCCGCAGCTCATGCATGTGCTCTTTCTCTCTCTCTCAAATTAAATAAATAAACCTTAAAAGTTTGTTTTAAAAAATAAACAAGTAAAAGGGAGATTTTTTTTCCCAGAGACAGAGGTGTTATAGATGTGCTAGCACCTCACTGAATCTTGGCCTTTAGAGTGATAGGAAAGACTGAGAGACATTTGAAAGATAGCCATCTTCCTCCCCATGGGATTTGAGGTTATAGAATGTTCTGTGAATGACCTAGAAATATCTGGAAGGTCATAGACCACACCTTGGGATGTCCAGAGCTATGTACACTTGGGCCCAGCTCATAACCACCCCATGGTGTCCATGCGTGTGCTACCCACTTGCTACCCTTGGATGACGGACCCTATCCTCCGTGGCCCAGGCTTGGCTGATCAGCCCCTTCCCTTTCGCTTTTGGCCATTGACCCTGTAAGGATGTGCATCCACAGCTACGGGAGGCCATGATGTCAGACTTGTGGACAGCGTAAAAAGAGCAAATTCAAGCTGACACCCAGACAAAATCAGACGGGAGGCAGCTTAACTGAAAAAGCCTTGACACAGTGACATGTGCTGATCCATAAGCTGCGCCAACCTGGAGGGCGCTGCGAAGAGCTTACAGGGGACATGTGTGATGGTCAGTTTGACGTGTCAGCTTGGCTAAATGAGAGTGCCCAATTATCCACACATTAATCTGGATATTGCTGTAAGGGTGTTTTGTGGATGTGATTGAAGTTTATAGTCAATTGACTAAGAGAGATTATTCTGTATCACCTGGGAGGGTCAGATTCAGTCAGCTGAAAGGCTGAAGAGCAGGGCTGAGACTTACCTGAAGAAAAGAAAATTCCTCCTGTGGACAGTAGCTTCCCCCTGGACTTTCAATCTGTTCTTCCTGATGGAAATCCTAAGAATTTCAGACTTGACTACTCAGCCCCACAACTGTATAAGCCAATTCCTTGCAATGAATCTCTTACTATGTATGTCTCCTACTGATTCAGTTTCTGGAGAGCCCTGACTGGTAACAGTAGCAAAGGAGAATTGTGTGGAAGGGTATGCATGTTTAGACCATTTTAACAAGTAAATGTAACTGCCTTATGTTTCTTTCATTCTTTGCTACATTAGAAAGGGTTCAATACCTTCCTGCCATCAAGAAAAAACAAATAGTTTTTGGTGGATTTGACCATCCCAGTTTATTGTGGAAGAAGAGGGGAGAAGAGAGATTGTACAGGACATCAAAGGCCTTAGTCTAGAACATGCTGTGAGCAGGGACTGCATCTCTTTTCAGCATGGATACTCCCACTTGCATGTGTGTTAACTACAAAAATGAGCACTCAAGTACAATAGCTTCTTTCTTGCCCTCCTCAACACTCTTATTTTGGGGGACCCCAAGGCACCTTGCTTTAAGAAAACTGACATTTGGAAATTGGAACTTACCCAAATAATCAAACCGTCATCTTCAACAATTACTGGGTACTCACTGTGCAACAGGTATATTCACTACGTGACTTTACACCCTCACAGTAGCCCTGAAAGAAAACCGAGGCTCAGAAAAATGAAATGTTCCCAGGGCCACATGCTAAGTGGCACACAGCAGGTTTAGCACTGGCTTTTGTCGTAAGACCAAACAATGAGTCCTTAAACAATATACAGTATAGTGTTGCCTGCTTTTAAATTTTACATAAATAGTATTGTACTATCTGTATTCTGCAACTTGTTTTCTTTAAGAAGTGTTACTATGAGAATCGCCCATGTTGAATAGTGTGGTTCTGAATCATTATTTCCCCCATTTATAGATTTCCATTGTGTGAATACAGTACAATTTATTTTATCCAGTCTACTATTGATGGGCATTTGGATTGTTACCTTTTCCCTTTGTTTTTGTTTGTTTTGTTCTTTTACTGTTATGAGCACTCTTCTGTAAACAATCTTATAGAAAGATACAAATCATTTATATCCTGCTGGACGCACCTGGACAAGAGTTCCTGGTGAATATACCCCTAGGAATAGATTGGTGGGGCATGTGGCATGCGCCATGCATGTCTTCCACTTTGCTAGATTATGCGCAGTTGTTTTCTAAGCTAGTTGTACCGATTACACCAGCAGTGCATGAGGATTCCAGTTGCTCTGCATTTTTAATAACTGTTAGTATTATCTGGCTTCAAAATTTTGGCCAATCTGATGAGTGCACGATGGTATCACATTTTGGTATTAATTTGAATTTTTCCTAACTACTGTTGAGGCTTAGCTTTTCAGGTATTTATTGGCCATTTGAGTGCCCTCTTCTATGAAATGCCTGTCTGGGGCTGTCACATGAACGCTAGAAAGGAATCTCTTTAGGCAAGGCTATCTTAGGATATTTAAATCTTTGTTTCTTTTGAAGCATCAACTTGCCAAAGAAGTTGACATTCAAAACCTTAAAAAAGAGAAACAGGGTGAAGGCTAAAGGGAGGCTGAGGCAAAGGAAATGGGATTCTTCTCAGGTTCTCTCAGCGATGCCCCTCAAGAGTCAGCATTGAATGATGGATCACGTGACAGCTCCTGTTTCAACAGGACTCCTACTTTTCACAGTTCATATCTCCATGCCACCACTCTTGAGCCAAGAAGGGAGCAGCACTCCCCTTTTACAGATGTGAAGAATGAGGTTTGGAGGTGCTAGGTGGCATGCCCAAGGCCACATGGCATCTTGACTGGCTGGCTGGGGTGCAAAGCCTGCTGGGGTCCCAAAACCCAGAACCACTGGTGGAGACCACCAAGAACACTTAGGAGGTCACCAGGGAACCTCACTTATAGGCCAAGGTGGGTCCTTTCAGAGCAGTTGGATGATCTAATGGGGGAACTCATCGGATTTCCAGGAGCTTGCAGTCTTAGGTCATGCTGAGAGCAACAGCCACATGGCATCCAAGCTGGATGATTGTGGGGAGAAACTGAAGTTGGTGAAACCACAGAACTAGCTCAGGAAGGGGTGCAGGGTCTGGCCTTTCAGTGGGACAGCACTAGGTCCACTTGCTCTAGTGATAATTAGGCCCCAGTGGCTCACGGTATGGGATGTGTGTTTTGTAGCCATGGGATAATCCTTGTCAGATGTTCTTGGGTGAGAGCTGCTCTCCTCCATGTGTCATCCAGGAAGTCAGGCTCCTCCCTACCCTTGAGTCTTGTATCCTCCTCCTGGGGCCGGTGGGCTAGCCCAGGCATGTTCTTTCTACAGTGAAAAGCAACGGTGCAAGAGGGCAAGTGGAAACACAACATATCTTGAGATGTAGGCTCAGAACTGGCACACCAACAATTCCACTTCATTCTGTTGGCCAAAGCATATCATGTGGCCAAACTCAAACTCCAGAGAGGTTAAGCACCTGGATCTAAGCCACACAGCCAGGCAGCCACAGATTCAGGCCTCAGACATAAGCAATGCCACGTCAGAAAGTGACTCCTTTGTCACCGGCATCATCAGGCAGCCATTTCCCAGTGACTGACTTTTAAATAAAACACGGAGCACACAATTTCCTGTACCTAAGCTCTCTTTTACATTCGTCTCTTGTCTGAGCCACCATCTGTCCCTCCACTCGGTGGTGATGCTTCAGCAGTGGGGTGAGGCCTCGCCAGCCAGGTTCCCTCCACCTTCATGCCTCTTAGCAACCTTCAACAGATGCAAGTTTTCTGACACAGGCTCCCATGATTAGCAGATGCTCTTTAATTAGCTTTATTTGCATTGCATTTGTTGCCTCCCTGAGATTATCTTAATTCCATAGTCCTCCAGGATACACATTTTGTATGTGGCCATTTGCCTCCCTGAGGATTGGGAGGAAGAGTGGGACTGTGGGGGACTTGCTAGGGAGGACTTGCCCTGTAAAACCAGACTTCAGCACCTGAGAAAATTTCCAGACTAAGGAGAGGCCAGGAGGTTAGAGCTGATGGGACAGCTCTGTAGAATTAGGGAATGGGAGGTATCCAGAGGACTCTGCCTAGATCTTAACCCACTCTTTAGCTCTGTGACCCTGGGCAGTTACATCATCTCTGTGCCTCAGTGTCCTCATCTGTAAGATGGGAATAATAATAATGTCTACTTCATGGGGTTGTTGTGGCCTTAAACGAGTTAATTCCTAGAGAGGGCTTAGAATAGCACCTGGCACATAGTGATTAAATTATAGTTAGTTATAGTTATATACCTATTATATGGACCTCCTGACAGTCATCTGTTACCCACCCCTCCAGATATCACTTGTTTCCCCTAAAAGTCACTGCTGACAATGGCAGTTGGCATTTGTGGAGCACTTACTGATGCCAGGCTCTTTGCGTGTGTTATCTCATTAATTCTCACCCCAACACTAAGAGGTCTCCACTGTATAGATAGGGAAACAGGTTGGACAAGGGAGTGACTTGCTCAAGGTCACATCTCAAAAGTGGCAGAACCAGGATTTGAATCAGAATTTAAACTGGGGTCCCTCTGATTCCAGCCGTGCTTCTATCACCCCTACACTATTCCTGTCTTTGGTCTGAGAGAAATGGAGACAGTAATGGACTTCACTTCCACAATGCAGTTTGCTTCTTCAACTACCTTGTTGGAAAGCCCCCACTTTACAGTTAATGAAAGCCATTTGGAGGAGAGTGACTTGCACAAGGGCACACATCTAGGAAAGGGAGAGCCGTGAGTTTCATCTCCATTTATTTATTTATTTTAACACTTACTCATTTTTGAGAGAGAGAGAGAACGTGAGTGGAAGAGGGGCAGAGAGAGGGGGAGACAGAATCCGAAGCAGGCTCCAGGCGCTGAGCTATTAGACATCAAACCCACGAACCACGACATCATGACCTGAGCGGAAGTCAGACGCTTGATCGACAGCCACCCCAGGCATCCCAGTTGCATCTCTCCATTTACTCCCAAGTCTGACTTTAGACTCATTCCATGCTGTCCGACCCTAAGATGTATAGCAGTTGATTTTGTGCCCATGATGTCATTTGCTTCTTCCAAATACCTGTTTGAGGACTCTACCCTCATTTTATAGCTGAGCATACTGAGACTTGGGAGAGAAGCCAGCAAGTGGCAGAGAAGGGATTTAAGCTCCTTCCCCTGGACCCAGTGCTCTTTTCCCTGCCTTTGGCCAGGGAAATTGTTGCCCAGGGAAGGGAATAGGAGGAGAGAAGGCAACTCTAAAGGGGTAGGGGGTGCCCCAAAGTCTACCTTTGGACTCACTCTCTTATTTGCCAGCCAGCTTGGTTGCTAATCAGAGCTTCTCAGGTCTCAGGGACGCTCAGGCTTGGAGTTGGGGCTGGTGTATACACCAAGTGTCCACCAGGTGGGGCTTTTGCCAAAGGCCGGGCTCCAGGAGGCCCCAGCAGAGGCCTTGCTGCCCCACCTTGGAAGGTACCAGCAGGCACACACAACCGCATGGATCTACGCAGTATGCTTACCCGCGTGCACACATGGGCTATGTAAACCTGTGTGTGAGCACACAGATGTGTTCCAGAGAATCTGTTTATGGCTTGTGTTTAAATGTGCACGAATGGATGTGTGCATGTATGTGTGTGTATGCATGGCGTGCAGAGAAGTGTATGCAAACAATGTGAGAGCAAGTGTGTATACATGTGTGCACATATGTGCAAATATATATGTGTGTGTATGTGCACAAAAGGGAATGTGGTACATGGGTGGTAGTTTAGACCCTGGCCTGAGGTATTGAGGATCATTTTAGAATCTCTCTCCTATGCTGTTTTCAGAGGCAGGGTCTCGGACAGAAACTGAGATGACATCTCAGGGTCCCTGATGCCTGGCACATTTGCCAAAGACCCTGAAGGACCCCAAGGATTTGGAGCAGGAGAGCTCATGCAGGAGGGCTAGATTTGCGTCTTGAGTCATGGTGTTTGAATGTGGAGGCCAGGGGTTGGAGGGGGAAGGGACTTTGCTCCTCCAGACACTGAGGGGTCCACAGAGGTCTCTGGGGTTGAAGGGATGGGAACCCAGCCTTCAAAGGAGAGCTTCTAGAGCCTTCATCTTGGGTCCCCTGAGCTCTAGAGCTGGAGACTGTGGGTGCAAGGGAGAGAGGGCTTTGGATTTCAGCCCTGACTGAGCCCCTCACCAGCTGGGAAGTGAATTCAAAAATTTAAAGTGGAGGTGCCTGTGTGGCTCAGTTGCTTGAGCATCTGGCTCTTGATTTCACCTTGGGTCATGATCTCAGGGCCGTGGGATCAAGCCCCGTGTTGGGCTCTGTGCTGAGCCTGGAGCGTGCTTGGGATTCTCTCCCTCCCTTTCTCTCCTCTTCCACTCCCCCCCATTTGCACACGCTCATTCTCTCTCTCTCAAACAAACAAACAAAAATTCAAAGTGAATTCAAAGCCCCACAGAAATTTAGAGGCCGCTGAGAAACAGAAGGGAAGGAAACAGAAGGGTGTTCAAGGTTAAGAACTTCAACCTTGACATCAAACAGAACAGGATTTGACCGCCAGCTCGGTTGCTTATAGGCTGGATGACCTTGGGCAAGTCACTTACCATCTCTGAGCCCCTATTTCCTCAGCTATTAAGGGGAGGAAATGGCAATACTTACCTCCAAGTGCTGTTACAAGGAGGAAATTAGATAATGGGCAGAGCGAGCCCAGCTTGTGGAAAGCAGACCATAAATGGCAGCATCACCATTATTTTCCTGTCTTGTGGGGACAAGTGGATCATCTTTTGATTTGTGGAACTCAAGAACTGAGAAATCAGAAGGTCCAAGGAGACTGAGAGAGTGGTAACTTAGGGACTGCTCCTGGGGCGACAGAGACCCCTGTTGGCTATGATTTGTCTCAATGGCATCTTCTAGAAGTACCTACATTTCCTTCCCTCCTGCCCTGAACAGCGGCAGCAGGAAAACCTAAAGCTGGGGTCATTAGTAGCAGGGCTACAAAGGGTGAGTTTTCCCACTCTGCTTCCAAGCCATTGTCCTATTGAGTGAACTAGGGCAAGCTATTCAGTTCTTCTGACCCTCAGCTTCCTTATTGGCAGAATGGGCACAGTGATGATAGAGGTGAGATTTAGGGAGAATGTTAGAGAGGTCCTCGGTGCATAGTAGGCACCACTATGACAGTGATGATGACAGTGCAGCAATAGAACAGGGACAAAATGAAAATTGTAAGCATTCATATCTCCCTGTTTCTCCAAAGGAGCAAAAGAATTCTTTTTTTTTTTTTTTTTTTTTTTTTTTTTTTTGGTTTGGCTTCCTATTTTGCTGACTAGATGAAATGTGAGAACCTCAGATTTGAAGAAGGAGCAATGAGAGAGGGAGGAGGGTGGAAATGGAGGAAGAGAGAGAAGGCACTGGGGAAGACAGCAAATAAGAGTGAGCGATGAATGAGAGAAGATGGACGAGCAGTTTGAGGGGAGAGAAATTAAAAATAGAGACTGGAGTGGTTGCTTTAATGAAGGGAACTTCAGGGAAAGAAAGAAGCAAAAAGGGTTGTTAAGGTGTTAAGTGCTCTGTGCCCTGCCCCTTAAGAAACCTGCAGTAACAACCTATACTCTTCATCAGGTTTTAGGGGTACAGTTTGTGGAATTTTATTTGGGCAGGTGGAGTGCCGGTAGGGGTGCTCCGTTCTTCTCAGGGCACAGGAAAGACCTATGGCTATCCTTGGGAGCTCATAATCTTGGGAGCTGATGGAGTAATCAGCGCCCTAGTGGGCATGAAGCCAAATGGGGACACTCAAGCCAGATATGTGGGACCTGGGAGAGATGGAGAGCCAAATGTGTTCCCTTAATTCCGTGGTGTTTGTCTTGGAGGTCTTAGATCCCTGTCTTGTTTGCACACTCCACTGCTAAAATAGGATGCAGAATTGGAAGGCTGGTTCCTGCCCAAGGGCCAGCTTCTCAGGGGCTCAGCAAAGCTGTGTGCCTGAAGAAGAGCCTGTACCAGTGCAAAGCAGAGTCCTAGAAACTCTAATTAGCTAATGTTTCTAAATCTCCTGGAAGCTGCCAAGTGCCAAGTGGTGTTTCATTCCGGGGATGCTCAAAGAAAATTCAGTCCTAGTTCTGGCTATAGATACAGCTCTGAAAGGGACCCTGGGCTATTACATGAGCAGAGCTATTAGAAAGCTGAAAAAAACAAGCAAGCAAACAAACAAACAAAAAACCCAGACATGGCATAGTAAAGTGAGCTTAATAAGGATATAGTTTTCAGTTAAACTGTTTTGTGCTATTGTAAAAAAAAAAAAAAAAAAAAGGAACATGTTTTTTTCTTTAAATCCATAGTGTGCAGGTACCTCTACCTGGGGTTGATTTTTGTGTATGGTGTGAGGTAGGGATCTAATTCTATTTTTTTTCCCATATGGGTAGTTAGTTGGCCCAGCACCATATTGAAAATGAAGTCTGTCTTTTCCCCACTAGTTTATAATGCCAGCAACAAATGCCATGTATTTGTGTAAATCCATTCTATATTTGTGTAAATCTATTTCTAGGCTTGTAATTTTTTCCCCAGAGTCTATTTGTCCTTCTGCCTCGCTGTCTTTATTATTATAGCTTTATAATTAGTCTTAATATCTGATAGGAAAAATTCCCACATCTTATTATGCTTTAAATACCCTGACTATTCTTGGCCCTTGCATCTCCATAAAAAATTTAAGATGGGATTGTCATGTTCTGTGAAAAATCTTATTGGGATTTTGATTGGAATGGTCTTAAATTTACTGATTAATTTGGACAGAAATGACATCTTCACCATATTAAATCTTCCAGCTCATGAACATGGAATATCTCTCTATTTAGTCAGATCTTCTTTCATGGACATCTCAGATGGATGTGGTGTTCTGTGGTGTCAGTCAGGGTCCCAGGAGAAAATAGATTCCCTCCCACCCCAGCCAAATGAAGATTCCTGATGATCATAAAAGAAATTAAGATAATGATGTGGAATTATAAGTGGCTTCTAAACACATTTTCCAGATCTAGTGTCTGTTAACTATATGATACCGAGTATTTTTTAACTTTTTCCGAAGTATCACACTTTAAGCAGAGGTGGGATTATTGCATAATATTCTGTAACCTGCTTCTGTTCACTTTACCTCATATCCTAGACATCACTTCACTTCAACACATATAAATAACATTTACATTTCTTAATAACCGAATAGTGTTCTGTGGCAGGTTAGGGTCCCAGAAGGTACACTCAGCTGGGATTTTTAAATGAGACTATTTACAGAGCCATGGGCAGGAGAATGTTGAGGCACCCAGATGCTAACAGGTGGGGAAGCCATTTCCACCTCTGATCTGAAGGGGAGTGAGAAGGGAGAGAGCCCAGTGAGAGCAGAAAGACAACTTGACCAGGACTATGGCTGTAAAAGGACCTAACCACTGTCACAACTGCAGTCAAGTAGGGAGAACTGGAAAATAAATCCCCAATCTTTCTCTCCTCCCACCTTCTTATTGACAAGCAGGGCCTTCCATTGGCCAAATCCAACTGGAAACCAGAGAGCAAGGGAGCCTGGGAGATGTAGTCCATGGAGGTCAGCTTCCCGGGGCATTGAGGGATGGGAGTGAATGGGGAAGGGGGGCAAACATGAGAGTAATCAGCACATTATGAATACACTATCATTTGTTTAACTTGTCCCCGACATTGGAGAGGAGTTAGGCAAAGGGAGCCTGTCCTTGTGCTGTTCCTCTCCAGTTTGATTGATCAATCAGAGTTGGCACACGGTTAAGGCTGCAGCTCTTGCTTTCTGGGCATCTGCTTTTCCACCCATTTTTCTCCCATAAGAGACAGGGTAAGCTCAAGAGCCTCGGACCTGATGTGAGTGAACCTAGGTATCAGTCCTGGTTCTGCCCCTTCACAACCGTTTGACCATTTCTCTCTCAGGGCCTTAGTCTTTTCACCTGCAGTTTGGGAATGCAGATCCCTGCCCCATCCATTGTGAGGCCAATTACAATGATAGCCACTTGATAATTGCACATTTACATAGTGCTTCACATAGATTAAACTCATTTAATCATCATCATTTTGTACAATTATTAGCACCATTGTCCACCTGAGCAAAATGAGGCACAAAAAGGTAAAATAACTTAGTCAAGGCCACAGAGCTTATAAGTGGCAGAGCTGGAATTCATATCCAGACCGTCTTACTCCAGAGTCTTGCTCCTAACAATATATTGTGCTAAAGATTTATTTATAAAGCATTTACAACCAGTAGGTGCTTCATAATGGTAGTGGTTGACAGCATTGTGTCAGGAGTTTTGCACACAAGGAATTGGTGGTTTGGTCCTTACAGTCAGTCACTTCAGTCTCTGGATCTGGGACCTAACTATGAGCCTGCCTGCAGGAGTACACCCAGTGTCAGCCAGACACTCCCATATCCCTTACTCCTCTGCAAGGGCTGTCTAATGCTTCCAGATGAATTTGGAGTCTCCAGTTGTCTTTCTCCCTGCCTGGCAGCTGCGGTGGGCAGTGCAGAGCTACCGAAGGACATTTTCTTTTGTTTCAGCTTTGATGCTGGGGATTTCGCATATCATTATGTTCATGGCTAAGGACCTGCCATTATCTTCCCTGGGATTCTTACACAGTTTATGAATTTCCTAAAGGATCCGTCTCTCTGTCTGCTTCTGCTTTCAAGATAGTCTATCCCAAGCCACGCTCTGCTTCCTCTGGGGTGGAGAGAGGGTATCTTCTTTTCCATTGTAATTTTTTAAATACTCATCTTGATGTATATAGATCTTTGAGAATCAGGAATCAGCCAGGAACCTGTTTAAGTTTTTTATATCTGTGTGTGTGTGTGTGTGTGTGTGTGTGTGTGTGTGTGTGTGTTTATGTGTGTTTGAGGTAGAGAAAGTGTGTGCTAAGAATATGAAAAACAGCTTTTCACAAAAATATTTAATATTTTAGTCCTTTAGTTTTCAAATCCAAGGCTGATTGCTGAAAGAGTGTTTCCTGGTTTACCATCTTTCATTAAGGATCACCTATAATAATATAATTTCCCCAGCTAACTGTTTAGGGGGGTAAACACTTAACTGCTTAATTCATTATTGCTGAGCTTGAGACGGTAACAGATGCCTTTGGAATATAAGCCCTCACATCTAATAAGGCACAGGCTCACAATGCGCTTGGAATATGGTGGGGAGAGACGGCTGAAATTTATTTTGTGAATAAAGCAATAAGCCACTAAGCAAAGCTAATATGTTTCGGCCCAGGCAGAAAGACACGATCATTCAGTATTTATGTAGCAACCCATTCCTCAGTGGGACTGCAAGTTTCTACCATTAAAATTGTCGGAATTCTTCAGAGACCCACTGCATTAAGTCATTTAAAAATATCACAGACTTAAAACAATCTGAATTATTGGATTTTCTTGCTGCTCTTCAGTAAGCATGTTTGCTGTGGCAATTTCTTGCTCGGTCAAAGGTGCAGCCTATGTCAGTCAGGAAAGTAGAAAAGTTCCATGCAGAATTTTTATTCTGAAGCCCAGTAGTCTATAACAGCTGAAACAAAGTCAGACATAAATTTATTTTTCTTTCTTTTAACTTTTTCTTTTGACATAATTTCAAATTCCCAGAAAGGTTGCAAGGAAAGTAGGAAGAATTTCTGTGTACACTTCATCTAGAATCCTCAAATGTTACATTTTGTAACATTTGCTATATCATTCACTCTAGATAGATAGATATAAACAAATATATGCATGTTATTTTTGCCTGAACCGTTTGAGAATTAGTTGGAGACATGATGTCTGTTCTTTACCCCTAAATACTTCATGTTGTTCTCTAAAAACAAGGCTATTTTGTTATATAGCCACACACCAGGAAATCAACCAGGAAATTAACATTGATACAATGCCATTATCTAATCTATTGACTTTATTCTAAATTTGCCATGGGCTCTAATTAATGCACTGTATAGTAAAAGAAAATCCCAGATCATACGTTCTAATCACTTGTGGAGCCTCTTTTGCTTCTTTAATCTGGAATAGTTCCTTAGTCTTTCTGTGTGTTTCATGTGACATTGACATTTTTAAAAAGAACGGTCTATTTTGTAGAATTCTTCCTCCATTTGGGTTTGTCTAATATTTCTTCACAATTAGATTCAGATTATACACTTTTGGCAGGAATATCACAGAAGCAATGTTGTGTCCTTCTCGGTACATCATATCAGGAGGTACACAATGTCAATTTATTCCATGACTGCAAAGTCAGACATAAATTTAAAATAGTCTTTCATCAAAATCTTGGTTTGTTAAAAATTGCTTTGAAGGGTTTCACACTCACTCCAGATTCTCTATTACAGGTCTTTAAAAAACAGACTCAAAGACAAGGAAGCTGAAAGCTTTACAGATGCTCAGGAGAAACTGTAGCCATTAAAAAAAATTGCAATGTGATAGTTATGAAATTTCCCTAAATTCATTTTGCAGAATGAGAGCTGTAATTTAAACGTGAAGTTATCGAGAGCTGAGATAAACCACACATCACGTGCAATTTAATCTGGCAAGGAAACAGGCCACTCGGAATTGCTAACTAGGCCTAATTCATTACATCTTGGTGAATGCTGTACTTTTGGTCTTACGAGTCTTTCAAATTGCGCATTAATATATTTACCCAGGCCTCATGGAAAATGTATGGGGATGGTAACAGAAATACTGTATCCTTGTTTAAATCACATTACATTTTTTAAACAGCTCAAGTGATTGCTCAGAAAGATCACACCTTCTTCTGAAGCATTTATGAAACAATTATTTACATTACATTAAAAACTTTAATTGCCTTGAAGCACGTGCTCCGAGATACAAATATTGGAAAATCATCAAAAATATCCATCACAATTCTCTCTCCTTTACAACTCTTCTAAACTTTATCTTTTTTTACAACCTTCTGTATTGATCTATTGTCCCGGACCAAGAGTGATGTCAGAAGTCCGAGCTGGGTCATAAAAAGAGAATATAATTTCCATTTGCTGTCTATAAAAGCATATCTTTGACCAGAGAAAAAGGGAGGAAATGCCCTTTTGTGGGAGAGGGGGAGGGTGGGGTGGGATTTGGCAGGGGATATGCCAGAGAAGGAGAGTGACCCCAAGGTCAGGAGCAGGAGGTGGGGTAAGTAGGTTGGTGATGGAGGGGTTTAGGGGGTCTGAGATCCTCCTAGGTGTGGGATGTTGGGAGGGGACTGGGAACCTCTAGCTTGCACAGAGGCAAAATGAAGGAAAAATGTAAAGGAAGAAACTTAGTCACCCCTATTGTCCAGGGTCAGAAATTGCAAAATACGGGAACCTCCCTCTAGCTAGGCTTAAGGCCATCTCCCAGAAGACCATCATAATAAAGGAGCCTCATACTGCAAAGGACCTGGGGTCCCCAGCTAGAAGGGCCCCTGAATAATAATGATAATAACACTAGCAGAAACATCTGTAGTCGCTGAGAATCCAAAGCCCCCACAGCAGGGCTAGGGCTCCCTCAACAGATCATAACAACAAATGCTAACCCATTCAACACAAAAGCCAACCCACTGCGGAGGGAAACGCGCTCCAGATATTTGGCTAAGAATCTCCTCCAAACAGTGAAACGGCCTCCCATTCTAAAGTTGTGAGGAGCCCTTATAATTAGACCCCCAAATGATAAGTTGTAGGAATTCCTGAAGCCCGCCCCCACCCCCTCGCCCTGCAGACTCCTGAGCTCTGGCTAAGGCGCCGCCCCCCAATAATAATCATAACAATAATGGCTTGGAAACTGCGCGCGGCAGTGGTGATGTTTCCCACGACTCAGTGGCGCCCCCGGGCGGCTCCCACCCGTCGGCAGGCAGGCTCCCACATGCCCTTCCGCCAGCGAGTCTTCTCGGCCCTACCTGCGGGCTGCTACCCTCCGATCCGAAGCTTAGCAGGCGGAGGAGCGGTGGCAGCCCGAGGCACGTGTTGTGTGTCCTCTGATTGCAAAAGAAAAAAAAAATGCATCGCAAACTATTAACTTTTTTTTTAAGTATGCAATGTAGGGAGTGGGGGGTAGACAGGTGCGAAGCAGGGGGGTGTAGGCGCTCTTCTCGCCGGCCTCCCGCAGCACACCCCTCCCAAACTTCCCTTTGCATTGATCAGCACGTTACGTCAGTATTGATAAGTTTGCAAAAAGCCAAAGTCAAGTGCAATCGCGCGGCACACCGACCCCGGACTTGGGGGGGAGATGCAGCGAGCGCTCCGCGGGCCCGGGAGCCGGCTGCAGGCAGGGCAGCGGCGGCGCCGTCGCCTCTCGAAGAGGCTGCCTCCCCCCCACCCTCCCCTCCCGCCCCATCCCCGGCCGCCTCCCCCGGGCGGGTGCCGAGCTCCCCGCCCGGCGCGCTCCGCCCGCGCCCTCCGGGGGTCGGGGGGGCGCACGGCTCCCGGGCCCGGCGGCGGCGGCGGCGGCGCGGCGGCGCCGAGGGGCAGCGGGTGGCAGGAGGCCGGGGGACGCCCAAGGGGCCCCGGGCGGCGGCGCTCAGGGCCCGAGCGGCCAGCGGCGGCCCCGGGGCTGGGGGGAGTCCAGCCCGGATATTGAGTGCAGCCATTGAGAAAAGCCAAACTCTTGTGTGTGTGCGTCTCGAATAGCCCCCAAGATGGCCGCCAATGTGGGATCGATGTTTCAATATTGGAAGCGATTTGATCTACGGCGACTCCAGGTTAGTGCGGGCAGTGCCGGCCGCGCGGCCGTGGGGAGCCCTGGGGCGCGCCCTGAGCGCATTGGGGAGGTCCCCGGGAGGGTGGGCGGGCGCCCCGGGGCGCCGGGCGGCGGCTGCTAGGGCTCGCTGGGGCTCGGCTGCCCGCTGCCCATCGATAGGTATTAGGAATTGATCTCGCCGCTGCTCTTTGTTCGGTTCAATCATCGATTAGCCGCCGCGACCATGGAGAAGCGCTAGTGAGCCCTCGGCCCAGGGAGCGAGCCGGCGGGAGAACGGCCGAGCGAGGCGCGGGGAAGGCAGAGGCTGCGGTCCCGGGCAGGGGGCTGCCGGCGGGACCCCCGGCAGCCCCCCTTGCTCTGCACTTTGCGCGCCTCCCAACTTCGCGGCGCCCGGGGAGGCCGTGGAGCGCGCCGCGTGCCGGTCCGCGCCCGGCTGGGGCTTGGGCGAGGGAGGGAGGGAGCTGGCGGGCAGGGAGGTGGAGGAGGAGGAGGAGAAGGAGAAGAGAGGAGGAGGCTGCTGGGGTTGGCGTGGAGGCGGCTCCGCGCCCCGCCGGCCGCCGGCACCTCCGCCGCCGCCTGCTTGGCTGCGCAGCCCGGACGCGCCGCCACCCAGGGGCCGCCGCTGCTGCCGCCGCAGCCACCATCGCCGGACTGGCCGCCTGCGCCGGCAGATCTCTCCTCGGTCGGGCCGGGTTCTTGGGGTTCGTCTTTGCTTCTTGCTTTTTCCCCCCTTCCACCTTCTTTCCAAGTCTAAATGGGGACGGGCGGTGGAGATGGGCCCGGGGCGCGCGCAAGTTTGCGCTGCAGCCTCGGGGGCCGTGGAGAGCTGGGAGCTGCGCAGAGCAGGTGACTCCCGGCTCTCGGGCCCATGGGAACTTTTAAATGGGAGATTCCCTCACTGTCTTCTGCCTTCTGCATTCCCTCCCGCCACTCCCCCCTTTTCTTTTTTTCTCTCTTTTCTCTCTCTTTCCCTAGGGCTACTCCCTCCCAAACACCTGCACTTTATCCTTACTCCACCCTTCTCTGGGAGGCTGTATGTCTCCCCCAGATTTGGGGGTGTTCTCCGCTGATACCCTAGGAGGTGGAGTGGAGGTGGAATCTCAGAGAACACCCGCTGGAGGTACAGCGCTAGCCTCCGTTCTTTCTGGGGTGCCCCAGGACGCTCCTGTCAAATCCCCCCAAACCCCAGAGTCTTGCAAAGTCTCGGCAGGCAGTGGCAACAAGGGGCGGGGAAGTGTTGCTGAGAACCAGGCGATTAGAACATCTTGCCTTGGCCTTGACATTCGCCTTAGAAGTGAGAGCATCAATCTGGAGATCAAAAGGGACCCCACTTTTTTCTTTTTTGAAAATCCGCCTGCAGATCTCCTTAAGTTTCTTCTGATAAGTCGTTCCTATACTCCCCTCCTCCTGGCTGGCCTCTTCCCAGCCCCCTCCTTCCTAACTCCCTACTCCCCACTCGCCCCCTCCCCCAGCCATTGAGCTGGAGAGAAAATCGGGGCACTCAAGCATGCAGTTAATAACTGCGAGTGCCTTGCAATTCCAGGTCCTCACTCGAGTTGGGGCTACAGTTTGGTGGCCAGCTGAGGCGGGCCAGGCTGTGAGCTCTGCTTGCTGGTTTAAATGATGCTAAAGTGGCCTTTCTGGAAGAGTGGGGGTGTGTGTGTGTGGGAGAGAGGAAGGGAGGGAAAGGGAGGGGGAGAGAGAGGGAAATAGAGAAGAGAGAGAGAGGGAGAGAGGGAGTTGGGCAGCCACATTGGGCTTGGCACGAAGGCCAATGGTAATCGTATTCCCTGCTAATGTTTGTAAATGAGACCGGGGCACGGCTGGGGGACAGCGTCTTTATTTATGATTGATGTTCTGTAACATAAGGAATGACAAGAACGTGGCAGACAAGAGGAGAGGAACCAGAAGGGCTGGCGAAAGCCCTTTGCAGGGTCCTATTGTTATTCTGGGCTGGAGAAAATTTCCGCGTCGAGATTTACAGCGCTGGTATTTGCTCCCGGTTGGCCAGAATGTCAGTTAACACAATTTTCATTAGATAACTCGTTTTCAATCCAGGGAGCTGGAACTGCAGTAGGGAGGGGTGGGTAGAGCTGGGGCTGGGTGCTGAGGGGTGGGTGCGGCTCCCAAGGGGCTGATTTCTGAGCTGGGGGAGGGGGTTTGAACCTCCCTTCCTTCTCCAGCTCTGGGGTCTAACATGGAACTGTTGAGGTCACCCAAATCTTGACTCCATTTGGACTCCCATTGATCTAGGAACCCTTTGTTAGGGTGTTAGAAGATACTGAGGTGACTGAGGTGGAAAAGCAAATTTGAACTGGAAACGATGAAGGTGGGAGATAGAGTCTTGTTCTTCAGGTAAAGGGGAAATGGGGCCAACACCCCCACCCCCACAGGGGTGGGGGTGGGGGTGTTTATTAAGAAAACGGCTGGTGTGTCTGGCACAAAAGGAGAAGGCTCTCAGGGAAGGGGGTAAGCTCATTTACATGGATATTAAGTGTGGGGGGGTGTCCCTGAGGGAGTTTGAAAGGCTGCACACTTCTAGAGAGCAGAGAAATAAACGAGGCAAGCTGAGCCGCATGCAAACATTGAGACCCTCACATCTGCCACGGTCGTCATGAAGTGTTCAGTGGCTCCCCGGCCCAACAGGCCTGCAGCTTCCCCCCATATTCTCACTGATGGCATTTTTGTTGGAAACGGATTATGAGCCTAAGCACTTTTGCCTGGGATCATCTCTTGTGCATAATGCTAATGACTCCTACGCCACACTTTTATTTTCATTTTTTTCCCTTCCTCCTTTCCTCTTATAGGGGAGATAACCAGAAAGGAAAACTTCTGCTGGCTTGCTCTGAGATCCGGGTGGGAGAGGCGGGCCCCCACCCCAGGGCCTGTGCAGGCCGAGAGCTTTGAGCCCACTCATCACGCGGCCCAGCTGCCTGTGAGTGTGAGGAGGTGTGTGGCTTCAATTCTTGGTTGTTCAGGTTGAGTGGTTTCTCGAAGCCTAGTTGCTGAGCATTAAAGTGGCCGAGGCAGCAAAGGTGTCCTGTGTTCCCAGGCCAGACCATGCTGCTGACGCCACCCCAGTCCCGGCAAGAGAGGTGACCTTGTACCGACCCAGCATACAGCCCTCCGGAAGTATATATTTTTTCAAATATGGAAGCAGTCCACTTATTCCTTATAGCGCTGTCTCTGAACACAGCAGTGCCATTTCCCTAGGAGGGAAGTCAGTCAGCAAGTCTTAAGGACTTGTGACTGATGGCAAAGATGTTCTGATGTGTGGTACCCTATTCCAGGACCCCCGAAACTGCTTCCCCCTTTCCTTTCTCCCTTTTTTTTTCCCTTTGCTGCTAGCAGTCCAGGAAACGAGAGGAAATAAAATTCTATCCCAAAGATAATGCTGGACATATTTCATTTGGTTATAAGATTGCTTTATGATGAACATTACTAATGCAGTATTTTTTTATGGCTTTTCTGTGTATAATCATTGTAACTGGATTCATACCTTTATGATTTTCTGCTTTACTTTGCCACTTTTTTTATGATGCTCCAGGTCCAGTCTCTCATGCTATCTTTTAATTTTTTTTTCCTTTAATAGTGCTAATCAAGCTAACCAAGAGTTAAGGGTGTCCAGTTGAAATGAGGGTGCCAATCCAAATTCACATCTGTGTTTTTTGGAGGAAAGAGATTGGCTAGAGAGACCACATAGTACAAGTTTCAGAGGAAGAGGTAAATTCTGCTTAGGGTTTGAGCATTCAGGGAGGAAGATTGACAGGGCAAGTGAGAGGCTGGACTTTTTTAAGGAGTTTGGAGAAACTTTTGGGAAGATGTGCATGGGAGATGGGGCTTGATGGAATGTTTTTGCCTGCTTAAAGTTTAGTAAAGAGCGTGGATGTGATTAAAATATTATAACCTTATGATATTCTGAAGTGCATAAATTTTACATATCAGCCACAGAGAGTTTAGACATCCATTAGAGTCTCTGACAGCTTGACTTATCTAAATGTGCTATCATTTAACAATGTGTCAAAATTCCTCTTTCTATAGATGACAGCAGTAAATAAGCTATCAGCCCTGTTGGCGGAATCCTAACTTTGGAAACTTCGCTGTAATAGAATTGCTGCTGGGGTGGGGAGCATGAGCAGACCAGGCTTGCCATAGCCCGGGGCCATAAGATGGGTTGGCATTAGGCAAGGGCTGTGGGTGGGTTGGAGGGGGGAGCACAGGGGGTGAGGGAAGATTTCTAATAGTAGTTCTGTAAGACCAAACAATTGGACAGCCCCCTGGACCCTTACAAATCCAACCAGTGGGTGACCCCATTCCATCTGCCTCTCCCATTCGTTGGAACCCACACCCCATGGGCCTTTTTTTGCAGAAGGAGCTAGAAACAGGTGTTAGAGAATTTATTTAAAGAACCTAGCAGTCTTTTCTGGGCATCCCCAAATTCTGAATTCTCAACTAGACAGAAATTGCTTCCCAAAGATGAGTTCTCTCTTTGCTAAAAGAAAAACAAGCAATGTCTCATCTCTGACCACCTTTGCTGTTTGAGGTCTTGAGGGTTGTTTTTTTTTTTTATAAAAAAACCCTGGATTCACTGTAGAAAATTGAGAAACCACAGACAAGCCTAAAAAAACAAATAAGCATCTGAGTAGGTTATTTCAGATGAACATGATGCTACTTTGACCAGAGGGAATAGCTTTTGTAGTGGTGATGGTGGTTTTTCATGTATTCCTTCTCTCTCCCTCCTTCCCTTCTCTTCCTTTTCTTCTTCTTCCTCCTCCTCTCTCCCATTAAAGAGAGGATTCTGTCTTTGAACTTGACATTTTGTCATGGTACTCTTTCTTCCAGCAGATGGGATTTTAAACACGAGCACCTTAGCTGGTGCTAAATTGGGTCCTGGATGTTGGTGGACATGGCTGTCCAAAAACTGTGGCTTTCTCTGCTGGTTCCTGAAAGGCTGAATTTCTGGTGGCTTCCAGTTATCTAATTCAGAGGCCCAGCCTGGCAGAGGTTGCGTGTGGGAAGGGGACTCAGGTGATGGCTTGCCTTTGTTCCTGGTCTTGGAATTCAGGGTCCAGTCTCCTGTTTGATTTTTCTCTCTGGGGTGTGCTCTTTATTTGTGACAGTGGTTTATATTGTAGTTGTCAGGGAAGGTGGAGGTAGTTGGCAGAGGGGAAGGGCCCAAGAGCTCTTATCTGTATAGCCTCTGGCACTCATGGATGAATCACCCAACATCCCAAGTCTCCTGTTTCTTAATCCATCTCACAGGTCAGTTGTGCCCATCTGGTCTGCTGTACCAGGTCGTTGTAAAAGGTGAAGGGAGCTGACATACTTTGCATGACAGTTAAATGTATTGTCTTTTAATGACCTTGGGGCCCACTGTGCAGGTGATGGGGGACTTTTGGCCTTTTAAGCAGTTTTTGAGACAAGCAATTATGTGCAGGACAGAGTTCTTGGTTTCTAAGCCTTGATGAGCCATTCACAGAAATGACTTGTAGTGTTTTGCAGGATGTGGACAATATTCCCATTATACGTAGATTAAAATCCCAAGTCCTTTCCTCTGATTGCAAGGCTCCTCACGATCTGCACACACCCGCCCCCCCCCCCCCCCCGCCTTATCTCTCTGGCTTCATCTCCAGCCTCTCTCCCCTTACTCACTCTGCTGCAGTCACAATGGCTTTTTTGTCCCTCAAACACATTGAGCACATTCCTACCTCAGGGCCTTTGCACTGGCAGTTCCCTCCACCTAATACTCTTTTCCTCCAGATCCTCCTATCCTCTTCCAGATCCTCCTGTGTCTAGCTCCTGCATTTCATTCAGTCTCAGCCCAAATATCAAGACCACTCAGCCTAAAGAAGGCTGAAGAAGCTTCTACAACCTCTTTTATCCTTTAATATGCAGATGTGCTTCTGTGTCTCTAAAGGAGGTGTTTCCCCTGATGTTTTTGACCTCATAACCTTCTCAGAGTGTGGCATCTTTATACATTCTAGGAAATCATCTAGGTCTGCCATCAGAGGTGGCAAACTTTTTCTGCGCAAAGTCAGGTAATAATATACTTTAGGCTTTGTGGGCTGTATGGTCTCTGTTGTAAGTACTCCTTTCTGTCATTGTGGCATGAAACTAGCCGTAGACAGTGAGAATGGACAGGCATGGCTGTATTCCAGTAAAACCTTACAAAAAACATGCAGATGGCTAGATTTGGCCTGAGCGCCATAGTTTGCTCACCTGGTCCTCTGGTTTTATGTGACGGCTGTTATTACTGGCTGTGGCATGACTGAAGTTTTACACTTTTCAGTTAAGACTATTAAGATGAATCAAAGTTAATTCTGTAAACTAGTTCTTTACTCTTTACCTCAAGAGGGAAGTATAAGGAGTAGGATGATGAGGGGCCCCTGCCTGACTTGCAGTCCTGGTACTATCACCTGCTAGCTGTGTAACTTTGGATGGATCACTTAACCTCTCTGACCCTTCCTGTCCTTGTTTTTAAATAGGACTGGGGTACCTGGGTGGCTCAGTTGGCTGAGCATCTGACTCTTGATCTCTGCTCAGGGTTGTGAGTTCGTGGCCCACATTGAGCTCTGTACTGGGCATGGAGCCTATTTAAAATAAATAAATGACATGGGATTAATAAGTCTCCACCTTTTAGGTTGTTATTGAAGATTAAAGCAATTTGAACATGAAAGTGCTTAGCACAGTGCCAGGCACACAGTTACTGTTATGCAAGTGCTTTGCTTTTTATTGTTGGTGGTATTTTCAGGTTGTGAGACAGGGGTGAAAAACCAAATAAACAGCAGCTCCTAGAACTTGCTGGCATTGCAAGCTGTTTCAAAGATTTCTGGGCAAGTTTTCTTTTCTTTCTTACTCTACTGGGGACTCACTGTATTAACACATTACTAATATTATATGTAATGTCTTGTATTTTGGGAGCTCGACTACAGAGGTTGCAGACTGGGAGCTATGTCTGGCTCATGGATGTGTCTGTTTAAGTTAGTGCAATATCTCAAAACACTTTTGTATAAGTTGTCAGCATTTAAAACACAGGTGATGTTACCTGTGGAATCCAGATGTCCAGTGTCCCTTACAAATCAAGAGCTCTGGCCTCACTGGGCAGGGAGTGAAGACCTGGGAAGGGCATGTCTAGCAGAGGGAACAGCCAGCGCAGAGGGCCTGGGTGGAAGGTCTGCAGAAGGTTAGGCCAGCTGTAGAGGTCATGGGACGAGTCACAAGGAAGGTGGATGTCAAGGCTACTGGCTGCCTTTGTCTGAGTCCCTACTGTCAGAAGAGGCTGCATCTCCAGAAAAAAATGAAAGGCCCTTGACCAGCTCTATGAAAGGAAAGCATGATTAGGAAAGCACAGGGCCTGCTATCTCTGCTTCTCAGTAGCTCAGGTATCCCCAAAGTGGGCCTGCGGCTGCCTCTCCCACCTTCCCAGTTCCTTTACTACCCACCCCCAACCCCAGCCTCTGCCATCCGCCAGTTCAGTCAAATGAAACAGCAATTCCAGGATATGCATTTGTCATTAAAGAGAAGGAAAGAAAGATAAAATCAATCCTTTGGCCTCTTTGGCCCAAGCTGGTCGTCTGCCCGAGACGCCCGGAGCCGAGCAGTGCTTAAGACTCTCCGAGCCGCCGTTGCTCAAACTGGATGGGGTGAATGGCTCCCCGGGAACCATTACGGTCAATTGACTTGTTCAGCCAGCTGTTTGGAGTGTGGGTGCTGTGGGCAGGGAGACCACAGGGGTCACCAGGGTGGCCCAGTTGGGGCCAGATTTCCCCGAGCAGGTGGTTGCTCAGAGGCCACTCTTCTGGGAGTGCATATTTGGGATGCCTGCTGTCTGTTTGTTATGAGCACCCATGGGTCCAGGTATCCGAGGGGTTGTGGCGTGGGCTGCAGAATCAAGCCTGGCACCCTCCTACTCCCAGAGACATTTAGTGTGGACTCCAGCCAGGTGGCCTGGGTTCAAGTCTCCGCTCTGCCATTTACCAGCTATATTACCTTGGGTAAATCACTTCTCTGAGCCTTAGTTTTCTCACATGTAAAATGGGGATAGTAGTATTATAACTTCCTTAAGGATCATTGTGAGGATTAAGTGAGTTAATGCATATGAAATGCTGAGATCTGTGCCCAGCATGTAGAAACTCTATATAATATTAATGATAATTGCTGTTGGCCTTTACTTTGCAAGTGTATATTCACTCATTCATGGTATAATTAATAATTATAACTAATAATTATATAAATAATGCTAATTAACAACAAATAGCATAAATATTGTAACCAATAATTATATACTGGAGATGTCATGGTGAACAAAGAAGGCAAAGTGACAGCTCTCACTGAGCCTGTAGACAGCAGGGAAGGTGGAGCACGGACAGACGGGTGTGTAGTCACATGCTGGGGTTGGGTTCAGAGATTCTGAGATTATCCCTGGAAGAAGTGACCCTTCAGCTGAGATCTCAAGGATGGGTCAGGGAAAAGCATCCCAGCAGAGGGAATAACATGTGCTAAGATCCTGAGGTGGATGTAAGAATCGTGTGTGCAAAGAGCTGCAGGAGGGCTGTGAGGATGGATTGCACGAAGACTCTGAGTGGGTTGGCAGACCCACCCCTGTCCTCACTCTTGTCATCTGTCAACTGGGGGTAAGGATGGAGCATAAAATAAGAAGATGTTGCTGTGTACATGGGTGGCTCAGAGTGAATGCTCTGTCAGTGGGCATTTTGTATGGGTATTGCTTTTATTTTTGTAACTAGATATTCAGCCCAATTTTTTATCTGTTGCAAAATGGCTGCCTCTGACTCCCTTCTCTTGTTTCTGTCTTGTGATTATTCACAGGGCAGCCAGGATTCAAATCGCAGCTCCGCTCCTTCCTAGCTGTGTGTCCTTGAGCAGCTTATTTCCCCTTTGTGAGCCTTGGTTTCCCCCTCTGTAAGATGTGTATAGTAATAGTACTTTCCAGTGGTGCAGGACAATGTACCTTGCAGATCCCTGACTATAGGAAGTATGGCTGGCTGGTGCCCCAGGTGCTGTTCTTGGAGATCCAGCCCCAGCCAGGGACTGAGTGAAGTTCTAAAGCAGACCTGTTCCTGGGACACACAGGACTCCTCTGCTGGCTCCAGACTCCTCAGCAATCTAGGACAGTTCCACCAACCAATCTTCCTTCCCTCTCTTCTTCCCTCTGGCTCCTTCCTGCAGGCATAAGCATTGACCTGATAAATCTCTTTACCTCTTATTTTTTATTATTTTTTTAGAGTTTATTTATTTATTTATTTAGAGAGAGCGCGCACGCGGGAGCATGCAGGTGTGAGCGGGGGAGGGGCCGAGAGAGAGGGAGAAAGAATCCTGAGCAGGCTCCACCCCATCAACGCAGAGCACAGTGTGGGGCTCGATCACAAACTGAGATCACGACCTGAGCCGAAATGGAGTCGCTTCACCAACTAAACCATCTAGGCGCTCCTCTAATCCTGTCTTTATGTCTCCTTGGAGGATCACAGTCTCCAATAGGAAAGATGAAGTGAGATTTGAACATCTACTCAGTGCATGCTCCCCTCCGTACTCAGTTGGGGTACCTTCTGTGTCTCAGGAGCCTGGGGAGCTGTCACTCTCGCCATTGCCTCTTCCTGGTTGTTTGTTCTCACTGGCCCACAGGCTGCGCATGGTTAGCTCCCTTCTTCCCTGTGTCGTCCTGCCATTATCTCTCCCTCTCATCTCCTGCCACTCTTCCCCTCTTTATTCAAGCCCCTCTGACCTCTTCACTGCTCTGTGAACATTCCAACCTCAAAGCCTTTGCACTTGTTCCCTCTATGTGGGAAACACTTTCCCAGACATCTCGATAGTTCTCTTTCATTCAGCCCTCTGCTTAACTATCACCTCTTCACAGAGGTCCTCCCTGACTTCTGTTTCCAAAATAGCCTCCCGGCGTCTCCTTAACCCCATCTGCTTTATCTAATGTGATATTACGTATTTATTTGTTATTTGTTTACTATCTGCCTCCCCCACCCTGGGGAGGGCAGGGAATAGTAAGTTTTCAGTCAATATTTGAATAATTGAGGGGATGAATGCCACAGGAAGGGTGATGTGGGGCAGCTGCCTTGACTCCACCTTGGGGAGTGGCCCTGGGAGACCCAGCTTCTCCTAGAACCCCAGCTGCTTCACCCATCACTGGCTCTTGAAAATCGCCTGCTCTTCGCCTGGGAATTGAGCACAGGCCTCAGGCCTGCAGTGAACTAGGGTTTATCTTTAGCTCCGTCAGTCTCGCTTTAGAAACTGGTGACCCCAATTCCAGCCTGGGAGGCGGCTCCCATCCTAATTAATAAATCCATTAATTAATTGCCAGCAGGCTGTGGACCATTAACAGTGGTTTGGTGGCCTCAGTCACAGACAGCTCAAAGCTGGTCCCTACAGTCTGTGGGACAGCTGTTATGGGGGACACAAGATGGCCAGTTAACATTTTTGGACCCAGAAGACATCTTCTTCCAAAGCCTGATTCACAGGTCTACCTGATCAGCCCAGCAGGCATCAGAAAGGCACCAAGGTCTCTGGACAGCGACCTCAGAGTTGAGGGGGTTTCCTTCTCAGCATCTCCCAAGACCCCTACTTTATAATAAGGTAAGGCCAAGTCTCTCCTTTCCTTCTGTGGCCAGAGGACCCTGTCTGGGCCCCACTTTTTCTAAAATAGAGCTTCCCTGGGCTGTTGAGACAGGTCATTTGTTCATTCACGTGGTGAACATTACTCAGCACCTGCTGTGTCAGGTGCAGCATGAGGTGTTGAGGGCACAGCAGTGAACCAAACAAACCAAGTCCCTACCCTCATAAAGCTTCTATTTTATAATTGTTTGGAGACAGAAGTACTTTTCTTTAAGGATCTGAGAAGTAAAGAGGGACAACCCAGTACAGACACTTAGCCTAGGGCTGGACACACTATAAGCCTTTCTGAAATGGTGACAATCATTATCCTTATTAACAATGATGACGACAACAACAACAATAATTACAATGTGAAGGCGTTGCCTGTTGAATTTCAGGTGCCCTGAGAGCAACACCTGAAATGATTGAGCATGGGCGTGGAGCAGTCAGACCTCACTTTGGACCCTGGCCTTACTGTTTCCTAACTGGGAGGCCCTGGGCAACGTGACTAGGCTTTTCTAAACCTCAGTTTGCTCTTGTATAAGATGGGAATTAAATACAGCTTCTACCTCATAGAGACATTGTGAGGGTTTGATGAAGTGAAACATGAGAACCCTTAGCACAGGGCCTGGAACATGGTCATTCCCAAGAAACAGCTATTATTACCTTTATTATTATTGTTTTCATCATTGTTGTTTGTTATTCACCTCCTGGGCCTTACAGGCCAGTAGCCAGGTGGACTAGCTCCTTGCAGAGAAATCCTGGGTAGGAAGGAAGTCAGGCCCCTCCAAATGCCACTTGGCTGGCCTTAGCAAGGCCAGACCTGGCTTTTGCAGGCTTTGGAGTGTCAGAAGGAAGGCCTGGCAGTTCTTTAGCAAATATCTTTATTGCATCCTAGACAATATTCAGAGCCCTTAACAAATAGTATCTCATTTAATTTTCACAACATCCCAGGAAGGGAAAACTACTGCTGCCCCATTTTACAGCTAAGCAGACTGAGGCACAGAATGTTAAGTCCAAGGCCACATTGCCAGTAAAGAGAGAGTCTGGACTCAAGCCCAGGACCCAGGTCTTTTGGTCACTCACTCAAGTCCCTGCTCTTGACCCACTCCTGACTAGAGGTGCCTCTTCCAGAGCCCATTCTCCTCTTCCCTCTTCCCCACCCTGGGGTTCCCCATCTGTAGTCCCTACGCTTGTATTTTTTCCTTTATTTATTTTTTTAAACCTCTTAAAACACCTCACCACTGTCAACTCATAGAAATGAATCCAGGCCCGTAAGCCTGAGAGGCATGGGTGGGGTTGGGGGTGGGGATTTATTAATAACCAAGAAAGACTCCCTTCTCCTGGCCTGGAAAATGAGCGCCGCTCAGCCATCCATCCCCAGCCTGCCCACTGGAGTGCAGAGCCGCGTGGCGCGCCCTGTCGTCGGGCCTGCGTTCCACAAGATGGAATTCTCGGCCTGGGCTGATAATAAGCAGGTATTGATTGCTGCCTTGGTCATTATCAAGATTTATTTAGTCAATATGGCCTCCCCGGTCAATAAATTGTGTCGTTGATAAAGAAGGAAGGGTATAGACTTGTAGGCTTTATTAAAAAAGTTTTTTAGGTTTTTTTTCTTTCAGCAGCTAAGTCCAGCCCCCATTTCCGTGACCATATCAGCTACACTCTACATTTTGTATTTGGCTCCATAAGCTCTGTCCTTTCATGGTGGAACTTTCCCCTGTCACTGTGGTTTCTGGAAGCAAAGACTCAAGGCATGGCTGGGTCTGGAATGGCCCCTAGGAGACAGATGTCTCCTCACGTTTCTGTCTCCCACCCATTGCAGGCTGAGAGTCCAACTCCCTGGCTTGTCAGTGCCCCACTCTGTCATTTCCTTCTCACAACAACCTCTTGGAGTTGTTACCCTATTTTGCAGATAAGGAAACTGAGGCCCAGGGAGGTCTAGTCACTTGTCTAAGGTTATACAGGATTTGAATCCAGTCTGGCCAGTCTTTGCTCTGAACCTGACATATACTCCGCAAATAGCAAATATTTATCGAGCATGTGCTTTGGGCCCAGCACAGTGCCAGGTGCTGGGTGGGTATCGAGGGGCAGGCTGAACAAATACATGTGTCATTACAGAGACAGAACAGAGAAAAGAACTCATCAGAAGCTGAAATCAAGAGGAAGGAGGCACCTGTTTATTGCAGATGGTCACGGAGGGCCATGCTTAGTAGTTGACATTTAGGCTGAGACCTGAATGATGAGGAGCCAGTCAGGCAAAATTGAGGCAGAAGAAACTTCATAGCTACAGAACAGCTTATGCCAAGGCCCTGAGGTGAGAATCTGCTTAGCATATGTAGGAACTGAAGGAAGGCCAGTGTGGCTGGGACAAGGTGGGCAAAGAAGGGAGGGTATAGGAGGAGATGAGTTCAGAGCAGGAAGGAGGGCCTTATGGACAATGGTAGGGGATTAGATTCAGCTGGATTCTGTTCTCAGGGAGGCTGAAAGATGTTGAGGGTTTGAAACGTCGGAGAAACAGGACCCAGTATATGTTTGGTTCCTACTGGGTTCAGCCTGATAGAGATCATTGAGGGAAGGAAGGGCATATTTGGAAAATAGGTAAAAGAGAATGTCCATGACAACTGATGTGTTATCTCTGCCCAGGGAAGATCTTGGTGATGGGAAGGCTTGGAGCACACAAGTGTTTTGAGGACTAGCACCATTCATTGGTGGGAAGTGGGAGAGAGGTATATGGGGACATGCCTGATGCCTCCCAACAAGGTGATGGTTGCTGCTTCGCCTGTGCAAGCAGCCAGCTGGTGTGGGTTTGGAGGCCTCTAAAGTGGCAGGTATGCAGTGGGCAAGCGGTGTTGCAAGGGGGGCCAGGGCTCAAGTTTTGGTCTGAGAAGGGCTCTTTGCACACTGGCCTTGTGGAACTGGTTTTTAGCATGTTCCCAAGCGTTGCTCATTAGGAAGGACCATGAACAGGTGAGGTGACCCAAACCATATGAGGGTGCTGTGTCCAGCCATGTCTTAGGCTTCATATGTGGAGATGCTGTTGGGTCGAAGAAAGGTTGGATGTCTACCTGGGGGACTGTAGAGGATGTGGTCTGGAGTACAGAATAAAGAAGACTTTTTTCACTCTAGTTTTCTCTAGTCTGTGAGCACCCATGTACTGGAAGTCTAGCAGGGAATGGGTGACTACCTGCCTACCATCTATCCACCATTCTTCCATCTCTTCATTCATAAGTTCGGTCACTTACCCATTTATATCCACCCACTCAGCAATTCATCCAGCTGTCTGCTTTCTCTTCCTACTCACTCACTTCATCCATCCACCCATCCATCTGTCCACATCAACCCACCTGCCCATCTATCCATTCATCCACTTAGCCACCCAGCAACCCATTATGCCCCAATCACTTCTGCCCTGGACTTTGGTCTCCAGTTTGCTTCCCTGTACTGACTCTGGCCTCTCCCACTCTTTTTTTTGGCACATTGACAGCTAGTGAAATTATTAAAAACCTGTTAAGAATCATTTACAGTGGCTCCCCATTGCCTTTGGGGAAAAGGCCCAAATATGACCTTTCAGGCTCAGCACTGCTGACCCTGCCCACCATTCTTGGTTTAAAGTATTACAAGTTTTTTCTTGTTGATCTTCTGTCTAGTTGTTCTATCTACTGTTGAAAGGGAGATACTGAAGTTTCTATTATCGTTGAATTATCTGTTTTCCCCTTCATTTCAATCGATTTTGCTTCATGTGTTTTGGTACTATAATTAGTTGCATGTATGTTTTTAATTATTATATTTTCCTGATGAACTGACTCCTTTTTGCATTATAAATCTCTTTTTATCTCTAGTCACATTTTCTTTTGTTGTTGTTTTAAGGTCTATTTTGTCTGATGTCTGTATACGCACTCCTACTTTCTTATGATTGCTGTTTTATTTTCAATCTGTTTGTGTCTCTAAATTTAAAGTGTGTCTCCTGTAAGCAGCATATAATTGGATTTTGTTTTTTTTATCCAGTCTGAAAAATCTCTGTTTTTGATTGGATTTTTAATCCACTCACATTTAATATTATTATGATAGAGTTAGATTTATGTCTACCATTTTGCTTTTTGTTTCTTATATGTCTTTTTTTGTTCCTCTAGTCCTCTTTTCTACCTTTTCTTATGTTGAGTGAATATTTTTCATGTAGCACCTTTAATTTCATTAATGATTTTTAAACTATTTTTTAACTATTCTTTTGAGATTTTTGTTTTTTTAGTGGTTACACTAGGGTTTAACATATACATCTTAACCAGAATCAGCTTCAAATTTATACTAGTTTAGTGGTGCCTATGTGGCTTAGTTGGTTAAGCATCTGACTCTTGATTTCAGCTCAGGTCATGATCTCACAGTTCTTGAGTTCCAGCCCCACATTGGGCTCTGTGCTGACAGTGCGGAGCCTGCTTGGGATTCTCTTTCTCCCTCTCTCCTGCTTGCATGCTCTCTCTCTCTTAAAATAAATAAATAAAAATAAACATTGAAAAAATATTTTTAAAAATTTATACTAGTTTAATTCTAGTATGTCCCCTGTTCTTTAGTTTGCTTTTATTTTTATTTAGTATGTCCTCTGTTCTTGACTTTGACCTTGAGCCACATTCCCTGTGCTTTCCATATTGTAGACATGTCTTCCTTCATTTTCCTCTTCACCACACCTCCCCTGTACATGACCTGCTCCCCTCTGGTTGGGACACTTCCCACATGTCTGTCTGTCTTTCCTCTCAACCCCTACCCCATTAACTCTTCTTCTGCCCTGGGAGCTTGCCCAGTGTCATTTCCCTGGGCAGCTTCCCTGCTTCCCCTCTGAGATGGTGGACTCTCTACTGTACTTAGCCATGGCAGGTGTCAGACATAGCCCTGTGGATTATTAGTTTTGCCTGCCTCCTTCTGTGATCTCTAAGTTCCATGAGGGAACATACAGATCAGCTTGTCTCCAGAACCTGGCAGCAGAGGGGTGAGCACATAGTAGGCTCTCAAAAAGTATCAGTAAAATGAACAGAGATGGATGTGAATGTAGTGCAACTATATTTATGTATTTACATGTGTACAGCTGCACCTTTACGTGTGCATATCTGAGTATGTCTGTGTGTCTTTGCACATTTATGTCAGTGTCTTTGTGTGTGTATCTTAGCATGTTTCTGTATGTGTGTGTGTGTCTCAGTGTGTGTCTTTGTGTTCTTCTGACTGTCTTTGTGTGTCTGCACCTGCATGTAGGCGTCTGTGTGTGTGTGCTCATGAGTGTGTGAGTGTGTGTCTTTGTCCATGAGTGCACCTTATTGTGTACATGCGTACATTTGTGTGCTCATGTTCTCAGGCAAAAACTCCTTTTACCATCTCCTTGCCATGCAATTATTTTTTGACTAGTGTGATGTAGCATTTAATGATTTCCCCAAAGCTAAGCGTGGCCCCCCAAGTATTGATCCTGCTGCAGTGGAGGTTACTCGGGGTAATGCAGGGCCCGCTGGTGGACACTGCTTTCTCAGAATTGGCTGCTGCACCTGCCGTGTCTCTCCCAGCCCCAGCTTGATCCCTTAGAGGGAAAGACTGCAGACTGGTAGCTTGTTGCAGGGGCAGAGTGGGGCCCCCGCCAAACAGATTGGCTCCCCTCTCAGCACTGTGCGATGCAGCCAGGGGATTGCCCCTTTTCATGACTCAGTTTCTTCATCTGTGAAGTGGAGGTAGCAATAAGTCACCTCATGGGGTCATAGTGTGAAGGAAGTGAGATAATCCATGTGCAGGGCCCAGTACCAGGCTCTCCATAAACGTGTCATCTGATGTCATGCTTGCTCCCTGTTACCTCTCGCTTTGGTAGTGGGAGAGATGATTTGAGGCCATGGCATGGAGGCAAATGACTCAGGAACTCTCTTCAAGGGTCCCCTTCCAAATGACTTTTCTCGGGCTGTCCAAGGGCTGCGCACCTGCCCCAGTAAGAACAACTTGCTAGCCCACAGGTACTCAGAGAAGTTCAGAGGCTTCCCCTAGACATTCGCATTTCCCAAGTAGCAATGGGATTTTGCCCCAGGAGTTTCTGGCTTTTAGGAATCTCCCAGCTTCTTTCATGGCTCTCTGTCTTGCTCCCCACACCCTTTTCATCCTTCCTGTCCCCAAAATGCTGTAACTACACTGTCCAGCCTTTGCGTTTCCTATTCCCTCTGCCTGGAACACTGTTCCCCTGTTCTGTCCCTGATTCTGGTGAATGGGATACCATCCTATCTCATGCCTGGACATCCTTGGCCTGGTCTCCTTTCCAGGCTGCCAGGTGATTCCCTGGTTCCTTGTTGGTCTGTTCCATCAGACGGCGAGCTCATTACTCTATATCACAGCTGCAGGAACTGATGTGGCACTTGGTGAACATTGAATGCCTAGCACCCTAATCAGAGATCACATTTTAAGACCTCAGATTCCTGGCTCTGTTCAGTGGAAGAGCAGGCATTCCTGAGCCTGCATTTCATGTAGGGCAACAATTAGTTGAGCTGGGTAATGGGGGTGGGAGTGATTGTCCCATTGATGCTCTATGTGTTGCCCCCAGAGGTATGTAGGGACCAGCTGTGCCATCTTTGTGACTGGTGTGGAGGTGATTCTGCCTTTACTGGACTCATTGCAGCCATTCCAGAAAATTGGCAGAATTTACATGACCATTCAGGGATGAGAGGAGCTCTGAAGTTTTTTTTAATTATTATTATTATTAATATTTATTTATTTATTTACTTACTTAAAGTTTATTTATTTATTTTGAGAGAGAGAGAGAGAGACAGAGAGAGAGAGGGAGAACGCACACGTGCACAGGCTAGGGAGGGGCATAGAGAGGAGAGAGAGAATCCCAAGCATGCTCTGTATCACCAGCACAGAGCCCAATGTGGGGCTCAAACCCATGAACCCTGAGATCATGACCTGAGCCAAAGTCAGATGCTTAACAAACTGACCCATCCAGGCGCTCCTATTTTATTTATTTTTAATTTAACAGATACTTATTAAGGGTGGCTATGTGCCAGGCACAACTCTTAGTGCTTACTTATTTAAATGACTTAATTCCCATAACAACCCTATGATGTAGATGCTATTAATGTCTCCATTTTGCAGAGAACGATGCTAAGGCATAGAGAGAGGTTAAGCGACTAACCCATGATCAGTCAGCAGAGGCAGCCTGACTCCAGAGCCTGACTTTATAGGCCCTCCTGCCTCTTATTATTTCTGTGAATACCCAGAGTAGATACCATGCATAGTTAGCTATGTGCAGGTTTGTCTCCTTATGTGATGGTATTTTGCTCGTGGGCGGTGCTGGCTGGCAGGAGTAGGAGCCTGGGCCAGAATTCCTGGGAGTGGACACTGACAAGCATTGGGATGGCAGGATCCCAAGGGGCAAGGTCAGAGCTGATGACTATGCCAGGGATTCTGGGAGGAGCCAGGTCTATTTCCTGTTCTTCACTTCTGGGAGTAGTTAGACCCTGGGCCTCTTGGGCCAGCAGCCTGGAAGCCTCTTTAAGCCAGTGCCATCCCTCAGAGGGCATCCTCCTCAGCCTCTGTGAACAAGGGGGTTGGTCCCACGGCCTGCGGCCTACTTTGTGAAATTCATCTCCGGAAGAAATTATTTCTGAGGATAGCAGAGCATCTTGGCATCTTGCGTTAGATGAGGTCTTCTGAGGCCTTCTGCCTCCCTAGAGTGGGAGGAAAGAAACCCAGGCCCAGCTCCTGCTTCCCACTTGGCTGCCACGGTGAGGCACTCTAAGGGAAGGGAGCTCCTCCAGCCCCCCAACCCCAGAGCTGCGTAAATGCTTCAGCTGCCCCATCAGTGCATATGTTTTCTTGTGCCCTGCCTGGGATGGCCCCTTTAGTGGGTTGGGGCTGGTCCGGCAGCCAACAGTGAGTGGGCTTGGGCCAGAACGTAATTTGTTTCTCTGGGATGTATTGATGAGCTGCCCTAATTAAGCACCTTGTTAATGAGAATCAGATCACTTCACTGGGAGTTAGGTGGATCTGAGCTTGAGCTTGGCTCTGCAGTGAATCAGCCATGGGTCCTGGGCAGACCACTCAGCTGCATGGGGGTTTCAGTTTGTCTTCCATAGTGTAGGGTTTCCTCTGTTCTCTCCCCTCCACACCACTGTTTGCTGTATCCTTCCTGGCCCACATAGCGTGCGCTTGGAGAACTCAGGGGCTGTTGAGAGCTGCTTAAAGAGGCATAAGGCAGAAGCTAATGATGGTTTCCTGTTGAAGTTCTTGTCACAGGTGGTCATATCCATTGACTGTTTCTTATGCTAGGCCTTTTCGAGGAGTCTGTGAGGAAAGGGAGATAGGTGTTGAGGATGAAGACAATTCTTAAAATGCGGGCCTGTTTGTGTCTGTGTTAATGTGTCAGTCATTTATTGCTGTGTAATAAACCACTCCAAAACATAGTGGGGTAAACAACTGTTTATACTCACAGAGTCTGTGAGTTAGGAATTAAGATGGAGCCCAGCTGACTGCACTCTATGACGTCTGGGGCTTCAGCTGGGCAGATATTCAGAGTTTGGGGCTAACTCAACAAGTCACACATTTAGTGGTTGATACGAGCTGTCAGCTGGGACCTTCAACTACCAGCCAGAACACCAACATGTGGCCTCTCCATGTGGTCTGTGTAGGATACTTTGGGTTTCCTTATAATACAATGATCGGGTTCTAAGGGTGAGTGTCCTGAGAGAGCAAGGAGGGAGTAAAGGTGTTTTCATGATCTAGCCTTGGGAGTCACATAGCATCACTTCCGTCTTTTCTGCTGGTCAAAGCAGTTACAAAGGATCACCCAGGTTCAAAGGGAGAGGCTGTAGACACCAGCACTCATTGGAATGAATGTCAAGGTCACAGTGCAAGAAGAGTGTGTGTGATGAGAGATACTGTGGTAGCAATCTTTGGGAAAAACTATCTGCTGTGGTAAAAATGGTCATAGTGATTCAGGGACAAGTGTGACAGACCATGAAGAGACAGGAGGTTGTATGAGGAGGGTGGGTGTGACAGGAAATGGCCATATAGGGAGTAGGTGTGACCTGAGGTTGTGTGAAGGGAGTAGGTGTGTCAGAAATGATGGTGTGAGGGGAGTGGGCATGATGGGAAGAGCTTAACAGTGAGATCTGGGTTGGCCAGAGTCCACCATGATGGATATGAACCTCATGGTGGCTGTGCCATCTTTTCTCACTTTCCAAGCTGTCCCCTTGAAGACCTTGGATTGACCAGACTGATTCCAACATGGGGACCCAGGCCTCAGGTAGGCCAGGCCAGTGTCCTCTTTAATTGGCTCTGTCTTGCACCCTGCCCCAGCCTCCATCATCACCCTCTCTTCCTGTGGGCCCCCAGTCTCCCCACTCCAACCAGCAGCTTCCCATTCTTTCAGAAAGAGCGACTCCCACCTCAATAGCCTGGAAGCGCTCCAACTACCGTACTTTTCTTCAAATAAAAGCAGCTAATTAACATTATTCTTTAATTATTGCCTTTATCAACAAGGGGTCTGATTTGTACCAGCAGGATAGTTGCTTTCCCTTAAACTACCCAAGTGAATGCTTCAGTTCCTGGTGCTTTTGAAATGAATTTGATGTCATCTGCCCAGAGTCACTTAATGGGAACGCCTGGGTAATGACTGAACGCGCTAACTCCGTTAGCAGCCCTGGAAGCATGTAATTTGGCCCCTCAGGCAACAGCACTTTTGAAATCTCTGGATAGTTTTGAACTCTCTGTTCTTAATTAAATATGCAATTTTTCACGGTAACCAGGTTAATTCTTTTGTGTTGTGTTGTAATACTGTTAGGAATTTTCATAGTTCTTATTAAACATTATTCAGGCATTGTGAATTCCATAATTAAAAAAAATGAAAAGAACAAAGCTTGATTCACTCCTTTCTTTTCCCTGGCTAATTTATCAAATGAATTTTGCAAATTTTTCTTTCTGTCCCCAGACAGTGTGGCAAGTGTTTTAAAGGGGAAGGATTTAATTGCCCTGTAGGGATTGGCTGGTTATGAAGGATTTGGCTGTTTGATTAGTAAACCCAGTTGGGAATGGTCTAATGCTCCATGATCTTAAAAATTGTCTGATTGTACCCTCTCCAAGGAGGCTTCTCTTTTCGTTATGTAGAGCATCAACTTCACACAAGTGTGGTTATTAGGTAGTGAGGAAGGGGAGAGAAAAAGATCTGACTTTATTTTAAATTGGGGATCTTGGGAGGTTTTCTCCCCCCCATTTCCCTGGCTGGGGAGGAAAGGAGAACACAGAGGAACAGAGAGACAGAGATAGAGCAATTCTCAAACAGCAGGTACCAGAGAAGGTGGAGGGTGGCTGAGAGACTGAGGCCTGAGGGGATGTTTTACTGCATCCTTGTAGATAATGGCGCTTGCCATGCTGGCCAGCTGGAGAGGTGGCTCATAAACTGAGGAGGCCCCTCTTTACAGGGGTTCTGAGTCAGGAGGGTTACTTTTCCCTTTCTGGAATTGGGCTTGGTATCTGAAAAAAATGTGCACAGCTCCACTGAGCATATTGGGTGGTGGGTGGAGAGGACATGCGTCCCCAAATGTCCTAATAAGGACAGACCCCTATCAAGGGGGTTCTAGTTGGAGATAGCTGGCCCCTCCCAATGAAGGAGTAGGACCCTTGGCTGATTCCTTGACCTTTTTGTTTCCAGTGAGGGCCTCATTTATTGTGTCAGCTTTCCCCATCTGCAGAATGGGGCAACTAATTCCAACCTCTTTTTACTTTCCTGGGTCCCCCCCCCCCCCCAGTCTTAGCTTTCTGTATCTAGGGGTGGGTAGGCGGGATGTAAAGTTAGGAGAGGGTGGCAGGGGCCAGATTACATAGGGCCTTGAGGGCCACAGCATGGAAGTGAGATTTTCTTAAGGGCAAAGCTCCCTAGATATTAGAGAAAGGGAGGGATGATTTGGAAGGGATGTTACCAAAGAGAAAGTGGTTGGGGGGGGGGGCTGCTAGGACCAAGGATGAGGGGACATTTGTGCCAGAGGGTGGGCTCTGCCAAGCAGCCCCTCTGTTCCCTACCTGCCCCTTACCCAGATTTAGCGTCTTTAGCTCTGAGCTCTAGGAAGCTCCCTACTTTGGGGTCACCCCCCAGATGGTCTGACAGTTGGAGCTGGGGGAGAAGACATGGCTCACGCCTTCAGGGGTGCTCATGGGGCGGCACAGCAGTGGGTTTAAGCAGATGGTTGGGGTTTTCAAGAGAAGCTGGGAGCCTGGGTTTTATGAACATTCTTTAAAGATGTAAATGTGGGAAAGAAATTGAAAATGATAAATGCTGGGCAAACAGATCAAAACTATTCATAAGTGCCAGACAGGACCTGTGGCCCTTGGGTGTCCATGTCTGTTCCAGTGCTTACGGGAGCTCTAAACTGGTGAAAAGAATCATCTCAATATCCATTATATATGAACTACTTTCCTAGCACCAAACACTGTGCTGAGACCCCAACACGTTTAATCTGCACAATTTGAGGAGGCAGGTGGAGTGAGTCTTATCTCCATTTCTCAGATGGGCAAGACTGAGGGTCAGAGAGTGATGCCAGGGATGTGAATCCTGGGCCTTGATTCCCAACTCGTGTGATCTTTGTGGCAGGTCGTAGGACTCCGTGTAGAAGGATCCCCAGGAAATCATGGCAGGGAGGTGGCAGTGACTTAGGTTACATGGCAATGCCTGTGTTTGATTCTGAGATTAAAATCAAGAGTCATAAACCCTGAGCTCCACCTTGAGTGATCTTTATAAGAAACCAAAATCGGGTCACCACACCCTCTCCTCTAGTTAAAAACTTTCAGTGACTCCCTGTTGCTTATAGGATGAAGTCCAAGCTTTTACCTTGTTTTACAAGGCCTGTTGTGATCACCTTCTCCCACTCTGGTCTGCCTCTACCATCTCATCTCGTACTAGATTTCCTTGCCTCCAACTCCCCCAGCCAGACTTAAACTGTTGTCTGACCCACAAATGCATTATGCTTTCTTACTTCAGACCTTTGCAAATGCTGTTCCCCCTGCCTGGAACTCACTTGTTGTCACTCTACCAGACAAACGTCTCTTACATCTCTAATCTGGAAGGCTTTTCTGAACCTCCTGGCTGGATTAGGGGCTCCCCCATGATTATATCATAGTTCATTGAGATTGTTTGCCTTGTCTTTTTTATTTTAAGACCCCTGAGGGCAGTGTTTTTGTCTGTGTTGTTGACTCTTGTCACAGGCACAGAGCTTGGTACATATTATAATCTTAATAAATATCTGTTGATGGCACCACGCTTCTGCTTGCTGCTCCCAGAAAGTTTTGGGAGCAGGTGTCTCACCCCTAAACTTTCTGGACTCCAGCAGGGAAGCAAGAGTTCAATTTGGTTTGAAGATGCTGAGAGGAGCAAGTTGTACTTCCCCCAGGCCCAGCCCGGCCTATAGCTCTGGGAAGGTCTGTTGGAGCCAGTGACCTCCCATGAAGTGAAGACAAGACAAGGCTCCTCCTCTGAGGGCCAAGGAAAGAGTTAGGCTGCTCCAAAGCAGAGAGAAGGAGGGCTGCCTCATCTCCCTTCCTCCCTATTATCAGCTTAATCCTTTGGGTGGCCAGGTGTCAGTGATAAGGATGAAGGTGAATGGCACAGTTATCTTCTTCCAAGAAGGGCTCGGCATTTTAGAAAGAAAGCAAATGGTGACACCTGCCGCTTCTTGGCTTTGGGATGCCGGGGCCTCCGGCCTGCCCTGCTGCCCCCTTCCCCCCTTCTCAGGGAGGCTCCGGGAGGTTTCTTCACTGTGGCCATGTGGATACCAGGCTTTAGTTGGGGAGACTCTGCTTGGTGAGCTACAGGCCAGTGGCATCCTCAGCCCCATGAACCACACACATGCACTCACACATATTCACATGCACACACATGCACACACACACGGAGGAGAGAGGAGAAGCCATTTTCCTGGTCCTGCATCCCCAGGACCCATGCACACAACGGCACCATGGCTTCCCTTACTCTGCCTTCTTGTCTGTTTTCATTCCAGAGTTGTTAGGGGACCAAGAGGAGGTGAGGAAAGCTTTTTGGGTTGCAGGGTGGGCAGGGAGGCACAGACACAGAATCCTGTGACTGGAAGGAAAGGAAGGGGTTTAAAAAATTAATTTTGTCTTGTGAAAGCCATGTTGCCACATTATTGGAGGGTTTTGAAAATACAGGAAAGAGGGAGGAAGAAGATGCCAAGAACACAACCCCTGTTAATGCTTCTGTGTGCTTCCATCTCCTCTGTCTCCCTGGTTTGCCATCATCAGTGTGTCCGATTCTATTTTGTGGTCTCTTCACTTAACATTGGCCTTTTCCACATCATTTTGCTGTCTTTAGAACAAGCGTTTTACCAGCCTAATATATTATGAAGCAAATGGATCATTCTCCCCTCGGCCAGACCTTGGGCATCTCCAGGTTTTTTTGCTTCTAAAACTCTGCAGTGATGGAAAACAAAAACGTGTTTCTGGTTTTATGTTCTTGGCCCTGTTCTTGGCAATGAGGGATGGAGGGCCTTGTGGCCAAGAAACTGTCTCCAAAGTTGGGAAGACAGGGTTCAAATTCTGCCATGTCATTGAGACTTCAGACCAGTGCTTTTCCATCTATGCCTCAGCTTCCTCATCCATGAAATGGGTACCCTCCCTCTCAAGAGTATTGTTAGGATTAAATGAGTAGATTTACCTGAAGTGTTTAACTGGGGACTGGCACATAGTAAGCACCTAGTAGGTGTTAGCATCTCTTTTGTAGCCACTGATGGGTCTGTCTTATTTGCCATTCTTCCTGCAGGGCTTGTGCTTGGCATGTAGTGGGTTCTTACTTAACCCTTGTTGAATGAATATGGTGGGCACATTCATACATAGGTGCTTTTCTGCCTGTGTCCGTGTCTGTTGGGAAATCTTGTGTGGAAATATAGATATGTGCACATACACACGTATACACGCAAACACACAGAGCTAAACCAAGGGGAGGGCACACGGCTATTCTGGTTGGGGGTCTGTGAGTATTTTATTGTGATTAAATATTTATCTGGTGCTTGTAATGTGAGCATGGCACTTTGCAGTAGATAAAACAGGGCCATGTAGCAAAGCCCTGAAAAGCTATGGGGCTCAACTCAATGAAGAGGCAGCCAGTTGAAGCAGCAGACTGGGGAGGAGGCTGGGGGCTCAGGGAGTCATTCATTCCGTCAGTCATCCAGTCAGTCATCCATATTTCTCTGGCACCTGCTATGTGCCAGGTCCTGGGCCATGTGCTCGGGATGCCCTGGTGATCAACACGAATGTGCTGTCTGCCCTCATGGCACTGTTGGTCTCCATAGTGTTTAGAAGTAAAATCCCTTAAGAGACTGACATTAATCAAATAATCACACATATTTGAAATTACAAACCTTGCTGAGGGCTGTGGAGGAAATGAGCCAGGAATGATGAGATTGTATAACAGATTTAGTCTGGAAGTTAGGGAAGGACTCCTGAGTTAGCCAAGAGAAGAGGGGCTGTCCAGGTAGAGGACAGGAGTAGCACATGAAAAGAGAGGTCCCAGGATGGAAGGACACACTTCTGGTTCCAGGAGGTGAAAGATGGTCTGTATTGCTGGAACAGAAGGTGAGGGGCAGAGAGGTGGGGTATGGCCGTGGAGGGTAGACAGGGCTGGCTTCAGTGGGGCTCGTAGGTCCTGCTGAGGTTTTTATTCTGATCAGAAGGGAACAGTGGCTGGGGAGGGGAATTGGAGGGATGAAAGAGGAGGAGAATTGGAGGGCTCTTAAGGCCTAGAGCCTGGAGTGGGAGAGGTGGCTAGACAAGGAGGCTCAGCTGCTCCCACCACCATCTCCTAACTGAAGACTGTATGCCCTGCCTCTCCAGGCATTTATAAAATTCACCAGTCTACAGGATGGAGCAGGTCAAGGAAGGGATAATTTCCTGGGGCAAATGGCTAGGTGGTTGGGGAGGGCCTCAAATATATGCTTCCCTTCTGCCATTTATCATTTATCTAGGGGCTTGTGAAAAGAAAAAGATGCCCCACCTCCCACAAAACCCCACAAACCCCCAAATCTAACATTGCTCCAGGAATGCAGCCTGAGGGAACAAGTAGTTCTTTCCTCCAACATTGGTGTGTGTCTGAGTGTATGAAATGCCACGCTGCAACTCTAGACCCCGCCAGCATAGGGGGTCTGGGGTCTTCAGGGCTGTCGAGAGGAGGCACCTTCTCTCTCCACATCCCCAGTGAGGGCCAGCATAGCAGGGCCCGCCCTCTGCAAAATGGTGGGCTCTATTTCTCATCTGCTTCGTGTTCTGGTAACTTAAGCGTGGCCCGCCTTGGGGGCTGGAGTTTCTCAGGCAGGCTGGTTTCTGGAATGGTGGAATCCTGGATGAGAGGTTGGGAGGGAGGGAGTCCAGGGGAATTGGCGGCTGCCCGTATCACAGAATAGTGATATTCTGTGCCTCACACATTCTTATTAGCATTGTAATCACTCCAAAATACTGATTCATTATCATGCTCTGAGCTGCAGACTGAGGCAGTGGGGTTTAATAGTTCCATATGAACCATTCTGGGCTGTTGAGTAAATATTGCTCATTCTGAAAAATTGGGTAAATGTGTGTTTATGCTGGCAACGAACAAGGTACCAGCCAAGTAGGTAGTTGGTGTCTGGACTGGTGCCAGGTGAGGTTGTAGGGGACAGGGCCATGTTCACTCTCTAAGAAATACCCAGTTCATGTCTGGCTGGCCTTGGAGATACTCCTCTGGACATGGAGATTGGGATTAGTAATGGGGCTTTGCCCTGAAGTGCAGGTAGAAGGACCCTCATGTTTCTTGTGCATGTGGAAATGTTCCCAGGGTAGATAGGAAAGACCCTAGCCTTCCATGCTTGTATAGACAAGTGATTGGATTAAGAACTGGAGGGCTGGCTACTGCAGGTAGCAGGAGGTAGTTTGGCAGAGGTTAAGTATGCAGGTGAGTGGGTTCCACTCTGGGGTCCCTGTTCTGCCACTTGCTAATTATGGGACCCCGGGCAAGTTATTTGACCCCTCTGTGGCCTCAGTTTTCTCTGTAAAATGGGGATAAAAGTACTTCCTCGTAGGGTTGTGTGGGACTTAAACAAGCATATACTTACAAAGTTCAAATGGTATCTGGCATTGTGTACAAGAAATGTTGTTAACATGATTCTGGTGTGGTGTGGAGCAATGTTATCCATTTGAAACTGGCCATTTCTGGGGTTCTTTGACTTTGAGAATCTCATGAAAGGTATGGATCTTCTCTTCCAGAACATGATAGAGACATATAGTATTTTGCATATAGTTTCGGGGGGGGGGGTTATTGGGTCCTCTAAACTATGAGCAATTTACTCCAAGTTAAGAGCTCTTGATCTCTATTGTAGATCACCTTGTTGTAGAGTGGAAGTGAGTCATAGGCTCCAGAACCTTCTAGAACTCAGTTTTAGCCAAGACCTGGGTTTCATCCTGGCTCTGCTTCATATTTGCTGTGTAAAGTTAGGTAAATGAAGAGACATCTCTGAACTTTAGTCTCATACTTGATGTGGAGCTCTTTATATGCAAAGGATTTGGACCATATGAATGAAGTACTTGATCCCAAAGCCTGGCAAACAGGCCCTCAGTAAATATCATCATCTTCAGTATTATCATTCCCTTTGATTGAAGACCTGAGAGTTGCTAAATGTAGGCTTTGCCCTTTAGTAATGTTTATAGTCTGTATATAATAATTCCATTGTCTGAAGTTCTTGGATCTGATCCTGCTGGTTGTTGTGTCTGTTAATTCTCACACACAGTAGACTGTTTCTCTGTGTATTTTGTAATTTTAGATTGAGAGCTCATCTTCAGTAGGATTGAATCTTTGGGGATTTAGGGTGGCCTGGATTCCCCCAGAGTAGAAGTCGGCAAACTTTTTCTGTAAAATGCCAGAACATAAATAATCTTGGCTTTGTAAGCTGTAGTCCCTGCTGCATCTACTCGGCTCTGCTATTGTGCAAAAAAAAAGCAGCCATAAATACATCAACTAATGAGTATGGCTGCATTTGGCCTGCAGGCAGGTGGGATTTGGCCCACAGGTCATAGTTCACTCACTCCTACTCCAGAGAGATCTTGTATTTGCTTTTGCATAATGTCCAGGGATATTACCAAAGGAGAATGATTTTTTTAATGTTAATTGCTTGGCTGAGAGTAGTAGTTCTCCAACTATGGTCTCTGGACCAACAGCATCTGGGAACTTACACATGAAAATTCTTGGGCCTCATCCTAGATCTTCCGAATCAGGAATCCTGGGGACTGAAACCTATTAATCTGTGTTTTAATAAGCCATCCAGGTGATTCTGATGCACACAAGTCTGAGAACTCCAAGGGTAGTATAAAATTGAACTTCAAACCCATGTGAGGGCAGACTCATGGTTACAGATTCTCAGGGGAGTCTACTTTTTGGTTATCCAATCTGGAGGCAAGGCTAAAACAGATCGAACTGTCTCCTCTTCTTCCTGTATCAGTGGACAGAAGTGCTCCGACCCACTCTCACTGAGGGTGCTGGACTATCAAGACGGGCACCTGTCCCACCCCTTCATTACCAAGGGCACTGAAGTTTCTGTTCACATACTTAGCAGTCTGATTTTGAGTATCCTCCTCACTTTTGCCCTTGGGAATTTTTCTTACTTTCTTACTGAACTGACCTATATATTGAAAGGGATGCTGGTATATTTTATCCAGCGTTTTCAGGTGCTTTGTAGTGGAGAATATTTTCAGGTTATCTTTTCTCCCACATTATTAGACATAGAAGTCCTCTCGATGTAATGAAAGGTTGATTAGAATTCTTTAGAATGTCTGGCAGCACCATGCTTTATAGGTGAACTGATACTTGTCACTTGCCCTTGGGCTCAGGGCCCGCTTTTTCACTCCCAGGGACCAGAGGCTAAATATCTTCTGGGGATCTCTCCATCTTAACCTTTGCCCAGGGCTTGAATCCAATTCAGCCAACATTTGTTGAGCATCTACTGGTGCCAGGCCCCGGCTAGGGATGAAGGAGGTTCAGCTATGTAGAGGTGACAAGTATCTGTGCTAGAGAATGCCACCCCATGGTCATTATACTTGGGGGCCTTCCTGTATCCCAGCATGTAAATCCCTTTGTGCCACTCCACGGGAGCTTAATGTTAAGTGTTTTACTCTGGGAGTCAGAATGGGGTCACGATTAAGAGCACTGGCTTTGAGTCCACTAGAAGAATGAGCTCAACTCTCAGCTCTGCCTCTTACAAGCTGTGTGATCTGGGGTGAGCCCCTGAACTTCTCTGAACATCAACTTTTCCAACTGGTAAAGTTGGGATGACAAAGGATTGCCAAAAGGAACCAATGAGATCATTCATGGAAGGTGCATGGCAGAGTACCTGGTACCTGGTGCACGTTCAATGAATATTCCTTTTTGTGACCCAGATGGTCATAATGAGTCTGCTTCTCCTGATAATGGACTTGGAGAAATCAGCTTGGGGAGGTGACAAAGCCCTCAGGTGCTCATGGAACAGCATGAAGTCAGGCAGTGGGGCAGAGACCATTGCTCAGTGTATGATGCATTATATACCTTACCATTCCTATAGTGGCCTTCTTCATGCTTTCTACCTCTTCCCCTCAATCATCTCACCCCACGCAGGGAGAGGAGATGCTGCTACCCATAGCACTCCGTCCCCCTGGCCATGGTGATTAGTTCAGAGGGAAGTCACATGGCTCGGTCTGGACCAATCAGAGAGCTTCTCTGGGATTTTGCAATTAGAGCAAAGAGGGGGGTCTGTTTTCTCTCTAGCTGAAATTCTGGAAGGATGGAAGCCTAGAGCTATCTGTAGTTGGGGTTGCAGACAGCCCCATGGGGACAGAGTACAACCAGCCTGCAGAGAGGAGGCTGAGCCAAGATATGAGAAAAGACAGAAGGCTGGTTGAATCATTGTGGAGGCTGCCTTCTCCTCTCTCTCTTTATACTTTGATCACAGGTGCCCACTTTGTTGTTTTTTGTTGTTTTGTGTAAGCTCACTCAGATTAACTTTCCACTACCTACAATGAGAAACACCCCCAAAAAATCTCCCTATGGAAGGTTCTGGAAACTTCTGGCCACTCCGTTCCACATGACCAAATTTCTACAGAGGTGAACCAGACACATGTCATGTCTTCCACCGACCTGGTACGCTAGGTGGTGCAGGATGTGCCCGGTTGTTTGAAGAACATCATGTGGAGGACAAGGGGACAGAGGGAGGCCGCGTGATGTGCCAGGACACAACCCTGGGCAGAACTCCATAGTCTGTGGTTTTTTGAACACTTTTTCCACAGGAACTTTTGGAGAGGGGCTGGGCAGTGATTTGGCCATGGTCATGTCAGTAAACCTCCCAGAGAAATAAGGTCCCACAAGAGTGTCAGCAGATGTGGACTGTTCCCATCTTCTGTGTCTTAGATTTACTTCAGGGGAGCCTGTTGGGACCCCCTAGCAGAGGTCATCTAGCTCTTCCCCAGTCATACCTGAGCCCAGAAGGTGGCTCATTGGGCCTGGATTTTGCCCATTTAAAGTGTGGCCCCTGGGGGCACCTGGGTGGCTCAGTCAGTTAAGCATCTGACTCTTGACTTTGGCTTAGGTCATGATCTCAGAGTTGTGAGATCAAGCCCTGCGTTCTCTCTTTCCCTCTCTCTCTGCCCCTCCCCTGCTTGCACACACTCTCTCTTTCTCACAATAAATTAGCCATCTAAAAATAAATACAGGTGCACCTGGGTGGCTCAGTCGGTTAAGCATCCGACTTTGGCTCAGGTTGTGGTCTCACAGTTCATGGGTTAGAGCCCCATGTCAGGCTTGGCACTGACCATGCGAAGCCTGCTTGGGATTCTCTTTCTCTCCTCTCTCTCTGCCCCTCTGCCACTCGTGCTTTCTCTCTCTCATAATAAACAAACTTAAAAAAAATAAAAATAAATAAAATATGGCCTGCAGACACCCGCAAATTACCACAATGTCTTCCTGAGCCTGCTGCACCTGCTGATGTTGAGCACAGTTCTCCCTGCTCATCTTTAATCTCAAAAAAGATCATCTTGAAAAAGATTGTTTTGTGTGCAGTTTAGCCAAACGCCCCTTTTTCACATTTTTCCTGAGTTGCTCTCACGCCACCCCCCCCCCTTCCTTTTATTTCTTTCTTGGATTTGCTCTGGGGTTGGCTTCTTCCAACCAAAATAACTCTCACAATGCATGGCGCTTCCTGTGGGTGAATGACATCTGTATGAAAAGATGGCAAAGCTGGCCGATTTCTGTCCTTTGAAGACGCTTGTCAGCGAGTCGGTGCTGGAGTGTCAGACGTCACCCGGGGTGACTGTGGAGACGCCAGTAGCAGTGAGCTTTTTTTCCAGAAAGCCTTCAGCCCAAACTTTAGGCTCTCCGGGGACCCAGGAGCAGCATCCATTTTCTGAAGAGATTAAAGGCGATGCTGGTTGGAGCAGCTGGTATTTTCTACTATGTTCCCAGCAGGGCCCTGCAGCAGTGCTTTGTAGCTCACCTGCTCTGCCTTTCCTGGTTCAACTCTGTTCCCTTCTTTGCTGACTTGTGTGCCTCCTCAGGGGGTCTAGTAGCTCCAGGCAGACCCCTGAGAGGAGAAGGGAAGGGGTGCTGACATTGCCACCATGGCTTTCTTGTGGGAGGGGAGGGGGAAGATCCCAGGGTAAAGAATGTGGCTCATTCTGGGTTTAGATCCCAGCTCTCTGTCTGCACTGAGCCAATCCTGTCACTTCTCTGAGCCTCAGTTTTCCCATCTATAGAATAGCGTCATTGGGTTTAGTGAAGACAACACAGGCAAAGCACTTCCTTAACATGGTGCCTGGCACATAGTGCTTAATACATTTTAGCTGATGCACGCTTCCCCAGATGCTCCCTGGCTGAGCCTCCCTTATGGCCTGTGCACCAGCCATATTGAAGTTAGTGTGACTTCCAGAGAGCAACATTATTTCCCCTCCATGCTGTTTTCCTGTCCGTAGTAGTTTTCCATACCTGGCCTGTCCAGTGGACTGCTATTCCTCTGTCAACATCCACCTCTCTTTTAAGTATTCACTGTTGGCAACACCTCCACCCCAACCAAGGTCGACCACAAACAAAGCCCTGCTTTATTTATATAGTGGTATTTTGTCCATATGTGTTTGTGTTCTATCAAGAACAAGTCCCCTGCCCCTGGGCCTCCTCACCCCCATACATTTTTGTTTCCTCTCTTCCTATAATCCCTCGTCCCTCTCTCTGTCAAAGTACAGTGCTGATTGCAATATCTAATTCAGGGAATGACAAACTCCCATGAGCAGAGGGGCAGACGGTAACATTAATGATGGATTCAATCCTGGGTAAGCAGAAGGAAGTTTGGTGGGGAGGTGGGGTGCTGGACAGGTGGGACGACGTGACCCTGCCCTGGGAAAATCAAATTGATTAAAACACTGGGCTGTGCAGGTGAGATAGCCGGCTGCTGGCCAAGACTGTGAGCTCCTTGAAGTTAGGGATGCTCTTCCCTTGCCACCCCCAGTGTCCTGTGCTGTGGGGCAGTGACATATGGCAGGAGTCGGCAAATTTTTGATGAGTGAATAAATGCATTTGCTGTTGGCCTACTCACTCATTTAAAAAGTAAGACATATTCAGTGTGGCAATTCTAGAAAAAACTAATAAGCAAAAAGAAGAAAATAAACATCACCTGCTTCTGAGATAAATATTTATCACCGTTTCTTTAGACTTTCTGTCTGTATGTAACATACAGAAAAGGACACAGATCAGATGTGCTCACCTTAACGAACTGTCACACACTGAACACGCCCATGGCATCATCACTCAGATTAACAAACAGAACGTCCCTGCCCTCCCCCCAGAAGTTGCATCATACTCCCTCTGGTCACTGCCAACCTGCCCCCCAAATGTGACCCATTCTGACTTCTAACAGCACACATTAGTTTTGCCTGTTTGTGAACTTTATGTAAAGAGACTCAGCCAGCACCTACTATTTTGTGTCTGGCTTCTTTCACCAACTGTGTTTGGAGATTCCCCCACGATGTTGTGTGCAGTTGTGGTTCATTCATTCTCATTGCCATCTAGCATTATTTTGTGTGAGTAGACCACAATTTATTCATTCATTTTCCTGTTGATGGGCATTTGGGTGGCTTCCAGTTTGGGGCTCCTACGAAGAGTACTGTTAGGAACGTTGGTGCATGATTGTCTCTTGGTGTACAGATGCACATATTTTTCTTGGGAATATATCAGGGTTTCTACATCTTGCCACTGTTGACAATTGGGGCTGAATGATTCTTTGTTTTGGGGATTGTAGGGTGTTTAACAGCATCCCTGGCCTCTACCCACTAGATGACATTAGTGACTCCCAACTTGTAACAATCAAAAGTGCCTCCAGGGATTGCCAGTGTCCCATAGGAGGGGGGGCAAAATCACCTCTGGTCGAAACTCAAGGATATGTATCAAGGAGTGGAACTGCGGGGTTATAGGAAGGCATGTGCATAGCTTTAGTAAAGTGGTTGTACCAGCTTGCCCTTTCTGCCAGCTGTGTGTGACCTTCTGAATTTCTCTAATGCCTTTATATATAACTTATATATACATTTTATGGAATGAAACCATGCTGTAAATATTGCTCCACTTTATGCTAGATTACATGATCTAGTTTTTTCCCATTTATTCTCCCATTAGACAGTAGTGAAGTGATTGTCTATACTTAACTCTGGAATCTGACTTCCTCTAGTTTATAACCCAGCTCTGCCTTTCCAGCTGTGTGGCTTTAGCCAAGTGACTTCACTTCTCTGTGCCTCAGTTCCCTCTTCTGTCAAATAGGACAATAATATCTGCCTCTGTTATTTGGAGGATATTATTTGGATGATAAATACTTGGATATATACGTGAGTTAAGTAATATATATGAGGCCTGTGGAACAGGGCCTGCATGGCAAGTGCTGTGTTGATGGTTTCCTATCCATTTTAGAGGCTGTATAATATTCTCATGTGGATGAGCTACCGTTTACATCAGTAGTCCTTTGGTGTGGGATGGCAAGTGGTTTTTAGTTTGGGTTGCCAGATTCTGCAAAAAATAAAAATAATTCTGATGCCTAGTTAAATCTGAATTTCAGATAAACAACAAATGATATTTAAGTATAGCCCATACAATATTTGGGACGGACTTATACCACAAAATGTATGTTGTTCATCTGAATTCAAATTTATCCGAGAGTCCTGTATTTTATCTAACTGTCCTCTTAATTACCGTTTTTTTCCTCTTTTGAGCATCACAGTAATTAGCATCCTGGAAACTACATCTTTGCACATAAATTGTGTTTCCCAAAGTTAGGTTCCCATTTGAATCACCTAGGGGTCTTGTTAAAGTGCACAATCTCACTGCCACCCCACATATTTTGAAATTGAATCTCCAACGCTGGGTTGAGAGTCTGAATTTTTCACCAAGGCCCCAGGTGACTCAGAACCAAGACTTTAGGGTTGCCCATGTTTGTGATGTGCTAAGTGGAAGGTGGAGCAGGAAAAACTCTTCCTTGCTGCCCCCTGCCTGGTCAGCTCTGCCCACCGGGTAAAGGTAAAGGGCCTGGCCTTGGCTAGCCTTTCCTGGGACTCTTCTGCCTAAGGCCTCCAGCCTGGGTCAGGAGTGGAAGGAGTGTCCTTACCTCATGCTGCCCCTCAAGCTCAGCTCAGAGCCTGCCCCCAGCTTTACAGGAAGTGACACCGAACTTTGGCAGCAGGAGGGATAGGTGGGGGTGGGGGTGTGGGCACTAGGACCAGCTGCATTGATTTCTGTCTGCAGTTCTTGGAAGGCCTGTCATGAGGAAAACAGACAGTGGATAAACAGTAAAGGCGGCATCAGTAGCAGGGAGGAGTTGCTTGGCCTGCGAGCCCATTTCAGCTCAAGGTGCCCAGCAGGTTCTGGCCAGCACTGTGAGGGGCATGGTGCCCCTTGGGCCCAAGCCCAAGCTCTCCAGAGATCCCACCATCTCCAGGTAAGGTTGGGGCTGGCCATGTGGCAGGGTCTGGGCTCCCAGAACTGCTGCCTGGCCAGAGCCTCAGGGACTCACGGTCCATTCATTCAGTCCCCATGGGTCTCCTCTGGTCCGGACTGGGCCAGGCTGGGCCTGAGGGCAGTGGTGGACAGAGGCGATGCCCACTGCTGGCTCCCATCCCCTCCCTGAGTCCTGCCTGCAGGAGCAGCTGCTCCTCTGACTTTGGAGGACAGATCTGATTTCTCGTTCATTGCAGCCACTCCAGGCACCCTTGGAGCCGCCAGGCCACAGTCAGCTGGGCAGGCCATCCTTGTCTCCTCAACTCAAAGCCACAAAATTACAGCTCAGACGGGATCAATATGATCAGGTCGAGGGGCCTTCAGAGGATGATTTTGCTTTGAGGAGAGGTCAGAGGGGCCTCAGGCTTATAAATATATTATTATTTAAGAGAGGATTCCTGGTGATCCATAAGAGTTTGTTGGCTGGGGAGTCAGCCTCTCTCTGACCTCCTGGGTGCTCTCTGAGGCAGAACCAAAGTGTCCAGGCAGTTTAGGCTGGAGTAGGTTAGGTGCTTCTCCTGCATTGAGGGGGTCCTCAGGTTTGGGTCTGAGGAGGGAGATAGTCACCTTCTTTCTACATCTGTTTGTTGCTGGCAGCTTGTGCTGGCTGGGCACAGTCATTTTGGGGGGAAGAACTGATCAAGCACATATTTTAATTATAGTGCTTTCTTTCTTTTCTCTTGAAGTGTTTGTTGTAGGCTGGACATTGTTGTAGACTGAAGGAATAGTGTTGTGACCAAGCCAGACGAGGGCCTTACCCTTCAGAGTTTGTAGTTTTCCTTATTCACCCTTATTGGAGAGGAACCCAGGGCTCAGAGAGGTGGAGTAACTTGCCCAAGATCACTCAGCAAGAGGCTCCTGACAACTTGAATTCTTGCTAGTAAGTGAAAAATAAATAGTCTCCACTTGATTAAGTGGGAAACCGAGTCCGAGTTAATAATGATGATGATAACAGCCAGCATTAATTGAGGGCTTACTGTGTACCAGGCACCATGCTAAGTGAGTTCCATGAAGTTGGTATTATCACCCCATTTTTTTTTAAAGTTGTGAAAGCTAAGGTTCAGAAAAGGGGATTCATGTTCCCCAAATCACACAGCTATCAATTGGCAGAACTGGGATTTGAACCCAGGACTTGGGCTTTGAGACTCAAACACTAAAGAGGCAGGTTGGAATCTTCACTTTCATGAAGGTCAGGCGTTTGGGTGGGAAGCATGCCGTTGAGGAGGTGCCAATCCAGCTCTGACTTTATCGTACACTCCTCTAAGGAGCGCAGAACACGTGGCATAACAATAATATTAACAATAGCAACGGGTGCTGTCCATAGACCATTTGAGTAATTCCAGTATGCCCCTCACACAGGGATCACCTGGAGAACTTAAAATGCATAGTGGCTCTGTTATTCCCATTTGGCGAATGAGAAAGCTGAGAGGCTGAGAGACTGAGAGGGACTGAGTCACTTGCCTGTGATCACACAGCTACAAAGTGGCAGAGCCAGGATTGGAATGTGGCTTGCCTGCACAGCTCTCAGAGCCCTGCTGGCTCTGCTGGAGGCTGCTCCGCAGAGCCCATGGTGGTGTGTCCACTCCCCCCGGGGTCTCACGGAAGCTCAGAGCAAGGAAGTGGCTTACCTCAGTCCCCTTCATCACTCAGCAGTGGTCTCGTTCTTCCAATTCCCAGTCTGCTTCCAACCCTGCCTGAGACTTGCATTTTTCCCTCTGAAATCATCCTTTCTAATCAGGTCAGCTGTGGAATATGGGCCCCAAAATAATAATGCCAGTGCAGCCTTTGCTGCCACTGGATTTCCTGCTTGCTTAGCAGGATGGAAACTTTGGCATGGGTCTGTGTGTGTCCTTTAAAAAAAAAAAAAAAAAAACAAAAACCCTTTATTTACTCTGCTCTTGTTTTTATAAGATATGACTCTTAACGAGGCTTTAATTCAAGGTCAAAGAGTCTAGAAGTTGGCAAGAAAGCCCATCGCCCCTCTGGGCCCTGCCAGACACATAAACAGCCAATGGCTGGCTTTTTTCATCTCCTCTTTTAAACAGTCCCATTGCAACAGAGCTCTTCCTTGCACGAGGAGGTAAAATATTTGAACGGACTGTATTGCCTGTTCCTAACTGTTTGCCAATGCAGCCAGGCCCCCTCATCTTTGTTTATTTTTTCCTTTTCTGTAGTTCAAGGAAAATAATTTATTAACTTGGGAATTTAAGGATAATATTGTTCCCCAGCCCCACAGCCCCCTGAGGCCCAGGCCAGCCCTACTGCTCTGCTTGGAGAGTTGAGAGAGGCTTTTCCGTCAAAGGCACAGCCACGGCAAGGCCCAGCCGGATGGAGCTAATGTATTCACAGTCATGATACGGAGACCCCAAGTGTCTGGAACCCTAGCCTCCCGGGACCATCGGGGCCACGCCATCGACCTGAACCCCCTGGACTGCGCCCCTGTCTAAATCCATCAGGCTTGCTAGCCCCGGTCTTGGACCACTGAATAATTTACGGTCCCGCGGAGCGGCGAGCAGCGGGTCACTGGAGTTCGTGGGTTAATAACAGGTTTGGTTTTCGATGTCAGCAGCTCTCTTGATAACGTATGAAAGAATCCTATTCTGTTGATTAGATTTTGAAATGGATCAATTTTTAATCAGCCAAACACCTGACTCACTCAATAAGAGTTGCATTGTGGAGACAGGATGGAGGCCGGCTTTATTTACAAGAGTGTTTGTTTTTTGGGGGCCATACGCAAATTCCCACCCAGATCCCTCCTCCTGGAAGAAATTGACCAGATTATCTCCCACCTCAAATGGCAGCATTTGATTCACCTTCTGATTAGTTGGGAAATCCATGGGTCTGTTTAAGAGATAAGAACAGCAGCTAAAGGTTTGATTTAGTCATCCGTGGTTATTGATGGAAAAAGCATTTATTTGCCAATGGAGAAGTTTTGCTTAATGTAACAGCAAGAAGGAAGGGAGGAGACAAAGGGAGTCTGGGCAGTAGCCAGGAGTGGCAAAGGCAGTTTACCTTTGGAGGTAGCTGGGTTTCCAGCCCTGTTCACAGATTTTCAAAACAGTGGTACGGAGGGGGGCAAACGAGCACACTGGATGCATATAGCTTCACTGTGGAGGGGAGTTCTGATCATTTTATTTATCCATTGAGCCCACACTGTGTACCAGGCTCTGTGCTAGGCACCGGGATGAAGCCATTATTGAGACACAGCTCCTGCCCACATAGAGCGTATGTTCTGGTGAAGGACTAAGGCAGGCAGTGAAGAAGAAACAAGGTGTATAATGTCTGAAGTGCTATGAGGAAGCTCTGAAGGAAAATGACAAGAATACCTCATTTTGACTGTGGTCTAGGAAAGTCTCTGAGTGAAAAGAAATGGAAAGTGAGCACCAAGCAGGAAGGAGAGCAAGGGTGATGGCCTAGAAGCTGGCATGCTGGGGGAACCACTTAAGACCAGGTGGCAGGTGAGTGGATAACAGAGGCTGAGAGAGAAAGAGAGAGGGAGAGGGAGAGGGAGAAAGAGAGAAAGATAGAGGGAGAGAGAGAGAGAGAGAGAAGGGAGACTGGAAAGGTAAATGGGCTGGATTAGGTAGGGGAAGGACTTTGGGTTTTACCTGCAGTGCCGTGGGGAGCTCTGGAAAGGTTTTGAGCAAAGGAGTGGCTTGTTCAAGTTTTGCCTTAGAAAAGGTCACCCTGAGGAGAGTGGGCTGTAGGAATGGCAGACTGCTCAGGGGTCTACTGCAGCCATGCAGTGAGCAGTTATAGGGGCGTAGGCCAGGGACACAGCGTGGCGTGAGGTGAAGGGGATGGGTTCTCCAATTCTGGTCCGTGGCCAGGTGGCTAAAGAAGGGGAGGTGGTGCTTGGGCCCTGGCCTGGCCTGATGAGGCCTGTGACCCTAAGCCTGCGGTAGCTTGGTCCCATGAGAGTGGAGAACACTGCCCATCCTTGGACTGGTCCTCCAGACTTTTCCTCACACTGGAAAAGGTGGGAACAGGGTGGTACAGAGGTTGGGGACTTGGGCTGTGAAGTCATGTAGGTATGAGGGCTTCTAGTCACAGCACTGCCTTTTTTAAGCTAGTGACTTCAGACAAGTTGCTCTTTGCACATATAAGCAAGTGAGAATATTTCTTGGTCTAGAACTTTCTAGAAGGCCTCATAAGAAACTGCCATCAGTGATTGCCCCTGGCAATGGTGTGGGTGGGAGATTGACTTTCTCCTTTATACCCTCTGAACTTGTAGCCTCTGAACTTTTGCCATGGGCAAGTATTCTGGTCAAAATTGTCCACAGTGTTTGTGACACACTGTGACATTCATTGGGGTGGGCCTGCCGTGGCATTCAGAGCAAGGATTGGTGTTAGCACCCCTGATTTATAGATGAGGCTCAGAGAGGGACAGCCGCTTGCCTACAGTCACACAGTTATACCTGATAGGCTCTGGCCCCTTCTTGGGCCCAGACCCCTCTCTCTTTCCAGCTCTTGTCTTTCTTGTTGCTGTTGATTGAGGTCATGGATTTGGTAGGACTTGGAGGAGCTGGACTTTCCCGGCATGAGCAGTGATTTCTCATTCCCCAGTGCTCTGCTCCAAGAACCATCGATTGGGTGGCTTTATTTATTAGTTTAATCTTTGCACATCCCTTAGCACCGCTGTTCTTGTACCTGCATTGTCTGACTTTCAGGGTGGGGCAGAAGGGCCTACATGCACACCTGTGTGTGTGTCTCAGGCCTGGGAGTGTCCGTGTGGCTTTGGGACTGTGGGGGAGGATGCCTCACTTCCCAGCTGTCTTTGGTGACAAGGCAGGCTCTCACAAACATCTTAATCCAGGCATTGCATGCAGTAATTACTTGCTGAGGGATCTCAGTAGGAAGAGCCATCTGATCAAGTGCCAGAAGTCCTGGGGTCTAGTTCTGGCACATCTACTAGCTTGCTGTGTGACCTTGAGCAAGAGTGGTTTTTAGGATCTCAGTTCCTCATCTGTAAGATGGGAATGATGTTAATATCATCCCCTTGTTTCAAATAGGCGGGGCACACTCCAACCCCAGGACCTTTGCACTTGATGTTCCCTCTTTTCTCATTTGTCAGCATAGCTTCCTTCTTCACTGGTGCCATCATCACTCAATAGTTACCTTCTCAGGGATGCCTCCTCTGGCCACCCTAACCAAAATTTCACAACACACACACACACTTAAACACATATCATTCCTTCCCTTTCTTCTTTTTGCTGCTATGTATTTTTTTCTGCCTTAGCACTTAACATGACTGATCATAGTGTATCTTTTAACCATTTATCTTGTTTACCAATTTCTCCTATTAAAATATCAGCTCCAGTAGGGCAGAGATTTTTGTTTGTTCTGCTCACTTCCTAGCATAAAATCAGCTTGGCACATAGTAGGTGATCAGCAATTAACTGTTGAAGGAGTGAATGAAGTAAATCAGTGGAAGACACTTAGAACAGTGCCTGGTACATAGTAAGACTCAATAAACATGAGTTATTATTAGCTAATATTACCTCTAAGCTTTCCTTAGCCTCAGTTTCCTACCCATAAAATGGAGGTTCTGTTGATGATACAACTGTAGAGTTGTTGTGAAGTTTCAGTGATGTGGATACTGAGTTTGGTACAACTCCCAATATAGTAATTCTTTAATAGTGGAGCTATTATAGTTATAAGTACAAAATGAATAACAAAGGCCCTCTGGCTATGGCAGCATTTCTGGGAAGTGGAGTTAGTGCCTGGGACCTGGAGATCAGCCCTCACCTCCCTGTGACTGGCCTGATTAACTACACACAGTGTGTGTGTGGGCGGGGGGGCGGGCACTATCTTCTGGTTGACCTAAGCTGCTATCTACCCAGTGTCCACTCAAGGTTTGCAAATGTCCATGATTCTAGCTTTCTCAAGGAAAATTCATTTGATTTTGCTTTCATGTTTTAAAAAGTGTGGGAGGTGTTTTTTAAGAAGGGAAAGACCAGTTGATATTTAACATTCCAAGGAAGCATCTTCAGCACATTGCTATGTGGCTAAAAGCCAGTGCTGAGCAGCACATAGTGTGTGATTTTTGTAAATCCAAAAAGCAGAGCCCCACCCCGGCCAAGGAAATAAGATTTGTTCACTGGCTTAGGCCCAGGTCCTGAGCTTCACTCCCAGAATGGAGGAGGGACTCCCGTTCAGGACTCTTAATCACAAGCAGCAGAAATGGACTCAGCCCTCCACCAAGACTCATGTAAGGAGGGACCTTTCCACCCACAAGAAGGAGCTTCTGATGCTGCCTAGCCGAAAAGGCACGACAGATGTTCATAACAGTTGGGAGGAGTAGGATGGGATGGGGCGGGGATCCCCAGCTGAAAATAAGGGGTGACTGTTAGATGCATTGGGAATTGGTGCTAGGGCATTGGTCATCCACTATGTGGCCTGAGGCAGAAGTAAAAGCAGATTAGCAGATGCTGTCACCAGTCCCCTGGGACTTTTCAGTGTCCTCTGTCAGGTTTCCACTTGCTGATGATGCATCTCTGTGCCCTGGGGGATTTTGTCCAAAACCACAAGACCACTTTGCCTGAGAGACCAGAAGTGCTGGGATGTACCCCTGGGAGTAGCCCTCAATCTCAGGAATTGGCGAGTGAATACCCCAGCTCCCTCACCCCTGAGTGGAATAGTTCCTGGGTCTCTTTTGCACTTTTTTTTTAGGTGGTGGAGATTATAGGTGATTTTTGCATTTGGCTTTCTTAAGGAGGTTTCTTAGGTTTCCAACATTGGGAATCTATTATTTTGAAATTGGCTCAGTCCTTTGAAATTGACCCATTGCAGAGAGCAGCGATGTCCTCAAAAAGGCTTGGGGGGTGGAGAGGGATTGCATGCAGCCTGGTAGCATCTCTGTTTCTGTTCACACTGTGGACAGAGCAGTTCAGGCTTCTTTCTGCATTGAGGTCAGGAGAAAGGGAAAAGTGGAAATCACAATGCATCATTTAAGGCAAAACTAAGACATTGGAATCAGTCCAATAAAAGGCTGATGGCCTGACCTGGTTTGCATTTGGGGAGTTTTCTGGATTTGAAACTTCAGTGGGAAAAGGGTTTTGAATTAGTTCAATATCTCTTGAACATCTGCTGTATGCCAAGTACTGTGCTGGGTACTTTTTGGGGAGAAATGAGTGAGACCAAGTTTTCCAGAATCTGAGAGGACCCACAAACAGCAGTGACCGAAGTGGACAAGGTGGCACGTGGCCCAGGGGGAACTGAAGCCCTAGGAGCAGAGGAAAGACAGAGGTTAGGTCAGTTGGGGAGCCTTGGAGAAAGGATGGGGCACTGATAGAAGCCTTGAAAGCTGGAAGGCTTGACAGGCTGACAGACGGAGGAGAGTACAGCATGGACAAGGGCCCAGAAGCATGAAGGCCAGGGCCAAGCCTGGGAGAGCGCTGAACAGGCCAGATTGGCTCATGTATGGAAGGGAGATGGGGAGTTAGGCTAGGAGAATGCAAGGTCCTGAATGTTAAGAGGGGCTGCTAGATAGCTTGGTGAGCCATGGGGAGCCGTAGAAGGTGTTTGAGCAGGAGAGTGAGATGCTTGGAGCTATGCTTAAAAGATTGTTTTTACCAAAAGATTTCTCAGCCTCAACACTATTGACATTTTGTACCATTTGGTTATGGGGGCTGTCCTGCACATTGTAGGATGTTTAGCAGCATCCCTGGTCTCTACCCACTGCTTCTCTCCTAAATGTGACAACCAAAAATGTCTCCAGATATTGCCAAGTGTCCCTTGGGGGGCCCAGTATCCCCAGCTGAGAACCACTGTGTCAGACTGAGTGGGAGCAGGGAGTCTAGCCAGAGAGTGTCCAGCATGCAGCTGAACAGTGATGCAGCCCAGAAATAGGGCAGAAATGCAGAAGGAGGACACACGTGCTCGAAGCCTTTGAGAACAGGAGGAGAAGGCCAGGGATTAGAAAGTCAAGGAGGCCATGGAGGAGAGAAATGTTGGAGCCTGGTCTTCCAGGGGCCAGGACCCAAGGCCCAGGGCCTGATGGGTCTGTGGGGCTAGGTGAGGTGGGTAGAAGATGCTGGGGGAATCCACAGCCCGTGTGACTTGTAGTATCTCTAGGGCTTAACACAAAGTGGGTTCTCGGTAAGGGGGGAGGGTGTTGTTGAATGAATGAATGAATGAATGAATGAATCAGTTATGAGGCATTTTATAAGGACTGTGGTTTAGGAGGGAGCTAAGAGACTATTTTCTGTGCCATTTAGTGAGTACCTACTGGGTGCACACAGGTGGGTCCTGGGCACCTGCATGGCTTCTGATCTCATAAAGATTATAGCCTAGGTGAGGAGGGGATGCTGAACAAGCAAATGCACAGATAATAAATAACGTGATTACAGATGGCGCTCAGTGCCAAGAAAGAGAAGCATGAAGGAGTTTGTGTGTTGGGTGCCAAGGTTTGGGGGAGGTTCCCCCCGTGGGCTGCCATCGACAGGGTAGCCCACGTTCACCCCAGAGAACCTGCTCATTCAGGGTTGTTTTGGTGGGAGCAGAGCGACAAGCCACCAATGGTACAGGAGAACAGTGAGAGCAGACCAGACAACAGGACTATTTCCTTGAGTACTGGGCATAACCAGGGAAAGCTTCTTTGAGGAGCTGAGAACAGAAAGCTGAGTAGGAGTTTGCAGATGCAAGTGTGAGGGAACAGCATATGCAAAGGCATCATGGCTGTGCTTGACAGAGACCAGGGTTTATGGGGAGATAGAGCCTTGACCCATCTCCTTAAGTCCTACAAATAAATACGATTTCTCTCCTGGCCTCCGACAGTAAGGACCCAATTAGTGGGTTGGTGTGGTTGGTGGTGTCTGGGTGGTGAATGTTCTCAGAGCCCTGAGACGTAAGATTTTCTCCTTCCCTTTCCTCCCATTTCTATCCAGTCTGTGTTTCCAAGGGAGCAGGTGGAGGGACCCACAGATGCCCCCTTCCCCCCCGACACCTTAGCACTTGGCAACCTGTGGATATTTTGAGAGTGTGATTTTTTAGTTCCCTCAGTGCACTGCTGGAGAGAGCAAACTTTTTCCCTTTTTTTTCTTTATAAGGCCGATTAAAAAAATTTTTTTGTTTTCCCCAGAGCAGGCCACCGGCTATTTCAGAAATAGTAAACAGGAGTCAGTGCCAGGGCATAAGTGGTCGGTTTTAATTAGAACATTAAAGTATTTTAACGCTTACACTTTATATTTTTGCGAACTTGATTATATAGCATTTTAAATACCTGTGAACATTTTAAGGACTCTTGGCGATGAATTATTTGCAATTTCACAGGAAACTTCTATTTTAAAAGCAAAATGGTATGCAAGTGGCTGTGGAGGCTTGGCAGTAGCAACTACACTGTATAATGAGGAACCACGTGATGGGGGGTTGGCAGACGGCCTGCCATTACCCAGGCTTCCTGGCGACCCCCTTCTGGAGAGGCTCCTGCTAGGTGCAAGGGATTCATGGAAGCCTCAGGGTCCAGCTCGGGTCCCCAGCACCTGAGGATTCTCCATCCCCAGAATGTGTTTCAAGTGTATCCCTCGATTTCTCCCTCTCTCTCTGCTACTTGGGGTGGCTGTGCCCCACCCAGCATTCAACTCTTAAAACACAAATCAGTCTTGGGGCGCCTGGGTGGCGCAGTCGGTTAAGCGTCCGACTTCAGCCAGGTCACGATCTCGCGGTCCGTGAGTTCGAGCCCCGCGTCTGGCTCTGGGTTGATGGCTCAGAGCCTGGAGCCTGTTTCCGATTCTGTGTCTCCCTCTCTCTCTGCCCCTCCCCCGTTCATGCTCTGTCTCTCTCTGTCCCAAAAATAAATAAAAAACGTTGAAAAAAAAATAAAAACAAAAACAAAACAAAAAAAAACACAAATCAGTCTTGCCACTCGGTTGCTCAGAAGCTTTCAGAGGAAAGTCAAGGCTCTCATTAGAGTCTGCAGGCCGTGTGCATTCGGCCCTGCTGACCTAGCCCCATCTCTTCCTGCTGTCCCTCATGTCACCACAGCCTAGCCATACAGGCCTCTCACCATCCTTTTTTGCTCTGAATGTTATTGAGTGTCTGCTATGTGCCAAGCATTGTTCTGGACACTGGTGATGTAGCAGGGAACGGGCCAGCAGAATTCCTTGCCTTTGTGGGGCTGCCGTGCTAGTCAAGGGAGACAGGTGGCAAGGAAACAGATGGATACCAAGTGTGAAAGGATGGGGAGGGGTGCTGGTTTTGACGGGGGTTGGCGGGGGAGCGGGAGTGGCGGGGATTAAGATGGGATTAGGAGGTGACATTTAAAGGCTTCCATTGAAATGGGAGGGCAAGCCAGTGGTGTGCTAGAGTTGGCTTGTGCAGCCTCATGAGAGCCAATTGCCCCCATCTCTTCCCAGCTCCTATTTGGTGACATCTGGTTAGTTGCTTGAATTCTGCCATGTTGGGAGTATTTACACCATGGAAATGGTAGATGTCACAAATTAGGGCTTTTTTTTCCAGAGAGCTGCTTGTTAAGTACTTATCAGCACACATCTGGAGTAGGTCATGCAGAAAGCCTGGGAGGTGTTCCATTCCCCCATAGGGAATGTGTTTGGAAGACTTGAGGAACATTATGAATGGGACTGAGTGAGTAACAGGGAATGTGAATGAAGACCAAGCCAGAGAGTTCCTTAAATGTTTTTGGTTTCTGAAATAGTCTAAGCTTGTTTGTGCCCCAGGAACTTTGCACATGCTATTCCTCTGCCCAGGATGCTCTTCCCATGGCTGGTTAAATCAATTCCCATCTCCTCCAAGAGAAGCCTTTCCCAACCAGTTTTGCTAAAGTACATTTACCCCTTTATTCTTATATCAGCACCCTCTGGTCCCTTTCCTGGTATTTGTTTCAATTTGTAATTGGATATTGGGTTTATTGAGTTAGAGTCTGTTTCCCCCATTGAAGTGTAAACTCTGAGAAGTCTTCTTGCTCCCTGCTGTCTTCCCATCTTCTAGGAAGGGCCCACACAGAACAGATGTTCAGTGCATTATTGTCAAATAAGTGAATGTTGATTGGAAGCTTTTTCTGTGCCCAGCATTGGTGTGAGAGATGTGTTAATCACGTGAGGTCAGAAATCAGGAACGGAAGCAGCTGACAGAGAAGTCAGTTCGTACCTTGTGCCCAAGCTGATTCTGGTAGCATAATTCCTAGGTCCCTTCTACTTAACCTGGAAGAACACAGCAGCAAGTTGAGGCCTCTCTAATAATGGGCACAGTAATCGTCCCCCAGCTGCCAACCCCTGCCAGTGAGAAAGAACAAGCTGTCTGCTCCTGCTGAAGACTTTGGAGACATTGGAGTTTAAATATTCCTATTATATCATGGATGGCATTTTTATTGTCACAAGAGCAATGGGTGTCAGGAGTTCAGGACTTAAGATGAAGCTCATTTCATGATGGATAAAGTACCAGTAGGGCATCTGGGACCCTGTGGCCAAAGGTGCATTGAGGAGAGAAACATTTTGGTCACAGGGAATAGGTTTGGCTGACCTGATTATTTCATTTTACAATGATGAGAGCTTAGAACAGTGATTGAGGTGATCAGCACTTAGGTCTCTCATAGTTAATGAGGAACTGTCCAATTTATATTGGAGACAGTTACTGCCCAGGGCCCCTAATGAAGTGTGTGGTATGCGAGAGAGGAAGACCCTTAACATCACAGAAGTGGGTGTGGATAAAAGGGGAAGATTTAGTCCATTGTTTAGTCCATTGTTTAGTCCATCAGAGCACCTCCCTCTGTCCTTGAGGGTTCAAATCCTGCCCCTGCTCTTCTCAGCTGTATGCTCTTTGGCAGGTTGCTTAGCCGCTTGTAATTCAGTTTCCCCTCCTGTAAAATGGGCTAATAGTGCAGTTGTCTCAGGGAGTAGTTTATGGCTTAGGAGGATTTAAAGTGATGATGTATGTGATAAATCTCAGAACAATGCAGAACATGGTAAACACTCAAGAAATGTTACTGTTATTTGAGCTGTCAGATAATGGTATTGGTGCTTCCAAAGCCTGTGAAATGGGAACATTGTAGGCTTATTCCAGTATAACAAGACCTTCTTAAAGAAGATACCCTGAAAAAAGTTTCTACAGAATTTTCTGGCTCTTCATCTTGAGGCAATGCAGGTTTAACCAGAAGGTAATGTATTCAAGTGCTTAGCACTTGACCCAGCTTATGGGAGCAGCCACTAATTTTATCATTAATCAGAGAACTTTGTCCATTTCTGTGTGTATTACTGTAGACTTTGCTAGAAGTTATCGGCCCAGTTTTTCAGTTTTGTATTACTGGAGAGGGCAAGAATCTGTGTCTCATTTGCTGCTCTGTCCTTGGTGCCGAGAAAGCACCTGCACATAGTAGATGCTAAATAAATATTTGTTGAATGAATGAAATTATATGCCTATAGGGGTTTAAAACTGGAAGGCTGTATCCCAGAGAAATGAAAACTTAAACTCACACAAAAACTTGCACATGAGTGTTCACAGCAGCTTTATTCATAATAGTCCTAAAATAGCAACCCAGATGTTGTTCAGCAGGTCCGTGGTTGAGCAAACCGTGGTATAGCCATACCATGGAACACTATTCAGCAATCAAAAGGAATTAACTATCGATACACTAACAACTTGGATGAATCTTGAAGGAATTCTGCTGAGTGAAAAAAGTCTGTCCCCAAAAAGATGACATACTGGATGATTCTATTTACATAGCATTCTTGAGAAGACAAAGAGAAATGGAGAACAGATTAGTGGTTATAGAAATGGAGATCAGATTAGGGATGGAAACAGGGAGGGAAGCAGGTGTGGTTATAAAAGGGCAACATGGAGGGACCCTTGTGATGATGGAAATGTTCTGTATCTTGACTGTATCAATGTCAGTTCCTGGTTGTGACTGACTACGTACTACGGTTTTGTAAGTTATTACCATGGGAGAAAGTGAACGAAAGGTACAGGAGATAGATCTCTGTACTCTTTGTTACGATTACATGTGAGTCTACAGTGATCTCACAATAAAACGTTCAATTGTTAAAAAGTGAAGGACTAAATGCGTTTCATTAAATATTAAAAATACAGTGGCCTTAACCCCTACTATGTGACACATTAACTCAAATCTTTTCAACAGCTGAGTGAAGTAGGTGGATGTGATGTCACCATTTTATAGGGAAGGAAACAGTCTCAGAGAGGTTAAAGGACTTGTCTGAAGACACACAGCAGGCAGATGGTGGAGATGAGACTCAAACCTGGGGGTGTCTGGCCCCAAACCCTGAGTTCTTTCCTCTAGTCATGCAGCTCTGAGTCTCTGTGGTTTGGATGCTGAGCAGAACCAAGAAGCTTACCTCCCTTGTGCATCGTCATATGATATCTGACCACGTAGTTGGGCACCGTAGATGATCTCTTAAGTGACTGACAACTCTGTAAGGAAGAAATAGCCAAGAGTCTGCCTGGGTTTCCTGCCTGACTGCTCCTGAATGACCTGCTGACCTCAGGGGTCACGATCCTTTCCCAGCTCCCCTTCTTTGCCTTATACAAGGATGTCAAAGTATTCATTATTGGTGTTTTTGTGCCCATTTTACTGTTGGGGAGACTAAGGCACAGGACAGAAAAGGAAACTGGGGGTTATTTCAAGTGGAACAAGTGTGGCCTCTCCAGCTCTAGCACTCTCGGGTGGTGATCATAGTTCCTTTGATTGGTCTTGCACATTTGCTGTTCCCAGGACATCTTCTGCCTGTGATGCGGTGGCCTCGGGCACAGGTTCTGCAGGTAAAATCTGGCAGTGTTGAGGTCAAGTGTTTGCTCTGTAGATCACCAGACTCTGGCCTAGGACAAGTGTTTTCTCTTCTCCAAACCTCACTTTTATCATTTGAGAGTGGGATAATAATGAGGATTAAATAAGAAAACAGGTAACACTTTGTAGGGAACAAAAATCACTGGCAGTATCTGAGGTCTAGTCGGGAACTCTGATCTGTCTACCTTGAGGCTCAGAGCTCTGAGCAGAGTATGCTAAGAGGAGCAAAGTTCCCTCCCTAGATGAGTTTCCCTGACATGGCTCCTTGGGGCCTGTGTTCTCCTCCACCTGAGTTGTGCTTAGCTTTTGGTTTCATGAGCAGGATGGCACATGCTTTAATAGGGGCCACCCAGAGCTCTGATCTGGGAGGCATCCTGCAGGAGGCACCACTTAAGCTGAGAGCTGAAAGATGACAGTGTTACCAGGTGGGTAAGAGGAAGGAGAGGGAAGGGCATTCCAGGGAAAGAGAACAGCAGATGCAAAGACTCAAGAGTCAGAAAGTTCGTGTGCTTTGGGGAAGCTGTAACCAGGGCATGAATGCTTGAGCATTAAATAGGCCCAAAGCAGAACCCAGTCAGTCTGGCCCTCAGTCTCCTCTGTTAAAACAGCCCAAAGTAGGCTGGAGGGATCCCAGGGGGCTCGTGGCCAGGTGAAGAATTTAGACTTCATCTTGAGGACAAAGGGGAGCCATGGAGGGTTTAAACAGAGGGGTGTGATACAGCTAGACATACACTTGACAAAAGTGGCTCTGGCTGCTGTGTGGAGTGGAGGGATGTGGAGGCTGGGAGGCCAGGGTGGAGGCCGCTGCAGCATCTTGGTGAGCAATCATGGGGGACTGGAACGGGGTTGTGGGAGTGCATCTCAGTAGAAGTGCATGAATTCAGGACATTTGTCTATGTGGAATTGACAGAGCTCAGCAAGGGACCAGATGAGGGAGCATCTTGGGTGAGCCAGATTTCTTACTTGGGTTCTAGGCTAGGCCACTTGGAGGAGGCCCCTTTATCTCTCCATTCCATGGTCTCATCTGTAAAATAGGGGTAATCTCTTGGCATCTTTGGCCTCAGTGAGGGTCAAATAAAATGTTCCTTAAGGTGTTGCCTCACAGTAAGCAACAAAAATCCCCAATTCCAAACCTCACCCAGAGGCCGTGATATCCCCAGGGGGACGTGATGTTAAAGACACAACTCCCTTATTTTGTCCAGTGGTTTTCCAAAGTGCCACAACTTGATCAGCTTAACACACATATGCCAACTATTGTTTTTTCTTTTCTTTTCTTTCTTTTAATGGTAAAGACCGGCTTTGGGCTCTCTTCCCTTCTTATGCTTATCTCACGAGATGTGCTGAGAAACAGTATCATCACCAAACAGCAGGTTCCAGAGCAAAGCATGAACCAGCATTTATGGAGCACCTACTGTGTGCCGAGTCCTTCCTGTGTGTTAACCTCCTTTTTCTTCTGGATTAGGAGTGATGGAGTCCAACAGACCTATATGTCTGTCTGTGCCACATTCTAGCTAACTCCAGCCACTGCCAGCCTTAGTTCACACATCTGTGTAAGGGATCACTCTAGACTCACCTCAAAAGGTGGCTGAATAAGATAGTGAGCCCACTCTGGACAGGGACCAGGTGACTGGGCACAGTGCCTGGTACAGAGAATGGCCTCAGTAAGAGGCAGCTGGCAATAAATAACCCGTAAGGCTAGCCTTGCTGTTCCTGTTCGCAGGAAGGAAATGAGATTTACAGCCCCAAAGCCACCATAGTGGATATCCTGACTCAGCCGTGTCCTTTCCAGGAAGGCCTGGAGGAGACACAGCTGGGATTATCACTGGCCAAGGTCAAATGTGACTGGATGGTCTATGTTCCTCGCTGTGTTAGCTCCTTGAGAAACAATGAGGACACTGAGGGGTATGAGTTGGGCCACCTTGTCCTGGTTGCCCAGCCAAGAGGGCCCATTTTTATTCTCACCCCAGCCAGTTTGGAACCTTCTAAAAGCCTAGACAGTTGTTGCCCACAGTTCTGTACACATTCTATAGAATAGGCACTGTATTAGTTTCCATGACAAAGTGCCATGAACTGGGGGCTTAAAACAACAGAAGTGTATTCAGTCATGGTTCTGGAGTCCAGAAGTCTGAAATCAAGGTGGCAGCAGGGCCGTGCTCCATCCCAAGGCTGTGGGGGAGGATCCTTCCTTGCCCCTTCTGCCTCCTGGTAGCTGCTGGCAGTCCTTGGCTTTCCTTGGCTTGTGGCTGCATCGCTCCAGTTTCTGCCTCCCTTGTCACATGGCTGTCTTCTCTGTGTGTCTGTCCTCTTTTTCATTAGAGTTAAGGCTCACCCTAACCCAGTATGACCTCATCTTTACTAATTACATCTGCAAAGATCTATTTCCCAATGAAGTCACAGTATGAGGTTCCAAGTGGACATGAATTTTAGGGTAACCTATTCTTCCCAGTACAAACTTCCTTTAGAAAATGTTGAGAGTATCCTTTTCACTCTGATCTTTGTGTGGAGTTCTGTGAGGAAGCGAGGAAGAGGTATGGGAATGACTCTCCTGCCCCCTCACTACCCCCCCCCCCCGCCCCCATGGCCAGGAAGTATTAGTCCTAAGTGTGAAGCTGACAGCAAAGCTGAGCCCTGAAGTCTTTGTTGCAGTCAGCCAGTGGGGAAGAGGAGCAGAGGCTTCTGATTGGGGCTGAGCTGAGGTCTGGGGCCGTTCATGCTTCCTTGGTCTTCGACAACTTGTTCTTCCCTGAGCCTCAATTTTCCACTCTGAAAATTGGGGATAGTAACAGCACCTTCCCTACTAATTGTGAAGACACCACATATATGATTTTAATGCTAGAGACTGCCAAGTCAAGGCCTTATTGTTTGGACAGAGAATCTGGGGCTGGGAAGATGGCTGTGACCTTAAGTGGTTGGCCTAGAATCAGGGCTGGCTGTGCTGCTCCAAGAACACTGCTTCCTCCTATCAAATCCAGCCCTAGTCTCTGCCAGCACTTGGCTAGGAGGGTCTGAGCCCTTTAACAGTAGAATTTAATGAGTATAAATGTAGAAGTCCATCTTCTCAGTGACCCTGTGAGGCATAGACTGCTGCAAATCCCCACTTTACAGATAAGGAGACTGAGGCTCAGGCAAATTTAAGTTACCTGCCCAAGACTACACAGCTAAAGGTGGTAGAGCTGAGATTCCAGTACAGGTACATTCAAGTCCACTTTCTTGATTCCCTTTCCCTCTCTTAGGCTCCTCCATGCCTCAGCTTCCCCATCTCTAAAATGGCATGTCCTCCAGGTTCCCAGCTTAGAGGATCCTTCCTCTGGCAGAACTGTGCTGAGTCCAAGGCCCAAAGGGTTATATAAACCCTCATTTGCCCAGGAGGGTGTCTCAGCTTCCCCGTCTCCTGTCCCTCACACCACAGCAACTTGAGATTTTTACACAGACGGGAACTGTGTGTGGGGTGGTGAGCGAGCAAGTGTGTGTGTTTGTGTGTGTGTGTGTGTTTGCAACAAATATTTTATAATAGACAAGCCTCGTCTGCCACTTCTAAAAGTAGTGGAAAAAAAAATACTTTGAGAAAGTAAAAATAACCCAGAGCCTGAGTCACTGGAGTCATTGAACTCAGCCAGAACTGGCTACTCTAGCTGTGAGTGCTTGGGCACACTGAAGGGCAGTGGGTCAGGGCCAGAAATTTGGGGGTGGACACCTGGGCTTTTAGGGGAAAAGTCCCAGTGGTTGTTTTGCAGGTGAAATGATTGTCCATCCACCCTTTTTTCCCCACGCATTAGGAAATGTCTCCCTGAAATGCTGTGTCTTCTTTCTCTTTTAAAAGTGACTTGACAATTGATAATTTTGCCCTAGTGACGGGCACCTTAGAGCTTTTATTTCTTAGAGGCCAAACATTGATGTTGTGTGAAATGGGAGCTTGGTGGAGCTTTTGTGCGGATCTCGAGCTTCCTGAAAAATTTATTTACTGTGACTGTGATCCGCAGGAGCGAATTGATGTTTATCTATAGCCGTTCACGCCAGCAAAGAGGGGAAAAATGCATAACTGCACTTTCCTCGGAGGTCTTGCGAGGCTGTTTAAATAAGTATCTAATAGTGAACTTTCAATAGCAGACAGGCAGCTTGATGGACAGGGTACAGTGTATTATTAACCATAAGCAGGCTTAATCTTTCCCCCATGTTTTAGAAGAAGCTTTATAACCTTCTGGCCAAGGAATTCATGAGAACCAGGTATTTGAAGCTAAGCAAAATTATCCTGGCCGTTCCAGTGGCAGAATCGATAATTCTGAGAGCCGCATGAAGGAGGGGAACCAGAGGCTGCAGCTGGGCCCCGAGCAAGCAGCTCCGGCCACCTCCTTGTGGCCAGAAGGTCAGGAGAAGTTTACAGGGGCCTAGAGCTGGCAGGGGGAGGCAAGGATCATGCCGGGAGCCTGGCTTTCCTGCCAGGTAAGTAACTTCTGTTGCCTTCATCTTGGAGGGTCCGTGGGGATGTGTGTCTTCCTGTTGGGCCCTGGTTACGACAGCGCCCAGCCATCTGGTGGCACCCACCATTTTTAATAGAAAGGATTTATGTGATTGTCCAATGAATGTCTGTTTTGCTCCTCTGTACAGAAGTCTTGTGTAACCAGGAGGGCTTTCTTGATCTCTGGGAGAAGGTGAACTCTCTTTTTTATGAAGTCCTCTCCTAGTCACCCAGCTGGCCTCATCACCCTTGGTAGTGATAGAGCCTTCAGTGTCTGTCTTACCCCCATTAGCTGGTCAGCCGCAAGAGCACAGGGACTCATCATGTTCACCACAGTATCCCCAGCCCTGAACACTACCTGGAGTTTCTTACAGGCTTGGCCACTCTTTGTTGAACGATTGGTGTGGGTTTTGTGAGGAGGAAAGTGTTGTGGTTAAGAACATAAAGGTCAGATAACCTTGGAATCAAATTCTGGTCTGTTACCTGCTGTGTGTACTCAGGCAAGGGGCTTGCCCTCTCTCGGTCTTTGTTTCCTGGTGTGTAAGATGGGTTACTGGGGGAGATGACTTTACCATTTTAAATCTCAGTTTCCTGTTTATAAAATAAGCATAACGATGCTACCTTCTTGAAGAGACTACTGAGGAGTAAAGGAGAGAATGCTGGTGGAGGAGCTAGCATATAAGGTCCAGTATAAAGCTGGTGTTCAGAAGTTACGGGTGTTACTGTTATTAATGTTTTATTAATATTACTTTTGCTCTCGAGGCACCTGGGTGGCTCAGTCAGCTGAGCATCCAACTTCGGCTCAGGTCATGATCTCATGGTTCGTGGGCTTGAGCCCCGTGTCGGGCTCTGTGCTGACAGCTTGGAGCCCGGAGCCTGCTTCAGATTCTGTGTCTGCTTCTCTCTCTGCCCCTCCCCCACTTGCGCTGTCTCCCTGTGTCTCTCAAAAATAAATAAATGTAAAAAAGATTTTAAAAAATATTACTTTTGCTCTCCATGACCCAAGGGAAGTCATAGCCCCTGTCCATTTTGTCTGCTTTGAGCACCGTTGCCCCCTTTCAGGGTCTCAAAGCCATCATGGGGGAACATGCTCAGGCCTGTGAGGAGTCAGGAAATGCTGGTCTAAAGTGCTTGGCACTGGAAGTGGCCTGGGATGAGCCCACCCCCACCACCCCCATAAACTGTGGGAGCTCTCTGCTCGGTGCTGGAGCTGTGATCTGCCTCCAGAGCTCAGGCCCTGAGCCCCCAACCCCCCAGGGTGGTGCAAGGGTGAAGGGGCTGAGAAATTTCACATCCCCCAGAACCAGATAGAGCTGGCAGCAAATTGGGGGCAGGAGGCAGTACAAGGGGCTTGGCGACACCTGACAAGAATGGCTCATGGATGAGTGACAGCCCCTGGATTATCTGAGCCACTGAGCGTGCTCTTCCCGACCCAGCGCTTGTTGTACTCCCCCCCCCCCCCCCCCCCCCCGCCCCCAGTGTGGAGAATCAGGAGCTGCCAGGCCCTCAGGCCCTCAGAGCATTATCATTACCGGAGGCTGGTTAGCACTCTTGTCGCTGCCTGGGGAGTATAAAGGGGAGCCTTTCTCGGTGAGTATAGGAGGGTGTGGGGGAACCACAGTGTCAAGTTCCCTAACTGCCTGGGCTAAGGCTCTTTGTTTGCCCTAGGCTCCTCTCTTCCCCGCTGGCCTTTCTTCCTGCTTTCCAGAAGCTAGTTAGGTTTGCCCAAATTATCGTCATAATGCCCCTAATGTGTGGAGCAGAGTAGGAGGCCAGGCCCCATGCTGGGTGTTTCCTGTGTGGGACCTCAGGAGTTTTTATTACTTGCACACACTTTCTAGATGAGGGAACTGAGGCTCAGAGAGGTGAAGTCACTTACCCAAGGCCACGTGGCATTCTCAGCACGTGTCCCTCTTCTATGATGTTTTAATTTCCCGCTTCTGAGCCCAGCTGCATGTCCGGCTTTGGAAGGCAAGGCCAGTTTAGCCCCCGGGCTGGTTTATGAGCGGAGCTGGAGTTATTCAGGAGACGCAGCCAGAGGTAGTGGGGGGCAGCAAAGGTCTTGCCTTCAGAAAGCAAGTCTGTTTCTTCAAGATAAAGTATCAGGTCCTAAAAGTAGGGTCTTGCCAACCCACTGGGCAGAGAGGATCCTGTACTGAGGATCTTTTCTGTCTCCTTTTCAGGGTCCCATCTGTCTTCAAAGCCTACATACACAGCCTGCCTCATGCTAACCCTGTCCTGACTCCTGCTGTGACAGAGCTCCAGGAAAGTGATGGGGTTGGGGCACGGGTAGGGGAATGTGACACAGGACATGGGACTCAGACCCATGTTGTTCTGGGCTGAGTGTGAGAGTCTCAGATACTCTCTGAGATGATCCCTATCATGACCTCTTTGCTTCCTGTGTCATCTCTGAGGGACCTTCCCCACCACACTGCTCATATGCTGATCCCTAAGCCCTCTATCTCCAGACCGGAGCATGAGGAGTTAGGGAGCAGAGGCATCTAGATCTCTCCTTTTGGCTTGGTTTATTAGAAACAAACTAATATGAGAGCTTATAGCAAGGCACGAGGCCACAGGGAAGCTTAAAAATTATATTCATCACAGCAGTAATCACTAATACATATTAATGTGTCTACTCTGGGCCAGATCTGCAGAGCCCCTGGTTAAATAAGATGGGACTCCTACTCTTAAGAGGGTCACCAGGGAGAGATGACCACCCATGACAGCATAAGATGGAGGTTTTCTGTGGCACAGGATATACTATACAGGTTCACAGAGAGCCAGGAGCTGGGAAGGAGCACCAAAGGAAATGCTTGCAGCAGGTCTGGAAAAATGAGTTTTCCAGGCAAGGAATTAGGGTAGCCATTCCACACCAGGGAACAGCATCAGGCATCGGGAACAGCATGGGCACTGGCACGAGAGGTTGAGAACCAGGGGCATTGAAGACTGGTGAGTCATTTAATTGGAGATCAAGGTGAGCTTAGAGCGGGTGGTAGGTTTCAGGTCAGGCCTCCTGGGCCACTGGGTTCAGTTTGGGCTTTTCCTGGAGACTCAGGGTGAGGATTCTGGGGGGTCAGTTCTAAGAGGTACAGGAAGCCTGTGACAGGATCCATTACCTTTTGCGAGGAGCCCTCAGGTCACTGCAGGGAGGAAGGATTGTCAAGGTAACAACTGTCAGGGAGTTTGGTTGGGGGGAGCTCCTGCTACCATCTAGACCTGTATCTTAAGGGGGCCTGGGCCTGGCAGTGGCCCTGGGGCTGCCCAGGAGAAGACCAACGTAAGGACATTTCAAAGGGAGATTCAAGAGGCCCTGGAGGGAGGCTGCTGTGAGCCATCTGCTGACATTTCTTTTTCCCACCCCATGTTTTTATGCTTGGGATCTGTGGAGCCTCAGTTGGTAATATAGTGATGTGTAAACAGTTGGCAATGGCTGGAGGGGGCTGTACCCCCAGCCCCAGGGCAGAGCATACAAGAGGTGGGAGCTAATGTCATGTCCTGTCTATAACAAGGACTTACCTAGGTCTCCCTTTCCTGGTTTCTCTGTGTGATTCCAGAAGAAGGAGACCACAAGCCACACCTTTGCCAGCATGAACTGTTTGTTCATATATTCATTCAGCATCCACCTATTGGGCTTATGCTGTGCCCCGTGCGGGGAGACCTGGCGAGTATGGCATATTGCTCCCTGCCCTTGGGGAGCTCCTAGTCATAGCCACCGGAGACAGACTGCAGACAGGCAGGTGAAACCAGCCTGTGAAGAGCTGTCCCCTAAGCGGGGAGCCCAGGAGCCTGTGGGAGCTGAGGAGAGGCGCTCAACAAAATCTGGGAGGCTGAGAATGCTCCTGGGAGGAGGCTGCCTGCATTATAGCTCAGTGAAGGTAGGAACTTGGCTGCCCCCTTCGGTATGGGATCCTCAGACCCCAACAATGTGGGATGAAGTGACTAGGAAGCTGAGACCTGAAGGAGAACCAGGCACAGCTCTAGGGAAGAGACTGGAAAGTGTATTCTAGGAGGAGGGAACTGTGGGGGCAAAGGCCTGGAGGTGGGCTTTGCGGAAATCACCTGTCGAGAGTGCCTGGGACCTCAAGGGTGAGCAAGAGCTGTGGGGCAAGAGCTGAGGCTTGAGGCTAGATGCTACATTTTAGGGTCTGGGCCTCTGAGCTCATACAAGTAGCTCACTTTTCCCCCAGACTAGCGTGTGGTTTCCCTTCTCCCTTAAGCCCTCACCAAGCCTGGAAATTGGATTGGGTCACTACCAGAAGGTGTGAGCTGAGACTTGAGTTTGCAGGCAGGGTGAGTTGTGGAGAACGGCACCCCAGTTCACACCGAGCCCCTTGTTTGTTGGGGGGGCAGACCCACCATTTGAAAGCTGCCTTTCTCATTGTGTGGTGCTCATATTGGAGGGCAGGATTGGATTCTCAGGGGTCCTGGCTGGAGTGAGAGAGAGTTCTTCAGGGGAAGTTTGGGGGTATCTCTTTGCTTTATCCTGTGTGCCCTTCCTGGGATCCCATGAAGATGGTATAAAGTAACACCCAGGTGGCCTGCAGGTCCCCAGGTCGCACTCATCGTGCAGGGTGACTTGCACACGTGGGGTTCAAAGCCTGGGACCCTGCACCCCCTCACCACCCAGGGCGGCCTGCGGGAGGCCCAGCAGGCGAGTACCGTCTGGCTAGCTGGAGAGCCAAAGAGGTAATGCTAATGTCTTTTAAAATTAGAATGAAAATGTTTATTGCAGAGAGCAGAACCTGCGTCAGCGCGGAGTCCTGTGGGAAGGGGACTGCTTTATCGCAGCCTTTCGGTTTTATTTTTGCACATTCGCTTTTTATTTGCTGTTGGTGCTGCTTGACAGGCCCTTAGTGTGGGCTCAGCTGCCAGGCCAGGGCTGGAAGGACAGCACCGCCGCCTGTGTCTGGACAGTCCTGCCCAGGGTGAGTGGCAGGGTCTGCCTTCGGGTGGGAGATCTTTGGGATGTGAAAGCAGGAGGCTGTGACTTGAGTGTGTGTGTGTGTGCACGTCCTGCCCAGTGTGTGTACCTGTGCGGGTCCCTGTGTGTTTTTCTCTGTGTGCATTGTGGCTCTGGGGGGTTGTCCACATGCAAGAGCAAGTGCGAGTCTTTGTGTGTGTCTGTTCTTGAGTTGTGTGTGTCCTTCTGTGTCTTTATGTGTCATGTCCGTGGGTGTGGTTGGGTGTGGCCGGGTATGGGTCTGGACAGGTTTCTCTGGGACTCTGCCTGTCATTTTCTGTGTGTGGATGTATTTCAGCATCTTGGAGGGGCACAGGAATGTGTGATCATGGGTCCCTATGCCTGTGTGTGGGGATGTGCACATGAGCTGGAGGAAAGTGTGTGTACATGTGAGCGTGTGGGAATGCATTTGAACATGTGGGTTTGTACAGAGCAGTGTATCACATGGGGGGGTATGTTGTATGAGGGCATGTGTGCATGTGAGAGCATGTTGTGTGTGAGCACGCATTGTGTGTGAGAGTGTGAGCCATGCTATGTGTGGGTGTACATGTGTGAGAGAATGTATGGGAATGTGTGTCATGCATATGTTGCATGTGAGAGCATGTGTGATGCTCTCCTGTCCTCTTGCATATGGAGCCCCCGGCAGAGCCATCCTTGGGTAATAGCCTGTCAGGAACCTCCCTGGGTTTGAGAACACAGCACTGCAATGCCATCGACAGACAGCCAGGCTCCCCGCTGGCCTCAACGTGGGTCAGAGACTCCGGAAACCTCCAGATGCCTATGAGGATTGTGCCATTTTTAACCCACCCTGCTCCAGCTGGTGTTTTGACAAACTTTACCTCTGCAGCTTTGGCCATACAAACAATGGGTGTCTTGTTTCCGGAAGGGGTGCTGCTTTCTAAATATAAAGTTACTTTATGGTACAGAATGTGCTTTTCAAGGCACACCTGCACCCAACAATGGGAGCCCCTGGTAGACAATTGCTGACCTGGCCTGGAGCAGGCTGGTACCCTGGGCTTGGTTCCCCTGAGCTGGGTGGTGGGGACCCTGGCCACAGCCCAGATGGCCACACTGCATGATGCACTAAACTCTCCCACCCACATGACGTAACCTGCCACGATCGTTTCTCTGGGGCAGAGAACTCAAGCCCTGCAGGGAACTTGGTGGCTGTTGGGCTTCTCGTGGGGTCAGGGGAGCCTCCTTTCAATCCCAGTCCCCATCTGGCTCACCTTCCTATCACTGGGCTTTGTCTTTTGTGGTATCACTCTCTGCAAGACGAAGCAACTGGTGTGGAGGAGTCAGATTTTACAGAGTAGAAACAGATGCAATGCAAAATTTAATGCGATCAGGAACCAGTTCTGAATGCAGATCTGAAGCCTGGCTTCAAATGCTGTGTGGTCTTGAGCATGTTTCTCAGCTTCTCTGAGCCTCAGTCGTCTTGTCTGCAAAGTGGGAAGTGTGACAGTGGCAACCTCAAGGCTGTCTCTCACCTGTTTCCTTTCTTGAACACGGCAGATTTGTATGGGCTGAACAGCCTGGGTCCAGTGTGTCCCTCCTGTGTGTGATTGTGGACAAGTCATTTTGTCTGTGCCTCAGTTTTCTAATGTGTAAAATTGATTTAATAATAGTAACTACTGCATGGAGTGTTGTGAGGGTTAAATTCCTTACCTTACATAAAAGGTTAGAGTGAGTGCTATAGAGCGTGAGCTATTGTTATTTCTGGAATGCCTGAATCCAGATTAAAACATCCCGTCAGCACACAATATCATCATCATCTTTTTTTTTTTTTTTTAAACACAACTTGTAACCTACTCTTTCTGCAGCCTTGCCCAACTCTATGTTGTCAGGCAGCTGCTATGTGCCAGGCACCAGGCTGGGAATGCCAGGGGGGATGTGGAATGGGTTATAGGGCGCATGTCCTGTGTGGGTGGGCTGAGCCACATGCTATGCTCATCTTTCCTCCATCGATTTGGCAAGCAGGTACAGACTTGGGTTAAGTCACTCTGGGCAGTAGCCAGGGGCAGGAGCCAGCCGGCAAGAGAGCCACCTGGCAGTTCTCCCTGCCAGGGTGGATCCAGCAGGCTTTGGGCACCCAAAACTGTTTTGTGCACTTGTCAAAAGGCGACTGGCATTTGAGCATCAGTGGCAGACAGCAGAGGGAGAGCCACATATGGAGGGGAATTTCCGCTGAGCTTGGCCCTGCACGGTGCCCTGAGCCCACCTGCCTTAAACCATGTCAGACACACTGATGATGAAATACCCAGTCTAGCTGGGAGAAGCCCTTCACACGGGCAAGGCCATGTGCTAAAACAGTTTGCATGCATTATCTCATCTAGCCTTTGTAGAAACCCCTTGAAGTAGGTCCTACTTATTTCTAAATTAATAAAAAAGAAAGCAGAGGCTTGGAGATGTTTTGGAATCTTCCAGATCTGTGTAGAAATCCTACTTCCTCCAGTTTCTGTGTGACTTTGGGCTACTTACCTCTCTGAGCCTCCAGTTTCTCCCTGCTTAGGGTTGTAGCAAGGATTCAATGAAACAGTATAGCTAAAACGTTTAGCTTGGCATCTGGCATGATAAATGGTTTTTTTAAAGGTTGGTGTTATTATTACCATTTTATCTTTTTGCAAGGGAACATTCCTTGCCAGTATAACAGAGATATCGACAAGACTCAACTTTGATGCCTTGATGTTTATGGGGGTGGGTGGGGGGGATCATTTTTTAGGAGTTTAAAATGTTTTATTATTATTGACAACAGATAAGTTTTGAGTTTCCTGCCTAGCAGAGATACTACTCTTATCTTGAGGGTCTTATTGGCTTGTGGGGGGTGAAGCCTCTTCTTTTTCATGGAAAAGAAACCCTCCTAGGTTTTGCCCCTGTGCCCAGTCCTGTAACCAGACTCATTCAGACACTGAGCAAAAGGTCTGGTGTGTAATAGTGTTCAACATACGTTTGTTGGATGAGTGGATGGATTGTGCTCCTGAGCTTTACTGCAGCTAAAGAGGAGATTGGATTCAAGTGCAATCTGGTAGCTTCCCACGGAAGGAGGGGGCCTGATCTGGACATCTCTCCTCCAGCAGAGAACACTTTGCAGAGCTGTGGGTGCCTGGAACATCTCCTAGAGTTAATCACCTAACTGTGATTGTGATGGCCAGAGGTAGAGGAACTGGCAGAAAATTGAGACATTATCACACGACTCCCAAGACCAGGGGATGGGTTTGAGGCAGTGAATGTGACCTCGACAGACAGGTGGTGCACTGACTGTGGGGCGGGGGGAGAGCGTCATTCATTCATTCAATGAATGTTTCTGTGCTCAGTGCCCAAATGCCTGTAGACACTTTGTGGGACAAAGTGAAAGAGAAGAACAGATGCATGAATCTCAAATAGGCTTTTCAGGGACTGTGTCACAGTGAGAGAGAATCAGGGGCACTCTCTACTGTAATGGGTACAATTCTTGTGGTTGTATGTGAGAGACACTCACCTGGAAACAGCTTACACAAAAAAAGGATTTTTATTGGCTCACATGACCTGAAAGTTTCAAGTCACTAGCTTCAGGCATGGCGGTATCCAGCTGTTCAAATGATGTTATTCATCCTGTTCATCTCCTGGTTCAGCTTTCCTCCATGTGAGTGCACTTTGTTCTCAGCCAGGATTTCCTCCTGGTACCTCTGTTTCGCTAGTGTGACAATTCCCAGGGAAAGAAATCACCTTTTTCCCAGTAGCTCTAGCAAAAGTCCCAGGATCCACTATACTTGAACGACCTTAGGTCCATGCACTTGCCCAAGTGTGTCCTCCTCCTCTTTTCCACCTATCTCAAACCTTCCTGCCCTTGAAATCCTGCCTGAGTGCTAAGCTACCACCAAGAGCCTCTGTTTCTTTTTGCCTTATTGTCTTTTGTATTTTTTCTCTGTCTTAGGGCATCTTTTTTTCCTGCTTTGTATCTAATTCAGCTGTGTCCTACCTGCACTGTGTTCATATCAGGCCAGGGTCCCTAGCAGACCAGAGGTTCATTTCTTGCCTTTCTTCCCCACCCACCCCACCATACCTAACATAGGAGATACGATAGGTGCCTAATAAGTGCTTATTGATGGATTTGGGGCATTAAGAAGTATTTAATTTAGAAGCCAAACCTCAGGATGGCTGATGGGCGTCATGGGTCAACAGGGTCCAAAGGGAACCCCAGGAAATGAACCCATTCGCTTTTGTTTGGGTCCCGAAGCCTGGACCTCACCCAGGCCAGTTGGGGAGGTGGGAAAGGGGGAAGGAGCCCAATTCAGAGGCCAGGCTTTCCCAGTTTCAAATCCCAGCTCTGTGTCCTCTGGCTTGTGATGTGGGGCAAGTTGCTTCACCTTTGTGTGCTACCAGTTCCTCATCTGTAAAATAAGATAATTCACACAATGCATTTAAGGAAAGGACCCAGCCCACAGTGAGTGCCCGTTAACTTCACCATTATCAGTACTATTAACTGCTGTGCTGCTTTCAGAATCATTGATAGAAAGGAGGATTATAGGGGCACCTGGGTGGCTCACTCAGTTAAGCGTCCTACTCTTGATTTCGGCTCAGGTCATGATTTCATGGGGTCAAGCCCTGTTGGGATTCTCTTTCCCTCTCTCTCTACCCCTCCCCTGTTCGAGCTCGAGTTGCATGTGTTCTCTCCGCCCCCCCCCACCTCTCCCTCTCTCTCTCTCATAATAAATAAATAAACATTTTTAAAAATAAATAAAGGTATTGGGGGAGGTTTAAAAAAGGGGGATTATAAACTCAATACCTGTTTAACAGGAGGAAACAGCAGCCCAGTGAGCTTCAGAGACACCCCAAGATTACAGAAGGGGTGGACCTCTGCCATGCTTCTACTTCAGCCCTTGCTGTTCACCTTGGCTGTCCTTTTGGGGACCACCTGAGCTTGCAGCCTGCTGTGGCCCTCAGAGAATGTTGTTGCATCTTTAAAAGGAAGGAGAGGGAGTGTGGGAGCCATATGGCTCTTACAGAAGGTGAATGGGACCTCAGCCTTGGTGGCTTCTTTTGAAACATTGTGCTTCTCCTGGCCAGGTTTTCACTGCCACATCTTGTGACCTGCTGTCCTCTAAGTAGCTGCTTTTGGCCAGTTAGCCCTGTGAGCAGCTCATCACTGCCCCCCAAATAGACCTGGGAGCCACGCTGAGGGTCGGGTGGTCTCCACGGGGCTCAGGGCCCTGCACTGAGATGCACCTGCTGCCCCTGCACACTGCGCTGTGCCCTTCTGTGTAAAGATGTATCATCTACTCTTCTCCCCAGGCAGTCTTATTTCTTTCTGCCACCTTAGAAATATTTGGGGGTGATTAAAAGGAAATGTTCTTTTAACTGTAATGAAATGGGGTTTGGGGGTTTTGGAATAATCAGCTGTGGCCTCGGGGGCTGATGCTGCTTGATTTGATAACCGAGTTGATGGGCAATGCGTATTGATTTCTCTCCCCCTCTTCCTAGGAAGGTGACTCAGTGAAGGGGAGATGTTTTGAAATTCAGGAGAGGGCTACTGTGAGAAGCCAGAAAGCTGTGTGCCTGTGTGTATACACTCGCACGTGTACCACTCTGTTTCTCCTTCCACGGCCTGTTACTCATGACCTCCAGGAAATGGGACATGCGGGTTCCCACCTGAATGGGCACTCATCGGGAGTAGAGTAAGGGCTTTGGAGCCACGTAGACCCAAGGTGAAGTCTGTCTCTGTTGTCTCCTGGCTAGGGGACCTTGCACAAGTGGCTTCACCTCTTTGTGACTCAGTTTTCTTGTCTGTAAAGTGGAGAGAACAGTAATACTTGCTGCATGGAGTTGCTCAGAGGATTGGGAATTTCTCTTGGTGGTAATTAATGGCAGCTCCGATTACAGTGATGGTATTAGCAACTGATAATTTGTATTACTTGCTGATAGACAGAGGAGCAAGGTGCCATGGGAGCACCAAGGAGGAGGTGATGGATTTTGATGGAGAAAATCCCGAAGCCTTATAAGAGAAGGGCCTTGAATGACAGCGCTTCTGACGTGACAGAAAGGGGCAGGGGTGAACAACACTTCTGTATCAGGAATTGATAGACCCAAAGTCAGGGAGGTATGGAAGCTTCTGGTGAGATGTGGAACCAGCTGCTGTCCAGTGTGGCCCAGAGAGGCGAGGGGGACAAGGAGGGGCGGGGATGTGGTAGAAGGATTGTTCCAGCAAGTCAGATGAAATGGGTAATGGATGAGCTCAGTGCATCACATTTGTCCCATTTGAAATTCAGAAGCAGTGATAACATGTAACACCCCCCCCCCCTTCATGCTTTGGTTGAGCATTAATTACGTGCTAGGCATTGTGCTAAGTGTTGACTTACACCATCTCATTGAATCTGCACCTTTCCCTCATTTTACAGGTCGGGAAACTGAGGCCCTTTGTAACATCTACTGGTACACTCAAACGTATAGCTTCTGGTGACTGTCATCCCGTCCCTTGCATCAAGGTCTGGTGTGACCAGGCAGTCTTCCAGTTCTGTGGCCAAGCCTGCAGACCCCTCACACAGCCCACTTACTATACGTGGGCTGTTCAAGTCCTTGGGTCACATAAGTTTCTCCTCTGTGGGAACTTTTTGGGCGTTTGACTGGGGCACATACATCCTTCCTCAAGATTCCCTGCCTAATTCAGTCAGGCGAAGATGTCATGTAGACGTCACTTACAATTCTTTTCTCCATGTTCCCTGCTGAGTTCTTTTGTTGCCTCCGGGAGTTCTGGCGGGGAGTTCCTGGGGAGAGTTCTGGGGGAGCTGTGGGCTTCCCCTGGGCAGGGCCTGATGTTGCAGCTGCCACGGTATTTCCTACATTTGCCCTGGCTCGGGGGAGTTTAGAGGATAGGGGCGTCTGCCCTGGCAGGTGGGATGCTCATTCTCTAGGTAGGGGCCAGAGGGTGCAGGGAGCCAAAAGGTCTGGGTTGGAGCCTGTAATATCTGAAATTAAAAATAGACAAAGATGAAAAACAAATAAATGATATTCTACACAAAACCCCTTCGTGCCAAGCAGTGCCAAAGGCATTGACAATGCAGGGATGTCCCTGTCCTTGGGGGGATCATCTGGGCAGCACAGGATCTACCCACCTCAAGGCTAAATTCAACTCCAAGGATCCTTGTCAGACCATCCCCTCCTACCAGATTCATTCAGTGTAATGGAGAAGCCAGTGATTCTAGAAGGCCCCACAAGATAAATGAGGAGAATTTAGATGGAAGTAGCATCTACTGTCTACCAGACATCCGCTGTATGAGCTTGACATTCCCCAGTGAGTCTCGCAGCATTGACCCATTTCACATATGGGGAAACTGAGACAGGGAGCAGTTCTGTACTTGCCCAGAGTCTCTGAGGAAGTGGCTAAGCTGGGATCTGAACCCAGTGCTCTGTAACTTGCATTTGCAGACCACCCCCTTGCATTTACAAATGGGGAAACCGAGGCCCAGAAAAGGAGTGGGACTAGCTTGCTTTTCAGAACCCATATCTGCAACCATTGGTTACCTCGTGGGTTGGTGGGAGAGAGGGTTAAGTTGGCTGTAAACCCATGAAACAGATAGAGGAAAATAGAAAACAAAGTATGATTAAGTGCTAAATGCACTGGCACAGCCGATGGGCAAGCTATTCTTGGCCGCTGTTTCAGGAGGTGCCTGAGTGTCAGAAGCAGGTAGTCCTCAGCTTATGAGGCCACATTCATGTCAGTTTCTTTGCTTTTTGGAACATGAGCACAGTAACCATCTTTGGGGGAAATGTTTCCATGCCTGCCGTGGAGTAAACCGGGGGACGGGGATATACTAGAGGGGCCTTGCAAGAGGTTGGTGTGAGGTCTAAGGAGGCCTAGCAATTATCTAAAATTTGGCAGCTGTTGTAGAAATGTCTCTTAACGTCATGGGGTAGGGAGACCTGCACAGGGCTGGGTATCAGGGGACTGGGTTCTGTGAGGGATCTAAGGCCAGTGACTTCCTCCTGCCTTTTGATCTTCATTCCTTCATCTCTAAAACAGGTGGTGACTGAAGCTTCTTCCATGCGTTTAGGCAAATGCATTGTGTACCTGTTTGGCCAGGCTCAAGGGGAAAGAGTTCTGGGATCAATTAACATGTTTGGTAAAGGTGCTGGCAGTAGTGGTGGTGTGAATGCCATTCATCCATTTATTCATTCAGCAGGCACTTCTTGAATGCCAACTGTGTGACAGGCGCTGGAGACAGAGCAGGAAACAAAGCAGGCATGGGCTATGCCCCATGGAGATTTCAGTCTGATGGACACAGGACAAAGGTGTGTGTGTGATCAGATCACCCCTGGATTCTCAACATCTAGTGTTTACCTAGCACTCCTGTGTCCTCAGTATTTATTGACTGGACAAATGAACAAATGAGCCAAATGCAGATGAACATGTAATTAAAAAGAGTAATAAAAATTGCATGAGAAAAGAAGGGAATGGTGAAGGGAAAACAGTGATTCCCTCTGATAAGAAAGTGCCTTGGGTGCAGAAGACCCACAAGCCAGGGAGAGAGGATGCATTCAGCAAAGAAGCCACGGGTGAATTTGTATTTCTGAGTGCTGTAAAGTAAGAGTTGTTGTGAAATGCTGTCTTGAGGGAACCTCCTGAGATAAGGCAGCTGGGGAAGGCTTCACATTTAATTTATTTAAACATTTTATTTTTTAACTTTATAGTTTAAAATAGTTTCAAAAATATTTACAAAAGTTGTAAAAATAGAACAAAGAATTCCCCATATCCCCTTTACCCAGATTCCCTAAATGTTAACATTCAACATACCCACAGAACAATTACAAAATCAGGAAATTAACATTGACACAACACTATAGTCTTGTGTGCTGATTTTACCCAAATTTTGTCAGTTTCCCACTGTCTTTTTGTGGCCCAAGGTCCAGTTCTGGATCATGCATTGCATTAGTTGTCATGTCCTTTTAGTCTCCTTTAATCTGGAACAGATTCAAGTGCATGTACCTAAGTTGGTCCAGAGTGAATCCTAGGATTTTCACTAAAACTACTGGGAAAGAGGTGATTTCTTTCCCTAGGAGTTGGCAAGCTGGTGAAACAGAGTTTCCAAGGGAAACCCTGGCTGAGAACAAAGCCACTCACACCGAAGAAAGCTGAGCCAGGAGATGAACAAGAGGAGATAACATCGTTTGAGCAGCTGGATACAGCCATGCCTGAAGCTAGATGACCTGGTATTTTCAGGTCATGTGAGCCAATACAAATCCTTTATGTTTGTTTGTTTGTTTGTTTAAGCTGGTTATTATTCATTGAACTATTTATTCAGTGAGTATCTCTGTGCTCAGTGCTGGGATGCAGGGAGATTCCCTGTGGGACCAAGTGAAAAAGGAGGCCTGTTTAATGTGTGAATCTTGAATAGACTTCTTAGGGACTGTGTCATAGTGGGGGGGAATCTGGGGCCACTCTTTACTACAATGGACAGAACTCTTGTGATTGTACGACCTTGACACTTTTTGACGAGAACTGGACATTTATTATATTTGTAGATTGTCCTTTGATTTGGGAATGTAGGATGTTCACTCATGGATGTAGGATGTTTACTCATATTTACCTCAGGTTATGCGTTTTTGGCAGAAATGCCACCAGAATGATCTTGTGCCCTTCTCAGTGCATCATATCAGGAGGCACATGATATCCATTTGTCCCATTTCTGGTGGTGTGAATTTGGTCACTTGCCTAAGGTGAGGTCTGCTGGGAATCTCCACTGTGAAGTTATTATTTTTCCCTTCATAATTAATAAGTATCTTGTGGGGAAATACTTTGAGACAATGTAAATAAATATTGTGTTACTCATCATTCTTTTGCCCACTATTTTTAGCATCTGTTGATGTTTCTTGCCTGAAACAATTATTGCTGTGGTGTTTGCCAAATGGTGATTTTCTCTTTCTATCATGACTTCTGCATTTATCAGTTGAAGAGCTTTTCTTTCTCGCTCCTTTGTTTATCCAATTATTTATTTATATCACTAGGGACTCACAGATTCATATTTTATTCTGTGTCCTCCTTCCTCTCTGTCCCCTCGCTTTCCTCCCCCAGTCTCTCCCCTGTCTTTCTGTCCCAGCCTCCTGCTCTCCCTCTTGCCTTTCCTCTCTTTTTTTCTTGCTGGAGCAGCCAGGCTATTTGTCCCAACGAGTTTCCCTCCACTGACTCTGGCTGAGCATGTCCCTGTGGTGTCATTTAACACTCTGTTCCATCACCTGGGTCTCCTGCGAACTGGAGCAGTAGCCCCAGAGGCTTGATCAGATATTGGTTCAATATTTTTGGCAAGTCCACATCACGGGTGGCAGTATGCCCTATCATCAAGAGGCACACGAGGTCTGGATGTCTCCCTTTCTTTGACATTGAGATTGATCAGTGGGTTCAGGAGCTGTCAGCCTAATCCATCCATTGTCAAGTTCCCTATCAGCTCTTCATCCACTGGGTTTCATGCCCACTGATGATCATTGCCTAGGTCCATTAATTCATTAAAGGTTGCAAAATGTTCATACATTGACTCTGTCTCTCTCTTTCTTTTTTTTTTTTTTAATTTTTTTTTTCAACGTTTTTTTTATTTATTTTTGGGACAGAGAGAGACAGAGCATGAACGGGGGAGGGGCAGAGAGAGAGGGAGACACAGAATCGGAAACAGGCTCCAGGCTCCGAGCCATCTGCCCAGAGCCCGACGCGGGGCTCGAACTCCCGGACCGCGAGATCGTGACCTGGCTGAAGTCGGACGCTTAACCGACTGCGCCACCCAGGCGCCCCTGTCTCTCTCTTTCTTAACTGGAAGATGTCTCTACAGAGAAACCGCCCCTCATCAATGATTTGCTGAAGGAAAGTGTGTCCAGAAAAGGAAAAATAAATGTTTCATTCTTTCCCTTTATTTGCCAGTTTTAAAAATGAAGAGTTGGTTCCCTGGCATCCTCTAAAAGGGGCCAATGGGAGGGGTTTTTTTTGTTTGTTTGTTTGTTGTTTTTATCATTATAAAGCCACGGGTCCATTTAAGTTCTTACCCTCATTTATACTCTCTGATGGGACATGGGCGTGGCATGGGGGCCTCTGCACGTCGGCTTCTGAATCCTTTGGATTCCTCCCACGATCTTGCACAGCCTTCTTGCTTTCCAGGAAGACAAGATGTCCCAGACTCATCCTGTACATTTCCCATTTCACCTGTGGACTCAGCTGTGGGAGTCCTGGATTCTTTTAGTGGAAAATGGTATTTAGACATCGCAGTCTGGGTGCTGAATGAATGAGTATACAAAATATCTCAAACAATGCATCTGGGGACCTTTTCAGTGTCCACAGTGGATGGGATGGTAGGGAAAGGGCAAGGCAGTGGTTTTGAACTTGGATCTCATCTCTTTCCCAACCCTGTCCCAGGTTAATGACCCCACTAGGAGCCTTTTACTCACTTTTACTCCTTTCCCCAAACTTCTTCATCTAGGAAACAAGGGTGGGTCTCGTCAGTCTCCAGCCCATCCCCCTACTTGAGATTGGCATTTTCTTGGGGAAGGTCTTTGAGGTCAGAGAACCCTTAGAAGAGTGAGGCCACTTTTGTCCATGGATCTCTGTTTGCATCCTCCCATGCTTTGTTTAACACTCAAAGTGATATGACTTAGCAAAGGAGGATTGTCACTGCAATTTCCCTCTTTGCGTCTTTGGGAGGTGGCGGTGGGGTGGTTTGGGGGAGGCAAGGAGAGTTCACTGAAGGACCATCAAATACAGACCAGACAAATGATAGATAATATCCCTTCGCCAGAGCAACTTAAAAATTAATATGGGCCCCTGAGTGTTATCCTTGCCTTTATCTGAGCAGCCTGAATGTCTGTGTTTGAGATTAAAACTCACATTTCATTTTTATATGCTGTGCTTAATCCAATAATGATTTCATGTTACAAACAGCAATAATATCTTTCAGCATAGTTAATCAGAATAGACTTAATGCTGTCACTATTTATTAACCTTTGTTGAAAAGCAAGAAGTTTCTCTCTAATCTGTGATTGTTGGTCTTGTCAGGCTCTATCAAGTGAAAAAACAGTTTTGGCATTCATTAAAACGGTGCGAATCCTGAAATGACAATTGGAGCCGGATGGTATTTGGTGCATGAAATCTTCGTTGCGTTCACCAGGATAACTGAGAAGGCTGGGGAGGCGCAAAGGGGGGAACCCACGTATTCAAAAGACTGTTTTATCCCTGAGTTCCTCTTGGATAAAGAAACTGTTCGTGTGAATTGGGAGAGTGGGGTAGAGGATGGGCCACAGGTAAGGGGAGGGTTTGAGCCTGTTGATGCCTCTCACCAAAGAACTCATCGTTAGTTCAAGGCAGTGGCTTTGAACTTGGATCCCAGACACCTCATCACTTTCCCAACCCTGTCCCAGGTTAATGACCTACTGAAAACCATTTATTTACTTGTACTCCTTTCTCCCAGATTCTTCGTTTGGAAGAAAACAAGGGTGGGTCTCCCCCATCTCTAAGACTCACAATGAGTTGGAGTCTGGTTGAGGGAGTCCATTGAAACAGTACAGCAGCCATGAGATGTCAGTATGGGACTCAGATTTCCACTTCACTGGAATCCTTTTGACAAGAGATCTCAGTCAGCAGTCCTCAAACTTTGGTGTGCGTAAGACTTTCCTGGAGAGCTTCTCTCACTTCTGGGGGAGTCAGAAGGCCTGGAGTGCCCTGGGTTTTGGCATGTCTTCAAAGTTCCCAGCTGATGCTGATGCCATTGGTCCAGAGACCACCCTATGAATAGCACCAAGGGCTTCATGGTTTGGGGTTTTCTGAACCATATCAGGACATCATCACTGGATCATTGACCGATGACTTTAGCTGGTGGCCTAATTGGAAGGTTTTGTCTGAGGGCTATGGTGTTTCTTAGAATGGCAGGGCTGGATGTCTTAGCCTAGGGCAGGCAAGCAAAAGGCATTCTTACTCTCCCAACAGATATGACAGTGGTCTTTCCTCATTGTTACTTCTCTGAAACAGACAAATTGAGCCAGTGCTTCTCAAACTTTAACATGAGCGTGGATCACCTCAGAATCTTGTTTAAATACTGATTCTGATTCACTGGGACTTAGGTGAGGTCTAAGATTCTGCATTTCTAGCAGACTCCCAGGTGATGCTGAGCTACCTTTGTGGACCACACTTTGAATAGCAGGGCTCCATCGAATAGCAAGAAAACCCGTGATAGGGTTAGCCAACTCCTGTGCCTTCTTGGATTTGAATTACAGAGTGTAAGCCTTGCTAAATCTGCCAAGGATTTTTAAAGAGACTTTACCTTTAAAAAAAAAAAAAAAAGGGTGGTTTTCCATTTGCTAAAGCTTCTTCCAAAGGCAAATGGCTCTCTCCAGGGGCTTGCTTTTCCTTTTTTCCCCTCGAAGGACCCTCAGACATCTTTCCTAGGAAGTCCCTATTGGGTCTTTACCTTCCAAAGATGATTCAGAGAAAAATCTAATCCATCAAAGAGGTCCTGGTGCTGGGAAGTGTGGAGGAATATTCCACTAAACAAATATAATGATTGTTCAGGATTGGGTGGGGGTGGACGAGGTTGGTGGCCAGTTGATCTCTCCTCTCATAAGAAGGAGAGTCCACTTGGGTATCAAGCAGCACAATGAGTTTTTGCCCATGTAAACGGGAGGTGAGCAGGTGCTGTTAATTATTTAGGAAGAATTAAGCAGTCTGGGTGGGTGGGTTTTATGCTCTGTTTAGTAATAAAGGTTGCTGCAGAAAGGAATTTTAAAATTCAGTATTCTCATTTGCCTCATCTTGCAAAGAAGCTGAGCCTCGGTTTGACTGGTGGGAGCATCTGGAATTAATGAACCAGCCTCTTACAGTGCAGAAATCAATGTTTGCTGCATTAATTGCACGATGCTGAAACCCCACTTTTTATTTCTGACTCACAGAGCCATGGCCTAAGAAATCTCTCTTAAGCGGTGTTCTGGGGCTTCACTGTTGCCTTCATCTGTCTGGGCATGGGGAAGGGACTGCTTCTTCATTGTGGGCTTGTAACACAGGGAGACAAGGGGACATGGGGAAACTTAGGACAAGCTGTGTGCTTTGGAGAACTCAAAGGGGCAGAACTTAAGGATCTTGAGCAGCTGGGCACTGTCCAGACTTGCATCTCCTGAGTTTCCAGCTCATCATTTCCTTCAGGTTAAATAAGGCTTATTAAGGAATGTCTGTGTTTTTCAGCTGGACAAATGTCCCTTGCCTCTCTTGCTTTTCCCACATGTTAACCCTTTTTAAATATACACAACCTTGACCCAAGATGTAGTTTGGCCACCACTTTGGGCAGAATACCCAAGGAAGTGGCATTTGAGCCATGTTTGGAAGGAACAAATAGCTTGTAAGAGAGGGAGGGAGGGAGGGATGGAGGGACAGAAATAAGACCATTCCTGGCAGAGGAAGCGGCATGAACAAAGGCCCCGAGGCAGAGAGGTCCTGGACTAGAGCCAGCTAGAGTGGAGGGGAGAGCCAGGGAGAATGAATGGGTAGAGAAGGGCTTGGAGAGAGCCTGGGAAGGTGTTTTAAGGCCTTGAACATCTGGCTAAGAACTTTTAATTCCCTCTAGTAGTAGTGGGGAACATGGCAAAATGCTAAAGTAGGAGATAAGAATACCAGTGAAGTTTTATTTTTAATTTACATGAGGTAATTTTTTTGTTTTATTTTAATATTCAGTCCTATGAGCTTTGACCACAATCTGAATATGGAGCAATTTCATCACTCCCTAAAATTTCCTTATGCTGTTCCCTTATATTCAGACTCTTTACCCACCCTCTACACTTGGCAACCACTGTTCTGTTCTCTGTCTCTGTAGCTTTGCCCTTTTCAGAATGTCCTATAAATGGAATGATGCAGTCTATATAGATGTAGATACAGATATAGACATAAAACTCCATACAGTTTCTTGAAAGAATCTAGCTTCTTTCCTTTAATGCAGTATATTTGAGATTTCTCCATGTTGCTCTGTGCATCAGAACTTTGTTACTTTCCATTGCTGAGTAGTACTCCATAGTATGGTTATATCACAGTTTTTTTATTAATTCACCTGCTGGAGGATGTTAGAGTTGTTTGCAGTTTCTGGCAGTTATGAGTAAAGCTGCTATAAACATTTGCATAGAGGTTTTTGTGTGAGTATAGTTTTTATCTCTCTAGGGTAAATATGCGGGGGTGGGATTGCTTGCTGATTTGATAAATCTATATTTAACTTTTTAAGAGGCTGCCTAAATTTTTTTCTAAAGTGGCTGTGCCATTTGCATTCCTGCCAGTAATGTGTAAGATTTCCAGTTGTTCCACATGCTCATCAACTGTTGGTATATAAGGGGCTTTTTCTTTTTCAATTTTAGCCATTCTAATAGATGTGTAGTGGTATTCCATTGTGATTTTAATTTGTATTTCTCTGATGGCTAATGATGTCAAGCTCTTTTCATGTCTTATTTGCTATGTGTATATCTGTTTTGGTCATATAGCTGGTCATAGTTTGCCCATTTTTAATTGGGTTGTTAAGTTTTGAGAATTCTCTGTATTTTCTGGAGGTAAGTCCTTTGTGGATACATGAGTTGCAAATATTTTCTCCCAGCCTGCAGCTTGTCTTTTCATCTCTGAAGGGGCAGGTTTTCTAACAAAGATCCCTGCATCAGGTGGTGTTTCTAGCCCTGCCATTCTCTTCCTCACTACCACATGCCAGCCATGCTGACCTTCTTTTTTAAAATTTTTTTTTCAACGTTTTATTTTTTATTTTTGGGACAGAGAGAGACAGAGCATGAACAGGGGAGGGGCAGAGAGAGAGGGAGACACAGAATCGGAAACAGGCTCCAGGCTCTGAGCCATCAGCCCAGAGCCTGACGCGGGGCTCGAACTCACGGACCGCAAGATCGTGACCTGGCTGAAGTCGGACGCTTAACCGACTGCGCCACCCAGACGCCCCATGCTGACCTTCTTTCAGTGACCCCCCCCACCCCCCAAGAAAATTAAACTCTTTCCTTCTCCAGGGCCTTGTGTCCTGCTGTGTCCACTGTCTGGAATATTCTTTCCCCTGTGTCCCATGAAATCTTGCCTACTCCCAAATCATGCATCTATTCTCATATATGTTTTTTAGAAGCTTTGTTGTTTTGGGGCTCCTGGGTGGCTCAGTCAGTTGAGGGTTCAACTTTGTCTTAGGTCATAATCTCAGTTTGTGGGTTTGAGCCCCATGTTGGGCTTTGCACTGACAGCACAGAGTCTGCTTCAGATTCTCTGTCTCTTTCTCTCTCTGCCCCTCCCCTGCTCATGCTGTCTCTCAAAAATGAATAAACATTAAAAAAAATTTTTTTAAAGCTTTGTTGTTTTAGTATCCATGTTTAGATCTCTGATTCATCTCAAATTAATTTTTTCTTATGGTGTGAGGTAGAGATTTGAGAGTCATTTCCTCCCCACGTGGATATCCCATTATTCCAGCACCATTTGTTTAAATGAATTTCCTTTTCCCTTTAGATTGCTTTGATGCCTTTCTTCAAAAATCAAATAAGCATCTATGTGTGGATCTGTTTCTGGGCTTTTTATTCTGTTTAATTGGTCAATATGTCTATCTTTAAGCAATACCATACTTTATTGATTATGTCTTCACAGTAAGTTTTGAAGTCAGTAAGTTTTTCTGTTTCAAGATTTCTTCAGATATTCTATGTCCTTTGAATTTTCATATAAATTTTAGAATTGGCTTGTCAGTTTTTACAAAAACAGAAACAAAATCTCCTGGGAGTTTGATTGGGACCCTAGATCAATTTAGAGAGAATAAAATTTCTAAACACTATTGAGCTTTCCAATCCATGAACATGGTATATCTCCATTTTCTTTCTCCAGCTCTTCCTTTAGCTTACTTCTATTCTTATTTTCAGGGGCCATCTCCTGAAGGAGGTCTTTGTTGCCCCTGATTAGGTGATGTAGCTCCTGTTGTACTCTCTGGTGCCCCCTCTCCTTCTTCTTCGCACTAATCACAGTGGTAATAATTATTTGCACAATTATCTATTTTATGTCTGTCTCCCTCTACTAGATGATAAGTGCCATAAGGGCAGGCATCAGGTCTGCCTTGTTCACAGACTGACACACAGTAAGCTTTCAATAAAGATTTATATATCTTTATTTATATATCTTCAGTAAAGACTTATAAATGAATAAATGCCTTCTTGTTCTTATGACATAGATCTACAGGTCACTGACTGTTGTCATTTACAATTTGATGCACACCTTGGTCTCTGCTTGATAACGGAGAAACCAAGTCTTAATCCTCCAAACACTTTCTAGGCCTTCTGCCTAACTCTTAGTTCCTGCTGACATTCAGTGTATGTTAAGAACTTATGTTTACTTGACAGGTGGATGTGTATAATTATGATTAAAAAAAATGAAAATTTCAGGTAATGACTATAATACAGAGGATTAATTTATTTGGGGTAAAAGGGTATTGCTTTCACTGCATCAGTTGGAGCATTTGAAAAATCAGTGGCAGAATCATGATTGGATCAGGCTGTGCTCATAATTAGGAAATGCCAAGGCCTAGAAAAAGTTGGGAAGTGGTGAAAACAGTGATGAAATTAAGAACCTCTTTTTTTTTTTTTTGTAAGGTTTAAGAAGTTGGAAGTTGAGGGGCAGTGTATTAACTAATTGGTTTGTGGGTGTCACTTGCATATATAGATTTCATTCTGCATTTTGATTATAAGTTGATACGTAGGCCCTGGTGTTAATTAAATCCCCGGGGTAAGCATTTCTAAGGAAGACTTTAGGAAGAACTTTCTGAGAAGGAATGAAATTGTTCAGACAAGTGGCCAGGGCATGTAGTAGAACGTCAGTGATTCAGAGCAAGATGAGGGAGAAAGATATGCAAGAATGTAGACTCCTCTGCACTCTCTCATTTTACTTGCACAACAGCCTGGAAAAGCAAGAGCAAATATGATCATTGTTATTATTTCCATATCACAGATCACAAGCTGAGGTTCAGAGAACTGACGTGATTTGCTTGAGATTACAGATCTAGTCAGTAGCAGATTCAGCTGTAGGTTTTGGACAGTTAATACCATACATTGTTCCCTGTATCTTGCCAGTGAGCCAACACTGGTTAAAGTTTCCTGTTAAAGACATTTGATCCAGGTTGAGGATAGGGTGAGAGTTTTGGGTGACATTTGTGGTTTTGGAGACTATGGAGATGTGCTTAATAGTAGCAATGAATGCCATTTATGTAGCCATGTATCAGTTAGTATAGTCTATATCATATTGTAATAACAAAAGATTCACAAATTTCAATGGCTTAACACAGCAAAGGCATGTTTCTTGCTCACCTGATGTCCAGTGATTTCATATCCATTGTGGGTGGGCATTGGGGTTCTGCTCATCACAGTTATTCAAGAACTCAGACTAATGCACTGCTATAGAGCTTGTTGTGGCAACAATAAAATGCTCCATCCTGGAAGTGACACATCACTTCTGCTTTCAGTTCATTGGCCAAAACTAGTCATATGACCTTGCTCAATCACAAATAGCCAAGGAAGTGGATACTACCTTGTGCACAGAAGTATTTGGCAGATAGCGTTAATGACTGCCATACATGCCCAAGCAACAAGTACTTCATCTAATCCTACACAAACATGGAAGATAAGAATGAGACTAAAGTTTATTGATTATTTACCATGTGCCATATACTGTTTATCTCGAAAAGAACATTTAATCCCTACATCTGGTAGATACTGTAGTTATCTCCATTTTATAGATGAGGAAACTAAAGTTCAGAAAGGTAAGTTACTTGCTCAAGGTCGCACAGTAGGAAGTGGTGGAGCCAGTATTTGAACCAAAGCTGCCTTGGCTGCAGAGCCCATATTGTCATGACCCCATTGGAAAGGTGAAAAATCTGAGGCTCAGGAAATGAACCAACATGTCCCAGGCCATCCTGCCAGGAAGCAGCGAGCCTTAGTTCCTTTTACCTTACCATGTTTGCCATGCGGATTCTGTTGGCAGCTACCAGCTCTCTCTCTCCCCTCACTGCTTTCCTGTATAGACAACTCCAAACTCTTAGCCATGTGAGTCCCTGAAGTGACTATTGTGCTAGCCCATGAGAGCCGAAGGTTACATTCCCAGGGCTTTTGCAAGACATTATTGAAAGTAAACTTACACAAACTTACTCTAGGTAAATATATTTATTTCAAACCAAGATAATAAATACTCAAAACTCCTCACTGACTAATTACTTTGCTGTTATTTGCTCTGAAGTTTACTTACATCTGTCACATCTGTATAGAGGAAATTCTACATAATGATGTGCTATTGTGCATCTCTTCCTGGCTCTGCGTTCAGTGATGTCCAGTGGTAGGTCGAAAATGGCCATAGTGTGAATATGATTTATACCACAGAAATCAGCAAGCGCGAACAATCAGGGCTTTTTTTTTTTTTCCCCAGTTGTTAAACATTCTCTAGCATCCCACTGCCTGCAGCCTGCCTGCTTTCACCATTGGGCAGCACCATCAACGCCAGTCCAGGACGAGCCGGCCCTGCCAGTGGTTCAATGCTGCTGCATTGAACTAACAGTCTACATTCATCCTTGGCTGTCCGTTGGAATTACCTAAGAGAGCTTTGAAAAATACAGATTTTCTACAAGACCCACCATCAGGGGATCTGATTTAATTGGTCTGGTGTGTGGCCCCGGGCATGAGGATTTTTTAAAGCTTTCCAGCTCTAGCCAAAATAGAGATTTATAGCTCTAAGCAAACCCAATGTGTGAAAAACCTGAGCCACCAAAGAAAACCTGGAGGATGGGTCATTTAATTCTAGAAAGCTTTCTTGATTTTCCCAACAATATTCTGTAAAGAACACTACAGGGCAGGAGATGGCAAACTTTATCTTTAGAAGCCAGATAGTAAATATTTTTCACTTTGTGGGCCATATGGTCTGTGTCTCAGAATTCAGCTCTGTACTAGTGTGAAAGCAGCCATAAGCAAGATGTTAAAGAATGAACATGCCTGAGTGCTAGTAAACTTTAGTTACAAGATGAGGTGAGCCAGATTTGACCCATGAGCCATAGTTTGCCAACCCCTGTTTGTGGTGTTTCTTTGAATGGTGGCCATGCCTGTGCAAAGAGTTCTTAAAATTTGTGCATACAATCACTTTGAATGTTCCCACCAAGCTAACAAGTGGAGTACTTCTCCAATCCCCTAAAATTCTTTTAAGTTTTAATTGTTCTCTCTTGTCTGATAGGCAAAAATCTCCCATTGCCAGATAGTTCTTTCAAGGTGAGGATCCCTTCTGTCTTGTCCTCCTGACGTAGTACTTGACCCTTGGGCCCCACTTAACAAATACTTGTTGGATGAACACATTGATCAAATAAATAACATTTACAGGGCACTGGATGGCTCAGTCAGTTGGGCATCTGACTCTTGTTACCAGCTCAGGTCATGATCTCGAGATTTGTGGGATCAAGCCCTGTGTCAGGCTCTGCACTGACAACACAGGGCCTGCTTGGGATTCATTCTCTCTCTCTCTCTCTCTCTCTCTCTCTCTCTCTCTCTCTCTCTCTTGCCCTCCCTCATTTGCTCGCTCTCTCTCTCTCAAAATAAGTGAATAGACATTAAAAAACTAAATAACTTTTACTGTTTTTTTTTTTTTTTTTGCAAAAACATTATAGAGAATTTCAGATGTCCATAAAGAGAGAAAATAGTGTGGGAAATCACACACCCATCTCACAAGTCCAGCGCTGTGTTGAATTTGCTTGCTTGGTTGAGCTTCTCTAAATTCCACAAGGCCTGGGACCATCTCCATTATCTTGTATATTGCTCTATGCCCTGGTGCTGTGAACAGGGTTAGGCATGCAGTAGGTGTTCAGTGAATATTGTTGGATAAATGAAAGAGTGAATGAATGACAAGTTGGTGCATTTAGATGCGATTTATAGACTCTTAGCAAGTTCACTAGCAATTGCATAGTGAACCTGTAATACTGTGGGGTAAATCATGACTCCTTCCACTTAAAACAACAAGTTGTCATGCTTCAGCATCTGCGGGGGATATCAGAATCCCTGGAGATCTTAACTCTGTTGGTTCCCAGGCCCCCCTGCTAGGTGTTGGGCTGTTGAGGAGACTGACATGTGGGGAAGCCTGGTAGAATCTAGCTCCCACCCACCCCAACACTGCCCAGTGCTCCTTTGACACTTTAGCTTCTTGAGAGGAAGGGAGTGACCACAAAAAAACTGGTCTAATTTAAGCTAACCCTTTAAAAGTTACCAGGCTTACTGGAGATTAGCTTAGAGAAAATATGTCGGGGGTCTGCTTTGATTTGCAATTTGAGATAAATGTAGGAAACGTGTTTTTGCTTCCTGGGAGAGGATTATGTTGCTTTGCAAGTTGGGTCTTTGTCACTTTTGATTTTAGAACACTTACTCGTGCTTCTAGTAATGAGCAAAAACCAAACCACACTGAAACCTGCCCAGGAGGTCCTGCTGTCTCAGAAACCCAAAGTATTCTTTTTTCCACTGAAGTCCTACATCTGGATTCCTGCCTGTCACCTACCAGACTTTTAAGGGTTCGTTCTGCTCTTGGGCTGCATCAACACTGCTGGTTTATTTCAGATATAAACAAATCTTGTTAAAATTGTTTAAAAACACAAAACAAAAAACCCTAACTTAGTACCTTATGTTTTGGGGTAAATTGTTCTTTATCATACTGATTTAACGTGGAATGTAGCCAGTGCTCAAGTAACCTTTATAAATCACCTGGTGGTCCTCAACCAGGGTGGCAGTAAACTTGGTCAGATTTCAGCTTCAGTAAACATAATCATGGAGCTTAAAATGGAAGGCAGAAAATGAAATAAATGTATGTCCTATAAATAATTCCTTCTTACTTTCCCTGTCCACTAATTGGTCTGTTAAGAGAGGCAGGGTTTTAAGAAAATTTTCCCAATTGAAAAACATTTGTGTAAGTTACAACCCATGGTTGCTTTAATTAGAGGTGTCATTATAGGTATGAATCAGACACCCCTTGAATTGGCGTCCCAGATTCTTAGGTTTACTCTTTGCACGACTGGCAGTGAACCCCTTCCACTGATATTTTAAAAATATGTGCTCTTTCCAGGTGCTATATGTTCCTCAAAAACAAATCACTACTGGGTGAGTAAATCACATTTCTGCAGCTAATATCAAAACACCGTCCTCCATCCTACATGCAGTCCCCTGCTGGAAGTTTCTGGTTGGACTGCCTGAGTGCTCTGGGCTCTAAATATAGCCATTTAAAAAGAAGATTATGGCCCGTCCACTTGGGACTGCTAAAAAGCCTTTCACAATAACTCTTGAAAGCCTGATGCCTTTAATCCTTAACTTTAATTTAAAGAAATCTCAACTCATATTCCATTTCCCACATTCTACCTCCTCCCACCGTTGTCCTCCCCTACAAATCTGTTAATTTCCCCCCTTCCGTTAGTGAGGAGTAAGACTCTACAGTATAGTAGCTTCTGGAGCAAAGATGGGCTAAGCTGTTTTAATTTCTTGCCAGGATGTTTTTATAGAAGAAAATCAAGTCAACACTCAAGAGTATACACAGCCCTTTACAGAGATAGGGAGAATTAATCAGGCCAGAAAGTTCAGAATATAAAAAGGGGGGGTGGGGTGGTAGGAAGGATGTTTCATCAAACTGAACTGCTCTGGGAGATGCAAAGATAAAAGGATTTCCCTCTCCAAGTGCCTTAAATATTGGCAGGCTGTGGGGTCAAGATTTTTTCTTTTGTTGTTATGGAAAGCCATACAGATAATTAATGCTGTTGAAAGAAGATTGTTCTGTTGGCGTCTGTGAGGCTGGCCCCCCAGTCTGGGATCTTCTGGAAAGAAACAAGTCAGGGAAAAAGTTATGTACCGGGGGAGATCTTGCCAATTTACACCAGCAATAAATAATGTCCGAAGAGCAAACAGCCACTGGCTAGTTCCTCGTGGCTGCAGATACTTGATAGGGGGACACAAGTCAGTGTTAGCAGTGAACTTTAAATGGAGTGGAGGACCCATGTACCCACCCCCGCCCCAGTGTGTCCCAGACTTCTTCTTTTAAACAATAATTATTTAAGAAAGGAAGTTGCAACGGAAGCCCAGGAAGGTTATACATCGGCTTTGATATTTACAGTTTTTATTTTTACCTATACGAACAGCCTTTGCTTTAATTTAATGAGCAGGGAATGTTTGATCCCTTCCTTAGATGTCAGATGCAGCCGTGGGATCTGGGAGTCCTGACCAGCCCTACTGGCCCCCAGGAACCTTCTGTGCCTCTGGCTGACCCAGTCCTGAAGGAACTGAGGGAAACAACCCCAGAGTAATAACAGGAATAACTAATGTTCACTCGGCACTCAGAATGTGCCAGATCTCATGCACTTTGTATACATTAGCTCCCTTAATCCTTATAAGACCCATGGAGAGTGGTGCTATTTTTGGTCCCATTGTACATGTAAGGAAACTGAGGATCAGCAGAGTGAAGCTCACAGTAGCAGATGTCAGAACTGGGATTTGAACCTTGGCAGCCTGGCGCCTGTTGATACTTTTTTTTTTAATTGAGGTGAAATTCATGTAACATAAAATTAATGATTTTAAAGTGAATAATTCAGTGCCATTTAGTACATTCACAGTGTTGTACAACCACCACATCTATCTAGTTCCAAAACCTTTTTATCACCCCAGAAGGAAACTCCATACCCATCAGCAGTCACTCTCCATTTGCCCCTCCTCCCAGTTGTTTTGGAAGGGAGCTATGTTGGTGTGTGTTCGGGCACTTCTAGCTTTTAGTCCTGGATGCAGAGAACATCCATCCATCCATCCATCCATTCAATGAATCCATTCATTCAGCAAAGATATTTTAAGCACTAATTTTGTGGCAGACACTGTGCCAGACACTGGAGGTGCATTGGTGAATACACTCACGGTCCCCACACTTGAAGCCTCACAGTCTAGAGATGGAGGACACACGTGAGGCAGAAACTGCAAATTCAAATTCCTGCAAGTGTCTGCTAGGTAAGATTAATGAGGGAGGAGGAGCAGATGCAAGACTACAGGGAGTGCTAGAGACTGTAGCTAATTAACTAGAGAGTGGATTCTGAGGCTAATTAACGATTGCCAGGCAGGAATGCAAGCACAGTGTGGTCAGATCTCCTTAGTTTTAAAAATTTTTCTAGGGGCACCTGGGTGGCTCAGTCAGTTGAGCGTCCGACATCAGCTCAGGTCATGATCTCATAGTTTGTGAGTTCGAGACCCACATCGGGCTCTGTGCTGACAGCTCGGAGCCTGGAGCCTGCTTGGGATTCTGTGCCTCCCTCCCTCTCTGCTCCTCCCCTGCTCACACTCTGTGTCTCCCTCTCTCTCTCAAAAATAAATAAACATTTAAAAATTTTTTTTTAATTTTTTTAAGTTTATTTATTTATTTTGAGAGAGAGAACACAAGCAAGGGAGGGACCGAGAGAAGGAGAGATAGAATCCCAAGCAGACTCTGCACCATCAGCCCAGAGCCCGATGAGGGGCTCAAACTCACAAACTGTGAGATCACGACCTCAGCCGAGATCAAGAGTCGGACACTTAACCAATTGTGCCACCAGGTGCCCCAGATCTCCCTATTTTTAAAAAGTAACTGGAAATGTGGATCTTTGTATAAGGCCCTTGATATTTAAGATACAGCAGAAACTAAACAAAACACATTTACAAAGGCCAAATGGGCCACCAGGTTATAAACTATGTTAGGATTCTCCAGAGAAAGAGAATGTGTGTGTGTGTGTGTGTGTGTGTGTGTGTGTGTGTATAAAAGACATTTATTATAAGAAGTTGGCTCACAACATGATGAAGGCTGAGAAGTCCCAAGATCTGCAGATGGCAAGCAGGAGACCCGGGAGATCCATTGGTGTAATTCCAGTCCAAATCCATAGGCCTGAGAACCAGAAGAGCCAACAGCTTAAGTTCCAGTCTGTAAGCCAATAGGCTTAAGACCCAAGAAGAGCCAGTGTTTTAGGCTGAATTTGAAGAAAAAAACCAGTGTCCCAGTTCAACACTCAGGTAGGGGGAGTTCCCCTTACTAGCCAGAAGGTCGGCCTTTTGTTCTGGTCAGCCCTCCAACTGATTGAACAAGGCCCACCCACCCTTGTGAGGCAGTCAGCTTCACTCAGTCTACCAATTCAAATATTAATTGTATCCAAAACACCCTCACAGACACACCCAGAATAATGTTTGATTGAATATCTGGGCATCCAAATTATGATAAAAATTAACCATCATAAGTCCACCCCTTGTCAACGTGGCACCATACACATTTTCTTTAAACCATATTTAATCTCCAAATAAAGGTAATAACAAGGTCCTAATTCCGTATAATATGACACAGCTATCTTGTACACAACCAAATATGCACTAATCCCTTCCCTAGAAGAGGAAGTAAAGTTGTAGGTGAGGTTTACTCTTCTCTTGTTCCGAGCCACACTCAAAACCAGAAGCTTTTTAGGTCACTTGGTAAATTGGCCAGAGTACTACGCCCACATGAGGAGTGTGCTGCCTCCAGAATCTAAAGAGACACTAGACATTGTGCCCTTTTATTTGGCTGTAAGAAAGGGGCCAAATGTAACAATTATCCTTCACCTTAGATAAGATACATCAACATGCCCCACACTACTGGACTCCTAGAAATTTCACTGAGAAAGAAGACCCCTGGATTTAAAAAAAATTTTTTTAATGTTTTTATTTATTTTTAAGAGAGAGAGCGTGCGCGCGCAAGTGGGGGAGGGGCAGAGAGAGAGGAAGACACAGAATCTGAAGCAGGCCTCAGGCTCCATGTCAGCACAGAGCCTGACGTGGGGCTCAAACTCACGAACCTTGAGATCATGACCTGAGCTGAAGTCAGACACTTAACCAACTGAGCCACCCAGGCACCTGGATTTTTGTCAGATTTTATTTTCCACCCTCTGACACAGAGGTCTTACCAATAAGTGTAAAGCATTGCTACTTCTTGCTCATTAGATCCAGTTAGCATAATGTCATCAATGTAATGAATCGGTGTGAAATCTTGTGCAAGATTCCTGCAAACTGAATTATGACATAGGGCTGGAGAGTTGATATGCCCCTGAGGTAGGACAGTAAAGGTGTATTGCTTGCCTTTCCAGCTGAAAGCAAACTGCTTCTGGTGGGCCTTATTAATAGGTATGGAGAAAAAAGCATTTTCCAGATCAATAGCTGCATACCAGGTACCAGGGGATGTGTTAATTTGCTCAAACAATGAAACCACATCTGGTACAGCAGCTGCAATTGGGAGTCACTGCCTGGTTAAGCTTACAATAATCCACTATCCTTCTCCAAGATCCATCCGCCTCTGCACAGGCCATATAGGCAAACCGAATGGGGATATGGCAGGAATCACCACCCTGCATCTTTCAAGTCTTTGAAGATGGCATCTCTGCAGTCCTGCCTATATTGCTATATTGCTTTGGATTTACTACTTTTCTAGGTAGACGCAGTTCCATTGGCTTCCACTTGGCCTTTCCCACTATAATTGCCCTCACTCCATAGGTTAGGGAGCCAGTGAGGGGATTCTGCCAGCTGCTTATTATATCTATTCCAACTATGTGTTCTAGGACAGGGGAAATAACCATAAGATGGGTTTGGGAACCACTGGGTTCACTGAGACAGGCCTGAGCTAAAATTCCATCGATCACCAGACCTACATAAGCCCCTACTCTGACGGTGGAACCTAATGACAGTTTGGCTCTCCTGGAATTAGTGTCAGAGCCAGTATCCAGTAGTCCCCAAAAGGTCTGATTATTTTCTTTTCCTTGTGTGTAGTCACCCTGGTAAAAAGGCCAAAGGGTCCCTTTAGGGAAAGCTAGGAGAAAGATTTCACAGTATAAATTTTCAGTAGTATGCCAGAGTCCTTCCTCAAGGGGACTTAGCCTCCCTTTCATTCAAGGGATTCTGGGTCTGTAAACTGGCTCAAGTCTGGGAATTGATTGAGAGGCTGTGCCTCTCTCTGTTTTTATGATTTGGGTTAGACTTGTGTTAACTTGACCTAAAATAAAACTTTCTGTTTACACAGATCAAGTTAGAATTTAGTTAAGTTTCCCATCTGTTGCACTTCTAGGAACACTACCATAGTCCGGGTGAGCCACACTATTCTGATTGTAGCTTTGACTTTGCTGTCCGTTACAGTAACCACACTCATCTTGCCTTTGGTGGTTGAGTGCCATCACTTGGCCTTTGCTGCACTGGGATCCAGTTATTCCCGTTGCATTCATGATTCCCAATTCGGTGACTACAGTTACCACTGTGAGGTTTGCCCTTCAGAGACCAGCGATCGCAGAGCTCCTCAAGATTGCCAGGGCGCCCCTTCCAAATTCAGTTCTCACAGCTGAAGTGAAAAGTGTGTCTTCTGAACCTTCCCAGGGTGGGTGTGTAGGTTTTAAATGACAAATCCACTCTAACATTCCAGTCTCCTTAAGCCTTTGAATCTCTTCCACTACATTAAACTAAGGCAAGTCTGGCATTTCCAGTTCACTCACTGTGGGCCACTTTCTGGTCCACTTTTCAACCAGCCAACCAACCAATTAGAGCCCTTTCTGACTCCCCAAGCTGCAACATGGAATCTAGAATCTGTTTAGTAAGCCCCTGTCAATAAACTTGGCCTGATCCAACTTTATGTACCTTCCACCATCGTACCACATTCTTAATTTCCATTCCCACATACATTCCTGAGATTTCTGTCTGTATAAATTAGAAATCTCAAGTAGTTCTTTTGGAGTTTGGCACACCTCTTCATGGGTCACAACTTTGTACCTCACCTTTGGAGGCCTGTCGGGACTTGAGCCTAGTTATAGGTCTAGGAGCAAAGAGGGGTGGTGGAGGCAGGTCCTGGGGAGAGTTAGCTTTGCCTCAAATGACACCTGCTTCAGGGGAGGCCATTACTGATTCCTTAGGCATTGCAGGGTTGATCCCCTCAGATAAGGGAGAAGCCATTGCCACTGTGGGCAAGGAGGTCCTCTTTCAAAAGCAAAGAAGCCTCATCAGAATTTAGGGGCTCAGGGTACCTGGGTGACTCAGTCGGTTGAGTGTCCAACTCTTGATTTCCCCTCGGATCATGATCCCAGGGTCATGGGATCGAGCCCCACTCCAGGCTCAGCACTGAGCATGGAGCCTGCTTAAGATTCTCTCTCTCTCTCTCTCTCTCTCTCTCTCCCTCTGCCACTCTCCCCCACTTGTGCTCTCTGCTGGGGAGTTCACCTTGCGTTGTAATTCAGCATGTTGCAGGATGAAAATTTGGAGGTTGATTTTCAGCAATCTCAGCCCTGCAGCCACAGGCTTTAAGGGTCTCCTTCTGGGAGCACATAGAAGCTTTCAGATCATTTATGTGGTGCTTGAGCTGGGAATTCAAATCCCTGAGCTCATCCTTTTCTTTCCCACTTTGTCTGGCAACATTAGGAGCAACCAACTCATCTCATTATAATTCATTATTTTGCCCAAAATATTGAAAGTATTATGTATACAGTCATTCAGATCCCTGCTTCTTAGAAGTGGTTGATTAGGAGTACCCAGTGGTGATATTTTGTGTCCCTCTATTTTTAGATCACACCATGGACTATCAGTGTTCTTTTGACCTCTGGAAATAGAGTCATTAGAGTCCTTAAATCTAATCGGGTTAGTCAGCCAGTTCTGGGAAGCCCAGTGTCAATTCAGAAAACTCAACTTTAAAATTCTGTTTATTTAGAACCACACTCAGTACCAAAATCTGCATTCTGCTTCTCCAGAGAAATAGATCCATCCAACAGGAAGTGTGTGTGTGTGTGTGTGTGTGTGTGTGTGCATGCGTGCGCGCACATGCGTGCACCTGTGTGTTTGTGTGTGTGTACATGTGTGTACACAGAGATTTATTATAAGGAATTGGCTCATGGAATAACAGAGACTGAGAGGCCCCACAAGCTGGAGACCCAGGAGAGCTGATGGTGTAGTTGAACCAAATATGTCCAGAGTGATGCAGACTCTGATAGAGATGTAAAGGAAATGTCTGGGGAGATCAACTGAAGTCTGCTTGGAGAAGTCAGGAAGGGCTCCCTGGAGGAGGTGATACTTGAACTGTGTGTTGTGAAGGATAAGGAAGGGTTTGCAGGAAAATTAGGTGGGAAAGGGAACTCCTGGCATAAAGAACATGCATGCTTGGGTTCCTACAGCTAGTTCAGTGTGACCTAAGTGCAAGAATCAGTGTGGGGACATGATAGGGACACATGTGGACAGTGAGGTAGGCAGGCCACCCTGAAGGGCACAGGAGCTAGCTAGGGCTTTGAGCAGGGGAGTGTCAGTGTATACTAGAAAAACTGCTCTGGGAGTTGTTTCTTGAACACCTGCTGTGTGCCGGCCCTGGGTTTTCAGTGGTGAGAACAGAGGAGGTCCCTCCTGGAGCTGAGATTCTAGAGGGAGAGTAAGACCATACATGATGGAAAAGTGAAATATGTGGTCAGTCTGTGGTAATAAGTGACATGGGAAGGGAGATGGGGGTGACCGGGTGTGTGTGTTGGCGGAGTGGAGTCAGAGTAGAGCTAATGTGGTTTTAAATAGGGGATCACTGAGAAGGTGACTTTGGGGCCTTTGAAGGATTTGAATATGGCAGCCACGAGGATCTCTTGGAGAAAGCATTCCTGGTAGAGAGAACCACCAATGTGTTATGTAAAATGACACAGCCACTATGAGAAACAGTTTAGTGGTTTCTCAGTAAGTTAAACATAGAATTGCCATATAACCCAGCAATTCCACTCCCAGGAACGTACCCAAAAGAATTGAAACAGCTGTTCAAACAAAAACATGCATGTGAATGTTCATAGCAACATTATTCACAACAACCAAAAGATGGAAACAACAGTGTCCATCAACAGACAAATGGATAAACAAAACATGGTCTATTCATACGGGGGAATATGATTCAGCCATAAAAGGGAATAAAGTATTGATACAAGCTACAACATGGGTGAACTTTGAAAACAGTGTGCTAGATTAAAGAAGCCAGTCAGGGGCACCTGGGTGGCTCAGTCGTTTAAGCATCCAACTTCGGCTCAGGTCATGATCTCCCAGTTCATGAGTTCAAGCCCCACGTTGGGCTCTGTGCTGACAGCTCAGAGCTTGGAATCTGCTTTGGATTATGTGTCTCCCTCTTTCTCTCTGTCCCTCCCCCACTTGTGCTGTCTGTCTCTGTCTCTGTCTCTGTCTCTCTCTCTCTGTCTCTCTCAAAAATAAATAAACATTAAAAAAAATTAAAGAAGCCAGTCATAAAAGGCCACAGAGTGTATGATTTCATTTCCACAAAATCTCCAGAATAGACAAACCCACTGGGACAGAATGCAGGGTTGCCAGGGGCTGGGGGGAAGAGGAAATGGGAAATGAGTGCTTACGGGGTTTGGGGGTGATAAAAATGATCTGGAACTAGATAGAGGTGATTATTGTACAACACTATGAATGTACTAAATGACACTGAATGAAACACTTGAAAATGATTCAAATGTTAAATTTTATGTTATATGTACTTTACCACAGTTAGTGCCTATTGAAGGGAGGGCAAGGAAGCTGGTGTGCATAGAGCCCGGATAAAGACTTTAGCTTTTACTACCAGTAAGCTGGGAGCCCTGGAAGGCCGGAGCAGAATAGTGAAGTCATGGACTTGAGTGCTGGCTCTAGCTGCCTTTGGAGAATAGCCTCAAGGGATTGTGGGTAGGAGACCCATGGAGAGGCTATTGTAGCCATTCATACATGTGGTGAGGGATGAGAAGACAGTGGAGAGGGTGAGAAGGGATGAAATTTCTAGCTATAATTTAAAAGTTGGGAATGAATGAATGAATGAATGTCGAGCCAATAGGATTTGCTGATGGGCTGCACGTAAGATGTGAGAGAATGAGAGGCATCTGGGGTAATTCTAAGATTTTAGCCTGAGCCAAGGGAAGGATGAAGCTGCCCTTTCCTGAGATGGAAGCACCTGGGAGAGGACTAGGTAAGTGTATGGAGGAGATCAGCAGCTCAGCTTGGGGCCATGGATTTATGGGTGAGCAGGGCAGGTGCACCAACCTTGCCAGAGCTGAGGACAGCCAAGGTCTGGTGGTGAGGGGAGCAGGCCTGCATTGAGTGGCCTCAGGCAAAGCTGCAAGGGCAGTGGGGTCAGAGAGTTTTGCATCCAAAAATAAAGTGATAGGAACTTTATCAAGCCCTCATCGGGAAGAAGGTGCTGAGCTCTTTCCTGTGTCATTTCATTTAATTGACACAGTGACCCCTTGAGCTTGCAACAGTTGTTAACCCATTTTACAGGTGGGTGTGGAAGGCTCAGAGAAGAGACTTGCCCAAGGTCACGCAGCAAGTAAGTGGCTGGCTGGTATTTAACCTCCCGGAATCTGGTTCCAGGACCCAGCACTTGTTTTTCAGGAGGTCTGTCATCCTGGGCAAGAGCCAACACATTTGAAGGCAATGCAGGAATTTGCAGGTTTTTGCTGTCAGGTGGGTGGAAAGTCCCAGGTGGGTGGGAAGGGGGTCAGGATTTGGTCTAAGAATCCTCTGCTTAAGGGGTGCCTGGGTGGCTCAGTTGGCTTAAGCGTCTGACTTTGGCTCAGGTCATGATCCTGTGGCTCGTGGGTTTAAGCCCCACATCAGGCTCTCTGCTGTCAGCACGGAGTCCGCTTTGGTTCCTATCTCCCTCTCTCTCTCTGTCCCTCCCCAGCTCGTGCTTTCTCTCTATCTCAGAAATAAATAAAACATCAAAAAATATTTTTTAAAAAATCCCCTGCTTAAACTAAGGCAGTGGGGGCAGCTCAGGGCCAGAGGTGAGAGACTTTGGTCCAAGGCAGTCCCATTGCCCTCCTCCTTATTCTGCTGATATTGTTATAATTGTTGTTATTATCAAGTTGAATTAAAGTCCATCACTTTGGGAAAGGGAAAATTCTGGAAGGGAAATCACCAAAACTTCAGTAGAGGTTGTTCCTGGGTGATGAGATTTTTCAAAAGTTTTTATAGTGGAAAATTTTAGACATCCACAGAAACAGAAAAAAATACAATGAATCCCCTTGTCCCAGTCACCCAGTACCAACTGTTATCAGCATCCTGCTGTTCTGGTCTCGTTTATCCAACTGTCTCCCTCCCCCCTTTTTTTTTTCTAGAATATTCTGAAGAAAATCTCATAGGTGGTGGTGGATTTTAAGTGATCATTATTTTTGATTCATCTGGATTTCCTAGTTTGTGCAGAGAGATTTGTATTTTTTGTTGGCTTTAAAACTCGCTGAACTTTTAAGGTGCCCAATCTCTGGGCACCTCTGCTTCCTCGTCTGTAAAATGGGCCTGCTAACAGGAGTCAGTGAGTTCATCTCTGTAACACATGCCACAGCATAGGTACTGCTGTTTGCATTATGATTTTGAATGAGGTATATTTTTTAAGGCGCGGATTCTGTTTTGGGGCTCTTGACCACAATGTGACCTGCTCTGCTCAGAACCACCATCCCCTTGCCCTCTCAGTCTGCCCCACGTGTCAGGTACATACACATGACACAGTGAGAGCCCAGGCTCTGTGCCCCTGGCTGGGAGACCCTGTGCTGGCGCTCAGCTTCTCAGTTTCCACATATGTATGTTGAGATTGTTGCGGCACCCATAGGGCTGCCCCGTAGGCTGCTTTGCATGGATGGAAGGAACTAGTGTGAATAAAGGTGCAGTACAACGCTTGGCATACGGTAATTGTTGATTGGCACCCGCTCTCTAGACTTCGTTTGGGGATGAGAATGGGGCCAGGGCAAGAATGAGGTGTGGAGCCACCAGCCAGTGGAACAAGCTCTGGCCACCATACCATACAGTCAGGTCACCTGGGTTCAGCCCTGCTGTGACATTTGAGACAAGTGTCCTGACCTCCCTGGGCACCCATGTGAAAGGCTCTAGCCTGGGCTATAGAAAGCCACAGAGGTTGGGGCTGCAGCTGCCGGGACTCCTGCACCCCTCTTTTCCTCCCCTCCCCTAACAGCAGCCACAGCCAGGCAGGCTGGCCGGCGGGAGGGGCTTGGCATGAGGACCAGCAGATGCCAGTCTCGCTCTGTGCACAGATGTATCTGCCAGTTTCTGATGGGGAGAAGCGATCTGGGAGTCGCTCACTTCATTGATAATTAAATTCAAATTAAGAGAGATTTGCATTTATCAAAAGCCTGTTTGACAAGGTGTCACTGTTCCCATCCAGCACCCGGGCAGGCGCTGGGGAGCCTGGGGAGTGGGCAAGGGGAGGTGCAGCTTCGTGAAGATAGGGAGGGAGCGATGGGTAGGGGCAGGGAAACGGGAAGAACAGCAGAGAGGCTGCCTGTCAGCCCTTCATTATCACAGAGGGTCATGGCTCAGTGGTAAATGGGATGAAACACTGTGTGGCCTTCATCAGACTGCTTAACCTTTCTGAACCTCACTTCTACACGGTAGCCCCCAGGGGCTCCTTCCAAAGAGATGGACTGCTGTTTGGCATTGGGTTAGGCTAGGAATCCCCAACCCTGCCACCCTTCTCGGCTGGAAGCCGGAGGGCCACAGATCTACGGGGGGTGTTGGTGGTGCCCCCCAGCTCCCCTCCTCAGCTAGTGCTGCCAGCTGCTGGTGAGTTGGCTGATGGTAGCTCCCTGCTGTTTCCTTGCCAGGGGATTCTCAGCCTCCAGGAGTGCTTGCCCAGACACGTTCTGTCCCACCCCGCTCTGGGGGCTGACCAACTGATTCAGGGGACCAACAGCCCTGCCCCCTTCCTTCCAGGCAGGACTGTCCTATGGTACCATTCACCCTTCAGAGCTCCCCCTCTGAACCCACCTCTCTGCCCAGCTTCTGCCCCTGCCCCTGCCTGCCTCCCTCACTCCCTCCAGCTTCCTTCTGAGTGTCTTACTTCCATGAGTCATCTGTATAAGAATCCCCACCTTAGGTTCTGTTTGTAGAGCACCTAACTCAGGACAGAACTCAGTCTGGGCTCAAGTCCTGTCTTCAGTGCTGTGTGATCTCCAGCAGGCTGTCAGCCTCCCTGAGCCACATGGGGCACATGAGGATAAGATAGGCCCCACATCTGGGATGCCTGGGTGGCTCAGTCAGTTAGGTGTCTGACTCTTGATTTCAGCTCAGATCATGATCTCATGGTCATGGGATTGAGCCCCATGTCAGGCTCCACGCTGTCAGAATTCCTGTTTGGGATTCTCTCTCTCCCCTTCTCTCTGTCTGCCCCTCCCCTCTGTCTTGCATGCACATGCTCTCAGTCTCTCAAAATAAATAAGTAAGCATCCAAAAAAAAAAAAAAAAAAGATAGGCCCCCCTTCTTAGGGTTCTTTTCTAGGATCACAGAAAATTGTGGATGTGACATCCCTTCTTGTCAACTGGAGGCTCTCTTCAGAGACAAAAAGGATCCTGTTGGTCTGAGGGGTCCAAGTGTGCTTGGTAGGAGGAGAGAGGAGAGGTTTTGGGGAGCAGAAAAGAGAGAGGTATGTGCTGGGACATTTTCTGCCTCCCTGGGTTGGGATAGGCTACAGAGAGTGGACGTTGCAGGCCTGGTAAGAAAAGAATAGCAAATGGCATTTGTGGCAAAGACAACTACACGGGCAGAGCCTGGGGGTGAGATACCCAGAGAAGGTCGTGGAGGTGGAGTATCAAGTCAGGTTAGGGGTTCAGTGGGAGAGGGAGGTGGGCAAGGCCATGAGGTTGTGATGGGTGGGTGGCCCAGACTTTGTCTTGAGTGCAGTAGGGGCCATGGCTGGGTTTTGAGCAGGAGGTAGTACTGTGTTTTAGATTTTAGAAGGGAATTTAGATTTTAGACATCTTGGTAGAGGCATCCCTCCTTCTGCTCCTTGAGGGAGATACTCTTTGTGGTTAAGTGAGCAGACTTTGGATACAGACACCTATGCCTGCCACTTCTTGTTCAAGAACCAGATAAAGTATTTGCCTTTTCCTCAGTTTCCCCACCTGTAAATTGGGCATGATGCTATCTCCTTGGGGCAAACAAGACTATTATACAAATGACTGACATTTGCTGGCCTGCTGCATGGAGAAGAGTTTAGAGGGGCCCAGCATGGAGGTGGGAGCCCAAGGAGAAGCTGGGCCCATGATCCAGGTGAGAGATTGTAAAGGGCCCAGTGAACACAGCTGTGAGGATGGGGGTGCACAGTGGGGAGATTCAAGAGATGTCTAGGTAGCAGAATGTTGGGGATTTAGTGACAGATATACAGAAGAGAGAGCGATGGTCAAGGACAACTCCTAGCATTGGAGGCCTAGGTAGGGGATGGAGTCCGTCCTGAGATGCAGGAATGTCCTCACACCCCTTGGAATCCTCCAGGTAAGGAGGTCAGTGCTCATGTTGGGGAGCAGTATAACCTTCACTTGCTGTGTGATTATGGGCACATAATCTCTTCATCTCTGGTCCTTATTTGGTCATCTAAACAATTGTAACGTCCCTCCTGCCACTGACCGTCAAAGCGTCTATGTGGTAGGCAAGATAAAGAAATGTCATCACCATGGATATTTCTCTAAGGAAGTGAAGTCTGGCTGTAGCAAGAAACACCAAAGTCAGACTCCAGGAGGAACAGTCTAGATAGTGGGTCTCTGGGCAGTTGTGAAATTCCCGTCCCTGGGAGACCCAGTGATCCAGGAAAGGAGCCCCTGGACACCTGGTTCAGCAGCAGGGTTATGTTCGGAAATACTGGCTGTTGAGGTCATTGTTACTGAAATTGTTGCCTTTCAAGCTCTGCGTTGGGGCAAAGCCTCTGGATCCTCCAACGGTGCTCTTCTGTGGCAGTGGGAGGTCCTGGCTTTATCTGATCTATTTCCCCCCCTCATCTCAAGACCAGCCGGATTGCTTCTCCTTCCTTGGGAGGCTTTTGTATTGTGGCAAAGAAAACCTGATATAAGAAAATCTGTTATACAAAGTGGATAAACAAAGGGATGGCTATAAGCATTGCACAGGCTCATCCATTCCTTCCACAGTGCTTAGCTTCCCAAGGTCATTTCAAAAGGATAAGATTTGAGAAGAATGGTTTCCTGTAAGAAACTGCCTACTGTGTTAAAGGCATGGGCCCACCTTCATTCTGCTGAAGGGTTGTTCATAGTTACAAGTCCTAGGTGTCAAAATCAGACAGACTTGGGTTCAAATCTTGACTCTGCTTTGAATTAGCTGTGTGACCTTAGGTAAGTCACTTGACCTCTCTGAACCTCCATTTTCTTAAATGTAAAATGGGAATATGAACACAGGAGTTGGGAGAAGCAGTGAGGTGGTCTTGGAGCCAAGTCTAGAGTAAATGTCAGTATTTGGCATTTCCAGTAACTTCTCTGTTCTTTTCATCCCTATTCTGGTTCAGCTCCCTGTCCCTCACCTTGCTCCTTGTAGAAAATTTTCTAGTCTTGAAATGGTCTTTGTCAGCTGTGCTTACAAAAGCAGCAGAAGAGTTGGGGTGAGCTGGAAATGTACTCAACAACTTCCGAGCACCCATGTAGGGCTTTCGAGGGGCCCGATTTCCTGAGCAGAGGAGCAAGAACAGCAAGTCCAGGATTGTGTTGATTGGGGACAGTTGGTATGGAGGCAAGTCTCACTTTCCCATCAATACTGTAGATTGAGCTGGCAGCAAAGAGATTTTTGGAGTTTTACTGAGGCTTTTCTTAAAAAAAAAAAAAAAAAAGGTTTATAATACAACCTGTCAAATTGAGAAGTCCCTCTTGATACAGAAAAATGTATACAGAAGGTAATTTTAGTTTCCCAGCCATGGTGAAGGCAGGTCTTCAGAAGTAGTCAGCTATCAGCTTTGTGGCTGGGTGTGCCCTCCTCTTTCATATTAATAGGTTTCATCCAGTTGATGGTCTCTATTTACCCACAAAAACAAAAAACAAAACAAAACAAAACCGCCACAGCTAAATATAGCCCCTGCACAGGTAGCCTGAGACAGTCTTAAGTTAGGGGAACAAGGAGGGCAGGATTGGGTGGAGATTTTGTGCATAATTGGAATGTGAGAATTTGCAGTTCTTGTCCTACTTGGCTGGGGCTCCAGGGCTGCAGAGATCTCTGAAGTGACCTCAAAAAGCTGTGTGACCTTGGTGGGTTATACCTCCTCTCTGAGCTTCAGTGTTCTCCTCTATAAAGTAGCATCATATCTTTTTATGATGTTTCAGGTTTGACTTCCATGGCTCAGTTTTCCCACCTGGGTACAGTGCCTGAGGAGTAGGATCGTGTGACACCTGTGGGACATATTTCTCCATTTTCATTTTTATCATCTCAAGAGATGAAAGGAGGTATTACATGAAGGGAGATCTTCTTTGTTGGTTGCCAAGCCTTGATTTCTTAGATCCTTAGAATTAAAATTATAACTTAAACCTGTATCTAGGTACAAATTAGGGCTCAGGTTGCGCCTTAGTTCAATGATCTCCACCCCCCCCCCCCCCCCCACCAATCACACACAGACACCACTTGTCTTGGTAGAAGTGTCCTTCCTCTCTCTTCAAGGAGACAATCTTTTTTTTTTTTTTTTTTTTAAGTAGGCTCCACACCCAATTGTGGGCCTCAAACTCACGAACCTGAGATCAAGAGGCTCACGCTCTACTGACGAGCCAGCCAGGCGCTCTGCAAGGGAGGACCATCTTTTGTAATTATAAGTGAGCAGGCTCTGGACACAGATACCTGTGCCTGCCACTTGTTTGATAACCCAGGTTAAGTATTTTCTTTCTCCAAGCCTCAGTTTCCCTATCTGTAAAAGAGCATGTTACCATCTCCTGGGCTAAATGAGATGATAATAAAAATATTATTGGGACTTGCTCTCTTTTGGCCTTGTGCTAAGTACGCATCATCTAAGTATCTAAGTAAGTATCTAAGAACAGTCCTGTGAGATGGGTACCTATATTATCCTCATCTTTCGGTGGGGGAACCTGAGGCTCATAGTGGTAAAAGTAATTTTCTCCAGGTCACATAGCAAGTAATAGTAGAGTTAAGTCCCAGCTCTGGGCAATTTCAAAGTATGGGCCCTTGAGCTCCCCAAGTTATATGACCTCCTAATAAATGTCAAGGTCTCAGCTCCATGCCTGGTATGTAGTAAGCACCCAGTAAATGTTGGCTGCAGTGACCATGGCAACGGTGGTGATGCTTGGGCAACCTTTGCTTGGGGGCAGGGGGACAGAATGGAGGATGGATTTCCCGGCGAGTTCTATCATGGATTCATAAATTTCCATCAGATTTCCAAATGGGAAGTCTCACACTGAGATGAGCCACATGCAAAGTACAGCCTTCCCATCTAGAATAAAAGGGATATATTTATATATACACGCTCACACTTTGGTATCTCAGAAGCCAGGCAGAATATTGTAAAGCAATGTACAATGGCATAAAATATCGTCCCAATTTAATCCATCTATCTAGTGTTCCATCTAATTACTATATTAGAAAAGTCTTCAGACCATGTATTGAACATTATAAATGGGAATAAAATGATTCTGGTAATGGCTTAATAAAACAGGTGAGGTAGCTCCGTCTGTCTGCCTGTATCCTTGGACCATGGCCAGATTGATTTGTCAGGGAAGGGGGAAAAAAAAAGAAAGAAAAGAAATGGGCTTGTGTTGTTGTACTTTGGAGATTGTCTCCATTAGGGGCCTTTGATTTTATTCTTGTTTTTCCTTATGAGAAGTGGTTATCGGTTCCTTTTGTTAACAGCAAAATATGTAGAACTGATGGAAAAACTGACAGCAGCCGTTTCATATTTTATAAAAGCCGCTCCCAGCTTGTAATTGCCGGTTGGGATGAATTGAGGAAGTCTGAAACTCCTGGTGAATTTGCAGATGATGGCTGCAGTCTTGTCTGAGGGCATGTGTAACCGTCGGGATTTAGCTGCTCTGAGAAGCCGCAGATGGGGGAGGTAGAGGGAGCCCAGGGTCAAGAAATTATATACCAACCATTTGGAACTAGACTTCATCAGTCAGAGAGATCTGGGCCTTTTGTACATCAAACGGTCTTCTTGTGCTAGATAGGTGTTTGCTTTTTCAGAATCTCTGAGGCTTTCAATATAAATCATAAAGTGACTTTCCCCTTCTTCTCTCTCTCCAAATGCTCATTGTCTTTATACCTTGAGTCCTTGTTCCCTTCCTTAAAACTGCCATTGGCTATTGAGATTTGACACATCTCGGTCTGAATTTGCTCACTGGCTTTGGGGCTGGTAACCAGCAACCAGTGACAGGTGAGCCACACTAGCCATAGTTGTATATCCCTCTCCCCTTCTGAGACACTGCACCATGATGAAGGAGAAAAAAACACCCCTTCCCCAAGTGCCATGCTTTTTTCCAGCCCCAATCTCTATTTCTTGCTCCAAGTAGACTAATATGCGGGTGTCGGAGGTTAAATTCCAGTGCACCTAGGAGGTGCCCATCCTTCACAGAGGTCTAGCATTCACACCAGGCGTCATCTGTGTTGTCATGGCTACACGGGCCCGGACCCCAGAGACGGGAGCGCAGAATTAATGGCAGTCCCGAGTAAAGGATTCCTGTCTTGGCGAGGTTGATGGATTACATGATGTACCATTTGTCATACTGTAATTGTTCTGGCAAATGTAATACCCACTAGTATAAACATTGTACTGCTTTGGCTAATAAAACCCAAAATAGAATAGAAAGGATGATACAGTGTTATGCTCACTTAAGAGACATGCCTCCTTTCCAAGTTGGAGCCCACTTCTTCTTCCAGAAGCCTCGGCACCTGATGCCTTCTCCATCGATGTGCACACATGTGCTAAACAGCTGTCCAGCACCCACCTTCCAGCATGTGTGGTGTGGCATGTGTGTGCAGACATATTCTCTAAGTCTCCCTCTCTATCAGCATCTCCCGTGATTCCTCTTCTTGAGGGTTTCATCCAGTCCAGCTGGGGACTGACTGATGAGTTATTGCTCAAAATCTCCTTGTGTTTCCTTGGTGACTGCCTGGCATCCCTGATGGAGGCTGTTTGTCCAAATTGACTTGGCATTCAAGGCTCTGCTCTAGCACAGCCACTGCTTCCGGAAAGTCTTACCTGACCAGCCCACCTTCACTGAGCTCACATCTCTCAGGCCTGTGTGACTCATCTGGTGCCCGTTCTGCCTTATGATGCCTTATGATCCCTCTCTTTAGATTGTGAGGTCCTTGAAGGGCTATTCCTATAAGTAATGCACTCAGCTGCAAGTAACTGGAAACTCAGCCAGTGATGCCTTAAACTTATGGGTGTATTTTTTTTTAAGAAACTTTATTTTAGGACACCTGGGTGGCTCAGTCAAGCGGCTGACTTCAGCTCAGGTCATGATCCTGAGGTTCATGAGTTCAAGCCCCGCATCAGGCTCTCTGCCTCTCTGCTGCTCATGCACACATACTGTGTTTCAAAAATAAACATTAAAAAATGTTTTTAAATAAAAAAATAGGTATTTTTAGAGCAGTTTTTTGGTTCACAGAAAAATTGAGCAGAAAGAACAGAGTTCCCATATGCTCTCTGTGCCCCACCCATATGTGTAGTCCCCTCCACATCAGCATTCGTCACCAGAGTGGTGCATTTGTTATACTTGATGAACCTACACTGGCACATCGTCACCCCAGATCCACAATTTCCATCAGGGTTCACTCTTGGTGTTGTATATTCTGTATATTTGGACAAAATGTACAATGACATGTATCTACCATTAGAATATCATATAGAGTATTTTCAACCGCCCTAAAAAGCTTGTGTGCTCTGCCTATTCATCCTTCCCTCCTGCTAACCCCTGACAACCCCTAATCTTTTAACTGTCCTCCATGATTTTTGCCTTTTCCAGAATGTCCTATAAGTTGGAATCATACAGTATGTAGCCTTTTCAGATTGGCTTCTTTTACTTAATAATATGCCATTAAGTTTCTTCCATGTCTTTACATGACTTGATAGTTTTGGTTTTTTTTTTTGTTTTTTTTTAGCACTGAATAATACTCCATTGTCTGGGTACACCACAGTTTATCTACTTACCAACTAAAGGGCACCTTGAGGGTTTGTTTTTCTCACATAACAAAGTTCACAGGTATGCAACCCTCAGTCTTTTCATTCCACCATGTTGGCTTCCCCCTTCACAGCTGTAAGATGGCCTCTTCCCCTCCAGGTCTCATATTTGCAGGCCAGGAAGGAAAAGAAGGGAAAGCCAAAGGGACAGAGGGCAAAAGGTTTTCTTACAGTGAAGATTTTACCTTTGAATTCAGGAAGTTGAGCCCTCTTCAGGGACATCTTCATCTCGTTGTCCAGGACTCTGATTGGCCACGTGTAGCTGCAAGGGAGGCTGGGAAATGAGACCCTGTAGCTTTCCATTCTCTGGTAGAAGGTGGTGTTATGGTTGAATTATGTCTCTTCAAAATTCATGTGTTGGAGTCCTAACTCCCAATACCTCAGAATGTGGCTATATTTGGAAATAGGTAATTACCTTGACCTAAAAGGTAGTTAAGTTAAAATGAGATCATAGGGGTAAGCCCTAATCCAGTGTGACTGGGGTCTTATAAGGAGAGGAGATTAGGACAAGCATACATGTACAGAGGGAGGACCATGTGAAGACACAGGGGAAAGACAGCTATCTACATGCCAAAGAGAGAGGCCTCAGAGGAAGCCAACCCTGCCAACACCGCGATCTAAAACTTTCTAGCTTCCAGAATTGTGAGAAAAGGATTTTCTGTTGTTTAAGCCACCCAGTCTGTGGTATTTTGTTGTGGCGGCCTAGCAAACAAGTGCAGGTGGTAAAGGGGAAGGGGTTTGGAATAACTTTGGGGGAGCAGTCTATAATGCTTGCCACAGGTGGCTTCTCTTATCATCCCATTTTACAGTCAGGGTCAGTAACAAGTTCAGTGCTACATGGAAGTCTAGTATATGATCAGAGTTTGACTCACCCCCCTCTGGGTTTGAATCCCAGCTCCACCACTAACAATTCTGTGCAACATTGATAGAATTGCTTCTGCCCCCTGAGGCTCAGTTTTGCCTTCTATAAAATGGGGCTGACAATAGCTCTGGTCTCCCAGGGCTGATATGAGAGTTATAAATGAGGTGAACTATGGGAGTTATCTACAGAGTGCCCAGGGTGTAACAACAATTTAGTCTATGCTCACAGAGGTGGCATTGGGGCCAGATCTGTCTGATTCCCAGGCCTAGCATTCTGTTTCCCTGGGAAGGTGGCCTGATCAGAGCAGCACAAAAACGCCTGGGATTTATGCCCCCATGATCCACTCACTGTGTCTGTCCCCACAGCCTGAAGTACTTCCACCGTGCTCTCTTTGCCCAGAGAAGCCCCCTCTTCCCTGGCACACCCACATCTGGAGTGAGGGTCTAAGCAGAAGCCTAAGGCCCTCTCACTCTCCCAGCTCTTGATTCCACCTCTTGGAGGCTGGGGGCCCCGATTCCTAGATTCACATGGAGCCAGGTTTGGTAACAGACCCTGGCACTGAGAGGAGACAGTATGAAAATAGACAATGTGCCCACTTGGAACTGAGCACCTACAAGACTGTCATGCGGGGGGGGGGGGGGGTCACCTGGCAGAGGAGTGGGGAGGCATAGCTGCTGGCCTGGAGAAGACCCCTGAGATACTGCAGCCAAAGGTGGTAAAAGGCCCAGGTAGGGGCATCTGGGGTGGCTCAGGTGACTAACTGTCCAACTCTTGATTTCGGCTCAGGTCATGACCTCACAGTTCATGGGTTCAGTCCCAAATTTGGGATTCTCTCTCTCTCTCTCTCTTTCTCTCTCTCTGTCTCTGCCCCTCTCCTGCCCTCTCTCTCTCTCTCTCTCTCTCTCCCTCTCCCCCTCCCTCTCTTTCTGCTCCTTCCCCTGCTTGTTCTCTTTCTCTCCTCCTGCCCCCACCTCTATCTCAAAATAAATAAATAAACTTAAAAAAAAGAAACAAAAGGCCCAGGTACACATGTCCAGAAAGGTGATATATCCAGTAGGGCTTGGTTAAGTGAGACTTTGGGTGATGCAGATCCTTAGACACATTCTCCACCCAGGACCTGATTCCTTGGCCTGTCCCTAAAAAGTACTTCTTCCAATTCAGTGGTGCATCTGCTGTGGAAAACAGTATGACAGCTCCTCAAAACATTAAAAATAGAATTACCGTATAATCCAGCAATTCTGCTTCTGTATATACACCCAAAGAATTGAAAGCAGGGACTGAATAGATATTTCTACACCCATTTTCACAGCAGCATTGTTTACAATAGCCAAAAGTTAGAAGCATCCTAAGTGTCCATCAACAGATGAATGGATAAACAACTGTGGTCTGTTCATATAGTGGAATATTATACAGCCTTCAAAAGGAAGGCAATCGTGACAAATGTAATATGATGAATCTTGAGGACATTAAGCCAAGTATAATAAGCCAGTCGTAAAAGGATAGATACTATACGATTCTGCTGTATCATACTGTATGATTGTCACCCAAAAGGAGTCAAATTCACAGAGACAGAAAGTAGAATGGTGGTTGCCAGGGGCTGGGAGTCAGTATTTTATGGGTGCTGAGTTTCTGTTTTGCAAGATGAAAAAGTCTTTAGAGTTGGGTGGTGGTGATGGCTGCACAACTAATGCCATTCAACCGTACACTTAAAAAGGGTTGAAAATGGTAAATTTTATGTTATGTGTATTTTACTACAATAAAATACTACTGCTTCGTTACCGCTGCTACTGCTGATACTAGTGATAATAAATGATGCGGCACTGCATACTTAACACAGAATATCTCATGTAATCCTCCCAATAACCCTAAGTAGGTACTGTTAACAAGTAGTTAAGGACTGTACTGAGGTTCAGAGAGGTTAATACATTTGTCCAAGGTCACACAGATAGCAAATGGCTGAACTGAGCCTTGAAACACGGGTCTGTCTGTCCAAAACCCGGTCTCTCAACCATACCTACACTGCCCACACTTTGATTAAAGCACAGTTGAAACTTGACACTATTGACATTTTGGGTTGGTTGTATAGCAGCATCCTGGTCTCCCTCCACTAGATGCCAACAACACACACTTCCCACCCCTCAAAGGGAGATGGCCAAAGATGTCTCCAGATATTACCAAATGTCCCCCATGGGGCAAGGTCACCCCAGTTAAACCCACTGGTTTAACAGGGGCCTCTTGGCAGCACAGAGGATATTGGACAGTTGCCGTCGCTCTCACCAAGGTGGATTCGCCAGCCTGCAAGTAGCAGATGTTCAAGCTGCTGCTCACAGGCTTGTGAGAGCCCACATTTTAAAGCTACATCAGTGGCTGGAAATTAGCTTGTGCACAAAAGATCATTGGGGCGGGAGGGGGGGTCATAAATGCTTTCTTTGCCTGTTAAAAAGATTTTTTTCACAGGGGACCCCCCACTGCCTGCACCCCCTCACCCTTAAACTGCCCAGACAGCTTGAACATCCCTTTTGGCATAAGGCTGGCCCACCCTTACTTGTAGCTTGAGCATTGTTCATTTGTAAGATGGTTCATATTAGCAGGAAAATGTCCACACAGGCCTGGGTACGTCCATACATGGTCCATACATGCACATAGTGGAATTATAGCCTTTCAGTGAAAGGTGCCAGGACACTTTGTTGGGTGAATAAAGAAAGTGGTAGAATAGGATCCCGTTTTTGAGAATAATTCTACCTATGAATGTACGTGTCAGTTGATGCATAGAGAAAAGCCCAGAGTGGACCAATGGTTTTGTTCCTATCTGTAGCCCCAGTGGCATAGCACACAGTAGGTGCTTAATCATTATTGATAGCTGAATCAGAGTGGAAAGACTGGGCTGTCAAACTTTCTTCTTGTGTGCTTTTCATCATTTGAATTTTTTATAGTGAGCGTATATTAACTTGGTGGCTAAAGGAAAAAAAAAAAAAACTTCCCCCAAAGAAAGGAAATTAAAAAAATAAAATTAATGCCTTGAACTTGCTTAGCTCTTCCCTTCCTTCTACAGAGCTCAAAACCCACGTGCCCATCTTGCCTGAGCCATGGAAGAAACAAGCTTGTGCTTTATGGTCCTTGTTTAGTCATGCATGATAACATTGGACTCCTGAAGAAAGCTGCTTCTTTATTTATTTCTCTCACTTTGGTTTTTCCCTTGGGCTTTTGAAGGGGGAATAAACCAACAGGCACTGGGTGTGGACAAGAAGGCAGTTAGAGAAGGGGTTGGGCCCTGGAAAATTCAGTCTTGCCGCTGCACCTCAGGTGGGAGGCCGAGGGCCGGACCAAGTGACCTTTAGGTGGGAGAGGGAGCTTCCATTCCTGTGACTTTCTTTCTCTGTGGCTTCAAGATCCTTCCAGAGCTGCCCAAGCACTCGGAGGAGGTGGGGAGCATATGGAGGTCAGAGAGGAAGAACAAGGAATAGATCAGGGGAGGGGGTGGGGGAGCAAGTTTTAGGACCACAAAGAAGAGGGGTATGTCATCTTTATGTGCAGTGATGGAAGAGGGTGAAGAAACATCCCCACCCCCACCCCCACCCCAGCCTTCTGATTTCCAAATATTCGAAAGGCCTTTGAGTTTATACAGTTGCATCTCAGATGTTTTTTAAAGTTTACAACTGACCCGATTTGTAGAAAAAGATAAACACCCTTCCTATGTTTGGAGTCATATGTAATTTTTATCTCTTGACCTTTAAATGTAAGCAGCAGTAAAATGAAGAACTATTGCAGTCATTTAACACTCTGGCTGTACTAACTGGTTCCTGCCTGAGAACCGTGGTTTTAAATTGGCTAATGCAGAATACTTGCAGAGCTAATAATAATTCAGATTACTCCTGTCAGCTATTCCGGTTTCATGGGTAATTTAGTAGTTGAATAAATTTTTAAAAAAATTCATTCGTTACCATGCACTGTTATGAATCAGTAGATGGTTTACCATTGGCAGCAGTAACTGTAAGAAGATTTAAATTGCTACTGAAAAGGATTTGAGTGAAGGTAATGTTTTATAATGTTCTAAGCCATATGCACTACTTTCAGGCCTCATCAGTTTTACATTGATTCCTAGTGAAGTGTTTAATTGCATCATGAATGCAATATAATTCAGTTCTTTCTGCTAATATGGTATATATCTCAAAGTGATATACAGCACTGACAGGGAGAATTCGCAGTTTCGTCCGGATTTGGGAGGGCAGTGAGAATTGGGCGCCTACTGGATGCATGGAGAGCAGGCGGCAGAGGGGGAGGCTACAGCCTGGTGCCATCTTGCTAAGACTGGGTGGGAGGGGTGTCATGAGCTTGTGTGGGGAGGGGAGGCTGTGTTGTCACCAGCCCTCAATGCTGACGGCCAGCCAGAGAGGCGTCTGGTGCTGTAGGCCTTCCCTAGGAGGGCAGGGAGATCTCCTAGTGGGCTTACTAGTCACATAAGGCTGGCCAAGCCCACTCCCGCCGTCAAATGCTCATGGATTTCGCCTGGCCATCTCACTGGCCGTTTCTAAGTGGTTATCAAAAATTGGGTTTTCTGGGGCACCTGGGTGGCCCAGTTGGTTAAGCCTCTGACTCTTGATTTCGGCTCAGGTTGTGATCTCATGGTTCATGAGTTCAAGCCCCACATCAGGCTCTGTGCTGACAGTGTGGTGCCTGCTTGAGATTCCCCCTCTCCCTCACTCTCTGCCCCTCCCACACATGCATGTGCATACTTGCTCATGTTCGCCAGCCTTCTCTCTTCCCTCTCAAAATAAATAAATAAACATTAAAAAATAATTAACACAAATTAGCCTCAGATACTATTGATGGCTGCCTTCAACTGGGAACCACTTGATATCTTGGTTCTGAATTTTTTTTAAAGTATGTTTCAGTGCATTCATTTGCTCAGGCTGCCATAACAAAGTACCACAGACCAGGTGGCTTCAACAACAGGAATTTATTTTCTCACAGTTCTGGAGTTTGAGATCAAGGTGTCAACAGCGTTGATTGCTTTTGAGGGCTCTCTCCTTGGCTTGCAGGTGGCCATCTTTGTGTTCACCAGGCAGTTCTCCTTCTATGCCTGTCTGTGTCCAGATTTCCCCTTTCTCTAAGGACATCAGTCGTATTGGACTAGGGACCTCATTTTAACTTGATCGCCTCTGTAAAGACCCTATGTCCAAATAAGATCACATTCTGAGGCAATGAGGGTTAGTACTCCAACATAGGAATTTTGGAGGACACAGTTCAGCCCCATAACACCCTGTATAGAAAGAAGGTGTGTGTGTGTGTGTGTGTGTGTGTGTGTGTGTGTGTGTGTGTGAGTGACTGTGGCAGGGTGGATGAGGGCTCTCAGTGAAGGGAACAAGGGAACAGTGCTAACTGCACTCTAATCAGAAGGCTCTTTCTGTCAACCCCTGTGAATGATGTGAAAGTCAGACTTGCCTGTCACGTCAATCCCTTCTCCAGCAGGACCTTAAAATCAGAGTTCATGCATTTTCAGATATCTGATTATTGTGCAGCCACAAAGCAAACGCCTAGGACCCGGGGCTCCCCCCTCAGCCTGGCGCCTCGATGTAATCAGAGCCTCCTTTTTATCCCCACTCTCGAGGAAGGCCAGCCAGGCCACCTTTTTGATCATCGTAACCTTGATGCAGAAGAATAATTTATCCATGCCCCCGGACAAGGAAATTGCAAAATATTATTTATGAAGGTGAGCCGACACGTCGTAATTCTGGCCCTGCATTTCTGGATGTGGCTGGCCAAGATGGGGGCAATGTGGGTGATGTTTGATAATAAAATGGGACAGTGTACCCATGAGATACAGGTGTGGGAGGAGCAGGGAGTCAGGCATCCCACAAGAGAGATTTCAGGGAATGAGAATTACTCTAGAAGCTGACCCAAACTGCCTTTCCATGGACTCTCAGGTCAGAAGTGGAAGGAGAAAAGTCTCCAGGATATAGAGGCTGGTGTGAGAGGGGATACTGAACAGCACTGTGGGCAGGGAAAGTCACGGGGATCTTCTTTTGAGGATTGTGGCCTTGGTTTGGGGAACTTGGGAGGTTTGCAGTACAGTGGTTATGAGCCCTGGTTTTGGAGCTAGCCAGCCTTGAGTTTGAGTCCTGGTTGTCTATAGTTTTCTTTGTAGTTTTGTGACATTGAGCAAGTTAGGTCACTTTTCTGAACCTGTTTGTTCATCTGTACAATAGGATTAATAACAAATCAACCCAAGTGTTGCCTCGAGAGTAACATGAGATAATGCAGGTAAAATGTAACTGTCTTTTCAGTGGGCCTGACTCCTTACCTAGCAGCAATTAAGTTGAGTGTCTAAGGATGCAGCTCTGGAGCCAGATAGCTCTTAGACCTTAGACAAGTCACTTCATCTCTCTGAACTTGCATTTTCCTCATCTATCAAATGGGCACAAAAAAGGTTACAATTTCCTAGGGTCCTCTTAAGGGTTGAATGACTGAATGGAAGGAGAGCATTTAACAGTGCTTGTCTCATAGTAAATGCTCAGTAAATGTTGGCCATTAACATAAGTTCCTAGGACATAGTTCTTGGCAGTCTTTCTTCTGAGAAGCCATTCCCAACCTTGACTCGGATTTAGAGGCAGCCTGTCTCCCATCTGCCAATGCTGTCCTGTCGAACAACATGCTTAATTTAAAAATCCAAATGGATTTGCATTCCTTATGATTTGAAAAAGTGCTCTGAGCACTGAGAAGTGCCCCATAAGGGGGCAGAATATATGTTCCCCGGGGGAACCACTGCAGCATCTGTCCACCACAGAGGAGATGGCAGACCCCAGCAGACCCCAACATCTCTGACTGCCCAACTCACAGACCGGTTGTGGCAACTAAGCACCACGACTCTTAGGCATCAGCCGTGGGAAGTTCAGCCCAGTAAATGTTTTGCAGTCTCTCAGCAATTTGGGGTTCTACCAAATTAGCGTTTGGTATTGAATTAGTATTCATTTTCTCTAATATGATATAAAAGTATAATCACATTAGTGACTTTTATAGCATATTAGATTATACATTTGGAACACGTCCCCGCCTGAAGCAGCTTTAGGCAAAAAAAAAAAAAAAAAAAGTCCCGCCAACAACAATAACAAGCAAACCATCTTCCACCCTGGCTCGCAAGCCCGGGCTTTTCCAGCTGGGCTGCAGCAACCTGGATAGAAAATTCTCTGCTCTCTGCCTCCTGGTCCCTACAGAGAAAGAATTTTCATTCCACCACCATGATTTGTGAAGCATTGAATTTAAGACCTTAATAGTCGTTCCAAATGAATGTTTCTTTAATCCCGGGGCAGAAACGCAGGCTGTGGTTGAGATGTAATTAATAGCACTAATTACTCTTCTCTCCCTCTATCCACTTTTCCTCCTGCCAGCATCCCCGTTCCCCAAGAAACCTGGCAGGAACACCAGAAATATTCACCTTTTGCTCTAAAATGTCCCTGGACAGAGAAACCAGGGCTCACCCCAATCATGGCTCTCTGTTTTGAAAGATTTTCCTTCTGCCTCCCAATGGTTCCTCTAGTTCTGGGACTCCTGGGCCTTCCAGAAGTTTAGATTTTTTAGGACCTATTTCCAGCCATCATGGTGACTCAGCCAGTTGTGAAGGGTGATGTCCTAAGGAGGCAGCAGCACATGGCCTGACTTTCCTGAGCATTTTTCTCTGGACTGTAACCTCATTGATGCATTGGTTCAAACATAGATGATGTTGCTTACAGACTCCCCAGGGTGCCTGCCTTCAGAGGGACCCCATCAAACCATTTTTCACTACAAAGAATAAAGGATGAAATTTTTTTTCTACGTATAATGAAAGCAAGTAAACTGGTCAGGAGAGCTAAAATGATTTATTTATACATTGCCTCATTCCCAAATAATTGAAGGCTGGGTAGACTCACCCGGATAGGCTTTGAACGTAGGTTGCATCTTGCATGCGAACTCTGAGAATTCAGCTGTAGTAGCTTCCTGGAATGTCACATTGAGAAAGATTCTTAGACCACATTCCGGATCAGCAAAAGAGAGTCTCATTCAGTCTATAAACATCTGATGTGCCAGGCACTGCTGTAGGCACCGGTGCCACTGCCTCCAACTGGGTAGCCAAAATCCCTCCCCTAAAAGATTCACATTCCAGTTGGGAGAAGCTGACAATAGATACCAATAAAGCCAGGTCATGCAGGGCTTGAGCACAGGAGAGAGTTGGCACATCCTATTCTAATTGCAATGGAAAGCCATTGGAGGATTTTTAATAGGGAAGTGCCAGTATCTGGTTTATGTTTAAAAGATAAAAGCTTTTTTTAAAACAATCACTCTGGGAAAGGAGACAGGGGGGAGAAGTTAGAAGGTCAGGTTCAAGGTTTTTGCAGGTGTCTGAACAAGGAATGGTGGGGGATGAGTAACAATTGATTTGATTTGAACTCTATTGTAGAGATCCAGCTGACCAAATGGGCAGTCCATTAGTAATGTCTGCCACAGACGTGAGAGGTGACAGTGAGCACTTGAATGCTATATTTGCCATCTCTATAAGTCATTTTTAGGCTGGTGAAGGGAGCTAGAGAGGATGAAAGGGTCACTCAGAGATAGTAATCCATGGCTTTAGTAACAGCTACAGATATTCCAGGGAAATTTGAAGGAGAATATTCACTGACTGTCCTTGCAGACATCATGGGGAACTTAGGCATAAGATGTCATATTGTCTTAACTAGAGATTGTCCAGGGATCAGTAAAGCAAATGGGACCTTCAAAAGACCGATATTAGACCAAATCCCTGTAGAGATGTGCAGAGGACCAACATGATTCCATAGAGACATACTCAAGGAGGTTCAAAGAGAAGAAGCTAGGCAGAAAGCCATCAGTGGAACCAGTTAATAGGAAAACAGGTTTTAATTATCTCAGGTGAAAACAGAGGATCAGAGACAATCCCCTCTTCTCTCCACCCTACAAATAGGAAGGACTCAGCAGTGTTGGTGGGGGGCAAGAAGATAAATAGCAAATAACCAACTGGAGGCCCCTTTGGGTTGTTTTCTCCTTCTCCTCTTCCCCTTCTCCCACCTCCTCCCCACTCCTCCTCTAAAGCTCTGTCTTCTCTTAAGATCAGACACTTGGCGAAAGTCAGTCATCATGTGATTTAGCAGGGTGAAAAGTCAGCTTGGCATTGGGCAAGGAACTGGATTTGGAGAGGGAAGAGCCACTTGAAAAGCCTGGAGCACCTACATGATGCTGCAAGACTGCAGTATGGGGAGCCCCGTGAATCCTGTTACAAAATATTTTTAAACCATTCAGAATAAGGGAAATTTGGTGAGATTATGATATTGAACAGGGCTCTATGTGCAATGTATAACTTTCTATTTTTAAAAAAGGTATGAGGACAGGCTTTGTGATTATAGTCCAGTCTCTTCAACATCCATTCCTAGGAAGAGTCTAGAAAAACTGTTAAACTACAGTCTCTGTCCTTGTGCCCTTGATTCTCACAGTTGGCTGTGTGGCTTCAGGAGCATCCAGCCCTAGACAAACTTAATTTCCTTCTTTGACACAGGCTGGCCATGAAGATAGAGGGTGCAGGAAATAGGACCCACATGAGGCCTCTACCCCAGCCCCTTCCCCTCAAGCCTGGAGCGAGTCATGCAGACCCCTGGCTCTCAAACCCAACTGATGTTTGGACCCCTTGCTCCTACCCAGAAAGGTGCTGACAGCACCCACCTGGGAACTCAGCCTGGCCTCTCGAGCCAGAATGCTGGGCCAGCTTGGAGAACCCCTGGAGTATCCTATTTTAAAATACTAATTTTCAAGGATACATTACTCTATAAGCAATATACACATCATCTTTTAAACTGAGACATTAAAGATGAGCATAGAGTGAATGGTAAATCTCCTCAACTTGTAGCCCCCTTTTGTCTGCTCCGCATTTATTTGTTTTTCCAGGACGCTTTAACCATAGACAAGCATACAAGTATAGCTCCTTATTAAAATAGAAAAGAGATTAGGGGATTATTCCTTCCTTCCTTCAATACTTATAAAGTGCCTACTGTATGCTGGGTGCTGAGAATATAGCAATGAACAAAAGAAAAATGGTCTTTCAGGATATGAACAGTCTAGGAGAGGGCTGGGGGGAACTGATGAGAAGCATATAAACAAATAGAATAAAAGAATCACAAATTGTGGTCCTACAAAGCAAATCAACAACATGCCATGGTAGAGCAGCAGGGGAAGGAGGTATTTAATGGATTATGAAATATAAGGAGTCTGCCATGGAAAGAGGTGTGTGTCTGGATGTGAGGTGTGTTTCGGTGTCTGGGTAGTGTAGGATGTATCTGGGTACGTGTGTTTTTATCTCTGTGTCTGGGTGTGTGCTTCTTTACCCCTGTGAATATCTGAGTGTCTGGGTTTGTGTGTGTGTCTGCATGTGCACATGTGTGTGGATCTTATCAGAGAGGGTTGTTCTGGGACTGAGAGCTCTTGTGACCAGTGGAGGTTGGAAGTGCAGGGGGAGAGCAGAGCTACACTTAGCTGTGCAGGCTTCTTAGCTACATGGGGGGGGTCTGGGTTTTTGACTCAGTACCCACAGAACTGACAGAAGGCCATCCAAAAGCATTATTAGGGATCTCTCTGAAACAGTATTATGGGGGCAAGCACATGGCCTGGAGGAGGCTGGGTGGGGGTGGAGAATGGTTTGGGCTTCACTAAAAGTGGAGGTGATGGGGCTCACTGGTAGGTGATTTAATGTGGCAGAATGGAATGAATGGAAATGCCTCCCGGGCTCCTGGCCTGAGCATCTGGATGGATGTACCACCTTTTCCTGAGATGGGGAAGATGCTGGGAGAAAGAGTGAGGAGCAGACAGGAGCCCAGGGTTTCTTCTTGGCCATGGCAGATCTGAAATGGCCTCCCAGAGGGATGTCAGTTCTTCAGGGGGGTGGGCCATTGGAGCTCAGAGTCCTGTGGCCTGGAAGTGAGTCCTGGGCTGGGCCCTTAGAGGACCTGGCCATGTCCAAGGACCAGCTAGACCACCTTTCCCTGGTTCTGAGGCCCTGAGCAGAGCATCAAAGGCCCCCATCAGTTATGTTAGCACAGCCCTGGGGGGCACTGATGCAAGAAACCATTAGAGGGATGTCTGCTCTGGGGACCTGGCCCCAAACCTTAGCAGCAGGGAGCTGTTTGGAGCTGGGGTATTTGTGGGCCTGGGTCTCCCAGCATCAGAGCTATGGAACAGTAGATCACCTCCCCAGAGGCTGGGACAGGCTTCCCAGAGGCCAGTTTCTGTTACCCTTAGCTCAGAAAGTAAAGGTACATTGCATTGCTAAGATGATCCTCTCTTGTATGCCTTGGTTGAACGTAATCTTTAAAAGCTAGAGCTGATCCTTTCGTAGTTCTTAAGCATGATGATTGGGTGTTCACACTGTTATGTGACACGTGCCTCCCTCAAATCTTGTTAAGACCTTGTCCCATTACCCATCTGACATAAGAAAGAGAAAAAAGCTAAAGCTGCTGAGCATTTTACTGTGTCAGTCCTAACGACCCATAAGCTGAGTTGATCCTCACAACAACCCCTAAGGCAAGTTCTGCAATGATTCCCATTATACAGGTCAGGAAACTGAGGCTCAGCAAAGTCGTGGTTGCACAGCAGTGCGTAGACAGGATTTGAAACTAAGCCAGTGTAACCGCAAAGCCCGTTTTCTTAGTTTTCACATGATGTGCCAAACGCTTGCTATAAGTTATCTCTTAAAGTCACAGGTACTCTTCAATGGGGTTACCATTGTACCCATTTTGCAGAGGGGGAAACTGAGGCTCAGAGAGAGGAAACACCTGGGTCAGGATCACACAGTTTTTAAGTGGCAGCACCAGAATTTGAACGCAAGAATATAAGAAACCCTGAACTTTCTTTTGAATATGGGACATGCCTCTGACTACCAACCCCTGCCTCCCTGTCTCTACTGGCAGTAAAGGTCTCTTATCCCCCCAGCCCAAAGTGTCCCAATGACCCACTGAGGGCAGGAGACAAGACTCCATACTTGGGGCTGCCTCAGCAACTTCCTAGGCAGGGCTTTACAAATTAATGAGAAACATCAGAGGTTCGTGGGCTCCTTAGATTATGATGGGACCTGGTAAGACCCCATCTCAAGAGAGGTGGGTTTATCACTGGAGTTCCTGCCTGGAGCCCTTGGTGGGCAGGGGCTGGCACTCACGTTGGACTTAAGTAGCGTTAAAGCCCCTACTTCTGGGACATGAAGTCTAAGACAGCTCATGGGGGTTTGGGCCACTCTGTCCACTGGGAGACCCCAGTGATTCATTAGGACAGTTCTTTCCATCAGAGCATTGATGGGACAACGCTAAACAGCTCATGAGCAGTGGAGACCCTGTGTGGGATTCACCATTCACTTTAGCATTTATACTTCAGAAAATACGTGTGCACGCATGTGTGGGTGTGTTTCCAACCAGTAGTTGGAAAATCACACCCTGATTTAGAAAATCTACCTACTGAAGCTTCCAGAAGACCCTTGTTTGATTAGCAGAGCTGTTAAGAGTATGGGATTTGGGGTCATGCTACTGAATTCACAACCCAGCTCTGTTGCTTGCTGGCTGCCTGGCCTTGAGCTTGACTGCTCTTAACCTCTTCAGTTTTAGTTTTCCCACCTCAATGCATATTTGAAGGAACAAACGAGTGCCTAGAACTGACTCTGGTATAAGCTGTGCACTCAGTTTATGTTAGCTAAGTGCTACAATTGTTGCTATTGCAGTCTAAAATAAGTTTTTCTGGAAAGGGGCAGATAGTAAACACTTATGCTTTACAGGCCATGTGGTTTTTAACTACTAATCTCTGCCACTGTAACAGGAAAGCAATCATGGACAATATAATATGTACATGTGTAGATGTGGTTTCATCCCAATAAAACTTCCCTGTGACTTATGTATGAACATGGTGGGGAGAAAAGTCATTTTTCTTCTGGGAGAATGCGACCCTGGGAAAGCCAGACCTGGTGAGAAAGAAGAACACCTCAGAGGGAAGCAGGGCTAAGAGAGAGAAATCAAACCTTGTCAATATTGTTTGAGCTGCTGGATCTAGCCATGCCTGAAGCTACTCCTGCATTGTTCAGATAGGTGAGCAACAGTTTCCCTTTTATGCTTAAGCTACTTTGAGTTGGGATTCTGCTGCTTACAACCAAGAGTCCTAAATTATCTAAGCCTCTGCCCCAGTCGGGTATAACTACTTACCTGCTGGTATCTACTGACTCACTCCCACTCTTCCCTGCCAGGATCAAGTTCATGACACTACCCAAGAGCATCCTTTAGTCACAAATATATAACTTTCTTTTCCTGTGGGGGCTTAAATAGTTTCATTTTCAAGGTTACAAAATCCTTAGCAAGTAGGTGACTTCATTTCCATAAACTTTAGTCCTCTCCTGTAAAATGAAGTTAATCACTGGACCAGTGATTAGGGTGTGTTAAAAGGGTTAATATTTATAAATGCTTGGAACAGTCCCTTGTACCTACTAAGTACTACCTAAGTATCTGCTGTTGCTACTACCTGGAAACGGAGCTCACAGATTCTAGGCATTTTCCTGACAGATGAAGGAGACTATCAGGCAGGGATTGGTCTTTTCATATTCCCAGCACCGGTGCAGGCCTGGTATTGAGTGGGCACTTGGTATTTGTTGAATAAGAGTTAGAACAAGACAAGGCAGTCATGGAGAGTGGAAGTGAGAGACCCGCATGGATTGCAGCAAACTCTGAGGTGTTTGTGATTAGGAGTCAAGCTATAATTGCTTCGGGGATTTATAAAACCTTGAGACACGGAGGAATGTTAGGGGACGCACAAGCAATTTAGGGATTTGAGTGTTTGGGATTTAGGCCTTAGCTACTTAAAGTGTGGTCCACCACGGACCAGTATCAGCATCACTTGAATGCCTGTTGAGAAAGGCAGGGACTCGGCCCCACACCGGACCTCTGCTATCAGAATCTGCACTTCGACAAGATCCTGGGTGATTCTCGTGTGCATTAAAGTTTGAGAAGTGGAGAGGACAGGCAGATGCTGCGGACGGGGTCCCTGTGTCTTGAGGGGCTGCTTATGGAGGTGAGGATGTGGGGCATGTGGGCCTGTCAGCTGTTTTGTTAGGAATGCGTGCTGGCCTCTGCCCTTTGGCACAGTGGGTCACACCTGCCCAGACACACTGCTGGCCCGGTAAGTGGACTCTGACGTTGCCGCACAGTGGTTTGAGAAAACTACCACCCAGCTTCACTTCTTAAAAGTAAAATGAGGGGCGCCTGGGTGGCGCAGTTGGTTAAGCGTCCGACTTCAACCAGGTCACGATCTCGCGGTCCGGGAGTTCGAGCCCCGCGTCAGGCTCTGGGCTGATGGCTCAGAGCCTGGAGCCTGTTTCTGATTCTGTGTCTCCCTCTCTGCCCCTCCCCCATTCATGCTCTGTCTCTCTCTGTCCCAAAATAAATAAACGTTGAAAAAAAAAATAAAAAAAATAAGAAGTAAAATGAAAGGTTCCTTGTCCTTCACTCAAACAGTCCCTGCTTTGTAGGCTTGCTAACTTTGTGCAAACAGTAACAGCAATCAGCGATATGTAGCTTGTGATATCATACATGTTGTGATTTCTTTTTCCTGATCCTCTTTTATCAACTTAATCCTGACGAAATGTGGATGACCTCTTAAAAATCTTCTAAAGGTGTCTGGCTGTCTGTGGTGGGGAGGTCATGGCGGGGGCCAGGTCAGGGTGGGCACGGTGGATGTGACTGCAGGAGGATCCGCCGAACCAGAGCAGAGACACCTCACCAGGAAAGTGGCCTCCAGATTGAACAGAGGTGGACACAGGTTTGAGGGGGAGGACACACACTCACTATCACCCGTCTTTACCAAAAAGTGAGTATTGTGCTAAACGAAGGTTGGGGACTGGGCCACGTGCAGAGAGTGAGCTTCGAAATCCACATGACCTGGGTCCAAATCATAGTGCTGCTGCAGCCTGCTGACTGTGTCATCTCAAGCAAGGAAGTTTGTGTCTCTGAGCCTTGCTATCCTTGTCTAGAAAATGGAGCTAAAATATCGCTGACCTCATAGGGGATGTAGAGTCAGTGAATGCAGTGGTGACCAGAGCTGGCTGATAAGAACCAGCTGTTCTTCCCAGTTCTAGGTGTAGGGTGACGTCACACTGGGAGCTAGAAGTTGACCATGGTAGAAGAATTTACACACGGAAATGGTACACATCAAAACTTCTCTTTTTTTTTCCCCAGAGAACTGGTTGTTAAGCATTTACCAGCACGCTACTTGTTAAATGACAAGTTGTATTTAAATTGCTATGCGCAATGCTTGGTAGTAGTGGTTATTACTATTATTAATTATAGAACCACAGGGCGCCTCCTTGGTTCAGTTAAGCATCTGCCTTTGGCTCAGGTCACGATCTCACAGCTCATGAGTTCGAGCCCCACATGGGGCTCTGTGCTGACAGCTCAGAGCCTGGAACCTGCTTCAGATTCTGTCTCTGTATGTCTCTGTTCCTCTCCTGCTTGCGCTCTCTCTCTCTCTCTCTCTGTCAAAAATAAACATTAAGAAATTTAATTATAGGACCCTAATATTATATAAATATTAGGGTGGTTTCATGATTGGACATTCCATGTGTTGACTCTGCATTTATTTTAACTGCTTGGAGGCCTTTTCTGCTAATCCTCTGGTCCCTAGCCCTATCTGGATAGCTGATATTATTAGTTAGCTGAGTTCCAGATAGATGAAGTATCTTACAGCTGCCCCAAATGAACATTTATTGAGCATGGACTAAATGCCAGGTGTTAAGAAAGCACTTTTCATATATGATCTCATTTAATCCCCAACAACTCTGTGAGGCAGAAACTGTTATAAATCACACTGTGTAGGCACAGATGGGGCTCATAGAAGCTAGGTGACTTGCCCCAGGTTGCACAGCTGCTCAGTTGAAGGTGCTGGGCTTTGAACCCACGCATTTAACTCCGGAGGCTGTGATTTCACCAGGTAGATCCTAGAAGTTAAATGTGGAGGGGGCAGGTGCTTGGGTCCTTGGGGTGTGGACCCTCCTTCTTGCTGGGAGGCTTTGGGGATGGGGGTGGGCAGGGTCGAGAAGTCCTGACTGTGTCCGCTTGGCTGATGGCAAACAGTCCGATTTTACTAGATGTGTGCAGGCCGGGTTCTGATTGGCAAGAGGATGTCTCTGTTGGAAGGGAATCTTGGCCACTTGCCTCTTGGCAGCAGGCTCTTGGCTACCACGTGGGCTGCCATGCTGAAGCAGTGAGAATTATTCGGCAACCTTGCCTGGGATAGTTTACAGTGGGCCGGGGGCTCTGCCAGTCTCTCAGACAGGCTGGCAGAGAGAGCAAGAAAGTGAGCGCTGCCACAGAGAAGCCCACACTCAGCTTCTTCGCTGTTCTTCTGCCCCTGTCTGTCTCCATCTCTTGCCATCCCTCAGCCTCTCCCTCTGCCAGGACTTAAGGAGCCAGTAGTACGACAGGTGGTTTGGCAGCAAGGGAAACGACGTCTCCTGTCCCCACAGGCCTGTATTCCCTCAGCTCTACTAAAACTTGAGGCCTTTTGCTTCCATGGCTCCCAGGTTGCCTGAAGATGAAGTTCAGACTCCTTGGTTTGGCTTGAGGACTTCTCATGGTATGACCCCTGCCTCCCGGTTCTTCATCATGCCTCCACAGGAGAGACTCAACTTCTTGTTTTTTCACAGTGTCTAGCCCAGAGCTCACTCAGAACATGTGGTTGAACTTGACTTACTTTGGGATTTGCATTCCTCGCCATGACTGTGTCTTAAGGCTGATTTTTCACATGCCAAGTGCTATGCAAGCTTCTAAATATTTTCTGTTCATATCTCATTGACTCATAACAACCTCACAGGTAGGCCCTGTTTTTTCCCCCATTTTACAGAGTAGGAAACTGTGGCACTGAGAGATTTAAATTACATGACCAAGATCATCCAGCTAGGACATGGCAGTGATAGATTTGAACCCAAGTCAGTCCAGAGCTCAAGCAGGCTCCAGTGGGATTTTCCTTAAACCACTTTGTGAGAGCCTGTCACCAGTTCAGTGTCATCACCCCCATCCCCGGCGGCCTTGTCAGCACAACAGCCCGCTTTGCTGGCTCCTCACATCGCCCTAGCTCTGCTGTGTCTACACATCCTTGATGAATTAACCTTGGCAATGCCAGCCTTGCCTTGTCACACCAATAAAGTTAGTGCTTCAGAGAACTAGGTTGTGGAAGGTATAATGGACCCCTCTCTCTACCTGTCTCTTTTTTCCTGCAGATTCCAAGGTTTCTTGGATGTTTAGGAGAAGAGCCAGAATGTTCCTTATGGGAGTAGGGTGGGTGTGGAAACAGGAGAGACCCCCGCATTGGTTCCTTCTAAGGGAGACCTCCTCCTTTGGGGAGACCCAAATCTCTTTCCATCTGTCGAGGGTGGCCTGTGTGACTCTGCTCACCAGGGGCTTGATTGTCTCAGCATGCCCCCACATTGCTCAACAACAGGACGACATTCCTGTACCAAGGCAGAGGGGAGTCGGATTGCGTTAGCAATTCTCCATCAGACTGTGTCATATTCGGATTGTATTGTATTAGGAGTTGTTTCCACTAATGTGATGAGAAAGTTGCTAATCTGAGAAGACTCCTGCATTGTATTAGGGAAAACAAATATTAATGTGATGCGATGGGAAGTGGCTAATAAGAAACTAAGTTGCTAATATGACACGATGGATCGGTGGGAGGAATTTGGGTCGGGTGCTTGAACTTTTCTGGAATGTGTGATGGGCAGGGCCAGAGGAGGGTAAAATGGCAGGAACTTTGTGTTACAGTCACTCAGAAGTAAGGCTCCATATCTGAGCCTCTTCCTCCCCCACGACACCCAGACCCTCACCCCTGTACTGTGTTGAATAGTGTCCCCCAAAAGTTCTCATCCATGCAGAACCTGAGAATATGACCTTATTTGAAAAGAGTCTCTCCAGATATAATAAGATGAGGTCATACCGCATCAGAGTGGGCCCTGAATCCAATGACTGGTGTGTGAGGAGAGGACACATAGGGCGAAGGCCCTGTGACCTATGGAGGTAGAGATGGGAGCGGTGCAGCCCCAAGCCAAGCAAAGCCCAGGACAGCTGACCGCCACCAGAGGCTGGAAGGAGCCAGGAAGCCTCCTCCCCAAGAGCCTTCAGAGGGAGCGCGGCCCTGCCAACAGCTGACTTTCAGACTCCCGGCCTCTAGAACTGTGAGAGAATAAATTTCTGTTGTTTTAAGGCCCCCATTGATGGTACTGTGTTATGGTGGCCTGAGGACACTAGCCCCAACCCCTTTCCCAATAACACCCTCAAAAAGGAGAGGCAGGTTCGGCAACATCCCTCTAACTCAGAGACAGCAAAGCAGCTTTGGGGGGGTTCCTCCAGCCCCAGGGCTGGCCTGGCTGCTTGACCAGACCCAGGGGCGAAGGCTTGCTATCTTTTTCTGCTTTGTTCTTTGCTTAAAGGAAAGAAGCCTCCTCGTTCGCAGGGCGGTTGGCATATGGGCTCCACAGCCTGCTTCGCGGCACGTTAATATGTGATTAAAGGGGTCTTAAAACACCCATTAGTCCCCCTCTGGTATCTAATAGCGCTTTTGGATTTAGAACAGAATATTATTTACTCATTAGCTGATAATAGATCCAGAGTACACGCCGTATATATGGGGACAATTATTAGAATGTGGGTCTGCACAGAAACCTGGTTCCGCTGCTGTGGCCGGTGGCAAGACAGCAGGGCCCAGAGGGCAGTGGGGTGAGGGGTGCAAAGTGACCCATGGGCCCTCCAAGGAAAATAGAGGGCCTGCTAGATAGAGGTTGTCTGTGGTGGCTTGCGGCGGACGGAAGCAAATTCCAGGTACAGAGGGGGGGGGGGGGGGGCACTTGAATGCCTCAGTGGAAGGGGAGGGATTGGTGGTGGTTAGAATTTGAGGTAATCAGTTCCAAGAATTGGGGTGCCAACAATAGCAGGCCCCCACAGCGGTGAAGGATTGAACCTGAGCTTTGGGCCTACGCCTCCCAGGATGAGATTATTAGTCACATGGCAGCCCCCAGAATCACAGAAGTGGGGTGACATGCCCAGGACACACAGCTGGTAAGTGGCTGCAGTGGAAGCAAACCCAGCTCTTCTGATGACCAGACCTGGGTTCTTTCCAACACTTCTTTGTACCCGCTGCAGAAACTTCTTGGTAATTCAAAGTTTCCCTGTCTCCAATGGAAAGAGGCACTTTAACACTGTTTCCTATAATGTTTTGTTTGTTGGAAAGGCGAAAATAGTGGCAGATTGTCCCTCTCCAGCGTTTGGGTCCTTGATCTACGGCCAAATGCACTAGAAAGGCTTGGGTGGAGGGAAACAGAATGGAAAGGAGTGTAAATGCCGTGGGAGTTGTTTGGGCATCTCCCAGGAAGCAAGAGGAGGCCCTGGGGAAGGATCAAGGAGTCACAAGATCAGGCCTGTGTCTGGGATCAGCAACTCTGGTGGAGGTCTGAAAATCAGTGGAGGAGGAGGGAAGAGGCAGGGAGAGGCCCGCAAGAGGTTTCACGGTAGCCCTGGTGAAGCCTCACGGGTCTGAACCAGCAGGTGGCAGTAGTATCAGAAGGAGGGAATGGATGCTGGGATACCCCCATCCATAGCGGACATCACAGGTCTCAGTGGCTGGTTTGACTTAGGGGTAAAGAAGATAGCAAAGTCAAGACAACCCCCCCGTTTGATGGACAGAGTACAGTGTGTGGGAAGGAAAGTCTCCAGTTTGATAAGCCTGATTTTCAGGTCATCGGTTTGTAGTGATTCTGTGAGCGAATGCATGAACCTCTTATGATGAAAGGCACAGCATAAGCCTGCAGTACAAGCACCAAAGATAGGACTGAGAAAGCACTGAAAAACCTTGCCTTTAACTCAGACTCGCCTAGGCTTTTCTCAGACACGCCAGATGGAAAGACAAGCCGGGCTTGTATGAAGGTGGAGAGGTCTCTCTCCAGCCCAGTGCAAGCAGTTTGAGACTTTCTGCCTCCTGGTTTCCTGTGCAGGGGCAGGTAAGCCTCCACCCATGTCCCTGTTTTTCACAGGTGGCCAGGGGGGTTTATATTGAACACATACAGGAAAGGAGCAGGGTGCCCTCTCTGGTGAGTTGTTCCATCATGTGCCCACAGAGACACTGAAGAAGTCAGAGATGTTTCCAGCAAGGTCACAACTAGAGGCCAGACATAACCTATGTGTATTGCCCGAATGAAGAATAGGGCTCCCTGATGAAAGCTTAGCAGGTCTCTCCCCACTTCCCTGGGAAGGAGCCAGAGAGAAAGCAGAGCTTGGCAAGTTTGTCCTTTGGTCCATCTTCTCTAGATGCGTGGGTCTACACCTCAGCTAGATAAATAACCAAATAAGTAAACCACTTCCCAGTGGGTGTGTGGCATATGCGTGAGTGTATGTGTGTTTGTGTCTGTATGTGTGTGTTTTAATAAAGCTCACCATGAGCCAGATATCAATTTCTGTCAGAGAGACGCAGAGCATCTGAACCAGAACTAAATAAAAATAAACATTAAACAATTATTGGAATTTAGGTTTATTTAAAAAATCAGCAGGGTTGAGGGAACAAGCCACCCATTAGCGAGGCAGAACTATCGGGCCTTTTAACAACCCGCTGGTTCTTGGCTGCCAGGGAGATTTGGGCTGTACAAGCTGTGGAAACTCCGGATCCTATTGATTAAAGATGATGCGGTAACAGGCCAATTATATCGTCGTGGCTGCTTGCAGTGCTGGCCGACGCTGGCTACCCATTTGTCTTTACAGAAACGGCTTTGTTTGGGGGGCTCTGGGAGGGCAGTTCAGTGTCCCCATCCTGAGCAAAGTATTCTTCCTCCTCTGGTCCCTGCAGTTGGTAGAGGCTCCAATGCCCGAGCTCTCCCGGATTCTTGCATTTTTCTCCTCCCTGTCCCCTCCACAGACATCCATAGTTCATAAGGAACCTGTGTCTTGTCAACCAAATCAATGCAAATAACCGGTGAGCGTTTCTCGACTTTTCAGTAATAATTGATCTTCCCAGAACTGATAGCATTTGGAAAACATAAGTAAGGAGAGCAGCAGCGAGCCAGATGTCCACGTTAAGAGAATATAATTGCTCTGAGTTATAGGAAAGGAAGTGATTTCCCTTCTAGCTTTAGCTCCAAGAGAGCAGAACAAACTGCCATGGAGCATCAAGAAGCTTCCAGTAAACTCAGGGCTTCATACAGACTCCGTCTCTCAGCCTGTAGATTCAGACGACTGTGGGACAGGGATCTTCCAAGCTGACAGGCAGATTTCCTGCTTGCAATTTTGTCAGTCTCTGGGTTTTTATTTGGAAGCTTTCTGCACAGTCACTGTTGGGGAAGGAGAGAGAGGTTTGCTGCTCTTCCAGGGGGTGGGCCAGTTTAGCCACTGTGCTGTTCATCCACCGGATGGGAATCTCCTCTCTGCTGATTTGCCTTCCCCCCCTCCCCCGCCTTCTTTCTAATTTGATGGTCATTTCCAGGCACTGCTGTAATTGGTCCCTGACTCGACTGGAGTGATATTTAGAAGGTCAGACGTCAGATGGGGTTGGGGGTATTCAATGGATTGGTGGATGGCGAATAGGATTCCCAGGGTTGTTTTCTTTATGAACGTCTATCATTCTTCCGGGACGCCTTGCTCTCTGCCAGGCACAATTACTTGCTGGGGCACATTGGTACCTGCCCTCATGGAGGAAGCTTCTAGTCTAGCTATGAAGAGACACAGACGTGAAACAATTATTACATCATAATTGCAGTAGTGCTTCATAGAAATAAGGAGCAGGGAGTGGGGACCCATGACAGTAAGAACCTGACCTTATCTTGGGGGTGCTGGTCTTAAGGAAGTAATGCCTAAGCTGAACCTTGACACAGGGGGTAGGACTGACCTAGGCCAGTGGTTCTCAGACTTGAGTGTGCATCAGAATCAGCCGGAGGAGGACTGGTTGAAAAGATTGCTGGGCATCACCCCCAGAGTTTCTGATTTATCAGGTCTGGAGCTGGTCTAAGAATTTACATTTCTAATAAGGTCCCAGGTGACACTGCTGCTGCTGTTGTCTAAGGACCACACTTTGGGAACCACCAAAGTAGGCAAAAGACTGGAAGGAGAGGGCGTCCAGGTAGTGGGAATTGTGGAAGCAAAGGCCATATAGTTGGCTTGGCACTTTCCAGGCCCAGAATAAGGGGCAGAATGGTAGGAGCAAAGTAAAGAGGACTGTGGAGAGATGTGCTAGAGGAAAGCATAGGGTCCTGGCCCCATAAGGCTTGCAGGCTAACCTGGAAAGTTTGGATTTTATCTGAAATTGGACGGGAAGCCTGGGCAGGTTTTAAGCAGGAAAGTGCCAGCATCCAGTTTGTATCTTGAAATCCTCTCTCTGGCTGCCAAGGCAGGAAGGGGATGGTGGAAGAGTGGCTTGCATGAAGCCAGGGAACCTCACGAAGAGGCTATGCAGGTATCCAGCTGGGAATTGGAGGTCGCTAGACCCGCTGGTGTCACTGGGCATGGAAAGCATGGACATGTCTGAGAGTGTTTGAGTCCAGGCATCCCCTTCCTGGAAAGCCTTCCTGATCAGTTTGAATCCACCCATCAATCCCTGAAACCTGATTTCTTACCTGAAGAAGTCATATGTTGATACTGACCTTATCAGTTCCTTGAGGGCAGGTCTGTGTGTGTCATATCTGCTCACACACTGAGGCATGGTTGGATAACAACAAATACCTTATCATAATTTGCAGGTCATGAACATTTGTTTACCAGCTAGGGTCACATCTGTTACCTCATTGGATTTTCCAAATACCCTGAGCAAAAGGTGGAATTGAACCCATTTTTCAAATGAGGCAAATTGAGGTTCAAGAAGGACAGGAGATGCTCCCAAGCTCACCCAGCTGAACTGAAAGAAAGGCAAGATTCTCACTCAGGCCCAGAGTGCCCTCTGGTGAACAGACTAAAGGAGCCATGACACCTCAACCTTTAGACAGTCACCAAATTTCCCTTAGTAAGTATCAAGGGCCTTACTCAAGGTGACAGGGCCAGTCCACCAGAAATATTAAATAGGTATAGAAGAAATTGGCATTTTTTTTGGAAATAAAAAATGGTCAAATAGTTTCCTATAGTTCAACCTAAAACAAAGCATGCAGGGGAAATGTTGCATTTCTAGAAAATTCTGCTGCAGCATGAAGGATAGGAGTTGCAACGTAGTCTAAATTGTCTCTGAAAGCAGCTTCCCACACACACGGAAGCTGATGAGGGGGCCGTACAGGGATGCAGCATCTTAGAATCAGTCTATAATGCAATCAATTTTGTATACCCTGGTGAAACAGCAACATTTATTTAACGTCTTTTATAGAGCAGCTGAGTTTTATCACAAATCACATTCCATTTCTATTCAGCTGGGACTCCTTGAAGGCTAAAATGCACTTACTTTTCTCGGAGGAAATTTACCAATTCCTCAATAAAGACCCATTTGCCTCTGTATGTAAAATTGACACATTTATTGAATATTAAACATTTAAGGTTTTTTACCTAGCTCCCCCACCCCCTCACCCGCACCTTTTTCCACTTTTCCACAAAGCTTCCCAGTCATTAGGGAGTTCCTCAAAGTGGCAAGAAATGGGTATTTTCGTGCAGAAATGGCTGACATTTAAATTTGGGTCATTCTTATCAGTGGGAAATGGTCAAGTTATGTCATAAATGTATAGGGCGACATCCAGTGCCTCGGAGCAGCCCCTTTAAGCCCTGTGCTTTTCCCCGTCATTGTGGCTGGCTTGGTAGTCTTGGTCACGCAGCAGTACTGTGTTGAGTTTGCGACAAAAGTTTTTTTGTCCATACTTGTAACATTTGCAGAAGGCAGGGGCAGCCTCCCTGACAATAAATTGTGCTAATTAGCATGAGGGCCTATTAATAAAGCGAGTTTTCTTTCATCCATGTTCCTGAATGGTCGGGGACATCAATTAAAGTGTGCGCTTGGGACAATGTCTTTTCACTGCCGGTTGCAGTGTTTTTGTTTAAAAAAATAAGCAGGGGGCTGGGCCATTTAGGGAACTTGTTTTTGTGTCCTTAACATGGGAGAGGGCTGAACTGTTGAACTTAGGTCTCAAATGCTGGGTCCAGATTTTCTGACTGATTCTAAATCAAGGCAGTGATAAGTCGGGTGGGTCCTTGGCCCTGGGGTTGGGGCTGTGCTTTCAGAGTGAAAGGAGAATTGTTGTATTTGAGGAGTATCTTCCAAATGAGGTTTAAAACCCGCCAGACACAGGTTTTCAACTGGTAACTTGCCCTCTTACCAGCTTTGTGAGCTCAGACAGGTGATTTACCTCTTTCCACCTCAGGCAGCGTTAAATGAGATAATCCATGGAAGGTTCCAGAAGGAACCTCAAACTTCATTGCTGTCCTGGGAACTTTATCCGGTGTCAGGTTTGTATGGAAAAAGAAGGGTCATTGCATCCAGCTCCCTGTTCTAGGCTTGATTTCCCTTCCACAGAGCCCAGCAGTTAACCATTTATGCGGGGAATCCTTTAAGGACTGGGAACTCACTTATCGCTATCAGGGCTGTCTTCCTTACGGTGACCTGAAACCTGCTTGTGTGTAACTTCCTCTGCCCATAGGGGTCTGAGCTCCTCTCCTGTTTTTCAAATATGTAAAGGTGCCCCTTCTCTGAGTCTTCTGTTCTCCAGGGTAAATTTCCCCCCAGCTCTGGGTGTCTCAACCTCACACACGACCGACATTTTGGACCATATAATTCCTTGTTATGGGCTGTTCTTTGCATTGTTAGATGGTTAGCAACGCCACTGGCCTCTACCAGCTAGATGCCAGCAGTAGCACCCTCCAGTGTGATGACAGTGCAGAAGTATCTCTAGACCTTGCCAGATGTGCCCTGGAGGCCAAAATCACCCCCCCCCCCACCCAACCACACACACACAAACACATTGAGAAGCATTGTTCTAGAGTTTCTGGTTCTCCCCATCCTGGATGCCTGCTAAAGGCATGACACCTCACCTAGGAGGCTTTCACATCCTTACGTTGGAATCCCCTCTGGCATGTCAGCATTCCTGTGGTTTCTGCCTCTGAAATGTTTTTGGTGCCGCTGGGAGCAGAGCCCACTTTTGCCTGGCACAAGCTGAAGCTGAAAACCCAAAAGCAAACATCAGGAGAAACCAAAATAAAATCACGCATTTTTTTTTTTTTTTTGTCTGCAGCTGTCTCTGCAAAAGGCACATACCACCAGGACTGGAGGGTGACTGGGCCTTCCTTGTTAGAACCTCTCTTTTGAGAACAGGAATGATAAGGTCTGAATGTATCCCATAACTTTGATCTGAACGGGCAGAGCCACCTTTTCAGTGAAGGTTTCTCACTGCAGCTGGTTCCAGGTCTGGGTTAGCATTCTGGCTTTGCCACTGACTGACTACACCTTGGAACCTCAGTTTCCTCATCTGTATAATGAATGGGTATAAAAGCAACACTGTCTCAAAGGGTTGTTGCCACGATTCAAAGAATTGACTCATGTGAAGTGTCCAGTGAATAGTAATCAACCAATAAATAAGAGCTACTATTTTGTGTTATTGCTGTTGTTTGCAAATAAGAAACACACATCCAAGGAATGAGAATAATTCACTTAAAGTCAACTGGCAGGTCAGTGTGAAAACATTGGGTTGAGCGTCTTTTTTCTGAAAACTCCAGGATTTTTTGCAAAGTCTGTCTGTGCATACGAGGAGATTCGAAGATGATCCATTTTATGTGATTCTCACCCCATTAACAGCCCGCGGTTTTGCCAGAATATCCTCTTTTCACTTTCATTTTAAAAACCAGCCAGTGTAATAAATCTTGCCCCGAAATCTCAGCAGCACATCTTGGCTGGAGTGTATGATAAATCTAATATACTGTGGCCTCTCTGTATGAGATACCCCTTCACAAATCTGTATTTTTGGCGGACAGCCCCATGGTCTGGCAGGATTATGATTTGCTCTTGGTTTGACACGTCCAGCCCTCTGACTGGGTCATCTTTGTTTCACAACTTCCATGGCTCCAGCGTGGACCCATGACCCCATCCCCTCTCTGTAACCTTTCCTTCCTTCCTTCCTTCCTCTCTTTCTCTCTCTTCCTTCCTTCCTTCCTTCCTTCCTTTCTTCCTCTCCCTCTCTTGCTCTCCTTCTCTCCTCTCTCTTTCCTACAAAACCACAGATTTAGCTACCCACCCCTGTCCCCACGTTTCAAACAGGGAACATACTTAGAACTAGATCTGAATTTGAAGAGTACACATCTGGAAAGGGAAAAGGACACTGGAAATTCAACATGTACCTGGATTCTTTTCATGGGGAGTTGGAGCACCCCATGGTTCTGCCACATGGTTCCGCCACATGTGGACCATGTTGCCTTGAGGGACACTGAAAAGGGGTCATTCAACATTTCTTAAGTGCCTACTGTGTGGCTGGGTATACAAAGGTGAATAGAGTTGGGTACAATGGGAGAAGTAGACGTTTATGATATGGTTACCTTGTAACAAAGTCAAATTATTTATGCCTGTGCTGAGGGTTCTGACTGGGAAATGCAGGGGCTCTGGAGCCCCAGCAGAACATTCCTGAAGAAGTAGCATCTTGGAAATGGTGGGCATTTACCAGGCTCAGGAAAGAGCTCAGGCTCTGAGGCAGGGAAGGACACAAGGAGATCAGTGGTCACTGCAGGGAGACTGAGAGGGAAGCTGGGCAAAGCCTGTGCAGGAAGTTTCTCTGACTGCCTAGTAATAGTGGAACCTGGGAGCCTTGTGAGGACCTGTGAACTCCCCTCGTCTCCTCCCCTCCTGGCAAGGCCCCTGGGAGGCCAGGAAATAGCCCTCAAAGGCTTCAAGGACTGTGGAATGTATGTTAGTCCTAGCTCCACCCCTACTGATCTGCTTAAATCACTTTCTCTCTCTGAGCCTCAGTTTCCTCATCTATAAAATGGTAGTAATAACAATAAGCCCTCCTCCCTGGACAGGTGTTACAAAGATAAATCAAGAGAATGCATATAAGGTGCACAGATCAGAGATCAGTTTCTGGCATTAAATAAGTACCCAAGAGGGGTGCCTGGGTGGCTCAGTCAGTTAAGCATCCGACTGTTGATTTCAGCTTAGGTCATGATCTCACTGTTTGTGGTTTTAAGCCCCGCATCAGGCTCTGTGCTGACAGTATGGAGCCTCTTGGGATCCTCTCCTCTCTCTCTCTCTCTCTCTGCCCCTCCCCTACTCTCTAATAAAATAAAATAAAATAATAAAATAGGACCCAAGAAATGTTAACGATTAATTCTGTTTACTAGCATTGTGACTTGGGAAGACTAAGTTTATCTCTTTGGGTCTCAGTTTCCTAATCTGCAAAATGGGGATGAGAATTATACAACTGGAATAAATGAGTTTGAACAGTGACTGGCGTAGAATTTGGGCTATTAGCATTGGCTGTTACCACTGCTACTATTACTGTTGTTGTTGTTGTTGTTCTTGTTGTTGTTACTATTCTATTTCTTGTAGCTTCACATATCATGTGGTTGATCTTCAGGGGGCCCGTGGTTTTTATCCTCGTTCTGAATGCCACCATCTTAGACATGTCTCCCCAACTGTTCCCCTCCAACATGTGCTCCACCTTCCAGACCCTCTCATGTGCCCCACTGCATCCCACACAGAATTCCAGCCCCACAGCCTGCCACCCACTGGCCCAGCTGTCTCATGACCCTCTTGAGTCAGTGTTCTCCCTCCTCTTGGACACTGAGCTCATCCAAATCAGAAGGATCCTAAGGGACCCTTGTGATCACTCATTGAAGAGGACCTTTTCTGCACCACAGCAGACCCCAGAGATGGGTATCATCAGCCCCACTTGGCAGGTGGGGAAACTGCGGCACAGAGGGGAACCATCATGCTCTCAGTCTTTCTGGTACTTGCAGGCTGCTCGCCACTGCAGAAGCATGCACTCCCCTCCTTTCCCCTCCTCTGCTTTCACAGAGGCCAAAATGCCGTCTTCCAATACATCTCTCCTCGGGCTCATGACAAGAACAGATCTTTTTAAAGAGATAGAAACAAATTTTGCAGATCCTTGAGAGTTGATTCTCTCATCCCTGGAGTCTGCAGACCTCTGCCAAAGAAGCCTTGACATGTGGCATTCAAATCTGGGCCATGAGATGATCTTCCAGCTGCCAGCTATCTCTGAAGAAGAGAATCTGGGCCTTCACCACAGACCAAGTTATAATTTCTTTGGATTAGTGTCAACATGGAAGAGCAAAAGGAATAGTCCAAGGGACCCCAGTTTGAAAAAATGCTGCATTTGGCTGGCATATTCCAGAACTTTCTTCATCTCTGTCTTGCAGGATCCAGAACAAAGGTCTGGTGGAATGGAGGCCTCCCAGGCCTCCCCTTTCTTGGACCTCTCAGCCCTTACATGGCTGGGTTCTGGGAAAAACAGTCCTCACCCAGCCTTCCTGGGCACTGGGGCCACCTCGTCTCCTTGAAGTGAGAAGGCCAGTGGGCGAGGCTCTTCCGTGTTATTGAGGGAAGAAATACAGCCCAGAACCCTTTCTGTAAAAGTAACCTCCCGGCTCCTCCTTTATGGGTGAGGCAAAGTGCTTAAAATGCTTAGGGGGAATAAACAGCTTTTAATGAAGTTACATTGCCACATAATGGGCATCATAAAATTGCCTTCATACTGCAGGGTCCCAGGATGGCATTTATTATCGACTGTGCCGGAACAGCCTTTGCAGAGCTCCGGTAGCTGCAGAGAGAAGACTGCAAAAGTCTCCTTAAATTACCTGATTGAAATAACCGGCGGAATATTCCGTGGGGCCGCCGCGTGCCAGGGAAGCCGCCTTTGGGGTGGTCTGTCAGAGGCGGTTTGCGCATTCTGAAGAACACAGGAGTTTCATTGCAGCAAAACAGATGTTCATCTTGTTTCTCCATCGGCTGTTTGATGAGAAATTTATTGCTCTTCCGCTGGGCAGGAGCCCCTCTCGGCTGTGGAGTCTATTAGGCAAGCCAGCAGCTGGCGGGAAGCCAAGGTGAGGCTGTTTTGATGAAACCCATGAAAAGCCTTGGCTTGGAGGCGCCGGTAATAATGCACTGGCTAGACTCTCCTGATTGGGCCATTGATTGGCCTGATTTGATTTATTGATCAATACCCTCAAATTTGGCGTCTGAGAAGCTGCACTAATCTTTAACTGTTGTGAACATCTCTACCTGCTGGAGAATTAGACCCTGATAAGGAATGTATGAAAGGAATCGGGGCTTATCTTAATCACACACCGGGCCCCAGCACTGCCCGCGCCGGCAAGGGCCCCAGTGCACCGCGCCCCATCGCCAGGCAGGCTGGCGCAGATCTATAAATTGATGGAATTCAAAGCCTCCAGCATCGATTACCGTTATAACAAACAGTGGTGCACAGAATGTCTGATTATTTTTAGACAAAGATTCTGTTCTCTCAGCAGCAATTTTGCTGAGGCTGTCACTGTGTCAGATGTCTACTGTTGATTGCAATTAGATGCAATACAAAAAAAAATTAAACTATCTGTATCCTTAGTCTTATTTCCAGTTATTAAATCTCTCTCTTTGTTTGCCGTTTCCTCATGATATCTACAGCTGGATGAAATATTTGGTTGGCAGGAGAAATCCTTGTAATTCAGCGGGGGTGCAGTGGCCCGCCGGCTCATTGGATTATCTCTGATGGGGTGCACATAATCTCAGGGGGAGGGAAGTTGAGTGTGTGTGTGTCGGGTGTTATATCTGTTTAAAAGTGTGCAGTGTGAAGGCTTGATGCAAAAAAAAGTCTCAGGGCAGGGTGGGGTATAAAAAGCAATCTCCAAAGCTCTCCAGAATGCCTGTATTTTTAGTTCTCCTTGTTTCATTCCACATCAGGCAGGTCCTAACCAGGGATGCAACCCCATTGATGAGTGGGGAGGGAGGGAAGGTTATCCAAGCAACCGAGCTCAAAGGTTGGCGCCACTTGAAATAATTAATTCCTCCAAACAGAGACCGCACTTGGGACCCCTTCCGCACTCAATCATACCTGAAGAGCAGGCTCCAGGTAATTGTGGGTATGAACAAATTAGGCATTCCCTTTTACATGCAGCGCAGCGGCCAGCATCCTGGCGTTGGGCACGTGCATCCATCATCTTGGCGCTCTCCAGTTGATCTCTCATCTCAGAGCCATTAGCCCCAGCGTCCTTGATGGTGGAACAGCTGTAAACCTGAGACCATCGTGGGGTGGCCGAGTCTGACGATTCGTTATTTGATGGGATGGGGAAAAAGGCTCAGGCGCCAGTGCCAAGGCCTCCCAGTTCCCAGAAGCCAGCTCTGCTTGGAATTGGCAGCTGCCAGCTAATTTTGGAAAGTTCATAGTGGAGGATGGTCTAAGCTCCCCGAGGGCAGGGCAGAGGTCGGTAATAGGCAGAATGACACCTGCCCCAGATCCTATGCCAAGCACTTCCTTCTAGATGCACCTTTCTCCTTCAAGCTGCCCGATTACCTTAGGAAGTTGGTAATAACTATACCTGTTAATAGATGCAGAAACTGAGGCTCCCAGGCAGTGAGTGGCTTCCCCAAGATTACAGAGCTAAGAAGTGGCGAGGCTGAAAGTCAAGTTCAGGTTGGTTTCTGGAGTCTTGGCTCTCAGCCTCAGTGGAGAATATTCAATAAATATCTGTTGAATGAATGAATGAATGAATGAATGAATGAATTATGCATGTACCTCCAGTGGGGACTCCACTGGGCACTTGGATAGCCAAGGATGGCAGGCCATCTTTCCAGGGGAGAAAGAAGAAACCAGAACTATAGAAATTTCAATGATCTCCATGGGGAGACCTGGTGTTTGGGCTTCCAGGACTCCTAGGAACAGCTTCTGCTTTATCCTTATGGGCACAGAATTGTGCCCAGGCTCCAATTCCTTCAGTTAGAGGAACAAGTTTGAGGTCACCAGGAAGCTTCCATGCAAAGAAATCTCAGGGCTGAGAGGTCCATCAGTAGGAAGGGGCAATAATGGGGTCTCGGAGGCAGGGAGAGCTCATTGATCACCTGGCTGGGAGCCAGTCAACCTCTGACCAGGATAACACACTGGTTAAGAGCTTGAACCCTGAAGTCAGGTAGACCTTGGTTCAAAGCCCAGCATCATCACATTCTTAGCTCTATGTGACCTTGGGCAAGCAATTGAACCTCTCTGGGCTGCACTTTCCCAATCCTCAAATAGGGCTGATAATAAGACCTCGCTATCCAGGTGACTGTAAGGATGAAGTGAGGTAATACATGTCAGCCCAGACAGTGTGCCTGGCACATGCTGTTTGATGGCAATGACCATCAGTCTAAGGCATTCAGAAACACCCAGCAGCCACCATGGACATTTGTGACCAACAAGCTCATTTGGCTCAAGAAGAATTCCAGGCCAAGGAAAGAGGTGTCAAGTAACTTCTCTGAAATCACAGAGCAAGTCCATGGCACATTCAGCATCTTCCTTGTCACCTATTCACCCTCTTCTGGACATATTCCCATTGTGCATGCCCCTCCCCTTTTTCCCTTTCACATCCCTGCTGCCCCGACACTCTGATAAAAGTGTGCCTAGTAGTCTCGGCATAGTTGTGGGGACAGGCAGTCCTTCGTGGTTGGTGGGAGAGACAATTAATGCGGTGCCATTGGAGGGCAGGCTGGCAGCCTCTATCACATTTACAAATGTGTCTGCCCTGTGACCTGGCCCTTCTCTATCTGAGAAATTACCCTCTGACATAACCCACACAGGGGCACCAAGATGAATGTCTTCATACATTGGTGCAGTGTGGCATGGGTAGTAATAGCTAGAGCCCAGAAATAACCTAAGTGTCCATGAGTGAGGGACCAGCTGCATAAAATAAGGCACCTCCACACAGAGTACTCTGTGGCTGTAAAAACGAAGCCAGATGCTCTTTATGTACTGATGAAAGGAGCAGGCAAGATAAATTCAGTGAAAATGGCAAGTTGCAGAACATGGTACGTAGCATGCTGTATCTGAGTAAAACAAAAGAAGAGAAAGGTTATTCTTGCTTGTGTGCTTGAATATGAATAGAATATCTTTGAAAGGACACAGAATGATGGTGGGCACCTCTGATAGAACAGATAGAACACTGTTGAATATTAAACCTTTCTGTGCTGTTGCAGGTTTTATCATATGCAAAGATTACTTTAGCAGGGTGAAAATTTCCCTACTTAAAGAAATTAGTATAATGGAAGAACCTAGATTCTTAGAGTCAGACTTAGGAGGAAATACCGGCTCTGTTACTTACTGGCTGCTGACTTTAGATAAGCAATAGCAACTCTCTATGCCTCAGTTTTCTCGTCTGTAAAATGGTGACAGTGTGAGGTGATGACAGGTGGAAGTGAGATTGTGCACGTAAACCGATAAGCTGGTCTGTGCCGTCCACAGATATTAGCGGGTATTGTTACAGCTGTGAAGCTGAAAGGAGGCAATGTTGATGGCAGTGCTGGGCACAGAGCTCTCTGTGGCAGTACCAGCCCCGGTCTCATGGGCCAGGTGCTGAGGATGGAGGCGGCTCCCTGTGCCCCTCAGGGGACACCCCCCGACACACACACACACACATACTGAGTGAAGTCCCTGAACCCATTCACCTGGAAGGCTTGGTAGCAGAATCCTCTTCAGAGGCCCAGCTCCTGACGCTCACAGCTCCTGTAATGAGGCCTGATCACCAGCTCAGCCCAGAGAGGAGGGACAGGACGGGAGCTTGACCAGCTGCTGCCCACATGGCTGCCATGAAGGGGCAGTTAGGTAGTTGTTTCTCTCTCCCCCTCCATGTCTGTCCCTCTCTCTCCCACTGTAATATGCCCTCTGCTACTCTCCCTGTATCTCTTTCTCTCCCTCTCTTTCTCAGTCTCTGTTCCCTCTCAGTGAAAGGCTCTTCCCCCAGATAGCCATTTGTTTGGATTCTCCACCCTCTTTAAGTCTTTCCCAAAAAGTCATCTTTTCCATGTGGCTTCCCCTGGCCGTTCTGTGCAAAATTGCCATTCATCCCAACCCTCGCCCTTCTTCACCCCCTTCCCTGCTTTTTTTTTCCTCTCTCTCCATCTCCACACTTAAAAGCACTTTAGTGGGGCGCCTGGGTGGCACAGTCGGTTAAGCGTCCGACTTCAGCCAGGTCACGATCTTGCGGTCCGTGAGTTCGAGCCCCGCGTCAGGCTCTGGGCTGATGGCTCGGAGCCTGGAGCCTGCTTCCGATTCTGTGTCTCCCTCTCTCTGTGCCCCTCCCCCGTTCATGCTCTGTCTCTCTCTGTCCCAAAAATAAAATAAACGTTGAAAAAAAAAAAAAAAAAAAAGCACTTTAGTGACTCCCATTGCTCTTGAGGGTAGAGATCTGGGTAGGGATTGGGGTGCCTTGCCCCCCCCCAACAACCCTTAGAGAAGGCTATCCTCCAGGTCGATGGTGCCCAGAGTTGGCTCTATACAAGACCAGCTGGGTGGGTCATCTGAGCATCAGTCAGCAAGTCTCCTACACAGCGTCCGTCCACACTGAACTCCAGCTGGAATTGTCTTCCATAGCCCCCTCTTCAAGTGACAGGCTTGGCCTGCTCTTCTCCACTGGGCTCAGCTGCAAACATACATCCTGGAGGTAGGGAGCACAGTAGTTAGAGTGGTAAGACCTTGTGCAGGTCACGCCCCTCGCTGAGCCTTCTTTGACTGCAACTATAAAAGAGAGAGAGTCACACCCACCTAACGGGTGTTTGTGGGCCCTGCCTCCTGGAAGCCTTCCTGCTGGCTAGCACCACAGGCCTGGCTCAGGGCTTTGGCCACATGCTCCCCTGGTGCCCCAGCTTCTGACCACAATGCCGTTGATCCTTGTGTCTGTTCAAAGCGGGCAGAGGGCTGTAACTCAGTGCTGGAGCCCGGCTGCCTAATTTTCAAATCCCAGTACTGGCGCTCACTTGCTGTGTGCTCTTGGTCAAGTAAGTTGACCTCTCTTTCTTTAGCTCCCTTGTGTATGAAACAGGGAGAATAATAACACCTTACAGAGTTGTGAGGATGAAATGAGCTAACATGGAAAGCACCTGGAACAGTGTCTGGCACCAAAGTAGGCTTTCGGTATGTGTTTGGTGGAATGAGTGAGTGTTGTCAGGATTCGACGGGGTAACTCACGGCTCCTCAGGGGCTGCCAGATGGCGATGGTCTAATTCTATTATTCCTTACTGTTATTTAGCTGGAATGTATCTAATGAGAGAAACTTCTACTCCTCTGCTGTTTGGTCACCCCAGGGTGCAGTTTGCACTTTAGTAAAGGCAAGATGCAAGCTTGATTCTTTCCTTTTATTTACCAGATTTCACAGCAATGAGTTGGTTTCCCAGCATCCTCCAGAGTGACCAGTAAAGGTTTTTATTTTATAGTATGAACTCAGATTTAAACCTCTTTGATAGATTCAGTCCATTGCAATTACTTTCCTTCTTTATGCTCAAATCATCCTACCTCTTAACCCATGAGAGCGTCCTAGTCCCAGTGGTCTTGACAGTGGCCTGCCATTAGGGAATCACAGCCCATTTGCACAGAATCCTGTGAGGCAGGTGGGCAGGACAGGCATTGACAATGTGGAGCTAGGCATGCTCAGGTCTGGGTTCAGCCTCTGATTCTGCCCATTTCTGGCACTACAGCGAGCCTTTCTAAGCCTCAATTTATGCCTCTATGAAATGGACTTAACAACAGTGAATGGCATCATGTATGTTAAGCCTTCACCACAGGGCTTTGCACACAGTAAGTGACCAGTATATAAGATGACCTGTGGGAAAGCCTTGCACAGCGCCTTCCTGCCAGTTTGCAGGAAAGAAATGTTCCTTTCTGCGTTTTTGATGGAAGGTTTCTAGGGGTCTCTAGACCCTCTTCACCCTCAAAGTTGGGGCAGGATTTCTCAAAGGACATAGTAAAAGATCTTACCTATGTCACACTTTCTAATGAAACTTGCGAATGAGAGAAAGAAAAAATTGCTTATAGAAGTTATTGTCCTGCCCTCTAATATAGCTTATCACTTCCAGGGCTGAGCCCTCAGGGGAGGGCTGAGGCCCCTGAAAAGCCATTTCTAGCCTTTTTTGTGGGGCCCCTGTGACCCCTGGGACCTTAGTGAAATCCCCCTCCCCCCGCTTCCCTGGCCCTTTCTCAGGTTGGCTAAGGACGCCAGGATCCACAGAGCCAGTCACCCACAACCTAAAAGCCATCAATCAGATATTTTCACTGAGTCACTCTGTTTTTAAACTTGGCCTTTCTGTCTCATTTTCTTATGTCCCTCAAGGACATATTTTCAAAACTTTAACAGTAGGCCAACCAAACTGTGCCACAGCCATTAAAATCAATGACAACTGCATGACAGGAGGTGCCTGGGAATGCTTTGTAAATATGTCTTTTAGCACTTGAGCCCGCCTCTTGCCTTGTTCCTTTGGCAGGTATTTATTGAGCACCTGCTGCATGCACCTTTTTGAAGGGATGTTCTACCTCAGTAAATAGATTACTAACTCAAAGTATCCCTAACATCAGAAACAAAGAGCAGATGAGAAATGATGAAGAAGGAAGAGGATTATGGAGCATAGGGGTTGAAGCGTGGGAGGGAGGGCCAGCTCTGTGCCTTCTGCCCGAGGAGGAAAGCATTGCATGTGCCAGGTGTTCATTACAGCCAGGACACAACACTGAATCAGACAGACATGGTCCCTGCCATCAACGTTGTGCAGGGAGATGCAAGAAGCAAACAGAGGCATATCAGGAGCACTGTGAAGGAAGCCACCAGGGGCCAAAAGAGAATAAGAACAGAGTCTCATTTAGTCCTGACAGTCAGGGAAGGCCTGAAGAAGCGGTTGTAGGAAAATTTAGGGGAAGAGAAGTCCATGCAAGGGGGAATAGCAGGTGCAAAGGCACTGAGGTAGTCAAATGTTTGGCCAGCGAAAGAGTGGCTAGATCATAGAGAAGCAGGAGGCATGAGGACAGAGAGGTGGCAGGGCCTGACCACACTGTGCTCGCTGGCCCTGGGTAGAATCTGGGACATCAGCATCAGAATCAGTGGGAAATCATGGCAGAATTTCAGCCTCGGAGTGATGGGATCTTATTCATGTTTGTGAAAACACTCTTGGGTGCTGTGGTAAACTGATTGTTGGGAGGGAGAGGCAACAGGAAGTCCCTGACTGGCCACTGCAACCAGTCTAGGCGAGCAATGATTAGGACTGGTGGCAGCGGAGATGGCAAGAGTGGGCACATTCCAGAATATTTTGGACAGCAAGAAAAGAGCTGGTCCTCTCTCCCCTCAGCTCTCTCCCTCTTCCTACCTCATCCTCCCAGAACACTCATTCAGAGAAGTGCACAATCATAAGTATAACAGCTGGACAAATTGCCACGACTGAACACAACCCGTGGAACCAGCACTGAGATCAAGAAACAGAATATTCTCAGCCACCCAAAAGTGTCCTTTGTACCCCTTCCTATCACTACCCCCCAGATATAACCACTCTCTTGACTTCTACCACACAAATTCATTGTGCCTGTTTTCATACCTTATATAAATGGAATCATACAGTGTGTGATCTTCTACATCTGGCTTCTTTGCTTTACATTTGTAAGATTTATCAATACTGTTGTTTGTCTTTGTAGTTCATTGATGCTCGTGGCTGTAGTATTCCACTGGGTAAATATATATTTCAAATTTATTTATACATTCTATTGTTAATAGACATTTGGATTGTTTCCAGTTGGGGCTATTATGAATAGTGCTTCTATGAATGTTCCAGACCAGCACTTCTCAACTTTAATGTACTCATGAATCAACTAGTGATCTTGTAGAGCTACAGACCCCAATGTAGTAGGCCTGGAGTGGCTCCTGAGTTTTTTGCATTTGACACAAGTTCTCATTAAAGCCGTGCTGCTGGCCCATGACCATACTTTGAAAAGCAAGGCTTTATTTTGCTGAACATATTTCTCTGAGGTATGTATACCCAGGAGTGGAATTGCTGGGCCACAGGGCAGCATGTTTAGCTTTAGTAAACACTGCCAGGTAGTTTTTCACTTGACACGTGCACCGTGTAGGCCAGTTCCAGTTGCCCCCACATTCTCGGTATACTTGGTATTGTCTGCCTTTCATTTTAGCCATTCAGTTGTGTGTGTAGAGGTATCTTGTTGTGGCTTAAATTTGCATTTCCCTGATGACTACTGAGGCTGAGCATCTTCTCATGTGCTCATTACAGTTAGAATCTCCTCTTCTGGGGGAAGTGCTGGTTCAAGTGTCTTGACCATTTTTCTGTTAAGTCATCCCTCTTTTTCTTAATGCAGTTTTAGGAGTTTTTGATTCTGGACACAGTCCTTTATTAGGTAAAGTGCACATTCCTCCTCCTGCTCTGTGGCCTTCCTTTGCAGTCCTTATTTCACTCGTTCTTTTAATTCAACAATTATCACTCAGGACTTGTAGGGAATGGAGACAGATTCCCACTCTGTCCAACAAAACCAAGTTAGAGTCTGTTACCTGAAAGGATCATCCTTTCATCTTCTTGCTCATTCCACGCTCACACTCCTGTCACTGACCTTCCAAAGGAGGGCCTTTCCCGCATTCATGGTAGACATTCTTCTGCTGCCTGCCCCCACCCTCTAAGCTGCTCAATCGGGATGTGAACTCAACCCTGCTATTCCTTTGACCTCTGATGTTTTTGGCCACTAGATTAGTTCTTTTTTTTTTCTTTTCTTTTTTTTTCTTTTTTTATTTTTTTTTGACCATCCAGGGAATTGCCTGGCATTGTCAGCCAGTCATCTGACCCTTTGTGTCTTCAGAAAGAAGCACCTCTGAAGGTGGTGGATCCCAGCCCCACATCCTGGAGGAGTCCAGGCAAAAGAGGGGCAGGTAGGCTGTGTGTGTCCATGTGCATGTGCTCGTGAGCCTGACTTAACTCTCCATCTGCTTAAGAGACCTTCAGCCTTGCACTTGCTGTGCCCCTGCAGCCTAGTGCGCGGCTTTAGTCTGGTGTGTGCATTGGACCCAACACCCTCCGGGGTCTCTCCCACACTACTACTCAGGTCCGCATGCTCACCCCGCCACCTCCTCTAGCCGACCACTCACTGCCTTCACTCCCTGCCCCTGCAGCGCTGTGAGGGAGAGTCCCGGTGTCACAGATTCACGAGGAACCATGCTTCTAGGAATCAAGGGCCTTGTTTCTCCCGCCCCATAGCAGCACTCTACAACAAACAGCGAGGAGCCAGGCCTGCAGCCGCCGAAGCCAGCCTGTGCAGGTTTAAACAGCGCCAGCCTTGCGCAAATGCGGGGCAAGTGCTGACTTGCCAAGGCTGTAGTTTCCCCAACTCTACAGCAGGGATAACAGTGGTATTTAGCTAGTGGGGCTGTTGGGAAGGCTACATGATGTAATAAATGGGAGAAGCTAAGAAGGTGTCCAGTCCACAGTGGACTTAGGTAGCCATCTTGATTGTTGTTATCGTTACTGTGTTGTTAGGATCCTCAGGCACACTTGGTGCCATCATCTCTCTTCTCACCTGCTGAGATCTGCCATGCCTTTCCTCACCGCTGGGTCTTTGGACTTGCTGTTCCTTCTGCTTGGAGTGTGCTTCCCCTGTTCTCCACCTGGGGACCCCCCCACTCTTGATTCACTCCCCAGGGCCAGCACTATCTCCTTCCTTGGGAGACCCCCAGTGACTTCCTAGCACTGGTACAGGTCCTGAGACAACAAAAGTCTGAAAACTATTGTGTTAGATGAAAAAATGAATGAGTGAGTGAAGACAAGAATGAGTGAATGAATCAATGAGTGGGTGAATGAATGAATGCAGTGTGTGCTAAGGAGTTTGAGACCTGGCCTGTCTTTAAGGGATGGTGATTAGGGAATAGCATCCTGGTGGCCCTGTGGAGAATGGGTTGAGGGAAGAGGGAGAGGATGCAGATGTCCAGGAGGGGGGGGGGGGGGCATGGGATTACCCAGGCTGTTCATCATGGCCTCCAAACATGCTTTGACTCGGCATAGGCATCCCTGGCACGGCCAACAACTGACTCTTCCAAAGGTGTTTTCTACAGTGGAACAATTTGAAATAATTAGAACTTTACAGAATGTCTTTAAAACACGCTAGTAATGGTATAAGAAAACACTTGTGAAGTATAATCAGTTATTAGCAGCTGATCAATTATCCTCATGGATAGCTGGGTGGGGGGAAAGGAGAAGCAATAATAAGCCCCTTGATTAACTAATTTGAATATCTTTGGAGAACAAATTCTGAAATTTCTTTCTATTTTCTCCCTGCCATTGTAATGGCCGCACATCTGCTAGAAAAAAAGCGGGATGCAATGGTAATGAGCGTTTTGCTGTGAACCCGCTCCTTGGCTCCTTGTTTGGGATCCTGGAAGGAAGGAACTGGAGGTGTGGGGATGGTGAGCAGGCCGGTCCTGGGAACCTAATGCTGGCTGGAGGGCAGAGTTCGTGGTCAGCCCTACCTTGTGGCTTAGCTTGTGTCCTCCACCCCCTAGAATGTTGAGATGGGAGGGAAGCTGATTCCCACGAGCAGGTGGCACAAACTGGGGACACTCATCTGAAAAGCCACATAGATCCTCCTAAAGACCTGCTAGGGTCAGCTGGGCCTGGGGCAGTCCCAGGACAGAGTGGACAGTGAAATAAGCCTACATTCTGGATGCTGCTCTCAGCCTTGGGCTCCTCCCCAACTTCTTTGGGCTTATACAAGGTGGGGTTGATGAATCTGGCCAGTATTAAAGACCCCCTCATCTCCAGGGGTCTCTCATTTCAGGACAGCATGGACATGTCACACCAATGGTCACTTAGCTTGCAATCGCTTTGTGGTTAAAGCAAGGCTCTAGAGCCAGACTCCTGGCTTGAAGTCAGCCCTGGCACCTCAGTTGTGTGACCTTGGGCAAATGACTTAACCTTTCTGTGCCTCCATGTGCTCCTCTCTAAAAGATAAATAACAGTGCCTGTCTCACAGGGTTGTTTCAGCACAGGGCCATGAACATCATAAACGCACTGTAAATGTAAGTCATCGTTGTTATTATTCTCTCCATCCCATGTAATTAACAGGCTAGACCCGAGTTTGCAAACTGGCAGGCCAAGGTCCAAATTCCCCAGTAAATCTGTTTTGTTTGGCACAGACTGCATTGTTAAATTTTTTTCTGAATTTGTTGCCAACAATTAAAAATCGGGGGATTTTCAAATTAAAAATCTGGATTCGAGCTCTTTTGTAGAATCAGACTCTCTCACCCTCCTGGGCCCACAATCCCATGTGACACCAGCCAGAGCTGAATATTGCTGCCCATTTTCACATGCCCCCCCACCCCTTCATTCCTTAATACTATCTGAGTTCTGCTGGGAACTAGTCAGCACATTTGAATGAATGAGCATTCAAATGAGAGTCTGACTTAATAGGGCAAGACCCTCAGCACCTAGGTGGTCTTGCCTGAGAGAGAGCAGAAAACCAACCTTGGTTGTGTTTGCCCTTTGAGATCCCCGCCTTCCCGTGTCCTCCCAACTCTTGAAGAAAGTCCTTTTCTCTGCCTTCTCCCCCTCCCCCACCTACTCCTGCTCCCAACCCTTTCACTTGGGATGTTCTGGACACCCTTACACAGAGGTGTTGAAATGCTCACCTTGAGCAGCCAGACTGAAGCCCAGGACACCAGACAAAACCACATACCATCCCATGGCCAGCATCTGTAGCCACTGTTCCACGTTCCTCTCATTCAGACAAGATCTTTTTTATATTTAGTTTGAAGCTGTTCCAAAAAAGCCTCTGAAATCACCTTTAAAATTCCTCCCTCCTCCTCCTGCCCAACAACTTTTTTTTTTCCCCTCTCCTGACTGTTCCATCGCTTAAAAATGGCTTAACCAATTGGGCTATTTTAGAAAAATGCCTGGCATGTTGGCTGACAACCTGTATTCTAAGTTTCAACCTGATACAGAAAGACAGAGTTTATAACCCCAAGGGGGGAGGGGGGAAGAAATGCACAAAACATTGCTTTAGAATAGAAATCATCTGAAACTGACCCCATGGGTCCCGGCCGGCAAGGTGTCAGGTGACACAAGGGAGGGAAACCAGCCACCTGCTCAGATTCAAGGGCACAGAATGGAATTTGTTCTTCCGAGCTTCCACAAGCATTGCTGGGAAAACTGATGCTGCATACTGTGGATTTAAGAGGCAAGACAGACACGAGTTTGAACCCTGGTTCTGCCATACTCTGTCCTTGGGCCAGCGTAGTACCTTCTATGAGCTCTCAGTTTTGCTCTCTGTGGTATGGGGATCCTAGTAACCACATCTGGTAAAATGCTGACCATGGGCCTGACACCCAGTGACTTGTCCATAAATGTCTGTTAGTGTCGTGATGGTCCAGTACTAAAATGAAGAGAGCTCCAAAAAGAAAGCTCCCATGAGCTTTATGATTATAAATGGTAGCTTTCCCTACTTCTTGATTTCTTTGAGTTCTTAAAGACCGCTGTATTGAGGTATAGTTCATATAAAATAAAATATAAAATAAATTCAGCTATTGTACATGCACATTTCAGTGGTTTCTAGTATTTATAGAGTTGTGCAGCCATCACCACAATCCAATTTTAGAACGTTCCATTGCCCCCCAAAAGGTCTTTTGTGCCCTTATTGTTACTTCCTGATTCCACTCCTAGCCCCAGGACACCATGAATCTATTTTCTGTGTCTATAGATTTGCCTTTTCTGGCCTTTTCATATAAATAGATCATACAGTATGTGGTCTTGGGGTCAGCTTTTTCACTTAATATTGTTTCCAGTGTTCATCCATGTTATAACAGGTATGAGTACTCTGTTCTTTTTTATTGCTAATAATATTCTGTTGTATAGATAGACCACACTTTGTTTACCATTCATCATCAGTTGATGGACAGTTGTGTTGTTCCACTTTTGGCTATCGTGAATAGTGTTTTGAATTCGCATGTGCTTGTCTTTGCGTGAACATATATTTTTAATTCTCTTCGGTAGGGGAGTGAAATTACTGGGTCATACGACAAATTTATGTTTAACTCTTTAAGAGACTGCAAATTGTCTTCCAAATGCATTCCCGCCAGCAGTATTTGGGCATTCCAGTTACTCCACATCCTTACCAGCATTTGTGTCTTCTTGAGATTTGAGTATGTATTTTTGGTCCCTGGTTTCACTCAGATTTTGACCTGGGAATTCTGGGAGCTGCTGGAGCTTGAAGAGATGAATGGCAGGTGGGGGTTGGGGGTGGGGGAATGGGATGCATGGGACAAAACTGCACAGCTTAGATGTTACAAAGCAGCACTTGTCCAATAGAACTTTCTATGATAATATAAATGATGTATATGTGAACTGTCCAATATGGTAGCCACTAGCACTTGTGTTTATTAAGCACTTGAAATATGGCTTGTTGAACTGAGGAATTGAATTTGTAATTGTATTTCATCCAAATTACTTTAGATATACCGAATTTACATAATCACAGGAAGCAAGTGACTACCATGTTAGCACAGTTCTGGAAGTTCAAGATCATTGCTCAGTATACTTTAGGTCCTTGATGAATCTTTCTGAGAAATGGCAGCGTTCAGCTCTGTTAATCACAGATAGCTGAGATATGCATGGGGCTTGGGGGTTACATATCTGCATGTGTCCTGGAATATCATGTCTAGATAGTGCACAGTACCTCAGGATAGAGAGGAAAGTGCCAGAAGTTGCTCTGGGGATTTAGGTCAAGTATACTGTGGGATCAGGAAAAGAGTATGGATGGTCTCTGGAGCCAAAAGGACCCAGGTTCAAATCCCAGCCCTGTCACTTGAACCAAGTCTGTGACCTGGGACAGGTGACCTATCCTCTCTGAGCTTCAGTTCCCTCATCTGAAGAATGGAGTATTGACATCACTTTTGAAGAACTGTTGTAATGCTCAAAGAAGAATGAATATAAATCCCCTAGCACAGTGTATGCAACTGAGTACATGCAGAAAAATATCAGCTTCTGTTATTGTTATCTTTATTCTTGTTACTCAGCCTGGTCCCCAGGTCTATGTAAATACTATGTAAGTCCTGACTCTACCTCCTCTTCCATGAAAGCTAAGATGCTAGATTGTCAGTACCACACAGGCAGTGAGTGATCTTGTACCTGGCACAGAGTAGGTGCTCAAGTACATGTTTGATGAATGAATGAATGAATGGATGGATGGATGACATTGGCTTTAAGTGAGCAGAATGTAAACAACATGAAGGTTCCTTGTGTTGAGGAGAAAAAAATTTTACTCTACCCTTTAAGGTTCTTCTGGCTGGTGTAAGAATCAAATTGACAGCCAGATTAACAGGAGAAAAACAAGCAAAGGTTTAATAACATGTATACTTCCTGTATACATGGGGAACACCCCAGAATACTGAGTAATTCCCTGAATATCCAAAGCCATCACCTTAAATATCTTCAGCTAAAAACAAAGATGTTGGGGGGGGGGTGGGAGAGGTAGTGGTGAGGAATCAATTATGAGAGGGGAGGTGACCAGGAAAAGCTCAGTAAAGGAAAATGAGCCTGTTATGCATTGCAGATTTATGTTCCTGCCTTCTCCACTGATAAGTTTCTAGAGATCGAGAGTCATCCCCCTCTTCCTGGTACTGAAACAGAGACACCCTTAAAACTAGAGATTTCCCTTATAAGTGTAAATATCTCTTACAAAAGGGTAACTTGTACTCGGTTTTCAGACCTTCTCTTGTGTCTTCAGTTTCTTAAAAATAATCAGCCTAAAATAATCAGTATGCCAAAGAGGCATATCGTGGGGTGGCAAAATTTGCTTCCTTGCATCTAAAAGAACACTCCCCTTCAGAAAGTGTGGCTTAGGGGCACCTGGGTGGCTCAGTCAGTTAAGCGTCCAACTTTGGCTCAGGTCATGATCTCATGGTTCATGAGTTCGAGCCCCCCGTTGGGCTCTGTGCTGACAGCCTGGAGCCTGCTTTGGATTCTGTGTCTCCCTCTCTCTCCACCCTCCCCTACTTACGCAGTCTGTCTCTCAAAAATAAATAAACATTAAAAAAAATTAAAAAAAAAAAAAAGAAAGTGTGGCTTGACAACAATACCAGGTTCAGTGTCAGCAGTGGCCTGTTTTGCATGAGGACAGAGATGGCTTTCCCATCCTTGGACAAGCACGTCATCTCAGCAGTAATGCACCTGCACTATAGGCCACTCTAGAATCACCCAAGGTAGGTGTGGAATGGGTGAGCTCTGGCCAGTCAGCCAGACCAGACCCATCTCCTGCCACCAGCCCGGCAGGTTTGTCTGGGGGAACCCGCTAGTTCCATCTCATTAATCCTGAATTTTCTCCCACCCTTGCTTTCCTTGCCTTTTCCTCCTAATTCTTATCACTCTTTCTTTCCTGCCTCTAGGTCCCAAAGTAAGTTATTTCCATTCTTATGGAATTGTTATTTTGTTTTCTGTGAAACATTTTGTAGTTATCAAAGCCTTTTCATATGTGTTATATTCATCTGAAGCACAAGGAAACTCAGGTAACACTCATTCAAGAAATATCCAGGGACATCTGGCTGGCTCAGTGGTGGATCATGGCGTTGGGACTCTTGGTCTCAGGGTTGTGGGTTCAAGCCCCACATTGGGTGTAGAAATTACTTAAAATCTTGGAAGGAAGGAAGGAAGGAAGGAAGGAAGGAAGGAAGGAAGGAAGGAAGGAAGGAAAGAGAAAGGAAGGACTTGAAGGCATGAAGGAAGGAAGGAAGAAGAAAGGAACTAAAGAAAGAAATAAAGAAAGAAAGAAAGAAAGAAAGAAAAGAAAGAAAAAAGAAAGAAAGAAGAAAGAAAAATGTCCATTAAGCTTTGCTCTAGGTGCTGGGAATACTAAGAACAAAACAAACCAAGTTCCTGCCCTCCTAGAGCTTTTAGTCTTGGAGACGAGGCTGATAATAAAATGTGCAAATAAGCTTATCTTTGCAAAAGATGATGTATGCTATGTGGAAGAAGAGCAAGGAGGGGGTGGATCTACTTTAAAATTTGGGGGAGTAGGTGCGGGGAGGATCCCACTGAGAAGATGCAGGAGTGGGGGGATGGGAATGGATTACAGATAAAGGGAACAGGCTCTTGTAAATGCCTGTGGTGGGGTAAAGTCTAGTGCACTGGAAAACTCAAAATGCCTAGAGTTGGGGAGAGATGTCCCCCCCACATAAGGCCTTAAGCATTGGCTGGACTCTATAGGCCCCAGTGAGGAGTCTGTATTCTAATCTAAGTCCATGGCAGATAAGTATGGAAGAGTTTCAAGCCAGGGAGAGAGAAGAACTGATTCACATTTTGAACAGCTCACTCCAGCTGCTGCTTGGAAATGGGACTGTAGCAGGTAAGGGTGGGAGCAGGGAGAGAAGGAAGGAGGCCCCAGAAATAGTCTAGGCGAGGGATGGTGGCAGCTTGGACGAAGGCGGCAGCGGGGGTGGTTATTATTTCTGGGCAGTTAGAGATATTTAAGATATTTGGCTGGGATTCATTTAGTATTTTTATTATCCTCATGCTACAGGTGGGGAAACTGAGGCACAGATCGATGCAGTAACTTGCCTGGGTCAGAGCTAGCAAGTACAGCACGCAAGATCTGAACCCAGGGCTGCATGGCTGCTGCAAGGCCAGGGCTCCACACTGCTCCTTGGTACTCTTACTTCTAAGTGGCTCAGCTTGATGTCCATCCCCCATCTGTCCAGATCAAATGATGCTCACAAAGCATCGTCCCCATTTTACAGATCAGGAAGTTGAGGCTCAGTCATTAGGATTTCCCAGCTAGAGAGTAGCAGAATTAGGATTCAAACCCAGACCACATTCCTAACTAGGTCTTCATCTTGGCCCAGTGCTGGGAAAATGTGTGTCCTGGGTCCTGGGCTCCTCTAGGCTCTGGAAAACAAAAGTAGACAAGATAAGCAAGGAGGAGGAGGGAAAGGGGTCCACAGTCTCTAGTCTAGGACAGGCCCGTCTGTCATTCTCTAGTTTCCTCTTAGTAAATACAGTAAAAATCCGCTTCTGTACAGACTCTGTGTCTTTTGGTAGAGGGAAATTCTGTTCTGCCTCAAAGTACAGAGATAAAGTCTCCTCTGATGTGGAGAGGGAATATTTGGAGAGAAAGGTCTTATCAGTGTTGTTTTTGAAAATGGCTTTTGTGGTTTGGGGACAGAGCAGGATACCCTGTCTTGCACTGAGGGTCTGAGTTTCATCTTGGAACTTTCCCCATCAGGTCAGTGCCTGCCTCATGCAGGTGTCTCTCTATCACTTTACTTATGGTGCCAAGGAGGCAGCCGGGGGTCCCTGGTGCAGTTTCAGGTAATTAAAGTCAGCTTGGTGGGAATTTCACATTAATGTTAATAATAAACATTTTAATGAAATACAGGGATGTAAAAAGAGATGTTGATTTCAAAAAGTTGTTTTTCCTCTTCCTCTCCCTCCCCTCTTTCTTCCCTTTTATACTTTCCATTCTGGAAGTGGAAGAATTGTATATTAGTACCCTACACAGTTTGGTGTTGAAATAAGACCTGAACCCTGAACAGAAAGCAGCCAATTAGATTGTTTATTGAGGTGTTGGCAGTCTTGGACAGGGGATTTAGTTGAGGGGTCATCTGAATAGTAGGAGGCTTGCGGGGACACTCAGGTGATTCTGCTTACGCAGGCCCCCTTCAATCAGGACCTCCTTCCTGGAGGTGGCATCTCAAGTAAATAAATATCTTTCAATCCTAAAAAGAACAGCCACACTATATGGAATGCAGCCAAAGGATGGCTGGCCTTCAGAGATGTCCCTGGGAGTCAGGTACACCAGCAGAATGGGGGGGGGGGGGAGGGCAGGGTGCATTTACTTTGAACTCTGGCTCCCTCTTCCTCCTACCACCCCTACAAAATATTTTTCTTTGAAAATGTTTCCATCTTCACATTTACAAACTAGACTCCACTGGGCATTTATTAACACTAATTCCTCCCATTTGTTTAGGAAGAAATTGTATCTATAAATTTCTTCAGGTCCTCCCAGCAAGCCCTGGAGATATCTTGCCTTTATTTAACCAATGAAACAGTGGGGCAGCAGGAGGTCTGACACTTGCCAAAGTCAACAGCAAGTTAGGGGATGAGCCAGTGTAGGGCCCAAGGATTCCTGGTGTGAATTACCCTAACCATGCCCAGCTGCCCCCATTTGAGCACTCTCTCCCTCTATCTTGCTTTCAGCCCCCCAGTTGCTGAGTAGCATCAATTCCTTTCCAATAAGTCCTGAAAATCCGTCACCTCTCTCTCCTATCCATTGTCCCCACTCATCCTTGCCTACCTGGCAGGTGGCGGAAGTTGGTGTATCTGCTCTCCCAGCCCCCAGTCTCTTTCTCCTGCCAGTGTGGCTTTCCAGACTTGCTCGAAGCAAGTGCCCTCCTCTGCTTCAACAGTTTTCTCTTGTTCCTAATTGCTTTTTCCTTTAATATCATGGCTTTCCGACCCCAGTTCCCATTAGTCCGTAATATGCTTCCAGGTGGTCCCCATCACAGTCTGGGTTTTCCATGCCCCACACCTTTGCCCATGGGTCTTCCTCCTCAGGTGCCTTCCCCCAGATGCCAGCACCCAGGATCTGTTAGCTGCAGCTTTCTCCAACGCGCTTCCCTTAGGATACCTGTGCTTTTGTGTGCCTGTCGTCTTCCACCACTGAGCTGCGTGAGACTCCTAGAACCCCACCTAGCGTACAACAGGCCCTCAATAAAGGCTTCCTTCTCCACCTGGATTAAATACACCTGTCATGGGGTGCTTGGGTGGCTCAGTCGGTTCAGTGTCCGACTTCGGCTCAGGTCATGATCTCATGGTTCGTGGGTTCCAGCCCCGCATCAGGCTCTTTGCTGAACACTTGCTCAGAGCCTGGAGCCCACTTCAGATTCTGTGTTTCCTTTTCTGTCTCTGCCTCTCCTCCGCTGGCGCGCTCTCTCACTCTGTCTCTCAAAAATAAATAAATTTAAACAAAAAAGAAAAATTAAATACACCTATCATCATCTTAGCACTGTACATCAGTGAATTTTTCCAGAGCTTTCTTTTTTTTTTAATGTTTGTTTATTTTGAGAGCACACACAAGTTGGGGAAGGGCAGAGAGACCGGGAGAGAGAGAAGCCCAAGCAGGCTCTACACTGTCAGCACAGAGCCTCACCCAGGGCTTGATCTCATGGTTCATGAGATCATGACCCAAGTCGAAGCCAAGAGTCAGATGCTTAGCAGACTGAACCCCTTTCCAGAGCTTTCTAAGGTTCCCATAGACCTTTCTACACCCAGTACACCCCCACTTCAAAAGAGAGGCTGCTCAGAAAAATGAATTTGAGAATGATTTTGAAAATGGCACAGACTTTAGGGGAGGTACCATGGTTTGGAAAGAGAGTTTCAGGTTCGAGACCCAGCTTTGCTTTTACCTGACAGTGATGAGAGACATCATTCTTTGAGACTTGTTTTCCCCATCTGCAGGAGACAAGCTGAACCAAGACATGAAAAATGACACCACATAGTAAGCACTTAGTTCCTGTGGTGTGATGAGTCATCACCACTATGGCCAGTAGCAAGTGCCTGGCACATAGTAGGTGCTCCATAAACACTTGACTAAATGAATGAATGAATGAATGAATGATTACTTGATGTGATTCCCCCTTTTTAAGAGAGGAGGGTGGAGTACAAAGATCAGCTGTCTGGCCACCTCACCCAACCGGACCAGCTGTGTTAGGCCTAAGAAAGGGGCCCTAGGGGTCCCTGACTCTTGACCTGATACCCGCCAGAGTGACGACTACTTTATTTTCCTGGTGCTGTGAGGTTTTACATTCTGAGAACTCCGGAATATAAAGCAGCAATCAAGGGCAGAAGGAAGTGATCGGATGTGGCTCCCGGTTCGTGGTAAGATAATCAGGTATTTGATTGGCATCCTCTCTTAAGGACAGCCACCTCCAGGTCCTGCCTGCTACAAGAGCTGGCTTGTTTTCCTGCCTGATGTTTAGGAGTGGGGGTGGAGCCCTGAAGGTGGGGCAGGGCACTGAGTAGGGGACAACTATAGCGGGGAGGGTGTTTGGGCCCAGAGTTGGCCAGCCCATCTTCCATTTGTTCATTTATGTGTACATTCATTTATTCAACAAATATTGAGCACCTACAATGAGCCGAGCATTGAGGATCCATCTGTGACCCAAACGGACAAAGTTGTGTCCTTCTGGAGCTGACATCGGAGGGGGGTGGGCATTGGAAACAGGCAATAAACAAATAGAGAAGTAAGTACATAAATGTGTCGATAACAAGTGGCATGGAAAAAAATAAGCAGAGAGAGGGACAGGTGAAGTAAGAAGAAGATGCTTGCTATTCTGAATAGTATAATGAGACAGGTGAGAAGGTGATATAAGAACCTAGACCAGAGGAGGCAAAGGAAAGAACCATGTGGGATTCTGAAAAAAATGGCATTGGGGGCAGAAGGAACAGCCAGTGCAAAGACCCTGTGGCAGGAATGTGTTTGATGTGTTGAAGAGCCAGCAAGGACCCCACGTGGCTGGAGTAGAGTGAGCAAAGCAGAAATAGAAGGAAGTGAGACTGAGATGAATCACATGGAGCCATGATGTTACGGTGAGCACTTTGGTCTTGGCTCCGAATTGGTGGGAGCAATGGAAAAGTTTTGAGCAGAGGAGGGCCAGGATATTACTTAGATTTAACAGCATTCCTGTGGCTGCTGGATGGGGAAGGGACTGAGGATGACAGTATGGAGCCCAGTGAGAAGGCTTCTTTGGTCACCCAGCCAGGCAATGATAATGTCCAGGTCCAGGGTGACAGCAGTAGAGAAGATGAGAAATGGTTAGATCAAGCTGACAGGATTTGCTGATGAGAGCAACATCCCCACTCCAGCCCTGGGCCTCATCCCGATACCAGGGCATGGAAAGTTGCCACTCCCTTGGTGCCTTAGGGCTGGCATTGGCTCCAGCCCAAGCAACACCCTAGGCCGCTGAGCACCCAACCCTTCCAGGCACTTCTTGCAGCCTAGACCCCCTGCCAACCACAAGCCTTTCATACTGCCTGCCCCACCAAGAAGGAGTGAATGCCGTGACTCCATTTAACAGTGGTAAACCTAGATGCACAGAGGCCAAGGGTCTGCCCAAGCTCACAGAGCCAGTAGGCTAGAATGTCCGAACTTGAACCCACTCTGCCTGCCAAATGTCACTTGTTGGCCTGACTCCAGCTAAAAGCAAATTGCCACCTGGATTTTCTGGAAGCCAGAGCTGTGAGCACTGCTAGGAGGGCCTGATGGACTGCAGTCATAATTGTCTGTGCTCCCTATGTGACCCATCACTCCATGCAGGCAGGATCTGGGTCTGGCTTGTCCTAGGCAATGTTGTAGGTGTTTAAATAATAGTTGAGTGAATGAGTACAAAGGGATGGATGGATGGATGGATGGACGAACAGATGGATGGAGAGACTGATTAAGCCCAGCCAGACTTCTGGTCTTCAGGCCACTTGAGTCCTTATTGACGACAGACAGGTCAGAGAAAGTTTGCCCTCTCAGTATCTGGAGGAAAGAATCCAGAAAGACATAAGTTCAAGTCCCCATGACGCCACTTCCCAGCCATGTGACCTTGGATGAGAGGCTTTGTCTCTCTGCAGGTACTATGTGTAAAATGGCACCTTGCATCATAGACCATTCATTTGCTCTCCCAACAGATGTTTCTGGAGGATCCACTGTGTGCCAAGCACCATTGGGAGAATTAAATGAAATTTTGTGTGCCAATTAGCATTGACCTCGTATATGTATAGTAAGCCGTCTGTTGGGCAGTTATTATATTATTGTTATCACTGCACTGGGAGTTACTAAGAAGTGTTGGCAGCCTCACCCACACACCCAGGCCTCGAGGTTTGGCCACATTCTCCTTAATGGGCTCTTTGACCTGAATATGAACTGTCTATCACCCCCAGCCCAGCTGATGGAATGCAGTAAAGCTAGCTTGGCTGGGAACTGTTTCTCTTAGGCACCACCCCTTGCCCCAGCCTCGGATAATTGGCCCGATACATCTTGGCATCTGAAATTTACATACGGTGCAGGGAGTGATGGATGGCTCTGGTAACCGGGCTGTCTCTCAGCTGCGGCTCAGTTATCCATCTCGGCGGGCTGCAGAGCCATCCGTCTTGTCTCCTTGTTCGTGGCAGGCCGGCATGTACCCTCCATCCCAGGTCATCCCGCAGCGCCTCCCGGAGCTGGCCTCTGAGGCCCCTCTGACGGCAGCACTCCCACCATACCCCCACAGCATCCCCTGAAACCTTTGTGTTCAACCTGAGACTCTGATGGCCAAGCTCTAAATAACTCCATAGACCAGAGATGCAGAATGAGACATTTGGCGTGCACAAAGAGGGTCCCGCCTTGCTTCTGCCACAGAGGACTTCTCATACTTATATCTGCTAACAGTCATTCATTCACAAATGTTTACTGAGTGCCTACTATGCACCTGGCACTAGGCTAGAACCCCTGGCTATGGCTGTGAACAACACAGGCACAGTCCCCACCCTAAGGGACTGACATTCCATTGGAGGGTGTGAACGCTGAAGATCCTAGACATTCTGCCAAGCACTTTACCCACTTGCAATCTGGTTCTCAAAGGATCTTTATAATAACCCTATGGGCACAAATTTTTGTCCCCATTTTACAGACACAGAAACTAAGTTTGAGTCATTTGTCCAAGGCCACACTGCTAGTGAAGTGTCAAAGCCAGATTTGGATGTAGGTCTGTGGTCTCTAAACTATGTCATTGTTTCCCAGATAGACCAGGCTCTTTCAGAGCTTCTGACATAGCATTGTTTCATTCACTCATTCATTTGACCAACAAACATTTCTAGAGTACTTACTATGTATCAGGAACTGTTCATGGAGTTTTCATTATCACAAATAAAATAAGTGAAATACAGTGTGTTTGATAGTGATACATTTTAAGGAGAATAAAACTAAAGACAGAAATAGGGAGACCAGTGAGGAGATTATTGCAACAATCCCATTCCCTCTGCCTGGGATGCTTAGCTTCTGTCTGACACACTCATCCTTCTGGACCCAGGTCAAATGCTCCCATCTTGGTGACCTGTCCCCCAAGTTATAGGAAGTCACCTTGTCTCTGTGTTCCCATTGTACTTTATTCATACTTCTTATATTTTACTTAGGCACACAGTGTTGGAATTGACCTGTCTTCTCCACTGCACTGTGAACTCTTCAAGGACAGGGACTGTGTTGGTTGGTTACTGTATACCAGTACCTGGCACTGTACCTGCCACAGAATTGTGGCTAAGTAATTTGTTGGCTGAATAATTGTATGGAAGTGTATGGATGATTAATTAGATGGATTTTGGATGGATAAGTGGATAAATGGATAGGTGATTGGATGGATGTGGGATAAAGGGTTTCCATCTTAGGTAACACCTACTGGGTACTGGCAGCCCCTGCCCAAGTTGAGAACCATTAGAAGAGATAGATAAAACTCTACCTCTCCCTTACCCCATTAGTTTCCATACCCCCTCAGGCAATACAGGATATATAAGGGTTTCACTCATCTAAGCCTACATTGGAGGTAATGTCTCAACATGATGGTCTTTGTTCCCTTTTACCAGAATTATTTATGTCCTAGCTTGTTTACTTTGGTTTCTGAGCTCTTGTAGGATGCAGGCCATATCTGATTCATTGCTGCCCTCCCCTTATCCAATGCCTAGCACACTGGAGATCATGGATGGATGACGGACAGGGGAGTGGATGGATGAGGGTCCAACGTCTCTAATTGGATCTCCCTACAGTAAAGAGAAAGCAGAGTTCCATGTGTGTTTTGAGGGTAGTTGGTGACTGTATTACAAGTCATAACCACTGCTCATCCTGGTTTTCCAGGCCTGGCCTAGAATCTCAACCATCACTTCAGCCATATATCCTTATAAGAGATAATGTACATAAAGTACTTCATACGCTCCATAAATATTAAAATAAATATACTAATAGGAACTCATAAATGTTAGCTATGAGCTCTTGTTTTCTATAAGGACCTTCTGTGTAAGATTTCATTTTAAGACAGGTTCTAGGGCTTTAAAAAATAAAATCTGATAATGTTTTATCATATATTTTCTGACAGGGAAAATACCAGAAAAGATTAGCAGAGGCACAGTGGAGATGCCTGGACTTGGAAGGGAAGGTCCATGAAGCCCTCCTGGAAGGGGGGACATTTAAGCTGAGACAAATTGATGAGTAAGATCAGCACAAAGAATGAGATCATCTGAGCAGAGGGAATGAAGTCTGTGGGGCCGTAGAATTGGGAAACCCTGGTGCATTTGGATTCCTGCAAGGAATTCAGTCTGGCTGGGAAGGAAAGGAGAGCAGAAGATGGGAGGGGCTGACAGGGTCCCAGTGACACCTGAGGTCCTCACTTCCTTAATCCCTGATCCCCAACAATAACTGCATTCTTTTTAGAAGGTCTCTTTTCGGAGTTGGTTTTGGGGGGGCATGTCTGAGTGTGGGGTTGTCTTTGGAGCTGAGAAGAGTGTGCACATATGATGAGGGAACTGACATGCATATACACATGTGATCTCTTACGTGTTTCCCCTGTGAGAACATAGCATCTAGTCGGGAGCTGTGTATGTAGTTGACACTTTAGGATCAGGTGTTAAATTTCAAAACCAAGTGTTCTTGTAAGATTCCCCTTCCCTCTTTCATGAAGAACATGGGTTAACTGAGAATGTTCAACCTGCCTCCCTGTAGATAACCACAGTTTTCCTTCCCTACCCCAGACCCACCACCCTTCTCCCTGAGGAAATGCAACCTCTTATGCAGCTGTGTGACTTGGGCAGGTAGTCTAAGCTATGTTTCAGTTTCCTCGTCTTTAAAATGGCAGAATCGGGGGCACGTGGATGGCTCAGTTGGTTAAGCATCTGACTCTTGATTTGGGCTCAGGTCATGATCTCATGGTTCGTGAGTTCAAGCCCCATGTCGGGCTCTGCACTGACAGCGCAGAGCCTGCTTGAGATTCTCCCTCTCCCTCTCTCTCTGCCCCTCCCCTTCCTGCTTTCTGTCTCTCTCTCAAAATAAATAAAGTTTAAAAAAAATTTAAATGGCAGAGTCAGATTCAATTGATTTTTGCTAAAGTGTGGTACATACACTTACTGATGGACATGAGATGATTGTAAGCAATAAGTAGACCTGACTTTAGAAGGATCAACTCATGTCAGGAGGAACAGTTATTCCTTCTCAGTGCTGTTCCATCCCTTCTCCTTCTAACTAGAAGAAAGTCAGCCTGGTGCTACACTCCTTTTAACACCTCTCTAATATTTGGTGGTCTCCTTTTATAACAAAGAAAAATAGCAATGCTTTGTTTTCATTGTAGTTTATTTCAGTGGCTACCATCTGTTTATGACCTAGGATTCTCTAGTGATAAAAAATTTTCCTTTTCAAATGCACTTATTCAGGTTAAAAAGAAGGAGAGGAAGTCATCATGAAGGCCAAGAACAGGCAAATTTTATCTGTGATGCTAGGATCAGAATAATGGCCACCTTTAGGCTGTACTCAAAAAGAGGAGGTACCAGGGATCCTTCAAAGGTGCTAGGAACATGAACATTCTATATCTTGATCTGGGCAGTGGTTGCAAGGTGTAAAAATTCAGTCTTAAAATTGAACTTAAAGCTATACATACCTCAATCAAAAAGAAAGAGTCAATTTGAAGATAAATATTAAATAAATAGTGATTCATGTGGAATATCAATATGGCAAATGCATGCCAGAAGGGTATGTATGATTGAAGTTTGGACAGTGATGGACTGGACAACCTTAAAGTTTCCTTCTGGTTCATACATTCTGAGACTCTGAGTGCTTTGGAGGTCTAACTCTCACGTTTGTCCAGCATACTGGAGTGCAGACCCTCTCAGAGCTAGGGGCACTCGCCAGGCAATGGACACAGTGGGCTGGTGGTTTCCATCTTCCCCAGAAGAGCCCTTCCTCCCCAACCCAGCTTCTTCCTGCTGTGCCTCGTCCTGGGTGCAGCTCAATCCCCACTTCCTTTTTCTCTGCGCATTGGCCCGAGCCTCAGCTGCATCCATCATCTGCTTCAAGCTCATTAAAATTATTTCTTTTTAGTTGCAAATGGGCTGTTTATGATGATCATTATTTGAATGGTCTGCGCCGGGCTCCGGGCTGTCTGTCTGCTGCTGATGGCAGGTTAATCAGATGAGTCTCCTCCCGGCCTGGGCCTGGTCCAAAGTCTGGGGCTGTGTTAATCATGGCTCCCCTAGGGCTGGGGGCTGAGGGCCAGCGGGGGGAGAGGAACCGAGTTCTGCTTGATCATCAAAGGAGAGGCCCTGCTAGCTGTGTATGTGTGCAGTGGCTCAGACACTCGTTTCTAAAATTCACCTTTAGACCAATGCTGGCTTATGTTTACGGGAGTTTTTCCCGTCCCTTCAAAATAAATATAGTGCTGTGAGCCTTTTTATTTTAGGTGTATTTATTTTAAAAGACTCTTGTTGATTCTGTTGTTGGCCCTCTTGCTTTGTTAATGTTCAAATATCCCATCTTTTAGGGTGAGAGGAGGTTGTTTTTAATGTTTTTCTTTGATGCAGTAAAACTTGGCCATACTCTGTTGGTCCTTTATTTATTTGTTTATTTATTTTTGGTGAGATTTTTATTGACCTGTGAAATCCAGAACTCTTAGAATCACTGATCTAGCAGGATGTTTTCTGAGCTCTCAGTTTATCTAAAAAAAGCAGAATAGTATCAGCCAGTATGTCTTGAACACTTGATACTGTGCTTGATGGTTTATACAACTATAGCATCTAAAACAAGCTCCCTGAATATCCCCCAGCCAGTGGGGAAGTGGAGCAGAAGCCCTATGAAGAGCCAGGCATTACAATTTTGCCTTTATTATCCACCAAGGGGATAATCCACACCTGAACTATTAGAATTGACTGTAATTTATTTCTTAGTCCCTGCTTGAATCACCTAGTAGACACATTAATGTGCTTGTTACATGAGATAATGTATGTAAGGAGCTTAGCATGGTGCCTGACATATGTAAGCACCCAATGAATGGTAATTATGATTATTATTTACTATTATTATTGTTATTGATGGTGTTGTTGTTAGTGAGCTTACCTAGGAAACGTGGCGAGAAGTCAGGGTTGAACGATGAGCATGGAAGCAGGCAAAGTTGAGAAGAACATGGATATTGTTTGTTCTTCTAGGGCTCAACAGGACACCATGAGCTGGGCTTGCAGTAGGGCTGGGCCTGGGGGTTTGCCGATGTTCCTTGGCCTGGTCTTGCCTCTGCTGTGTCTGCAGTAAAGAGATTTACACCCACCAGCAGCCTAGGAGGTTGTGGTGAAGGGCCCCAGTGCAGCCACACAGCATAATTATCTGGTAGAACACGTCAAGTCATTGGACTTATCCTGCTGTGAAATTTCTTCTCAGAGCCTGGATTTCATGTTTTAACTGAGGAGTCCAAGTCCAGCACCAACCAGGTATATTGGTTGCTGTGGTGTGGTGTGGGGAGGGGCAGTGTCCCAGAGATTAGAACATAGTGTCAGATACATGATAATCCAAAATCAAGTGATGTCAACACAAGTCACAGCTCTGCTTGTCCTACAGCAATGTAAAAATCCCATATTTGTCTTCAAGACAGATGAGAAAACCTAAAGAAAACTGAGAGCATTCTGTCCACCTGGCTGCACCACTTGGTTGGATTTTATCTACATTTTATCAGTCCTTTTCCTACAAACACAGACTTCTCTCTGGTCACTCAATATTTTGATTGTGTTTGATTGTGTTTTCTTTATTGGAAACTATGATTATTTTAAAATAATGATAAATCAGAAGTCTCCCTTTTTTCTTCTGTCACTTTGGTAGACTGTCAGAAACTGTTTCTGTTTCTGTCTCTCCTAATGATACCTTCTTTCTCACCTGACTCAAAATTCCATGAAGTGTTTGTACTGGAAGCTCCAGTGCCTTTAAGTTGATGTACCTAGTGCTGTGGCATTGGATTGACTTCAGCACCTTGGAGAGCACCGCATTTCCGATTCCTTTGCCCCTCTATTTTAATCTCTGCTTTTATGCCTTGACCTTCTCTCTTCTAGTCCCATGGTTTTCCAACGAGGTTAGACATTTCTCCAGAAATAGAAATTCCCTTGCCAATTTCTCCCTAAGGCACCATAGACAGAGACAGTTATGCTGGGCTTAGGGTAGGCTCTCCAGCCTCCAATGGGTATGAGGTTTATGATGCTATGGTGAACTGCTATAGAGCAGATTTACCGACTCAGACATGATATAAGACAATTACCATGCATTTCGTCTCTTACAGGGAAAAGGATTTGCAGCGGGTTAATAGTACTTTTATTTCATTATCTAATGGTAAAAGTGTTTCATTGTGTGTGCAAGATGAATGCATATTAGCGATGACAAATGGGGTCTTTCAACACGGTGCCGGGCCTCATCATACATATGTTAGATTAAAGAGTTCACCCTAGAAATACACTCTTGCATCTGCGTGTGTGTTTTTAATAAATCTGATTGCAGAAATTTATTGCATCACCGGATTTAGGAAATTATGGGGCTTGATTGCTGCAAATATAATCGGGTGATATATACAGAAATGCTCCTCGAGTTATGGTCCAGAAAAAAAGCCCATCTCAGGATGGTGCAAGAAAGCAGCAGACCACATAAACAGCATTTCTTGAATTATGCAAATGAAATCCATGACAACTCATGGTGAATTGTACTCCCCTTGTGAAACTGCCACCGTTAAAGTGAAGAAAGTGGAGAGAGGGGTGATCAAATATACATGTACGACCAGCAGATATTGTCTGTGATGTGTGTAAGCTGGGGTGGCCCCTCCTTCCATCCCTCACTCTCTTTTTTTTTCCTGAATGGTACATCCTGTAAAAACCTGGTCTGGCTCCTTCATTGCACATAAGCAGCCAAGGCACCTTCCAATCCATTTCTTCTGAATCCAGGAGTCTTCAGTGAAATATTTCTTATACTTGAAGTGAACCTTAAATGATTTACTGCAGGATACACAAAAGGTCAGCTTGCTTCTTATTGGCACCTTCATTTTTCCAAAATCTACTGAAATTAAAAAGCCATCTATATCTTAAAAGGCGTATTTATGAACCCTTAAGTGTAAGTAAGTCATAGTTGGAACAGTTCCCACCTCTGATATATGAAAGCTGTCGACAGCACTTTCTTACACTATAATATGCCCATACAATATGCCGCACTTTACTATTTTGACACGGTTTGGAGATGTTTTCTACAGTTACTGACAAGCTTATGCCATCACTCCTTTGGAAATTTAAGAGGTGGGGCAGGGGGGTTGGGGAGAGGTATAAAAAAAATAGCTCCACCCAACTTTATGGGAGATTATTGATCTTCCGATGAGCAAAAAAAAGCTGTCCTGGATTTTTTTCAGTTACATCCCCAGTTTTGTAAATTATTCATTTGTGCCAGGAGTCAATATCCTGTCTTTTCTCAGCTTTGTAAATTAAGAAAACTTGTTCAGAATGCTGTTTTGTATGATGATTAAAAAGGAAGAGGAGGGGGAAAAATCTTTTTCTTTTCTCTCTCTCTGTCTCTCTGTCTCTCTGTCTCTCTCTCTCTCTCTCTTTTTTTTTTTTTTTTTTATTGTTTCAGAAGGAGCTTAATTCCGTCGCTTCCGAGCTGTCTGCACGGCAGGAGGAGAGTGAACATTCTCATAAACATTTAATTGAACTCCGCCGGGAATTTAAGAAAAATGTACCTGAGGTACAGTATATTTGCCGTTATAGAATTAACTCAGTAGGAATGCAGAGTTTTCCCTGTTCAAACTATATTTTGGAAACTGTAGACATAAGTGACTAACAAGAAAAGAAGCTAATTAGCCACGAAGAAAAAATTACAGCCCCCAACCTTTGGGTGTTTCTTGCTCTAGTGGTGCTCAGCGGTGCTGTCTAAAGTGAGGGCACGTTGCTTCTCCATTGAAGTTACTCTTTCTGAGGTTCTCTAAAACATCCATTCCCCCCCCCCCCCCGCCCACATTCATATCTAGTCAAACACCTGGCCTTGACAGCAAAGACAGTGTCTCTGGGGTTCTTGATTTTATTTTACTTTTCCATTGGTGTCTGGGAGAGGACAGCTATAGGCTTCCCTACCCTCTCTGGGCCTTCCCTCAGTCTCCTCTGAAACTGCCTCCCACTGACATAAACAGGCCTCATTCTTCCCCTTCACCTCTTGCCTTGTAGCTCCACCCATCTGCTCTGCCTTTCCCAGCTGACTTGAAGTGGTCCAGATAATGACAAGTCCCCTCCCCCCACCCCCCATACCATAAGGCCCCCCCAAGGGAAGAGACTAGAATGGACTTGTTTTTGTTCTTTACAGGGGTGAATGTGTTAATTCTTTTACTTTCTCTATCAGGCCCCCTGTTGCTGCTCACATTTAAAAAAAAAAAAAAAAGATGGAATAAACACGATAGGAAAAATAAAGCCTTCTGATTGCATATAATGTCATCAAGGATGTGACACATCAGAGCCACTATGGGAAACAGAGACCTGACTGCCCCCAAAGCCAGTTGTGCTTCTCTGTGTCGTCAGAGATTAATAGTTGACCTCTATGTCCTAACCTACTCAAGTGGCCTGGATCTTGGAGGAGCGTTGGGCAGCAGCTGGCAATTCTGGAAGTATCAGACCTGGAAATATTGATCCCAGTCTGCCTATTAGAATCACCCAGGAGTTCTGTTGCCACCTTGCTGATGGAGGAGGGGGCCATGGAAAGATGGAGAAGAGGCAGGCCTACCCAGGAATCGGGCTACATGAGCACAGAGGGTTCAGGTCTTCTAGCTGTGAAATCTTCCTCACACAAGTCATAAGTATGTTCGGTTCTTCAAAGCAAGAAGAAGAAGTAGGCTGCAGCTAGAACCTGCCCATGGAGCGATTAGGGAAGGAATCTTAGGTTTGAGAGCTGAGGGAGGGTGCTCCAGGAGAAGAGGCAGCAATCTCAGATCCGAGTGTCTCCCATGTTGCGGCTTCAGAAGGCCAAGTCAAGTCCTTGGTTTGACTCCTGGAGCTAAGAAGGCATAGGTAATGCTGAGCATCCTTTGTTTCCCTCTAAGAACAGTTAGTGGCTTCTTATTTAAACTGATTTTCTGCCTAGAAAGAGGACACCAGAAGCTTCACCTCTGACTCTCCATTCTGTGGGAAGCAGAGATGAAATGGCCCTAGATCTTCCCAGCCCTACATGCTTTCTCTCCGGTCAGCACAAACCCTCCATCTCATCCTCCTCCCCGGGGGCCACATGGGAGCCCCCCGGGTGATGAGGGAAATCCAGGCCAGGTTTTAAGCCTCGGAATTCGGCTTACATAATTTCAATACTGCATAATTATGCAATTATGTAATTAGAAGGAATAAGTTTCCATTCCTATTATAGTCGCGCCTCTGAAAATTCTCATTTTTGGAACTAGTCTCTCCTGATGGGGAGAGTCATGCCAAGGCTTTATTTAAGAACATCATCTGGCTGGTGCCCAACTCACCTCCTGCTGGTGCCTATGCTCAGCTTCCCCCACTAAGGGTGAAGCATACAGGACAAGGAGCTTCTAGAAATGGTCAGCATTGGCCCAAAGTTGGCCCTCAGATTTGAATCCCTTAAACTCTCTCAAGTGTGCCGACAGCTGGTTTGGGTTGTCTGTTGACCTGCATTCAGATGATAGCTGAGCCACTTGCGCACTGTGAGACTTGAGCAAGCCAGCCCCTCTCAGCGCCTTGGTCTCCCCTTCTGGAAATTCAGGGGACTGGAGAGATGGTTTCTGAGGCCCCTTCCAGCACTAATGTTTCCTGAACCTGGACCAGAGGTTTCCTACTGGTGTGTTTTATTTGGTCTGTAAACTCAAGTTTTACAGTAAGTTTACCAACGTTTAACACCTCAGAAGATTTCACCCAAAACCTCAAATTTCCAGTACCTTTTGAGATTCTTTGGTAGATCTGGTCACACAGATCATGCCCACATGGCAGTCACCAGCTGGAGCTGAACAACTGCCACCCCCATCACACAGTGCTTGAGTTCTCCCAAGATTTGCCACGGGACCTCCCAGCCTGCCTCCCTCATGTCCACTTCCCCCTGGCCTCTGTGGACATTTGAGTTCACAACGTGGGACCTAGGTTTTTGTGCATTTCCTTTTCCATGGCTCAGCCCATGCACCCCATAGTTCCTTGTGATCAAATCCGCTAGATAGATTCACATGAACTCCTGTGTGCTTCCTGAAGATCCCCAGCATGCCATCACTATATCACTGGCTCTGAGGAGCCCTGGGAAACACCCGATCAGTGAGGAGGGGTGCCCAGGACCCAGAAGAGAGATAATTTCCAGGGACAGTAGCACAACCTTATTTCGTAATTAAGGGATTTATTCTCCACCTAAACTTAAGTATCTTGTGCCCATGTCTTCCTTTCCACTTCTCCCCACTGCCCCTCTCTCCCCCACGCTCTTGAGCCCTTCACATCTCCTCCTTCCATGGGAGTTTCTTGTGGGCCATGGCTGACAGCAGTCATGGAATCACCAGTGGGTCTCAGAGGAAACTGAAGCATTTAGGGTTGGAATCTTGCAACACTAGGTTCTAAAAGGCCTCCCTCTTGTGTGCTGGGGAGAACTCACAGGAGCCAAGCAGGGAAGCCCTTGGGGCTAGGAACCTCAAGGTCGTTTGTGAAAGACAGGAAATTGGGGTCCAGAAGTAGGATGCTCCCTTCTGAAGATAGCCCACTGCCATAAAGTTTATTAAACATTCACAGAGCCCTTCCTCTGATCTGGGAACCATGGAGGTGCCCCTGCCAAGTTCCCAAAAGCTGCACATTCTGGTGAGGAAGGAGAGACAAGTACAGAAGTTATGTTGCTAAAATGCAAAGTGAAGTGTTTGCCTGAGAGGGGCAGTTGGGTGAGGGGAAGCAGAGATGGCCACCTGGAAGAGACAGCCCTGAGCAAATGCTTCAAGGACAGAGGTTTTTATGAAGAGACTTCAGTGACATGGTGCTGGGTGTGGAGAGTTGAGGCCACCTCTCCATCCCCCCCGCCAATCCCCCACTCCAAAGAGTGTCACATGATGCACCACCAATCCCCATGAGTACTTTGCATAAAAGAGTATTCCACGATCAGATCTATTTGGGAAATGCTATTTCCTTCCCCCTCTTCCAGAAATGCACAAGGTGCATTATACTAAAGGTTCCAAAAAGTCTTGCAGGGAAGAAACTTGATGTTGGACTTTCTTTCCCAGTCTGATTTGGCTTGGCACCATGTGTGTGTGTATGTGTGAGTGTATCTGTGTGTAGGTGTATATATGAGAAACCCTTACGAAATCCCACAGATGCACATCCCACGGGACACATTTGGGAAATGCTGACCTAGGGGACAACAGTGCACTGCAAGCAGGGGCCATGGGGGTATCCCACCTGGCACTGTAGTGAACTCTTCGCTGATCTCTTTTTCAGGAAATCAGAGAGATGGTGGCTCCTGTATTAAAAAGCTTCCAAGCTGAGGTAAGACCCAAGGCCAATGGCATGTCACAAAAACATTCCCTGGTTCCCTCTCCTGTCCCACCTGGAATTGCCAGAGGAGGCCAGCAGCCTCTGGAAGCTTAGGAGAAACCTGCCTACCCCCATTGCAAACTCTGCCCCATTCTCTCTGGATCAGCCAATGGTGACATAGTAAGAATGGGTTCTCCATTCTGTTTGATGGGATTCCAGTGTCTGATCCCAAAAAATCTCCCTCTTCCTAGACTTTGTCCAGCCTTACACCAGCTCTGCTATACATAGTATCTGTGACCTTGAATGAACCACCTCACCTTCCAGGCTTGGTTTCCCATTTTTTAAATCAAGAGGTTTGTCTTCAGTGACCTTTGCTGTCCCCGGGCATTCTGCTCTGCTTTGATTCTCTAAGGCAGTCTTACAGATAAGTCCAAACAGTTACCAGCCCACCCTGAAATCCTCTCTACTGACCCACCATCTGAGTATAAAATCAACACTGTTCATGTTCTTTCCTGACAACCCATCGGACCCTGTTCCTTTGGCAGCAGCTGAGCTGTCTTCAGCCAGTTGTTTCTCTTGCCTTCCTGGAGCCCTGTGATGAGGCCAAACCTCCTCCATTTCTCCTCTTGACTTGACTTTGTGACCAGGATTCTGAGAACGTCCACTTGTCCTGCGGGCAAGGGAGGCGGGCTAGGAAGAGAATGGAATTACACTGAGGCAGGGTAGTGGAAGGGGAAGCTGTTTGTCAAATGTTCCATCTTTAGGGGGCTCTTCTCAGTCTCCCCTGGATTTAGGCAGGACCTTGGAAGGGCTGGCCCGTCTCAGAACTCTCCGATGGTGATGCATTTTAAGTCTGTCATCCGCCAAGCGCCACATTACTTTAAATCTGTCTCTTTGGAACCGCGTAAGCGCATAAGGCAATATTAAAGTAAACAATAACTGGATTTACACAAATGTCGCTGATTTCCATATTTTTCATCCCTTCATTTTATTACTGAGTTGACTGATGTGCTTATTTATTTATAGGGCCATCCAGTATTGATTCATTTGGTTGTGAGGTGCCTGAGCTGAAGGGGGAAAAACAAACCAGAAAGAAGACCAATAATGTTGGGAATTTGTTGTCATGGCTTTGTGTTTTTTTAAAAAAAGAGGTTCCCATCTGCCAAGCCCTGGTCCCATGAGGGATGCTCAGCACACAAGACCTCTCAGGCAGCTGATTTCTCTGCCCAGCCTGAAGACAGGCACTGAGCAGCGCTTTTTCAGCTGTTCCCTTGCTTGGGCTGTGGGCGGAGCTTCTCTTAGCCACTTAGAGCCTCAGTTTCCCTATCTGTTCATGGGAATAAAGACACTCCAGACGTTTTTGTGTTGTTTTATGGACTAACTGAGATATATTGCAGGGAAGGGTTTTAATGTAATGCCTGGCACATTGAAAGCTACTGGGCGATAAAGAGCAGACTGTGGAGCCAACCTGGGTTTGAACCCTACCTCTGCCAGTTCCTCACTGTTTGACCTTATGCAGGTTACTTAACCTCTCGGTGCTTTTGTTTCCTTATCTGTAAAACTGGGTAATAATTGTACCTCCTTCATAGGGTTGTGATTGAGGAAGAGCAAAGTTAATGCCCATGGAGTGCTTAGAACATTGCCTTATGTTGGTAGTCCTGGTTATTTTATTATTCCTGTTATCAGTCACCTCCAGTACAGGTTTATTTGGCCTCTGCTATGCATGGGCTGGAATCTGCCTCTTTCCTAAGTGGGTGTTCAAGGCTTTTTTCCAGAAGAAGGGGGCTTTCTGTCCCTGTAGGAAGCAGGTGTGACTTACATCATTTTTTCCATAGGAGAAAGAGTTCAGTGTTTCGTTTGGGTGATGATCCAGAAAACAATCAGTGCAGTATGGCAGAAAGCATGTACAAATCAGACTGAGGCAGGCCTAGCTTCAGTCTCAGCACTGCTGCTTACCTAGCTGTGTGGCTAGGGAGAGGTTCCTTAACCTCTCTGAGCTGCAGCTTTCCTCCTCTGGCAAATGGAAGTTAATAGTAAAGATTCAAAGAACTAAGGGTGGAGGCAGTTGACACAGCGCCTGGTACACTGTTGGTACCCAGTAACTTACAGAGGGAGAGAAGGTTTTAGTTGGTCCAAAAGGGAAGACAAAGCTGAATTCTCATTTCCAAATTCATGTGGCATGTTGAATTCACACTGTTTTAATAGCTGAGGATCTCCAGATAACTTCGTTAATTTTCTTAAGAGGGCTTTCCATCGTCCCTTTAATGTACCAAAAAGACTACATTTATCTGGAGTTTTATTCTTGAAACCCCTGCTTTCCTCATGATCTATTGACTAATCCATTGCAGCCGCCATGTCCCTCCCTACGCCTCCGGGGAGAAACGCCGCCAAAGAAAGGTGTTAATAAAAAGCATCTTCGTCTTCGTCCAGAACAAACTGCTCATGCACAAGCCGTTCATAATCCAAATTTGATTTTCATTTTAATTTTTTTAATGAGGGTTCATCCTTTATGCCACTTCCCTCTCCCGATCCACCAGGCTCCAGGCTCAGAACGGAGAATTCCCAAGAGGGCATTAATCACCTCCCAGGAATATTCCCTGAGGCAAACACCATCTCAAGTCACATAAAGTAGCCCATAAAACGCCGGGGCTGAATATTCCTTCTTTCCCAGTATGGGCCTCTTGTTGAAATATAACATGTTCAAGTTCATTCTTTAATTTCATTTCACCAGCCCTGGTATATACTGAATCTGGGCATCCTTTTTATCTTTTTATTCTGTATATGTGTGGGCTTTTTTTTTTCTTTTTTCTTTTTTCTTTTTCTTTTGTGTGTGTGTGTGTGTTGTGTGTGTGTGTGTGTGTGTGCATGCGTATGTGTGTGCTGGTGGGAGGGGTGCAGAGAGGAAGTGAATTTGCCCTGCTGTGAATCAAGGAAGCTTTTTCTCTCTGCCTTGATTGCTTAAAGGACAGTCTTGATTCCCCCTGCTCAGGGAAACAAAGACAGCCAGAGAAGGTGGCTTAATGGAGACAGCTTGAAATGGCCAAAGTTTGAATATCCTTGCGCTCAGAGAAAAGAGCAAGACGAAAGCCCCGCTAATTACAAAAGTTGCTTTATGAAAGATAATTCAAAGCAATAATTTAGCAAACATAATCAAGTCGCACAGATGGGGTTGTTGATGGATGGATTGCAACATGCAATTAGCAGCTCTCGCAGTTACATATCATTAACCCTCCGAGCACAAAAATTATTTTCTCATTATTAGTTGAAAAGGTAAAATTAAGCTGACTAGACAGTAAAGGAACAAACTACAATTAATTACCTTCATTTATTACAGTCATTATTTTAAACTTATTTTTACTTGGAGAGAGAGATGAAAACATCTAAATTAAAAGTTTTGTTATGCTAAACCAGAGGTGAAACTTTTCTAAGGAGTGTGTGTACTGGCCCAGCCAGGAAGATGGCAGGGCCACTGTGAGATTTTTTTCTCTCTGCTTCCTTCTTCTTCCACCAGGAAGGACATGTAGCCTGAATGATGGAAAACCCTTTGGTTGAGTTGGAACAGACACATTAACCTGGGCCTGATGGAAACACTTCAGTTTGGGAACCACGGGGGCTGATGCAGAGCCTCTTATCTCCAGGGGAGACAGGAGAGCATGGCCATCAGACGTCCAGGATCTGAGTTCCACCTGAACACTGACAAACTTATGTGACTTTGGCCAAGTGACTTCATGTCTCCGAGCCACTGTTTCCTCCACTGTGACAGCTCATAGGATTGCATGAGGTTCAGTGAAATCCTCTGTCAGGTGGCTGGCGAGTCTGATTCTCATTGTGGTGGGTGTGTTTGGTGGCATAGGGCCAAGATATTCTCTCTCTGTTCTGTCAAGGTCTGAGGGAGCTTGTGTGGCATGACCCCCTTCTAGGAGCTTAGAAACGAGACCAAGGTGCCACTTGTGAGAGACATATTCATCATCTGTTGAGTCCATGCAATCATGTGTTCACTCAACAAACCTTTACTGAAGCCCTACTGCATTCCAGGTGGTATTCTAGATGCTGGGCCTAGTGAGGGTCACGACCTCGCAGTTAACTAGACACCTGTTGATGTGGGGGAGGGCAAGTATTTGTGCAAGCCCCAGAAGGGCCTCCTTTCTGCTTGGAGCCTTGCAGGTCCACTTAACAGATACTTGTGAAGCACCTACTATGTGCCGGGCTCCAAGTGAAAGCTGTGGAAGGCCCAAAGATGGTGAGACACCATCTATGCCCTCAAGGAATGTCACTAGGAGTTCGGTCCCTATGATTGAAATAATGTCCAGGAGTCATGTCAAGAGCTCACGGGAGGCCTCTTAGTTTCCTCTTAGAACTTCTGCTTCTTTTCTGAGCTTCACGTTCACACTCATCCCCTGCGTAACTACAATGTGTCTGGCATTACCCCCTCAAGGAGTGGAGCCTGTGTCTTCCATTCTTTGAGTCTGGGCCTGTGTCCACTTCAGTCACTAGAATGTGGTGGAGGTGACCCTCTTCCAGTACCAGCTGGAGGTCTTCGCTGGACTGGTGATTCTGCCTCCTGCTGCTTGCAGCCCAACCTTCGTGTAAGGAGTGTGACTTGCCCGAGACCACTCTGCTGTGAGAAGCCCACCCTGTACAGAGGGGGCCTGGGGGATGACGCTCCACGTGGATGAGAGGGGCTAGGAGCACTAAGGTACCAGGCGTGAGTCAGGGAGCCACGCTGGCCATCCAGCCCAGTGGAGCCATCAGGCCAGTGCGGCTGAGCTGCCATCTGGCTGTGGACTGCCTGAGAAATGACAAGACAACTGCCCAGCTGAGCCCCATCAGCCCACAGAGCCATGAGAGACAATAAGAAGTCATTGTTTCGAGCCACACCATTTTGGAGCAGCTGGTTACACAGCAACAGATCACCAGAACAGCCAGGATCTACAGACTGCCAGTTCTTTCCCTCTTTCCCCTGATCCTCAGCTCCCTTCTCCCTCTCTCCTCTCCCCTCCTTCTCTCTTCACCTTCTCCCTTTCCTCCTCCACCTCAGCTCCCTTCTCTCAGCCTTTTGTCAGATTTCCGCCCTCTCCAGACATCTTCCCCCAGCACCAAGTTCTTAGGCCTTCATCCCTTCCGAGTGCGGCCATCTCCCCTCACTCCAGAGGGAGAGTTCTGGGTGCTCCTGGAGCAGAAGCCAGGGCACACAGAAGGCACACCGCCTGCTCAGCTTCGGGCCTGGCGTTGCCCTGCAGATGCCCAGGGGGGAGTGTCAACAGTTTGGATGATTTTGTCTCTTCTCCTTGTGTTTCTTCTGATGGGATTGGGGCACAACTCTGAGACAAACCCCAATGGCTAAAGGTCAGAGCAGATGGAAGGTCTGTTTGCAGAGGAGCAGAAAGGTAGTGGTGAAACAGGGATTTGCAAGGAAGCAAAAGGTGGAGTCTCACTGCCTCCCCTGTAGGCCATTTAGGTGGCAAAGCAAAGCCCGGTGCCCCCCAGCTTGACAGCTCCACCTCGGTGAGTGTTTGTTGGCTGAGTTGATGACTCAACCAGTCAGCCAAACAACCAACAAATGGATATGTTTAACTCTAGTCCAGTTAGATGTCCTCCACTGTGCCATCTGTCAAATGGGCTGGGGACGCTTTTCCCCCTGGTTCACATGGGTTTCGGGGGTGCCACCATGGTTGGAGATGTAAGATATCATAACCTGCTGTAGTTTGAAGCCTTACAGACCCTTCCCTGCAGACTTCACCCAGCCAAAGGTGCCCAACACTCTCTACCCTGAGTGCCTCTCACTTTCATGATGGGCAGAGAGCTGGGAATTCTCTTCTTTTGACCACATCCACCTACCAGGATCTTGTGATTGATCAGACCCAGGCCAGGATGCCCACAGTGCCCCTTCCTGTTCTGGGTATCACTAAGCCTCATTGCCCACTGTTGTCAGTAAGCAGCCAGGCTTGGCACCGAAGGTGGGCCTTGCCTTTGTTAGAGAAGCCTCCCGAGGTGACTTTTATTGCATGCTACTATATACTGCATACTTTCTAATGGTTATATCATGTGTTTTTCATAAGATTTCTAATCAGGGAGAGGTTCTGTGATTAGTCCCTTTTACAGATGAGGAAACTGAGGCACAGAGAGGAGAGGACCAGCATTTCATCTAGAGCCCAAGTCTGTACCTGAGGCAGGGAAAGAAGCTAGGGGGCATGGATTCAGGCCCAGGAAGGTGGTGTGGGATCAGAAAAGTCCTTAGGGCAGAAACCCAAGGCCAGTGGGCCCCAGCATTATCTGGCCCCTGCCTGCCGCTCACCTCGAGCAGCAGGCAGCCTAACTTGTTCCTAGCTCAGAGTGTTTGTACTTGCTATTCCCTCTGCCTGGAATGCTCTCCCTGGACCATCTTTTTGCCCGATTCACTCCTTTCAAGTGTCAGATCCTCGGGGAATAAGGAAGCCCTCCCTGACCAACCCTGTCACCCTGGTCAGTCTTGGACACCGCTCCTCCCACCCCTGCCACCTTTCACAGCACAGCCCTTGTACTTGTCCACCATGACACTTAGCGTAAGTCATCTTTACAGGCGCCAGATCATTCAAGGCCTTGGGGCTACTTTAAGGGCTTTGGCTGTGACTCTGAATTAGGTGAGAGCCATAGGAGACTTTATAGTAGAGGGGGGACCAGGTCTGACTCAGGTTTCAGTAGGATCCCTCCAACTGCTAATCAGATGGCATGGAGGCACGGTGACTGAGAGGAGGGGGCTGTACCCCTCTTACACCACCTCCATCCAGTGCCCAGAGCCTGAGGTCATCATTGGCTTTGACGTTGTCTGTTCCAGCCCTGAACACTGGGGATCATTTTTCCCTCCCAGGCAGTCATGGGCAAGGAAGGGAGTCCTAACCCAGGACAAGATTCTGAACAGGGCAATCTGTGTTCCTGCAGACAAGCTGCCTGAGAAAGACATGGAGGGGGACCTCACAGTTCAGATCACCTGAGACAGACATGTGTCTTCCTACCTAGGCCACAACCCCCCAGCCCTGCGTGCCATGTCCTAATTTGGTCCCTGTGCTCCCCTTTGTTTTGCACGTGCCTACAGGACTCCTGCCATTCCCTTTGAGCTGAAGTTTAATTTCAGGGCCTTTTTTTTTTCTTTTTGCCTTCTTACATTATTTGCTCGTCCAGCTATTTTTGATGTCTTAACTCTCTTGCTCCCCAAACTGCCCTTTCTCGGTGGCTCCCAGCACTGTCATGACCATCCTTTGTAAGTGAGGCCTCCTTAGGGCGACAACTGACATTAGACACATGTAGTCCTGACCAGCCAGTAAGACCAGGAAGAAATTGCCTTGCTGACCAGAAGGACCCACGGGAAAGACAAGCACTGGGGGCAAGCATAGGTTCTAGAGCCAGGTTGGCGCTGGCTTGCATCCTAGCTCTCTGCTTCCTGGCTGTGTGACCCTGGGCAAGTCACTAAATCTCTCTGGGCCTTGGTTTTCTTGTTTTCTAAGTGGAGATAATAATAGTACCCACCTCATAGGGTGCATGTGAGGATTAATTGAGTCAATACATGAAAAACCCCAGGAGCAAAGCCCAGCATATGTAGTGAGTGCTCCTTGAACTTAAGTTGGCATTTCAAGTGGACGAGTTGAGACTTGTCTCATCACATTTATTCCTCCCACAAGCCTCATGAGTAGGCTTCTGGTCTCACCCATTTCTCGGGTGAGGTAACTGAGACTCAGCAGCCAGCATGTGGTGGTGAATAGCTCAGTCTGGATTTTTAGCCAGGAAAGTTTTTTGAGCCTTTAGTAAAGCCTCTCACGTTTCACTGCCTCTCAGCGACACGGTGAGAGAGGTGCTGCTGGTATCGTCCCCTCTTACAGGTGAGAAATTGGGGCTCAGAGAGGTTGGCCGCTGGTCTAAGCTCACACAGCTCTTCACCAACAGAGCAGAGTCTGGAAGATGGAAACCTCAGTTTGGGGGGCTAAACAGAGGCATGGCGGTACAGGAAACACCGAGGATGTGGACTCTAGATTGAAGGCCAGAATTGGACACTTGCAGGTGGTTAGGGCTGGGGAGGACCTCATCACTCAGCCGGATGCATGCCTTTCAGATGTGACTTTGCTGAGCTTTTTCAGACAGAATCCACCAGGGAAGCCCAGCCCATAAAGGGAGCTGGGATTCAAACCCAGGTCTGCACACTCAGCCCAGAACTTGGCATATAGAAGTGGCTCTGTAAACAGGGTGTCGCTCGCAAGATGCAATGAGAGGGACTTCTGTCCCTCCCACTGCCCCCAGCTTGCACATGTACACACACTCTCCCTACTCCCTCCTCTTTGATGACTTAATAACTTTGATGGCACAAGTCTCCTTGGCTTCCATAATGAGTCTTGCCCCTTTGGTTTTACCCTGACCAGCTTGGGGTAAAACTTAGAATGAGCTGAACATCCTTCTGAATTTAATATTAAGAACCCACCAAAGCATCATTGAGCCTGTCACGCTGCATTACAACCAAATTAAGAACCAGCAGCGATCCTCTTTCATTCGGTATCATATGCCTTATAAAGTAAATTATTAATGCTTTTTTCCCCCCAGTTAAGCAGTTATTTGCAGTTGTTCCGGGTATTTCTCATTAGAAATAACATCATCTAAAGAACGATATTGATTGATTTTTTTTAATCTTGGAATCATGGACGTGAACCACATATTTATATGACATTCCCTTTAACTAGAATTCTCATGCTTTATTTTTATATTATTGATCTTTTTGACACGAATTGCTTTTTGGCCTTGTGTGAACGTTGTAAGCTTTCCGCCTGCAGAGGAATGGGTCGGCGTCTGGGCCAGGCTGGGAAGAGTGATCGCTCCAGCGGTGTGGCGGTAACATTCCCGCACATTTAACAACAATTAGTCTATGCTGACGCCATGGTAGGCTTTCGTGTATGAAAATTTACAAGCCTTTTAATGGACTGCATTATGGAAGGCCATGCGGGGCCAGTCGGCGGGGAGGTGAGGCCGCCAGGCGCGCATCCATCTCGTGGCGCTGTCAGCCAAGTGTCTGTTAGCGCTCATGTCTGCCTGGGGGTGGCAGGGAGCAAAGCAGAAGCTACCACAGCCGCTAGCCCACAACACCAGCAGTCACTCCTGCATCCATCCAGTAGATCTTTGTTGAGCACCTACTATGTGCCAGGCATGGATGGTGCAAGATGCCGGGGCTGAGGTGGTGAGCATTCTTATTCACTCATGTTCAGAATACAGTTGAGCACCTGCTGTCTGCCAGGAACAGTGCTAAGCACGCACAGTGAGAGGGTGAACACAAATTACTTATTCATCAGGCGCCCTTGGTGGAGTGGAAATGACATAAGCCTAGATTTGCACCTGGGTTCAAATCCCAGCTCTGTCCTTTGGCGCGGTTTTTAGTTTCCCTGACTGTAAAATAGGGATGGTAACAGTCCCCACCCCCAGGGAGGCTGGGAGGATCCATGCAGATAAAGAGCTTGATGTGGGGTAAACCTCCCAGAGGCGGGACTGTAGAATCATGATCATTTAGTGTTGTTGCCCTTTACTCTCCAGCCAGCAGTCCCTAGAACACCTATGCACACCCCTGCTTCCCTTTTCAGTTCCACTGAGACCTTCACTCTACAGCAGACACTTTTTTGGCACTTGTTGTGTACCAGGGTGGGTGCCAGGCTCTAGAGATATGGCAGTGAGCACCCCAGGTTCTGTTCCTCATGACACTCACGGCCTAGTGGGAGAGACAGACAGATGGACACACACCCCTTGGTGCCGCTGACAGTCACGGCTGTGATTGAGTTTCACATGACCAGAATGTGGAATGGGAGAGATTAAACTAGCCCACTCATTCCCTCATTCAAAAACTATTTCCTGAGCGTCTGCTATGTGCAGACCCTGTTCGGGGCCCTCGGGACACTACAGGTTACAAGAGAGACAGGGCCTGTGTCCCTGGGGAACTCAGAGTACATTGGGGCACAAGGCACATTTGCATGGTACACATAAATTACTTGAAAGGCAGCATAGTGCAGTGGTTAAGAGCACAGTTCTGGAGCCAGACAGCCTGGGTTCAAACCTCTGCTCTGCGGCTTGCTAATTGTATGACCTGGGGCAAGTTATTTTTCTCTCTGTGCACCTTGATTCCTTCATCTGTAAATGGGACTCTTTATAGTCCCTATCTTACAAGGTAAGTGTGAGGATCAATTGAAGTTCTAGATGGAAAGGTTTAAAATAATGGTGCAAAGAAAGTGGAGATGGGTATCAGAGGCTAAGCCCTGACCGTGGTTATGGCGACGAGTCTGATTCTGATTCTAAAATCATCCAGCAGTGTATTAACTAACTACAGACATGCTGAATGCTGCCAAGGCAAAATGCAGTTGCACCCAAAAGGCCCCATGCTTGCCTTCCCTTTGTTCTAGCTCAGAGGGCTGAACTGCATGACCCCCTAGGGTTATTATTACCATGGTGGGGCCCTTGAAGTGCCATCCCCAAGTTTAGGTACTACGGCAGGAACCTTCCTGGATGTGAGTGTCCTCTGTGAGGTGAGCCCTGCAGGAGGCCCTCATCACAGTATCACAGTCAGCCCCTCCTTTTGCCCTGAGTGGCAGGAATGAGGCCCAGAGAGGGTAAGAAACCCCCCTAGGGTCACACAGCCAAGAAAAGGACCCGGATGCATTTTCAGGTCCATGTAATTCCCATACCTAGAGTGGCCTCAGTCAGGCAGCTAATGAAAGCAAAAACACTGGATTTGGAGTCTCGAAAAACTCTTGGCTGTGGGACCTTGGGCAGGTCACTTCACCAGCCTCAGGCTCTTGCCCTGTAAAATGGGTTCTTATAATGCCCACCTTGTTTGTTTGGGGGGAAGGTGGGAGAGACAGGCAGATCACCACATGGTCACCAAGCATAAAGGAAACCGTTTCCTCTAAGTAACTGGCAGCATCCTTCCATCTAAGGCTTTGCTATTTAAAGTGTGGTCCATGGACCAGCAGCATCTGCATCACCTGGGTAGAAATGCAGTCTTGGCCTCCCAACATCCTCCCCCAGATCTCCTGTATCAGAATCTGCAGTTGAACAAGGTGCTTTAGTGTGATTTGCATGCACACTGAAGTTTGAGATGTTCAACCTTAGATCAGCCCAATGGCTTTCAACCCTGACTGCCCCAGAGGGATCTCCTGAGGGCTTTAAAAAAAAACAAAACAAAAAAAAACACTGAGACCTGGGTCTCACCCCAGAGAGGCCAGCATTCTTGGTCTGGTATGAGGCTTGGGCATCAGGATTTTAAAAGCTTCTGCTGGAATTCTAGCGTTTGAGGAGTTCTGCCCTAGAAGCTTACCATCTACTGGAGAAGCCAGACACATGGAAATAACCAGTGGTGTGCTGATAAATACTGAACAACAGGCAGGGGTGGGTGTCGGGGAGGGAGGTATTTGGATCGTCTCCCGCTTTCCATGGTGTAAATACTTCCACTGTGGCCAATTTCAAGCTGCCAACATGGAATTGGGAAGACATGCACAGTGGCACTCATGTAGTATCTCACCACGCAGATGTAATAGATGTAAGGAACCTCAGAGCACAGAGAGTAGTGAAATGTAATCAAATAATTAGGAAGTAGTGAGTACTGAATATGTATTTCCTTTTTTCCCCCAATTTTTTTTGGCAAAATACATGTAACTTCAAGTTTATACCGTCTGAACCATTTTTAAGTGTAGAGTTCAGTGGCATTAAGTACATTCACACTGTTGTGTAACCATCACCACCTTCTATTTCCGTAACTTTTTTCATCTTCCCAAACTAAAACCCCATACCCATTAAGACAATAACTCCCCATTCCCCACCCCTGGCAACCACCATTCTTGTTTCTGAATCTCATTTTGGCTACGCTAAGTAATTTATAGAAGTGGAATCATGCAGTCGTTGTAGACTTTGTGTGGCTGGCTAATTTCGTTCAGCGTAACGTCCTCAAGATTCTTCCATTTGTGGTATCATTATTTTTAATATAAATTATTTATTGTAATTGTAGGTTCATTTGATTTAATTTTTAATAATGGCTATGTTTAACAACCAGCTTGCAAAATTCCTGAAAATTTAGCAATCGGCTTTTGCAAGCTGCTACAGGCCAGCCCCTAGCACACCACTAGAAATAATCCTTGTACCACATGAGAACAGAGTCACAAATGGCAGGCTTTAGAGGTCAGCAAACTATGGCCCTTGGGCCACAGCCTGTTTTTATAAATAAAGTTCTATAGGAACATAGCCATGCTCATTCATTTATATGTTGTCTGTAGCTGCTTTCCTGTCACAACAGCAGAGTTCAGTAATTGCAACAGAACCTGCAAAGCCAAAAATATTTATTATCTGGCCCTTTGCTGGAGTAGTTTGCTGACCCCTGCTTTTAGGTGTACAGGGTGTAGAAGAGAGTAAATTGACTTATTCATTTATTTAGTCGGCAAACATTTACAGAGCACCTTCTGTGTGCCAGGCACTGTTCCAGGCACAGGTGCAAAGAAGACAAAGTCCATCCCCTCCCAGAGGTGACCTTCTGAGGGAAGACAGACATAATTCAGGTGCTCACACAACAAGTAAATATAGTATGATTACCATCTGCAGAAGGAGCTGTGACAGGGAACTTCATGGGGCTATGAGAGCATCCTGGGATGTCAGGGAGGGCTTCCAGGAGGAAATGAATTATGAACTAAAGCAAGAGTAGGAATGTTAAGATGTGGCTAAAACTCTAGGAAAGGAGGAATGGTATTCCAGGTAAAAGAAACAGTATGTGCAAATGCCCCGAGGCAGGAAGGAAGTGAGACTTTCGTGGGCTAAAAGCCAGGGAGAGGTATCCTAAGTGCCCAGGCCCTCACCTGTGCCCTGGCCTCTGTCACTCCCAGATTCACCCTGCCAAGCACATCATCACCTTGAACCAGGCTCACCCTGGCACACTGGCACCCATTACCTCCCCACCCTCAAAGGCCACTTCCTAAAGTCTCCTCTCTTTCCACTCTCCTGGCGCTAGAGCCCACACTACAACAGACAAAGGTCTCTCATTTACTTCTCCTCTGAGGTTTAAAACTCCTGCCCTGTAATAAAATTATTCCCAGCACAAGCACAAAAGAATAACAATTAAAATGCATAAAATCAAATATTAGTAGAGACCAGCAAAGATTAAGATTATCCATATCCTATGTCCCAGAACCAAGCAGGGACCCTGCCCTGAGACCCGGGGACTGAGACACAGAGATGAGGCCAGGGGGCAGGAGGATATTTCCATTGATTGAGCACCTACCGGGTGCCACACTCAAGGCTGGTTGTCTGATATCTGGGATGTTGTGGAGTACTCTAGAGAATTCTAAAATAGAGATGATTGCATTTCTTTTATAAGGAGGAGACTGAGACTCAGAGGTTGAGACATCATGATCAGCTAGCCACCAAGTAGAAGACCTGGAATTTGAACCCATGTGGGTCTGCATGAGTCCTCGTGGGCTCATTCCTGCAGCAACATGGAACACAGTTGGAGATTCTTTCTCACTCACATCACAATCTAGTGCTGGTTGATGGGGGATGGGGGCTGTTCAATGCAGTCATTCAGGGATCCAGACATCTCATGTCGTCTGGCTCTGCCCTCCACTGTATCCTGGAGTCCCCTTCGTTTGGTTGATACAGGCGGGGGTGGAGAAAACATGGCGGGTCTCGGGAAGTTTTCAAGGTCCAGACCCGGAAGTGGCCACATTATTTTTGCCCACATTCCTTTGGCCGGAACTCAATTATAACACTATATCCAATTTCAAGGGAGGCTGAAAATAGAGTCTACCATTGTGTGCCTAAGGCGGGGAGAAAAACCCAGGATTATGTGAGCATATAACTCTGCTGCACTGTGGACTCCCTGCTTGATGGAGCACCTCCCTCATTAGCTGTTGGCAAACAGGATAGAGCCCAGAAAACAGCTTTCTACACAGTAGGCCCATACGTTTTGGACAGATGAGCAGAAGATGGAATTCATGGGCCTGCCAAATCCAGGGGTGCAGCAAATCAAGAGCAAGGAAGCATTTTAATGGTTTGTCCGGTGTTATATCCTATCGTGCATCCTGTTCTGTGCTGGACTGGCTAAGGAAAGAAGTGAGCTCTGTCCAACAAGAAGGCCAGGTCACCCGTTAGCAGCCCACATTCACTGTTCACTAAGAAATAAAGCAAATGTGAAAGTAGGAGGAAAACGTCCTACATGTGCCATGGAGAAAGCGATTATTTTGTAGGCAGGCAATAGAGAAGACTTCCCAGAGGAGGTGAAGTCCCCACTCAGGTTAGGAAGACGGATAGAATGGAACACGGAGGATGAGATGTGGCGGTAAGAGCACAGGCCTTGGCATCAGGCAGATTTGGGTTTGAGCCCCAGTTTGGTCACTGGAGAGGTGATCTTGGGCAAGTCACTTACCCTCATTCCAAGCTTCAGTTTCCTTATCAATAAAATGGTGCCTACTGTACAGGTTTGTCATGAGGTTTAAATGAGATGGTCGCTTAGCTAAGTGCATAGCACACAGAAAGCTTAAAATGAAGAGTGATCATTCCTCAATGGCTGTTGAGCAGGCAGTGCCACTAAACCTATCTGGAGCTACAATATGCAGAGATTGGAGGAGAAGACAAGGCTAGGAAACACATTTGGGTGTGACAGAGGGGCCCTGAATGCCAAGCTGAGTCTGTGCTTTGTTTCATGGGCAGAGGAGGTGCCACAGAGTCCCTTTTGGTATATAAGGACAGCAGCACCAGAAGCCTTTTCTAGAAAGACCCCTCTAGAGGTGTGTGAGGTAGAGAGGGTTGATTCAAGAGTCTAGATTTGGGGCATTTGAGACATAAAACAATAACGGTGTCCTGGCCTGAGGCAGGGGCAGGAAAGTGGCAAAGACAAGCCTGGTGTGAAAGAGCTTGGAAGTGGGGCCCGGTCTTGACTCGACAGATGGAGATAGAAGCTCTGGAGGGCAACAGGGTGTGACCCCCATTAGAGAAAGAGGTGGAGGCCGAGCTGGTTTTGGGATCTTGGGAAAACAAGCCCCGTTGGTTTGAACACCCAGCTTCTAGGAGCCAGGGACCTCTGGACTCAACCCCAGCTCTGCCTCTTACCAGCGTTGTGATCTTGAGCAGGTGACCTGCCCTCCCATGCCTCATCTCCTTCACCTGGAAAATGAGGATAATTTTTGTCCCTCCCTAAAAGGGTTGTTGCCAGAGGATTCCGTAAGACTATGCCTAGCACATGGTAGGTGTTCAACAAATGGTCCCTGTTATCCCCATCATTTTTCCTATTGAGTCAGACCAAAAACTGGATTAAGAAAGGATGGATGCTGGACCAGCAGGTTCCTCAGAAACTCTGCAGGCTGTGAGGATACTATTACTAATAACAACGTCAGTAACCACAGCAGCTGCCAAACCCCCCTATGTGCTCAGTATGTGCCAGACATTCTTCTAGACTCTCTACAAGTACTGGCCTTTAACATCATTGCTACAACCCTCTGGGATAGAGATTGTTTTGTGCCTATCGTAGAGATGAGCATACTGAGGCGTGAAGTCTAAACAGCTAGGAGGTTGGGTGAACAGCCCAGGAGCTTCAGTTTATGAAGATCAGATCTTTCTGGGAGGTGTACTCCGGACACCAGTCCCAGCTATTAACCCCTTGCCCTGGGGTGAGACGGGAGAGAGAGCATCTCAAAGAACACAAAGGATTAGAGGTTGCAGCCTGATTGATATTGGTTCAAGAGAAATGCCCAGATTTTATTTTATGGTCTACTTAATTGTGTGAGACCTGGATTCACATTCTGATCTTCCACTTGACTAGCATCTTTTTTTAATGTTTATTTATTTTGAGAGAGAGAGAGAGAGAGAGAGAGAGAGAGAGAGAACGAGTGGGAGAAGAGCAGAGAGAGAAGGAGAGAGAGAATCCCAAGCAGTCTCTGTGCTGTCAGCACACAGCCCAACACAGGGCTCAATCCCATGAACCATGAGATCATGACTTGAGCCAAAAATCGAGAATCGGATGCCTAACCAATTGACGACCCAGGCACCCCTAGCGTCTTTTTTTTTTTTAATATTTTTTATTTTTGAGAGAGAGAGAGAGAGAGCACAAGCGGGGGAGGGACAGAGAGAGGGAGACGCAGAATCCAAAGCAGGCTCCAGGCTCTGAGCTGTCGGCACAGAGCCCAACGTGGGGCTCAAACCCATGAACTGTGAGATCATGACCTGAGCTGAAGTTGGATGCTGAACCGACTGAGCCACCAAGGTGCCCCACCCCTAGCATCTTTGAGTTATAAAAAGTGTTTTAAATCTCTGTGCTTTAATTTTCTTTCTTATAATTGCGAAGATAATTGACAAATAATTGCCAAAAAAAAAAAAAAAAAAAAACATTGCCTTGTAAAAGCAGCAAAACCTTTCCATCATCCAAGACAAGGAAAGCTCATTGTGTTCATTCCTGTCTTCCTGACAGCTTGACTCTGAGTTATCCTGGACAGAGAGCTGTTGTGCAGGGCTTCTGAGCCTTTGCACATTCTGTTCCCTTCTCCCAGAATGCTTTTCCTCCATAAGCTCCCAGGCAAATCCCTGCTTGTCCTTCAAGGCTCCACCCAAATGTGACCTTGGCTGTGAGACTTTCTGGTCCTCCAGGTCCCTATCCTCACCTGTGTCCCCTAGGCCGTTCTGCCACCCCCTCTGGATGGGCCTCTTTCATTAGACAGGGTTGTGGTTTTGACATCTCTGTCTCTCCCGGAAATGAGGTATCACAGAATCCAGCTCCATTGTTTTCCAGATTAATTTACCCAGTGCTCTCTGCCAGCAGCCCAGGTGAGCTCTTAAGAAGGCAGACACGTGACAGGCCTCTCTGCTTATAACCCTCCAGTAACTTCCAGGGAACCTGGAATGAAATCCAGACCTCTGACCACCACCAGTGAGGCCCTCTGCCACTCATCCTGTAGCTTCTCTCTCGTCCGGTCCCCTTCCCTCTTTGCATCCTTTACGCAGTTTCTTGAAAGCATGCTCTCTCCACCTCAAGGCCTTTGCACCTGCTCTTCCCTCTGCTTGATGCTCTCTCCCCACCTATTTTGTCTGCTTAATGCAGGGGCTCTCAACCTCAGCACATCTGACATTTGGGGCCAGATAATTCTGTGTTACGAGGGCTGTCCTCTGCATTGTAGACTGTTGAGTAGTAGCTCTGACCTCCACCTATTTGATGCCAGTAGTATCCCTCTCCTCAGGTGGACAGCCAGAAGTGTTTCCAGACAGTGTCCCCTGAGGGGCACAATTGCTGAGAACCACTGACATAAGGCCTACACGTCTTTCAGATTGCTGTTCAAATGTCACTTTCTCAGGAGAGGCTCTGTGACTTCCCAAATTTAATCAAGCCTCCTTATTACATACGCTCATGGCATCCTACACAATATTTAGCCTGACTTATAATTATATATTTATTTGTCTATTCAAATAATGCTTGTCGCTCCCTAACCAAAGGAAAGAGGGTGCACTCTGTAGACTATTTTGTTCCCAGGTCCAACACAGAGCGTGACACACAATGGTTGCCACATAAGTATTTATTACATGAATGTTGACATATAGTAATATTGGCAAACATTGCTATGGTGGTTTCCATGTTCCAGGCAGCATTCTAAGCACTTTACAGATACCAGTTCATTATTCCTCATGACCACCTATGGGGCAGATGCTATCAAAATTTTACAAATGAGAGGAATGAGGCACAGAGAGGTTAGGTAACTTGCCCAAGGTCACACTGCTCATCAGAGGCAGAAACAAGATTTGCACCCAGGCAGTCTGACTCCAGAGTCATTTACTTTAACCATTATTTACTAAGCACCTACTATGTGCCAAGCAATGGGGATATAGCAATGAGTAAGAGGTACATAACGTGTGTGTGTGTGTGTGTGTGTGTGTGTGTGTGTGTGTGTGTGTATGCAGGTATCCCACTCAGTTCCAGAAAGGTGGCTCTGTTTACAGGTGCAGACACAGAGATGCTGAGATGCTGAGCAAGGTCACACGGCCAGTTGGCAGCAGAACACCTCTCTGTTCCAGGCCTTACATGCTTACACGTCCATGGGTAGGGACACTTTGACAATTTAACCAGTCAATTATAATAATATTTTTCTCCTGGAATGTTTAAACAAAAAAAAAGTTGGCTTGCCAAGGTATAATCATGGCTCAGAGGCCAACCTGACATTAGTTATTAATTAGGCCATTATGCATTCCACAGTGATAATTGCTTTGCTGCAAAGTCACCAAGCATGAAACAGACCCGGCACAGAAACGCAATCTATCAATCTGAGAAGTCGCAGCCTAGTTGCGTTCTCTCACCTTGAGTCGGGTGTACACCATAGCAGGAAACAAAAAGAAATTACTGATACATCGATAGGCAATAGCAAGCCAGACCCTTCCCAGTCCCACCCCGGGAGATCAGATGCCTGGGCTCAGGGACAGCATCTGAGTGAGGTTTTATCAGTGAAAATGGCCATTTCTCTTTGATCTCCTAGACGGTGGAAATCTGTTCATCTCCTTTCCTTTTTTTTTTTTTTTTTTCACCTTGTTATTTAGGAGGAGAGGAAAAAAGCCATCTCTCTGCCATCTGTTTGCCTCGCCTGTTGCTTTTTGTAATGAGTAGGGTGGGGGCACAGCAACACCGGGGCTTCCTGGGCCATCAGGAGTAATCCCGTATGTCTGTGTTCTGTCTCAGTCTAGGTCTTGGTGGGGGAGGGAAGGAGACCCCCAGCCCCTTCTGAGCCTCGGAGTGGGAGGCGTTGGTGTTGAGGGCAGCTGGAGGCCCATTTTTAGAGAAAGCCTTAGAGTGCAAAAAACAAACATCCACTCAAGCTAGCCTTCACAAAGAGAATTTATTACTGCATTAGCTGCGATGATATTTATGAGACATCTGTTGTATGCCAGACACACAGTTGTGCCATTTAATCCTTATAGGAGTCTATAAGGAAAGAATTGGTATTCTCCCCATTTTACAGAAGAAACTGAGGCTCATCAAGTTGAGGTGACTTGCCCAGAGTCCTTCAGCTAGTGATGGAGCTGGGATTTGAACCCAAGTTCATGAGCACAGCACTCTCCTGAGACCACATGAGAGGCCAGAGAAAGCACAGCTGGACTGCCCAGAGGTGAACAAGGAACCAGGTGAGCCAAGAAGCAAGGAGGGCACTTCTGCTGCAAGGGGCAGAGTCCCTTATCCTTCCCGCTCCCTAGGCTGGCTTTCTCGCACATGTTAGAAAGTGGCACCTGTTACAGCCATCTCAGCCTCCGGGTTCACCCCACAGTCACTGAAGCTCAGACAAATCAAAATCAACCAGTCTCAAATTCAAACTCCTGGGGTAATGAAGATCATTAGCCTAGCTTGTGACCAGTGTCAGCCGGGTGCAGTCAGCTGTGGACAGGAAGATGCCTCAGTACAAACGTCAGCCGCTGTGGCCCATCTCAGGTAGAAGAAAGATCATAGACTAGCCAGCTGGCTGTCAGGCCTCATCCAGCCTCTTACCAGTTTTGCCCATCCATGCTTCCTACCACCCGCCTCTCCCTCTTATCTTACCCCTTCACATCGTGGAGCCACTGCTAGGTTCCTGCAGGTGTTTGTGGTTTTGCTCTTGGAGGAATGGTAGAGTGATTCTCAGCAAAACAGAGAGGGAAGACAGGTGTCTACCTCGGGGTGTAGAAAGCCCTGAAAGTGTGCAGATCTCCACCACCCTAATCATCTATATATTTTGCCCCAAAGTCAAGACAAAGAAAATCATGCGGCTGAGAATGAATTGCTTCTAGTTCTTGCCCATCAGAGCCAGGCTCTGTTGCCATTTTGTTTCATTCTTTCACGTGATTTGCCTACACCAAGACCTTACATACCCCCTAGGTTCTCTGTGGAAGGAGAGTCAAAACCAGCGAGCCCTGCTCCAATATTTGAGAGTTGACTTCCAATCCAAACAAGACGGCAGCCAAGACTGGATGAAAACTTCCCCCGTTGGCTCGGCTCAGCTTCTCCATGGCACCTCCAGCCCACGTTGCAGTCTCCAACCGGGCCCATGAGGGCCAGGTGGAGCAGTTTGCTGTTTCTGTGATACATTGACCACCCGAGCTTGGGATGGCCCGCTTACCTGGACCACCCCTTAAATTAAGCGATCACACTGAAATGTTCCTGACTTTTTAGCAAACTCAGCTACACAACCTCTTGGGAAGTTCTTCTCAGAAGCTGACTCCTTGTAGTGTGAAGGAAGACTTGGATGTCTCCGTTCTAAATGTTTCCTTTCCAAGGTACAAGGTGGGGAGACCTTGACATTGCGAAAAGTAGTGAGAAGACCGTATTCTCCTATCCATACCTTCTTCTCTTAATGGGGGAAGGCATAATCATTCATCAATTCAACAAATATTTGTTGGACTTCTACTACATTCCAGACGCTATTCTAAGCAGTGAACAAAATATTCTTGTAGGGTATGACAGATTGATAACAGTCTGCTGTTTGTGGAGAACCTGTTCACTGTGATTTAGACCCAGCTGCATTTATTCATTCATTATCTTATTTAATCCTTCTAACATAGTTACTATTATTACCACCATTTTACAGAGGAGGAAACTACTACTTGGAAAGGTTAGGTGACTTTCGTAAAGTCACAATAGCAAGTAGGTGGTGGAACTGCATCCAGCTGGTATCCTCTAGAAGGATACCAGGGACTGGCAACTTACAGCCCACTGACCCAATCCAGCTGGCTGCCTGTTTTTGTAAATAAAGTTTTATTGCACACAACCATGCGCATTCACCAGGGCAGAGTTCAGTAGTTGCGACAGAGACCATTTGTCCCACAGAGCCAAAAATATTTACTCTCTGGCTCTTTACAGAAAAAGTTTGCTGATCTGTGTTCTAGATCAGACTTGTAAATTTCAAGTGTTCAAATTTGGCTCCAAGAATGTGTATCTTCCTACAATCATTTCTTTCTTTCTCCTTCCTTCCCTCTCTTCTTCTCTGTCTTCCTTTTACTCTTTAGTATGGAAAAATTCAAAACAAATAAAATAATGAGTCATGTGGACCCAGTTTCAACAACTGTTGGCTCATAGGCACTTGCCTCTCACACCTCTGGATTATTTTGAGGCAAGCCCAATTCATTGGATCATTTCACTTCTAAATATTTTAGTGCATACATCTAAAAAATAAAAAAACCTTTTCAAACATTACTACAGTATCATCTTATATTTTTTAACAGTTTTTTAAATTGAGATGTTATTGACATGTAGCTTTATATTCATTTCAGGTGTGCTATGTGTAGCTATTGCTAAGAGATGACCACAATTAGGTGTAGTTAATGTGCATAACACACATGGTTACTCTTTTGTTTAACAGTAGTTTCTTATTATCATCCAATATCCAGGCAACGCTTCAGTGTCCCTGATTGGCTCCTCAGTTTTAAAAAAAAATTTTTGATCCATATCAGGACTCATCCAGGACCCACACATTGGGATTGGTTGATGTACCTCCTAGTATGGCAACCCAGCTGTCCTGGTTGGACTGGGATACAGAACTTCTGGGTTGTAAAGCTGGGAAGGACCTGAGGTATAAAACTTTTGGGGCTAAAACCGGGAAAGCCCCAGGCAAACTGTGACAAGTTGGTCACACTACTTCTGCTAATCTGTAAACTCCCTTTCCATCCCGCACCTTTGTGTGTGTGTGTGTGTGTGTGTGTGTGTGTGTGTGTGTGTGTGACTTATATGTGGGAGTAGTTGGACCACTTTTCCTGAAGACTCCCTGCTCACTGCTGGTTGCCAGCTCCTGATACGTCTCCAGCAAGGCCGCTGTACTCGTTATCCCAGGAGTTTGAGTTTGAGATCGGTTGAGAAGCTGAGAAAGCCGGCCTAGAGAGAGAACAGGATGACGGACTTTGCCCCTTGCAGCAGAAGTGCCCTCCTTGCTTCTGGGCTCTTCTGGTCCTTGTTCACCTCTGGGCAGCCCAGCTGCGCTTTCTCTGGCCTCTCATGTGGTCTCAGGAGAATGCCGTGCTCATAAGCTTGGGTTCAAATCCCAGCTCCACCACTAGCTGAGGGACTCTGGACAAGTCTCCTCACCTCTAGCTGAGATTTTTCTGATTGTGTCGCCAGGTGTGGTCTAATTTGCTCCTCTGTGCCCTGTGTTTTGCTATGCACAAGCAGTTGGACTAGAGGCTTGGTCACATTCAGGTTCTGTGTTTTTTGATAAGTCTTTTCATAGGTGGTGCTAGGTGCTTCCATCACAAGGTACCTAATGTATCTCCCAGTCAATCCCAGGGCGGGGTGGGATCAGCTGGAGGCAGGGACCAGTTTGATCAGTGACAAGCCTGGTATGGCTGCCTAGGGACACCTAAACCCCCTCCCCCAGTATGTCAGGAAACCTCAGCCAATGTCCTCTGATAGTTAACATTCATCATTAATAATGGAAGCGGAAACCAAGAGATTTCATAGCTGTGCAAGGTAATTAAATTATTTACATGAATCTAGTCTCACTTGATTATTTCCACGTTTCCCACCAAACATATGCCTTTCTCTCATTTGCTGCCATCCTAGGCTCTCAGCTGGGAGGATGAGGGTTTTGGGGGCTTCACAAGGGCTGCTTGCCTTTGAGAAAACAGCAAAGAATATGGGGTTCCCCATCTGAGCCCCCTTCCCCTGATAAATGGAAGGACTTCTCCCAACAGAGCACAGGGGATACAGCAACTTTTTTCATTTCTAACCTAAGGTGAACTGTTTTTTATATTTTTCCCCAATAAATCATGTTGTTTCCAAGTTTTGTCATATGGGATAGTGGGAGGCGAAGAGGGGAACAGAAAAATTGCTTCCATTAAATTGATGCTGTTAGTGCTCCTGGCAAAGAGAGAATGAGAGAAACAGGGGAGAGAGCATTTGAACTAAAAGGTTTGCTCTGGCATTTTGTGCCAGGTACTAGGAGATGGTGTTAGGAGAGAGGAAAAGAAGCTCGTCTCCCCGCCCCCAACACTGGGTGCCTTCTGTTTGTGTCCAGGTACCTGGTAAGGTTCCCAGTAGAGTAGGGGGACAGTCTGAGGGCAGGGTGCCATTTTATACCCCAAAGCAGAGATACAAACAGAGATACAGGGGCCTTACAGTTAAGCTGCATGAGCAATGCAGGCACAGCTGAGATGACAGGGTGGAGACTGAGGCAAGCCTGGGCTCTGTGTGCCACCTAAAGAGTGGCCTCCGCCCAGCTCTAGCAGACTGGAAAAGTCGGGTTTTGCAGCATATAATGGAGGCTGAGAGCACAAACTTGGAAGCCAAGCTACCTGTCTCCAGATCTGCTCTGCCCACTCTCCTCGCTGTGTGACCCTGGGGAAGTCTCTTGACTTCTCTGTGCCTCTGCTTCCTTATCTGAGGACTAGAAATGATAATTTCACCTACCACTGATGTGCTGGAGAGACTCATACAGTGCACTCCTTCATCAGTGATATTGGTAGCTTGAAATCTGCCACTATGGGAATATTTATGCCACGGAAATGAACAGGGCCTTTACCAGCATATCACTGCACCTACAGTACAGGGCTTTTATGAGGATTTTTAGACTTTGTGTGTGTAAAGCACTAAGAACAGTGGCCAGCACACTAAGTGCTCAGTAAGTATTCACTGTTTTCTTTATGGTCTTATTATGCAGGAATGTGAGTACACTGTGGCCATGTTTTCTGATTTTTCCAGACAAGCTAGAAATCTCGATTTTTATGTAAAGTCTCCTGATTTTTAAATGTTGGCTAAAAATGAACATTTTTTTAAACCTGAACAAAACCACGTTCATAAGGGGATTTGAACCATGGGCCCCCTGTTTGCAGCCTTGGACTCGGAGGGAGGGGCAATGAGTATCATCTGATTACACCAGGCGGTTTCTCACCTCCCACCTTGACACACACCAGCTTCTCCCTCTACTGCAGATCAACATCCTGCTCATCTTTTGTGAGCCAGTGTCTCCTCCTTGAAGCCCTCCTCTAGTGCCCCTGCAAGATAAACCACTCTCTCCTTGACTCTCTCCTCAAAATGCTGCTTGCTTTCTGGCCTTTTCCATAGTCTCTCTCTCTCTCTTTCTCTCTCTCTCTCTCTCTCTCTCTCTCACTGTAGGACTCGTGGGCTGGGACTGGGGCATATCCTCTCCACATTGTGCATGGCGCATTGAAGATCATAATAATTAATAACAGTAGAATCAACATCTATTAAGCATTGTCTGTTTGCCAGCCTGTGAGCTAAGCAATTATAACGCATATCAGACACCTTTAATCCTTACCATAACCCTGAGATGTGGAAACAAAGGCTCAGAGAAGGCCAGTGGCTGCCCAGGGCCACAGAGAAGTGAGGGGGGCCGGGAATGGAATCCGCCTACTTCAGGAAGCCGAGCAGCAGCTGAGAACCGCAGCCCCTGGCTACACAAACGGGGCAGCAGACAGAGTGGTGCCCTGAGTGTCCAGCTGAGGTTCTCATGGGCCTGTCTCGAGCCACACTCCTCAGAGACATCCAGAAAGGACACTGCTATATTTAAAAGCCTAGGCAGGGTGGCGCTTCGTGACATTTGGGTGGCCGCCTCTCCATAAAGGGCATGTATGCTCTTTTAACTCTGCTCTTCTGAGCTGGCATTTTGGAGAACTTGCATAGTCTCCCCTCTCACGGCCACCTGGGACCCCTGCAGTCCTCTCTCCAGGGTCATGGATGCCAAGGCACATGGCTGATTGAGCTCAGGGGCCAAGTCAGGGTCATCAAGCCAGCTCAGAAGGGCAACAGCTATCATTTGAGTCTGGCACACTGACCCCTGGACCACTCTTTGTTTCAGAGGCTGCTTGTTGTTTCTGAGGGGCAGGCTAGGGTGATTCTTGGCATCCCTGACCCTCTGCCCGCACCGGCAATTTGGCTTCGGCCCTCACGTTCCAGTGGCTCCCACCTCCCCACATTCCCCATGGAAAGCACCAATTTCTAACACTGTTGGAACCCTTCGCCCAGAAATCCCAAGAGCCATCTGTGACTTAACCACCCTAATTCCGTGTTAACAGTGAACGAAGCATGTCTTTTAACTGCTGGTGTCTCCACACCCAAGCTGGTCTCTAGGTGGAGAAAGGAGGCAGAGAGAGGTCAAGGAAGGATGTTCATTTATCCACCCCATGCGCATTCATTAAGTGCTAGCTAATTGGATCCCCCCCGCAGCTCTTCACATCATTGTACCCATTTTACATTTATGAAAGCTGAGACTCTGAAAGCTGAGTGACTTTCTCAAAGTCACACAGCCAGGACACAGGTTTCAGACCCCGGTCCCTGAGACTTGCCCATGTGCTCTCTGGCCCTTCCGTGAAGCCACAGGCCTCTGTTAAACCTCTGCTGCATGTGCCCCCTTGCTCTCCTCTCCCCTCACTCACCCCTTTCTCTCCAGGGCCCACTTTGCTTCACCACTCCCACCAGAGTACACAGAAAGCCCTGCTAGGTGTTTCTCGACCATGCCTACAAGTTTTTCACCACCAGGAAAGCAGAATCATCCAGATACTCTAAATGGCCTCTTTTCTCTGAGCCCAGGCGGACTTGAGTGGGAGGGCCTAAGCATTCTGTATCTATTCCGTGGAGGGCTCATACAAAGTTCTTGCTGCAGTTTGGAAAGGCAGTTTGCCAGCTCTGTGGAGCTGCCCGGAAGTGAGAAGGAGGACGAGTGTGGGACACTCCGCTCATCACTCCTGATTTTCATCAGGACTGCAAAATCCCCATTTGAAGGGGCAGAGAGGAGGTAGGAAGCTGACAGAACTCAAGAAGAATGTGGCGAAGACAAGGCAAGGAGAAAAGGGATGTCTGTCTAGGACAGAGAGAAAACGCTGGTGTTTATGGAGGTCCAGATAGGCCCGCACCTGTACTGCAGGAGCACGGGAGGCTGCGGTGAATTGCAGACCCCCAGCCTGTCTCGACAGGAGACAGCTAGTTGGCTCCAGGCGGTGGTTGGTTGTCAGTGGAAACGTGGGCCCAGGGTAGCCAGATACTCTGATTTTCCAAGAGAAGCCAGTAATTTGGATCTCTTCTGGTTTTTAAATGCTGGCTCAATACATATGCACATATTTTCATGCTCACAGTACTTTATGGAGGTGTAATTTACATACGGTAAAATGCACAAATCTTAAGTATGTAACTTGATGAATTTTGATGGCTCAAATATTTTTAAAACACTAGAGGGTCCAAGAAAATATGTCCTTGGGGTGCAACTGGCCCTAGACCCCATCGTTCATGACCCCTAGTTTAATGCACTGTGTGACACCCATGAGCGATGTGGAATTCTTACACACAACTATATCCCATGGACAAGGGGAAAGACTTTGGGTGGGAATGCAGTGAAAACCCCATTACTCTCATAGCTAAGGGCACAGGCTCTGGAGCCCAGGGTATGAATCCTAGCTTTGCCACTGCTGTGTGACTTCAGACAAATTACTTCACCTCTCTGATGTCTTGTTTTCACCACCAATACAATCAGGAGGATAATGACACTGACCTCCTAGAGCTGTTGTATGGATTCAATAGGCAAATGTGTTAAACACTGAACAGTGCTTGGCACATAGTAACTGCTTGATACGTGTTCACTACTGTCCTTTTTTTTTTTTTTAATAGACTTTTTTAGAGCAGCTTTAGTTAGGTTTAGAGAGAATTTGAGCAGAAAGTATCGAGCTCTCATATACTGTCTTCCCTCCCCCAACCAGCCTGTTTCCCCTAACATCTTCCATTAATGCGGTACATTCGTTACAATTGCTGAACCAATATTGATAGACTGAAGTCTGTCCTTTACATTAGGAATCACTCTTTGTGTTGTACGTTCTATAGGTTTTGACAAATGCATAACGTGTATCCACCATCATACATAATAGTTTCGCTGTTATTTTAAATCAAAACTCTTTGTTAGTCCGCAGGGCTACTTTAGAGAAAGACCGGCTGTGGCTTATGAATAACTTCTGGTGGGCTGGCAAGAACCCCATTTTTTACTCTCCCACTCAGAAAGTACGGCACATTCAGGCGCAATAAGGGGACATTTTAGAGGTGAACCTGAGTCTGTTCCAATTTACCCATGATGGAAGCTACTCTCCCACCTCAGGTCGGGAGTCACACAAATTCCCTGCCACACAGGTGGCCCTGAGTCCAAAGATCCCATTCGCGCTCCAGCTGGGCCCTTCCTGTGTGACTTGGAGCCACTGTATCAGCCTCTCTCGGCCTCTGAAACAATGATCCTCCCTGCCCAGGGCCACCCCTGGGAGTGTGTGGAGGCTCAGACGCACCAATTTCTATGAAAGGTCTTTGTAAATTATGAAAAGCTCTAGATTAAATTTGGAAGTATTATGATTATAATCAGTTAGGCAGTAAAACGGAGCTGTTGTGAAGCAAGCCTGGCCTTCAAAGGCCGAGCCACAAGTCAGTTGCATGCAGGGGCTCCGTGACAGTCGTCCATGGCTTGTCCCACTGGGGTGAAGTAGCCAGAAAGTCAGACACACAGCTGGAGCCTGCCTTTGGCTAGAACAGCAAGGCCGAGCCAGGGCACCCACTCCTGGGTTGCTTCTGCTTTCATAGCCTGCCAGCCAAATGCCAATCAGCACGGAGCTACGTTTGTGGTATCTGCAGCTCCCAAAAGAGGAAATTGGACACAGATGCTTCCAGCGCCCATGAGAATGAATTTCAATCATCCAGCTTCATCCACTGGCCACACCCTGGGCAGGACAAGGAAACATAACTTCTGTCCTGCCCTCACATATATACGGCCTTGATAATAAGCTTTTTGGTGTGTTATGTGAGCATACAGTTGGTTTTTTTAATACTCCAAAGCAAAATTTATTTATAAGGCACTAAAGAAAGCCTCCTGTCCCTTTTATGCTGGGAGCCCTCCGAAGAGAAGTGGAATTGTGTATTCGCTGCTAAAAAAAGCCCTGGCTTATACAATTTTAACAATAGAAAAATGATCTTTGTGCTCCAGTGCATGGATGCTTAAAGGAAAACAGGCAGTCTGTTCAGGTGGCTGGTGAATTACAAATGAGTGGTTCGCCTTTGTTTTGAGTGACAAGCAATTTAAATGCAGTCTTACGTGGAGGCCTGGAAATTCTTTTCCCCACAAGAGAGAGAGAGCACAAGAGGAAAAGGAAAAAGAAAAAAAGCTTCCTTTTTGAACTGAGAGATTATATTAGTTGCCACTGAGCAGAGGTGAGAAGTTGGAACTTCATTTGATAATTATAAAATCAGTAGTTTGTGATTGGACGTAATTGATGATTATACTGTTGCTAATAGCCAGCCTGCCAGCCTGCGCTTGTGGGGCATTTCATTTTTGCGCTGCTTCCAAGCCATGAAAACCAGCCCGGCGTGGGGCGCCGCTCATGAGATCTCAGGGAGCCTGACATAAATGCGTTTGGGGGCCTGTATTATGTTGGATAAAAAGTGTTCATTAATGCCGACATTTGAAAACACTTTCCTCTGTGCCTTATTTTTAGCCTGGGAATAATTACAAATATTAGAATAAAATTGCACAGTGTTTTTCTCCCCTGCCTCGTCCTCTCCCAGCAGGTCCATCCCTCAGTCAGAGCCTGGGTGGGTTCCTAGGCCTTGCACTTCCTTTGATTAAAATACCAGTGGGGTGGGGTATCAGTGTGTGGGGAGAAGGGTGTCTGTCTGTCTGTTTAGGTGAATTAGAGCCGCTGCACAACCAAGTAGGAAGAGAACTTAAGCCCAGCACCTTCGCTTTACAGATGGGGAACTTGAGACTCAGGGAGAGGGTGAGACTTGCTCAAAGATGACTAGAGACTCAAGGTGCCAGCTGAAACCAGCACCTGGCTCTGCTCACTCTCAGGTTCAGCTTCTCCTGTTTCCTTCCCTGCTGTTGACTTCCCCAGGACAAGTGCCAGTACCACTCCTCTGGAGTGGATCCCGGGCCTCTGTCCCCTTCTACCTTGGGCTACTCGGTTACTTCATCAGAGAGCCTGCAAGGGACCTCTACAGAGCCTCTGAGATCACAGCTCAGTTTGGGCTACCTGGGGGGCACCATGCTCCATCATCATTTTTTTTTAATGTTTATTTATTATTTTTGAGAGAGAGCAGGGGAGGAGGCGGGGTGGTACAGAGGCTCCAAAGCGAGCTCTGCGCTGACAGCAAAGAGCCCAATGCAGGACTCGAACTCACGAACTGTGAGATCAGGTCATGTCCTGAGCAGAAGTCAGATGCTTAAGCCACTGAGCCACCCAGGTACCCCTCTCCATCATCCTTCTTGATTAGGGGTTTTATTTATGTTTGTGATTTGTAAGGATTAGCTCAGAGAGCCTTTTAAATTACCTCCTTATCTCATTCGTTCATTCGTGTTTTTTTTTTATTTTATTTTTTTAATGTTTATTTATTTTTGAGAGAGACAGAGACAGAATGCAAGTGTGTTAGAGGCAGAGAGAGACGGAGACACAGAATGTGAAGCAGGCTCCAGGCTCTGAGCTGTCAGCACAGAGCCTGACGCGGGGCTCGAACTCACGAGCCATGAGATCATGACCTGAGCTGAAGTCGGACGCTCAACCGACTGAGCCACCCAGGCATCCCTGTTTGTTCATTTAATTAGTGTTGGTTTAGTGCCCACGCCCGGCCTGGCCTGGCCTGGCCTGGCCTGCAGAGGAAGGAAAAAAATCATAGCAGTGGCCATTTAAGATCATCCAGTTGTTCATGCCCCAGACTGTGGAGTCTTCCTGACTTCCCGTTACGTCTCACCACCGCCACATTGCCTCTGTATGCCTAAGGAGCAAATCTGGTGGTTCAAATTCAAATTCATGCAGACCCGAGCATTTCTCCCCTTCCACTGCCACCACCCTGCTCTGAGCTGCCATCTTGCTCACCCAGACTATTACAGTAGCCACCTCTCTGCCCTCCTTGCTTCCACCCCAGCCAGCCTCAGTCCATTCTCCACACAACAGTCAGAGGGATCCTGTTAAAACGTTTATCAGATCATGTCCCTTTCTCTGCTCAAAACCCTATCATGGTTTCTCATCCCCCGCAGAGGAAAAAAGGCCCAAGGCATCACAGTGGCCTGCAAGGTTCTACCCCTGCCCTTTACCTCCCTGACCTCCTCTCCTTCTCTTCCCTTTCACTCACTTTCTCCCACTATACTGGCCTCTTCACTGTTACTCAAACAAGCCAAACACACTTGTGCCCCAGGGCCTTTGCACCTGCTTTTCTCACTGCCTGGAATACTATCCTTCCTCCAGATCACTGCACAACTTACTCCCAAGGCCTTCCTTGGCCCTGCTAGGCAGCACACACCCTGCCCCAGACTCCTATCCCTCTCCCTGCTTTAGTTGCCTCCCCTGCCCTTGATCATTTTCAGACATTCTATACTATGACTTATTTTATTGCCCACCTCTGCCTTGAGAGTGTCAGATCCTCAAGGGTACAGGTTCGATTCAGTCTTGCTTGGTGCTGAATGCCCAGTGCCTAGAACAGCCCGGTCTTTAAGAGGTGGTCTAAAAGGAAGGACTGCCGCTTCCACCGGTTTCTCTCCAGCCTTAGGATCACCCCCAAGGATGACACATAAACACTGAGCTCATTTTTCAGCAGTCATTTACTGAGCACCTGCTGTGTGCAAGGTTGCGTGAAGGGGACACAGCAATGAACAGATAGACAGACTCTCCCATGGTGGGACTCACACCTAACAGTTGGCCAACCCCAGGTTGAGAAGGTAGCTTTTGGAGCTGGGCAAGCGTAGGAATGACTCCTCAGAAAGGGATGACTCACCCCACCTGTGCATTCAATGGAAACCAGCTGGGGTTAAAAGTATAACCTGCTGGAAGAGGACTGGTTTCTAAAATCTCAAACCTCTGCTGTTGAACAGCTGCTTTCCCCTTTGGCATCTGTCACATGGCCCCCATTAATGCAACCATTTGTCCATCCTCTTGGTAAAAGGGCCCAGCCTGCTGGTTTATTCCCACCTCCTGTCAAAGTAATATTTTAGTCCCCAAGAAGGCAAATCGCCCAAACCCTGGGCCTCCCTGGAGAGCTGCTATATCCTTGGCTGCTTTTTAAACTCTTTGTGCCTCAGTTTCCCATATTTCCTTCTATGGGAATAACCATAGAGCCCACCTATCTTAGTTCAAGCTGATAGAATACCACAGACTGGGTCTCTGAAACAAAAGACTTTTATTTTCCCGTGGTTCTGGAGGCAGGAAGTCCAAGATCCACGGTGATGGCGGGGTTAGTTTCTGCTTGGCCTATAGACAGCTGCCTTCTCACTCTGTTTCTCAGTGCTCCTCCAGCCCTGGGGTCTCTTCCTCTTCTTGTAAGGACATTAGTTCTGGGGTGCCAGGCTGGCTCGGTTGGCAGAGCATGTGACTCTTGATCTCAAGGTCACAAGTCTGAGCCCCACACTGGGGAAACAAGATGACATTTAAAATTTTTTTTGAATCTTTAAAAAAAAAAAAAAAAGGACATTAGCCCTATAGGATTAGGGACTTGCCATTTTGACCCCATTTAACTTTAAATACCTCTTTAAAGTCCCTGTCACCAAATACAGTCACATTGGAGGTTAGGGCTTCAACATACGGATTCAGGGGAACACAGGTCAGTCTGTAACACCACCTCATGGGAGTTTGGCAAGGATCAAGTGAGTTAATGCATGTAAAGCACCCAATATGTATTTGAGGGACTTGGGGAGGAGGCAGGATGATTCTCCTTGGGCATGCACATAGTAGGTGCTCAGTAAATACCACCTGTTACTGTCATAGTTACTGAGCTCCTGCCTGTGTCCCTCACTGTTGCAGGTTCAGGCACTGAGGGGAGAATCTAGAAGCTGTACTTTCTAGAGCGGGGGGCGGGGGAGGGGTGTCTCAGATCTCAAGCATGGAATTTGAATTAGTGACTTACACCTGAGGATTCAAAACAGTAACGTGTGGCCAGATACATTAATTCTGTTCCATCCTGTCAGGATCTAGAAATATCTGGTGCTGGCTCCTAAGCTGCTAGATGAGGCCTCTCCAGAATCCCCATGACCCTCGCGGAGTGCCCCCACCTCAGAAGGCCAGAGAGTGTGTCAGCCTTCTGCCCCCCATCCAGGCAGGAGCTGAGAAAGCGCAGATCAACAATAGCCAACAAAAATAAGAGTCAAACTCTTATTTCTTATTTAAGCCCCGACATTAAATTGTAATTTTCATTTGCTCTGCCACATCAATGATTTATAGCAGAGAGAGCGTTAGCGCTCAACCCGGGAAAGGAGCTCCCAACAGACGCACCGTGTGAGGCGGGAGAATCAGCTTCTGCCGAAGAGCTAGATGCTCGGCTCCTCCTGGCTTCCCAGCCCCCTAACCACCTAGCTCCCCCAGCTCTTTCAGAGAGGCCAGCCGCCTCCACAAACCCCCCGCTAGGGTCAGTCCCAAGCAGGGGTTAGAAGTGTGGGCTTTGAAGACCAGCTAAGCTGAATCTGAGGCCCAGCTCCCACATGGTGTGGCCTTCTCCCTTCCATGCCTCAGCGTCTTCATCCATCAAATGGGAGGTGACACCACCTCCTCCGAGTTACGATTAAATGAGATAATACGTGTCTGACACTTAACACAGTGCGTAACACAGAGTTAGTGCTTAGTAGTCACTGTTATTATTAGTGATAATAACTCTTATACCAGCCCAACAGGATACGTGTTATCCCATTTTACAGGTGGTAGAAAATCAGAATATGACTCTAAAGTAAAGGGATCTATCACACAGACTCTTATCTTAGAATCACGTATAAGCCTTCTGGATAGTCTAGCCAAAGCCCTGTGTGCAAATCTCCCTGAGTGTCTTGACAGTCTCACAGATACGTGGTCATACACTGGATGCCTCTCCTGATGGGGAGCTCAGTGTCTCATAATGTGGCCCATTTTGAGAACTTAGAGCTTTCTAAGACTGCGTCCCCTTGAAATGTCCACCCTCCTCTCACCCCTGGTCCACTCCTACCTATGGAATATTTATGGCTCAGAATGAATGCATCTATTTCTCTCGACACAATAGCCACAAGGATCTTTAGCTGGTTATAGACTGTTCTTATGTGTGTCCCCCTGAGTCTGCTCCTCTCTCTTGACTAAATGCACCCCGCACCCCTCCCCACCTTCAGCCTCCACCTTGTCCCGAATCAGGAGTTTATCTCCGAATCACTTTTCAAGTCTGTTCTTTTGTCCCCCTCTCCAGCAGCCCCCTAGACCTGGGCACCAACACCTACCCCAGACCCTGCACCCTGCCCGGAGCAGCCACCACAGTGAGCAGATTACTCCCCCATTCACAGCTGCCGGGTTTCTTCCTGCCCTTCGTTCTCCACATGCCCCTGCCCCCCCTCATTCTCCATGCACCCCCCTCCACTGTTACTGCTCCCCTTGGGTTCTGTGCCCCCACCCCTTGCTCCCCCTTCATTCTGACCCCCTGGTTCCATGCTTCCCCCGATGTCTGTGCCTCCCTGACTCTCCATGACCCCCTTCTCTGTTCTTCCCTCAGTGACCATGAACACTGCAGCTCTCCGCACCCCTGGCTCTCCGGGCCTCCTTCCTGTCTGTGCCTCCACCCATTCTTCCTACCCCTCCTTGCTCCCTATGCACCCCCTCAGATTTGCACACAAGACCTCCAGAGGGAGAACCAGGCCTCAGAGAGCATTAAAGGGCACCCCCCACCCCTCGCCATCCCGAGCTGATTCCTTTTTCCCCAGATCTCCTGCCTTCTGCGTCCTCCTCAGAGGTGCTGATCCTGAGATCTTTGGAGCACCCACCTCCTCCCAGTTGCCCATAAGCCTTCAGTTTCTCCCAGAATCCTGCCATATCAAACACACCCACCCTATCTCCCAGAACCACTGCACACTACCCTCCCTGGAGCCCAGGACCCAGTGGTAAAAGAAAGCTGTTTTCTAAGTGTGTTCCACAGAACCTTAGTTTCCAGGTTTATTCTCTGAAGGAAAAAGTTCTGTGGCCTGAATGCATTTGGGAAAACACTGGGCTAAGCTGAGTTAAAGGGGACTTTTTCCTACAGCTCTTGTCTGAGCGTCCATTCTGTACATATGCAGGCAGAGAGTGTGTGCAGACTTAGCCACAGGTCCTCCTTGTCATGGCCAGGGGACTGTGCAACATGCTTTGGGAAGCACTCGTTTCTAGTTTAAGCCTGAGCCCTGGAGTGAGAGGACTCTGGGCCGCCTCTGCCATTAACTGGTTCTCTCAGTTGGCCAAGTGATTTGGCCTCCCTGAACCTCAGTTTCTTCCTCTGAAGAATGGGGGCCATAACAGTGCTCACATCTGAGCACCGGGGTGGCGGGGGGGGGGGGGTGGAGATTCCAAAGATAAGGCACTGAGCGCTGAATAAGGGTTCAGCTTCCGAAAGCTCTGACCATTCTTTGTAGAGAGCTTGGACAGAGAAGTTCTTGATAACCAGTGGATGTTGTCACCACTAGCTCGGATAGCTTATGGAAGCTCAGCCTCGAGAGGCCCCCGAATTTGCCACTTTTCACCACTTGACAGACGAGAGCTAAGTGGCTAGAACAGGCTTTTGCCTCTCCCTTGACTTAACTGGTTCCGCACCTGTTATTTTCATACTCGGGGGACCAAACACATTTTCACCCTCGTATTACAGCGGGTGGTGTAAATGCCACGTGCTCCATCAGATGCTGAGCTATTTCTGATGGTGACCTTCTTGGTGTCTGTAGCTGGCCGCCACCTCCTCCTCCTCCTCCTTCTCCAGATGGCCTTCAAAGATCTGCCTGTCACAAGCCAAATCTGTCATTCTGGACACTTTCTCCCGCCCTTCTGTGTGGTAGGGCCCCGCCATGAGGCAGAGACACATGGCCTTTTATTTGTGCCAAGCTCACCTGTCTGGGCACGTGGGTGAAATGCACTAGAGTTGCAGACTTTGGAAAACACATCCTGTGTGATTGGAAGAAGATTTAATTAACTGCTTTATCAGAAAGCTTTTTGCCAACTTCTATGGGACCCTTTGCCACATGTTAGCTCATTCCTCCCCAGCAGCTTCTTGCCAAATGGAGATCATTCTTCCCACTTGATGGATCAACAAACTGAGACCAAGAGATGCTTAATGACATTAGGCCCAGCACCGGATCGGGCTCTAATGCCGTTAGGAATTTTGACCTGGTATTCTGGAAACAAAGTCATTGCTCTAAAACAAGACTGAACAGGCAGGGCATCCCCGTGGCTACTGTCTTCAAGTCATATTTACTGTGGGAAGTCCTAAACTTGAACTGATTAAAACTGAGGGCTGTTCCAAGATGTTTTTAGGTCTCTGCTTTTGAAAATACTGTCTAGCCATTAGATGAGTCTCTGAAGCAGGGATCAGCAAACATTTGTATGAAGCACCAGAGAGTAAATATTTTTTTATTTTATTTTATTTTAGTTTATTTTATTTTATTTTATTTTAAGTAATCTGTACCCTCAACATGGGGCTCAAACTCATGACCCTGAGATCTACTGACTCTACTGACTGTGCCAGCCAAGCACCCCAAATACTTTTTATTTTACAGCCAGAGTCTTAGTCACAACTAGGAGCTCAGCCATTAGAGCATGAAAGCAACTGTAGACAATAAATAAAAGAATGGCTGCAACTGTAATCCAATAAAACTTTATTTACACAAACAGGTGAAGGGCCAGAATCGGACTAAGGATCATAGTTTACCACCCCTTGATTTAGACCAACACTGTCCAGTAGAAATGTAATACAAGCCCCATATGTAATCTAAATTTTTGAATAGCTACATTAAAAAGTAAAAAGAAACAGGTGAATTTAATTTTAATAATATATTTTACTTAACCCAGTATGTACAATGTCATCATTTTAACATAAAATGGGTATAAAAAATTAGGTATTTTACAACCTTTGTTCATCCTAAGACTTGAAATCCCATATTTTACACTTACAGCCCATCTGAATTTGGAATAGTCACATTTCAAAGTGCTCAGTCACCACATGTGCTAGTGGCTACTATATTGGACAGTGTAGCTCTAATGGGCAGACCAATAGTATAAGGAGACAGTCACACAGATAAATAACACTCCCTTACAAACTGATAAGCACCATGAGCAGAAAGCAGAGGTTACTATAGGCAAGGACAGGGAAACATGAAAGGAATCTTCTGGCACTTGCCTCACCCCTGCCAGAGTTCCTTTTTAGAAGTCTGTGGAACATTCTTATGCTTTTCCCCAAACCCCATTCACCACACATGCTCAGCATGGATGACTGTAAAATGAAGCATTCAGACTTTGCGGTCTGATCTCTGATAATTTTCCATCTAGGGATCAGGAGATGAATTGCTTCCATTTCTCATGGCTTTTCCTGGGCTGCAGATCAGCAGCACAGCAGTCCGTGTCTTGGTGCCGCCATAGATGATGTCATAAGATTGCACGTGGGGTCTGAGTGACTATCCCCACTGGCTGAGGGTTTTTCTATCCAGGAGGAAGGGGCCAGCATCTGGATTCAGAGTAGGAATTTGAACCCCCAGACCTGGCATGAATCCTGCTCTGCCATTTACCTACTGGGTGATCTTTGGCAAGTTATTCAGTGTCTCTGATCCTCAGTTTCCTCATCTGCATAGTGGGGATAATGACCTTCAATGATTGGTGTGTCCGTGGGGAGAGATGATCGTGGATAGTAAGAGCATCTGGGACATGGTAAACGCTGAATGTTATAATTTTATTATTATTTTATTAGCCCATCAAGGATGCCCCCCCAAACTCTGAATTAATTGTTCCCTCATCACATTAGAGACTCCAGCGTTTGCATCACCTCCTCTCTTATTATGGTTCCCCTTGGGTATAGCTCTCCCACTTAGCTCTGAGTTCCCAGAACAGAAACTGTGTCTTGTCCATCTCAGCAAAAACTAAAATCTACCTGCACTTGGTAGATGTTCTACCTTTCCTAGATTCTGGAACATTCTTTATGTTTACCATTGCCTTTTCTTTTCCAGGAGGCAGTTCCTAATGTTCCACCCACCAAACTGGGTCACCCCTCTCAAAGTGGGGTCACCCTCCCCACTTACACACTCTCAAAGCCCCCTTGTACATTTCCTTCGAAACATTTAGCACTTGTAGTTAATGAGTTATCTGGAGAATCTGCTTTGATGTCAATCTCCCCACTGGACTGTGAGTCCCATGAGGGTAGGACTCAAGTCTGCATTATTCATCACTGAGTTCTCAGCCCACAGTGCTTGGCACATAGCAGGTGCTCAGGAAATGTTTGCTGAATGAATGAAAGACTATCATTCACTCTGGAATTTAAAAGACCAGAGACTAGGGGCACCTGAGTAGTTCAGTTGGTTGAGCATCTGACTTCAGCTCAGGTCATGATGTCACAGTTCGTGAGTTCACAGCTCACATCAGGCTCCATGCTGACAGTTCAGAGCCTGAAGCCTGCTTCAGATTCTCTCTCTCTCTCTCTCTCTCTCTCTCTCTCTCTCTCTCTGTCTCTCAAATTAAAATAAAACATTAAAAATTAAAAAAAATACTGGAGGCTGTTCTCAGAATAACAGCAAGAGACTTAAGGAACTTTTGATACTGACCTTTTTGAAATCATTTGCTCAGGGTGCCTGGGTGGTTCGGTCAGTTGGGCATCTGACTTTGGTTCAGGTCATGATCTCACGGTTTGTGAGTTCGAGCTGCACATCAGGCTTGCTCCTGTGAGTGTAGAGCCCACTCTGGATCTTCTGTCCCCTTCTCTGTGCCCCTCCCCTGCTTGCACTCTCCCTCTCAAAAATAAATAAACATTTAAAAAAATAACGCTTATAAAAAAATAATAAAACAAAATCATTTACTCAACATGAACCATACGTTTCCCTCTACCTCTTAAATAATGAATTCTCTGTGGACCTTGTAAAACCTTCAAGCTATGCTGTCCAATAGAAATATAATGTGATCCATGGATGTACTTTTACATGTTATAGTACCTTCATTGAAAAACAAGTACAAGGAAACAGGTGAAATGAATTTTAATAAAAAAATTTTATTTGACCCAGAATATCCAGAATGTTATCACTTCAACATGTAATCAATATAAAAAATGCCGATGAGCTGTTGTACATTTTTTTTATTATTATTTCTACTAAGTCTTTGAAACCCTGTGTGTATTTTGCACTCACACCACATCTCAATTTGGACTTGGCCACATTTCGAGTACTCAGTAGCCACATGTGATTTCTGGCTTCCATATTGGAAGCTTTAGGGGAACCTCTGTGGTTTTTGAATTCTTCCCAGTGTGCTGTGTGTGGAGGCAGGGCCTTCTCAGGTGGTCTTTGTATCACACCAGATAAGTGCACCTGAGGCTGATCACCCGGCGCTGGACAGAACCTGTCCCCATTAACAGGCAAGAAGGAAGGGGTCGGTCATACCAAGAGGTGACATATATGCGACTTAATGCATCCCATGAGTTTTACAAAGGGCGTTACATGTGTTAAGTCATTTGATCCTCCAGCAAGGGAGGGTGTGATGTTATTATCCTCATTTTACAGAGGAGGAAGTAGAGACATAGGGATTGAAATGACCTATCTGCTCCAGGACACAAAGACAGTAAGTAGTGGGGCTGGAATTTGAACCCAGGTGACCTGATCCCAAGGCCTGTGCCTTAGTTGGCCACTTCTTTGAATGAACTGTCTCAGAATTGGCCCCTCTCATTTCCAGGATGGCATCACAGGCAGGACCTTGAGTTGGTGCAACCCGCTTAGATTTGTTCATTCAGCAAATTCTGTTGAGTACCTTCTGTGCACCAGACAATGTACTCACAGAGCTCACATCGAGGGAAGGAATTTGATCACAGACACTCCTCCAAATGACATCACTGGGATTCAGAAGAAAAGCGCAACTTTGCAAGAGGGTGATTTACAAGTGGATATTCCCCATAGATTCATCATTGAAGAAGTTGGCACCGGAGGGAGAGGTATATCAGTATCAGAGAATAAGGATGTTCCAGTCCAAAGGGGGATACCCAGCCCTGAATATTCCCAAGGATGTAGGGATGGCGGCCTGTGGATAAGGAGCTCGCTCTAGCCATGTGCTGGGATGGCCCAGGACTATGCCAAGGGGACTGGCTACCAAGAGCCAGCATCAAGGCCACTGTGAGGCCAGAGCTCAGAATTCGTAGCCAGGAGCAGAGAGGGATGAGATGGCACTATGTCCCAGAAATGTCTTGCTGAAATTCATCTTATGGAACCTCACCGGCAGAGTGAAGAAAGTCTGTGAGCAAGAGAACAAATGCATGAATGAACTCTTCACCACTGGGTCATTCAGCCGTTTGTGTTTTCATCAGTCAGGAAGCATGTGTTGAGCTATTTGCCATCTTATGAGAGCTTTAACAATTTCTCTTTAATTCTCAGTAGCTAGGAATGTTCCCCAGATGTGTCACACTTTCCCCCAGAACATGTGTCATATTTGAATCTCCAGCATTACCCTTTAATAACAGCGATAATAATAATAGCTGTTAGTAAAATACTCTGTTGCAGGCCCTGTGCTAAACACTTAACATGCAGCTTCATTCAGTCCCCATAAGAGGCCTGGGAGGCCTATTTATAGGAGGTTCTAGTTTTCACCCATTTTCCAGCTGAGGAAACTGAGGATCAGAGAGGGCCAGTGATGTGCCCAAGGTCATACAGCTAGGATCCAGTACGGCCAGGATTTGAATGTGGACTTTCTCTTTTTTATTTTTTAAGTGTCTTTATTTATTTTGAGAGAGAGAGAGAGAGAGAGAGCACAAGCTGGGGAGGGGCAGAGAGAAGGGGAGACACAATCCCAAGCAGGCTCCACCCTGTTAGCGCAGATCCCAGTGCGGGGCTCGAACTCACATACTGTGAGATCATGACCTGAGGTGAGATCAAGAGTCAGATGCTTAACCAACTGCGCTACCCAGGCACCCTTGAACCTGGACTTTCTAATCTCTACACTTTTGACTTTCATTTCCCCTCCTCCTCCCCATCCCATGTTTGCGGATACAGAAAATGATCCTATTTTCTTCTAGACTCAGATGCCATGATTACACATGACTCTTTCTCTTGTTTCCAAAGGTGGTGGCCCTTAGTAAGAGAAGTCAGGAGGCCGAGGCAGCTTTCCTGAGCGTTTACAAGCAATTAATTGAAGCACCAGGTAAGAAACACTTGGCTTCCATTAACTGAATAATTCATGACAAGGAACAGCCAGCCGTTAGGTCATTACACAGGGACCTCCCGTCAGTGGGATCTAAGAACAGGCCAAGATGCCTGGGTTAGGCTAGGCCCTGCACAGGTGAGGCTTGTAGGGGTGAGACGGCCCACAGTCTGGCGTGACATGTCCCCACACACTCCTCCACCTTCCCCCACCACCTTCCAGTATTAGCCAGGGAGCTAGATCTCCCACCTGGACCTTCTTGGGGAGCCACATGTCTTGACTGCCAGAACCCCCATCCCATTGCCACGAAGGACAGAGGGTGCCAGAGGAAAGACCTCAAAATGTTTCCCCAACCTCAAAAACTTTATGTTCGGCGACAGCCAAACCCAAAAGAACCCGTACTTGTGTGACTCTATTACATAAAATATGAAGAGGGGAAACAACCCAAGTGTGCCTCAGCGGGTGACTAGCTAAACTGGTTCATCCATACAGTGGAATACGAGTTAGCCATAAAAAGGAACAAAGCCCTGACACCTGCTATACCGTGGATGACCCTCAAAAACATGACGTTCGGTGAAAGAAGCCAGACACAAGGTCACATAATGTAAGATTCCACACATACCAGGATGTCATAAATGGGCAAATCTGTTAGAGACAGATCTCAGATTGGTGGTTACCAGGGGCTGGGGCGGAGGCGGGGGTGACTGTGGGTATGGGGCCTCCTTTTGGGGGGATAAAAATGTTCTAGAACTAGATAGAGGTGGTGGTTGCACAGCATCGTGAATGTCCAGTGGCCACTGAGTTGTTCACTTTAAAATGGTAAATTGTATGTTCTAGAAAGTTCACCTCAACTAAAAAAATTAACCTGTACTGTTAGAAGTCAAGAGAGTGATTTCTGTTGGAAGAGGGCGATAGTTCCTATCAGGGGCCTCTGGGGGCCAGAGATGCTGTTTCTTGATCTCGGTGTCAATCACAGAGCAGTGAGCAGTTTAAGAACATTGAGCTGTTCACCTAAGACATACAGATACATTTCTGTAAAAAGTTTCCCTTTTCCAAAATGGCCCATCCTGTGCCACCTTCTCATTCCTTGACTCAGAAAAGGAAGCCCGTAGAAGTGTAGTGATTTGCTTAACAGCAGTGGGTCTGGGAGGGGACTCTCTGTGCTAACTCCCTCCACCCAGACAGCCCCCCAGGCCTTTCCGGGACCCTCCACACAGCCCCAGGAATCGGTACTATCTGGTGATTGGGGCTGGGGTTTATGAAGAGGAAAATGAAATCCCAACTAAGCCAAGCCATGGATAAGACAAAATCATTTCTACCCGAGGTCAAGGTCGTTTGTGGAAGCTTTGTGTTCGTGGGGTGAGAAGGTCCCTCACTCCATCTGTCGTGGGCAACCACAGTAGCTTGAGTAGTGTCCTCTCAAAATTTACGTCCACCCTGAACCTCAGAATATGATCATATTTGGAAGCAGGGTCTTTGCATATGTAATTAGTTAAGGATCTTGAGATGAGACCATCTGGATATGACTAGCGTCCTTATAGGAGGAAGAGAAGACACAGAGAGACAAGGGAAGAAAGCCAGGTGTAGACAGAGGCACAGGTTGGAGTGATGTGGCCCCAAGTCCAGGAATTCTTGAGGCCACTAGGAACTGGAAGAGGCGAGAAGGATCCTCCCCTGTGGCCCTTCAGTGGGAGCAGGGCCCCGTTGACACCTCGATTTCAGACTTCTGGCCTCCAGAGCTGTGAAAGAGTAAATACCTGCTGCTTCCAGTCACCCAGTTGGTGGCACTTTTTCACGGCAGCCCTAGGCAACTGACACGGCAGTGCTGACTTGAGGCTGTCCCTCATGTCCCATGGTCTAGGAGAAGAGGGAATCCTTCAGCCTGTTTACTCAAAGTGTGGCCCCCCTGCAAGCTGGTTGGAAATCCAGCACCTCAGGCCCCAGTCAGCTTCTGCATTTTCACAAGCTCCCCGAGCCCTGTGAACATGTCAGAGTTTAAAAAGTACTCCCCCTGGGGTGCCTGGGTGGGTCAGTTAGTTAAGCATCTGACTCTTGGCTTTGGCTCAGGTCATGATCTCACAGTCATGGGATCAGGCCCCACATCTTGCTGTGCACTGAGCACTGAGCATGCAGCTTGCTTAAGATTCTCTCCCCCTCTCTTTGCCCCTCCCCTGCTTGCTCTCTCTCTCTCTCTCTCTCTCTCTCTCCTCTCTGTCTCAAATTGATAGATAGATAGATAGATAGATAGATAGATAGATAGATAGACAGACAGACAGTCAGCAAGCACTTACCTGGAAAAGAGATTGTTCTGCCCTTTGTGTTTACAAGCCCCAAGGGAACAGGTCAACCAGTCCCCTTCACTGGGGTACAAAGAGGTTGAGTCTGATGCCCGAGGAGCAGCGAGGCTCAGGTCTCAGCACATTCAACAAATATTTCCAGAATGTCTGCTCTGTGTGACAACTTGCCTACACAAGGGAGTCTGTGTTCATTTACTGAGGCTACTGTAACAAGTGGGGGACTTCAAACAACAGATATTTATTGTCTCATCGTTCTGGAATCCAGAAATCCAAAATGAAGGTCCCTCTAGGGGAGGGGCTCTTCCTTAACCTCTTCCAGCTTCTTGAAGCTCCAGATGTCCCTTGGCTTGTGGCCATATCATTCCAGTTTGTACCTCTGTCTTCACATGGCCCCTCCTCCATATGTCTGGGTCCCAAACCTTCAGCTCCTTATAAGGACACTGGTCATTGGATTTAGGGCCCACCCAGGCAATCCAGGATGATCTTCTACCAAGATCCTTAACTTAATTACATCTACAAAGATCCTTTTCCCAAATAAGGTCACATTCACAGGCTCCAGGCTTTAGGGCATGGATATATGTTGGGGGCCACCATTCATGTAGAGGCATGTGCATACTACAAACACCCCCCTTGCCCTGGTCCTGCCCTCTAGTCCCAGGAGAGCAGAATGCTGCGTGGGTCTTCTCAATGAGGATGTTTCAGCAGCAAGAATGGCTGAGGCTGGACCAAACGGCCCTTAGGGCTCTACACCCACTATGGGGACATGGCTGCGGGGCAAGAGGCCTAGACAGCCATGTCCACAGCCCCAGCAGGTGTCACCCTCACTGAGGACCATACCAGGCACGTGGCTGAGAGGCCCCATTCGTGGCAGGCACTTTGCTTATGTCTCTGCTCTCATCAGAGGTATCTGGAAAAATCATGGGAAAATAAACCCTCTTAATTTCCATCATTCTTCAGTCTTTAAGGTCTCCGTGACTAATGACTTTGGAGAGTGACCCACAGCAGACCCCACAGATGTCTCCCAGGAGTTCCCACACAAGGCTCATCCTCTGGGCCTCATATACCTCCCCTGTAGCATCAAGGGCAGCACTGAGACAGGCTTGTTTTCCAGGCTCCGGGCTAGACTCAGGGTGGAATCCTACCTGGACCACTTACTCGCTGGGTGACTGTAGACAAATTAGTTGGCCTTCTGAATCTCAGCCTCTTCTTGTAGAAATTGGAGACTGAGCTATTTTCATCATCATGTATGTGTCTGGCTTCCCTAGAAGTGAAATTCTCTAAGCCTGGGACTGAGTCATACTGAATTTGTATACCCAGAATCTGGTACCCAGTAAGTACCTAATAATTGTTGAATGAATTAGAAGTAAGACTCAGATATAGAAATGGGGGAGGGGAAGAGGCATTTGAATGTAAAGGTGCCTTTTCAACTAAAGCCCTCTGCCTGTCACATGTTGATTTACTCAGACAGCATTTATCAAGTACCTGCCGTGTGCCTGGTACTTGCTAGACACTGCAGACCTAGCCGTGAGCCTGCAGATGCAAATCCAGCCTTCAGGGAGCTTGCATTCCGGTGGCAGTGGTGACCACATCATCGCTCGAATGATCATCGCTAGTGGCAAACCTCGGGGAGCACCAGCAAGTCTAGTGCTTGAGGGCGAGGAGAGGCTATGGCCCTTGCTTGTCAAAGAGCCGTTAATTCCGGGGTTCACTTTACACGATCACAGGGCCACAGTGCCAGCCAGGGACTGTGAGAGGTCCCAGGACTGGTGCAGAGCTTTCCAGAAGGCCCTCATGCCCTCTTGCCCTCTCCCCAAAGGGTCGTTCCAAGTCTGGTGCTGACTCCACGTGTCTAATTTCCCAACTCTGCTCCCCAGAAGTGGAGAGGCGGGGGAGACGCACGTCCCTAGCTGTCACTGAGTTGGAGAAAAGGAGCCTTAACTGATGGAGACATACCGTTCGAACGGCCCCTTTAGGGGCTCTAATTCATTTTCGAGACATTTAAGAATAACAAAATGTTTTAATGATTTCTTAGGGGAATTAGGAAGACATATTTTTGTTCTCATTAAATTTTATCCTCAGACACAAGAACCAAATGTCAGATGTGTTTTTGGTGCTCGGAGCTTCCCTGCTCGCTACCCACCCCCCCCCCCACACACACACACTGCTCCAACCCCCTCCAGAAAAATAACACTCCTAGAAAATTTGCCAGGATGCACACTCTCCTGTTTTTATATTTCTTGACAGGCAAATTATTTGTCGAAATACTTTCCACCCCCCTCCAAAGCCACACAAGTCCTGATTCAACATTTTTGTTTTGAATGACTGCTGCCAACACAAATCTTTGGCAGAGAATGCGATATGGCGTGATTGCTCAGCAAGTATTTTGATAAGTGTGCAGCCTGTATGTCTGTAATTACGAAAGAAAACCGTAAATCTTTTGGATATTGTTCACACAGATGTGGCGTGAAGTGAGAAAAAAAGCAGTAAAACGTGTTAAAAGCATAATTAATGTCATTGTTGTGGAGGATGATTTGATTTAAACCTTTCTGACTTCTGTATCGGTGGCGGCTGATTTCTTTATCACGCTCACAGTCACTAGGTACCGACCTGAGCTTCACAAAGCTAACTTGTTAACTGAGTGATTAGTTAAAAGGAAAAGGAAAAAAAAAAAAGGAAAGAAAGAAAAAAATGAAAAAAAAAAGGAAACAAGGAGAGAGCAAGTAAGAGGGCAGGCAGAGGAACACTGCTGAAGAGATAAGAAGAGAGAGGTGAGTGCCCCAAAATGTTTTTTCTGCTTTACTTTGGTTTGTAAAAATCCAGTGCAGGAGATGGCAGCTCCTGACAGGCGTTTCTCTCCCTGCTGCTTCTTTCAGGAGGCAAGTCTGGTCAGCTTAGGTGCTCAAGCTGCAGGGTCACACACAGCTGGGTAGGACTCCCAGCTTGGTGGTTTTGAGCTGTGTGACCTTGGGCAAGGGCCCACACCCCTCTGAGCTCTGATTTCTATGTCTTTAGCAGAAAGATAATACTAGAACCTACTCACCATTTGACATAGGATTCACCATGCTAGGCATGAAAGCATTTGGCAGGGTTTAATAACCAGCCCATTGTAAAGCTGGCATCAGAATGTAAGTTACATGGATCACAGGTCTTTGCTGATAATCTCAAGGCTCTGTCATTTATCGAGGACATGAGGTGAGCAGTTTAGGCAACAGAGTTACTAAGTCTGGAATAGGAAAATATTTTATGGTGTTTAGGGTTTTAAAAAAATTTTCCCCAGTTATAAAAGCCACATATGCACAACTGTCAACTTCAGAAAATACGGAAAGGTAGAAAGAAGGCAAACTATCTACTGGAGAAGCAGTGGGAACACCTCTTCTTTCTGATCTTTTCCCTGCGTATTTTTTCAAAACGGTCGTTCATTCTGCTTGTACCATTTTGAATCGTCCTTCCTTTTACTAAACCAACATGAGCATCTGTATTTCCCTGTGTTATTAAAAGTCCTGGGTAACTTTGGTTCATCGTGTGTAATGGTCTCTTGTGTGACTGTGCTGTAACTTACTGGACCCCCTCTCCAACATTGGGCATTTAGGGTGCTCTGGAATGCACAGCTTACTGGTACTGTGCTGTAGTTCTGAGGACAAGGAAGAAAACTTGGGAAGGAAAATATATCATAGCCACGCATTGACCACAAACCCAGGATCAGTGATCAGAAAGAATAAGAATTTTTTTCTCCTTTTTGATTTATTTTGTGCTCATTCATTTATTAGTTACACTAAATATCTTTTCATATGTTATGAACCACTCATATTCTTTTGTGAATCACCCATTCATGTACATGCAACCCATTTTTCTATGAGATCATTTTCTTAATGATTTGTAGACACTCTTTGTATATTAGGGATAATAACCTTTGTCCTGATAAACATGTCTCCTATCTTTCCCCCCTAGTTTGCCTTTTGTTTGTAATCTCTTGTATATGATACATAGCAGGCATTCAAAAAATATTTGCAGAAAGCAGGGAATCTTACCAAACCTTTGCTTTATGGCTTCTGGATTTCATGTCATTCTTTTAAAACCCCTTCTTGATTAAAGGTTATAGGGGCTTTTTTAGTACTTTTGTGATCTTAATTTTTAAAAATATGAATCTGAACCATCTGAAATATAGGTTGATGGAAGTAGTGAAGGAGGTTAAGATTTTAGCTGTGCATTTGTCCTAAATGACTTGTTCTACCGCCATCTAGTGGATAAGCCACTTTCACAAATATAGGAAACAAGGATTTTAGTGTAATGAGAAACTGTTGTTTCTGCTTGCTCTCACTTCCTTCCCTTTCTCCCTGAATATGCCTCTGCTCACTTGATCCGGTAGGGAACAAGGCCAGATTTTCCCTAAAATGGTAGTTAACTTTAGAAGGTATTACCCCACCATCTCCTGCCACACCTTGGCCCTTGCCACTTCCTCTGTCAGAAGTGCTCTCTCCCCACGGCCACCTGTCTGACTTTCACTACTCCTGGTAACTAAGGACTAGAAGAAGATTAAATGGAAGCATCTGGCATGACGCTGGTACCCAGTAGGTGCTCAATACGTGGCTGTTCCCTTTCAGAAGGAAAGACAGGCATTTCAGCTGTGGCTTTTCACCAGTTCACTCTCTGAGCACCTTCTAGTGCTGAGCCCTATGGGAATTCAAGCTTGAAGCTTCCTCTGCCCTCAGAGACTCGAAATCTGGCAGGGACAACATAACCCAAAGACAGATGGCCAGAACACCCAGCAGAAAAAGGGGTCCAAGGCAGGACAGCCAAAGAAGACACTCTTTGAACTTGGTTCTAAAGCGTAAGCTACCGTCATTGTGTGGCTGTTTCTCGGGTGCTTCCTGTGTGTCAGACAGTGAGCCCAGCCCCCAACAGAAACGAGTTCATGATCCCCAAAGCCCCCTTGGCAGTAGGGACCACCGTCCTGTCCCATTGTGTAGCTGAGAAAATGTAGGCTCAGAGACTTTACCCAAGGTCACACAGCAGAGAGTGGTAGAGCCTAAATCCTGACGCTTGGCTCCTAAGCCAGCTGAGGTTTAATTTAAAAATTGATGGGCTGCCTGGGTGGTTCAGTAGCTTGAGCATCTGACTCTTCATTTCGGCTCAGGTCATGATCCCAGGGTCATGGGAGCAAGCCCTGCATCAGGCTCAGCACTGAGCACGGAGCCTGCTTAAGATTCTCTGTCTCCTTCCTCTGCCCCTCTTCTCCGCTCGTGCTCTCTCTCTCTCTCAACTAAAAATAATAAAAATTAAAAGGATTTGGACAAAACCATTGGAGGTTTGACCTCCAAAGAGAGTGACAAACAGCCAAGTGTCTTTGTTGCCAGTAGATTGGGAGGTTCTAGACTAAGAGGGTGAACCCTTTGCTGAAATGCAATGTGTTACCCGAAAGAGGAACACGTTAACCCCCAGTGGCCAAGAACTCCTTGTTCTTCTGGCCCCGGGCTCCAAATCCTGGTACTTTCACTGAGGGGAAACGGAGTCACAGAGCTCCGAATTCAGGGAACAGAGTGATGTGAGGAGGAGCACCAGCAGGACTCCAGGCTGACGGACCCGCCTACAGAGCAGGACCAATCCCCCGTTCTGTGCCTCCCATTTCATACTGCACTCGATCCTCTGTTTCCTCATTTGTAAAATATGGATAATGATCTTATCTAATTATAGGCCAGTTGATGCATTTGGAGAGAATGGAGAGCCCTTAGCATGGCGCCTGGCACAGAGTAGTAGCCCCATGCAATTCATTGAGCACCTACTGTTTGCCAGGCACTCCACTCACGACCAGGAGCACAGTGTTAAGCAAAACACACTGTCCCTGGGAGGAGGTGGGCACAAAAAACAAACAAACAAACAAACAAACAAACAAAAATACACACTATCCCTGCCTGTCTAGAATTTGTGAAACTCAGGATATGGGAACTTTGTTTTTATTCTAATGGGAATGGCTTTGAGTCCTAGCTCTGCTGCTCCTGGCTGGGTGACCTTGCTTGAGTAACTGGTTCTACCTCTCAGCCTGTCTCCTGTTCTGGAGAAGCACACTTACCTCCTGGTACCTCTGAAAGGATTAAGCATGGTGAAGAGTGCAAAAGTCCTGTGAGTGTCTGGCACCTAGTAAGTGCTCAGTAAACAGTAACTGCAGTTATGTTGGTAGTGTTGTGATTACCACCACCACCCCGTGCCAAGAAGGAAGACCTTCTCCAGCCCCTCTGTCCATGCTTAAGCCAGAAGACCCCCAAAGCAGCCGGTGGAGGGAAGAGGGGGTGGGCGGACACATGGCTCACGGCTTCGTGTAAGGGTCCTACGCCCCATCTGCTATGGAAGAGTTAAGATTAAAGGATCAAAGTTAGTCTCGCTGCTGCCGCCAATAGCCTGAGCCTCCCACCCATGCAGGCGCCCAGAGCCTGGGCCCAGATGGGAGAAGGCTTCTGTCTCAAAGATATTTTGGAGGGGCACACGCATACTTCTGCATATATGTGTTTCTAAACAGCCTCTCGGACAGCCTTCGCGGCTCCAGCTTTCCTAAAAAAAGCTCCGAATGCCACTTTCCTTCAGATGGACACAGTGGGAGGAATGAGACAGCTTTTCCTATCTCCCCGGCTCTCCCCCCGCCAACCCCATAGACACTTTCCGAAAAAACACCAACAGCATCAGCTAGTGGTAGAAGATGGAATAGATGATGTTTTAACCATCTCCTTCGACAACGCCTTTGGAAAGCCTGGTGTGGTATTAAAATATTACAGATCCGTTGACAGTATTCTCTAAGGGGTTAGATCCAATGTAACCAAAATGAATTAGTCATTCTATTAAGCAGTTTATGCATAAAGAGCAGGTTGATGGCTGTAAGACAAAGGCACCCCACTTCCTGACGACGTTCCCCCTCCCTGCACACCCGGCAGGACCTGCCCCCTCGGATGGTTCACATTTGATCTTCTGTGTCTGCCAGCGTGCTCAATTAATCCAAAAGATTTGTTGTAGTCAAACATTTCTGATTTCGGGTCCCCTGTTTTGGGCTTTTTCATTCAGGTTGGATCTAAGGCCGTTTGATTCCCAATGCCGCTGCCCTCATCTATATATCGACTGTCTGTATGTCGCAGGAGTGAAGTGGGGAGTCCCGGCCCGGCTCTGGGCAGCTGCGTGTCTTGGCTGAAAGGTCTCGGGTGGAAGTGCTGAGCCCGGCAGAAACCGGGGCTCCCTGGCTCCAAAGGAGGAGTTGTGGGGATGTTTTGTCACTTTCCCGGACACCAGGGTATGAGGCTTGCCAGATGCCAGAGAGGGGGACACAGGTCGCTTTGGAGATTGGGGGCTGGGTGGGACCCAGTGCTTCCCCAGGTGAGGTCGCTTGACATAGGGAGCAGCTTCAGTGTACCTGGCACAGCACTGAAACTTTGAACACATAGCGTGCCAGCTGTCACCTTCCTACTTCCTTCTAGATGAAGTTTTAGTCAGGTGCCAGAGCATCTTAAACACCTATGGAATGCCTGTGAATCTCCCCTTTTAACCAAGGGAGATCCAGCCTCGGGCTCACGGCCTTGGGTAGAAATGGCACCTAACTAGAATTTAACAACATCAGTTTTCTTGTTTGTTTTCTATGTGTTTATTTTTTTAAGTTTTTATCTGTTTATTTATTTATTTTTAGTAATCTCTATACCCAGCGTGGGTATAGAGAACTCATGACCCCGAGATCAAGAGTTGCATGCTTTTCTGACTGAGCCAGCCAGGCGCCCCCTCTTTATGTTTATTTTTTATGATTTAAAGCACCTCCTGGTTATGATGCAGGGTCCCAATTATGTTTACAATAATGTAACAGGGTATTCCTTTAAAGTATTTTTAAGTTAAAAAACACTGAGTTACAGGAGCGCCTGGATGGTTTAGTCAGTCGGTTAGGTGTCCGACTCTTGATTTTGGCTCAGGTCATGATCCCAGGGTCGTGGGATCAAGCCCCGTGTGAGGCTCCATGCTGAACATGAAGCTTGCTTGAGATTCTGTCTCTCTGGACGCCTGGGTGGCTCAATTAAGCATCTAGGTTTTTCTCAGGTCATGATCTCACGGTTCGTGGGTTCAAGCCCTGCATCAGGCTCTCTGCTTCAGATCCTCTGTCTCCCTCTATCTCTGCCCACCCCCCCTCAAAAATAAATAAACATTTTTTAAAAAGATTCTTGGGGCACCTCAGTGGCTCAGTTGGTTAAGTGTCTGACTTTGGCTCAGGTCATGATCTCACAGTTCATTGAGTTCAAGCCCCGCATGAGGCTCTGTGCTGACAGCTCGGAGCCTGGAACTTGCTTCTGATTCTGTGTCTCCCTCTCTCTCTGCTTCTCCTCTGCTCACACTCTGTCTCTGTCTCTCTCTCTCTCTCAAAAACAAACATTAAAAAAAAGATTCTCTCTCTGCCCCTCTCCCCCACTCATTCTCTCTCTTAAAAATTTTTGTTTAATTAAAAAAAAATTAAAAATTCTGAGTCGCATAAGGACAAATGTTAGGTTGGTAATCTTTTAGGGGCAGGTGGATGCAGCAGTTGTGAAGTGAGTATGCCAGTGCCTGGCATTTGGATTGCACTAGGTTCAAATTCAGCTCCGCCTTTTTCTAGCTTGGTGACCTTACTAGGCCTCAGTTTTTTCATCTGGAATATGGGGATATAAGCATCCCTCAGGTGATTGTTTTGATGATTAAATGAGATGTAAATATATGCAAAGCGCCTGGCATACGTGAGTGGAGGGGTGAGGAAATATCAGTTCCCTGGAGCTTCTGACTAAAGATACTGGCAGGGCGTCTTGTCTACCCCATGTCCTAGCTTCCCAGATATGGGGGCCCCACCCATTCCAGGATTGATGGTAGCTGGAATTTGGGGAACAAAGACCAGAAACTAGTGTTTGGATAGCCAGAGCCTGCTCTGAACCCACCTACCACCCTCGGCAGCAACACGCAGACCAGCCTACAGGGAAGGGGGGTGAAGCTGGCACCAAAAGTCCCCAGACATTGCCAGCCTCTCTCAGCCCCACATTCTCATCTTTAAATTGGGTCAGTTGTTGTGAAGGTCGAGCTAAGTTGTGTTTCTAGGAAAGTAACTGGGGCAGGGGGCAGCTGGTCATAAGGGTCTACTACCCTTTCTCAGACTAATGGGGCCTGTATCTCCCGGTGCTTCCTCATTTCCTTCGAGGGTCTGTTCAAACGTCCACTCCTTCAAGAAGCCTTCCCTGACCAGCCTGCCTCAATTAGCACCATTCCCCCACCACACATGTCAGGCCACTCTCTGCCCTGACCCTGCCTTATTTTTCTTCTCTACCCACTTACTGCCATTGGTTTATTTGTCCTTTGTCCATCTCTCCTCTCTAGAACGTCAACCCCAGGAAGGCAGAAATTCCCTCTTATTCACTGCTCTATCTCCAGGGCTCGGAAACTTCCCTGGCAGACAGCGTATGCTCAGAAAACAATTGGCAAGTGAAGTAATAGTGTCTGACACATAGTAGGTGCTCAGTAAAAATGTACTGGTGAGGGGCGCCTGGGCGGCTCAGTCGGTTAAGCATCCAGCTCCTGACTTCAGTTCCGGTCATGACCTCACGTTTCTGCTCTGGCAGTGTGGAGCCTGCTTGGGATTCTCTCTCTCTCTCTCTCTCTCTCTCTCTCTCTCTCTCCCCCTCCCCCGCTCACGTGCTCTGTGTCTCTCAAATAATCTTTCCAAAAAATGTAGTTATGAATATATGGCTGCATTAGAAACTATTCGTTTCCTGTTGTTGCTATAATAAATAACCACAAACTTAGAAGCTGAAAACAACCTGCATTTACTGAGCACCTACTATGTGAAAAGCCATAGCAGGGCCCCAAGGGGAAAGAGAAGACTGAGGAATGAAAGCAAGATGCCCCCAGTTCCCCGCGACTGTCAGGTTCTCTGAGGAACCTCTTCCAAACATTTTAAAGATCTGTTGTCACTTCTCTCTCTTTCAATTTGTGTTTGTAAGAGCAGCCAGTGACATTTAGCTGATGGATCGAACCATGCTGTTGGATAAAGTAAGCGGGAAACCCTCGGATTTGCCAGCCACCACAGCCAAGCCTTTTACCTACGTGTAATTTGGCAATCTTCCAGTCGTCTGGATGCTAGTAATTTTTTTCCTCCCTAACTCAACCCCCAGCAGTACAGCTCAGGGCTCTGTGATTTCTCCCAGATCGGGGAGGTGGGAAGAAATGGGTTTCCCACACACCGTAAAATCTAAGAATTCCCACTATGCACCAGCAGGGAGGAAATAAAGGGTAGAAGATGCCCAGGGAAGTATGACACCATCATTGCTGTGTGCTTTTCAGACACAGATCCTCCTGAAGCCGTAGCCCAGTGCCTCCACAGTTGGGGCGGATAAACCCGCAGGAGAGTGAGAGCCCAGGAGCTGCTGCTTCCTCTTACACAATGGGCTTGTTCCCTGGGTGCCAGGTGAAATGGGTACAGCAGGAGGGAAGTACTACGTTTAGACTTGAGTGAGGACTTCCTTCCTTTGGGACTTGGAGTCTGGGCAGCCCCTCAGTCCTGACTCTCTCACAGTTGGTATCCAGTCAGTTACCATGTATTATGGGTTGAATTGTGTGCCCCAAAAAGACATGTGGAGGTCTTAACCTCTGGTACCCATGAGTGTGACCTTATTTAGAAACAGGGACTTTGCAGATATAATCAAGTTAAGAAGGGGTCGTTAGGTGGACCCTAATCCAGTATGCTGGTGTCCTTAGAAGAGGAGAGAAAGAGACACAGAGGAGAAGGCCACATGATGACAGAGCCAAAGCCAAGGAACTACAAGCCAAGGATTACCAGCAACACCAGAAGCTGGGAGAAAGGCATGGAACAGATGGAGAGAGCACAGTTCTGTCAACAGACTTGGGATTTCTGTCCTCCAGAGCATGATGTATCAGTTTTCTGGGGCTGCCATACCAAATCACCACAGACTATGTAGTAAAGCCACGGAAATGCACACTCTCAGTTCTGGAGGCCAGAAGTCCAAAATTGTTGGCAGGGTCAGTTCCTTCTGGAGACTCTGAGGGAGAATCTGTTCCACTTGTCTCTCCTACTTCTGGTGGTAGCAGGCCATCCTGGGCTGGTAGACGCATCACTTCAATCCCTGCCTCCGTCTTCTCTGTGTGTCTCTCTCTGTGTCGCCTTTTCTTTGGAGGACACCAGTTATTGGATTAGACAACCCTAACCCAGTGGACCTCATCTTAACTTGAGTTCTTCTGCAAAGACCCTATTCTAAATAAGGTCAAGCTCAAGGGGCACCTGGCTGGCTCAGTCAGTAGAGCACACGACTCTTGATCTCGGGGTTGAAAGTTTGATCCCCATTTTGGGTGTAGAGATTACTTAAAACATAAAGTCTTTTTTTTTTTTTTTTAATTTTTTTTCAACGTTTATTTATTTTTGGGACAGAGAGAGACAGAGCATGAACGGGGGAGGGGCAGAGAGAGAGGGAGACACAGAATCGGAAACAGGCTCCAGGCTCTGAGCCATCAGCCCAGAGCCTGACGCGGGGCTCGAACTCACGGAACGCGAGATTGTGACCTGGCTGAAGTCGGACGCTTAACCGACTGCGCCACCCAGGCGCCCCAAACATAAAGTCTTTAAATAAGGTCAAGTTCCAAAGTTCTGGATGGACATGAATTTGGGGGGGACACTATTCAACCTAGTACCCTGATAGGAAGAACTATCAGTTCCTCCCGTCTGCCTCTGGAATCTGAACACTCTCCCCACTTCTGCCACCTCCCTGATCTCAGCTGCTTGGACCTTCACAGTTGCCTCCCCTCTGGCTCCCTCTACAGCTGATTTTTCACACAGCAGCTTGGATGAGCCTTTGAAAAAGGCAAATGGAACCTGTCACTTTCCACTGTCCTTAGGATAAATCCCCATCCATATCCTTGTGACTGGGATATCAGCTATACACAGACAAGGCATCACCGTGCCCCCCACAGATGCTCAACAAGCTCGTGCCGAGTGAAGCCTGTACATGGACTTGTATGTACCCCACCCCCACCCCGTGAGCTCTGCCCACTCCAGACTCATCACTGGACAATGCCAGCACCATACTGTGGGCTTCAGTTCGCATCCACAGGCTCTGCAGATTCTAGCAGCAGCTCCACAGGGGAGGCACTGTGGCTGTCCCCATTTGACAGATGGGAAAACCAAGGGTCCAAGAGGAGAAAGAGTAGTCACATATTGGTTTGGGTCCCATGGAAGCAGACCGATGCTAAGATGGCATTAGATATGCAAGAGGTGATGGGGGAGATGCCTATGTAGGATGAAGAAGAGGAGGAGGAGGAGGCAGGGAGAGCCTTTAGATGGCAGTGCTGATCCGAACCTGGAGGGGAGGGGAGGAAGGAGGCTTGGTGGGAGGAACCTCAAAGAAAGTCCCAGCTAGGCTGACAGGCAGCCCCAAAGCAAGATGTACTAGTCTGCTCAGGCTGCTGTAATGATACCACAGACCAAGTGGCCTAGACAAAAGAAATGTATTTCTCACAGTTCTGGTGGCCGGAAGTCCAAGATCAAGGTGCCAACAGAGCTGGCTTCTGGTGAGAGCTCTCCTCCTGGTTGCAGATGGCTGCCTTCGCTGTCTTCACATGGCTTTTGGTCTGTGCACATGCAGAGAGAAAGAGAGCTCTGGTGTCTTCCTCTCCACATAAGGACACCGCCCTGTGGGATTAGAGCTCCAACTTTATGTCCTCACTCAACCCTCATTACCTCCTTAAAGGCCCTGTCTCCAGGTACAGCCACATCAGGGGTTAGGGCTTCAACACGTGGATTTGGGGAGACACCGTTCAGTCCACGATACAAGAGTTGCCTGTTCCAGCATCAGCAGGAGTGGCCTAGCTCTGCCACCCCTGTCGGGCCCAGTTGAGGGGAGCAGCCCCAGGCAAGCATGGCCCCTGAGCTGATGCCACAGCAGATGGCAAGTGCAGCACGTGGTATGTCACCAGCTTCTCGCAGGAGGTTTCCACGGCTGCCACAAGTCATAATTATCAGCATAAAGGCAGCACTCACTCAGCCTGCTGGGGGCCAGGCATTGTCATGGGGCTCGGCGTGCTCCCGGAATCCCTGCACAGCCTCTACTGTAGATCCTGTTATCCCCATTTTACTGACGGGGAAACTGAGACACACAGTGCCTAGGTGGCTTTCTCTGTAGATGTCACAGCAGGCTGATCCTCAGCCTCCCAGCCTGGCCCCTCTCCCTTTGTCTGAGGCTGCTTTGGAATTCACAACATTCATACCTCTTATGTCAAGTTAACCTGTGAAGATGTTTGAAATTATCTTTCTGCCTGTAGATCGTAGCTCTAAGGCATAAGCCCAGGGCCAAAAGCACTCACCTCGGCAGGACTCCATCCCTGTCTGATTGATATACGGCGTTGAAACACATGTAATAGGAATTTGAGCGGCGAAGAACCCAGAGACCTCTGGTGCTTTAGTTAAGGTCACACAGCAAGCCAACAGCAAAGCCAAGAACAGAGCCCTCAGGGGCGCCTGGATGGCTCAGTCAGCTGAGTGTCCAACTCTTGATTTCAGCTCAGGTCATGATCCCAGGATCATGGGATCCAGCCCTGCATCGGGCTGTGCAATGAGCGTGGAGCCTACTTAAGATTCTTTCTGTCTCTCTCTCTCTCTCTCTCCCTCTGCCCCTCTCCCCCATTCGTATGCACACTCTTTCTCTCTAGAAAGAAAGGAAGAGAGAAAGAAAAGAAAAAGATGAATAGAGCCCTCAGCCTCATGCTCCTGGCTAGAAGTAGAAACTTCCCATGCCCTGCCTCAAGGCAGTTTGGCCTACTTACTACAAAGAATGGCCTGGTACCCCGAGCTCAAATCCCACCTCTGCCACTTCTGAGCAAGGTGACCTTTGGCACATGGCATCTCTTCTCTGGGCCTTTATTTTCTTGTCTGAAAAATGGGGAGTAGCAGCATCTACCTTACTGGGCCTCACCTTGGGGAAATGACTTCACCCTGCCCCCTGTGCCTCAGCTTCCCTGTCTAAAATGGGAACATAGTGCTGTGGTGAAGTTTGAAGGAATTCTAATGCATGCAGAGTGCTTTGGTTGTTAGATTCGGTCACAGCCTAATACCCCCTGCCAGTTTCTCCCCTCAAACCGGGAACCAGAAAGGAAGTGTGGGAAGAGGAGGCCCAAGGGCCTGTCCCAGTCCTGCCACCAACTCGCTGGCCAACTTCAGGGAAGTCACAGGACCCCCACTTTAGCCCCTCTGTGCCCTGGGGTGGGGAGCGTTGGACCCTTTCAGTCCCTCCCCAGTATGACTTTCCATGATGGAATTTTTGGGTCCCAGAGGACAGTTTAAGGGAGGATTATTGGATTCTGCATCTCCCAGGGGCTGATAAGAACATATGAGGCCCTGCCAGTCCCGAGACTCCACAGAGCATTTACCATGCAGACAGCTGACCTCCAGGTCACAAGACCAGGCGTGCTGCCTCCTCTCAGCTAATAGCAGCAGCCTTGTCACATTTACCAAGCCCAGCTATGCACCTAGCGCTGAAAATCTATCTACGTTCTCTCTTCCAAACATCACAACCACACCCTACACACGTGGCCCCATTTTACAGATGAGAAAATCGAAAATGGAGGCTCTGAGAGGTTGACTAACTGTCCAAAGTTACTGGCCAATTTGGAGCCAGAATCTTCCCAAAAGTAATTCCAAGGAATTAGGAACTGTTGTATTTTTCCACTTTATTAGTGGGGAAACAGGGCTCAAGGCTCCTTGGGATTTGGACCCAGAGCTGGGCTTCAGATTCTGTGAGCTTAACCGCTATGTTCTACCTTGTACCAGCAAACAAAGGCAAAAAGCCAGAGCCTTAAAATCTGCTGAACATGTGTCGAATGGGGATCCGGCTGGTCCTCTAGCCTCTCCTCCAGGGGCCCACCTGAGGTCAGCTTCCCCTGGATGGAGTGCGCAAAGCAGCAAGGAGTGACCCACAGGGCCCCCGAGCAGAATGAAGTGTCAATACCTGATCCCTGGAAATGGGGCGGATGATACCCTTTATCACCCAAGTGTAATTGTTTGGCTTGGGCAGGCTCGTGGCCAGCAGGCCCCCAAGCCACGAGCTGGATCTTTTCCATCTTCTTGGAACCAGAGTGAGCCCTCCATGGCCCGCTCGGAGCTGCACCCTCCCGTGTTTATCTAACTTCCCTGACCTCGGCAAGTGCTTGTCGCCTTTCTCTTCCTTTCTGAAAAACCAGGACACAATAGGAAGCATTTTCTTGAACTTATTAAAAAATCCAGACTTGTAAATTAATTTGTCCGTGTTGTACAAAGGCAGTGCAGATGGACTCATTAGCATGCACACAACAAATAATTATAGATGAATTTTTAGCTGGCCTGCCTAATGCGCTTGCTGGGTTAATTATGTCAATGTATAATTACATCAGCCCGGGGAGACATAATGGCATACCCCGCTGAGCAGGCCCTGCCTAATGACGGGGCGTGGGGGGAGTGCTGACAGAGGAAAGACGGCAGCGTTCCCGCGCACCTGCTTACCTCGGCACAAACGCCCATTGTCAGAGCCTCCCGCCACCTAAGCAAACAGGGGTGGGAGGGGGTGAGGGAGAGGGATAAAACGCAGAGGCGACCTTGTTCCAGCCGGACCTGAAGGCTCCTATGTATAGGCACTGCCCCGTTTCTTCCATCAGCAGATGTTTATTGGGTCAGGTTGCGTGGCAGACTTCGTTCACCCACGAGGGGTCCAGAGGGGAGCAAAATCAGATGCAGTCCCAGTCCTCCCTTGTGGAGTTTGCAGTCCAGTGGGTGATAATTAGGTGGACTTGCTAATCAATGAGAAGTGTAACTAAAATGAGAGCTGTGAAGGAAAGGCGCAGGCAGCTGAGAGAGCTCATGTTGGAGGAATGACTGGTCAAGGCAGGCTTCCTGGAAGAAGTGGCATTTGAGTTGCAATATGAAAGGTGATTAAGCATTAACTAGCTGAAAGAGGTTAAAAGGGAGGACAGGGTGTTCCTGGCAGAGGCTCTTTCTTGTACAAAGACTCCACAGTAGGGAGGTACATTTGAGGGACTAAGAGAAAGCCAGTGTGACTGGAGCTCAGAAAGACAGGAATAGCCAGGGCTTCTATTTGTTCCAAGATGACCAAATGCCAGTCGCTGTGTTGAGCGCTTTATGTGCATGGATCCTCATCCCAGCCTTATGAGGTCAGAACCTTTTTTTTTTTTTAATTTTTTTTTAACGTTTATTTATTTTTGAGACAGACAGAGACAGAGCATGAACGGGGGAGGGGCAGAGAGAGAGGGAGACACAGAACCTGAAACAGGCTCCAGGCTCTGAGCCGTCAGCCCAGAGCCCGACTCGGGGCTCGAACTCACGGACCGTAAGATCGTGACCTAAGTTGAAGTCGGATGCTTAACCGACTAAGCCACCCAGGCACCCCATGAGGTCGGAACTTTTATGGTGAGGCACAGAGAGGTAGGGTTGCTTGCCGGAGTCACCCAGCAATCCTAAAAAGCGAGTACGGATTAGACCAGGACCCAGGATCCATGCTCTTAATCCCGCTGCAGCCCAGCAGAGAACAGTGGCTGAGCGGGTGGTGGCAGGAGACTCCAGGAGAGTGAACAGCAAGAGAGAGGGCATTTGAAAGGACTGTGGACCAGACCCAGGCCCCTTTGTCTGGGGCAAAGAGGCTCTGGCTTTCCTGGGCCCCCATGAATACCCACCTGGGCTGCTGGGTTGGAAATGTCCACATCTCTGGGACAGGAAGCCTTTGCGGCATCTGAGAAAGAGACCCAGACTTGAAACTCACCTCTGCCCTTCAAGTCACCTGGCTTCTCTGAGCTGGTTTCCTCATCTGTGAAAATGAGTTGGATCCAAGCCAGCCTCCGGGGGATGCTGGGAGCATCACGGGAACCCATGCCCGTGAACAGCTTTGTAGCCTAGAAGATGCCACACCAACCTCTGGCATTACCCAGGTGTTTGTAGTACCTGCCGAGGGTGGGGAGTGGGGAAAGTCACGTGGAAGAAGTGCTGGCGTCTAGATCTGAAGGAAGAGGAAGTGCTTCCTAGATGACAGGGTGGAGAGGGAAACAATTCCAGGCAGAAGGACCTACACATTCCTCATCTTTTAGCTATTGAGAAATTGGGGGGTATCTTACATCCAGGGATGTATTTCACCCCCAGAAAAGCCATTGTTTAGTCAACCTCACATGCAACAAATGGTGGTGTGTTGGTCCAGGTGCACTGAGAGGTACCCCCAAGGATTAGATAGGTAGGTAGGTGGATGGTATTGAGGAAACACAGGGGAAGAAAAATGGGGAGGGAGGTGGGAGAAGTGTCAGAGGAAGGAGAGGCAGGGAACTGGGTGGCAGCATCCGCACAGGACAGCCTGAGCAGTCTGTGCAGTGCTGAGCAGGCCCTGGGGGAGTCCTTGGTGCTCAGAGCAGTCCCGTGGCCCTCAGGAGTCGGCCCCATCCTGGCTGCCTGCAGGCCTTGTCTTAGAAGACTGGCCTCACGATGGATTTCAGAGTGAGGTCCTCGTTTAATGACCTCCTGTGGTTGGAGGTATGCAACACAGTCGCATGGCCGCCACAGATGGCACCATGGAATCCAGAAAATGCACTTGCTGTGACAGTTATCATCGTTAGTAGTGTTCCAGGTGGGCAGGACACGCATGCCCCTGGGGATGGCACACGCTCCACTGAAAGGGTACCTGAAGTAGACGGCTCCCTCATAAAGCAGAAATTCTACATTGGTCTCCTAAGCCATCAGAGCAACTCCAGAAGGCTCTTGTGCATGGTCCCCTCCACGCCAGCATCCTGAGAGGGACCTCCCAGGCCCTGCGGGCTTAGCCTGGGCAGCCCTCAGCCCTCAGGGCCCCCACCACTCCCGTGCTCCTCTCTCTGTGTGTGCAGACCCTGTGCCTGTGTTTGAGGCAGCGCGCGGCCTAGACGACAGACTGCAGCCCCCCAGCTTCGACCCCAGCGGGCAGCCGCGGCGAGACCTCCACACTTCGTGGAAGAGGCACCCCGAGCTCCTTGGCCCTAAAGGTACTGATAAGGCCTTCACGGGATGTCCGTAATGAAAAAACAGGCTGTGGATCTTCAACAGCCAATCTTGGCCGCCTTTGGAGGTGTCGGGGGGCAAGGAGCTCAACTTTATCGTTTTAGATGTAGGATGGGTTATGGGTACGTCGCTGCAGAAACAAACCAACCCGAAATCCCAGAAGCTTAATATATTTGAAGGGTGGGAAGTTGGAGAGGATGCTCCATGGAGTCACTCGGGCAACCCAGCTGTGGTGGTCCCACCATCTTCAACACATGACATCGAGAGTCACAGTGACTGTTGACAACTTGCCAACAGGCAAAGAAAAAATGTGGAGGGTCATACTGAGGTTTATGGGTCCAGGCTCAGAAGCGGCCCGCATCACTTCCACAGCCACTTGTCATTGGCCAAAACTCATTCATATGGCCACACCCAGTTGCAAAGGAGCCTGGAAAATCTACTCTGTGCCCAGGAGTAGAGGGAAACAGGATATGAATACAGCACTGTCTCAGCACCAGATAAGACAAGTCAGAAGACTAGAAAAGCTAAAAATATAGTTTAGGTGTACATATATTGTGATAAAAATGTTTAAAATCAAGAAAATGATGAACAAAATTCATCATGGTGGTTACCTCTGGCAGGCGAGGTAGAAGGTCTCCATGGGGAGAAGCAAATGTGCACTTGAAAGCTCTTGGTAGCCATCTAAAGGTGTTCATTGAGCTTCAAGCCCAGCACTGTCATAGGCACTGGGGACATAGCCAGGAGCAAAACAGACAAAAATCCTTGCCCTCGTGGCACTGACCTTATAGAGGAGAGACTGACTGTCAACCAATAAATGTTAAATATATAGTATTTCACATGGTGAGAAAGATTAGGAGGAAAATTAAGCAGAGAAGAGTCAGGTTTAGGGATACTTGTCTAAGGAATAAATGAGGAGGATTCACCTCAAAGTTCAGCAAGATTACCTTCTCTCTTTTTTTTTTTTTATTTTTTGTAAAGGGCCAGAGAGTAAATATTTCAGGCTTTGTAGGCTTTCTGTTACAGCTACTAAACTCTGTTTAAAAAAAAAAAAAAAAAAGCCATAAAACATATGTAAATGAGTGGATGTGGCTATATTCCAGTAAAACTTCATAAACAGAACAGGCGGTGGGCCAGATTTGGTCCAAGGGCTGTCTTTGCAGAACCCTGGTCTACCTCCTAGAGTTGTGGAGAAGATAATGGCCTGAGGCATGCCAAATCAAAGTTTGACTGCTGTGGCACACTCCCAATTTCACAGCCCCCTCCCATCCCCCCAGTGCCTAGTGGACACCTGCTGTATGCCTAGTCCTGGGCAGAGTCTTCTGGGGAAGATTTATGGTGACTAAAATACAGCACTTTTGCCAACTCTCTTCCCGTACCCAGGATGCCCTTCCAGCCTCCCTGACAAGCCAGCTTGTCCCTCTAGGTGCCTCTAGGGTTTGAACTTCCTTCTATCGAATAATAGTAGTTGTGGGAACTGCCTCTTCAGAGCATTTGCTCTGTGCCAGGTGCCTTTCACACAGTGTCCCACTGTCATCTTACATCAACCTTCTGAGGTACCACTGGCCCCATTTTACGAAGGGGTAACTGAATCTCAGAAGCAACAGGTGGCCAAGCAGGGATTCAAACCAAGGGCTCTTGCCCTTGACCCTAGGCTGTGTCTCTCCTTGAGAGCACTTGTTACTCTGCATCGTAAGGGTCAGACCTTGTTTGTTTGTTCACTTCTGTGGCCTCAGCCCCTGGAATATTCCCAGTGTATGTGTGCGTGTGTAAGAACGAGCCAGGCCCTGACCGCTCTGTCAGGCCCTCACTCTGCACACTGCCCAGCCCTGCACTCACCCTGCTGTGCCAGGCTCACAGTAGGAGTTTAACAACCAGGACTGAACTTAACTGACTCAGGCCCAAGGGCAGGAGCCCAGATTTTGGAATTCTTGAGACATCCACGCTTGATGGCCGGCCCTTGAGCAGCCTTTCTCCCCGTGAAAAATTCAGTACCAAAGGCACACACTGATCCCCTACAGGAGCCACCAGGGGCTTGCAAAGGTAGAACTGATGTGGGCCCTGCCCAGGGGCACCTGCAGGTGAGGTCAGCTATGACTGAGCATCTGAGTATGTGCCACCACCTATGGAGAGGGGAAGTTAAACCTAGAGTTACCCCATGGCCCGGCCATTTCATTCCTAGGTAATATATACTCCAAAGAACTGAAAACAGGTGCTCAAACAGAAACGCGTGTGCACATATTCACAGCAGGGCTATTCACAACAACCAAAGGTGAAAACAACCCAAATGTCTATCAGCAGATGAATGGGAAAACATTTATGACATATCCGTAAAATGGAATATTATTTAACCATAAAAACAAACCTAGATGAACCTCAAAACAGTTTGCTAAGTGAAAGAAGCCAGACACAACAGGACATACATTATGTGTGATTCCAGTGATATGAAATATCCAGGATATGCAAATCCCCACGGACAGAAAGCAGATTAGTGGTTGCCAAGGGCTGGGGGAGGGGGAAAAGGCGTGACTGCTTAATGGGGACAGGTTCCCTTTTGGGGTGATGACAGTGTTCTGGAATTAGTGCTAAGGGTTGCACAATACTGTGAATGTACTAAATGTCACTGAATTGTATACTTCAAAATGGTTAAAACGGTGAATTTCACGTTACGTATACTTGCCCATGACTCTTAAAAAAGTAAGAAGGCCAAGGAGGCTAGAACAGGTCCAAGAGGGCAAAGGAAGCACCTGGGCCTGCTGTCTGAGGCTGGCACTATGGGGACTTGACTTTTGTGCACACACACCCCCCACGGCTACAACCCAGCCGACCATGTGATGGCAGGTCTCCACAGCCGCACTCTCTCTAACACTCGAGTTTGAGAAATCAGCTCTTATCCCAGCACTGCCGATCTGTCCAGTTTGCAGAAGGCGGCTCTGGCTGCCATGTCGCTTCCAGCGATGGGCGGTTTTCCCTCTTTTCCTCCCTCCAGAGCAGAGAGAGGGGACGTCTCCGGCCGGACCCACGCTGACCGAGGGGAGCCGCCTCCCAGGCATTCCCGGCAAAGCCCTCCTGACAGAAACTTTGCTGCAGAGAAATGAGGCAGAGAAACAAAAGTGAGTGGGGAGGAACAGGCGGGGCCCTGCTGCCCCACCTGGCTGGGAGGTGGGACCATCAGGGAATCTGGATTCAGGTTGGAGATAGAGATCCAGGCCTGGTTCAGTGGCCAGCCCTGGGCAGGTCACATCACCTGTCTGAGCTTCAGTTTTCCCAGCTGGGAAATGGGACCAATGGCGGTATATTAGGCAGGGTTCCCCAGAGAAATAAAACCGGAAGGATTTTTTATTTTAATTAATTAAGATGTGTATTTCAAGGACTTAGTTCACACAGTTGGGGCTGGCAAGTCTGAATTGGTAGAGCTAACCAGCAGGCTGGAAACTGTCAGGCGGGAGTCAGTGCTGCAGTCTGGCAGCAGAATTCTTCCTCAGTTTTATTTTTAAGACTTGCAACTGGTTGGATGAGGCCCACCCACAGCATTGAGATTATTCTCGTTTACTTAACGCCAGCTGACTGCAGATGTTAACCCCATCTGCAGAGTACATTCACAGCAACCCTGAGATTCGTGTGTGATTGGACAACTGGGTGCCAAAGCCTGATCAGGTGGGCAGGCCATATCAACTCCTAGTCTCCGGTCAGAATGAATGTATGCACTTAGCTCAGTGCTCACTGGGAATATGTCAGTAGATGGTTGCCCTTACAGCTGATGTGGGAGCAATAATACCTGGATTATTATAATTTCTGGATTCTTGGGGCTTTTCTAGGCCAGTTTCATGGTGGTCATTACATTTAGCCTTTCATTCACTTATTCCTTTATTCATTCATTCCATGTATTTATGGGACCACCTGCTGTGTGCCAAGCACTGATCTAGGGACACAGCAGTGAACAAATGGACAAACCTCCCTGCCCTCCTGGAGTTTACCTTCTCATGAGGAAGACACAAAATAAACAAGATAAAGTCTGCTACATGAAGATAAGGGTTGTGAAGGAAAAGAAAGCAGAGAAGGGGGGATGACATTGAGGCTGAAGTTTTAAATAGGGTATAAGGGGAGGCCTCACTGAGAAGGTGAGGAAAGCCCTGAGACGGTGGGGGTGAAACTTGCAGATATATAGGGGAAGAATGTTCTACGCAGAGGGGACAGCCAGTGCAAAGGCCCTGAGGTAGAAACATGCCTGGTGTGTTTGACCAGCAAGGAGATGAATGTGGCTGGAGTGGTTTGAGTGAGACACCCACTTTGCCGATGTGTAACACACACCTCACCCTCAGTGAGAGGGTGAGGGTGTAGGATCAGAGGTAAAGTTCCTTCTCTAGAGTCTCTGATTCAGACAACGTAAGACCCAAGCTTTGTATAAACCTTCCCCCAGTCCAGCTAGGGCCCTTGTTTCTCTGCTGAGACACTTGTATCACACCTAAGCTCTAGGCTATAGTGGGCTGGATGACCATCCCAAACTCCTGACACAGAGAAGGCAAAAAATGCCTCCCCGGGGACAGGAATAGTAACTAATGATATTGAGGGAACACTGGGTACCAGGCATCGTACTGAAGGTGTTTCACAACACTCACAGAGGCAAACCCCACTAGAAACCTTATTGTACAGATGAGGAAACTGAGGCCCAGAGAGGCAAAGTCACTACCTGATGTAGGTCCACCCAAATGCTGCCACACAGTCAGCAAAACAGCAAAGTGGCCAAATGCCTGAATGTCATGTTTAAGGACCCTTTAAAAAGGCAGGGGCGTAGATAACAGAGAACAGGTGAGAGGGGTAGGAAGACAGGAGGGCCACCTTGGGGACCCAGGCAGGGCCCGTCCACACAGGCACGAGCAGAGCCATTCTGAGCAGGCCCAGTCTCTCTGCAGGGGCCTTCAAGAAGTACAAATCACTTTGGCAGCCAGACTGGGGGAGGCAGAGGAAAAGATCAAAGTCCTACATTCAGGTATGTATCTGGCATGTGTTCCCTGGCCCCGTGCAGCTCCCCAGCCCCGTCAGACCAGGAGGAGGAGGAGAAGGGGACAGTGACACTGTGAACACAGGCTCAGGTATTCTAGAATCAGGAAGGCAAGAGGGGAATTTGGGAAGGAAGTGGAAGTGGACCCAGTGGGGGTCCGAGCCCCGTCCCCAGAGGCCATATTGCCGTGGAGAGAGGCCTTGAGAAGTAGAATTAAATCAGGGGTGGCAAAGGCAGTGCCTGTAGGGGCCAGACACACAAACAAGCAGCCAGATTAGGGAAAGCCGTAGGAAAGGGTGGGATCTGGAGCAAACTAGAGGACCTGGGCCTTGACTAAGAGATGGCCACTGCTGAGCACCAGCCAGCCACTGCCATATGGCCCAATGTCACCAAGCCTCCAGATTTTTTGGAGATTTAGAAATCTGGAGTTTTATGAGAAATCTCCCATTTATTATAATATACACATATCCGTTGACTTCACTGCTCCTCCCTGTCCCCCTCACCTGCCAGGTCCAGACCTCAGGATGGGTGAGCTCATGGATGGATGGCCCCACCCAGGTCCTGGAGTGACCTAAGCATGTTGGGCAGCTCATAACCAAGGCCATGGGACAGACAGACCCCTACCACTTGCCTGGGTCCCCTGAGCTTCATAAACTCCTAGAGGGTGATCTCATCTGCCCTCCGACCGGCTTGAAGCCCCTCCAAGGGCGGGAAGCTCTACCTGTCACTGGTTCTAAAGACCTTCAAAAGAAAGGTCTTCCTTCACTACCTTGAACCTCATTCTACTTTCTGGGCCCTGCAGCAGGAGTGGGTTCCTGGGGAAAGCAGGGGGCACTTCACCCTGGCTCTTTACTTTTTCCCAGCGTTAAAGGCCACACAGACAGAGCTGTTGGAACTGCGGCGGAAATACGATGAGGAGGCAGCATCCAAGTAAGTGAACACCCTGCTGAGGTATGCCTCCTCCCTCTGACCCTCCCAGACATGCCTCCTCCCTCTGACCCTCTCAAATATGCCTTCTCTTTCTGAGTCTTCTCCCTCTGACTCACCGCCGGAAGCACCTGTTTCTTTAAGCACCCTGTGTTCCCCACCCCCATAGGCACACAGCTGTTCACCAGTCGTTTGCTGTGCCATTCATGCACCACAGAGTATACATGACATTCTGGGTCGTGGCGGAGCAGGGTCTGCTGGGCAGGGGCCTCCCCGTCACCCCAACCTCCTAGGACTGTCTTCACCACAGCAACCCAGGCCAATCCTCAGCCGAGTGTCATTCACTTAAATTACTCTGGACTCAACGTGGCCATAAGACATCACTTATTCCACAAACACTTATTTAGCACCTACTGTTTACCCAGTGCTGTGTTGGGTCCCTGGAAGAAACATCAGAACGTGGCCCTGACCCCAGCTAAAGAGAAGAGACAGATGGTAACTGATGATATACAGTGATAAATTCGCTCCTTCACAGATACTGTTGAGCACTTACTGTATGCTCGGCCCTGTTCTGGGCACCTGGTGAACACTAAGAAGGGAAGAACTGAGAGCAGCAAGAGAGAATAACAGGGAGGGTGGGTCCTATTACCCAGGGTAGTCACGGAGGACTTCCCTAAGGAGATGACCTTCAGAATGCAACCCAAAAACGAGAAGGAGATGACCACGTGAAGAATGCAATGCCGGGTTGAGTGCTGGCGGCAGGGGGACAGCTTGCACGGAAGAAGGCCCCGAACATGCCTAAAGCATGCGCGGCTTAGAGTCACCAGATACTCCCCACAGGCCTCTTGTGTCCCCCACCCCACACTCAGCAGAGAGGCAGCCGAGGTGGATGAGGCCTGTCCTGGCCCCCTCGATGCTGGCAATCTGGGGGTTGGAGGGCAGGAAATAAACAAATGACCACCCTGGGGGTAAGTTGAGAGAGGCCTCCCAGGAGGACACTTTAGAGCTAGGTTTTAAAATTTTCTTTTCTTTTTTTTTTTTTTCTACTCCCACCAATTTTAATACAAAAGGCTGGAGGGCACGGTGGTGGGAGGGGGGTAGGCATCAAGCAGGGGCCGGGCCGCCAGTGCCAGCACAGCAGTGACCTTGCAGATCCTGGATGCCTGGTCCCTTCGTTTCCACACCAGTTTGAAGTGGTTTGTCATACGCTTCCTGCACGACATTTTCTTCTCTATCCTTGAAACTGGATTACTGTGGCTTCCTGGTGGCATAAAACTTTTTGCAGTGTTTTATACCCTTGGAAATATTGCTGCATTAGCCAGTACGTGCTTTTTTTTTCTTTAATTTTATTTTATTTTTAATTTACATCCAAATTAGTTAGCATATAGTGCAACAATGATTTCAAGACTAGGTTCCTTAATGCCCCTTCCCCATTTAGCCCATCCCCCTCCCACAACCCCTCCACCAACCCTCAGTTTGTTCTCTATATTTAAGAGTCTCTTCTGTTTTGTCCCCCTCCCTGTTTTTATATTATTTTTGTTTCCCTTCCCTTATGTTCATCTGTTTTGTCTCAAAGTCCTCATATGAGTGAAGTCATATGATATTTGTCTTTCTCTGACTGACTAATTTCACTTAGCATAATACCCTCCAGTTCCATCCACATAGTTGCCAATGGCAAGATTCCATTCTTTTTGATTGCTGAGTAATACTCCATTGTATATATATACCACATCTTTTTTACCCATTCATCCGTCGATGGACATCTGGGCTCTTTCCATACTTTGGCTATTGTCGATAGTGCTGCTATAAACATTGGGGTGCACGTGTCCCTTCAAAACAGCACACCTGTTTCCCTTGGATAAATACCTAGTAGTGTGATTGCTGGGTCGTAGGGTAGTTGTATTTTTAGTTTTTTGAGGAACCTCCATACTGTTTTCCAGAGTGGCTGCACCAGCTTGCACTCCCATCTTTTTTTTTTTTTAACGTTTTATCTTAGAGAGAGAGCTCGTGTATGAGCAGGGAAAAGGCAGAGAAAGAAGGACACAGATGATCCGAAGTGTCAGCTTTGTGCTGACAGCGGTGAGCCCGATGCAGGGCTCAAACTCATGAACTGTGAGATCATGACCTGAGCTGAAGTCAGATGCTTAACTGACTGAGCCTCCCCAGAGCTGGGCTTTAAAGCTCAAGGTCCTGTTCTCTTAAGGAAGGGGATCCTGGGTAGAAGGCACAGCAGGGGCAAACACCTGGTAGCTCTGTGGACAGCTTAAGAGAATGGACCCCTGCGGGAGGCGGGAGGCCAGGCTGCCCGGAAGGGGCGCAGTGCTGAGGCCCTGTTCCCATTCCCCCGGAGCCTGAGCTCTTTTCCTCCCAGCTGGTTTCTCTCCAGTAGGAAGGGTAGGGGGCAGCCTCCTCAGCCTTCCATTGCAAGACCCTTAGGTTCAGGCAGGGGCTGGGCTATCAGCCTGGCGGCTGCCAGAAGCCCTTCTCAGGGTCTTATCTTTCTGTCTCAGGGCAGATGAAGTCGGCCTGATCATGACCAACTTGGAGAAGGCTAATCAGGTGAGAAGACGTGTGCCAGGGTGGGGGTCTCGGGCGACGGGGGAAAGGGACTGAACCCAATCAATATGTATTGAACCGTGTGCCATGCTGAGTGCTAGGGCTGGGCGATGTTTGGGACCCTGAGCTCCCAGAAGAAGGAGGGGGGATGCTGGCAGAACACTCAGAAATAGGGTGACTCAGGCAGCAACAGTCAGGGAAGGGGCACCTGACCAGACACAAGGGTCAGGAAAGAAGACGTCCTGGAGGAAGGGCCATGTTGCTGACACCTGTCGAATAAATTGAAAATGTAGAGGGATGGCATTCCAGGCCAGGGAACAGCCTGGGTAAAGGCCAGGAGGCTGCCTACAGAGAAAAGCCGGTGCCCTTCCCCGGTGGCTGCTGTGCAGGTGACATTTTCCAGGTGTCTCCAGACAGCAGGAGGAAGGCAGCAGAGCAGTGACTGGTGAGCCCAGCCCGCAGGCCAAGCTGGGCGGTGGGTCTGTCCCAACCAGACTGTATGAGGAACCATGTTCCACAGAGCCTGGGGTGGTGACAAGGGACAAGCCCTAGCGGCTTCTTTCCCTCCCTCCCCACCAGGGGCCTCCTGCAGCCTTCTCACTTGATCCCAGCCACACCAGCTGAGCCCTGGGTGGACCCAAACTTCCTTGGGGCCCCATCTTCTAGTCCCAGCCCGGGTCCTTAAGAGCCCTTTAACCTCTACAAGTCCCCGTTATCACTTACGTAGAAAGGGTCCTGCGCTCTGCCTCCTGGCCTCAGATGTGTTGCTGTCCGGTAGACAAAGCTGGCAAGACTCTGAAAGGAGGCGAGGTGTGGCCATGGGGTCTTGTCTGGAGTCTCAAGGGCCCAACACATCTCTACTTGCCCCCGGGTCCCTGCAGTGCCAGCAGCCAGGGACATGGCCAAGAGGGGCCAGCAGGATGACAGAGCAAGTGGTCATTTCCCCAGAGGAGCACACTTGCAGCTGGGTCCTGAAACCCAGGAGCCGTTCTCTGGAGGAAAGGCATTCTAGGAAGAAGGCACAGCAGGAGCAAAGGCCCAGAGGATGGCTGTGCAGGCATAAGGGCAGCCCTGCTCCCGCCTGTAGAGGAAACTTGGAAAAGGGTAGCATTCATAGGGTGATGTTTTTGAATAGGCAATACATTTACATAGTTCAAAACTCAAAAAGTTTGAACTCCCTTCTCCCTCCCCAACTTGGCTCTCCGGTTCCCCTCCCCCTGACAGCCTCTCTTACCTGTTTCTAAGGTCCCTTCTAGAGATCCATTCACAAGCCCATGAATCTATCTACTTTTACCCCTTTTTAAAACACAAACTATAATATATACTATACCCACCCTTCTGAGCCTTATTTTTTCCATGTGTATATCTTAGAACTCATTCCATATCTGTATAAAAGTAGTCCGTCTGTTTCACTGCCTGTAGTATTGTAGTACGTGGACGCACTGTCTCCCAACCCAGGGACGGCAGACTTTCCGTAAAGGGTCAGAGAGTAAGTATGTTTAGGTACGCGGGTCTCTGACACAGCTGTTCAGCTTCGCTGTATGTGAAAGCGCAGACGGTATGCAAGTGAATGAGTGTGGCTGTGTACTAGAAGAATTTAATTTACGAAACAGGCATCAGGCTGCAGTTTGCCCACCGTGGTCTAACCAGTCCCCTGTTGATGAAGATTTATGGTATTTCCAGTCCTTTACCATCATCATCAGGACCACAGTGAACGCCTTTGCACGGATATCTTTTCACACGTGCGTGAGCCACGTGTGAATTTACATAGGGTAAATTCTTAGAAGTGGAATTACTGGGCTGAGGATCTGTGCGTTTTTATTTGACAGATGTGGCCAAACTGCCCCCCCCCCCACCGTGAAATTGTACCAATTTACACTCACTGTAGCAAGTTAAAAGAGGGCCTGTTTCCTTATAGCTCGCCAGTATTGTGTGTCATCAAACTTTTGGATCTTTGCCCGTCAAGTAGGCTCGAGAACAAAGCTCTTAGAGTAGTTTGGATAGGAAACAATTTTTTTAATGTTTCTTTTCTGAGTTTAAAAGTAAAACTTCAATATAGAAAGTATGGAGAAGAAAATAAATGCCATCATATTAGGGCTTTTTAAATCTGTATTAATATTATCCAGAATGTGAACAAGAGGATTCTGGAGCAGAGCAGGTTGATATTACTAGTAATAACCCTGCCAGTTCGCCCCAGTTCTTACCCCTGAGGTGACAAGAATCAGATAGCACCCGCACGCACCAGAGTTTGTACTGTGGACAAGGAAACCCCCCCCATGTGACTCTGGGTCGTTATATAGGAGAGGGACTTTCTGAGAGAGGGAGAAAACTACCTCCCAAGTGCCAGTATGAACAGAAGGGTGAGGATCCTGGGTTCTTCACATGTGGAATGCAAATGCTTCTCTCCAGGGGAAGATAAGACTGGTAGGTTTCTAGCAACTTTAAACCCAGCTTTACAACCCAGGGGATGTCATCCGCCATTGACATGTAGACACATGCCTTCAGAGAGGTAAATCCCTCTGCAGTTCTTCCTGGCTAATCAGTCACAAGCTGATTTCCAGGCTTGTCATTTTGCCCACATCCTAAATTTCAGTCAGATTTGCTTGGAAAGCCCAAACTGTGCGGAAACATAAAAGTATTTCTCTACAGCCCCACACACCCAAAACCTTTGCCAAAACAAAACTGTCTTGAACCATTTCTGTAACAAGGCAGGATACCAGTAAGTAAATGAACAAATCAGTTAAAAAAATAAATTACCAAAACGTGAACATGGATGTGTGTGGGTCTCCATGTGCATATAATAGGCATAGCATCTTGATTGCCAAGGTCAACATGTAAGTCAACCATAATCAGTATAACCTGCACCACCAGCTGAGGGAAAAAATACAGTCACAGCTCTTCCAGTTTTAGTAAAGTTAACCAACTTTAATAACCAACTGACACATTTATATGTGTCAAGCACCTGGCTAAGATACCTAATGAGCTGTGTTTTACCAGATCACTTACTTTGCAAAACAACCCTAGAAGGTAGTTACTTTTATCATCCCCATTTTACAAATAGGGAAACTGAGGCTGGGCAGATGAAGTCTCTTGCCTAAGGTCACACAACCAGGTAGTGACAAAGTACAGATTTCTCTCTAAAGCCACAAGGCTACATTGTTAACTCTTGGAGTCTCTCTTCCAGGCTTTTTTCTTAGAAATTTTTGAGGAGTTAAGATCTACCATAGACCCAGTTCAGTAAACTGGCATTCTGATTTAGATGTATTTCGGAACACCTCTGCAGTAGATGTATTTCATTGCCCCCATTTCACAAGAGGAAAACTGAGACCCAGAGAGGGGAAGTGACTTGCCCAAGGGCCTGCCACAGCTCATGGAAGCCACCTCTGCAGACCCTCCATCCAGGCCCCATTCCATGCTAGGTGACATGGGAGCTGGAGACAAAGGCCCAGCCCTGCCTGAGGCATGCAGAGTGATGGCAGAGGGCCATGGCGGGATCCAGTATGGCCCTGTTCACCTCTTAACTGCGCTTGCCCCAATTCTCCCCCCACCCCCACCCCCAGCGAGCTGAGGCTGCCCAGCGGGAGGTAGAAAGTCTTCGAGAACAACTCGCCTCAGTCAACAGCTCTATCCGCCTGGCCTGCTGCTCCCCCCAGGGACCCAGTGGGGTAAGGATGGTGGGAGAGTCAGAGGGAAAGGTTGGGAAACGCCGTGTTGGTGAGTATGAATATGTGGATGACGTCTTGTGAGTCAGTCATGTGCATCTGTGTGAAATTATGCACATGACTGTATGTGGGTACAGTGGGCATAGCATTGCCCAGGTCAATGCATAGTTTACTATAATTACTATGACTTGCTTTACCAGCCGACGGTCAAATTACAGCCAGAGCTCTCTTCAAGCTCAGGCTTCCATATGTGATTAATAGGAAGTCCAGCATCCTCCTTTGGAGGCCGTTCTTTACTCCAAATTGTCCAAAAATGCCAGCAACTTACTCAGGCCAAAGAGGACCATTTCTATTGCCAGATGCCTGGCAAGAATGGGTGGGAGGGAGGTAAATGGAGCTGTAGAGTGGCGGTGCGGTTTGGCGGTTGCCACCAGGTGTCGCCATTGACCACTGGTTCTCAATTCCTGCCAGACCGCAGTGGGACCGCTTAACCGAGATGGGAGACTGACACTCCCGTCAGCCCTTAGTTCCGAAAACATGATTCCAGTAGGGCTTCCCAGACAGCCACGTGCTACAAAGAACCAGTCTTTAGTCATCAACCTTGAGGTTCCTGTGTTAAGCCTGCTTAGTTAGTGCATCTTTTTCTTTCCTCCTGGTTGGTGCCCCTCTGGGGTCCTGGGGTCATAGAGATATCATTCAGAGCCACCCCAACCTACCCTTCTGTCATGTGTTAAGGTCTCCATTTCAAGACACCTGGCTGGCTCAGTCAGTAGAGCAGCTCTTGATCTTAGGGTAGTGAGTTCAAGCCCTATGTTGGGCATGGAGCCTACATTAAAAAAAAAAAAAAAAAAAAGAATCTCCATTGTTCCTCTCCCAGAAAGCCTCGGGTTTCTTCTGTAAGCTGGTCCACCTTCTTTCCAGATCTCTGCATACCAAGGGACTAGATTCCCAATTCCTTACATAATAACGGGTCTGCTCCAGGGTGATTTGCAGTCTCCACCCATGAACCTGAAATGGCCAGCATGGTTTTCACTTCAGCCGACACCCTGGTACATAGACCGGTGTGCCTGTGTCTGTCTTTCTGTTTAAAGATTGGAATATGTCTCCATGAACATGTGTTACTATGAATGTGTGTGTCTGTTGGTGGCCTTTGGGCAAATAACTGTATCCTTAATCTAACTGTGCCTCGGTTTCCTCATCTGTACAAGTAAGACCTGGACCTGCCTTGTAGAGCTATTGGGATGATTACACGTCAAGTACCTAAAACAGGGCTTACCCTATAGTCTCTTCTCAGTGGATATTTGATGATACTATTCGTAGTAGTAGTAGTAGGTTTGGGGTGTGTCTGAGGTGTTTTTGCCCACGGCTCAAGTGATCTCTGAGCACATACGTGTCTCTGTGTGTCACAGTGACATGTCCATCTGAGTATATCTCTTTAAAACCTGGGTATTTCTGTGTGTCTGCATGTCAGCAGGAGGACTCCAGCAGGTCCTTGTGTCAGTGTGTCCTATGTCTGTAGGTGTGTCCCCCTGTGTCTGTGTCCCAGGAGGCAGTGTGTATATGGCAATGTGCCTGTATATCTGTACAACGCAAAGAGTGAGCATAAGAGAGGCTGAAGGCAAGAGAGCTCATGAGGACACCTCAGAACGAATTTGCCAGTGGTTCTTAATTAACCCCCGTGGAACCCAGCAAATGCCTGTGCTAATCAGCCATAGGGAATTTTGCCGGTTTGGAGGGTGAGTTTTTCTGAGCACAACAGTGGCGCTCGATGCTAATTAATTTAATGTGTTAATGGCATCCGCTTCCTGTTTTAATTGGCATTTATCTCCCTGGAAGAATAGCCAGTATTGGTAGTGGTAGGTTGTGTTTTCTGTTTTGTTTTGTTTTGTTTTGTTTTGTTTTGTTTTGTTTTTTCTAACGCTTCTTAGATTCATTTGTAACTGAGCTCAGGACCAGCCGACTTCAGGCCCTCCCAAACATCAACCTCCTTTGTCTTTTTCCAGGACAAAGGGGCCATTTCCTAAAATCTGGAGGAGCCATGGGGCTTGGGGCTGAGGGCAGTAGCTGCAAGGTCTCACATCTAACCCTGAGGGTCTGCCTGGAATGGAGGGGAAACATCTCTCTGGGATAGGAACTGTGTCCAGTGTAGAAACCTAAACCTTTATCTGTGAGGTAACCTCTGCTGGGAATACCCAATCCCTACCACTTCCTCACCGGGTATTGCCCTTTTTTTTGGTTCCTGTTTAACAAATGCTTTCTGAAGTATAATATATATAAGAAAAAATGTGCTTATCAGCTTATCATAAGTATATAGCATGTTGAGTTTTTCAGAGATACTGTAACCAGCAACCAGTTCAATAAGTAGAATATTCCCAACACCCAGAACAATGCCCCCCTGTGTTCCCATTCGGGGGCTACTCCCCAAGGGGAACCACTCTCCTGACTTATAACAGCACAGCTGGGGTGTGCCTGTTTTCATTACCTGATCTTAATTGGAACACACACACACACACACACACACACGCACACACACACTTTTGTGTCTAGCTTCTTTCACTTCATAGTATATCCGAGAGAGTGATTCATGCCGGTGTTAGTTGTAGATTATCCATTTTCAATGCTGTATAGTGTTCCATTGTGTGGATGTACCACAACCTGTTCATCCATTCTCTGGTTGGAGGGCACTTGGAGGCATTTGGAGCCCAATTTGGGGCTGTTACAGAGAGAATTGCTATGAATATTCATCTTGGTGTTCACATGTGTATCTTAGTGCATAGATAGCTGCTTTTCCCTACACATACCAAGCAGAAACACGTCTGCCCTTGGTGAATGCTGCCAAGCGATTTTCCAAATCACTAACTTGTTCTTAAACTTCATCACAGTTTGGACCCATCTTTCTCCAGAAAACCTCCTCTGCCCATTCCCCCTCAGTTTGAATAATAGAGGGAAATCATCCAGGCTGGTAGGACTGGCCTGAGCAAAGGCTCAGAGGTAAGAAGAGGAAAGCCAGAGCCTGTAAGGAGGAGCTGAGTCACTCTGGGGTGCACGGCGTGGGGGCCATGCCGTAGATGGGTTTCCCATTCTGTTTGGGATTCAGGGGTGGAGCCCTGCAGCCCCCTGCCCCACACCTCCCAGCCCCTCAAAGCCCCACTCTGTCCTCAGGATAAGGTGAACTTCGCGCTGTGCTCAGGCCCCCGGCTTGAGGCCGCCCTGGCCTCCAAGGATCGGGAGATCCTGCGGCTGCTGAAGGATGTGCAGCACCTCCAGAATTCTCTGCAGGAACTGGAGGAGACCTCTGCCAACCAGATTGCGGACCTGGAGCGGCAGCTCACGGCCAAGTCCGAAGCCATAGAGGTAGCCCTTGGGAGAGGAGGTGTGCAGACAGGATCTAGGCAGGGCATCCCCAGACAGAACGACGCGGACCAGCCTTGAACCATCTTTATTTTCTCCTCTAGAAGCTGGAAGAGAAGCTCCAGGCACAGTCTGACTATGAAGAAATTAAAACAGAGCTGAGGTACTCAGCAGAGGGGGGCTCCACAGAACCCCCAGCCCTCTTCCTTGGCAATGCGGGGCCCTTGGCAAAGTGCATGATCTTCCTCCTCCCACCACATCCCATTTTGTGATGCCCTTGTCTCCTCTCCATGGCACCTTGGGTATCAAAACCTAACCATGCATGGCCCTTTGCCATCAAGAGCCACCTGTTGGAGAGCATGCAGGGTAGCCTTGTGGTCAGTGCTGTGATCAGTGCCTTGTGATCAGGTTGGCTGGGACCCGCGAGCGTGGGAGTGGGTTAATGCAACACCCCTCCAGGTATCGATGGAACCGGTTCACAGGCCTGCTACTCAAGGCCTGTCGTTGCCCTGAGTCCAGTGTTATGTAGGGTCCACGGGGTGGGGCAGTTGTTCTCAATCGGGGAAGATGAGCTAGAGGAAGGATCTCTCAAGACCTCTCCCGAAGCCCGGGGAATGTGGCTGGCCTTGGACTCTCTCCACTTTCTCTGGCAGCATCCTGAAAGCCATGAAGCTGGCCTCTAGCACCTGCAGCCTCCCGCAGGTGAGTGTTCCCGCCACTGTCCCTGCGTTGCAAGCTGACCTTGAGAGCCGTCTGCCCACCATGCCCTCTCAGCCCAGCTTCTTGTCTCCTCAGGGCATGTCCAAGCCCGAAGACTCGTTGCTCATGGCAAAGGAGGCCTTCTTCCCCACGCAGAAATTCCTTCTGGAAAAGCCTGGTCTTCTGACCAGCCCTGGTAGGGGAGGCAGGATGCTCTTGGGGCCAAGGGGCCGGGGTGGGGGCTGTTTGTGGGCCTCTGGCCTTCTCCACTGCCTCCCATGCAAGCAGGAGAGTGATGGAGAAAAGGGTGCACATTGATCGAGCACCCGCTGTGTGCCTGGTGCTGAGCTGGGTGCTCTCCATGGCCAAGCCAGCTGGAAGTGTCCCGCACAGTGTCCACACTTGCCTTCCTCACACAGTCACCCAGGCCCTCCCAAGGCCCTCCAAAAGGCTCCAACTCATCCCCGATCCTTGGTGAGCAGCAGGAAGAGGTCACAGGGCACAAGGAGGGCATTCACATTGCACCCCCCACAGCAGGCTGCTGGAAGTGGCCTGTAGACATTGCTGTCTCCCCAGATCACCTCCTCAGCTCTTCTCCCCACACAGTGGCTCCATGACTTTGTCGCCATGTGGCCCCGGCCAAGACTCTCTGTGCTGCCTCTGTTTCCTCATCTATAAAATGGGGTCAATAATGGATCCCCTTTGTGGGTGCTGTTCACACGGGGAGTGCAAACACATAGGATGCCTAGGACGAGGAGGGCTGGAAGGCAGGCACCAGGAACGGGCATCCTGCTGAGGTGGGCACTGATCTGAACTCCCCACCTCGGGGCCAGGTGCTAGCACGTAACAAGTGCTCCATGAGTGTTCTTGATGGGGTGGGGGTGGCTGCCCAGAACTGGAATGTGGGCCAGGCCTGCACAGGTAGGGATTTCAGAATCAGAAGGGTAGCTTTTAGTACTGCTGGATGCCTATAACACTTCTCTCCCCCACCCTGCTGCCCTCTCTCCCCTCGTCCTCCCCCTGAATTTCTCCCTCGTGTGTGTGTCTTTCTGTCTTACACTGTCTCTCTGCCTCCCACTTTCTATCTCTGTCTCTGTGCCTTTCTGTCTCTTTCTGCCTTTCACACTGGCTCTGCCTCGCTGCCTCTCTCCATGTCTCCCCTGCGCATCCCTCTTATTTCCCTCCCCTGTGCATCCCATCTCCCCTGTGCATCTCTCTTATTTCTGTCTGTTTCCCTATCTCTGTTTCTCTGGTGTCACTCTCTGGGTGTCACTCTCATGATTTCTTTCCTTGTCTCTCTCCCTCTCTCTCTCTGTCCCTCTCTCTTTCTCTCTCTCTCTCTCTCTCTCCCCACCCCCATCACTGTCCGCTTCTGTCTTTCTCTCTGTCTCTCCTCTTTTCCTCCATCTGTCTCTCTTGGCATTCTAGAGGAGGACCCTTCAGAGGATGATTCCATCAAGGACTCCCTGGGCACAGAGCAGTCCTACCCATCGCCTCCACAGCTCCCGCCACCGCCAGGGCCTGAAGACCCCCTGTCCCCCAGCCCTGGGCAGCCCCTGCTGGGCCCTGGCCTGGGCCCCGATGGCCCAAGGACTTTCTCATTGTCCCCCTTCCCCAGCCTGGCTTCTGGGGACAGACTGGCAGGGGACACACTGCTGTCCAAACATATGATGCCCCCGGCCACCTTCAAGGGGGAGGCGGCTGGCCTGCTGGTGTTCCCCCCAGCCTTCTATGGCACCAAGCCGCCCACGGCCCCTGCCACCCCAGCTCCTGGCCCTGAGCCACCCGGGGCCCCCGAGCCTGTAGATGGGGGTGGGGGCAGCACAGCTGGGGCAGGGGCCGGAACCGAGGAGGAGCAGCTGGACACGGCGGAGATTGCATTCCAGGTGAAGGAGCAGCTGCTCAAACACAACATCGGGCAGCGGGTGTTTGGCCACTATGTGCTGGGGCTGTCACAGGGCTCGGTCAGCGAGATCCTGGCCCGGCCCAAGCCCTGGCGCAAGCTCACAGTGAAGGGCAAGGAGCCCTTCATCAAGATGAAGCAGTTCCTGTCGGATGAGCAGAACGTGCTGGCTCTGAGGACCATCCAGGTGCGGCAGCGAGGTGAGGGCCCGTCCCGAGGTGAGGGGCTCGGGCCCAGCCTCCCCAGCCAAGCCCAGGGCAAAAGTCTGGCTGGGGGCTGAGAACACAGGCTCTGGGGTCATAGCCTAGTTCTGCCACCTCCCAGCTTTGTCACCTGGGGCAAGTGACTTTGCCTCTCTGTGCCTCAGCCTCCCCCTTTGTAAAATAAGGAAGTGTATCCTCGTCCCTCCTTCCTGGGGCCTTTGGCTACCTCTTGCTCCCCACATGGGCCTAATGGGACAGCTCAGGCTGATCATTGTGGGGAAAAGGCTGGGCCCAGGAGCTGCCCTGGCAGGTATTTCCTGAAGACCTCCAAGCCTCGGTTCACCCATCCATGAGATGGCCTGGGTTCCTGCCAACCTTGCCAGACTTGATTTTTAGGGTAATCCATGTGAATGGCCCAGGCTTTGACCTCATAAACACCTGAGTTTTGAGTTCCAGCTCTGCCATTCACCCACTGAGTGACGTGCCTCAGTATCCCCATCTGTCCCCATCTGCCAGCCTCCTGTGAGGGTTAAATGAGTATAAGCTACTTAGTACAGCACCTGGAACATAGTAACTGTTTGAGAACTGTTAGCTATGGTGGTGGCAGCCATCATTGTTACCATATTATTATTAATATTAATACTAATACTATTTCAAGTCAGAATCATTTGTAGATCCGGTTTGTTACACAGACTGGCTAAACAGCGGTCTTGCCACACGCACTCAAGGTCTGGCCCTCCCTCTCCCAGCCCTGGCCCTGGAGCCCTCGAGGGAGGAGGGGACCAACCCTTCACCCTGCCCAGCTCCAGGGACTGACCCCCAACATGCAGGTCCCCCTGACGGATGCCCCCTTGCCTCCCCCAGGCAGCATCACCCCAAGAATCCGCACACCAGAGACAGGCTCAGATGACGCCATCAAGAGCATCCTGGAACAGGCCAAAAAAGAGATCGAGTCCCAGAAAGGGGGTGAGTGTGACCACAGCAGGTGAGGCCCGAGGCCTCCAGGGACTGCCCAGAGCAGGAGGTAAGGCCTGGTCCACCTTCATCCACCACAGCGGGGATTCCGAGCAGGTCAGAACTGCTTTGCCAGCCAACCTGCACCAAGCAAGGTCTGGGCCTGGAAAGCACCAGGTCCAGGTTGGCACGGCAGCCACCAGCCGTGTGTGACTATATCCATTCAAATTGTTTAAGGTTAAATAAAACTACAGCTTCAGTTCTTCAGCCTCACTGGCCACATTGCAAGGTGACAAGTGAGACGCCGTAGGAGACACCCAGTGACTGCTGCAGCACTGGTCTGGATCGTCCGGATGTCCTCAACTTTGAGGAGACACCGTGACCAGTAATCACACAGGAGCTTGTCAAGAACAACGCTCTAAGCCTCACCCTCCTTCCTGCACCTCCTCCACTTTCTAGTTCCCAAGGAGACCCTGTTTTCCTGCCTTCCTCCTACTCCCAGACTGCACCTTCTACACTTTCCCAGGGCCCTATATTAGCCTCCTCGTGCTACTGTTCGGCCACAGACTCAGTGGCTAAAAACAACACAGTTTATTCTCTCACAGTCCCAAAGGCCACAGTCAGCCTCACTGGGCTAGAGTCAAGGTGTCAGCAGGGCTGTGTTCCCTCTAGAGGCTCCAGGGAGAATCCATTTCCTTACCTTCTCGAGCTCCTGGAGGCGCCCACATTCCTTGCTTCACGGCCCCTCCTGCATCCTCAAACCCAGCATCATAGCATCTTCCTCTCTGTCTCTGATCCTCCTACTTCCTCTCACAAGCACCCTTGTGATGATGTGGGGCCCACCCACAGAACCCAGGATCTCAAGACCCCTAACTTAATCACATCTGCAAAGTCCCCTTTGCTGTGTGAAGTCACGGTTCGGGTCCCAGGGACTGGGACGTGAGTGCCTCTGGGAGACCCTCATTTAGCCTACCAGAGTGTACATTCTCCATCAGCCCCTCAAACGCAGGGTGCCCCCCAGGCCCTCTGACTTTAGTCTGATGTTTCTTAGGTGAGTTGGTCCGCTCCTGGAAGTTCCAACAACAGCCAAAACATCCCATCTCCGGGCCACACCTCTCTCGAGAGTTGTGGAGCCATAAGCCAGCTGCTGGCTGGGAATGTCCACCAGGGTCCCGCACTGACATCGAAGAGTCAGTGTGTCTGAGACAGAACTCACTCTGTGCACCCACCCCCCTCCCCCTCCCCGAACCCACCAGCTCAGGACTGGGAACCTGTCGAAGATGGTGCCCGACGCCCAGGCAGGGTGAGAGGCTGTCCTGGACTGCCACCATCGTCACTTGCTGGGACTGTTTCATTAGCCTCTTCACTGGTCTTGCCAGTGATATTCTAGGTCCCACTGCAGCCCATTCTCCACCCAGAGGCCAGAGAGATCTTTCTGGAGCATACACAGGGTCATGTCACTTCCACAGCTCCTCCCCATTGCCCTCAAGATAAAAATCCCAGATCCTCAGGGTGCCTGGGTGGCTCAGTTGATTGAGCCTCCAGTTCTTGGTTGCAGCTCAGGTCGTGATCCCAGAGTCGTGGGATTGAGCCCCATGTCCCTGGGTGGGCTCGCACTGCGTGTGGAGCCTGCTTGAGATTCTCTCTCTCTCTCCCTCTGCCCTTCTCCCCTACTTGCTTGCACTCTCTCTATTAAATAAATTTTTGTTTTTTAATTAAAAAACCCCAGCTCCTCAACAAGGCCTCCAGGCCCTATGGTCTTGACTCCTCCCAACCCCCAATCCTTCTCGAATGAAATGCTTATAGCCATGTCCATTCTCATGCTACTCCCTATGCCCCTAATGCCGTCCTCACGCCTGGCCAATTCACAATTCGACTCAGAAGTCACCTCATCCAGGAAACCCCCCACCTCAATCCGGATGGAATGGATACTGATCCTCCTTGGACCCCCTATAATCACCTATATTGCTTGGTGCAGTGGAGCCAGAGTGGCCTGGCTGCAAATTTTGGCTCTGCTGTTTATTAGCTGTGTGACCTTGGAAAAGTTACTTAGCCTCTCTGTGTCTCCATTGTCTTACATTTAAAATAGGCACAGTATTAGTACTCCTTTCCTATTGTTGTGTGAGGATCCTGTGTGAGAATAGGACTGGCAAGCACTCAGCCTGAGGGCCTGGCATGTCGAAGGTGCCCCTGAAGATCTAGCCATCATCATAGTTAACATCGTCATTATTTTTCTCTCTCTTGTTGCATTTGTTCATGTTACACATGCCTCTGCTGATATGTCTGTACTTCCTATCAGTCTGAGGGTTTTTTGCAGCCAGGGACCAACTTGCATCCCTGCACCCAGCACTGTGTAGCACAGCACAGTGTAGACTGTAGCGGACTTTGAACCTGATGCTGGCTTCCATGCGCCCGCTTTGTGGTGTCTGCTGCCCCCTGGTGGCACCTCAGAGCAAGTGTCTCGATTCCCAAGCCTCTGCTGCTGGAGAGCCAAGGGCCCTCCCCCTGCCTGGTCCCTGGGAGGGGCAGAGGATGCTTACCCTGCTAGGAGCCTACACTGCCCCATCCAAATAATCCACTGAGGCCCATCTATGTACACCTTAGTTTCTTCTTGATCGGCTCCTGGACCAAGAGAGGCAGTCATTCAGTAAACATTGGTTAAGCACGTACTGCATACTGGAAACAGGTTACAGCTGTGAACGAGACACACTAGTGGAGTGAAAAGAACCATGAGAAAAAGACTAATAGAACTCTTCCATTAAACAACAGGACAGCTGAGACCAGAGAGGGAGAGATATACTCACAGTTACACAGAGGCCAAGGGAGAACCCAGGTCTCCTGGCTCCCTGTACAGTGCTCTCCCATGGGGGTGGAAGGGTCAGAAACAACACACAAGACAGCACGGAGATTAAAAAGGCAACATCACTGCAGAGTGGGCCAGCCAGGGGCGTTCCATGCAGGGTCTGTGAGGAGAGGGCAAGGGAAAAAGTGCCCGGGTTGTTGCCCCATGCCCCTGACAAGAGTGAAAGCAACAGCCCCCCAGGGAGGAGACAAATATGGCTAACTGCTAACTCGAGAGTTCTGCTCTGGGAATTGAGGGAAATATCCAGGATGGGGACAAAGATTTATATACAAGCTATTCCTTTATCGTTGCTCACAGCAGTGACAAACTAGAAACAACCTAACTGTCCAGCAGTGGGGGATCAGGTAAATAAAGCAGAGACTATACCTTCACGTGGCATAGGCAGCCATGAAAGATAGAACTTCTAATCATAAGACAAAATACTCGTGTTGATACTGGGTGGGGGCAAACCGGGCTACACTCCCACATCAAGTATGATCGCCCCATGTATGAAGTTAGAAAGCAGCCCAAAGGAAATACGTGAGGAGATTTCATGTGGTTGCCTTTGAGAGAGAGATCAAGGGGATTTTTCTTTTCATCTTAAGTTTTGCTTTCTTAACTCTCTGCAACAGGCATGCAGTACTCTTTTATTTTAATTGAGGCAAAATTTACTAACCGTTTTAAAGTGAACAATTCCATGGCATTTAGCATATTCACAATGTTGGGCAGCCACCACTGGATAGCATTCTGTTTGTGTGACCATGTCACTATTCATTATCCTTTCTGTTCTCCGTGAGCATTTGGGCTCATGCCATCATTTTGCTATTAGAATAAGTGAAGCGGCTTATTTTGTGTGCTGTAGTGTTTTTCTTGTCTTTGACATTTGCATAGATGGATCTTAGCACATTTAAAAGACAGGTCTTTTTTTACGTTACATTTTCCCCATGAGCACTTTCTCTACATAGGCTAAAATCTCTGTCTACCTGGTTTGTGATGGGCTGTCTAAGATTCTGCCATACGGACGGACCATAATTTATCCAACCCCCGATTGTTGGACACAGAAGTTGCTGCCAACGTTTTGCTGGCATAAACACAGGCATACCTCTTTTGAGTGCATTTCGTTGTGCTTTATAGATGTTGCTCTTGGTTTAAACTAAAGGTTTGTGGGGCGCCTGGGTGGCGCAGACGGTTAAGCGTCCGACTTCAGCCAGGTCACGATCTCGCGGTCCGTGAGTTCGAGCCCCGCGTCGGGCTCTGGGCTGATGGCTCAGAGCCTGGAGCCTGTTTCCGATTCTGTGTCTCCCTCTCTCTCTGCCCCTCCCCCGTTCATGCTCTGTCTCTCTCTGTCCCAAAAGTAAATAAACATTGAAAAAAAAAATTTAAAAAAAAAATAAACTAAAGGTTTGTGGCAACCCTGTGTCAAGCAAGTCTGTCGGCAGCATTGTTCCAGCATTTACTCACTCGGTGTCTCTGTGTGACGTTTGGGCAATTCTCTCAGTATTTCCAATGCTTTCATTATTACTCTATTTGTTATGATAATCTGTGGTCAGAGATTAGGGCTTCCTGAAAGCTCAGGTGATGGTTGGCATTTTTGAGTGATGAAGTATTTTTTAGTTAAGGTATGTACGTTGGGGTTTTTCTGAGGCATAATGCTGTTGCACACCAAATAGACTACGGTGCAGCATAAACATAATTTTTGTATACGCTCGGAAACCAAAAAAGTCACTTGACTGGTTTTATTGCAGTATCTCCACAGTATCTCCAAAGTATACTTACACAGATGCCGTGAACATCTTTGCCCTTGAAACCATGCCCCTGACCGTGGGCCTCTGGCCACCCTGTCCTCCTCCCCACAGGTGAGTCCAAGAACTCCACGGCCCCACTGGGCATCACCAACGGCACGGCCCCCGCCAGCACCTCGGAAGATGCCATCAAGAACATTCTGGAGCAAGCGCGCCGCGAGATGCAGGCGCAACAGCAGGCCCTGCTGGAGATGGAGGCCGGCCCCCGGGGCCGCTCGGTGCCTCCCTCGCCCCCAGAGCGGCCCTCGCTGGCCACTGCGAGCCAGAACGGGGCTCCGACCTATGTCAAGCAGGAGGACGGCAGCGGTGGTGGTGGCGGCGGGGGAACCAGCAGCAGCGCCACACAGACCTCCCTCACGGTCTTGTCCCCTGCTGCCTTCGTGCAGAGCATCATCCGGAAGGTCAAGTCGGAGATCGGCGACGCCGGCTACTTCGACCACCACTGGGCCTCGGACCGTGGCCTGCTCAGCCGCCCCTACACCTCTGTCTCACCCTCCCTCTCCTCCTCCTCCTCCGGCTACTCCGGACAGCCCAACGGGCGGGCCTGGCCCCGTGGGGACGAGGCCGCCACGGCCCCCGAGGACGAAGCGGCGGGGGGCGAGGATGAGCCTCCCAGAGTGGGCGAGCTGAAGGCCGAAGGTGGCGTCCCCGAGGCGGGCAGCGGTGGGCGGCTGGCCTACTACCCAGCGTACGTGCCCCGCACACTGAAGCCTACCGTGCCGCCCCTGACCCCCGAGCAGTACGAGCTTTACATGTACCGGGAGGTGGATACACTGGAGCTGACGCGCCAGGTCAAGGAGAAGCTGGCCAAGAATGGAATCTGCCAGAGGATCTTCGGGGAGAAGGTGAAGATAGTGGGGCCCTCGGGACCTGGGGCGGGTGGACCACCGGAGGACCCAGCCCCCAGTGTTCATGGCCTTGAAAAGACAGGTTGTGTGCATGAACAGGAACAAGGCAAAAGCAGAATTCAAACCCAGGTCTGCATGACCCCCAACCCTTTTTCCTGCATCCACTCGTCCCTGGGCCCTGTGGGAAGGGAGGGCTGGGCTGACATTCAGTTCTATGGTTGTTAAAGCAGTGAAATGCTTCCCTCTGGTTAGGAGTAGCCACTTACCTCTCCTCCTCCAGAACCCTCCGTTCCTCCCAGTGGTCCAGCCACTAAAGGGTTAAGGCTCAGCCCAGCCAGGGTTCCCCTGCAATACCAGTGGTTAAGTAGTTTTGAACATCACTTCTGCCCTTGGCAGAGGAGCAGGTCAAGAGTCAGGTGAGTTGAGAGGAGGAGGAATGACGTCAAGGGAAGACCCCTCTTCCTAGAGGAGGGGGCTTTTGAGGGGGCTTAAAATCAAGAAGGATTCTTACACGTAGGGATATCTGGAAGGGCACTGCAGATGGGGGGGGTGGTGGGCACAGCACAGGCACACAGCAGGCACCTGGGAAATGAAGAACAAATCAAGGCAGCCCTGGCCTCCCAGGGAATCAGAGTGAACAGTGGGCCAAGTGTCCTGCAGAGAGGGAGGGAGGGGATGGCCGGGGTCCCAGGGGCCTGCCTCCCTACACTTCCTGCTCCGCCCATCCCCAGGTGCTGGGCCTGTCACAGGGCAGTGTGAGCGACATGCTGTCCCGGCCGAAGCCGTGGAGCAAGCTGACACAGAAGGGGCGAGAGCCCTTCATCCGCATGCAGCTGTGGCTCTCAGACCAGCTCGGCCAGGCCATCAGCCAGCAGCCCAGCGCCTCTCAGGGTGAGTGTGGTCGGGACCCTCTCGTGGGCTGCTGCCAGTGTGCCCCTAGATGGTCTCCCTGCTTTTTGTCCTTCCTTCAACCAGAGGGATGACGTCTGCCGGTGGTTTTAAACTCTAGGTGGCGCCTAGGTGCCTACAGCAAGCGGAGAAAATCATCTTTGGATGCAGAGCTGCCCTCCCATCCCCTGACCAGAATCACTGATTGATCTCTTTTTCCAAGCGACCCAGCATTCAGCCTCAGAATCCTTAGCACAGACATTTGGGCTGTTATCCATCCATTAATGATGCACAGGCAAGCTGGAGTCTGAACGTTGCCTGAGTGAGGAAACTGAGGCTCAGAGAATTGCCCAAAGTCATAGAGCTAGAAATGGAAGGACGGAGTCAGGGGAGGGACTCTAGGAAGTCTAGGCTCCCTCTGCCATGATGAGCAGTGGGCAGGTCAGTCAGTCCTGGTGAAGTGCAGGGATCAACAAGAATACTACCATAACACCAGGCAACAAAATCATCCCAGGAGATGGTGTTTATTTTAGAAGTTCGTGTCCACAAGACAAGACCGCACATTGTTGGAGCATTGGCTACAAGCCTATCGATTAAAATATCAAAAAGAGGGGCACCTGGCTGACTGAGTCGGTAGAGCAGGTGACTCTCGATCTCAGGGTCATGAGTTCAAGCCCCATGCTGGGTGTAGAGCTTGCTTAAACAAAATGTTGGGGCACCTGAGTGGCTCAGTCGGTTAAGCGTCTGACTCTTGATTTTGGCTCAGGTCATGATCTCTTGGTTTGTGGGATTGAGCCCTGCATTGGGCTGCACACTGATAGCAGAGCCTGCTTGAGATTCTCTCTCCCCCTCTCTCTGCCCCTCTCCAACTGGCACATGCAATCTCTCTCTCACTCTCTATTAAAATAAGTAAACCTTTAAAAAAAATTTTTAATGTCAAAAAGAGTCACCACTCACCAGCCTGGGAAGAGGGGTTCCACAGGGAAGGGGACCAGGAGGAGATCGGGAGGGGAGGGCTCTGGCTGGCTCTGTTACTTTTTTTTTTTCCAGAGAGAGAGAGAGCACAAGTGGTGGAGAAGGGCAAAAGGGAGAGAGAGAGAATCTTAAGCAGGCTCCATACTCAACGCGGAGTCCAATGCAGGGCTCAATCCCATGACCCTGGGATCATGACCTGAACCAAAATCAAGACTCAGGATGCTCAACCAACTGAGCCACCCAGGCATACCTGTTGCTTGCTCTTTGTCTTTAAAACAAACAGGGAGGGGAGCCTGGGTGGCTCAGTCGGTTAAGCGTCCGACTTCAGCTCAGGTCATGATCTCATGGTTCATGGGTTCGAGCCCCACATCAGGCTCTGCGCTGAAAATTCAGAGCCTGGAGCCTGCTCCAGATTCTGTGTCTCCCTCTCTCTCTGCCCCTCCTGCCCCCTCAAAAATAAACATAAAAAAAGTTGGGGAGAGGGGCGCATGGGTGGCTCAGTTGGTTAAGCATTAGACTCTTGGTTTCGACTCAGGTCATGATCTCAGGGTTCATGGGTTCAAGCCCCAGACTCTGTGCTGACGGCACACAGCCTGCTTGGGATTCGGTCTCCCTCTCTCTCTGCCCCTCCCCTGCTCGCTATCTCTCTCTTTCAAAAATAAACATTAAAAATTTTTTTTTTAAATAAAAAGAGGGAAATTTGAAGCAAATAACAGAGTGTTCACATCTATTTGGGTCATGGACCCAGGGAAGGGAAGGAGGATTTACATTTTCTTTTTTGTATATTTCTAGACTTTGAAATATTTTATAATTAAAATTTTAATTGAAAATGCCTGCCCCACCAGGCTGTTTTAAGAAGCACTCCAACAGTTCTAATGACCGCTGCCGTTTGTCACATAACACGGCTGAGCACCTGGTACTTTCATCTGTAATCCTCACGTCAGTCTTGACTGGAGGGACTGTTTGTCATTCCTACTTTCCAGAAGAAGAAATGGAGGGTCTGAGTAGGACAGTGATTTGCCCAAGGTCACCCGCTGGGTAGTGGCAGAGCCAAGCTTAGAACGCAGGGCATTTAGCCATCAGGGTCCACAAGAGTGCCCACCCCAGAGCCCATACCTGTGGCAGAGTTCCCGTCCTTGTGCTGTGTTGTGTTGTATTTTAATTAGTTTTCTTATTCTGGTAAAATTGATGTAACATAAAATTTACCATTTGAACCCCTTTTAAAGTGTACAATTCAGTGGCATTTATTACATTCACAATTTTACACAACCACCACCTCTGCCTAGTTCCAGGACATTCTCATCACCCCCAAGAAGAGCCCTGTGCCCATTAAGCAGTCATGCCCACTCACCCCTCCCCCAGGCCCTGCAACCACGAATCTGCTTCCTGTCCACATGGATTTGCCTCTTATCCATGGAATCGTACAATATGTGGCTTTTTGTGTCCGGCTTTCACTTAGCATATGTTTCCAAGGTACATCCAGGCTGTAGCATGTGTCAGTACTTCATTCCTTTTTATGGCCAAATGATATTTCCTTCAGACCACCTTTTGGCTACTGTGAATAATGTTGCCATGAACACCCATGTGCATGTTTTTGAACACCTGCTTCTGATTCCTTTCGCCGTATACCTCAGAGTGGAATTGCTGGGTCATATGATTTTTTTTTAATGTTTTTATTTATTTTTGAGACAGAGACAGAGCGTGAGCAGGGGACGGGCAGAGAGAGAGGGAGACACAGAATCTGAAGCAGGCTCCAGGCTCTGAGCTGTCAGCCCAGAGCCCGACGTGGGGCTCGAACCCACAGACTGTGAGATCATGACCTGAGCTGAAGTCGGGCGCTTAACCGACTGAGCCACCCAGGTGCCCCATATGATTATTTTTTTATAAAGTTTATCTATTTTGAGAGAGAGCGTGCACTCACATGCACGCATGGCAGAGAGAGAGGGAAAGAGAATCCCAAGCAGCCTTCATGCTGTCAGTATAAAGCCCAATGCGGGGCTCGAACTCATGAATGGTGAGATCATGACCTGAGCTGAAATCAAGAGTCGGACACTCAACCAACTAAGCCACCCAGGTGCCCTGGTTTTATGATAATTCTGTGTTTAACTCGCTGAGGAGCTTCCGACCTGTTTTCCATAGCGACTGCACCATTTCACGTCCCGGCAGCAGTGTGGTGGGAGGGGTTCCTATTTCTCCACCTCCTCACCAACACCTGCTATTCTCCCTCTTTGACTGTAGCCATCCCAGCGGGTGTGAATTGGTATCTCATTGCAGTTTGATCTGCATTTCCTCTATGTCTAATGGTTCTGGTTTTTAAAAATGTCTTTGTTGTGTAGGATAGGATTAGGCAAGGACAATCAAGAAAGGTGTTCCTCGTGGAGGAAACAGGACAAGCAAAAGCTAGGAGGATCATTCACAGATTGGGAAGGGAGTGAGGCCCAGTGAGCGTGGCCACCCCTGTCCCTCCACAGACCAGGAAGCCAGGGCCCAGGTTCATGGAAGCAGAGATGTGAGCAGTAGCTGCCGGCTTGACATGGTAGGGGGTGGCCGATCCAACCAAGGCCCCCACAGCCACCACCTGTCCACGACCTAGAGGCAGGAGAGGTATCCACTGCCCATAGCGTCCCACAGAGTCCAGCCATCGGGTTGAGTATGAACCTGTTCCGGCCCCCATTTTGTCCTTGGCCCGGCGACCTGAGGGTGAGCTGCTTGCCAAAGGCGGGTTCCAAAGCATGGCCTCCCTCACACCAGCTGCCTGCCACAAAACCTGCTTCAAATCACCAGCCCTTCAGCGAAGCCCACAGTGGTGGGCATGGGTACATGTGTCTGAGGCTTCTCAGAATTCTCTAGCAGTTGAGGAAGCCCTGTTCTCCCCACATCGTCTCCAACTTTTCTCCGAGTCTCTCCGTGTCATCTTTTCTCTCCCCTCTCCCTTTTCTTGCTGCCTTTCTTACTCTTTGTCCCAGTCTCTCTCCCCGCATCGCCTTCTTTCCGTGTCCCTCTCTCCCACTCTATTCTGTGTCCTCCGTCACTCCATCCCTCCTTCCATCTCTCCCTCACTGTCTCTCTTCATCGTAACCAATTGTCCCGTTTGCCCAGGGCATGGGACTTTCTGTACGACAACCAGGAAAGGCCTGGGCAGACAGACCAGGTGGTCACCTCCTCTCCCCACTCTGCCCCGCTCACATTCCTGTCCAGAGCCCCTGCTCAAGCCCCAGCCAACCTGACTGTCCGTGTCCAGCCTCTCAGTGCTTTGTATTTAGTGTGTTCCTCCTGATAGAGTTGATTTCTGAATCTTTCAGTAATTTTGTCAGAAGCAGTCCTTGAAGTCAGAGTAGTCAGAAGAGGCCAGTGTTCTGCCTGGAGGCTGGCTGGTTTCAGCCTCATCATCTGGGTTGCCCTCCGTCTCCTCATCCCGCTCCCTGTCTGGTTGGAAAGCTGGCCCTTTAGGTGGGGATGCAGGTTTTCCAAGAGGCAGATGCCTTCGAAGACCCTAGATTCTCCTCCAGCGGAACCCAACCCCTCTCCCGTGGCAGCGAGGGAAGGACTCTTGAAACAGCCTCTTGCTTCCCCAGACTGGCCCTTCCCCACCAGCTTTGCCTCTCTGATGGTGACAGTGATGGGGGGGGGGGGGGAACGTGTTAGCTCCAGCATCACGTTTGCCACCTGGATGACCAGGATCACCCCAGTTTGGGGGAGGCGGGGAGCAATAGTGTTCTCCTGACACCAGATATGGGCGGCCAGCCCCACAGGGCTGTGATGTCACCACTCAGAACTTGGAGGCTTCACTTTGCACCTTGCAGGGATAAGCAGAGGTCCTGACTCAAATTTATTCATTCAACAGGCTTCTTCCCAACACCTCCTTCTTCCCCAGGCTCCAGGACTCACCCACGACTTACCTGTGGTCCCTGCCTCCAGGGGCTTGTCATGGATAAGAGGAGAGTGATTCAGGGACTGGGCTTTAGCAAGGTCATCCTACCCAACCTGTATTCCACTTGGCTTTTCTAATATATATTCACACAAACATCTTTTGATAAATGAAAACTGTGGCTTATAAACTCACTTTTTAAATATGCCATTGTACTGTGGACATCCTTTCAGCTTTGTTGAGATAAACTTGACATATTAACATTGTGGGAGTTTAAATGATGATGATATGGTGATGATATGATATGCCTACGTATTGTAAAATGTTTGCCACAGTAAGACTAGTTACCGCATCCTTCGCCTCACGTAATTACCATTTTGTTGTTACGTTGGGAATAAAGTCCCTCTTTCATAGGCAGTGTCGAGTGTAAAATACTGAATTGTTAACCAGTCACCACACTGTACATTAGATCCCCAGAACTTACTCATCTTATGTGGACATCTTTTCATTATGTTGTTTTATGTTTATTTGTTTATTTTGAGAGAAAGAGAGCACAAGCAGGGGAGGGGCAGAGAGAGGGAGAGAGAGGATCCCAAGCAGGTTCTGTGCTGCCAGCACAGAGCTCGATGTGGGGCTCGATCCCACAAACTGTGGGATCATGACCTGAGCCGAAATCAAGAGTCGGACGCTTAACCTACTGAGCCACCCAGGCGCCCCTCATTATTTTTAATTGCTTCAGGAAATGACCGTATTTTATTTTGCTGATCTCTGATGGTTGAGCTTAAAGGGGTTGCCAACTTATTTTTTTGTAACTTTTCATTTCCGGAGTAATTTCTAATTAACTGAAGAGTTGAAACAATAGAACAAGCTCTCTGTACCCCACACACAGGCTCACCAACCGCTAATTTTGCCACATGTGCGCTCTTTCTCTCCCGACCATTTGAGGTATTAGTTGACAACATCATGTCCCTTTACCCCTAAATGCTTCAAAAAGTTTTTTCCCAAGAATGAGAAAGAAATGTGACAATGATACAATACTGTTAAGGTAGCCCACCATCTATATTCAGGTTTCTTTGGTTGTCCCTATAATATCCTTCACGTAATTTTTTAAAGTAAATTATATGTCCAACATGGGGCTTGAACACACAACCCCAAGATCAAGAGTCGCGTGCTCTACCGACCGAGCCAGCCCGGCACCCCATCCTTTATAAAATGTTGTTTCTCCCTGTCTAGGATCAGATCCAGGACTCCTTGTATTTAGTTGTCGTGTCTCTTTAGTCTCTCAGTTTGAACAATTCTTCTGCCTCTCTTTGTTTCCCAATTTTGACATTTTTGAAGCCGGTCATTCTATAGACTGTCTCAGTTCAGCTTTGTCCGATGCTTCCTTGCGCACTTTTAGGAGGAATATCACGGAACTGATGCTGTGTCCTTCTTCTCAGTACACGGCATCAGGAGGCATCAGTGTTCATTTGTCCTTTGATTGGCGATGTTAACTTTGATCATTTGGTTAAGGTGATGTCTGGCAAGTATCTATACTGAAGAGTTAACTACTTTTCCCTTTGTCATCAATGAGTGTCTTATAGAGAAATACCTAGAGACCGTGTAAATACCCTACTCTTCATCAAATTTGTATTCACTAGTTTTTGCATCCAGGATGGTCCCTGCCTAAGATATTACTATTGTGGTTGCAAAATGGACTGTTGCCAACACTTGGCCCTAACAAACAAGCCATCCAAACCATATTTGTCTGTTCCAAATGGCAGTAACTGCCTTCTCTGTCTCTCTGTGGCCCACAGCCAGTCCCACGGAACCGAGGTCCTCGCCGTCCCCACCCCCTAGCCCCACGGAGCCGGAGAGGAGCTCCCAGGAGCCCTTGAGCCTGGCACTGGAGGGCAGCAAGGAGAACCAGCAGCCGGAGGGACGCTCCAGCTCCTCGCTGGGGGGGAAGGTGTACTCGGGCAGCCAGGCCACGGGGGGCATCCAGGAGATTGTGGCCATGTCCCCCGAGCTGGACACATACTCCATCACCAAGAGAGTCAAAGAGGTCCTCACAGACAACAATCTAGGTACAGCGTGGTGGGAATCAAGGATGCTGCCTCCTGCCTTGATTGGCTCTTATTTGCCTTAAGCAGAGTGTCCTCACTGAGATCCCAGGGCCCAGAGTCCAGCCTGCAGGTGCATCCAGGACTCTGACCTGGGTCGGGTCCCTAGAATAGGACAAAAGGGAGGTGAGGGCAGGTCTGACGTGACCTGAAATCCTCAGCCCACAGTTGACAGTGAGACTCTGGCACAATCCTGACCCAGTGCCGAGCCCCTTGCCCTCTGGGGATCCAGGGGAGAAGCTGTCCTAGAACTCTTACATTCTTTGGATCACAAAATCCTCTGAGTCTCCAGTGCAGGTCATGCCCCTCTCCCAGAGGGGTGCACACGGACCCCAAATTTTTCATTGCAATTTTGATTATAAAAATAAGACATGTTCATTATTTTAAAATACCAAACAGTCTGGGGGGGGGAGCTAAAAAATAGATAAAATTCCCCCAACCTCCCAATCATCCTCCACAGTTCTTATATCTTTGATACTTTCTGAAAACCTGCAAGAATATGTGTATACCTTATTTCTTCATTTTTTTCCCTATGTAGCCGAATTTATATACGTACTGTCCTATAATTTGCTTTTTAGAAATGAACACTGTTTTGTGGACGCCCTTCCACATTAGAATGATCAGACCCCCTGCAGTCTTTTTCCCTGTTGCAGACTGTTTCGGGCCAGGGATGCCCCACATTTTTTACCCAATTGATGGGCATCTTGGTTATCTCCAGTATCCCTCCGCCTTTGAAACTACACCCGTGTGCATCTTTGTGCCTTTGAGCAAGTACAACTGGTGAATAGATCCCAGGCAGTGGAATTGCTGGATCAGAGAATATGCACATTGAACTTTTGATAGAATCTGTCAAATTGCTCTCTAATGAGGTGACACTAGTTTGTATGCATGAAGTTTTCAGACACGTTCAGGGAAGCTCCTACGAGGAAAGAAGGCCTAAATTATGAAAGCGTTTCTGTGGGTAGCTGTTGGGTCCCCTAACCCCAACCCCCTTTTTACAGAAAAGTCCCCTCCAGATTCACACCTGGTGTGGGTTCCCCGGTGTGTACGGTCCTTCCTTCTGAGTTAGTGGAGACATCCCCGGGTTCTCCTCTTTTTCTTGTCTCTTGAGAGCACTCTTCCCAGCCTGGGGGTAACAGGTTGCCCTCCCCTGTCCCTAGGGCAGCGGCTGTTTGGGGAGAGCATCCTGGGACTGACGCAGGGCTCCGTGTCTGACCTGCTGTCCCGGCCCAAACCCTGGCACAAGCTGAGCCTGAAGGGACGGGAGCCCTTTGTGCGCATGCAGCTGTGGCTCAATGACCCCCATAATGTGGAGAAGCTGAGGGACATGAAGAAGCTGGAGAAGAAAGGTGAGCACTGGGTATTCCGGGTGTGACTACAGGCTTTGCCTTTGGAACCGTACGTAGTGGTAACACAGATAAACCCAGGGCCCCACCGATCCCACCTCAGCCTGGTGCGGGCTGCAAAGGAAAAAACATAGCAATCCCCCAGAATATAATTGAAAGCAGTTAAAACATTTACTATATTTCCCGTGAAAATCCCAATACCTCCCCTCTCCCAGCATCCTTCCATACACCCAGAGCTGCTTCAAAGTCTTTGCCAGTCCCAACTGCATATTCCCCAGAATGCTCTCTCGCTCTCTCTCTCTCTCTGATCCCTCTTTGCCCATTACCCAGATTCTGAACAACAAAGCACAAAATTGGTCCAGCAAACAGGAGTCCTCCCTTGTGGGTGTGGAGGCGATTGCAGATTCTTACATTATATCCCTGAAAACATGAGCTGGCATTGAGCACCTGCCGCGTGCCCACCCAATCTCATGCTGTGCTGAAGGGATTCTAAAAAGCTCAAGGTTGGGAGATGAGATACAAGGAACTGAAAAGTTGTCACCCAGGGCACCAAGGGCCCAGGGCCAAGCCAGGCTGTGAAGGGCACACGAGCTGTTGGCATCTGTCAACTTTGCAGTTGAGAGCTTGGCCTGCCACTTCCTGGCTGTGTGACGTTGGGCAAGTTAATCCCTCTCTCTGTGCCTCATTCGCCTTCATCTGAAAAATATAAAAGTCTCATTGCTGTGAGGATTAAAGTACATCCTCCATTCTGCAGTAGGCTTCGTTTTCTCCCCTACATTTTGACAATTTGAGGGTGCGACGTGCAATTACGGGGATGGTTTACATTAATGTCCTTCCCCGGCCCCCAAGACTGCAGTGACATTCAGTGACGCTTGTGTCAAGAGGACGCTGAGTAGCACCGGTTTTGAGCACTTCCTGGGAGGGCCCTGCTAAGCCCTCTGCATGCTTGACACCTGGGTGCTAACGGCCAGACTTAGAGGCGGGTGTGAGCAGACCGGCCTCTCGGCCTCTCGGCAGAGGGGCCGGAAGGATGTGGAAGCAGAGCGAGGAGGGGGAAGAGGATGAGAGTGGCAGCGGGCCCCTGAGTTTGGGGCACCAGCCTGCAGCCGCCCCCTCCCCTCGCCCCGGTGTGCTTGCTGCCCCTGGGGGCTGGGCCTCGGGTCAGCCCCCCTCAGCGCTTCCTCCCCCGCCTGCCCCAGCCTACCTCAAGCGCAGGTACGGCCTCATTAGCACCGGCTCCGACAGCGAGTCTCCAGCCACCCGCTCCGAGTGCCCCAGCCCCTGCCTGCAGCCCCAGGACCTGAGCCTCCTGCAGATCAAGAAGCCCCGAGTGGTGCTGGCGCCCGAGGAGAAGGAGGCGCTGAAGAAGGCCTACCAGCTGGAGCCCTACCCCTCCCAGCAGACCATCGAGCTCCTCTCCTTCCAGCTCAACCTCAAGACCAACACCGTCATCAACTGGTTCCACAACTACAGGTGCAGTACTGGGGCGTGCCCACCGGGAGGGTGGCCCCATGCCAGGGCTGGGGGAGCCCAGCTGGGCCTCTGAGAGGCGGGGAGACCGTGTTACCTAGGTGTTTAGATGCAGATCCAGGCAAACCTGGGTGTAAATCCCACCTCCACCATTTCCAGCTGTGAGAACCTGAGCGGATCACTTCACCTCCCTGAGTCTCAGTCTCCTGACCTATAAAATGGGAACCGTAGTGGGATCTGCTTCCTAGAGCTGTCCTGAGGATTCAGTGGGCTACCGTATTTACACAAAATACTGGCCACATGGTGTGGGGTAGGTGATGACATTGTTGTCACTGCCTTAATTACTCATCCGGTTTGCTCTGTGTCTGCCTCTGTGAAGGGACAAGGAATGGTATTTGGGGCACAAGCCTGAGGAGCCCTAACAGCCCACTGAGACTCGTGTCGGGGCCCTGATTTGGGGCTCTTGGCCTCTCTCCCCGCAAGGCCAGAGGAACCCCTCTGGCAGCCCCTTAGCCTCCACCCTCCTGGAGGAGTGAGTGATGGCTGTTTCTATGGCTGCCTCCCACTCACCAGTCTCTGGTCTTGGGAGTCCCTGGCCCGCAGTGGTGGCTGGGCCTCCTGGGAGTTCAGTCCCAGGGCCGGCTGGGGGCATTGACTGGATTCAGTTCCTGAGTTCATTTCCTGAGTTCAGGGGAGAGCGCTGCAGAGAAGGCTTGGTGGAATTCTAGGGACCATCTTTGGGCCCCCTCCTCCCACCAAGCCTGAGCAGGAAAGGTCTCTGGGTGTCCGTGTTGTGCCAGACAGGGGAGTCTAACAATGTATTCCAGGGGCAGAGAGAAGGTATCTTGCTCCCTAAGGAAGAAGAGGAAGGAGGAGCTTAGAAAGGTGAAACATTTGAAATCTCTGTCCACAGCCCCGACACAGGCATCACACAGACCTGAGTTTAGTTCCACCTTGGCCGTGTGCTCTTGGGCAAGTCACTCTATTTCTCTGAGTCTCATCCCTATTTTACAGATAAGGAACCTAATACTCACCCCACAATGCTGAATCAAGGATCAAATGAAAAACTTGAGGCATAAATATGTTGTTAAATATTACTGCTTATGATCTGGCTCAGACTTGGAGCCTTCTAAACAGCAAATGACATAGGTCCTTAAATCCTTATATCCCCTTTCCCTTCCTGGGGGATATGGGGGTATCCTCTCCCCTCTTGTTCCCCACAGGAACTGAGCACTCCACTTTTATCTAACATATTCATTCAACAAATAGTTAGCAATGTAAGCACAGTGATCCAGGATCTGGAGATACAGGGGTTCAAAGCCAATATCCCTGGCCTTATAGAGCTTAAAATTATGAACCAGACAGTGTTACTACAGTTTAATTGCTATAAAACAGGAAAGAATAAGGGGCTAAGGAAAAAGAGAATTCCGTCCAGGGAAGACTTCCCAGAAGAGGTGGCATTTGAGCTGGGTTTTGAAGGATGACAAGGAATTTGCACCAAGAAGCAGAGAGAATTACACTCCCAAAAGAAACTGCTCTCAAAGAGTTATAGAAGAATATATTGTTTCATTTGGTAAATGTTTATTGAGCACCTACTCTGTACCAGGCACTGAGGAAAACAAGACAGAGTCCTTGCCCTTAGCATCTCTTATAGACCAGCAGAGAAGGTCACTATTAAATGAGCACTCATATTAATGTATCATTACAAACTGCAGTGAACTCTGGGAAAGGTGAACAACAGGATGTTTTGAGAATAAATTACCAGGGAGACCCTGCTATAGATTTAAGAGTCAGGAATTAAAAAAAAAAAAAAAAAAAAAAAAGGCGGGGGGGCACCTGGATGGCTCAGTCAGTTGAGCTTCCGCATTCAGCTCAGGTCATGATCTCATGGTCTGTGAGTTCGAGCCCCGCTTCGGGCTCTGTGCTGACAGCTTGGAGCCTGGAGCCTGCTTCAGGTTATGTGTTTCCCTCCCTCTCTGCCCCTCCCCCACTCGCCCTCTGTCTCTCTCAAAAATAAACGTTAAAAAAAATTTTTTTAAAGCAATTAAAAAAAATAGAAGAAAGAAAAAGAAAAAAGACTAGTTTATACTATGGTGTGGATGACTATTCGCCTCACATTTATATTTGAGCTACAGTTTGGAAGTTCTGATGATGGGACTTCAGGCACTGAGCCATTCTAACCCCCATCCGATCAATCCCACCTCAGTGGAAACCACTAGGGCTCTCCCTGGTCCCAGCAGCTATTCCTTCTAGAGGAGACTGAGGGTGAAGGTAGAGTCCCTTGAAAGGTGGGCAAGGCCACCTTTGTGGAGAGACTGGGGACTGAAGCAAATGACCCCTCACAGTCCTTCTAGGCCCAGGATCCTGGGATGGCACTCCATCCCCAACCTGGGCAGGGAGCCAGGGAGGCAGGAGAGTATAGCCAGATAACTGGGTTCCCGGCCCAAATGCTCGCTCTGTGAGCATGTGCCTCTCTGAGCCTTGTCTCCTGTATCTATAGGAATGAGACTAGTATCTCTCTCATGAGGTTATTATGAAAAATAAATGAAATAATCTGCAAACAGTGTTTGGCCTGGTGCCTGATACATGATAAGCACCCATTATTACGATGTTTATAATTACAATTTAAATTGTTAGTATTATATATCAGTAACATGTAGTTTAATATAAATGGGCAGAGGGCCACAGCACTGAAGGTGCTGAGGAAGCCCTTTTGCTCTATGACCTTGGACAAGCCGTTCGACCTCTCTGACCCTCATTTGTCTTTAGGAAGATAACTGCTGGGCTTAGCCCCAGTCCAGGCTCTTCTTGCTCTCCAACATGTGTCAGACCAAGTTTCCCTCTGACAGCAGGGAAGCGGTTGAAGCAGGGAGAGAGAGAGCGAGCTCTGGACTGGAATCTGGGCTACCCAGGTTCTGGTCCTAGCTCTGCCGTGCGCACCGTGGTGGTCCAGACAAGTCACTCTCCACACTTCCCCTTCTGGGCTGACGTCTAAGAGTCCCTCCAGGAAGGAAGCAGAGAGTTGGGGCCACAAACTAGATCTGGGTTTGGCTTCAAGAAATACTCTAGACTGGTGCCGTCCAAAAGAAATATAATGCGAGCCACATGGCATTTAAAGTTTTCTGGGAGCCACATTAAAAAAAATAAATAAAAAGAAACACACGAAATTAATTGTAATTTGTTTTATTTAGCCTAAATAACCATTTCAATGTGCAGTTAACATAAAAACGTAATTCATGAGACCTTCTACTTTTCTCGTAGGAAGCCTTCAAAATCCAGTATGTATTTTCACCCTTAGAGCACATCTCAGTTCAGACTAGCCACGTTTCAAATGCTCAAGAGCCACGTGTGGCCAGTGGCTACTGTACTGGGCAGCACAGGTCTAGGTCATGAGCTCTGGGATCCAGCAGTCCTGAGTTCAAGCCCTGGCTCTGCTCCTTACTGGCCGTGTGACCCGGAGCAGGTCGCTCAACATCTCGGAGGCTTGTTTCCTCCTCCGCGAAGTAGGAATAATAATAGCACCCGCCAGTAAGGTTGTTGACGGGGCTCACTCAGATGCCGCCTGCCAAGAAGCTTAGTGCTTAGTGAGCCCCTGGGGAAGTGGGTGGGGACAAAATGCCACTTGTCGGGATCGAATCTAGGGTTAGCCAGGTCCCCCGGCCAGCCCTTCGCTCACCGCCATCTCTGCCCCAGGTCCCGGATGCGCCGGGAGATGTTGGTGGAGGGGACCCAAGACGAACCAGACCTCGACCCCAGTGGGGGTCCCGGCGTCCTGCCACCAGGCCACTCCCGCCCAGACCCTACCCCACAGAGCCCTGACTCCGAGGCTGAGGACCAGAAGCCTCCTGTGAAGGAGCTGGAGCCTCAGGAGGGCTCTGAGGAGCGCGTCATACCCCCGACCACCCAGGACAAGGCCCAGGTGAGGATTAAGCAGGAACAGACTGAGGAGGATGCAGAGGAAGAGGCGGGAACCCAGCTCCGGGACCCAGGGGAGCCAGACGAAGGCCAAGGTTGCCCCAAAGAGGCGCAGCCCGACCATCCGGGTAATGACAGACTCCCGAAAGTGGCCCCAGGGCTCCTCCTTCCAGGCGGGACCACTCCAGACTGCCCCTCACTGCAGCCCCCCCAGGAGAGCGAGGGTGGGGAGCGGCTACACCCGGACCCTCTGAGTTTTAAGTCGGTCTCCGAGTCCTCGCGCTGCAGCCTGGAGGTGTTGCTGAACTCACCGTCAGCCGCCTCCTCACCGGGCCTCATGATGTCTGTGTCACCTGTCCCCTCCTCCTCAGCCCCCATCTCCCCATCCCCACCCGGCGCCCCTCCCGCCAAAGTGCCGAGCGCCAGCCCCACTGCCGACACGGCTGGGGCCCTGCACCCCAGCGCCAAGGTGAACCCCAACTTGCAGCGGCGACACGAGAAGATGGCCAACCTGAACAGCATCATCTACCGGCTAGAGAGGGCCGCCAATCGGGAGGAGGCCTTGGAGTGGGAGTTCTGAAGGCGGCCGGGCGCACGAGGGCAGGGGGCACACGGGGGGCCGCCCTTCCCGCTCTCACTCGCTCTGCCAGGCAGGGTGGGGGAAGGAAGGGAGGAACTCGACCATCAAAATGTGGGCAGCAGTGTGATGCAGTTTACGTTTTCTGTCGTAACCCTAGTTCTGGGACGCGGCGCAGGAGCGGGTGGGGCGTGTGCCACCACCGCCTCTCCTTGGCACCCGCCGCCCGCGGGGCGCCCCCTTCTCCACCCTGGCCTCTCTGCGGGAGGCACAAGCGATGTGGCACCACATTCTCACCTGGAAACTCCAAACTCTTTTAGAAAAATAAATATTTATAGACCTCTTTTAGATATTTTAATAAAGGATCCTTTGGAATTTATTCCCAGCCAATGCTGTTTTGATATTACAGAGAGTTATAAAATCAGGATGCGGTCACAACTGTTGCGAAGTATACACCGAAGTTGTGTCGTTTTTGCCACTAGATGAGATTAAAAGAAGACAATTGTTCAAAGCCATCACAAAACACTCTAAGACTGACCAAAATTTAGATGACCCTTGAACTGCGGTCTTTTGCCACATCTGTCTGTGAGACACAGCACACTGCTACTGCCCTTCCAGAAACCGTGCTGAAAAGAGAAAGTCCAAAAGACTCTAAACGAAAACCTCAATGCCGTTGAGGATGTGTTTCATTCTGGTGGTCTGTTTTGCAACCTTGATAACACAGAACGTCCCGTGCCGTTGTAAGTGTTGTAGAGATGTGGGCTGTGGCCGGCCATCCTACCCGAGATGTGACCTGGTACAAAACAAACTACTTCTCCTCCCTCCGGTCAGAAGCCTGTGGGCCACGGAGGTCGGACACCCAGCCTGTCCATCTGTAGACGAGATGTGTTTCTGGATCCTTTGGAAAGCTGGGCGTGGGGTCAGGTGATTGGAGGGCAGCATTTGAGCCAGAGTGACCCTGTTCCCCAACCTGAATCGTGGCCACGGCACAGGAAGTTTCCCCACTGGCTTTCCAGAGCAGGACTGTGGCCACCATCTCTCCCTCCCTGTGTTTTAAGAAAATAATAGCGATGGTCGTCCCACGAACGCCCAGCACCAAAAAGTAGATTCATCTATCTAGAGACCCCAGCCCTCCTTCTTGCCATCTTCTCTCTCAAGTTGACCCAGGTGCTGTTTCTGGAAGGCATCTGCAACTCCCCAGTCCAGAACAAAGCGAGAAGGTTGAGTTCATGGCATGGCCACCATACCCCAGCCTCTAAGTCTACCCTCCTGCCTCCCAGCGCACGACCTTTTGGGGAGCAAAGACTCCATCCCCCCAACTCGGAGAAGCCCTTCCTCTAGCATCTTCGTCGTCAGGGTCTCTGGCAGGAGAGTTCCCCGTTTGGATGGAACTGCCACCATGTTGGTTTTTGACTCTCTCCCTCTCTCTCTCTCTGTCTCTCTCCCGTTTTTATTTCTTTTCCTTTTTCAAACTCTCTGTGGGAAGGCTGAGTTGGTTGACTCCCCAGCTGAATCCAGAATGACGATGAAAAGGTGGCCATAATCGGTACCAATCCAATGCCAGGGGGAGACGGCTGGTGGGTCTCAAGGATGCAGCAAGCATTTCGAAACGAGGCCAGTAAAACCCAGTGATCAGAAGGGGACAATTGAGGGCTGTTCCAGAAATCTCAACTCTCATGCACCCAGCCCAGGCTGCAGTCTCCACACCAATCAGTGAAGAACAACGCAAACCCTGCAGGAAAACGTCCTTTTCCACACACCCAGGCTATGCATTGAAGAGTTTTCCACTGTATACATTTTTATCCAGAGGAAGGTATTTTTATATTTTGACAATAGGAAACAGTGACCAATTTTCAGAGTAATCAAATCTGGAACAAACGAAACGTCTCCTTTTAGCCACCGCCGCCCTGTCACAAGACAACCGTGAGGGAACACACCGCTTTCTACTGTCGAAACCCATCCAACATTGAAACCCAGGCTCACCCGTAGACTACAGATCTTAGAGGACTAAATCTGGCTTTTGTGTGACGGGATTTGATTAAGCACTTAGGATAGTCTTTTGAACACAGAAATCCTGTTGTACTTAAAGCTAGCAGACCCATGAACAACTTTGTCAGGTTCACGTCCTATAACGGTAAAAACAAAACAAAAACCCACAAAACCGTTTCTATGAGAGATTGATGAACTTTGTTTAAAATTTTAAAAACACGTTCTGTAAACGCGTCGCTCAATACAGAATTGTATAATAATGTCTGGGTGTCCTGCTTGCTTTGTTCTGCAGCTGGGGAGGCAAATTGGGGGTCCAGTCTGGCCCTCAGAGGCATTTTACAAAACAGTATTTTTTAAAACTGACCTTTTAATTAGTTTGCCACCATTAAAATATGGGGGCGTGTCACACAAAAATCTCAATTACCGGCTTCTCTTGGAAACTGTAGATCTGTCTGGCCACGCTGGACCAAAGTTGCAGTGTGACCGCAGCTAGCTGAGGAGCAGATCCCCCCCCCCCTTTAGACAGGACATTTGCCTTTGAACTGCGTCAGCCCTCACCTGTGCCACCTGCCTGGGTCCTACGGACATCTCTGTTGGTGATTGTGCTACGGGCTCCAGCAAAGGGAAATGGAAGGATTGGAATCCATTTTTCTCCTCAGTGCAGCAGGGTGGAATCAAGTTAAACTCTGGGGCCGAGATCATGCCCTGCCCCCAGATCAGTGGCCACAGGTCATGGCCCTACGACCAACCAGTTTACAAGCTGTGCCCACCTCAATGGAGTGAGTAGCAGGTGCCCCCCGCTTCCTGATAGGAAAATGCCAAGAGGAGCTTCCTAGTCACCAACACAGCATCGCCCCTATCCAAGCTGTATAACTAGGGCCTTGGTTTCCCCTTCTATGAAAATGGAATATCACAGCAGCAAGCTCAGAAGGTGATTAGGAAGAATAATCATGCTTGTAAAATATGTAAGACTGTATGGCACGTAAGGGCTCAATGTTACTTACTGTTATCATGATCAGGGAGGGTTGCGTTCTTTCAACCTATGATAGTGAATCTGTGCATCAGGCTGCAGGAGGTTTGTTTCTTGACCAGTAGCTTCAAGAGAGTCCCTGAAGTGGCATTACTCACCCATGAGCCAAGGCCACCTGGTGTCCCAAGACAGATCTTTGCTCTTTGTCTAGAAACCTTCTGTACGACCTTAAAGTGGGCATAAAATTGTTAATTGGTTAGGATAAGGAATTGCTCCAAACCCAGCAGGGTGGCCCCTAAGACACCCAAGCACCCCATCCAGGGAGGGTGGGCAGCATCAGGTAAGGCCATGGCCCCTATCCATGGATGTCCCAAGCTAGCCATTAAGGGTGACGTTTCAGGCGGTCCTGGCCTTTGCTCAGAGTTGGAGAGGAGAAGGAGGAGAGTCGAGAGCTTGGGGCGAGGGGCCAGACCTCCTTATTTCAACCCTGGCTCCACCTGTCGGAGCTGTAGGACCTTAGGAAAGTGTCTAACCTGCTCTGTGCCTCTGTTTTCAGTGGAAGTGACCATAGTGGCACCTTCCCTGTAAGGTGGTTGTAAGGATTCAAGTTAATCAAAGCCAAGGGCTGCCCCTTTGGACCCTCGGTTCACAGCTCTGGAAAAACAGAAGTCAGAAATCCCTAGGATGTGGCCCCGTGGTATAGTGGGGGCAGGAGAGGAGAAGCCACATCTGACACACACTAGCCACCTAAGAACCCTCAGAAGCAGGTGCCCCCAGCCTCTGGGAACTAAAGCTCCATCCTGGGCCATCATCTTTGGTGTTGACATTGTCTGCAGTTGCTTCCCATCTGGAGTGGAAAATGCAGTAAAAACACAGAAATGTGGAATTCTGAACTAGGGAGTAAGGGCAAGTGGGGAGTGGAGAGACCAGAGAGGAATGAGAAGGCGGGGAAGGCTTTGGAGGAAGGTGGTAGTAGATCAGGGGACAGGGCAGAGCACAGAGCTGAGTTGGGGGCAATTTGGTGACCATTGCTCTAGGTAATACGTATTTATTGAGTGCCTACTGTGTGCTCAGTGATTCAATGGCAGAAACATGGGTAACCATGAGTAGCATGAGTAATGGGGTCCAGGAAGGCTTCCTGGAGGAGAGGACATCTCCGGTGACACCTGAAATAGGAGTTAGAGGAGAAGCAAGGACAAGAACATGAGGAAATGGGTCCAAAGGAGGCTGGAATTTGAAGTTGGGGAGGAGGGAGGAAGAGGGATGAGGGTCAGATCCTGAAGCCCCCTGGAGCATGGTGGGAAATATGCCTTTCTCGTGAGGGCACCCGGAGCCTTGGACGGTGTGAGGCAGGGGGTTGCTATGGTCAGACTTGCAGACTTAGGACGTTTGGAGGTTCCATCTGCCTGAGGAGGCAGCAAGCCAGAGGAGAGCTGCAGAGCCCACCCCCACCATAGGCCCTGACCCTTGGGCCTCTGTGGTCCTTGCTTCCCACCCCTGCCCTCCTTTTGCTCCTACTTCCTGCATTGGGCCGGCAGCCCTACCTCCCGTCTCCTCCCAGTGAATGAACAAGCCGGACCTCACCTAGCTGATTGACCCATGCCTGCTAGGGTAGTTATTCTAGAGATCATTCTAAAGGCCAAGCTCTCCACAGCTAAAAGCACAGGGTATGTGTTGCCCTAGAAACTGGGCCACCTTTGCAGGCGCCCTGGAGGCTGAAGTCACCCCTGCAAACCCAAGAGCAGGAGGAATGGGGCAGGGATCACCACCTTGAGCGACATTAGCCAAGGTGACTCCTCACCCCAGGTCAGTTTCCCCATCTGCCACAATGAAGGGATAAGACAGTTGGTTTTATGACCTTCTCCAGTCCCCCAGGGTTAGTTGTTAAAAGCACTGGCTCTTGGTTTGTCCGCTATCAGGTAATCAAAGGTCCTTCCATGAAAGTCCGCTTCCTTATCTGTAAAATGGACAAGATCATAATAGTATCTGCCTGTGTTTGTTGTCTGTTACCATATAACAATGCCAAAACTTAGTGGCTTGAAACAGTGAACATTTATCTCTCACTCTCCGCGGGTCAGGAATTTGGGAGTGGCGTCACTGGGTGGTGCTAGCTCCTGGGTCCCTCTGGAGGTCACCATTAAGCTGTCATCCGGGGCTGCAGTCATCTAAAGGCTGCTCTAGGGCTAGAAAATCTGCTTCCAAGATGGTGCTCTCCCATGACAGGCAGGCTGGTGCTGGCCATCCCTGGAGGGCTTCAGTTCCTCTGTCAGGGCTGCTCATGTGTCCCCACAAATGGCAGCCAAGAGTGAGCAAGGCAGAGGCTGCAGTGTCTTCTGTGACCTAGATTTGCAAGCCCCACACGGGCCTGCTGTGATTCCGTGTGGGAGGGGACAACACAGAGGCGTGGACCCCAGGAGGCAAGGCCCACCAAGGCCCATCATGGGGGCTGGCTACTACACTGCCTTAGAAGTTTCTTTCAGGGGTGCCTGGGTGGCTCAGTCGGTTAAGCATCCAACTCCAGCCTGGGTCATGATCTCACAGTTCATGAGTTCGAGCCCCGAATCAGGCTGTATGCTGACAGCTCAGAGCCTGAAGCCTGGTTCAGATTCTGTGCCCCCCGCCTCTGCCCCTCCCCTGCTCATGCTCTGTCTCTCTCTCTCTCTCTGTCTCTCAAAAATAAAAACTTAAGGGGCGCCTGGGTGGCGCAGTCGGTTAAGCGTCCGACTTCAGCCAGGTCACGATCTCCCAGTCCGTGAGTTCGAGCCCCGCGTCGGGCTCTGGGCTGATGGCTCAGAGCCTGGAGCCTGTTTCCGATTCTGTGTCTCCCTCTCTCTCTGCCCCTCCCCCGTTCATGCTCTGTCTCTCTCTGTCCCCAAAATAAATAAACGTTGAAAAAAAAATTAAAAAAATAAATAAATAAAAACTTAAAAATTTAAGAAGTTTGAAGATTAAATGAGCATTTCCTAAGCTGTGCCCCTAAAATCCCTGTTTTCTACTCAAAATGCAGCTTCCTAAACCCTGCCCCAACCTACTGACCCATAATTCCAGGAGCCAGGGCCCAGGAATCTGCATTTTAAGACCTACCCCCAGGTGACTAGGCCATCATAGGTGTCAGTAAATGGGAGGCAGTTCTACTTATTTCATTTTGTTGGCCCCACCGGTGTGCCAGGCTCCAGGAAAGATGCTGGTGAAACAGAAGAGCATAGGTGCACAGAACGAGCGTTCACTGGGCGTCTTGGCATAGGCTGGAACACTTGGGTTGAGAGGGATTTTGAGCCACTTAAAGATGTGCAAACAGGTTTTTGGGAAGATCCAGAGGAAACCCTGTGAAATCAGCCGGGCTTTGGACCGCTCCACCGTCTCTCTCTAAGGCTGCCTCACACCCAATTTAGTCTGTTCCCCCCAACTCAAAGTTCCCGGGACCCAGCCCGGCTCAGCTTGTGTCTGAGGACCAATTCCTGCCCAGGCAACCACAGGGACGGAAGATTCAGGGGAGGCGGTGATTGGCATCTCAGAGCCACGCCCTGGGGGGCGCACCAGCCGCAGACCTGGTCCCCGCTGTCCAGGAGCTACGGCCTGAAGGCCCGGGTGCCCTGCCCTGGGCGCTTGACCCCACGACCAGAGAAACCATAACAACAGTTCCCTCGGACCACGGAGGGAGTGCAGTGGCAGCGACCACGGCACCCAAGTGCCTCCAGAGCTGCTCCGGGTTGGACAGCCAGACAGCAGCTGCACTGCCCCCAGCTGCGCTGGGCGGGGCTGAGGCGGCTCTGACCCTCTGTCGGGAGTGGGCAACTGTTCCGAGGCCCTGAGTTCAAAGCAGTTCATGGGCCCACCGTTTAAAGCGTCTTCATTAGAAAACACAAATTTGGAGCTGGGCTTAGGCAGTTTATCTTTTTTTTTTTTTTTTTTTTTTTTTGAGAGTGTGTGTGTGCAAGCAGGAGGGGGAGAGAGGGAGACAGAGAGAGAGAGAACGAATCTTAAGCAGAGGCTTCATGCTCGGCACAGAGCTGGACTCGGGGCTCAGTCTCACAATGGAGAGATCGTGACCTGAGCCGAAATCAAGAGTTGGATGCTTAGCCGACTGAGCCACCCAGGCTCCCCAAGCAGTGTTTCATTTTACTGCTGCTGAAGGGTTTCTATTTAGATGCCAAGATTTTAGAAATTTCAGTATTTGTTCGCTCAGAAGAAGGGATGGAAGGCTTCCAGGGGAAGGATGTCACGGGAAATACCACTCCTGCACTAACCTTCACCCCACTGTGCTGACAGTAGCCCTATGTTGGGTCACCTAGAGCCACACTCCTTAGAGGGGACAGCTGAAGTCACTCAAGCTTACCTGCTAGGAAGCCTCTGGCTGCGGATAACAAAAAAGTTTCCCTCAAAGCTCAGCATAATACACTCTAGTTCCATCGATGTTGTTGCCAATGGCAAGATTTCATTCTTTTTTATTGCCGAGTAGTATTCCATCATATATATATGCCACATCTTCTTTATCCATTTGTCAGTCAATGGACATTTGGGCTTTTTCCATACTTGGGCTATTGTTGATAGCGCTGCTATAAACATTGGGGTGCATGTGCCCCCTTCGAATCAGCATTTTTGTAGCCTTTGGATAAATACCTGGTACTGCAATTGCTGGGTCATATGGTAGTTCTATTTTTAATTTTTTGAGGAATTTCCATAGTGGCTCATAGTTTTCCAGGGTGGCTGCACCAGCTTGCATTGCCGCCAACAATGCAAAAGAGATCCTCTTTCTCCGCATCCTCACCAACATCTGTTGTCGCCTGAGTCGTTAATGTTTGCCATTCTGCCAGGTGTGAGGAGGTATCTCATTGTGGTTTCGATTTGTATTTCTCTCATGAGGGATGTTGAGCATCTTTTCATACGTGTGTTGGCCATCTGGCTGTCTTCTTTGGAAAAGTGTCTATTCATGTCTTCTGCCCATTTCTTCACTGGATTATTTGTTTTTTGGGTGTTGAGTTTGATAGGTTCTTTATAGATTTTGGACACTAACCCTTTATCTGATATGTCATTTGCAAATCTCTTCTCCCATTCTGTCGGTTGCCTTTTAGTTTTGCTGATTGTTTGCTGTGCAGAAGCTTTTTATCTTGATGAGGTCCCAATAGTTCGTTTTGTTTTTATTTCCCTTGCCTCCAGAGACGTGTCTAGTAAGAAGTTGCTGTGACCGAGGTCAAAGAGGTTGCTGCCTGTTTTCTCCTCTAGGATTTTGATGGTTTCCTGTCTCACACTTAGGTCTTCCATCCATTTTGAATTTATTTTTGTGTAGGTGTAAGAAAGTGGTCCCTTTCATCCTTCTCCATGTCACTGTCCAGTTTTCCCAGTACTATTTGCTGAAGAGACTGTCTTTTTTCCATTGGATATTCTTTTCCTGTTTTGTTGAAGATTAGTTGGCCATACAGCTGTGGGTCCATTTCTGGGTTCTCTATTCTTTTCCATTGATCTGTGTGTCTGTTTTTGTGCCAGTACCATACTGTCTTAGTGATTACAGCTTTGTGATACAGCTTGAAGTACGGAATTGTGAAAAACAACTTTGGTTTTCTTTTTCAACATTACTTTGGTTATTCAGGGTCTTTTCTGGTTCCATACAAATTTTAGGATTGTTTGTTCTAGCTCTGTGAATAATGCTGGTGTTACCTTAATAGGGATTGCATTGAATGCGTAGATTACTTTGGGTAGTATTGACATTTTAACAATATTTGTTCTTCCTACCCAGGAGCATGGAATACTCTTCCATTTTTTGTGTGTGTCTTCTTCAATTTCTTTCATAAGCTTTCTCTAGTTTTCAGTGTACAGATTTTTTACCTCTTTGGTTAGCTTTATTTCGGTATCTTATGGTTTAGCAGCTAAAGTTTAGCTGATCCCCGAAAGTTCAATGGGAGCAGTACAACTAACCATTTAGGGTGGATGGATATGGGCAACCGGCCTATAACTTCCAGCCTGATCACCCTCCTTGAGGTTCTCACCCCTACCCTAAGTGGCTTCTCAGAATATTTCCGCTGCATATATAACAGTATCCCCCACAAGGACTAAGGACAATTTCCTCTACTTTGTCATGCTTCTGGGATGTTTTAGTCATCCTTAGACCATGTGCCCCAAACATGCCCCGTTGGTCAAGAGGCCACACTGACATATAATCAGGCGGGTGCCCAACACTTAGGTATTGACTGTCCCCCCTCCCCCTTTCAGTTGCTTGCAAGGAAGCATTCCAGCCCTAAAAAGCCTAGCGGATGAGGGCACTCTTGTGACCCTCCCTCTTGGGGTCTCCTGCTATTTCCCCCATCCTATACCCCAGGCCCTGCAGAGGTTGTGGTCACAAACACCACAGATGGCACCCTGACTCAGCTTGTGTGGGGAACCACTTCCCCAGCTCCCATGTCAGCTGTGGTCCCAGGAGAGGTGGGAGTAATTACTCAGCATACACAGAATGCTCACAGTGGCCTGATTCCCTGACCTTGATAGCTTTCATTTCTTATTCTTGAACTTGTCCTGTGGACTGAGGACTATAGGTTGCTCATCCTAAGCCACATTTTCCTAAATGTGCACGATTTTTCCAGGCTGGCAAGGGAGACATGTGACTCGGGTTCTGAATCCACGTTAGAGGACCTAGGGCCTAGTCCCTCATGCTGGGTGGCCTTGGGCCAACCCCTTCCCATCTGTGAATCCCCCATTAGCCCAGCAAACAGGCTCCATGAGTCTAAGATACATAGCATGAGCACCACTACCGTGCTCATAGCAGACATCACTAATCGATTACAGAATCTTTCCCCCTGAGCTAGCATTGGTTCCAGAATTCCCGGCACTCCAGGCCCCCGGGCAGGCACCACGAACTGATCAGTGAGCAGAGGCAGGTTCTGACTCTTCCGTTTGCCATCCCTGACGCCCCTCCCAACTGTCAGACCTTCAGCCCACTTGACTTTTAAATCCTCACCTTTCCCTCTGCCTTCTCTCCTCTCGGAAAAGGAACTTTACAACTCCCATCCCCCCTCAAATTCTAGGATTCGAGAGGTTTACATCCCTGCTCTGACACTTTTCAGCTATGTGAACTTAGCAGCTTTCTTAACCTGAGTCTCGGTTTCCTTATCTGTAAATGGAGTTGGTATCTGCCATAACAGGTTGAGAATGTGCCTGGCAGGTATCAGGCATGGGGCACTGAGCACACACTAGTCACTTCTTTTGTAGGGCCTACTGTACCAGGCAAATCAATCAAAGATTTTGATGGGAAAAAAGGACACAATCAGCCATTACTTGACAACTTTTTATTTCAGCCTTTACATCCTCCTTCCAGGCTGCCATATCTCTGTCCCCACCCAACTACGGAGGCAGCCTGACCCCATCTTGTGCTTTTTTTGGGGGGAGGGGGTAGGCATTGTACCTTTATAGAGCTTGTACACCTGCACCAGGTTTGGGGTCAACACCTCACCCCACCAGCTGGGTCTGGCCAGGACATGGGCTCTGGGCAGCTCGTAACCTCTGTAGAGACCCAGAATCTATGAACAAGAGCAGCCATCCCCCACCTCCACTACTCAGGACTCAGGGAGGAGGAGATGGGAGTGTACAAAGACCCCAGAGGCACCTGTCAGGAGAGCAGGACTTGCTGGGGAGAAGGTAGAGAACCTGGTGAGATTCTTGAGGTGCCTTTGTCTCCAACCAAGGCTCCTGGCCCTCTTCCTGGGGCCAGTGCCAACTGCCCCCCACCCCCAGCCAAGCCCAGAGCTGGGGCACCCCATCCCTTCCAACTAGCCAACAAGAAACAAAAGCAGCAAAAACGCCAAGCTCCATTGCTAGGGAAGAAAACCACCCTAAGTATTAAAAATTAAATTAAAACTGAAGCCCCAGTCAACTGAGCCAGCAGTGAGCTGGTGATTGCAGACACAGACAGCCCCCTTTCTTCCCCAAGCTCCAGGGTCTCCAAAGACAGCAGGAAAGGGCCTCAGGGCCAAGTCTGTCTGTACCCAAGAGAGACCGTCTGGGGAAATACAGGTTGGGGCATATGTGTCCTCAGGTGGTCCCCATTGTGGGGTACTGAGGACTGTAAACATAACCCAGCTTGAAGGCCGGGGGGTGTCCCAGCCCCCCCGAGATTCTCCCCGGATGAAGAATGGCCACTGTGGTGAGTACAGTGAAACAGCAGTCGGCCTTGAAGCAAATCAAGACCTGGTCTCCCCATCAGAATATCGGGGGTGGAGGTGGGCTGGGGCTGTCATGGAGCGAGGGGGTTCCAGAAGCCAAACACAGCTTGGCAGCTGTTTCTTTGCTGTACCAGATCAGCACCCGGGCCTTTTCTGGGTGCTGAGTCAGCTCACAGCCACCCCTCCCTGGGGAAACCTGCTGGAAAGTCAGTTCAGGCCCCGGCTGCCTAGCCCAGGACTGGACAAGGTCAAGGTTGGGTGAGCTGAGAGACCCCACCCCAGGCTCCGGCTCCAGGAGAAGCAGACGAAGGATGTGATTAAGGAGTGTCAGGAGGGCATGTGAGAACCGCCACAGGGACACAGACCTGGCCCAAGCCACAGGGCAGCTACTGCGCCAGGAGTACCTTCTCAAGGCCTGGCTGACGCCCAGGGTAAAGTCCGGCCCGGGCCCCCGCTCCAAGCCAAGAGCCCTTGGGACTGGGCAATCTCACCATACGCGTCTCGCAATAAAACCTGCGCCTGCGCCACCTTCTGCAACTGCTGCTGGAGACGGCCAGGCGGCCTGGAGCAAAAGGAGGTCAAACCCAGGTGTGGGGTGGCACAGCCAAGGCTCTCTCTGTCCACCTCACGGTCCAGTCAGGAGCCGCCGGGCCCAAGGCCGACGCGGGCATCGCCTTTCAGGCCACAGATCCTCATGTAGTCCCAGTCACCCCAGCGGGGGCCCGTTACCAGCAAGAGGCCTTGGCCGGGTGACTCCCGCGCGGCCTGGGGCTAGAGTTCCCCCCGAAACCAGCCGTGGGGCTTCAGGAGGCTCCCCCAGGCCCTGGATCCTCCGTGGAATCGGGGACGTGGGCCCTGCGGAGTCACACCAGCCCTAAAGCAGCCCTCAGAACCCAGCGTCTTGTCAGAGCGGAGTCCCGGACAGCGGGGCCACCGGATTTCCCTCGGGACCAGGCCTCCCGGTCTCTCTCCGGGCAGGGCCTGTGAGGCTGGGGCCCGCGTCTGGGGTCCGTCCAGGAACAGGCCCCCCACCCCGGCGACCTCAGGGCTGGGCCCGGCTCCTGAGCCACTGGCTCCTCAGCGCCCTCACCTCCTGCCCATACCACTCGTGTAGCCGGGCAAAGGAGGCCGCGTGGAGGGGCCCGTTGGGCGCCGAGGCCCGCCGCCGGGGGGGCAGGGGCGGGGGCACGGGGCCAGGCGGCGCGCCGGCGGGGGGCTCGGCGCTCCACACGGCACGGCCGTTCTCCCTGCGCGGCAGCGCGCGGGGCCGGCGCGGGGGCAGCGGGCAGCCCCCCGCCCGCACGGCCGCCAGCTGCTGCTCCAGCTCGCGCACCACGAGCCGCAGGTAGTCGAAGCTGGCCCGCGACAGCGCCTTCACCCAGCCCTCCATGGCGGCCTGGCTCTCGGCGGCCAGCACGTAGGTGCGGGCCCGGGCGCCCGCGAAGCGCACGGCGAAGGCGAACTCCTCGGCGGCCTCCACCAGCTCCACCGTGCAGCCCTCCAGGATGATGACGCCCACGGGCTCGCGGCTGGCCGCGTCCTCGAAGTAGAAGAGCATGTTGCCGCGCAGCACGAACCAGCGGCGGTGGTAGGCCGCGTGCCGGCCGCCCTTCTTGTACAGGAAGCCCGCGTTGTCCACCGGGGCGTCGCAGGTGGCGTAGAAGGCCAGGCTGCGCTCGTTCAGCTTCATGGCGGCGGGGGCGGGGGCCGGGGCCTGTCCGCAACCAGCACAGCGGTTACTCACGCGGCCGGCCGCCGCCGCCGCCGCCACCGGGTCACCCGGCGCCTCCCCCCCCCCGCGCGACCTGGCTGCCACCCTCCACGCCCCTCTTGCGCAGGCGAGGACGCTGAGGCTCCCCGGGGCAGAGGCGGCCTGCCCCGGGCTCACACAGCTCTTCAGGAGCAGAGCCAGGGCCCAAACCCTGACCGGGCCCAGAGGCCGCCTCCAAAAGAATACTGTGGATGACTAGCGCATGCCAGGCGTTTTACAGATATTAACTCATTTAATCTCGCAGCAAACCTCAGCTGGCAGGGACTAGCATCACCCCTGTTTGACCGACGGGGGAGCAAAGGACAGAGAGGTTAGTCACCAGCAGAAGGGCACAAAGCAAGTTGGGCGGAACTGAAATTCAAACCCAGGCCTCGTCAGGCACTGCTGTTTTCCTCATCCCCTGAAACCAGACCGGCTGTCTCTCCGTGGTCCCTTTCAGGTCCCAGCTCTGCTTTCATAACTCAGCTTTGACTTGCCTGGCCACGAAATGGGGATTTGAACGGAACCTATTTCAGAGGGCTGCAGAGACTCCATTCATCAGACATTTACTAAGCACCTACTATGTGCCAGGTACTGTTCCAGGCACTAGGAATAGAGCAGTAACAAGATCACTGCCCTTGTGGTACCGACATGCTGGTGGCAGGTGAGGAGGGCAGACAATTAACCAACAGGTGAAATGTCTGCCAGATGGTCTTCAGTGCTGTAGAAAATACATTGCAGGGAAGGGGCCAGGGTTTTAGGGACAAAAGGAACGTTTGATTTTAATGAGAGTCAGGAGAGTACTGAGAAGTAACATCTGAGCAGAGACCTGAAGAAGGTGAGGGACATACCAGGCTGAGGGAACAGCGAGTGCAAAGGCCCTGAGGTAGGAACCTGCTGCTGTGCTTGAGGAACAGCCAGGAGGCCGGTGAGGCCAGAGCAGAGTGAGGAAAGGGAGAGGCAGAAAAGGCTGTTATGAAATGATCCAGGTAAAGGGGACGGGGCTTGGCCCACACTTACAGGGAGGGGATGGGGAGAGCATCGTGTACTCACTTAAAGCAGAGGACTCTAATTCTATACATTTGGCCCAGTGATTTTTATCTACTTCCCTGAAAGAGTACATGATGGGGGCAACATTGGCCAGACAGGACTTACTGGGAGGTGGACCGTGGGCCCCCAACGTGGCCATACCTTCCCTGGGGGTTTTCCATGGCCACTTCATTGGGGCTTCTGTATAGGACAGTAGCTATATTTTTCAAGAGACAGAGCATGTAAAGTCCCTGGATTGCAGAAGGTGCTCAATTAACATTCATTCCCCAGCCGGGGTGTTGCCTTACTCAGGGCTTGGAGGAATGAGGTATGGCTGGTGACTCTCCTGGGAGCATCTGGCCACAGTGGGGCCAAGCCAGGCAATCAGAGCAGAGGGGGCAATTGCTTCCAACTCAATCCACCTCATCTAACTTGCGTGGGCAGTCAAGGAAGGCTTCCTGGAAGAGGCAACACAAGCTATGACTGACCTAGCAGCAGGGCCAAGGCCAGAGGCCCTGAAGGCTCAGGGTGTTTAATCCCTGCTCTGCCTACCTGACAGACTGCAGACACAGGCTGCCCTGCTCTAAGCCTCAGTTTCTCTCTCTGCAAAACAGGACTCATGCATTCTCCCCAACACCCCAACAACTCCATGTGGACCCTGGCTCCATTTCTCACAGGAACCACCCACCCTACTTGCCCCCGTCTCCCTCCTACCTCTCAGGCCACCGCTTGCCTCCCTGCCCTCTGCCCAGTCTGGGCTCGGCTTGCTCTTCTCTGGGTTCAAATGTCAGCTCTGTAGTGTCCAGGATGCGTGACCCCGGGCAAGCGTTAAGCTTCTCTGGGCCTTTGTTTCCACATCTGAAAAATGGGATCATAAGAGCACCTAAGTCAGGGTGTTGTGACAATGGCATAGTGACTATGTAGAAGGCACAGAGCATGGTGCCCGGCACACAGCACACACTCAGCAGTGGTAGCTGTAGACATTCTTCGCAGCCTTGCCAAATGCTCTCCTCAGCACTCCGTCTCAGCAAATGGCTTTAGCTTCTCCCCTCACCGCCACTCTGCACCCATCAGGCCCAGTTGATTCCCACCCCCCGCAACCTCTTCCAAATCCGTGGCCTAATCTCTGCCCTCTACCACCTCCCCACTCTAGGTCTCTATTGTCACTCGCCCAGACAGCTGCAGTCACCTCCTGTCTCCCTGCTTCCACACTTGCCCCTTCCCTGTCTGTGTTCTTCAAGGTAAGAGCCAAACTCCCTCCTAGGCCCCTCCCCTGACCCCACTATAATCCATTCCCCACAGAGGGATCCTGTTAAGATAAGTCCAACCACACCCCTCCTCCACTATAAACTCTCCCATGGCTCCCTACTTGTCCCAGTATTAAATTTGGTCCTCCCCATGGCCTCCAAGTTCCCCTCCCCTGCCTCTCTCCCCCTTGCTCATTCAGCTCCAGCCACCTGGCCTCCTTGCTGTTCCTCAAACACAGCAGCCTTTGCCCCTCTGTCTGGACTGCCCTTCTCCTAGCTTCACATGGCTGACTTCTCATCCTTCCGTTTCAGCCTGACCATCACCTCCTCAGGGAAGCAGTCCCTGACCACCCTGTACACATGAGCCCCCACCCCCATCCCCCGTCACTCTCCTATACGCCAACCTGAAATTACCTGGGTTGTCTTTGCCTGTTCTAGGAGGGCAGAGGGCTTTTTGCCTGGATTCCAGTGCCTGGCATGTAGTTGGTGCTCAAATACCTGTTGAATGAATCAGACGATTATCTTCTGAAACCCCTCAAAAGGGATCTTCTGATCCCTCCCATAAGAAGGGATCTATTCCTCAACCTGCACACATAGGTGTGGAAAATGGAGACCGAGAGGTGAAGTAACTTGCCAAAGGCACAATGCTATACCCAGAGTCATATGCTCTAGGCAACCAGCACAAAGGGGCTGATCTTGGGGTCTCCTCACCCCATTGACAGCCAAGGAAGAGCAATTTACCTGATGCTCAGCAGCCCTCCTCCCGCTACTGCCCAAATGGGGCCAGCCTGGCCCAAGGTCACCAGCCAACCCTTGCCTCCTCCAGCCCAGCTAGAAGCGAGAGGGAAAGCAGCAGCAGGGGTGCGGGCTCTGGCCTCTGGGAGGTTCTGGTCACGCACTTATCTCCTCACACTCATGCTGTTTTCCAGGAAGTTCAGAGTCCGCTATGGGCACTGCTGTTGATTCAACAGCCCATGGCCAGGCAGGAAGCTAGAGGGAGCCTGGCCTCCCTCTGGTTCCAGGGCCAAGCTGTCCCCTCGGCTTAAGACTGTCACTTCACTTTCGCCAGCCTCAGTTTCTTCATCTGCCAAATGGGCTGTGGAGTGGGTCCAATGGGCTAGAACGAGGAACACCCACTGGCAAACTATGGGAAAGGCACCAAAAGCACTGCCTCAGTGAGTCAGGCTGAGCCTCACTTATAAAATGAGAATATTAATATCCATCCCTCTGGGAAGGACTGAATAAATCCTGATGAGCCATTCTGCAAAATGTTTAGCAGGTAGTGAGCATTCAGGAAAGATGCTGTCCAAATGGCAAATAATTAGCTCAAGGTCTCCAGGGACACAGCTGACCCAGAACCCAGGACTCTGGGGAAATTGAGGCATGGCAATTTGGCACACAATTCAAGAAGCCAGACCGCAGGTGCTGAGACTGAATCCAGCTGCCACAAGTGTCCCCTAACAGTGGGCATGGGGGACAGGGTGTGGCAGCTACAGGCAGAAAAAACGTGCGGAGAACCCTGAAGGGCGCCTGACCAGCGCTTCCCCGAGCAGGGCCACAGGGACGCCAGGACCCCCGCCCCAGGCTCTAGGCTGCCCCGCTGGTTCTCCAGGTCTGGCACTGTTCCCGGCTGCCCTCTGTCCCTTTGTGTCTGGTGTGTCCCTTAAAGAACATCCAGAGCCCCAGATGAGGTGGTCAACGGCAGAAGGTGGGAGCCAGAGTTCCGCCAGAGGTGGAGGCCCCTTATGGGGCGGGGGATCACCGGCCAAGTTCGGCCCGGGCAGCTGGGATCCCTAATGGGTAAATTACCAGTGACGTGGAATCGCAAATGAGCAGCTGTCCAGCAGAGGTCTCCCCAGACGGCCGGGGGACCCCGAGGCCCACGACGGCCCGAGCCCGGTCCCGCGTCCCCTTGCAGGGCCGCCCGTAGGTCCCCCCACCAGGCCGGCCTTACCTCGCGGAGCAACCTAGGGAGGCGGCGGCGGCAGCGGGACGGGATAAGCGGGGCCAAAGGCGGCCCGGCCATGGCCCGGGACCCGCTCGGTGGCGGCGGCGGCGCTTTGTCTCCGGGGCCGCCCGGCCGGCGCAGCCGCGGGAGAGCGCCACTCGGACGGAAGGAGGCGGGGACAGCCGGACTGTCCGCGACCCGCGGGCGCGCCCCTTTAACCCTTCCCAACCCACCCTTGCCAGGCCCGCCCCCGCGTTCGTCCCACCCCCGGATTGGCCAGCCCCGGCTCGACACGCCTCCTGGGTTCGGCACGCCCCCGTTGGCACGCCCCCAAACTACTCTTAAAGGGACCGCGACTAGTTCACGAACACCCCCCCCCCCCCCCCCCACCTCCTCCCGCCGTGCCTTATCCCAGAAAAGAGGCCTAGATCCCTGAGATCCCACGCGCTTCCATGGGTAAGGACAGAGGGCGGATTTGCCCGGAAAAAATCCTCTGGGGTCTTGGGCGGGACCAGTCGTTGCAGCCCTAGGCCTGGAGTCAGAGCTCCTCCCTGGCTAGCGTTGCTAGGTTTCGCAAATTTAACTCCCTGCTAAATCTGACAAACAACTATGCTGAAAATTTGTAATTTATTTTAAATATCTGAATACAGCACATTTTGGACGTTTTGACAGTCAGTAGAGGACTGTATTATATGCATAGGGTACCTGGCAACCCTACCCCTTGCCCCATTGAAGAGGGAAAGTTCACTGAATTGAGTTGGAAAGGCGTGAATTCAAGTCCCCCTGAGTCATTTATTTAATCACTGTGGGCCTTTGAGAAGTCACTTCACTTCTTTAGGCCTCTTTCCTCAACTGTAAAATAAAGACATTCATTGTATGTAAAATTCATGGCACACAGTAGGTGCTCTCCGCAAACAGGAATTGCTATTATTTTTGTTCCACACAAAATAATACAGTTCTGCCTCCCTGGACCTTTGTTTATTTCCTGCTCTCGCTGCCCCCTCCTCACCACCCTCCAGGCCTCAGTCATTGTCCAGTCCTGGCCTGAGGACAGGAGAAGAAACAGGACAGACCAGGATCATTTATTCATTCTATAGCCTCTTACTAAGCACCTACTGTGTGCCAGTCACTGTTCCTGAATCAGCCAACAAATGAGTTCTGGAAATGATTTGCACCTGGAAGATAATCAGCCACAGCAGTGGGGTAGAAAGAATGAGAGTGAGGTTTTAGACCTCAGAGAAAGTCTGTCTGAGGAGCAGAGACCTGAATGAAGTGAGGGAGACCATTATCCCAGGCAAAGGAAACAGCCAAGTGCAAAGGCCTGAGATAGGACCATCCCAAGCCTGTTTGAAGCACAGAGAGCCGGCCAATTGGGGCTGGAATCAAGTGAGCAAGTGCAAGAATGGTAGGAAATGAGGTCAGAGAGTATTGGTAAAGCCCGGTTGCTTAGGGCCTTGTGGGTCATAAGAAAGATTTATTTTGAGAAGCATGGGGAGCCATGGGAGGGTTTTGAGAACATGAGAGTAACATTGTCTGTCTTAGGTTCAATATGGTCCCTGGCTGCTATGAGGAGGACGGAGTGATTGTAGGGAGCAAGGGTAGAGGCCAGGAGACCGGGGAGGATGCTATTTTGGTCGTCTAAGCAAGTGATGGTGGTGGCTTAGAGCAAAGCAGAGGCAGTGGAAGTGGAGAGGAGTGGCTGAATTCTGGAGCTTACCTGATAGTAAAACCAGCACAGAGGAAAGTAAGGCCAAAACCCACAGCCTGAAGAGAGACAGATACCTAATGGTATCTGATATTGGCCAAGCCCCTGAATCCAGCTGTTGCAGACGCCATCATAATTCTTCAGCAGGGAAAGGCAGGCTGGAATTTCGCCGAATGTAGACACTCACCAGATAAGGAATCGGCCAGGCACAAAGGAGTTTTGGTTTTGTGGGGAAAATCTCCCAGAGGTCTGTGCACCTTGGCTCTCAGAGCCCTTTCTGCTACGTTTAGGTTTGTCATGGGTGAAAGAGGCAGAACTCGGAAAGCAAGAGCCCGGCGTCCTTTTTAAAAAATTCCTTATTATTTATTTTAATTTTAATTGAGATGAAAATCACATAACAAAAAGTTAAGCATTTTATTTGTTTGCTTGTTTTATTTTATTTTAGTTTTAAGTAATCTCTACACCCAGCCTAGGGCTCAAACTCACAACCCCGAGATCAAGAGCTGCATCCTCCACCGACTGAGCCAGCTAGGCGACCCCAAAATTAACCATCTTAGAGTAAACATAATATATAGCATGGTGACTAGTTGAAACACGGTTTGAGGGCGCCTGGGTGGCGCAGTCGGTTAAGCGTCCGACTTCAGCCAGGTCACGATCTCGCGGTCCGTGAGTTCGAGCCCCGCGTCGGGCTCTGGGCTGATGGCTCGGAGCCTGGAGCCTGTTTCCGATTCTGTGTCTCCCTCTCTCTCTGCCCCTCCCCCGTTCATGCTCTGTCTCTCTCTGTCCCAAAAATAAATAAACGTTGAAAAAAAAAATTAAAAAAAAAAAAAAAGAAACACGGTTTGTATAATTGAAATTTGCTAAGAGAGTTGAACTTAAATGTTATCACACACACACACACACACACACACACACACACACAATGAAACACATTGATGAATGTGTTAACTAGAGTAGAGGAATCCTTTCACAATATTTATATATTTCAAAACATCAGTATGTATGCTTTAATATCTTACATTTTATTTGTCAGCTATACCTCAATAAAGCTGAAATAAATAAAAGAAAAAAGATACGGCTTCCAACTTTAAAAAGTCACCAGCACAAAATAAACAATTCGGTGAAATTGAGTACATTCGTGATGTTGTATAATCACCAACACTATCTAGTTGCAGAACGTTTCTGTCACTCCAAAATAAAACCCCACATCCATTAGCAGTCACTCCCCGTTCTCCCCTCCTCCTAGCCCCTTGGCAACCATCAATCTACTTTCTTTTTTTTTCCCCCTGGAGGTAGTGTTGACACACAATGTTCTATTAGTTTCAGGTGTACAACATAGTGATTCAACAACTCTGTACTTCTGCTCTGTTCACCACAAGTGTAATCACCGCCTGTCACCATGCAACACTGTTTTCTTTTTTTAAGTTTATTTACTTATTTTGAGAAAGGTCTCGCGCATGCACACAGGCGAGGGGGCAAGGGGCAGAGAGGGAGGAAGAGAGGGGCCCCTGGGTGGCTCAGTTAAGCATCCGACTGCAGCTCAGGTCAGCGTTGGCCGCAGCGAACAGCTGAGCATCTTTGCAGCTGGGAATTGGGGAAGCTGGAGAAGGGGCCGTGATTCAGAAGTCTGGAAAGGGGAATTGGAGAACCAGAACTGGGATGGCTGCCATCACCAGTCCTGATGATTTTACCTCCAAACCATGTCCGAGCCTGTCACTTCTCCATCTCTGCCACCACTTCCCCGTCCCAGGCCACCATCAGCTCTCACCAGGATGACTGCCGTAGCCTTCTCTCAGTCCCTCGTCTGCCCCTCCAGCCCCTGAACCTGCTGAATTCATTTTCCACTGAGGGAATCCTAGGAAAACTTAGGGCACACCAAGTGATGGGACCCTTCTGCTCAAAGCCTTTCCGTGGCTCCCCACTGACTCAGGAGCAAGTCCACCACCTTCCTGTGAGTGACAAGGCCCTACTCGTCCTAGTCTCTGCCCACCCCCACCCCCCACCCCCCCCAGCGCTTAGATGCGTGGTTTCCTATCCCCACTCCCTCAGCTTCAGCCACCTGGCTTCCCTCTGCTCCCACAATGCACCATGCTCTGGGCCTCTGCACACGTGGCTCACTTCCAGGCCCCTCTCTCACATCCTCCCTCAGCCATTGCCTCTTCCAGGCATGTGACCCCAACCCCACCCCACTGAGTCCAATGCCTTTGTTTCCTCCAGTCATTCTTTCCAACATTTATCGAGCATGACTGTGTCCCAGGCACAAGGGATATAAGTTAAAAAGACAGACAGGGGGCACCTCGGTGGTTCGGTCGATTAAGCACCCAACTCTTGATTTAAGCTCAGGTCATTATCTCATAATTTGTGAAATCGAGCCCCACATCAGGCTCTGTACTGACAGCTTGGAGCCTGCTTGGGAATCCCTCTCTCCCTTTCTTTCTCTGCCCCTCCCTCCCTCAAAATAAATAAAAATAAGCTTTAAAAATAAAATTTAAAAAAATTAATTAAATAATTAAATTAAATTAAAATAAATTTAATTTAAAAAAAGGACATGTACATGCAAGTTCATAGCGGCAATATTCCCAATAACCAAAAGGTGAAAGCAATCCAAGTGTCCATCAGTGGGTGAATGGGCAGGGGCGCCTGGATGACTCAGTGGGTTAAGTGTCCAACTTCAGCTCAGGTCACGATCTCACAGTTCATGAGTTTGAGCCCCTCATTGGGCTCTCTGCTGTCAGTGCAGAGCCTGCTTCAGATCCTCTGTCCCCCTCTCTCTCTGCCCCTACCCTTCTCTCTCTCTCTCTCTCTCTCTCTCTCTCTCTCTCTCTCTCTCAAATAAATAAACATTAATGGGACACCTGGGTGGCTCAGTTGGTTGGGCATCTGACTTCAGCTCAGGTCATGATCTCACAGTTTATGAGTTCAAGCCCCGCAGCAGGCTCTGTGCTGACAGCTTGAAGCCTGGAACCTGCTTCAGATTCTCTTTCTCTCTCTCTCTCTCTCTCTCTCTCTCTCTCTCTCTCTGCCCCTCCCCTGCTCATGCTCTGTCTCTCTCTGTCTCTCTCGCTCTCAAAAATAAAAACATTTTTTAAAAATTAAAAAATAACGAAATAAGTAAACATTAAAAAATGGATGATGGGTAAATAAAATATGGTACATCCATTAAATGGAATATTACTCAGCCCTAAAAAGGAATGGAGTTCTGGGTCATCTGGCTGGCTCAGTTGGTAAAACACACAACTCTTGATCTTGGGGCTGTAAGTTTGAGCCCATGTTGGGTGTAGAGATTACTTAAAAATAAAATATTTAAAAAACAAATAAAAATAAATAAAATGGTCAATTTTGTGCCATATGAATTTCACGTCAATAAATTGTTTTTTAAAAAGAGAGAGGGGGACGTCTGGGTGGGTCAGTCAGTTAAGGTCTGACTTCGGCTCAGGTCATGTTCTCATGGTTCGTGGGTTCAAGCCCCGCATCGGGCTCTGTGCTGACAGCTCAGAGCCTGGAGCCTGCTTTGGATTCTGTGTCTCTCTCTGTCTCTCTGTCCCTCCCCTGCTCACACTCTGTCTCTGTCTCTGTCTCTCAAAAATAACAAATAAATGTTAAAAAAATTTAATAATAAATAGAAAAGAAAAAGAGAGAGAGAGATAGACAAGTGCTCCTGCCCTCCCTTATCAGAGTGGGAAGAAAATGAAGCAACACTCATACAATACATTAGATGAAGTTAGCAGTCAAGGAAAAAAATAAGGAAAGGGCAGAACATAGGAATTGTGAATGACATTTTGCCATTTTAGCTTGGAGGAGCCAAGGAAGACCTCCCTGAGAAAGCGCTTTTCAGTAAAAACCTGAAGAAAATAAGGTCACAAGCCATGCAGATATCCAGAGGGAAAAGCATTCCTGGCAGAGGGAACAGCAAATGCAAAAGCTCAGAGGCAAGAAACATCAAAATGGCCAGTGTGGCTGGAGAAGAAAGAACAAGAAGAGAGGAGAGATGAGATCAGGAGGCCCATGGGTTTTTCTCAGAAGCCTAGGAGATGAGGAAGAACTCATAAGGAGGCAAAGGGGCACATGAAGTAGGAGAAAAAAAAAAAACACAGGAGAAATCAACTGTAGGCAGCGTACTTGGGTTTGATGACTCTGTGCCTAACCTGTGATACTATCCCGACCTCCGTTAGAAGATGGGTCCACGAGGGCAGGGAGTTTGGTCTGCTTTGCTCGCAGCGCCTGGCACAGTATTGGGCACATAGTAGGTGCTAGGTTGACTCAGGGCCTGAGCCGGTCCTCCTGTGAAGGTGCCCACGGGACCTGCCATCTCGTATCCAGATCTCGCCTCCCCTCCTTGGCTCCGTCACCAGCAGGGGAAGACCGAGCTCCAAGCTGGGGTCTGAGGCACAGATTCTTTCCACGGCGGCTGCCCCACCCCAACAGTGGGCAGGACCAGCCAGCCCCAAGAAGGAACTGAAACCGTCCTTCGCCACAGCACACTGGCCTGGCACACCGCGCACCCGGGGGCACGTGGGGGGAGGGGAGGGGAGTGACAAGAAGGGCTGGAGTCCCCGACTCCAAGGGCCCCTCCTCCCGTATATGTGCACCACCGGGCTGAGGCTGGGTCCAGAGGGGGAGCGAATTTTGCCGAAGGCATAGAGACCTGGAAGGTCTTGCCAGTTCGCTCCATAGCATTGCCAACTCCTCTCCTCATCCCCTCCCTCTCGTATGGGGGCTCTCTTTCCTCCCTCCCCAAATCCTCTCCTGGCCGCTGACCCCCCAAATTCCTGAATCCTTTCTCCCAAGGATTTAAACCTCCTCTGAGTTTCGCCTGCTCGTTAGTTAGTTAGTTAGTTAGTTAGTTAGTTAAAAGAAGGCTCAAAAAAAAAAGTAGCCTCCACACCCAACTTGGGACTTGAACTTGTGACCCTGAGAACAGACTAGAGTGTCTCGTAGTGCTCACCATTGTATCCCCAGTACCCGGAACAGTATCTGGCACATAGTAGGGGCTCAAGAGATCTCCGCCCAATGGGTAGAGTGTTTTCCTGCCCCTGAGGAGCCCCAGCTTCTTGTGGCCTGCCCGACACCCGGGACTCCACACCTCCAACCCCAAGACCACGTCCTTGTCTCCCGTTTCAGGCGGGAGAGGCCCATGAGGAACCTTTGTGGGGTAGGGTTCCCGGGAGGACCCACTGGTGTTCTCTGGCAGGAGTCCCTCAGTTGCTAAGTGGCCAAAAGCTGCACACAGACAGGCTTCAGCCAAAGAAGAATTGAGTGACTCACGTGGTGAAGAAGTCTGAGAGTAACTGCTTTTCGGGTCTAGATGTAGACATTATCGTTAGGACTCTGTTTCTGTGCCTCTGAGTTTTGCTTTGCTCTGAGTGTATTCACTGAGGCAAGATCGCTCTCCAGAAGCTCAGAGCCAATGTCCTCCCAGCTCTAAAATTTTAGAGTGGTATAAGACATTTTCTTATCGGACTGTTCTGCCTGAGCCTGGAATTGATTGTCCCTGGCCCTGTGGGTTCACCTGCCCGTCCCTGAACCGATCATTGGAGCCGGGACAGGAAGGTCAGCCCCAGGGGACATCCCGAACTGAGGCTGCTCGGAAAATCGGGTGCTGCCACCATAACAAGGGCAAGTCAGGCAACCACCCCGATGGCTTCCACTCGTGGGCAACGTCCCAAAGCCGAAGAGAGCCCAGCTTGGGACCCAGCTGCTCTCTGCACACCCCTCCGCCCTTAGCTTCCTACTTCTGCTTCTTCTAAGAGTATTGCTGAACACTTCCCTCCCTCCTCTCCTCCTCTCTGCTCCTCCTCTCCTTGGCCCTGTGGCTTCTGCTGCCTCAGAGAGGTGAAGTAACTCGCCCACGGTCACACAGCCGGCATATGTGGCAGAGTCCAGAGGCGTACCCAGGCAGCTGACCCCAGAGTCCTGCTCTTGGCCCAGGAGTAAGCCATGGCCAAGGTGGTCCCCCTAGCCCAGCCCCGGAGAGCCCTCAGAGGACGCTGCAGCCTCTGCCCTCAAGTTCATGCCTGCGCGGTGGCTCCATTCCTCCCTCCCCGGTAGCCACTTTCTACCCCTCTCTGTGTGTCTCCGGGTCTCACGCTGCAGAAGGACCTGCCTGCCCTGTGGCCATCTATGAGCCGGAAGCTCCCGCTTGACAACTGTCCCGCGGGTCCTTTGGCTCACCCTGAAGCCAGCTCAGTCGCCTGATGCTGGCAAGGCCTCGTGGCCACAAGCATGGTCACTAGGGTCTCAGAGCCACCCCGGCTGGCCTGCAGATGAGGAGTGGCCCACACTCATGTCAGATCCTCTGGGACACCCCCAGCCTCTGCCACCCTGGGGGGAGGAGACCAACTTCCCAGCCTCCAGGAGCCCGTTTTGGGGTTAAGACTGACCTTTGGAGAATAGAGGAATAGAGAAGACACATCTCCAAAAGCCCTCCAAAGCTCACTCCTGTAACTAACGCTTTTTTTTTTTTTTTTTTTACATTAAAAAAAAAATGAGGTAAGAAACGCCTGGGTGGCTCAGTTAAGTGGCCAACTGGCTCGGGTCATGATCTCGTGGTCCGTGGGTTCAAACCCCTTGTCAAGCTCTGTGTGGACAGCTCAGAGTCTAGAGCTGATTCTGTGTCTCCCTCTCTCTCTGGCCCTCCCCCACTCATGCTCACTCTCTCTCTCTCTCTCTCTCTCTCTCTCAAAAATGAATAAACATTAAAACAAATTGAGGTGAAATTCACACAACATAAAATCAATCATTTTAAAGTACAATTCAGTGGCATTTAACACATTCACAATGTACAACCACCACAGCCATCTAGTTCCAAAACATTTTCATCCCCCCAGAAACAAGACCCCATACTCGTTAGCAGTCACTCCCCGCTCTGCCCACCCCCCCCCCGACCCCTAGCAAACGCCGATCTGTTTTCTGTCTCTATAGATTTACCTCTTCTGCAGATTTCACATAAATGGAATTCACAATATGTGGCCGTCTGTGTCTGGCTTCCTTCACTCAGCACATTGTTTTTGTTGTTGTTTTGTTTGTTCTAAGTAATCTCCACGCCCGACGTGGGGCTCAAATTCACGACCCTGAGATCAAGAGTTGCAGGGTATCTTGACTGTGCCAGCCAGGCGCCCCTCACTCCGCATATCGTTTTGAGAGTCGCCCATGGCGTATCGAATGTCAGTTCTTCCTTTTCATGGCTGAAGATAGATCACATGTTGTTTGTCCATTCATCCACTGATGGACGTTTGGGTGGTTTCTACCTTTTGCCTGCTGTGGATACCGCTACTATGAACGTTCATATGCAAGTGTCTGAGTACCCGCCATCGATTCTTTTGGCAACAGTTTGCTGCCTCTTTTAGTGTAGCTGTGGGAGGGTAGTGTCACACTGTTCTCAGTCACCTGCTCCTCGGCGTAAAGGAAGGACTTGAGAACAGGTGGAGCTAACAGTAATCAGCATCACTGAGCGTCCCGGGCTCCGTGCTCTACGCACAGAGTCTCATTTAGTCTTCACAAATACTTTGTGAGGTAGGTACTAGCCTCATCCCCATTTCGCAGAGGAGGAAACTGAGATGTAGAGAGGTCAGACCAGCACGATGGGGGCAGAACCGAGGCTCCCGTAACAACTGCGTGCTTTGGAATCACCACCCACCAATGCTGGTTTAGGACCCTACTTTTCTTTTGGTCTCAACACAATATTTTGAAGCACCTAACGTGTGCAGGATTTGTGCTGCATGCCAGAGATTCAAAGGTGAGCCAACCATCAGCCTCACCCTTCAAGAGCTCAGAGTCTGGGGGGCATGCACACAGATGAATGAGTATTTGCACCACAAGGGACAAACCCCCGATCCCTCAGAGGTCTGACAGAGAGGACGCCAAAGGAGGCCAGAAGAGGCAACACCCTCAGGGAAGGTGTTGCCAAGCAGAGGAAAGGGAAAAGGAGTGTCAGGCAGTAAGACTAGCATGGGCAAAGTTCTGGAAATATTGAAGCAAAGAACAGAAAGAAGTCTGGTTTGGTTACAGCATAGCCAGAGCGTAGGACATTTGATACATTGTGGAGAGAGGAGATCGCTGAGGATGAGACTGTGAAGGGGCTTTGGTGTGTCAGGCTGAGGTTTTGAATTTTAGTCAGAAGGTAATAGCCTTGGAGGGTTTAGAGCAGGGGCGAGACATGGCACATAATCAAATTTGTGCCTTGGAAATTCAGAACAACAATAACAACGACAACAACAGCATTTATTGAGCACTTACCACGTGGCAGGGACTTTCACATGAATTATTTTAGCTTAATTTTCACTACAATCCTGTGAACTAGGTTCATCCCTTATTCATGTTTTACAGCTGAAGACACAGGCTCAGAGAACCCAAGTCACTCGCCCAGGGTGACCCAGGACTGAAGAAGCCAGCCATTAAACCATGTCCCCAATCCGTGTTCTCGACCTTGGTGGCCGTTTAATAGCGAACGGGAGGCATCAAACTTGGATGCCGGGAGGCTTCCAGGAAGGCTTGGCCCCGTCCCAGGAGGAGGGGCCCAGCACTGGGCCTGCTAGACTGGGGTCCTCGAGGCTGCTCAGGAAGCCGCTCCCCAGCCCGCCATCACCCCCAAAGCGGCCACCGGGGGGCGCCAGAGCCCCGCGCAAGTCGGCCGCCACAGCCGAGGGCGCGGAGCTCGCGCCCCGGAAGCTCGAGCGCCCCACGCTGATCCTCGGGCAGGGGTGGGACCGCGGGAGTAACTAGATTGTGCATTCTCTGGAGAGCCATTACGGCCTTTAATTACCAGGATTGGAAGTGAATAATTATCTGCGAGGCCTCAGGCCACTGAGTCACTTCCCCTCCAAAACCAGATTCCCTGGGCGGAAGAGGGGGCGGCTCGCAGCTTCCCAGGCCGGCCCAGGTGGGGGCCCTGGGGGTAGGCGCGGGGCTCAGGGCCGCGGCTGACGACCGTAGCCACGGTCAGAATTCTGGAGCCTAACTGCAAATGCCTGCGGGGCCACTTACCAGCCCTTGTGACTTGCACAGGCTACTTCACAGCTCTCTTGCCTGTTTCCTCCTCTGTCAAAAAAACCCCAAAAAACCAACATTCTTTCCTTTATACAGCTGTTAGGAACATTAAATCGCGAACCCATGGAAAGCCCTCAAAATAGTGCCCACACATGATGCCCTAATAATGTCTAATTCTGCTAGGACTACCATTATTATCGTTACGCAGGTTGAGCCGGGGTTCTGCCATCAGATAGGCCTTGAGTGCAGACCACCTGCTTCAGTCGCTTTGTTGCGCGACTTTGGGCACACCATTTCACTGCCTTGTGCCTCAGATTCCTCATCTGAAAAAATGGGGAAATTCCTAGCAAACCGCTCACAATGGGGAGGATTACCTGTGATGGTCTCAGCGTGGTGCACACTTCCAGAAATGGAGTCCAGATTGTAAAAACTGTTCATCCTTTTCTTAGGCAAGAATTTGGGGCAATGTGAGAGGCGAAGGCACTGGGAGGGCAGAAAAGGGAACCAAAGCGGAGGGAAGGAAGCAGAGGCACGGGTGGCCTCAGGCACCTGCGTTGGGCAGATGACTCCCCTTGGCCCGGGGATCCCGCCAGAGAGTTTGGACTGCCCAGGCGGAAAGAAGAAGGGCCCAGCTACATAATCCTTTTCTGGCCAAGGACCCTGTCTCCTGAATCTCCCAGCCTCAGTTGGGTCCTGATGGGTGGAGAAAGGGTTGGCTGGGCACGCCCAAAGCCATCTTGAGTTTACTGTTGCTATGTAATAAGTTACTACCCGACGTAGTGGCCTGAAATGGTAAACATACACTATTTCATACAGTCAGAAATTTAGGAACAGCTTAGCTAGGTGCTTCTGGCTCAGGGTCTTTAATGGGGTTGTAGTCCAAACAGGGGCTGGGCTTCCCCTCATCTGAAGGCCTGACCAGGACTGGAGGGTGCTGGCAGGAGGCCTCAGTTCTTGCTATGTGGGCCTCTCATAAAGCTGCTTGAGTGTCCTCATGACGAGGTGGGAGAAAAAGACGCGGGGCCAGACAGAGAGGGAAAGTGACAGCCACAGGGAGGATCTGTGTTCGGTTTGGTGGTCGGGGACCTCTGGGGAGTGAATGAAGGGAGGGATGGAAAGGAAAGATCTTGTGGAAGGGTTTTCTGGGCAGAGGGAATAGCCCGTGCAAAGGCTCTGAACTGGGAGCATGAAGGTGAGTTTGAGGGACAGTGAGGAGCCCAGTGTGTTCCAACTGTCATTTGCCGACTAACCGTCAGCATGTAGAGCATTCACTGAGCACATCTACTAGGGAGTCAGTGTCCCACACAATCTCCCTTCCCTTTGCCCAACTACTGTTATACCCATTTTACAGACTAGCGGCACTGAGGCTCAGAAAATGGAAGTCTCTTGCTAGAGGTCACACAGCCCAGGCCTGGGAAACTCCAGCCCCGGCTGTCTTATCCACTGGGGGAGAGGAGGGGGGGCGCTTAAACCTTTAGTCCATTGCGTTCTGCCCCTGGCCGCCCCAAATTCACACCCTTTATGCACGCAAAGTGCATTTATTCCATCCCAGTAGCCCCCAAATCTTAACTCATTCTAGCATCATTTCGAAAGTCTAAAGTCCAAAGTTTCACCTAAATCAGTTATGAGTGAGACTCAAATTCCTCTCTAGCTGTGAAAGCCAACGTGTTTCCAAAATACCGTGGTGGGACAGACGTTCCCATTCCAAAAGGGAGAAACAGGAAGGAAAGGAGAGACAGGACCCCAGCAAGTCTGAAGCCTTAAGGCTCCCAAATAATCCTTTTTGGCTAGCTGCCCTGCTGTGCAGGCACACTAGGGCTGTGGTCCCTCCTTCCAGACCCTCTGGGGTGGGGGATCCTGCCTTCTTGACACACTGAGGTGGTGCTCCGGCCCCCAAAGATTTGCTGGGCGGGGCTGGGCCCCTAAAGCTCTGTACTGCTCACATGAGTGCTTTCAGCCCTCCGGGGCGGGAATCTCTGGAATCGGACACAGGAGGCTCTACAGCCTGGAGTCACGATGGGGTCCTGCTCCTGGGACTCTGCTGGGCGTTGACTTGGAGGGGGCTCTCTGCTGTGGCCCCGTGCCAGAGGTGGCCCACCGCCTGGGCTGTGCATGGGCAGCTCCTCCAAAATCTGGGTGGAGGCAGCCATACCCCAACAGATTTGCTGGGCACAGCACCCACCACTGGAGGCCTTCTGGAGCCACAGTGGGGCAGTGGATGGTGGGGGGGAGCCAGAAGCAGCAGCCCCTCCCTTGAAATCCTCCTGCCACCCAGACCCTTGGTGACCTTCAAAAGGTCTCTGGGGTCATTCTTCCAACGTCTTAGGTGCCCTCTGTAGCTCTCCTCTTCTAGGTCTCCAACAGAATCACCCTTAATGGTCTATTCAGGGCACCCCCAGACTCTCCCAGCCTCTACCCACATCACCCCGAGCCGAAGCTGTTTCTACACTTTTAGGTGTTTGTTAAAGCGGTTTTCCACTTCTTAGTACCAGTTTTCTGTCTTAGTCCATTCAGATTACTATAACATAATAGCATGGGCTGTGTGGCTCTTTTTTTTTTTCAGTGTTTATTTATCTTTGAGACACAGAGACAAGCATGAGCACGAGGGGCGGGGCAGGGGCAGAGAGAGAGGGAGACACAGAATCTGAAGTGGGCTCCAGGCTCCAGGCTGTCAGCACAGAGCCCAACGTGGGGCTTGAACCCACAAACCGTGAGATCATGACCTGAACTGAAGTCGGATGCTTAACCAACTAAGTCACCCAGGCGCCCCCGGGCTGTGTGGCTTCTAAGCACCAGAAATGTATTTCTTATAGTTCTGGAGGCTGAGAAGCCCAAGATCAAGGCCCTGGCAGATTCAGCGTCTGGTGAAAGTCCCCTTTCTGGCTCATGGGTGGTGCCTTCTGGCTGTAACCTCTCCTGAGGGCAAAATCAGAGAGGGATCTCTTTGGGGTCCCTTTTATAATCCCATGCATGAAGGCTCTGTTCTCATGACCTGCTTGCCTCCCCAAGGCCCCACCTCTTAACACCATCACCTCGCGGGGTAGGATTTCAACGGGAGTTTTGAGGGGATATAAACATTTAGTCCACTGCACCAGCCATTGCCCAGCGAGGGGGCAGACCAGGCACCCAGGCGTCATCCCCACCTGTGGCCCACACTTTGTTCCCAGTAGGAAGAGGACAGGTCTGCAGAAGCACATTTCACGGATGTAGACGCCGAGGCCTCTACTCACTAGCTGGATGAGCTTAGGCGACAGTCTTTACTCCCAAGCTCAGTGTCCTCATCTGTAAAATGGGTGTAAGGGTCTGATGCCTACATAGCTGGTCACTGTGGCCGCCACTCTTCACAACCACTCCTTGAGGGATGTACAACTCATATCCAATCACAGATTACAATCAACACTCCGTCGAGCATGTGGTATACACAAGTGCGGTCCAAACTCCCATGCCCTTACCCTAAGTTTTCTCATCAAATTCTCCCCCACAACCCGATGAAGTCAGCCCTGTGACCGTCCCCATTCTACAGATGAAGAAACTGACGCCCAGAGAGTCCAAGGGATCACCCAGTTAAGAGGATGCAGAACACAGAATTCTAAACCTGTCTGGGTGAGTCCAGAGCCTTGGTTCTTTTTTTTTAATGTTTATTTTCGAGAGAGAGCGAGACAAGAGTGTGAGTGGGGGAGGGGCAGAGAGAGGGAGACAGACTCCGAAGCAGGCTCCAGGCTTCGAGTTGTCAGCACAGAGCGTGACGCGGGGCTGGAACCCACAAACCGCGAGATCATGACCTGAGCCGAAGTTGGACGCTTAACCGACTGAGCCACCCGGGCGCCCCAGAGCCTTCATTCTTAATTAGGGGTCTCCTCAGACAATGATGTTCTGTCTTTGAAGTAGGGAAATTCTTTTCTGTTAATTTGTTTATTTTGAGGGTGGGGAGGGACAGAGAGAGAGGGAGAGAGAGTCCTGAGTAGGGCTCCACACCGTCAGCACAGAGCCCGATCTCACAAACCGTGAGACTGACTAAGCCACCCAGGTGCCTCTAAAGTGGGGAGACTCTGACCAGGGCTAATGACTTAACTTTTCAGTGCCTCTGTTTTCTCATAATAAAATGGAGAGAATAACAACAATAATAGGACCTAGCCCAGGGGTTTCACAAGAGTGAAATGAGTTGACACGTGCACAGAACGTCCCGAGCTGTGTCATTCACTACAGTGATGGCCGGCCACATGCGGCTGTTTTTTTTTTTTTTTTTAATTTTTTTTTCAACGTTTATTTATTTTTGGGACAGAGAGAGACAGAGCATGAACGGGGGAGGGGCAGAGAGAGAGGGAGACACAGAATCGGAAACAGGCTCCAGGCTCCGAGCCATCAGCCCAGAGCCCGACGCGGGGCTCGAACTCACGGACCGCGAGATCGTGACCTGGCTGAAGTCGGACGCTTAACCGACTGCGCCACCCAGGCGCCCCCACATGCGGCTGTTTAAATGTTAATTCGTTAACCTTACAGAAAGTCAAAATTCAGTTCCTCCGTGACGGGCACCACATTTCAAATGCTCAAGAGCCTCACGTGGCTAGTGATGAACATCTGGGACAAGTGCAGGTAGCACGTTGCCGTCACCTGTCAGCACTGGGATAGAGCGATGCCTGACAGGAAGCAAGCCTCAAAAGCTGTTAATCATATTAGCATTCATCCTAGATCATTAGCTATTATGATCACACTGTTATATCTATTACTGTGAATCCTATTCTAGCCTATTGTTATTTTTTTATTTGTTATTTTTAATCCTATAACTATGAAGTGTTAGTAGTCCTGCAACTGTAACTACAATTATATTATTATGCCACCTTGGTTATTACATTTTTTATGGGGTGCCTGGGTGGCTCAGTGGGTCACGTGTCTGACTCTTGATTTCAGCTCAGGTCGTGATCTCATGGTTCCTGAGATCAAGCCCCGAATCAGGCTTTCTCGTGGACAGTATGGAGCCTGCTCGGGATTCTCCTTCTCCCTCTCTCACTGCCCCTCCCCAGCTCATGCTCACTTTAGTCCTCTATCAAAATAAGTAAATAAACTTAAAAAAAAAAAAAAAGACTTTTGATCTTCATTTAAAAAAAAATAAAGTTTAAGGGTGCCTGGGTGGCTCCCTCAGTGAAGTGTCCGCCCTTGATTCTGCTCAGGTCATGACCTCACAGTTCGTGAGTTTGGGATTCTCTCTCTTTCTCTTTCTCTATGTCCCTCCCCTGCTCATGCGTGTTCTCTCTCTCTCAAAATAAATAAATCAATTTTAAAAAATAAAAAATAAAATGAAATTTATTTTTTTTTTTTTTAGTAATCTCTATACCCAGGGTGTGGCTCAAACTCACGACCCCTGAGATCAGGAGTCTCAGGCTTTTCTGACTGATCCGGCCAGGCACCCCCATATTTATTATTCATCTTACTACTGTCCTAGTTTTAGTTTGTATTTATTGTTATTAATCCTGATACCATTAGCTACTATTGTTACTATTAATCCTAGACCTGTTATTATATTTGTTGTCACTACTAATATCCTATTGTTATTTTATATTTACTATTAATTCTATAATAGCTAATAGTAACTGTTTGTTTGTTTGTTTGTTTGTTTGAGAGAGGGAATGTGAGCAGGGGAAAGAGAAAGAAACTTCAGCAGGCCCCACACCCAGCACAACCCTGAGACCATGACCTGAGATGTTTTTTTTTTTAATTTTTTTTTGAACGTTTATTTATTTTTGAGACAGAGAGAGACAGAGCATGAATGGGGGAGCATCAGAGAGAGAGGGAGACACAGAATCTGAAACAGGCTCCGGGCTCTGAGCTGTCAGCACAGAGCCTGACGCGGGGCTCGAACTCACGAACCATGAACTCATGACCTGAGCCAAAGTCGGACGCTCAACCGGCGCAGCCATCCAGGCGCCCCATGACCTGAGATGATTAAGAGTCAGACACTCAGGGACGCCTGGGTTGGTTGGTCGTCCGACTTCGGCTCAGGTCATGATCTCGCAGTTTGTGAGCTCCAGCTCCGTGTGGGGCTCTGTGCTGACAGCTCAGAGCCTGGAGCCTGCCCGGGATTCTGTCTCCCTCTCTCTGCCCCTTCCTAGCTCATGCTCTGTCTCTCTCTGTGTCTTAAAAATAAATAAATGTTTTAAAAAATTAAAAAAAAAAAAGAAAAAAGACGCTCAACCAACTGAAACACCAGGGGCCCCCTATTATTATTATTATTATTATTTATTTATTTTACTCAGGGCTTATCATGGTAATCCCTATTATTATTTTTAATGAGACCTACTACCTATTGTTCATATTATCATTTTATTGTTACTGCTCCCATTATTATTAATTCTGTGCTGGTTATTGTTAATTCTGTGCTGTGTTATTGTTATTACTATCAGTTGTTAATATCACTGTTAACGGTATTAATAAGTGTTTACTAATGTTGTCAGTGGCTGCTGTTTCATTACTGTTATTAACGCGGAGATTCTCCGGTCCCGGAACTTGGCAGCCAGTAGGCTCTCTCGCGGTCAGCGTGGGAGCAAGGGGGGCGGTGGGACCTGCTTGCCGAGACCATCTCACCGGCTTCCGGGGAATTCGGGGAATTCAGATAAACGTCTCACTTTGTGCCCCAGGGACCTGTGAAGTGGGAGGAGCCACGTGCAGCCAACAGTTCAGAGCTGGGGTGCGCTCAAATCTAGGGCAAGGCGACAGAAGTGGTGTTTGTTGTAAACCCTTTGGCTTTCTAAGGAAAAACAGGAACCGAGTGAGAAGTCTCAGTCGCGGAGAGCATTGAAATAATAAACTGGACTCTGGAGGGGACGCCTGGAGAGAAGAAATTAAGCGAGAAGGGAAACCACTTTGGGCCTCTGAGAAATCTGGCACGAGAGAAGGCTTGCACTGTGATTAAAAAGGGGAAGAACCACAAGTCTCCATTTAAGTCAGCAGAACTGCCGTCTGGGCAGTGAGAGGGAAAGTGCTTGTGGCTGGCAGATTTCAGCAACCATTTGACAACTGCTGTGTACCTGGTGCACCAGCTGGCAGCTGTGTGACTGCAGGCAAGTAACTGCTCTCTCTCGGCCTCAGTCTCTCCAGGTGTCTATATATAGAGATACTATTATGGAGTGATTGGTTTAGGCTTCCCTAATAACACCTCACCCCCCTTGTCCCAAATCCTCAGATGCTACGTGAACGTCACTGGCACACTTTTTAATCGGTTGCCAGCTCAAATCCAAAGCTCGACAGATCTTTCTGCTCAAAAACCCTCCATGGCTCCCCGTTGCCCATAGGATAATTCCCAAACTTGCCACCAGGATCTTCAAGTCTCTGTGTGATTGGCCTGACTTTCCAACTCCATCTCTTCCCATCTAAGAGTGTAGGTATCACCACTGCCTTCTTGATTTTCCTCAAATGCCCCAAACTTTTTCCTACCTCAGGACCTTTGCACTCACTGTTCCTTTGGCCTGGAATGCCCTTCCAGAGCTTTATCATGCCCAGATGCTTCTTGCTATAGGATGGGGGAAAGGGGTGGTGTCAGCTCAAATGTTAGTTTCTCAGAAAGGTATTCCCCCAAGCCTCCAGTCTAAGCCCCTTCCTACTGTCTACCCTGTAATTGTTTTATCTTCCTCCCGATGCATTATCCCATTTATTTACGTACTTATGCTCCATGTCCCCTCACCAGAGTGTCAGCTCCATGAGGGCAGGCATATTTGTGTCTGTCTTGTTTACTGCTGTGTCTCCAGCACCTAGAACAATGCCTGGCACACTGTAGGCTTTAACAAGTATTTGTGGAAAGCACGTTCATTGCTCGTTCCTTCACAGTTATGGGACTTCAAGTATCCTACAGCAGACCAACCCTGATCCCCATCTGGGTAGTCTGGAAATCCCCATCTTCTGGGGAACCCCTTTCTATAGCTCCAAGGGCAGAACCCAAGCCTGATTAACACCCATGTAGCAGTGTTTTCCCTTGGGCAAAGCCCAACGGTAAGTGCTTTAATGCACTGACTCATTTAACCCTCACAGCAACCCAGTGGAGTGGGTACTCTTATTATTTCCATTTCATAGATGAGAAAATTGAGGTATGGAGAAGTCAAGTAATTTGCCCAAAGCTACTAAGAGGGGGAGGCAGCGGACTGGAGGAGTATGTTGTCTGGGAAGGGGTGATGAGGCTCCAGCAAGCTGGGGGCCTAATCGACTTGTTTCCTGTCGTGGGAGGGAGAGAAGAGCAGACATTCCTCTCTTCCCTCCCTCCCTCCCCTGTGTTGGAGGAAGGGCTGGCTGAGTGTATGCTCCACCTGAGACTAGGGGGCACCCCACTGTCAACCTCACCCCATATAAGGCCTGTAGAGAAAATGAAAGCACGGGGGAGAGCAGACAGGGAAGCCCAGGGGGCACGGGTGCCAGCGGCCCGGGAGGACTTCCTGGAGAAAGATGCACTCCTGGGGTGGGGCCCGATAGTAGTGGCCCAGAAGAGGTCGGTCTCCACAGGCACCAACAGTGGCAGGAGCAGAACTGAGAGTGGGGACCGAACCTGAATGGGGTGGGGGTACTAGGGCCGTGGCGGGTCGGCTCAGCGGAGTCGCGGATAGTCGGGGCCGGGCGGGGTTGGGATCCGTCCCCCGGGGGTGATGAAAGCCGTGGTCGCTATTGCACGGACCGATCCCGAGCTTGCAGATAAGGCCTCCCAGGAGGGAGTCGCTGGGGCGCGCTCCTTCGAGGCCAAGAGACTCTGCCCAGCCCCGCCCCCAGGCCCGCCTTTCCTCCATCTGGCCCCGCCCCCGCAGCGCTGAGGCACCTGGGGGTCTGCAGGAGCTAGGTGGGTGGGACTAAGGTTGCCCCGCCCCTCGGTAGTTCATTCCCTTCTTTAGTCCTCGGGATGCGAAATCGGGTGTGCGAGGTGTGGGCGTGGCTCGGTAGGGCCCCGCCTCTTTCCAGGCTCGAGTTTGAGACCCCTGGACACGGTCGGCGGCGGAGGAGGAGGATTGATGGGCGGGGCCAGGTCCGACCCCGCCCTCAGGGGCTGTCTCCCTCCGGCCGATCTGGCTCTCGGGCGGGCGGGGGCGTGGTCTCCTGCAGCCCCGCCCCACTCTGGCCCCGCCTCCACCCTGGCCTCCCTCCCCCGTCGGGCTCCGCTTGCACAGCCGGTTCCTCTTTACATAACGGCGCGGGGCGGCATGGGCTCGGGCCACCGCCTCCGCCCGGCCGCCCGCCCGGACTGTCGCGGCCCGTGGTGGCGACGGCGGCGGCAGCAACAGCAAAGTTTCTCCGGTGGCGGCCCGGGGGCGCATCCTCCCGCAACTGTCAAGCGCTGGCGGCGGAAATGATGAGGCGCTGGCCATTTTCCGAGCCCGGGTTTCCTGCCTGAGCCCCGCTCAAGCGAGTCGCGAGCCAGGAGCCGGCGCGCGGGAGAGAACGCTCCTGGGGCGGGGGCCCGCCCGCCCCCTCGGGATTTCGGGGGGCCGGGGGCGCGCGACGCCATGGGCCGGCCGGGCCCGGACCCCCTCTGTCTCAGGTAAGCCCGCCTTTCCCAGCGCTCCTTCCTCTGGGGCTGGGAGGGCTTTAATGGGGGAAGAGGAGGCCCCCTGTCCGGTTCTGCCCGGTGTCTGCGCATTCCCACAACAGCCTGAAATACTGCCCTGCCCCTGACCCGGATGGGGTGTTCAGGGGTGACCCTTCCCCAGCTCCTGCGACACTCTCCCCGCCGACACCCCCACCCACACACGTGTTGGGGATGTAATAGGGGAGGCAGTGGGAAGGCGCTGAGAGGGTATGGTTAATACCCCCAGTCTACCTTCTCTTAAAGTAGCCCGGTCAGTTGAGAGCAACAGTCCCCCCTCAACATGTGCCTGGGGAGGAGAGGTCTAGGGTCAAGTGCTTGGACCTTGAAAGTGAAAGTAGTCAACTAAGGCTATGAGGATGGAAGAGCCCTCTGGGAGTGGGGCCACCTGCCCCTGCCCCTCCCCACTCTCCCAGCCCAGGGCCATGTGGCTAAGAGGGTATCTCTGGATGCTAGAAGCCCGCCTTCACAGTCCCCACATCTCAGAGGTGGCCCAGGCCAGGTGCCCCCAAGCCACTGAGTCCGGAGTTTCACAGGGTTGGGAGCCCCACAGCTCAGGTCTCTTTGAGCTGGTGCCCTCACACCCCAGACCTGGAGCTCAGGTGAATCCTCCCATAAAAAAAAAAAAAAAAAAAAAAAAAAGGATGCAGAGGAGGCCTTGTCTTATAGGTCAGCATGCCTGGGAGGGTAATTTCAGAGGCCTTTAATGCCTGGTGCAGAAATCCCCTCCCTTCCCTCCCTCTGACCATGGGGGCTTTTGGGATGATGGGGACTGCATTTGAGGAACTGGGGAGGGGGGTTTGCCTGCCTGTCCTGCTTTTTTTTTTTTTTTCCTTCTTTAATTTCCTCATTCTCCTGTTTCTCTTCCCCATTCCCTGCCATGATGATGTAGGTGAGGAGGTCACTGCCTGCAGCTGGAGGCCTCCAGGGAGGGGCATGGCCAGGCCTGATTGAGTGGGAGGAAGTGAAATTGGGCTGCGGGTGGGGGCTTCGGAGCAGAGGGCCTGGCAAGATGATGTCTGTAGGGCCAAGGTCCAGCTTTGGGAGCAGGAGGGGCTGAGACTTGACCCACACCCCCCTCGCCTGGGAGATGAGCATCCCCTGACACCCACCAGCTGCCAGGCTCAGCGAGGGCAGCCAGCCCATCTTGCCTCCCTATTTAACGGTCCAGCTGTAGGGCCCCTGCCAGGCGATGGGCACATGGGTCTCCAGGGCTGTGGGCGCAAGTCCTGTCTGGATTTCCCATCACTGACCTGGCTGCCAGAGCGGAAACAGCTCCGGAGGCTCTCTGGGACCTGCGGGGGCTGGAGAGCCAGCCCAAATGGGGGGAGAGCAGGCAGAGGCCGCCTGGGCAGGCTGGGGTCAGCAGATGAGAGGCCAGGGCCCGCTTGGGAAGTTGGAAGGGTTTTTAACAGGCTCACTTTTTCTGAGCCTTTTCCCACAACCCTCCTCTGGGAGGGAAAATCCTTCTGAGCCAAAGGGTGAACATTCCTAGAACTTCTGTGGTCCCTGTGGGCCACAGAGGCAGTCAGCTGGGAAGGGGCTGGACTGAAGTACCAGCTGCTAGGGTCCGAGGACCTTCAGGGACTCAGCAGTGGAAGAGAAAGGTCCTGGAGGCTTAGGTTCCATTCTCCCGCTGCTTCTATCCAGCTGAAGGCATGGGCAAGTGACACCTGTGAGCCTCAGTCCCCCCCCCCCCACACACACACACAGTGTGAAATGGGATAATAACAGGTTTGTGGTAGGGATTGAATGAGCCAGTGTGTGCAAAGCATCTGCTACCTGGCAGGGAAAGGGTTCAATTACAGGTGGTGGTGGTGGTGATTTTTCATCACTACCGTCATTAGCGTTATTGTTACTGGCTGGGAAATGCTTGTTCATCAGCATGCCTTGAATACCTCCGGCATGTGCAGCTCTGGGGTTTCCTGAGTCTTTGGGAGAAGAATCTGAAGACACAGGCGAGGATGAGGTGATGGGGCTTCTTGGCTATGAGGTCTTGCTTCCCCGTCCCAGCCTCAGTTTCCTCATCTGCCAAGTGGGTGTGATAATCGTACCTCATACTTAGGGTCTTTGGAACCATGTATGAGTGAATTCACAAAGTGTTTAGAACATTTTGATCAGGCGTAGTAGTAGTAAGAATGAGACTGTTGTTGTTTGTTGTGGGTGTCAGCTCTGATTGTTTTCCTTCCTGATCCTCCTGACCCCCGTTCTTGTGAAGACTAGACCTGATCTTTCTCGGATAGATAGGAGTTTCTAATGCAAATCAGATTCTGTAGAACCACTCCAGATATAGTGGTGGCCCTACAGCGGGTCAACCTTTGCTTGCCCTTGGATATCTGGGCCCAGCAGTGCCACCCCAGGACACCCTCCACCTCCTGGATGGAGCCTCCCCAAGGGCAGGGATGGAGGTACTTGGAGGGACCTCCCAGTCCCAGGGCAGCCCACTTTGGCGGTGGGGGGTGGGGTGAGAGGCACATAAGGCACTCGGTGCTGGGCCTCACCTGATAATCGTAGATGGTATTAATATTATTAAATGAGAGGCCTCTCCTGTTAGATTCCCACCTCTCCCTGGTAGCAGCATGGCCTTTGGAGCCAAATCTGGGATCTGCCAGCTTCCAGCTGTGAGGCCTAGGGCAAGTTCCCTGACCTCTCTGGGCCTGATCTGCCCAATGGGGACCAAGAGTGCCGGCCTCTCCAGGGTAAGCCTGGAGTGTATGAGCCTGGCATAGTGTAGGGGCTTGAACTGTGTTGGCTATAATTGCCTATGGCTGTGTGCCCTTGGGTTTGTCCCTTAACCTCTCTGAGCTCCAATATCCTTCTCTATGACATGGGAGTACTAATGACTGCACAAGAGAATTGTGTTGAGAAGTGGTACACATAATGCCTGGCATGCAGTCGGTGCTCAATAAGTGTGAGCTACTGCTGTTAGTGCCCCAGAGGGGGCTGGCACTTAATTGCCAGGTTTCCCGGGAAAATGGTCTCAAGGGGCTCCCCGGGTGTTCAGCATCTTAGGCTGGGCAGGGCAGGAAGTAGCTTCCATCTGGCAGATGCGAGAAGCCTGCCGTGGAGCCCAGAGGTGTAATACATGTTTCTTGTTCCCAGCCAGACCCTGTTCCCAGCTACCCGCCCTCCCTGAGGAAACTGAGGCGGGCAGGCTGCCCAGGGGAAGTGACTCAGCTGGGGTCACTCGCTGAGTCAGGCCTAATTGGACCCAGGAGCCCTGTGCCCCAGCTCTCTGACTTCCGGGGGCCTGCAGTCCCTTGGAAACTGGGCAGGTCCCAAGGCTACAGCTGGACACCCGCTTACTTGGGCCCTGACCCCTGGGCAACCAGCATTCCTCAGTCGGGGCTCCGGGGTCCCACTGACCATCACTGGGCTTCTCGACCTGGTATTCTTCCCCCTCAGCAGGGGCAAGGGACACTTCCCCAGGAGAGCAAGTCCTCCTGGTGTCCCCCCAGCCCCGCCCCGACCGGAAACCCAGCAGCTGAGCAGATGGCTGGAAGATTTTTCCTCCCACGCCACCCTGTCAGGGGTCGGCAAGGGGGGCCGGGCTGCAGGCTTCCTCGGGAGCCAGGCCTGGAGCCCCTGGGGGCCTGTCCGGATGTGGGCCCCCACCCCGGTTGGGTAGGGGGGAGGCTGCCACTGCCCCATGTGTCTCCAGGGAGGCCTGGGAGGGAGGAAGTCTATGCCCTGCTCACCGGGAGCTGACTCACAGGGTGCCTGATGAGGTGCTAACCTTGGGGGGCTGGGGGACTGGAAACACGACTGGGGGGAGGTGGTCACAATAGAGGGCCTTTGGCATGAGTCTGCCCTTGAGAGCTGGCACTCTGGTGTCCTCTCATAGGAGGACGGGTCCAGAGAAGGTGAGGAGCGAAGGGAGGGGTTCGCCTCTCCTGATATTGCAAAGCAGCACCCTTGTAGGGTATGGGGCTCCCTGAGAGGCTTTCCCCACGTCAGATTCTCACCCTTCTGTCCTCAACTCAGGGGCAGTTAACGGAAGTCATGTGCTAGATGAGAGGGGGTGGGGCTGGAGAGTACTGCCCCTTCTTGGGGGGATAGTCCCTGGTTTTCTCCTGAAGCCCGGGTGGGGTGTGGGGGAGGGGGGTGTGGCCAGGGTGTCAGGCCTGGCATGGGGACAGAGGACATTTCCTGTTCTGGCAGACTGTGCCAGCCTGATAAATGTCCCCGGGCACTAGGTGACCCCAGAGAGGGTGCATCAGGCCTCCACTGACTGCCTGATGATTTAGGACAGAACCCACCTCTCAGCCTCCCCAGGGCCTCAGAACCTGCACTCCCTACTTCCCAGGAGCTTCTCCACAGTCTAGACAGCCTGAATGGTGTGAAAGGGCAGCGGGCTGACTGCCAGGCTGGGTGTGTTGGAATCCCCCCCCCCCCCACCTCTCTGGGCTTCCTTGGGCAGGGGGTCTGGCCTGTTGGAGAAGTTGGTGCTGTAGATGGGAAGGACAAATGCTCCCTGCGGCCTGTAGTCAACCTGGAGTCCTCCCTGGAGGAGGTGTCCCCTGTGAAGGTGTGAGACTTCCTGCCCAAACATCTGTGAGCTGGGGGAGGGTGGAAGCTCTGGACTGGCTCATTTTAACTTTGTTTACCACAATTTAAACTATCCTCCCCCTGCCTTGGCAGGTGAAGTCCCCACAGGTGGAGGAAGGCCTTCCCCGCACCTGGGCCTGCTAATTACACGGAAAATCTTAGCTTCCCCAGGTTACATTATTACCCAGGGTGATTGGCTGGAGTAGAGGCTAATGAGCCTCAGTCTCTGGGGTCACGGGTTAGCGTGGGCCCCACAGCTCAGATTCCCTGCTTAGAGCCAGGATTCCCAGCTGTTCAGCGCCTCGTTTCTCACTGACTTGGTAGAGGCTCGAGCGTCTCTTAGGATGGATATGTGTTTGAACAGGGGACACCAAGCTTCGGCTAAGGCTTTAAGGCCCTCACCAGGTTGCCCTTAGCAGGCACTCTGGTGGACAGTTTTCCTGAACTGGGGGTCCTGAGAAGCAGATCCGCGCCCCCCCCCCATGCCCCCACACTACTCTGGCACCCTAGGATGGGTGTGGAGACAGCCATCTCTGTGTGTTTGCTTTGGGGACTTGGGGGGAAGGGGGCGCCAGGATTCGACCTTCCTGCTCCCACATAACATCACCCTCGTCCCTCACCCCACTGTGGGATTTGGGAAATCCTGGAGCCCCACCTCCACACACATAGCTGGGAACTCCTTGCCCCAGAAGCCCAGGCTGAGCAGGTGGGAGGGACTCTGTGGATTTGCAGGCCCCTGTGTGTGGAATCTGTTCATTCCTCTGGCCACCCAGGCTTCCAGATGCTCTAGTGGGGGAGGGGGCGTAGAAATGCCCCAGAGACCCCTGTTCCCATCCTCCAGCCGAAGCCTGGGGTTCCTAGGAACATTCAGATGATTAATAAATGCTTTCTGCTAAGAGCTTTTCGGGCCCTGATCCCACAGTTGGTGTGATCTGATCAATTGCTTAGCACATAGTAAATGTTCAATAAATGGCTACCACCTGGGCTGAGGCTCGAGGAGGGGACCACCTTCCTGCGGCCTGGCTGCCCGCCCAGCCAGGAAACCTCCCAGGCGTGCCCCCCTCCCAGACTTGGGCCACAGCTGAGTGCTCAGTGCTCTGACTGGTGATTTCCTGCCCAGAGCTCCTGCCTGGAGCCTCCTCTCCCCTGAGAAGGCCTTTTGTTCAGGCTCCCATGACGCTCCCTGCTGGCCCAGCCCTCAAGGCCGGGCTCCCCCTGTGGCTTCCATGGCTGCAGGCCTGATATTCTCTGACGCTGCTGTTCCTCTCTGCTGACAACAACAGCAGCAGCAGCCACTTGTTTACTGAGTCCCAGCACCCCACAGACATCAATTCTCCGAATGCTCCTAGTAAATGCCAAGAGCTGAACCCTGACCCATTTTACAGACGGGGACATGGGCTCAGAGAGGCAAGCCCCCTTTCCGTGTCACACAGCAAAGTGGTAGAGGCAGGATGAGAACCAGGGTTTGGTTGCTAGCTCCACCACGAGAGGTCCCCTGGATAGTGGGGGGTGCATCTTGGTGAGTTTCTCAGAGCCCCACAGCCCTTTCTGTTTGTCCATGTGGGTCAGGAGCATAGCTCCGAGAGCATGACTATCAAACAGAAGCCCCCCTCAATCCCGGGAGTTCATTCATACAAGTAATATTTCTGTGACCAGGCCCTGGCAGGGTGAGCAGGAATGAGGTGGCCTCTCGACCCTCCAGGGGCAACCAGCCCAGGTTGAGGGTGCAGGGGACAGTGAGCAGTGTCACTCCTGTATCAAGCAGCATCACTCGCTAGCACAGCCAGCCAGGTTCTGATCCCAGCTCTGTGCCTCACAGGCTGTGTGACTCTGGGCAAGCTATTCTTCCCTTGCCTTGGTTTTTTTTTATCTATAAAATGGACATATTTGGGGCGCCTGGGTGGTGCAGTCGGTTGGGCGTCCGACTTCAGCCAGGTCACGATCTCGCGGTCCGTGAGTTCGAGCCCCGCGTCGGGCTCTGGGCTGATGGCTCAGAGCCTGGAGCCTGTTTCCGATTCTGTGTCTCCCTCTCTCTCTGCCCCTCGCCCGTTCATGCTCTGTCTCTCTCTGTCCCAAAAATAAATAAACGTTGAAAAAAAAATTTTTTTAAATAAAAAAATAAATAAAAAAAAATGGACATATTTGTAGGACTCCCCCCCCCCCTTCAGTGGGGATTAGTGAATGGATTTGCAAAGTGTTTAGCACAGAGCAGGGCACGTGGAAAGCCAGCCATAGTGTCATTTATCATTTTTATTTTTAAATTGTTATTTCTAAAATTGAGATCTGATATACATTAGTTTCAGGTATACAACATAATAACCAGACTTACTGTGATCATGTCACAACGTACAAAAATATTGAATCGTTGGTTTTAAGCTTCTACCCTGTGGCTATTTTCCTGACCACCTGGCAGGTTTGGAACCTGGACGGAGAAGCTAAGGCCTCCTGACTCCAGCAGGAGCTGAATGAGAACTTTATATCCCTTCCTCTGGATCTCATTCATTCTTTTTTTTTTTTTTTAATGTTTATTTTTGAGAGAGAGCACGTGTGTGGGAAGGGCAAAGAGAGAGGGAGACGGAGAATCCGAAGCAGGCTCCACGCTTGCAACACAAAGCCTGACATGGGGCTCAAACCCATGAACCATGAGATCATGACCTGAGCCACCCAGGCACCCCTGGATCTCGTTCATTCAATAACCGTTCACCGGGAAATGAGTGTTCCTCGTGGTGCGCATTCAGGCCCGGATCAGGCGTTTTGGGGGTGACTTCTGTGGGAGTTTCTAATTGCCAGCTGTGGGACCTCTCTGTGCTCTAGTTTCTCTAACTGTAAAGTGGGAGCAATTATAGGCCCTGCCTCCTAGGGCTGTCATGAAGTTCGGGAGAGTTAATGCTTTAGGAAAATGCCTGATGTCCAGCAGGTGCTTGGAATACATTGCATTTCTGATGAGAGAGCTGTAGTGGGAAGTGTGGGGAGGAGGGCTGCCGGCCATCACCCGGGCAGTGAGGGGCCGTGGATCAGGCACACTGTTCCCAGAAAACTCCTGTCAGAGTTTGGCCCTGCAGTTGGCACAGGGATTCCAGGCTGCACGGGTGGGGGTGGGAGTGGGGAGTGGCCCAGTGAGGGGGGTCGTTGATGGGCTCTGGCCACTGGGCATCTGCCAGAGGAGCCAGAGGTTGCAAAGTCAGCTGACCTCTTGTATTCATACGTTCGTTCATTCAGCAGGCATTTGTTGAGCTCCTGCCGCATGCTAGGAACTGGGACCAGAGCAGGGAGCAGATTGTGAGGCTCACAGTCTGGTGGGGAGACAGCCACTAATTAAGCGATCATAGCTGTAAAGTGATAGCGTGTGACCAGTGTGCTGAAGGACAAGTTCAGGACTTGACTCCATTGGTGGGCTCTGGGAAGCTGCCTTTTGTGTGCAGCTGAAAGGGGGCAATCGCCCAGAGGCAGCAGGCATGAACGGGGGCGGATCATACAGGGTCTTGCAGGCGGGCAGGAGCTTGAGTCTGGAATCCGAGCACTCTCTGGGCCCCCTAACCTGGGAGGAGGGTGCTTGCCTCACCTGTGTGGAGGCATGGGTTAACTGAGGACAAATCACACACACACATGCAGGTAACCCCCCTGCCCCTCGCTGCCCCACTTCAGCTAGAGGGCGGGGGGAGGGTGGGTTGGGCAGAGTGTGGCGATCAAGGGCCTATATGGCTCCTCTCCCTCCTGCCTGGCAGCTTTTACTAACTACTGTGTGCAAAGTGCTCACTGAATGTAGGTTTTGAGGACCTTGTGATGTGCAAAAATGTTAACTCTGTGCAGAGCGCCCTCCCCACTGACACCGTCTGGGGTGTCCTGCTGCATTTAGCTGCAGGGTCACCACGATGGCCTAGAGATGGCAGGGGCAGCCCTCAATGTTTTTGCAGCTTCCCAGCAGGTCTGTCCCACCTTGACCATGCACAGAGTCACAAGTAGAAGGGGCCTGTGCACTGGTGTGTGGCAGAAAGATCCTCAGTTTCCAGGTGCAGGTCTCTACCTTGAGAGTCTCTCAAGGACTCCTTATAACCATTTCATGAGGTGGGTACCATGGCGCTCCTCACTCGACAAACGAGGAATCTGGGGTTTGGAGAGGTCCAGTCATGTGAGAGTAGGCCCTTAGTAATAGGTTTTTGTGTGGGGAGGATAAGCAGCCATGGTTATATGGTCCCCAGCAGGGGCCCAGGCCCAGTTGGAAGAAAAGGCGGTACTGATGGTAATTAGAGAGGTCTGGGGTTCAGCACCTCGGACAGCAGAGGGTGGGGGGCTTCTGCCATTTTGATTGTGTGCCGCCAAAGAAGGAGCCATGGAGGTGGGAGGAGAACGGAGCCCCAGTTGGGACGGGTGGGCAAGGATCTGCCTGTCCTGACATACCCCCATCAGAGCAGGAAACACCTTTGCACCCCTCTGTGAGTCTTGTTAATTGATTCCTTTGCATTCATTGTTTTATGTTTTTATTGACACCAATGATACACTCTCATTGTAATATTTAAATAATAATAACAGCCAGCCCTTAGTAGGCTTTTCCTAAGTCCTGAGGGTCTTTACATTTATTAACTCAATCCTCATGACACTCCTATGAGGCAGGTGCAATCATGTTCTAAGGCAGAGAAAAATCAATAACTCATCCAAAGTCACGTAACTAGTAAGTGGTGGTGCTGGCATCTGACATAGGCTCCGTGTTCTTAACCATATTTTCTGAAGACAAGTAGCAGCAATATTCCTTGGTTACTTTTCCCCCTGAAACTCCAATTCTAGTTCTTTCCTACAGGTTTCTGTGGGAAACACTGTTTCTGGTGGGTTTCCTCCAGCCACACCTTTCTTGCCCACCACTTAAACACATTTATGTACACATAAAAAGTTGGCAGTTTGGTGTTGTGTGTGTTCATGTAAATTGGATCACAGAGTCTGCGTTGTTCCTCGGGTGGTAGCATAGACCTCCCTCTACCTTTTCCATTTCTGCAGAATATTCCAGCTGAGATGTATCACAGTGTGCTTTACCAGTCTCTGACTGATGGGCATTTAAGTTGTATCTACTTTTTCCCTATTATATACATGGGGGCAGAAAACATCTAGTAGGGGATTGTCCTGCAAGTGCCTCTCTGCACGTGTGAGCAAGCATTCTCTTGAATACTTGAGAGTGGAATTCCTGGGTCTGAAACCGAGCCTGCCAAGCAGCCTTCCAAAAAAGGCTGTATCTGTTAAGGATACCGGCAACGTCGTAGGGGAGTGCACATTTCGACGCATCTTCACCAGCACCGGGTATTAATGGTCGTTTTCAATTTTTGATGTCGTGCCTGGTGAATAACGTGTCTCGCGGTGACGGGTTCAAGTAGTCGTGTGCCTGCTCACTTCTTTGTTGCCCACCCCACCGTGTCTTTCAGCCCGGCCGCCCCACTTCCGTCTCCGCCATGAACGGGCCCACCCTGCAGCCCTCCTCGGCCTCTTCTGCATCCGCCCCCTCCTCGTCGGCCGCGGCAGCGTCGCCGTCCCCGCGGGGCTGGAGCGAGTTCTGCGAGCTGCACGCGGTGGCCACGGCCCGGGAGCTGGCCCGGCAGTACTGGCTCTTCGCCCGCGAGCACCCGCATCACGCGCCGCTGCGCGCCGAGCTCGTGTCGCTGCAGTTCACCGACCTGTTCCAGCGCTACTTCTGCCGCGAGGTGCGCGACGGCTGGGCGCCCGGGCCGCCGGGGTCCCGGGCCGCGCCGCCTGCGCGCGACTACCGAGACACGGGCCGCGGGCCCCCGGCCAAGGCCGAGGCGTCCCCGGCCGAGTCGGGCCCCGGTCCCGCCGCCCCCGCGCTGCCCAAGGCCCGCAGCTCCGAGGAGCTGGCCCCGCCGCGACCGTCCGCCGCCTGCACCTTCCAGCACCTGCGCCACAGCCTCCGCCACATCTTGCGCCGCGGCTCGGCCGGGGAGCTGTCCGCCTCCGGGGCCGCGGGGGAGGCGGGCGAAGGCCCGGCGCGGCCCGGCCTGGCCAGGAAGCTCCTGCCCTGGAGCCTGGCCCGCGAGCCGCCGCCCGAGGCCCTCAAGGAGGCAGCGCTGCGCTACAGCCTGGCCGACGAAGCGTCCATGGACAGCGGGGCGCGCTGGCAGCGGGGGCGGCTGGCGCTGCGGCGCACCCGGGGCCCCGACGGCGGAGCGGACCGCGTGCTGGAGCTCTTCGACCCGCCCAAGGTAAGCTCCCCGCGCAGGGCGCTCAGAGGGGCGCGCGACGGTCCCGGCGGGCGGCCGCAGAGCACCCAGAGGAAAGCAGGCCTTTTGAAAAACGAAGTGTTTCTTTTAGACCATTTTGAATTTGCATAGAGGTTGCAAAGATCGTTCAGCTATACCCCACGTGCAGTTTTGCCTGTTAACGTCGTACGTTACTACGTGTTTGCATAACTGAGGCCCCAGCGTTGCTCACTACTGTGAACTGCGCAGTTCTTTGGATTTTGCGTTTCCCCTAATATCGCTTTGCTGGTTCCAGCGCACCGTATTCGATTCAACTGTCGGGTCCCTTTTCATGGGCCTAATGGCTTTGACAGGTTCTACAGGCTTTCCTTGTTTCTGATGGCAGGTTTGAGGAGTACCGGGCAGGGATTTTGTACAACGTCCAGAGACACTGTATGTGGGTGTCATGTGGGCTGTGACAGGTTGGTCCACGTCCTTGAAAACCCTGGCCCAGACTGACCATGACAAATAGGAGGGTTTTTTTTTTTAGGGGGTTCAAAACTGTCACTTGGATTCCTTTGCAAGTCCCATGGTTTGTTGATGTCTTATTTCAAGTTTTAAAAATTTTGTGTGTGTGTGTTTTTTTTTTCTTTTTCGACAACTTTGTTCAGCTGTGCAGTTGAGGCTGAAGGGTCAAGGTGTTCCACACACCTGACAAGTTCCATCTGTGACTCAGATGTATCAAGTTGATGAGACCACGTGGCTTTCACCTCATTCCTTTCTCTTTGTGGTTCTATTATGCTTCCAGAGATGGCGCAAAGCCGATGTAATCTTAGCCCTTGGGGGTCAAGGTCTGAATGGAGAAGACTTAGTTATTCATTTAATAGATATTTATTGAGTGCCTACTGTGTACCAGACAGATGCTGGTGCTGGGGAACTGGCATCTTAGTGAGAGCCGTTGAATAAACCCACAAAAGAACATGGAATTATAAATCATATACTGTGTTCTAAAGGAAAAGCAGTGGGGCCCCTGGGAGTATAACTGAGGGGCCCTAATGGAGGGTTGGCAAGGAATCCTCTCATGTAAAGTACCTTTCTCTTTAAACTTCAGGGCAGCGTCCCATGCATACACTGAAGTGGGTGGAGTGCATCTGAAGCCCCACCCATGTTGCCATGGTTGTGCACACCCAAGTGACCTAGCACCCTGGGGGGCTCCCTCCCACCTCCTCCATGTCTGTAACCCCTCGGCCACCCCCTCCTTCCCCTGACTCCTACTCTGGGGATTCCAGTTCTCTGTTCTGGAACTGCACACAAATGGAATCGCGCAGCATGTTGCCTTTTACGTCTGGCTCCTTTTGCTCCGCATGACGTTGTAGGGAGACTTGTCCGTGTGCATCAGTAGCTCATTTGTATGGACGTACCACAGTTAGCTTATCCATTCACCTGTTGATGGATATTTGGATTGTTTCTACTTTGGGACTTTTATGCTGTTATGAAATCTGCATGTAGTTCTTTGTGTGCACACGTGCTCCATTTCTGTCCATTTCTCATTCCTCAAAGTGGCCTTGCTAGGTCATATGGTAAGTGCGTGTTTATGAGAAATTCATATACTTTTTCCAAAGTGGTTGCATGATCTTATGTCCCCACCAGCAGTGTATGAAAGTTTTTTTTTTCCATTTCTAGTGGATGTGTACTAGTTTCTCATTGCGGCTTTAATTTGCATTTCCCTGATGACTCATGAGGTTAAACACCTTTTCATAAGTTTATTGGCCACTGGAATGAACTCTGTTATGATGTGTGTGTTATTTTTATTGAGTTGTCTCTCCTTTTCTTATTGCTTTATAAGAGTTTTTATATATCTGGGATATATTTCCTTTTATTGCAAATATCATCTCCCACTCAGTGGGTTGCCTTTTTCTTCTTTAATGGAATCTTTTCATGAACAGATTTTTTTTTTTTTAATACTTATTTTGAGAGAGCGTGAGCCAGGGAGGGGCAAACTGAGGAGAGAGAGAGAGTCCCAAGTGAGATCAGCACCTGAGCTGAAATCAAGAGTCTGAATGCTTAACCCACTGGGCCACCCAGGCACCCCCATGAACAGAAATTCTTACTTTTAATGAAGTCCAGTTTATCGATTGCTTTCCTTTATGGCTCGTGCTTTTTGTGTCCTATTTAAGAAATCTTTGCCTACTCAGGGTCGTGAAAATCTTTTTAAAAAGTCTTTTCTTCTGGAAACTTTATTTTGGGGAGCCTTCACATTTTGGACCAAGATCGATCTCTAATTAGTTTTTATGTACAGTGTGAGGCAGGGGTCATGATTCTTCCAGGTGTTCCAGCACTACCTGCCGATGTGATCATCTTTTCTCTGTTGGATTGCAATGCTGCTTTTATACTAAATAAAGGATAACCTGTGTGCTTCTGGAAGACTCTCCCTTATGTTCCATTGGCTCATGTGTCTCTCCTTAGGCTAACACCACACTGTCCTAATTGCCAAAGTTTCCTAGTGAGTCTTGAGCTAGTGACTTTTGGACCACAGTCTTTATTTAAATTAAAAAAAAAATTTAATGTTTATTTATTTTTGAGAGAGAGAGACAGAGCATGAGCAGGGAGAGGGAAATACAGAATCTGTAGCAGGCTCCAGGCTCTGAGCTGTGGGCACAGAGCCCAATTCAAGTCTCAAACCCACCAACCGTGAGGTCATGACCTGAGCCAAAGTCACATGCTCAACCGACTGAGCCACCCAGGTGCTCCGAACCACAGTCTTAATCCTGAGTTAAGAATCTCTCAGTGTTGGGGCACCCGGCTGGCTCAGTCAGTAGAGCATGTGACTCTTAATCTCAGGGTCGTGAGTTCGAGTTGGGTGTAGAGATTAAAAACTAAATCTTAGAAAAATAATAATAATAAAAAAGACTCAGTGTTTCAGGCAGAGGGAACAGCACGGACAAAGGCCTTGAGATGGGTAAGCATTCTGTGTGCTTTGAAGAATGTGCTGGGAGCACAGGGAGGGAAGGTGGGGTATGGGGGGGTATGTGTGGTCAGAGGGGCACGGGAAGAGTTAGTGTTTTATGCCAAACACAATGGGAAGCTGTTGGAAAAACGCAAGTGCGGATAAAAACTCTTCTCATTGTTTTTAAAGTCTTGAGGTTATGGCACCACGAAAGGCAAATAGCGGCCCAAACACATGGTCTTATCTGTGTGACAGCATGGGGTTCCCTATAAAACTTCATTTTTAAAAACAATTTCTGGGGCGCTTGGCTGGGCTTAGTCAGTGGGGTGTGTGACACTTGATTTTGGGGCTGTGAGTTCAAGCCCTACGTTGGGGGTAGAGATTACATTACAAAAAATTAAAAATCTTTAAACAATAAAAATAAATAAAAACTTTGTTTTTTGTTTATTTTGAGAGAGGGAGCACGAGTAGGAGAGGGGCAGAGAGAGAGGGAAAGAAAGAATCCCAAGGAGGCTTCATGCTGTCAGTGCAGAGTTTAGCATGGGGCTTGAACTCGCAAACCGTGAGATCATGACCTGAGCAGAAATCGAGAGTCAGATGCTCAACGGACTGAGCCACCCAGGCACCCCTAAGAAACAACTTCTGCTTAAAATAACCATCTTGGAAAGCCAGCTCTGGGGCCTTAGGCAAGTGACGTCACCTCTCTGAGCCTCAGTTTCCTCCTGTTTGCAATGGCACTGCTCATAGTTCCTGCCTTGTGGCACTGTTGTGTCAACGGAGAGTCCCTGGCACGTGGAGCACTCAGTGTCACTGATGGGTGACACCGGTAAGGACTTTGGGGCTGAGAACACGCATTCATTTCCAGTGCTGGTCTGGGTTCTCAGTGTCCAACTGGCACACCCTGTCGAGGCTGCTGTTCTTCAGGAGCCCTGATGGTGGGGCCCCAGTCAGAGGCCTTACGGGCCAGAGGTGGTGTTCGGGCCCTGGTGAAGTCAAGCCTTGGGGTTCAGTCAGTGAGGTTGTGAGTTCAAGCCCTATGTCGGGGGTAGAGATTACATTTACTAAAGATGTAAAAATCTTTACATTTTAAACTTTTTAAAAATGTTTATTTATTTATTTATTTGAGAGGGAGCACGAGCTGGGCCTTGGGACTCTGTCCTAGGCTCGGTGGTCGCTCTGAGACCTGGAGGGTCTCCCACAAAGCAAACGGCCCTGGCAGGGCCCCTTCCGGCCCCTCCCCAGAGTATCCGTCTCGATGGGGCAGCCCAGCTCCAGCCGCTTCCCTTCCGACAGCTTCCCATTGTGTTTGGAACAGTCTGGGGGCTATTCCCGAATGTTCCCTAAATGACTTGGGGCATTTAGTCTCTGGGCTGAGGATACTTAGACTCTAAGTCTTGACTGAGTATGCCTGCCAGGTGGGTAGCCTCGATCTCTGACCCTGGAGTTGTTTATAGGAACAGCTTTAGACAGAAGGAAAAGGAAGGTTGAAGGTTTGGCAACCGGTGGGTGGTGGGTGGTTAAGGGCTTGAGCTCTGGATTCATACCCAAACTCTGTCACTAAGAGGGTGCCAGCACCAGCCTGGGGAAGGCCCTGCTGCCCAAAGCAGGAAGAGGCTTGGAGGACCAGAACTGAGACAGCGCAGCCGCCCCGGGACACGGAATTAGGGCCTCAGCCAAGCAGATGTCCTCCCGAGTCTGAGGCCAGGTGTTCAGGGGCTCACGGGTCAGCTTCACCTCTGCCTCTGAGCAGCTGCGCGACCCTGGTCGGCTTCTTCCCCACTCAGCCTCGGTCTGTTCATCTGTGAGCAGGGGTGATAGCAGTCGCCTCAAGGGGCATCGTGAGGGCTGCAGGCGGAGGGAGCTCCTTGCTAATGGGGGTGTAAGTGGAGGCCACAGTCAGGCTGCGGTGGGGGGAGGGAGGGTTGGAGGGTAGTTGGAGGAGACACCGGCTTTTTCCAGTGTCTAAAGATGGACAGAGAAGTCACAGCTTTCTCTGGTTTCGGTGGCATCCCTGCAGGTGGGCAGGAGATGGGCCTCCCTTCTGTGCTCTGGCCTTCAGGAAGAGGCTGGGGATTGCTGCCACGTGGGGGGTGGTCACCGAAGGGCCTTTGGCAGGGCGTGACACACGAGTGGGAAGAGGCGCCAGTCCCGGAAGATCTGGGTGCAGGAGTGCCAGGTCAATGAAATGGCAAGGGCAAAGGCCCTGGGTGGCCGCAAACCAGGAGACTTTAAAGAACAACCAAATGCCAGGGGCTGGAGTGGAGTGAACAAGAGGAGAGAAGGTTGGAAAGGTGCTGGGGCTGGGCTAGGTGGGGGCCTTGTGGCCACAGTAAGGACTTGGGAGTTTCTGTGAGCAGTGGGAGCCCTCGGAGGACTTGGGCCCCGTGGGCTGAGACGCTTGCCGGGACTACCCAGCAGTGGCGGTGGGCTGGAGGAACCCCCTTGGGGCTCCCTGTGCTCTTTAGGGCTGCCCATGGGGGACCGTGGCACGATTCTTCTCCTTCAGGACCCTCTAGTCTTCGTGGCAACTCATCTGTGGCAACCCCCCCCTCCTTGGGCGTGCCCAGGGTTGGGCTAGGATGGGGGCAGCATATTACTACCTCGAATGGGCACCTCCTGTGTGCCAGGCATTGCCCTAAACACTTGATCTCAAGTCCTTCCCGTGAGGTTGAGGCCACTGGCCCATCTGACAGGGAAGAAACTGAAGCTGGGAGGGGCAAAGGGACTCGCTCAGGGTCATGCAGCTGAGGAGGCTGGAACCCCGATCCCAAGGGGTTCCCACCTCAAAGCCCCCAGCCACGCTCTTCAGCTGGCTCCTCGAGCCACAGTGGGTAGAGTGTCAGCTCTCGGGCAGGTCAGGCCCGAGATGTGCCATCTACTCAGCAGTTAAAAGGAAAAATATTTCAAAACAAAATGTAAAGATTTCACAGAAGAATCCAGATTTCTGGTTTCTCTTATGAAGTCCGTGGATCGAAAGAGTGACCCAGCCTGTGCTCTGCAGAGGAAGAGCCTGGCGGGAGGTGTGGAGGCCCCAGGGGAGGGAAGAGAGTACAGAAGCAGCCACCGGGCCAGGGGTGAAGCATGGCTAGGTTGGCTATGGCATGTGGGCCGACCCTTTGCTCTTTTGGGCCTCGGTTCCCCCATATATCCAGGCTTGGGTTGGCAGAAATGGTCTCAAAGCCCCGCCAGGTCTGGGGGCTGAGCCTCAGTTTCTCTCATCTGTACAGCGGGGTGATGGCGTTCTAGCTACTCACCTTTTAGCCAACATTTATTTGGGACTTGTTCTATACCAGGGACCTTACCGACCTGGCTTTCCTGACAGCAGCCCTATGAGAGAACTACTGGGATTACCTCCATTTCATAGATGGGGCAATACAGGTGAAGAAGGGGTGGGTGACTTGCCTGAGGTCACACAGATCTGGAGTGGCTGGGGTGGGATCAGAACCCAAGGTGCGTGTGGTGGTCCTTCCTTCAGAAGGACTTATGATTCCTGGGGGCTGTGTGTTTAACCAGTGGCCTCGTGTGGGTGGGGGGCATCTGTTTGGAGTTCTCAGACCAGGAAAGGCTCCCTGTGACCATCTTGTCTGGCGCCCTTTATTACAGACGGGGACACTGAGGCCCAGAGGGGGCTGGCCAGTGTCCCCTTCACCCAGCACACTCTGCCCTTTGGTCTCTGCTCCCTGGCCTGGAGAAGAGGTAGAGGAAGGAGATGGGGGGGCACCTCGGGGACTCGGCCCGTAGCTCTGAGCCCCCCACATGCACCACAGGCCATGAGCACCCCCAGGAGGAAGTGGTCTGGTTGGGAGTGGCTGGGCCGCTAGACTTAGGGGGGTCGCTGGGGGGGGGGGCAGTTGGACATTATGGTTCAGGGCCATTCCCGCTCTGTTCCTTCTGAGCTGGATGGTCTTGGGCAAGTCACTCAGCCTTGCTGGGCCTCGGTTTCCTTATCTATAAGATGGGATGGCCACGGCACCTGCCCCCAGGGTTGATGGTGTGGGAGAAGCCGTGGATATGGTATGTGCTGACTGGGTGGGCTGAGGGGCAGCCTCAGGCACGTGTCTCCAGGCAGCAGCCACTCCTGGGGTGCTTGGAAGCCCACCTGGCCCCACCCGCACACAGCACACAGTCCAGCGGGGACAGTCTGGGGGACCCAGTTTGTGGAAAGAGGCAACCAGGCCTCGGGCGCCCCCAGCTCCCCACCTGGGCCCGGGGTCTGTCCGGGAGGCAGAACTGCGGGTCGGGCAGTTCTCAGAGCCTGTGCAGCAGTAGGTGCTCATGCGAGCCTGAGTGACGGCCAGGCCCCTTCTCCCGGGCGCATCCCTGTCAACCTATTGACCGCGTGCTGTGGTTCTTCAGGGTGGGGGTGGCACCGCGCCCACTTTATAGTTGAGGACACCGGGGCTGGAAGAGGCAGAAGGAGCTACAGCGTGGACCCCAGGGGCCCGAACCCGGAGCCCGGGCCCCCGGAGTGTGGGAAAGAGGAAGCAGAGAGAAAGGGATGTCCGCCGGAGGCCTGGTGGTTTCCTCTCCGAGGCAGGAGGAAGAGGAGGAAGAGGAGGAGGGCAGGGCAGGAAGCGGCCAGGAGGGAGGGGGCAGCCTCCTTTTGGCTCGGACAGACCTGGGTTTGAGTCCTGCCCCTGCCTCCTCTGAGCTGTGTGACCTTGGGAAGGGCCCTGTGCCCACCCCACGCCCCGTGCCTCGGTTTCCTCAGATACTTCCTAAAACTAGCTGAGGGCTGGCCCCCACCTGTGGGGGTTCAGAGGGGTTAACTGAGCTTCCGCCTGTGCGGCACTCAAGTGCGCCCGGCACACCGTCATTGTTCATCAAAGCTTAGCTGCTGTGGTTATTGTCATTATTACTGTTCTTATGATTTTGTTTGTTTTGAGAGAGCATGAGTGGGAGAGGGGCAGAGAGAGGGAGAGAGAGTATCCCAAGCAGGTTCCACGATGTCAGTGCAGAGCCTGACGTGGGGCTCAATCTGAGGCACCGTGAGATCGTGACCTGAGCTGAAATCAAGGGTTGGATGCTTAATTGACGGGGTCACCCAGGCGCCCCTGTTGTCATTATTTTTATTAGTTGTTTGCAACACAATAGGCACCGCATCTGACACACCCCGTGGAATCACCACAAATGCTGTGAGGGGGGACAATGATGAAGCCATCTCATAGACGAGGAAACTGAGGCACAGAGAGGAAGAAAGGCTTTCCTAAGGCCACACAGCTGGGAAGAGGAAGAGCCAGGAACAGCACCTGTTGTGGGCCTGCCCTCAGCCCCCAGACAGGTGGAGAAACCACCCACCCTCCACTGACAGCCCAGAAGATCTTCTTGGGCCAGGCAGAGCCCCCGTGTCCCTATGGGGAGACAGCTGGGAGTTTTAGAGGCCGGTGGCGCCCCAGTCCTCCCCCTTCCCAGGACGACCAGAGGCAGAAGGCTCCCACGGTGAGAATGGGGTTCCTGTCCTGTTCTGCCTTGAGCTGCTTTGCGAACCTGGGCTGGTCCCCACCCCTCTCTTGAGCTGTGAAATGGGCAGCAAAGGGGCTTGATCTGGGACTGGTGGGGGAGGGAAGGAAGGGGGGTGGTGGTGAGCAGGGTTCCCGTGGGGGCCCCAAATGCACACGCAGATGCCCCCTATCTGCCCCTTACTGGGGTTCTGTGTAAGATCACTTTTGAAAAGTAGTCTGCCACTCAGAAGAAACCCCTGGCCTTATTGAAACTGTGGGCAGATGATATCGGCATGCTTCTTTTCAGCTCAAATTCTATGAATCCACACACTAGAAAGTGCCCCCGAATCCAGCGGTGTGTGTGTGTGGGGGGGAACTGACGTTGACTTATTCTCACCCCTTACTCCCAGCACTTTTGGGGGTGCTTCCACTGCCCTTCCTGCTCCCCAGGGCCTGTTTGCTTTCTCCAGCTTCTTGAAAGTGGGCCTTCTGTTTTCGTTTGAGGGATAGGGTGTTGGGACAAGACTGTCATCGTAGTCTGGGCTGTGAGCTTGGTAGCCAGGCAGAAGGGCAGGTAGACAGGTTTAGGCTCAGATCTTGGCTCTCGTGTCCTTGGTACGCGACTGTGGGTTGAGAGCCTCAGTTTTCCATTCTGGGAAATGGAATGTCAGTACTTGGCATTGCCGGGTGACTGAGTCAAAAGCAGGCTCGGCAAAGGCATGATATGTTTTCATCCAAGAGCTGGAAGAAGCAGTTCCTGGGTAGGGAGTTGTCACATCCCAGAGGTGGGTCCCCAGGTGCCCTCCTGAGGATGGGCAGCGGCCTGTACTGGGCAGCAGCTGACAGCCCCAGCAAGCTAGTCAGGCCGCTGCTGGAAATCCCCCACCCGCTTCTTTGTGAATGGAAAAGGAAACCAAAATGCACAAAAAGAGACCTCTGCATTCTGAGCGGCTGGCCGTCAGTGGTGATGGTGGGGTGGGGGGTAGCTTCCTCCCCGAAGGCAGGAGGGGCCGCCTCAGCTTCCTTTTTGGGGCCCCACACCCCTTTTTCCTATCTCCCCTCCCTAACAGAAGAGGCCACTGTTTTGCTCAGGCCATGGACTCCCCTGACATCTCATGCTCCGGAACCAGTGGGTGACGGCGTACGTGGGGGACGATTGAGGCAGCACCCGCCACCTGGCCTCTGGATCCTCCCTCACTTGTGGCCCATGCCCGGGTCCTCCCATTACCTGCCTGGCTTGAATTCTGACTATGGGCGGGGGGGGGGGGGGTGTCTGAGGTCCACAACAGCAACCGAGAGAGAAACCTCACTCCAGGGAACGGCGTGGAACTGAGGGGCCCTGCTCTGTTTCATCTGAAATCTTCGTGTCATCTAGGAAACTAATGCGCCGAGGGCCTCCACATTTGAGCTCCTAATTTCTGGTGTTGTTTTCTAATAATAAAGCTCATGGTAGAAACCATAGAGTGGTAACTGAAAACCACTCCCCATCCTGCTCTGAGACAACCAGCATTTCCATTTTGGTAGAAGTCTCTGTGACCTTTGTTCTTGCATTGCTTTTCTGACTTCTCCCCCAAATTGCAATTCCTTCAGCATTCAGCCATTCTGCATTCAACGCTTACCTCTGGAGCCCCTTCCGGGTGCCAGGCATGTGAGAAATATAGACAGAAACCTTCGGACAAAAGCCCAGCCCTTGTGAGGCTGACACTCTTCATTCTGCTTTGTTACCTGCTTTTCTTCTGCTTAGTATTTTTCTGAAATATTTTTCAAGAATGTCTTTTTCATACTGGCTGTGCAATATTTCATTTACACAGAGAGGCTGTGATGTATTTATTGAGACTCCTAATTCAGTCATTTCTAACTTCCCCGCTCGAATGCACAACTGTCGGACATCTTGTACGTAAATCTTGGTACCCATCTCTGATTGTTTCCTCAGGCTCAATTCCTAGAAAGGGAAGTGCTGAGTCGAAGGCTTTAAGAGTGCCTCTACAGGCTCGCTCGCTCTCTCTCGCTCGCTCGCTCTCTCTGAGCTTTACTGAGATACAACTTACAAGTATGTGAAATGAACTATTTAAAGAGTACAGTGGCTTTTAGTATGTTTACAGAGTTGTGCAACCATCACCATGATTTGCTTTGAGAACATTTTCATCATCTCAGAAGGAGACCTTGTACCCATTAGCAGTCCCCCCCTTCCATCCTCCCCGCCCTCAGCCCTGGGCAACCACAGATCTGCTTTCTGTCTCTATGGATTTGCCTGTTCAGTGCTTTTCAAATAGATGGAATCAGAGAATATGCTGTCTTCTGTGACCAGCCTGAAAAAAGCTGCTTGGCATAATTTCACTTAGCGTCATGTTTTCAAGGTTGATCCACGTCCTAGCAGGTGTTAGGACTCCATTCCTTTCTATGGCAAAGTAATATTCTATTACGTGGGTAGATGATATTTCATTTATCCATCCATCAGTGAATGGATGTTAAGGTGCTTCCACTTTTTGGCCGTTGTGAACAATCACGCATATGTTTTTATGTGGACATAATGTTTTCATTTCTCTTGGGTATCTATCTAGGAGTGGAATTTCTGGGTTATATGATAATTCTGTGCTTAACGTTTTATTGCCAGACTGCTTTCCATGGCGGCTGCACCATTTCACGTTCCCACCGGCAAGGGCTCCCACTTCTCCACACGCTCACCAGCTCTTGTCTGTCTTTTTGCTTGTAACCATCCTAGTGGGAAGAGGTATCTCATATGGTTTTGATTTGCATTTCCCTGTTGGCCAATGATGCTGAGCATTTTCTTCATGTGCTTACTAGCCATTTCTAATGCTTCTGACTGATCCTTTTCAAACAGTCTTCCAGAAAGGTTATACCCATTTATCTTCTTATTGCCAGAGGTGCCAACACTGGTTATTATTTTTAAAACCTTTGCCAACTTCTAGAGGGGAAGTTGTTATCTTGTCCTTTCTGATTACCGTGGAACTGACCTTTTCTTTGTTTGTTTGCTTTTATTTTGTTTTTAGTTTAAATTTTTTTTTTTAACATTTATTTATTATTGAGAGACACAGAGAGACAGAGCATGAGCATGGGAGGGGCAGAGTAGAGGGGGAGACACAGAATCGAAAGCAGGCTCCAGGCTCTGAGCTGTCAGCACAGAGCCCAACGGGGGGCTCGAACTCACAAGCCACGAGATCATGACCTGAGTCGAAGTCAGATGCTTAACCGACTGAGCCACCCAGGCGCCCCTGACCATTCCTCTTTCTAAAAACCATTGAGCTATAAGTCACATGACATCTATGTTAAAGTGCAGTCCATTGGTTTGCACACACCATCACCACTAATATCAGAACATCTCCATCATCCTAGAAAGAAACTGTACCTATTTAGCAGTCAGTCTCAGTTCCTGTCCTCACCCTCCCTAGCCCCTGGCAACCACTAGTCTCCTTTGTGTCCTATGGATTTTGAACTGTTTCTCTTACATTTCTTGCTCATATACATTTTTCTGTGGCTTACAAGCCATTTACAGCAATGTCTGCCTTTTTCTTATTGATTTGCAAGAACTTTTTACATGGATATTAGCTGTCTCATGTTGCAAATATTTCCCTGGTTTGCCATTTGACTTTTGAATTTCAATCCTCAGGTTCTTCATCTCTGGAGGTTTTTAAGTCTACAGGGATCTTTTCCCTTACAGCCTTGTTCTTTGTCTTTTCTGCTTAAGGGGCTTCCCACCCTGAATCAGATAAATACTTGGGTTCTCTTCCAGTTTTGTCTTGGTTTTCTTTTTCACTTTTAATTATTTAATCCATCTGGTTTTTATTCTTTGTGGCTGGTGTGATTTCCTGTTGTTTTTCTGTGTCTGGGAGATGCTGCGTGTGAAGGCGTATCACATAGAAAGCACTCGCTGAACGCTGGCTAGGGGTAATGCCACCAGGCCCTGTCCCGCCACGCTCACAAGGGTGGGGGTGGGGTGGGGGGAGCTCCCAGCGTGGTGGCGGCTGCAGCTGTGACCCGGCCGGCTTCTGGCTCCCGCCCTTGTTTCCGGCAGCTCCTGGGCTCGGAGCCCTCCTGGCGCCCCAGAGGCCCTCGCTTTCACCTCTCCTGAATCATCATTCTTAGAAGGCGGGCGGTGGGTCTCGCTGGGTGACCGGGGTCGAGCGGCCCTCTCCTCCGGTGTGCTCCTCCACCCGGGCCCACGACAGAGGCTGCTTCTTAACCACGGCTTTTCCCACCCAGCCGGCATGGCGGACACGGGGCTCTGGCTGCAGCTGAAGCCTGTGACACCGGGATGAGGGGCTTCCCCCGACTGCTCCGACTTCACAGCAGGGCAGGCGGCTGCGGCCACCTCATCTAAGCCCCGGGGAGGGGGCTGGCCAGCTCCAGGACCCCCGGCCCCATGACACCTGCAGTGATCACCTGCAGTCTCCAGTGGGCCCATCAGCTTTCTTCGGGGCTCGTCCCCACAGTCTGCAGAGCACGCCCTCCGGGGCAGCAGGAAGGCCCAGCTGGGCAGTGTCTACTTTGATGGCACACCTGGACACGTGATGTGACCTCTTGAAGCTATGGCTTCCCCTTCTGTCTTGACCACAGCCCGGCACTCAAGGCTTGGGGTGTCCCTGGGGACCGAGGTGGAGCAAGCAGCACTGTGAGGGCAGGGCGTAGCCTGGGGCAAGGTGTGGATGGGGACAGAGTGCATGGGCCTTGGGGCTCTGAGCCCATATGGGGGCAGGGAGGATTCCTGGCGGGGACTCTGGGAGCAGGATGTGGTTGTTCAAGGTGTGGGCTCATGGCAGCTGGTCTGCAGCGGTGGGGGGGGTGCGGAGGGGGGGGATGGGAAGGGGTCTGGCTGGGCCCCAATGACCCTGCTCAGGACCGTCTCTGGGCCTGCTGAGTGCTCCCAGACTGAGATGCCGCTTCCGTCTGCAAGAATGTTCCAGGCCACCCAGGACATAAGTTGAATTGATTGAAGCTGGTTGCCAACCATCCTGTGACGTCCACCGACTCTTCACAGTGGCTCAGCTCCAGGGTATGGACAGTTGTTTATCCTAATCTGCCACCCTGAGAGCCAAGGGTTTTGGCTAGGATGGTCAGTACAGGTGTGGAAGGGAGAAAGCCCGGAGGTGTCAGCATGTAGCCCAGCTGCTAAGGGTGGGGGGCCCTGGCTCCCTCCATTCCCATCCCTGCAAGGCCCTGTCCCAGGTGGTGTCGGGTGTGGTGACTTTTGTGACCTTAACGGGGGCGGGGGGGGGGGCAAGATCAGCTGATCAAGGTGCCGACGGTTTCACTTGTTCGCTTATACCCACGAGCCGGTGCAGGGCATGCGGAACTTCCAAGGGTGGTTCCTCTTAAGCCATGCCCCCCCTCAACTTGGGTGTGGTCCCCCCATGGGCCGACCTCGCAGTGGAAGTTCACCCCCATCCTCACAGATGGTTGGTTCATCCGTGCTTGGCCACTCTTCGTGAACCAGGGCACCCGCATCTCAGGAGGGGATCCAGTGAGTGTCAGGGGGATCCCAGACTGGTTCTGTGTGTTGGGGGTGCTGCCTCCCTCTGAATGGGTTCTCCGTGTCTGGGTGTTTGTCTCTGTCATGGGAGGTTGCTCTAGCATCTAAGAGGAGCTTTGTGTCCCTGTCATTGTGATTCTGTATAAGGGGTTGTCTCCATCTCTCTCAGAGGGGGCTCTGTGACTGTCACTGTGAATCTGGCATGTGGGGGGGACCCTTATTGGGGTTGAAGGGGAACTCATTCCAGGTGGGGCTTTAGACAGGCCCCCATCTCCTATCTCAGCATCGTTGGCCAATTATCCACACTATAGGGGCTCCTTAGGGCCTGTGAGGGTCTCAGAGTGGGGGAAGGGGAGGGCAGGTGATGGGGACTCTGTTCTTATAAACAGGATTCTTACATTTGAGGGTCTTGTGTCACCAGAGGCTTTCTGGGGCTCGGGGGGGGGGGGTGTCTCTGTTTCTGGCACTGGGGCAGGGATCCTGCTTGCCAGGTAAGGGGGGAAGCTGACTTGATCCATGCGGCTTTTCCAGAAGCTTCTCCCATCCCTTTCCTGTTTCTCCTGAGAGAGGGCATAAGGCACAGGGGGCAGACCAAGTCGGGCAATCTGGCTCAGTGAACTGGGTGAGTCTGGGGGACTCCTGTGTACTCAGGCCACAAGCAGGGCCACTTACAGAAGCCCTGGTGGGTGGGTTCCATTTTCACCCCCATCTTACAGATGAGGAAGCAAAAACACAGGAAAGTGATTTATCCTGGTTCACCCGAGAAGTGGCTGAAGCAGGCATGGGAATGCCTTTGGGGGGGCGGGGTGGGTTGGGGCCCAAGGAAGGAAGTGACCTTCCAACATTTGTTCAGCCCCTGGAACTGGCTCATTGCCTTCAGTTTGCCCCCAAAGGAGCCAGGGCACAAGGGGTGTGAGATAACTCACCACACCCCACATGTGCCTCCGCGCCCCCGCATCTGAGGGCTGGGGCCCCAGGTGCCCACCCAGCTACTCAAGTCCCTCATCTGACAAACCCACTCCAAGCCCCTCCTCTGGGTCAGACCCGGTGCTGGGCCCCAGCTCAGAACAAGGTTTGGTGCCCTGTCCCCGCCCCCAGAGGAACTCCCAGTCAGATGGTGGGGGCAGCTGCCTCATCAGGAAGTCATGGCCAGGCCTGATAAGACCCGTGCTGAGGGAGAGGCACAGGAATCGCACTAACCACGACTTAGTGACCAGAGAAAGTTCCTTGGAGGAGGGGAGGCTTTCTCTGCCGAGGCCACAGTTTGGATCAGGCATCACGTTGCACATGCAGAGGGAGAACACAGGGGCTGGGAAGAACCGTCTGGATGGAGGTGGGCTCTGGGGCTAGACAGACAAGGGTCTGAGCCCCAGCTCTACACAGCTCCTCCTGAGGTCAGGGTCAAGTTCGTTTTGCCCCTCAGGCCCTCCACTTCTCCATCTGTAACTGGGGGGTTACAGTGCTGAGGTGGGGTGTCGCGTCTTCCTTTCGGCCAGTCCTCTGCCCCTGCCAGCTGCAGCCCTGGGAGGCCCAGCTCCTGTCCCCAACTGTCTGCGTGTCCTCCAACCTCACTGCCTTGAAGTACCCGTCACTCCTGCACAGCCCCCCGGTTCCCAGCACTCAGCCATCCCTGGCAAATAAAAGGCCAGTGAGGAGTACTTGTGGGAAAGAAACTGAGCACCTACATTCTGCCTCACTGTGCTCGGTGCTGGGGATGCTGCGTGAACAAAACCAAGTCCCCACGAAGTCTGTTTCACAGGTTGACAAATGCAGGGAAGGGAGGAAAGGGGGCTATGTGGTTGTGACCGTGTATTTAAACACTGTGGTCGGGAAGGGGCTTCCTGAGGTGGCAGTAAGGTTTGTGGGCCCATGGGGGACCGTCTCTCAGAGGAAGCAGCAGGTGCAGTGTGCTTGGTACACGTAAGGTACACGTAAGAACGGTCACAGCCAGGGCGGCACTAGGACAGGACAATACACAAGGTTGGGAAAGTCACAAGGACTAGGTGGTGCAGGGCCTCGTAGGCAATGGTGAGGACTTGGGCCCCTCATCCTCTAGCGGGGCGCCCCGTGTGCACCTCCTCTGCCCCCAGCATTGGCCATTCTGCCTCTACGGGATGGACAGAGCCCAGTGCCTGGGAAGGAGGGACGGAGAGGGGAGGCGGGCGTGGCCTTCCCACCCAGCACTCCTCTCAGGCGCCAGCGGGTTTCAGATCCACCTCGGGCTCCTGTTAAAATGCAGACCTCAGGTTTCTTTCCAGAGGTCACAGGCCAGCTGGCTGTAATGCACCCTTTGTGTCATGACCAGTAGCCCTGGAAGGTTTTCTTAGCCTTGGCACTGCCTTTGTGAAGTGGGGGACGGGACACCAGCCTCACGGGTGGCCATAGGAGCACAGAAGGCCCCCATCACTGTTCCTCATGCAGACTGATGGCCCAGAGCTGGGTGGCAAGGGTCTTCTCATGAGAGTATCACCATACCTAATGTTAAGGATTATCCTTTACAATGACCTTCCTACCTCCGTTCTTCAGTATGATGCTCTTTTCTGTGAAACTGGGAAAAAAATTTCAATGGCGGTGGCTTATTAATTAGTCCAGAGGCCACTGGTGGACAGGCTGGGCCCTAAGGCCTGGCACATAATACATGCTCACTAAAGGCGGGGGGGGGGTGGAGGCTGCCAGCATCATTTCTAGCCACAGCCAACTCCCCTGCCATCTTATGGATTTGGCTGTACCTTCTGGCCTCGGAGTGTTGGCTCTTGCCATTCTCTTAGCCTCCAATGCCTTTCCTTCCACCTTCTCCAGTCTGTGGTGTTCAGCAAACATCTACAGCCACCTATTCTGGGCCCTGCTGAAGACAAAGATGGAAAAGGAGAGAGACCCTCCTGAGCTCACAGTGTGTAAGTGGGGAGATAGCTGTGTGAGCCAAATGCAGGCAGACACGGGGAGTAACGAGGAGGAAAGCTTCCTCAGGGAGGGGCCTTTTTGCTTCTGAGCAGATTGAATCTTTCTAAGGCCTGTGCTCATCCCTCAGGACCTTTCCCTACCCAGTGGAAGCACCTCTGCACACATTCTATCACCAGATTCTCATGGGAGATTAGTGGCATTGTTAGGTCTTACAAGTATGAGGACAGGCTGGACAGGTACCATCTGTCCACAGAGAACAAGGCTGAGTTGAGATTCAGGGCCAAGACTAATTCCCAAGCCGTAGGATGAGAAGGTTGCTAGCTTCTGAGTAGGACACTGGGTGGCTGAAGTCAGGGGAACACTTGGGTTCGACAGATTTCTCTGTGCTGGCACCACTCAGAGCCTTAAGTGGACTGTGCATGGGATTCTCCATGCACAAGAGGCTGCCCTCTCTTGGAGATCCCTCTTTGCACTGGCTGTCAGGTAGCTCAGAGATCTGTAAGAAGTGGAACTCTGTGTTCTAGCAGTTGTCTCCTTCCCAGTTGAGACCCCTATAACCAGACTTAAAATTGGGTGGGGGGGAGGAATAAAACTGGGCCTTTTCTTCTTTTGGTATTTAGACTGGTGTTTTGATACCTATCGATAAGACTCAAATGAACATTTTTCCACAGTGATGTCTCATCCTTTGTTCATCTAGGCAACACCTACTCAGGCTCTGGGCAGGAAGTGGGTGGGGGGCGGCCCAGCCATCTCTGACCAGGATCTGGAATTTGCTCTGAGTCTTTACGTTTTCAAGCCCTTATCCAAGACCACCTCCCATCCTCCCTCTTCCTGGGAGGTAAATGTCCCCACGTTACTAAGGAGGAAACTGAGCTGTGGTTAGTGCCATGCCCAAGATTCCAGAGGGACTAAGTGGAGCCAGGACTTGTCTAGCCACCTCGAGCTGAGCTCCAGGCCAGAGATGCTGCCTAGAGGGCACCAGTGCTGTGGCACAAGTACAAGGCTTGGACCTAGATCTTCCTGTCCCGTTGCTGTCCTCTGTAGGAGAGGGGTGAGGGCCCTAAGTACTGGGAGAGAGAGAGGAGGCTGCCAGGGGACTGGTGTCGTCTGATGGATTCCAGATGGTGGGATGCCTCTCCTCAAGGCTTGCACTGGATGGAAGCTTCTCCAGTGGCCAGGTAGGATGCAGTAGATGGGATGAGGCCATTGTGAGGGCCTGTACTGCCCACACCACTGGGCCCTCCATGCCAGGCTCTTTGCTACTTGGCTGTGAGTTAGGTGCTGTCTCCCCTTACACCTTCCCGTGGAGGGGGGAGGTTAAGCGCTGTGCTGGCCCAGCTAGCAGGTATGTTTCTATCAAGGTATTCAGCGTGAACTCCCTGGAACTTCTGATCTTGCCATTTGCACATCTCTGCCTTAGAACAAGCCCAAACCGACCCCCACAGCCTCAAGAGTGCATGGAGACTTCTGGGGCACTGCTGTCACTACCTCAGTGTGTGACACAAGTTCCATCAGCCTCTGTAGGTGCCCCTGTGCTCCCCTCCCCCCCCCCCCCGGGGCCTTTGTGGTGAGGCCTCCTGGTGCCTGGGAGCTCAGCTATGCTCTCTTTGTAGCTGAGGGGAGGCCATGTTGTTTCTGTGGCCCTTCACTGCTTCCCCCACCTGTCTGTGTGGGTCCTTACCCTCTCCTTCATGTTGGTACCTGTCTCCTTTACTATAGTAGAAATTCTGTGTGAGTCAGGGACTGTGTAGTTCATTCCTGCTGAGAATGGGGGTACTGGCACCTGGAGTTCAGAGAGGGCTTGGGCCAGACCCTCTGCTGGGGTCTTGAACGAATGAATGGCGACAGGCCTCATTCAGGGCAGTTGTGGGGACACAGCGGAGTGGGGTACAGCCTGTTACCTTGGAAGACTCTAGAAGGGCCCAGCAATGCTGGTAGCCCCTGCCCCTTAGCACAGCAGGTCATGGGACAGTTTCCAGTGACAGTGTGAGGGCAAACAAGGCCTAGGGAGATAGGAAAGGTGTGGTTCCAATGGTCACTCCCAATCTGTCTAGGCAGATTTGAGCCCAAAAGTCCCACCAGTGGGGGCAAGGAAGCTCCTGGGTCAGTGGGAGTCGGGGAGGACAGGTAAACCCGTCTTGGTTGAGGCAAAAACGTCCATCGTACCCTCTAAAAGTCCAGGAGATGACAAACCTAGAGCCAGAATGGTGCAGCCTCATAGGAGCACTTGGAACTTTCTGCCTTGTTTTAATGTCCACTGAACAGACCAATTGTCCTCTGAGGGCTTACCTGCCCTCTGGCTCATTTACGTTCTTCAACTTTTAAAACAAACTCAGAGGTACTGGAGCAGCTCACTGTATTATCTGCATAATCACACTGAAATACATTTTATTTTAATACAAATTACATTCTCTTTTTCCTTTATCTTCATCAGGGCACTTACACAGGTAGGTCAGGTTACATATCAATTTCATTGCAGGATGGTAAGGAGCAGGTTACAAAGAGGTTCTGTAAGGTTGAAAGAATGCCAGGTGTTATCTCCAGGTCCTGGGCCCCTTGGAGGGGAAGGTGTAGTCCTGTAACACTGTAACACTACAGGCTTTATCCACCTTGGGCGACCTCAGACCCCAGTCTAGAAATCTAACAGCTCTTTATCAGGCCATTTTTCTCGCTTCCAATAGCTCCCCCAGTCGCCACACCTACCAACTGTGCGAGAAGAGAGCTATCATTAAGTATCTCTGCTTTACGGGGGTGCCTGAGTGGCTCAGTCTGTGAAGCGTCCTACTCTTGATTTTGGCTCTTCATGATCTCACGGTTCATGAGACTGAGCTCCGTGTCAGACTCTGCTCTGACAGCATGGAGCCTGCTTGAGATTCTCTCTCCGCCTCCCCCACTTGCATGCCTGAAAATAAAAACTTAAGTCTAAGTATCTCTGCTTTACAGATGACAAAACTGGGGCGCCTGGTGGCTCAGTCGGTTAAGTGTCCAGCTGCAGCCCAGGTCACGATCTCACAGTTCGTGAGTTTGAGTCCCACGTCAGGCTCTGTGCTGACAGCTCAGTGTCTCCCTCACTCTCTGCCCCTCCCTGCCTCGTGCTCTCTCAAAAATAAACACCAAACAACAGCTGCCTGTCCAGGGTTATACAAGAGGAGGCAAGGACAGGACTGGATAGGACTGAACAGTAACACCTAGAAGGGTAAGACAAGTATAAAGCCTAGATACAATCAGCTGTAGAAATGCCAGCCTTATGGTGGGGACAATGTCAGAGCTGATCTGTAGCTTTGCCTTTGAGCTTCCTAGCAGCCAAGGCAAAGAAAGAAATAGGTTATTCCCCTGGAGTCACAGTGGCCATTGGAAAGCTGCCAGCTTTGTGGATACTGGGAGCTGGAACTTACTCCCCAGTTGTGGGGGCGGGGCTATGCTGTGTTGACATGCGACTGCTTGTACCACAGTATCTGGAGCGGTGCAGCCATTTCAATCAAACTAACGCTCGGGTAGCTGCTAACACAGCCCCAGAGTTTGGGCTCAGCGCTCCATCCCGGTTCTGTCTCATCACACTGCTCAACCAGAAAGGCAGCCACTGGTCCTTCTACATATGACTAGTGCTCCCAAGTCCTGCTCTGGGGCCATCCAGCTAGGGCTGTGGCCACAGGCCGGGTTTATTCTGCCCCATGCTCTCTCACTCGCCTCCAGCCTCTCCCCACCTCCGGACAGCACAATTTGATACATCAGCGCTGGGGTTCAGATCCTGGCTCTGCCCCTCGCTCTGTGGCTCCAAGCACGACAACTGGGCTGGCTGGGGCAGCTCCCCACAGGCTGCCTGAGAAGAGTCAGCAAGAACCGTGTCATCATAGCCAGTGGGCAGATGGGAGCCAGCATCTGTGCAGCCAGGGCTGGCTGTGGGTGAGGAGGGGGAATCCTCTCTTTACCACTGCCTGCCAGGTCAGCAGTTCCTCAGCTGCTGGGGAGAGAGCTGGCATGAAGGCCCACATTCAGAGCGAAACCAGTGGCTTTGCTGGTTAATCTCAGCATTCACCCTGGGGCCAAGGCCCAGAGCAGAACCGAAAGGGAGACTAGGCCTGTTCCCCTCTTGGCCTGGCCTACTTCCTCCCAGTGATCCTGAGGGCCCAGAGCCAGTAGGGAGGCTTGGGGGCCAAGCAGAGCCAACTGCAAAAGGAGAAGGAAGGAAATAGCCTTGTACCTTACCCATTTTACAGAAGGGAAATAGAGGCTCTAAGAGGCTGGCTGTGAAAGCTGCCAGTCCTGCGCACTCCGGCACGCCCAGGGACCATGTAGGTACCGCACAAGACTCCTGTGTTCCCCACATGTCATGGGCTCCCATCCCAGGCTGAGAAATGGGGGTGTGGGGGAAAACTTGAAAGATAAAAACACCCTGGCTGGCACTGGTCTCTTAGGGCTGGGATCGACTGAGCTTGCTCCCTCCTCCATGACATCAGTCTGACGATGCAGTCCACCACGGGTGAGCGTCAGGGGCTCGGCTCCTAGCGTTGTCACTCCCCCCAGACTGCTGGGGGTGGGCCTGGATTGGGAAAGAGCCCCAGTCTGGCCAATCCTCTCCTGCCAGGCTGCTCCTTGCCTCCTTGTTCACCAGCGCTCCAGTGGGTGGGGAGGGGCTGAAGGCAGGTGGCCTGGCCCTAAAGATACCATCCTTCTATCGGAGACTCCTGGTGCCTGCATGTCTGAAGCAGTCACACGCACGGCTGTGGGTATGGGCTCTTGCCCTGCTTTCTGAAAAGGTAACTTCTGCCTGAGATGTGGAGGTCGGAGTCCCCTCAAAGCCACAGCACCAAAAACTAGCCTTTGGGCCTGCCTCGTTTCCATCTCTCTGCCTCTGCCCCATGCTGGCTTGCTCAGCCTGGTCACCTGGATGTCTCCTGGCCCCAGGGGAAGAGAAGAGGTACTGGAGGCAGGGGCCCAGTTGGGTTTTCCCATCAATTCCCCCATCATCTCTGCCTTCTTCCTTCGTTCTCATCTGCTTTTGGCCTGTGCTGGGAGCAGCCACTGATCATCTCGTGACCCTGGAAAAACAATCTCATCAGTCTGATCACAAAGGGAAGAGGAGGAGATGCTGGCTCCCTGGAAACAGGCATCTGCCAAGGTCAGCTCCTGCCAGGTTGAGTCAGAAAAGGTGCTCTTGGTGGCAAAGCAGTAGGGGACCACCTCCCATGCACTCTGAATCCCTGTGTATGCTGGAGGTCATGGGAGCCTCCTGGGCCCAAGGTTTTGTGTCAGTTTCCAGCTGGTTGTAACTGGGGCCAGATTAGGCTTTGCCTCTTTAGGTATGTTGGCAGAGGCCCCAAGAGCCTGTGGCTAAGCTACTGTGCTACCCCTCCCCCGGCCCCCACACCCTGTAGCCAAACCCACCCCTCCTTATCCTCAGATTTGAAGGCAGGCAGATGTGGGAGTTTGAGGTTCTAGGCTGTAGGCTGTGGACAGAGGTTAAAACCGATCTACCCTCTTTCAGGCAAATGACTTCACCTCCAAGAAATTGTGTTTCTTGTCTTTAAGATGTGGTGACATCATGGGTTTCCTATGGCTGATGTTTGGTCAGAAGCCTGCACTAATGGGGAATTGACGCGGGGTAGAGGGGAGAAGCTAAAGGCAGGATGATCACCCAAGCCCCTGGCAGTCAGCACCACACAGGGAAATGGGACTTGGATCGGATGTCCTCGTGTCCACTCTCCAGGTCTGTTTTGATGTGACCTGGCTGGATTTGGTGCTCTTTGTTCCACCAGTGGAAGGGGAGACAGATGTCAACAGGCAAACACATGTCACAGCTGGAGTGTCCACAGGTTCAGGTCAAGAGGGCGTTGGCCCTCATCGCACTTTGGTTTCTGTAGGTCGCGGTGTTTAGGGGGTGAAGTCAGTGTTTAAGAGGCTATGGGAGAAGGGCCTTCGGCAGGCTTCTGCAAACCAGGATGCTAGGCCTTTCCCCAGGCCTGGCATCATGAGTGCTCACTTGGCAAGCTAAGCCTCCGGGAAGACCGCAGAAACACACAGAGGCCTGGGTGGGTGAAGGGCCGTGAGGGACAAACCTCAAGTGTCCGCCTTGGTCTCCTACCTAGAGTTCAAAGCCCAAGCTACAGGCAACCTGCTCCAATATCCAGGAGGTCCGGCGATGCACACGCCTCGAGATGCCAGACAACCTCTACACCTTTGTCCTGAAGGTGAGTGACAGCTTTCCACACCCGGGGCGGGGGGGGGGGGTCATACACACACACACACCTGAGGCACCCACACACTCGCTGCTTTCCTCCCTACCAGGTGAAGGACCGGACCGACATCATCTTCGAGGTGGAGGACGAGCAGCAGCTGAATTCCTGGATGGCTGAGCTCCGGGAGTGCACAGGCCAAGGGTGAGGCCCCAGAACATAGGGCTCTACTCCTGACACAGCCTTTCCTGCTCCCCCGATCTACCCAGATCCTAACCTCAGCCTCTTCAGCAGGCTGGAGAGCACAGACCCAGAGACCCATATTCCCTCAGCCCTAGAGCCTGGCACGTCCAACTCTCCGGGGGGGAGCACAGATTCCCTGAACCAAGGTGAGTGGGTCTAGGCCTCTGTCCTCCATGTAAGTCAGAACCAGCTTTAGCCCAGGACATCAGGCACCCACAGGGGGCCATCATCCCCCATCTTGTCTACCAGGTGCTTCTCCTGGGGGGTTGCTGGACCCAACCTGTCAGAAAACAGATCACTTCCTGTCCTGCTACCCCTGGTTCCATGGCCCCATCTCCCGAGTGAAGGCAGCTCAGCTGGTTCAGCTGCAGGGTCCGGATGCTCATGGAGTGTTCCTGGTGCGGCAGAGTGAGACACGGCGCGGAGAGTATGTGCTCACGTTCAACTTCCAAGGCATAGCCAAGGTATGGGGCACGGCAGGCGGGCTGGTCCCCCTGCCCCCAGGTTGAAGGCCTGCAGCGGCCAGTGCCTGAGCCTACTGTACTCGCCCCCTGTAGCACCTGCGCCTGTCGCTGACCGAGCGGGGCCAGTGCCGAGTGCAGCACCTCCACTTCCCCTCTGTCGTGGACATGCTCCACCACTTCCAGCGCTCGCCCATCCCGCTTGAGTGCGGTGCTGCCTGTGACGTCCGCCTGTCCAGCTACGTGGTAGTCGTCTCCCAGCCACCAGGTGTGACCCTTGATAAAGGGGGTGGGCGGCAGAGGGAACCAGGCAAAGGGTAAACGCTCGCTGCAAACCCAGAGCCACAGCGATGGTTTTGTGTTCTTTCGACATTTGGCCCCTCTGTCACATTAAGACTGACAGCGCCGGTCTCTCTCTTGGTCACTTGTCCCCCAGGTTCCTCCAGCACTGTCCTGTTCCCTTTCTCCCTCGCTCACTGGGATTCGGAGCTGGGCCTTCCCCATCTCAGTTCTTCTGGCTGTCCACGGGGGCTGGGCCCGGAGGGTCTCCCAGGCCGATCCTCTCCCCCAGAGCAGATATTCCACCTGGTGCCTTCACCTGAGGAACTGGCCAACAGCCTGCGGCACCTGGAGCCTGAACCCACCAGTCGAGCCCGGGACTCAGACTACGAAATGGACTCCTCCTCCCGGAGCCATCTCCGGGCCATAGACAACCAGTACACGCCTCTCTGACGGGCGGTGAGGAACCCTAGGCCTCACACGTGCCCCCGAGGAGCACAAGCAAGCGGAGATGTGAACTTGTGAATGTAACCTTCTTTCCTTCCTTCCAGAGAGAGATTTAAGGGACACTGTTAACTGCTCATTCCAGTTTGGATGTGACCCTTCTATTAGGCCTGTTGAAGGGCCTCCTATAAGTTTTAGTTTACAGATGTAGTTCTTGTTCGCAGAGGCCGCGAGCTCCCACCCTGGGTCCCTAGGACCGGTCCCCATCCCTCTTATAGGAGGTGGTGGGGTGAGGGCCAGATCTGGCAGGCCGAACCTTGGTTCTCTTTTTCACTGACACTGTCACAGCTGATGACAGACTTTCGGGGGGGTGGGAGGGTCGTCAGGAAGCCCAAAACACTAACAAGCCCTGGATTCGCCTACGGTTTACCCATTGTGGCCTCGGTCCACGTGGAGGCCTGCCACTCCCTGTGCCGTAGGTGAACGCATCAATCCTGCTCCGACTCAGCTTCGGGACAAAGCTCAAGGTTAAAATGATTTTAAACACTTTACCTCAGATTAACTTTTCAAAGGATTCAGGTTTCAAAACTAAACCATTGCTTATTTTGTTGCACTCTTTAATACTCATGCGATTTTGCAGTCTGAGACAGCTATGCAAACCCTACTTGACTTGTTCCCAGTCTGAGCCAGCATGCCTGGCTTCTGTGTCTTTTGCATCCTCAGGACAGTCACCTGCTGCTGAGTAGCCACTGTCCTTCCTAAATGTGGAGAAGTGAAGTACGTCACCCTTTCAGGGAAATTCAGGCAACTACTGAAACAGGGTGGCAAGGAGGAATTCTACCCTGGTGCCTTAACGAACAAAAAAACTGGATTCTGGTTTACAGTAGCTTTATGGTTAAACCAGTTTACCCAAGGGGTGATAAGGGGCGAGGGAGGAGCAAGCAAAAAGGGAGGAAGGGCTCCTGGCCCCTTTCTTCTAAAAAATCCTTCACCACCAGGGCTGGCTCGGACCCCCCCACCCCCCACCCCCAAGCATCTAACGGCTGGCTCATAAACTATCCCGCAAGGTTTTGGGCTTGTTCTTGAGTCAAAATGGGAACTAGGAAATCTGGTGCCACAACTAGTGAGAAATTCCTTTAACAGCCCACACTCAGTGTTCCGTTCCAGCTGCTCGCTGCTTCATTTGAGGAGGAATGTGTGTGCGTACACACTTGGGCGCACATCTCCAACAGCTGGGGGGTGGGGTCCTGCAGTTAAATCTCCATCTATACTTGCCTTTCACCAGGGATAGAATTCACAGGGGGGCTGGCTCCTCCCAGAACTTTCAGGCAGAGGCTCAGAAACAAGGGGGCAGTGACAGAATGGAGCCAGCTGCTCTGGGTGCCAGCAGAGACATTTGACACAGTCACCAGGCTGGCTTCTAGGAAACTGAGAGTTTAGCACAACTTAACATTTATAGACACATCACTCAGAAACTAAATTTAAACCCTGGCCTACGACTAACTACTGCCTGCCTTATCTGGGGTGAGGGTTTGGTTTGCTCCCTCTAGCCATTCTCTGTGCTCCCGGAGGTCAGACTTCTGTTAAAAAAAAAAAAAAAAAAAAAAAAAAAAATTGGGGGGGGGGGGGAGGAAGCAGTCCCCTCTTCACCACTTTAAAAACCAATGCTCCTGAGTGTTTTCACAGATTGCAAAGCAGATCCATTCCTGATCCAAATCAGTGGTCTTTTTCTAAGGACGCTTTTCTTTCCTTTTCTACACAAGGCATGTTTCTCTAAGTAATGAATGCTAAGTGAGGTGTGATCCAGAAAAGTAAGCACTGTTCCTATTTCTCTTTTAAAAGAGAAAGCTCATTCTAGAAAGTCAATGCTGACAAGTCACTGGTACAGATTTCCCCCTTGTCTGCACAGGAAAGGGGCCAAGTAGCCAACAACCCAGGTTTTTCCCCTCCCTGTAGCCAGAAGTGTAAACATCTGGGATGTGACCTCTTTAAGGTAGGGGCACTCACTCCTTAGCTTCTCACCATACAATTCTCAGGTTAATGCCAGGAGGCAAGCCAGGCACAGCCAACCAGCAGCTCTGACCCACTGGCTACAAAGGACAAGATCAGACTCCGTGACAGATAATTGGGAGTCACCCACCTCCAGACTGCTTCGGTGTAAAGTGTTCAAGGAAAACGTTTCCTTTTTAAACATGTCTGAGTTGCCAGGACAGCTCAAATACCTCCTGAAAAAAAAGCCCCCTCATGGCCTGGGAAGAAGTGACACTGAGCCAATGCCTTTACTTTCTGCTAGAGCAGGTTCAGCTCGAGGGAAAGGCTCCCTGGGCTTGATGCCTTCACAGCCAATGAGGCAATGTCCCCGCCAGCCCATCGTGGTCACAGCCTATCCCACCACCCTCCTCCTCCTGGCCCCAGTGTGACCGCTGCTGGCAGCAAGGAACCAACAGCCCCTACCGGGAGCCCAGGCTCTGAGTGCCAAAAGGACGGTAAGCATCATGACCCTCCAGTTATCTCCAATTACAAACAACAAGGATAGCCTGACTGCTCCCAGCACCATCACTTCATTCTTCCGTCTTGAATCAACTTTTACAAACTAATAGTCACCAGCACCAAAGAATTAAGTCAACTAACCTGCCTTGAATTTTAGACCAGCAATCCATATGGCTTTATCTGGTATAAATCTTCTGCCTTTGATCATTTCTGGACCGTGTAGGAAAAAGGAATAGCAATCATTAAAATCTTAGGCCAGAGAACACTATTTTTACATTAACAGTTTCTTTAACCTAAAATCAAGGCCTTGAACTCTTCCCTAAGTGTTGACTGGGATTCCTTCATGCTTTTAATTCAGGGCTACATCTCTTATCGCACATGTCATGTGAGCTCCAACATCTCCCACAGGCTAGAGGAACTTGATAGTATAGTATCCACTGCCTCTTAACAAGGACACATCTGACATCCAGCGTTTGCTTGGAATAAGCAGCACATTGTAATGACAGAGTAAATGGATCCATTCTGTATCATCAGAAGCAGAAAGTATTTGGCAAATTTTTATGTATTGTTTATGTACTGTACAAGTAACTTATTCTTGAATAATGCAGATTTTGCTATAATGTACAAACTGCTACACAGGAATTAAAAAAAGTTTTCAGAATCTTGATTTGTTGCCACAATATTTAAAGCTCTATTGTAACAGGACTGTGGTCTCTGCAAGATCCTTGCTCTGCTCAACTACTTGCTTTTCCCTTTGTCCTCCTCCCACAAATTTGGAACATTAGCAAATGCTTGTGAATCTACAGCAATAAGGTACTTTGTGCATCACTGCTTTTCAGCTCTTGGGATTTATCAGTTTCTTTTTAAGCAGTGTCTCCTGCCCTCTACTGGTAAAAGATGGGTGAATCAGGAAGACTTGTGACTAACAACACTCATTTGGGTTCAGGAGATATTAAAAAGGAAGCTTACAGAACCAGCGTCAGGCTGAGGATGTGGGATCTCAGTGCTGCCCAGCTCTGGCCAGCCTTCCTCCTTCTGGAGCGGACCTTTATCCACCAAAGAGAATGTCTCAGTCTTGTCTTTTTCTAGAGATACCTTGAACCAGAACTAAAGGTGAAGAAGAAAAGTCATTTGACAACTAACCTTCCAGGATTTAAGAAAGTACACTCAGCCCTCCTGCCTTGATATGAAGTATCCTATAACAGAAACATCTTAAGCTTGTACAAACACACACTAACTTGGTATCAGTTTTTAAAACTTTTTTTATTTTTTAATTTTTTTTAAGTTTTTATTTTATATTATCTACAAAGTAAAAGTTTTTTCCCTTAACTTAAAAGTTGAACCACTGTAGACAGTGATCACTTCATCAAACTTGATTTATAAATAATAACCCGTCATTTTGACGGTAAGAATTTACTGAACCTTTGTCAAGTTTAGTAAAAGGGCGTTCCAAGTCTTGATTTTTTTTTTTTTTTTTTTTTTTTTTTTTTTTTTTTAGCAGTAATAGCAGCAAGAATCAACTCTTGTTACTTCTTTTGCTAGCTGATGTGTTCATGACTTTCGAGGGTCATTAAAAAATAAATAACTTCCAGTTTCAGCAAGCAGAGCTGGGGTACTCGCGGGACTCTGAAACAGCATATGGAATTATGGAACAGCCCACAAGTTCCTAAATGCCTCTACTCGGTCCAAATATCTTCCACTGCAAGTGAACTGTTAGCATTCCTATTGGATGTTACAAGAAATCAACATATATTTTTTAAAAACAAAATAAATGAAATTCTAGTTTTCTGTGCTTCCAGTTGGTAGAAGCAGTAGAAGGGAGGAGGGAATTTGGCCTTTCGGTTCCTCCAGGGCAGCCTTACAACTGCTGTTGGTGGTGGGCTTGTACTGTAAAAAAGAAAAGTGAATATTTAAACAGGAAACTGGCAACACCACACATTAGCCTAGTGTCTCTGCAGCACACGACTGTAAACTATCCTCGTGCTACCTGAACAAGACTCAAAATTTAATCCACTCTTCCCCCTCCCATCTGCACCAAAAGGGGAAGGGGCAGGTGGGTGGGTAGAAACAAACCAGTCAGATGGAAAACCACTTCAGATAAAACTCCCAGAAGACTTGTTGCTCACGGGGTAGGAAAAAAAGGCCTTAACATACCCCCTCCCCAAATACCAGCCAAGCACCAGTATTGCTTTCAAAGTAACAGGTTAGACTGTGAAATATTGCCATGGCAGCCATCAAGTATTAGAGCACAATCACGGGGCATTCTCTCCCTGTCAGGGCATAGGCTGGAGCTAATGCTACACTCAAAACCAATCCACACACAGCACACTTTCTCATCAGTAGTATTCTCCAGAGCTACAATCAAACTCTGCCATGGTGGTAACCACCCCCGTCAGACTGGGGAGGGGGAGACTAAGGAAGGAAAACGCTGCCCTGTCCAGCCTCTTTAACAAGGAAGGCCAACTGAGTCCTAAGCATGCGTCAGCCACACAGAATGCTGCTGCTGCTTCTCATCAAGCCAAACCCTGTATACCATCAGAACACACACAGACTCAGCTCCTGGAAGCCTCAGGCCCTGACACTGAACTGATCGTCACAGTCCCTCCTGTGCACGCTCTGGCGGGTCTTGCTAGTTCTCAAATGCGGGGCTTGAAGCGCTGGCCCTGCCTGCCATTCGACCTGTGCGAGCAGAATGCTTTGGGGTGCCCGGCGGCCCCTGCACACACACGCCTCACCTGAAGGGTGCGTCATATAGGGGAAATGCGCTGTTGTCGAGACTGGAATGGGCTGTAGTGCACTTTGAGCGAGGGCGGCCTGGGGACCGCCGGGTGGCTGTGTCGTCATTAGCATCATTGGCGCATGGGCAGTTGGATGAGAAGGAACCATTCCTGACTGTACATGAGCCTGAAACAGAGAGCTCTTTTACGCATACAGGCAACATCTCCAGCTTAAACAACATGTCAACTGTGTTCCTTTCATTGGGCTGGTGGGGCAGGAAAGGCCGACAGGGGGGCCCTCAGGGCCCTTTTCTCTGAGCACATGCCCTAGTGGATCATCAAGTGACCTACTGACATGCTTCACCCTTCAGCGGGTCCAGGGAGGCTGAGGGAGCAGGCGCCTACTGAGCCTGAGTAAAAATAAGGGCTGCAACATCCTGGCCTTCAACATTTCTGATTGCTGGATTCTATGTATGTGGGGCAAGGTCATCACAAAGCTCAGACATCTGATCCCAGGGCAGCTTTCTCAACTTAATAGGAGGTGAGATGCAATGATGCTTCAGAATCTGGCTTCCAAGTGGGACCTGAAGTAGTTTAAAGACAACCTCCCTTTTAAATAGGAAAGCAGATAATAAGAGTAATCCATGGATTACTTTGCCCTCTCCTTGTCTGTCCCTCCCCTCTGCTTCCTGCCGGCACACCAGTACATCTCCGTGAAGAATGAGTCAGGGCAGCGAAAGACGAGTTGCTCAGGCCCCTTACTGTTAGAGACGTGCTGACCGAGCAGGAGGAGGAGGCTGCAGTAAATGGCGCCAGTGAAACGGGGAGGAGTAAAGTGAAATTATCTGGGCCAGACCTGTGTCCCGAAACTAAGTTATATGATAACGAGTGCAACCTGGTTTCACTGTCAAGTTGGAAAGGTTTCAGCCAGCCCAAATCACTGGATCCCAGCTCGGGGTGGGGGGAGTGGGAGTGTGGGGGGGGGGGGGGGACTTGGCAGGGCCAGGAAGAGCCCTCCTTTCCTGCCTCCCATACTGTGCACTGTTCTAGACCACAATAAGCCTTGAATGAAATGCTCTTTTTACTCTTACGTATTCAAATGGGCCCATGGCAGATCTGAACTTCCCCAAAGGGGTTAACCTTTTTCTCTTTCAGCACAAAAAACACAAAAGTGAGGTTTTAGGAACCCCAACTTACATGTAAATTCACATACCTACTTAGCCACCAGCCTCTGCTAGCCATCTACAGGACCCCAGCTCTCATGAAGCTCCTAATTCAGCCAAACCATGCTGGCCCACACCTGACCAAACTGGCTCCCCTCCCCACTATCAAAAGCAAATCATCCACTGCAGTGCGCCATACTACAGAACCCTCACTTGTGCAGAGGACGCCCAAACTTCCCAGAGCTGTCGAACTCTAGTTACAAGGTCGCATTCTGAGATTGAGCTCCAACTGAGTCACATCTTCAGCCCCCAGCACACCAGAGCCTCAGTGGTGCACTATCCAACATGAGATGGAGTTCAGTGAGGCAGTCTAGCTTAGACCTCCCCAAGAGAGTTCTGTTATGAAAGCGGCAAAAAAAGACATCAAATACAGCCAATTCACTCTGAACAGCTCCAGGGAGGGCCTCAAGGACAGCATTAGAGCCCAACTTCAGTGAAGCTCCTTATTAAGATAATCCAACTTGGCCCTTGATTGCACTGGACTTTTCTCAGCAGCTGATACAGCCAGCAACCATTGAGATGGCAAACCATACCCTTCAACCATTAGAGGCTTACACTGGAGGTGAGCTCCAAAGTGGCTCCCAGGCTGCTCTTTAAGAAGAGTGGGACACCTGAGTGCTTCCAACTTCTAGTTACACTGCACCAATGTAACAAGGCCAAGCCTTTTCAAGAAGTACAACATATGGTCAAAGTGGGTGTACCGACAGGCAAGGAAAACAAATGGAGAGATTTCTCCGAAACTCGTGTGACTAACATTCAGGCTGACAGGCCCAGGGTTGTCACCTTGGAGAGCTGAGAATTTGTGAAGGCCCACCCTCCCTGCCAGACTTCTCGTGTGTGTGTGTGTGTGTGTGTGTGTGTGTGTGTGTGTGTAAGAGAGAGAGAGAGAGACAGGGAGAGAGAGGGAGGGAAGGAGAAGAGGAAGAATATATATGTATATATATATATATATAAAATATATATATATAATATATATATCATACATATAACGTGTACATTCATAGCAGTGAAGCTATATAAACATAGCAAAGCAGACACAAGAAGGACTGGGTTGCATTCCAAAGTCAGAGATATTTTTAAGGTCTAAGATGGGAAACATTAAAGGACTGACCAATCAGCAACTTCACTGATCCCATTACAAAACCACACGAACATTCATTTAGGGCCAGATCACATGTATTTGAGCAGGAAAAGGGAGACAGGCAAATGGCATCACACACAGGGTTTCCTAGCTTGCAGAGCATCTGGCTCCTTGCTGTTTATCTGATAACCTTCATATTCTACTTGGTCTTCAGAGAAAGTTGGCTAAAGCTGGTTTACCTGAGGTACATGGGCCATGTGGGGAGGATTGGTGTATGCCGGCTGAACATGAGAAGGATGAATCGTAAAGACGGTCTGTTGTGCTGTTGGGAAACTATTCTGTGGCGACTGCGTATTGGAGGCAGGGGTCATGGAAGGTGGGGTTGGTGCGAGCCCCGCGTGGTAAATGGCTGACTGCTGCTGTGGACTGGCCAGATGGAGCGCCTGGGCGGCCTGGTGCTGATGGTGCTGCAAAGCCACAAGAAAGAACTGAGAAAACCACTTCTTGAATGAAAAGCAGTTAAGGTCACACACAAAGCTGAACTCTGCATATGAAAGCAGGCTCCACTGGGTCCATCCAAGATGAGGGGCAGTGGAAAGGACCAGAGAATGTGCAGGGTAGTAGGAGCATGGCTGGGGTGGGGGGTGGGCACCTCCGGTTCAGAGACACTCCTTTCTGGGCGCAAGCCCTTATAGCCCTCAGCCAAGCAGAGGTAAAACAATACCACTGCCCCAGGGAACTGAAAGATATCAAAGAGGTCCTTAACTGCTCCCTTAACAAACACCACTGCAGAAGCTAACAGGAAAAAAACTCATTGTATAATCATCAGTAATGAAGTTTAAAAAAAAAAAAAAGCCCCAAGCATATTCCTTATGTGATGTTAAATTAGATTTTTCAATCAATATTTCCAGAACTTACCCAATCACCTTATTCTCAATATGTATCTTAACAGGACTTAACAGTAACAACAACAAAAAGCAAATCCCAGGAGCACAGCCTGCAGAGCTGTAGGCTGGCTCCAAGAGGCAGAGCTGCGGGGTGTTTTGATCACGTGGTACCGAGCATTCTGCCCCGCACTGCACAGAAGGCTCAGTAAACAAAATGAGGACATAATTCTACAAGACCTCGGAGTCTCTCCTTACCTGAACCGGACTGGGTGCAGGATGACTTCCACCATGTTGGCTTTGCTGCTGTCCGGTGGGAGTAGCTGAAGGCTGAGGATGTGGAGTATGTGGGTGCAGGGTAGCATTAGGGTGCGCATACTGCTGAGCAAGGGAGCCAGTGGAAACTGAAGTGGAAGAAAAAGGGTGTGTACGGTCGACATCTAGGACAGTCTCCACTGCTCCCCTAAGCCTCATCAGCTGAGCCTTCATGATACTCAGTGTCTAACTTATGCTCTTTACCAAACTATTTTACTCCATTTAAATCATCCATTTTCTTGAAAAAATAAGTGTGAAGTTATTACTTAACAATCAGACTAGCATTTATATAACACAGCTGTATACATTTTATGAAAATCTAATTAGTGTAAATTTACTCTTAAAACAGTCACTAGGTTCTCCTGAAAAAGCAACTTAAAAGCATAGGCAGAAATCATTCTCTCTCTCTCTCTCTCTTTTACACACACACACACACACACACACTCTCTCTCTCTCTCTCTCTCTCTCTCTCTCTCTCTCTCTCTACCTCAAGGCCATCATCTGGCTAACCTCACCATGCTACTGCCCTGGAGTGGGCACAGTGTCCCTAGGCACTGACTGTATTGGGGCTGGGAGAAAGGGCTGGATAAGGTATGCGGCAAGGTCAGGGCTCTATTTTCAGGGCCAAATGACCACAGTCTCTCCCAGTTGATCACAGAAGTCACTCAGTTTATTCCCTGGCCCCTCCTTGCTCAAGGATCTCTCACCTTTGCTTTAAAAAAATCTAGTAAATGGAATTACCTAAACTATGTGGAAAAATGAACTCCCTTCAAAGCATCCCAGTCTTTAGAAAGATTCTTACTAGCTCGAGTAACTTCAAAGAAAATATGACAGGCCACTTTAAGTAAAAATGTGTTCATTAAAGATAACCCAAAGCCAATCCTTTATGAATCTCAGCAAGGACCATACCTTGATACAAAACAGGGAGATTAGGCATAAATTCATTTGTGCACGTATTCCTAAAACAACAATGTGAGAACCAAAATCACAGTAAGATTAATTCATTGCTTCCAGTGACTACTGACAACACACTGATATAAATCTAACCATGAATGGCGATGAGCTTCAAAGTGTTCTCAAGATACATCCCCAGCAACAGGGGACTTCCAGACTTCTTCTCAAAGTCATCCTAAAATCCCTGAGAAGCTAAGCCCATTCACAGAAACAATTCCCAAATAGCTCCTCATGTACCTCATACACACAGACATACAGGGGACTGACAGGGACAAACAAGCACTGATTTGAGATCAAGCACTCTAACTCTGGCAGTCTAAGAGGCATGACCGCCAAGAGTCACTAGCAGAGGTGGCACCGGGCATGTCCCGTGGAAACGTTATGCTAGGTTTAGGCACATGAAGCAATTCTGCAATGCTTGACACTGTAGGGCCAAAGGCCACCGACATACCGGCCTAATTCGTTATCTCCCCAACGGGGGGGGGGTGGGAGGGTGGGGGGGGGTGGGGGTGTGTGTGTGTGGGTGTGTGGGTGTGTGTGGGTGGGTGTGTGTGTGTGGGTGTGTGTTAAAAGTAGGCTCTACACCCAACATGGGGTCTGAAATCACAATCCCAAGATCAAGAGTTGCATGCTCTACCTACTGAACCAGCCAGGTGCCCTATATATATGCACCTTTTAAAAGAGGGAAGGGCGAGGCAAACAGCCAGTGCTAGGATCACCTGTGCATCCACTGCCAACACCAGAGTGGGCATTAATGAATATTCATGAATGCCCAGATTAAACGAAACACTTTGGTTTACACACTGAAAACATTTCCCTAATTATAAGAGTTAATACACACTGGAATATATTAATAAGGAAAATTGTGGCAAGATACTCTCTGGGTGTTTTTAGGAAGTCAGTGCCTGTCTTCTGAGAGTTGGGAAGAATGATGTGCTGATTTCCTTAACTCCACAGTCCCACAAGTCAATAAAAGTCAGTTAGTGTCTTTCTTCTAAATCATTTGCTTATTAGAAGGCCATTTTCCACTATCACATTCACTAGGCTAACTTTCAGAACCCCTGAAAGTGTCTAGACATTGACTTGGTCTAAAAGACTTGACATAAATTTTGAACCGGACTCTACTCCTGCAAAAATCTTACACTCATTTTTCAAATGTATTTTTAAATAACTAAAATAGCCACATGTAGCTAGTGGCTGCTGATTAGGCAGCACAATTTATAGCATACTTTCATCATAGAAAGTTCTACTGGATAGTGACGTCTGAAATCACATTCCTTTTCTTCCATCCTTCATCCCTCTTTTCTTTCTTCGTTTTCTTTTTTTTTTTTTTTTTAAAGTAATCTCCACCCCCAACATGGGGCTCCAACTTATGACCCAGAGATCAAGAGTAGCATGCCCCATAGCCTGAGCCAGCCAGGCACCCCTCGTGTTCCTTATTTTCAAACTACCAGCATTAAAATCCTCCACACACCCCAAGCTTCTGAAATGTTTCATTTGTAACAATACTAAATCTATCCAGGGAGAAGCAATTCCTGAATCCCATATTCTATTTGAGGTTTCATAAAGAGAGAGTACAGAATCTCAGAGTTTCTATTTTTTAAACTTTATTTATTCAAGAAATGTTTGTAGTTTTAATGACTTTCTAAGCAAAATTTTAAGGAACTAAAAACAATAAATAAATTCTAGCTGGGTGCTGTCTTACTAATTTTCCCACATAGAAACAGGACCTCACTAAGAGAATAATTATGTCTTTACGTCTCATAATGAAGTAATTCATCAATTTAAAAGGGTTAAAATCTTGAAATTACTTGGAAAAAATTAAAGATGAAATATGTCTTATTGTGCTTTTTTTTTTTTAATTTTTTTTTCAACGTTTATTTATTTTTGGGACAGAGAGAGACAGAGCATGAATGGGGGAGGGGCAGAGAGAGAGGGAGACACAGAACCGGAAACAGGCTCCAGGCTCTGAGCCGTCAGCACAGAGCCCGACGCGGGGCTCAAACTCACGGACCGCGAGATCGTGACCCGGCTGAAGTCGGACGCTTAGCCGACTGCGCCACCCAGGCGCCCCGTTATTGTGCATTTTTAAAAGGAATCTCTGCGAGAGTACTTTACCAACAGTGAAAGGCTTTAAAGTAGAGTATTATAATTTATAGCTCCTTTGCACTGACAGCACAAATACTTCAAGTAATCCAAACTGCGTGCATCTATACAGGTTTTGTTTAAAACACCCATCCTTTCCCTACCTAAGCACCAACAAACTAGAATGCATCATAAGAAAAATCAAGGACATGTAAATATGCTTCATTAGCTGCAAATAAAACTTTTAAAAGTTTAATTAGAAATATTTTCCTCTGTTTATCTTCTTGCTTAAAAGATATCTGCTAACCAGTACCTCATCCAGGAACTCTTTTCCCATATTACATAGGAAAACTGGGTAGGTGACTGGGAAAAATGTGAAATCGATACTTTAATTCAATCTTTATGACAACAAAAATATGGTCTGGTTCCTCAAAAGGCCAGTTACGAAGGAGACAAAGAAAGATGGGATAGGAGGGACATTAAAAGGCTGACGGGGGAACAGGTGGAAGGGAAGAGAGAGCCAAGAGAAAGGAATCAAGATAGAATAAAACTGTAGAAGAAATCTACTGGAATCAGAGAAGGGAGAAGTGGAGAGTGAAGAACAGTAAATGCTGGGCTTTACGGAGCTACGTCAAGCATTTAACTGCTTTTATTATCCATGCTTGCTAATTTAGCTGAGGAGTCCGAAAGGTAAAAATAAATGTTCTTCAAAACTCTGATTTACCTATTCATCAAACTTCTATTTATAAAAATTGAGTTGCCTTCATGAAATCTGGATTAATGCAGGCTAATCAAAGAAGTATTGCTTTTTTTGGGTCAGACCTGGTCCAAAAGTTCCCCACTCACTGTGTTCCTTGATACAAATGTTTACAACTCTAAATACGTGACTTGTCAAATCCTCATAACATTAACCACATTCTAAAAGTTGTTTCCTAGGCCATGATCTTACTGAAGCCAGTTCAGTCAATAATGTTGTGCCTTTAATTTGTAACTAGGTTTTGTCATTTTGACCTTGGATGCACAAGTCATGAGAGATCACCAGCACTGCAACACTAAAAATGAAAACAAAATCTTCCAACTTTTAAACTTGATGTTAAATTCAGAAAAAAAGAAGTAAAGGAAAGCTGAACTCTTAAAAAGGGGTAAAATGCAACTAGACCAAACCATGGCAAAATGGCTTGTGGGGAGGGGGTGGTACAAGCAGCAACTTAAATTATAAATAGCAGCCCCACTGTTAGCTTCTTTTAAGAATAATTCCTCTTAAGGGAAGTTATACTAAGGCAGTTAATACTTAGGTGTGATGATTAAGAAACTTTTAGCTACTTACCAGGAAACTGACTCCAAAATTATTAAACAGAGACAGTAAGATGGTGAGGATAACTACATTTGAGACCTCAAATTGAGTACATAATAAAATTAATTACTGAAACTGTTTTTTACATACTATATCACATACAAAATTTCCCTTTAATGGTACAGATACACAGCAAGACTCCTTTTTAAAGAGCATCTATTAAAGGATTAAATTTGTTAACAATTCCTAGCACCAAATAAATAACAAGTACACACTTATTTTTGGATACCAAGTCACGGCATAGTTAATGAAAGCTTAAGTCAAAATGTTTTCTCAACACTTTTTAAAATCTGGCATTTAGTAGATTCAGACATTAAGTCTTTCTAAAGTAACCCAAAATTTAGTATCTAAAATTTTAATATTTAATATCCCTTAGAATATAATATTGCACATAAAGTTACTCATTACTGGCATACACTTCTGAAGGACTTCTGCAAATTAGTACCTTTCCTATCCAAATACCAAAAGTCCACGACTAGCCTTACTTAAAAACTGCCCTACAAAATAAACTATGATGTACCCTACACGTTCATTTCCAAAAGAGAGCCCTGCCCAGACTTTCTCCATTTAGGAGCCATCGTTTATTTACCTTTTCACTGGTAGCGAGAGGGGCCAGTGCTGCCAAACAGAATCAAGCAGCTAGGTCACGCTTTCCTGGTGAAGCTCAAAACATCCTGGGTGTCTACCACTTGAGTATTTTAAACCTTCAGTCATGCAAAGACTGAAAAGACAGAAATGTTTCTTCCCTAAATTTTCAAACCTATTCAATTAAAAATCCTTATAAGGATAAATTTCTTCTAGCCAGGATACTGAAAAAGCCTAATATTTTAAGCTTTTTATACTAAGTTTGTGGCTTGGTTGAAAAAAAAGGAAAAAAAATGGATTTCTGGAGAAGTTTCTCTGAACAAGGAAAATATTAGGCATTTCCAAAACAGTCACATGTTTGCTTGGTATGCAAAAATTAATTTCTGAAGCAACTCAATTTTTTAATTAACTCCAGCTTTCTTAAGCTGGGTTATATTTCCTTTTTTTAAAACTCTGAATTATTTACAAATATACATATTTTCAATGATTTTGTCTGGCACAAGGAAAATACTGCTCAACAAGTCTACTCCCTTAACATGTATTCTTTAAAAAGTGTTTTACTGTTCAATTAAAATTAGTATAAAAAACCCAACTCACTGGCAAAGTAGAAAGAAGGGCTTGTCTCCTTGTTGTATGGTAATTTGGGGCATGCTGAATTTGGGAAATAGAAAGGTAAATTAGCCTTTTGAGGTGTGCATTTTCCTAATTTTCTGGAAAGGTTGACATATTTATAAATTTCTTTTTGTATTCATGCATAAATCATTTTTCTTATTTTACAAGAGATGACAAGTACTTTAAACATTGCTACAAAATTAAACAAGATAGGGCTGAACCAAGAAACATTTTTCTTCTGTATTGATATGCTGAGTTCCACATGCTGACTTGTTTAAATGAATAAAATCATCTAATCGAAAGACCAACATGGCATTCCACTGAATAACCTTAATATAAATAATGTACCAGAATAAGAGAGTATTTACCAAGTTTAATTCAAAAGACTCAAACAGATTTGTAAATCATTATTAATAAAAACATCATTATTCTGTAAGATATTTATCAGGCATCTGGAAGTGAATCCCAAAACTTAAGAAAAAATAGTTAATATTAAACATGGGTGTGATATCATTCCTTATTAAAATGTCTACATAAATGGGGTGTAGGTACACTTGGAAGGATATGCACCAGAATGTTAACAGGTAATTATCAGGTGGAGGGATAACAGGTGCATTCTCAATCTTTTTGCCTCCTGTATTTTCTAATTTATCTGCATTAAACTACCAAAAACAAACTCAAAAAGGATTCTGGATCTAACTCTTCTTGATGGCTCTAGTTGGTAGAGAAAGTTTCATTACTACTATTTCTGAAAGGGAAAATGCCACTGCCCTAAAAGAAAATTAGGTGAATTACAAGACAAGATGTTAAAGAAACAAAAAGGAACTTCTTCCGTTACTCCTAAGAAAAACTTCTTAGGAGGGATGGGGCAATGATGAAAGTTAGATTAAAGTCAAAGAGATGAAATTTTTGTGATCAAAATCCTTTCTAAGATAGCTAGAAAGAGAACAAGGTCAACAACTACTTAGAATGTATGATAACTCCTAACAATGTAACTGTTCAGTAATCTGTCCGCATACCAACCATCTGAAGATAACAATCAGTCTTTAGTCATTACTGTCCTTTCTATTCTCAAAGCCTTTTGCTATGGCCATCCAATTGGTAAGTGACAAAAAGGTGACACAGAACTGTTGCCAACATCTCGGTGCATATTCTTTTGTTTGCATAAAAATTTGAAAATATTTAGATAGAACGGATCTTAACAATAAACATAATTCATACTAAAAACATTTGGTTCCTTTGGGAATATGAAATATAAACTGCTCGAGGGGTATGAGAGTAAAATTAGCATTTCTAAGCAACAAATATATCTTAAGTTTAAAATAATGTACTCTGAAAACATATCTATGTGTCTTTATCTGGCATAATTAAGATTTGGAAGATCTAAAATAACTGAAATAATTATTGAAGAATTAATGAATTTGCTTTAGTAGATTAAATTATGGCTTATACTTCATTTCCTACTGTTCTTTTTAGAGTATGGAGTACCCAAATGAGAACCCTGAGTAACCAGCAACAATCCTATGAAATCCAGAGCTTCACCCCAACCTGTCCCCTCATCAACAGACATCAATTAAATACAAGCCATGGAAATTGCAGGAGAGTAGTTCAGATCTGGCTGAGCAACTTTCTCCTGGCATTAAAAAAACTGGTCTTAATGACTAGTTCATTCCAGATTTCACTGGACATTAGGTCTAATGTTTTGTTTGCAGTATTTCTGATTTACCCATATTTCAATTGACTTCAGGGTCCAAGGCCAACTGCTTTTCAAATAGAAAAGTTTTGGGAAGGTAGTTATAAAACCATTAGTGTCTCAAATACAGTGTTTACTGTACAAGCGATTTCAAACCAACGAACATTCATCCAAAAGGAAAAACCAGATGCTGGCAGTGAGTGAACACACTGAGGAGAAAGATTCTTCTCAACATCACAGTATTACTACAATGTCTCAAAAGCATGGGTACACAGACAGTTGTTCTCTAAAAGCAATGGAAATTTTAGTTCAAAAGTTTTAGATCTTATTCAAAGGGGAATATGCCAGAAAATGGGAGGAGAGAAATGTTTTCTCCACTTGTTAAATCATGATGTATTTATCAGAAATATATAAAAAAAAATCATAATGAACTTTTCACCTAAGCCTTTAGCAAACCAGAAAATTGTTGAAATATATACAAATTGCATAAAAGTATACATGATGAGTCAATGGTGTCTTTTTATACATATTTAGTCCTGGTTAAGACAAGCCAATGACAAGCAATCATAACCAAAATCAGTCTGTTGATATACTTTTCAATTAAATTGTGAATGGGTTTCTTGTAAGAAAGTTTCCCAAAATGTAGCAATTACCTCATTTTAATTCAAAGAGAATAATCCACACTAGGAAGTTTTAAGTGATAATGTGGAAAATTAAGATCAGATTTAAGTTATTTTATAAAAACCATGCCTATGATCACGTAGATTTCCTACCACCGTGAACATATGCAATAGAAGCATGTCTCCAGGAAGTAAGCACGAGCAGGTTATAGGTGACAAGAAGGATGATTGCTGCTGCCTGAGTCCCACCTAGTCTTATGAACCTCTAAAATCAAGTGTCACCTGAAGTTAAAAAGGAGAAAATCTTTATTCTTAGTCATTAAAAAAGTTTTAAAAGGGTTAAGAACTGAAATGGCCATGTAATCACATGTAACTATGATTTCATTCTAAGAGCGGCACACTTTTTATCTGTATGAATGAACTTGAATTTCTCTCCTCACACTCTAAAAATTGAAACGCCAATGGGAAAACCTAACTGACCGCACAGGAGCGCTCAGGAAAGTTCACAACAAAATTTACATCTTAATGAAATCAGCACTAATTTAATGTGATTTTGAAAACTATAATATGGGTCAACTCACTGATTCTATATTACAAGATGTAAGTGGAAATCTTAAATTCTCAACAGTGAAAACCATATTATTTTAGTACTTCAGACACCTAAGTTGACCTGCACAAAGTTCTCCAGCCACAAAACTCAGATGGAGATTTCTGCTTATTATTCTTATGTATACCATTTAATTATTTTATATAGGATACTTTTCTTCATTTTACCATTACTTATGTTGACTGTATTTAAAATGTGACTCATGTCTAAAGCATATCTAATGTTAGACTATTTTGACCACTTAAAATACAGCATGAGGCAAAAACATACTTTTTAACATTTTAACATTTGTTAACATTTGTTAAAATGTTAACAAAGAGCAATAAAAATACGTAATGCCAGTAACTTCCAGGGGAAGAAGAGAAGCAGAATGTTTCCTTGCTGGAGAGTGCTTTCATTATGGTAAAACTTTCTTTTGTGCCTTAGGCAGGCCATGCCAAGTGGTGGTAATACTGATGAGGAAGAGGAAGAAGATGGCTTTCTCCACAAAATATGCTTTCTGTTACACAAATCATTACGTTTCAGTTAAACTAAGGAGAAACATCTGAAGACAGAGGAGTTTTAGGAACAGATTTGCCAAAACTTATAGAAATGGGTTCATCTTTTCTTCAGATTCATGACCCTCAATGGCACAAGTTATTCTTAAAGTATCTTTTCAGAGGTTTAAAACAAATTAGTCACACAAACTGAAAGAGACAAACAAAAGTCTTCCTACCATACATCGCATGCGTCTGCTCATGAGCCCCGTACTGAGTTGCTGAAGAAGACACTAAACCAGGCTGGGCATGTGCTGGTGGTGCCATCATTCTAGCATTACCCTGTATTACAGGACTATAGACATGAGGATGCTGTGTTCAAACAAAAAATAAAGAGAAAACATTAAACTATCAAATACAGTCAAGCAAATTTTAGTTAGATGTCTTAACTCCATGGTTTCCAGAAACAAGTCTGAAAATCCTAAAACTGTTTTTGGCTATTTCCTTTGAAATACGTTAACACTGATCAGCAATCTTATATGAAAAAGACCCCCCAAGTCCTTAGCTATCTACTTCACCATAACACACAGCACAACTATAAAGGAAAACCCCTTTACCATATTAAAAGTTAGAAGTTATTTAAATGGAACAAAAATGAAGAGTTTGGTCGTATCGGCCTTACCTGAGACTGATAATGTGGCACATGCTGAACAAGAGGCTGATTTGGAAACTGCTGAGGACTATAGGCAACATATTGTGTGGAATAAGCTGGTGGGGTGGCCACAATCGGTGGGCCTGCTGCTGAGGCTGGGTGCATCATGGTGCTCTGATGATGCTGGTCTTGCCGCTGTTGGGGCATATTTGGTACTGCAAAAAAGATGACTTAGTATTAGAAAAGAGCATCTGCAGAATCAAACACATGAACACGGTCCACGAGCCTGGGCATGATTGGACCCTCCTGCCTGCCTTTCCAATGCCATGCTATACCATTCCCTCCGCTGCTGCAGCCACTCTGGGCTATTTTCCTGCCACACAGGCTATTAGGCCTCAGTCACAAACACTGATTCTCGAAGCTCAGCTTGGACAACTCTGACTCATCCTTCAGGTGTCAGCCTGAAAGCAACTTCCTCAGAGAGACCCTCTATAATGACCCCCAGATTTGATCAAATCCCTGCATCAGACTCTTACAGCACTATAAAATGCTTCTTTCATACTACTACTCAGATAACCCCTGTCTGATATGCCAAATTATGCCACTTGCTACAGAAGGGCATTAGACGTATACAAAGAAAAACAATAGTTCACAAAAGCCAATATAGAGCCAATACTAACCTTAACTCCATCTTAATTTCCTACCACTGAATTCTTACACAATTTCTTGCTTTCTCAAAACACAGCATCACATGCTATCACGTAGCAGATTTCTAAATAGCTCTTTTTTAACAAATGTTTTTCGTCTTTTATTATTCCACCCAGATTTCTGCCTATGGTCCTCCTCCTGTTAAAATTCTAGTTAAGAATTCAACTCATGGGGTGCCTGGGTGGTTCAGTCAGTAGCGAATGCGATTCTTAGGGTGTGAATTCGGATCCCACACTGGGTGCAGAAATTACTAAAAAAAAAAAAAAAAAGAAGAAGAAAAAGAAGAATTCAGCTCAACTGTCATCTCCTTTGTAGTATCTTTCCCAGTTTGCCCAAAAGAGCTAGCTGCATGTTTTGTGTATCTTTCCCTTGCATGTCTATTGTAACACTGATTGCTGTCTGTGATGGGTTTACGGAGGATGTTAACAAAGCCACTTGAGGGAAGAATCATGAACCACTGCCCACAACAAGGTATGAGGCACAAAGAAGGTATAACTTGGCATCTTCATAAAATCACCAGAATTATACAAGTAACTACTAGTTTAGTGACAAAATTTGCTTTTTATTTTAAATATGTGAATTTTCTTAGTATACATTTAGGGGAGCTATATACTGTTTTATCTATTCAGAAAAGCCAATATGAAAGTGGGAAAAATGAAGATGGTAATATCTTTCTGAATTTGATCTTCAGAGTCCACATATTTCTTTTTATAAATTTTACTTTATTTTAAAATGTTTTATTTATTTTTGAGAGAGAGCATAAATGGGAAAGGAGCGGGGTGGGTGGGGCTAGGGAGGGACAGGGGGGCACAGGGACAGAGAATCCAAAGTGGGTTCCACGCTGTCAGCCTCAAGCCTAATGCAGGGCTCAAATTCATGAACCACAAGATCATGTCCTGAGTGAGCCAAAGTCGGACGCTCAACTGACTGAGCCACTTAGGCGCCCCTCTACATAATTTTTTTTAAGTTTATTTACTTATTTGGAGAGAGAGAGAGAGCACACACTCGCAAGTGAGTGGAGGAGAGAGAGAGGGAGAGAGAATCCCAAGCAGGCTCCCCACTGACAGTGCAGAGCCTGATGCAGGGATCCATCTCACGAACTGTGAGAACATGACCTGAGCCCAAATCAAGCATCAGACACTTAACCAACTGAGCCACCGAGGTGCCCTGAGAACACCTGGGGTGTCTGGGTGGCTGTCAGTTGAATGTCCAACTTTGGCTCAGGTCATAACCTCAGGGTTTCATGAGTTCGAGTCTCACATGGGTTTGATGCTGTCGGCACAGAGCCCACTACAGATCCTCTGATGCTCTGTCTCCCCCTCCCCTGCTCATTGCTCTCCCTCTCAAAACTAAGTAAAACATTAAAAAGAAAAAGCCAATTCCTTTTAGTAAAGAAAAGCCACCCCAAATTCCTATAACATTTTTATCAAATGAAAGGTTATCTAATTAAATTCACTAACTGAACTGAACCTTTTCACTATTTTTTGATATTTGATTATGACTCTCATATTAAAATTAGAAAGCCAGTCCAGTGTACAGTCTTAAGATTTAAAATTCTAGTTACACATACAGAAAATGTCTGAATACAATCTTTTTTTATTTTTTATGTTTATTATGAGAGACAGAGAGAGACAGACCAACCATGGTAGCAGGGCAGTGGAGGAGGTGCAAAGAGAAGGAGACACAATCTGAAGCAGGCTCCAGGCTCTGAGCTGCCGGCACAGAGGCTGATGCAGGGCTCCAACCTCATGAGCCGTGAGATCATGACCTGAGCCAAAGTCAGACACTTAACCAACTGAGCCACCTAGCCACCCCTATAATCTTTAAACATAAAAAATTCAATTATACAAAACAAAATCCTCCCTTCCACCGTCTGCATACCATTTTCGCTAATAGCAACCACTATCCTACTCATTTGCACATACGCATATGTATTTATACAGACATATACCTGGGTCTACAGTGTATATATTTTCCTTAAATTTAATCTACTTAATATTAAATGATACCTGGGTGGCTTAGTCAGTTAAGTGTCCAACTCTTGAGTTCGGCTCAGGTCATGATCTCACAGTTCGTGACTTCAAGCCCCCCAATGGGCTCTGCACTCATAGCACAGAATCTGCTTGGGATCCTGTCTCCCTCTCTCTCTCTCTGCCCCTCTCCCACTTGCTCTCGCTCTCTCTAAAAAAGATGGTAATGGAAATTCATACTCTGCATAGCAAAAAATAATTGCTAATTTTTAAAGGAGCGAATAATGGCACTATTAACTATGATTTTTAAAACAAAAAGTCTGTAACTTTTTTTTTTTTTTTTTAACGTTTATTTATTTTTGAGACAGAGACAGAGCATGAACGGGGGAGGGTCAGAGAGAGGGAGACACAGAATCTGAAACAGGCTCCAGGCTCTGAGCTGTCAGCACAGAGCCCGATGCAGGGCTCGAACTCACGGACCGCGAGATCATGACCCGAGCCGAAGTCGGCCACTTAACCGACTGAGCCACCCAGGCGCCCCAAAAAGTCTGTAACTCTTAAATATACACACTGAAATAGTGATAGGTGAAATTATATGATGTCTAGGATTGCTTCAAAATAATCCGGTGAAGGCAGGGTGTAAGGCAGTGAGGATATGAATGACCATCACTGGTTGTGAGCTGATAAAGCCTTTCAAAAATGTTTGTAATAGACAGTTAGCCCAACATGAAATAATTTTTTAAAAATGACTTAAAGATGATAAACAAATGCAACTTGTAAACCTCATTTGGATCTTAACTGGAACAAATTAATTGTAAAAATATACATATATTTTAAAGATACCTAGAGAAATCTGAGGATATCAGGGAAGAACTGTTCATTCTATTTAGGGGTGATAATGGTACTTATAGGTGTTTTATTGTTTTAAGAGCCCTAATATTTCCAGAAAAATGAATAATTTACAGATAAAATGATATATCTGAGACATGCTTCAAAATAATCTAAAAGGGAAGGGATGTTATAGGTGAAACAAAATTGTCCTTGAGTGTATGATTTTCAAAAGTACTTGTATAGTACTGTACTATTCTAACTGCTATATATATATTTTTTAATTTTCAATAAATAGGTTTTTAAAAAACTTATTTATTTTATTTTTTTTAGTAGTCAAGATATGTATGAAGCTCAAAAATAAAGAAGAAAACCTGGGAGTGGCTGGATGAAAAAGCAGTCCTAGCGGAGATAAGCACTCTAATAGAACAGAACAAAAAAACCCAGAAATAGACTCAACTGCACATGGGCCCTTAATATATGATAAAAAATAGTATTTCATATCAATTTGATCTCTGGCCATAATGGAATTAAAATTCAAAAACAGAAATACATCTGGAAATATTCAAATATTTGGAAATTTCAACACAATGCCAAATAACCCACTGGTCAAAAAAGAAATTATAAGACAAAAAATATTCTGAATTGAGTAAAAATGAAAATACAACATAGTAAGTTTTGGGGATGCAGCTAAGACAATGATTAGAAATTTGTGGCTTTAAATACTTCTATTAGAAAAGAAAGTTTGAAAATCACCAACTGAAGCGATCACCCTAAGAAACTAGAAAAACTGCAAATTAAATCCAAAGAAAGCAAAAGAAATTAAGTGATAAAAAGCAAAAATCAACAAAATAGAAAATATAGAAAAAGCAATGAAACTAGAAGTGGTTCTCTGAAAAAATTAATGAGTCTCTAGCAAGACTGATCAAGAAAAAAAAGGGAGAGAAACAAATTATTAGTACCAGAAATGAAATACAGAGCATCATTACAGAGACTATAGACATTAAAAAAATAAAGAAGGGGCACCGGGGTGGCTCAGTCAGTTAACCGTCCAACTTCAGCTCAGGTCATGATCTCGCGGTTCGTGAGTTCAAGCCCCATGTCAGACTCCGTGCTAATAGCTCGGAGCCTGGAGCCTGCTTTGGATTCTGTGTCTCCCTCTCTATCTGCCCCCCACCCCCACTCATATTCTGTCTCTGTCTCTCTCTCAAAAATACATAAACATTAAAAAAATAATAAAATAAAATAAAAATTATGACAACTTTAGGCTACTACATTGGTAAGTTAGACAAACGGCCACAATTAACTGGATAACAAAACGATACAAAGACATTACAAAGTAATGCAAACTACAGATCAATATCCCCTAAGAACATAGGTGAAAAACCTCCTAACCAAAACACTATCAAGTCAAATCCAGGAATGTGTAAAAAGGATAATACACTATGACTAATGTAAGTGGGATGCCAGGAATGCAAAGCTCGTTCAATTCACAAATAAATGTAATTCTTCAAAATAACAGCAAATCAGAAAAACTATATGATCATCGATCATCATAACAAAGTATTTAACAGAAGTCAATAGCCAACCATTCATGATAAAAAAAAAAAAACCCTCAGCAAATTAGGAATCGAAACCACACCAAACAGTATGCAGGCATTCCTCAGAGATATCTAGGTTTGGTTCCAGACCACTTCAATAAAGTGAGTATCACAACAAAGTGAGTCAAGTGTGTTTTCTCATTTCCCATCGTTCTAAAAGTTATGTTTACACCATACTATAGCCTGTAAATGCATAACAGCACTGTCTACAAAAAACAACATGCATACATTAAAAAATACTTGATTCCTAAAAAATGCCAACCATCATCTCAGCTTTCAGTGAGTTTGTAATCACTAATCACAGATCATATATATATGTACGTGTAAATATATATATGTGTGTGTGTATATATATATGTATATAAAACAAATAATGTAAACATTTAAAATAATGAGAATTACCAAAATATGACACAGAGACAAATGCTGAGCAAACGCTGTGGGAAAAATGAAGTCAACAGACTTAGACTTGCCTGACAAAGAGTTGCCACAAAACTTCACTTTATTTAAAAAAATAAATAAAAGGCAGTATCTGTGGAATTGTAATAAAAGGGAGTATGCCTGTACCTAACAGTGTAAGATAATAATAACAGTGTAAGTAAGAACTTAGGATAAGTTCTTTATCCTAAGAATAGGAACATGGTAAGGATCACGTCACTTCTAGTCAGTAATGTATTAGAAGACTTAGCTAGTACAATAAAGCAAGAAAAAGATACAGTGATTAGATTATGATGGTGTACACAGAAAATTCTAAGTCTAAAAAAAAAAGCTACTAGAGGGGTGCCTGGGTGGCTCAGTCAGCTAAGTGCCCAACTTTGGCTCAGGTCATGATCTCATGGTTCATGGGTTTGAGCCCCGCACTGGGCTCTGTGCTGACAGCTCAGAACCTGAAGCCTGCTTCCTGCTTCAGATTCTGTGTCTCCCTCTCTCTGCCCTTCCCCCACTCGTGCACTGCATCTCAGTCTCAAAATAAACAAACCGACAAACATTTTTAAAAAGCTATAGAAACAATAAATGTGTTTAGCGAAGTGGTAAGACAAGACACAAGCTCAATATTAAAAAATCAAGTGTATCTCTATATACTTGGTAAACAATGTTAAAAAATTTTAAAACACTGAAACAATAGCATAAAAATATGAAATACTAAGTGATAAATTTAAGAAAATATATGCAAAACTTATACAATGAAAAAGACTACAAAACACCGGTGAAACTGAAGATCTAAATAAATGGAGAGATATACCATGTTTCTGAACAGGAAAATTCAATACTGTTAAAGGGGGACACAATTCCCCTACAAACTGATCTTCAGATACAATGCAGAATTCCAAACTGGTTCTAAAATTTATTTGATAATACAAAGAACCTAGGGTACCTAAAACAAGTTTAACAAATAAAACCGGAGCACCTACATGAATTGATTTTAAAATTTATTATAAAGTAACAGTAATCAAGAAAGTGAATACTAGCATGAGGATAGACACACGGATCAATACAATAAAAATTAGTTCAGCAACAGACCACATATATATGGTCAACTGAATTCTGTGGAAATGCAGAGATAATAAGTAAAACAGAGGCTAGTGCTGAGAAAACTGAATATATGCATATACACATATGGGGAAAAAATGAACTTCAACATAACCTCAAGCCCTACACAAAAATTAATTTCAGATTGATCATATACCTAATTTTGGAAAAGATAAAACATATTAAACTTCTAGAAGAAAATATAAAAATATTCACAATCTAGGGCAGGCAAAGAGTTCTTAGTAATGACACAAAAAAGTATGAGTGATAAGAGAAGAACTTGATAAATGGGACTTGATCAAATTTAACACCAGCTCTTCAAATGAAAACCTGGCTAAAAGCAAGCCACAGACTGGGAGAAAATATTTGTAACACCCATTTCTGATAAAATACAATTATTAGTAGGAAAAGAAACCCAATGTGAACAAAGGGAAAAAATTTGAACAGACACTTTTGCAAAAACTCACAGTCAATTAATGCATGAAAAAATTGCCCATGATCAGTAATCATTAGGGAAACACACTCTACAACCATAATGAGACACCACAACACACCCACTAGACTGGCCAGAATTAAAAAGAGATAATACCAAGTGTTGGCAAGAATGTAAAATATTTGTAACTCTCACACAACTGATCAGTTGGAATGTAAAATGATACAATCACTTTGGAAAACAACTGATCAGTTTCTTATTAATTTAAAATTGTACTTACCATACAACTCAAAAATCCCCATTCTAGGTGTTTAAGAAATGAAAGCAAATACTTATACAAACACCAGTACACAAATGCTCTTACAGCATGTTTATTCGTAATAGCCCAAAACTGGAAATAACCAAAATATTTATCAAACCTGTAACAAGTAAATTATAGTTTAATCATCAAAATGGAATGCTACTCAGCAATAAAAAAGAACTGATACAGGTGACAACATGAAATATTTTCAAATTATTATGCTGTTTAAACCAGATGCAAAAAACTATATACTATATAATTCCATTTATTAAAAAAATTCTAGAAAAGTCAAATCTAATCCATAGTAAGAGAAAGCAGGTCAATGGTTGCCTGAAGCCAGGGGTAGGTGAGTAGAGTTTGATAAAGAACAGACACAAAGCACAATCATTACACCTTGGTTGATGAGGCAATAACACATGGGTACGAGTAAATACAAATTCATCAAAATGTACACTTCAAAGGAATACATTTTATTGTATGCAAATTATAGAAAACAACTAATTTAAAAAATCTGGATAGCCATTTGGAATAAGATTAACTAGATTCCTCTTATACAGTATACATGATGACTTCCAAATAGATGAGAGATTTAAATGTTAAGAAAAGGAATCTGTATACATTCTGAAAGAAAATGCGTATAATTTCCTTCACTACATGAGTGGGGAAAATATTAAAAACTCTGAACCAAAAAATTCAAAGGTAAATCTCAGGAGAAAATTAGAAGACTTTTAAGGAAAAAAAAACCATGAGAAAATCTTTGCAACCTTGGAGTATGCAAATTCAGGAAACCAAAGCATAAGCATACAAGAAAAACTGAAATAATGGTCTGCAAAATTTAAAACTTCTGTTCTTCCAAAGACATTTAAGAAAATAATCCACAGATTACAAAAAAAAAAAAAAAAAAAAGGTTTGAAATACACACATCAGAAAAAGGACCTGTATCTATCCATACTAATTCAATAGGACAACCAACCAATACAAAATGAAAAAAAAAAAAAAAAAAAGAATGAGAAAAGCCTGATACACAAATATACAGTAATTTCAATGGAATAGATCTTAAAACAAAAAACCCCACAAGTGCAGAACAGTACATATAGTATGCTTCCTTTTTTACATGATGGAAGAAAACTGTTAACACAAAGATGCCATGACAATTTATTTTATTATTTTTAAAGTTTATTAGAGACAGAGACAGAGACAGAGAGAGAGAGAGAGAGAACACGCAAGCATGAGCGTGCATGAGTGGGAGAGGGGCAGAGAGAAACCCAAACAGGCTCTGTGCTGTCAGCACGGAGCCCAACGTGGCACTCAAACTCACGAACCATGAGATCATGACCTGAGTAAAATCAAGAGTTGGACACTTAACCAACTGAGCCAGCCAGGTGCCCCGTCATGACAATTTAATGAGGACATAGTCTTTTCAACAAATGGTGCTGGGGTATGTGGAAAAGCACATGCAAAAGAATGAATTTGGATCCCTATCCTCATACCATGCACAAAAATTAACTCAGAATGGGGCACTCGGTTGGCTCGGTAGGAAGAGCAAGTGACTCTTGATCTCGGGGTCAGGAGTTTGAGCCCCATGTTGGAGTTAGAGATCACTTAAACGAATAAAACTTTAAAAAAATTAACTCAGAATGGATTATCAATCTAATAAATGTTGCAGCCAAACTATAAAACTCTTTATAAGTCACAGTAAATCTTTGTGACTTTGGTTCAGACAATGGTTTTTCCTTAGATATAACACCAAAAGCATAAGCCACAACAATAAAAACACAAATGAATTTGCATCAAAATTAAAAACTTCTGTGCTTACAGGGTGCTTCTGGTGCTTGGGATTCTCTTTTTCCTTTCTCTGCCCTTTCCCGCTCACATGCTCACACATGTATGCTCTTTGTGTGTCTCTCTCAAAATAAAATAAACTTAAAAAAAATACCAGGGGTGCCCAGGTGGCTCTGTCTCAGTTGGCTGAGAGTCCGACTTCAGTTCAGGTCATGATCTCACAGTTGGTGAGTTTGAGCCCCGCATCGGTTCACTGCTGTCAGCACAGAGCCAGCTTCGGATCCTCTGTCCCCACCTCTTTCTGCCTCTCCCCCGCTCATTCACTCATTCAATCTCTCTCTCTCTCTCTCTCTCTCTCTCTCTCTCTCTCTCTCTCTCTCAACAATAAATACACATTTAAAAAGTAAAAAATAAAACGAAACTTTTGTGCTACAAAGGACACCATGAAGCAATTTTTAAAACTCTCATCAAATGGAAGTATTTGTAAATACTTTATCTGATAAAGGGTTTGTATACAGAGAGTATAAAGAACATCTACAATTCAATAATTAAAAGACAAATAACCGAGTTAAAAATTAGGTCAGGAATCTGAATAGACATTTTTCTACAGCGATATGCAAATAGCTGATAGGCACACAGAAAAATGCTCAATACCATCAGTCATTAGGGAAATGCAAATTAAAACCATGATGAGATACTTTATAACCACTGAGATAGATATAACCAAAAAGACAATAGCAAGTATTGGCAAGAATGTGGAGAAACTGGGATCCTTGTACACTACTGATAGAAATATAAAATGATGCATACACTCCAACACAGTGATTTCACTCCAGGAGAAATAAAAACCTAAGTCTACACAAAAACTTGCATACAAATGTTCACGGCAGCATTACTCACAAGACTCAAGAGTGGCAGCAACCCAAAGAGGAATCAATTGATGAACGGATAAATAAGATGTGGTATATCCACACAATGGAATAGTATTTACCCATAAAAAGGAATGAAGTACTGATAAATGCTCCAACACGGATGAATTTTGAAAACATTTCACTAAGTAAAAGAAACAAGGCAGAAAAGCCTACATACAACATGTTTTCCCTCATACGAAATATCCAGAATAGGCAAATCTATAGAGAAAGCAAGCATATTATGCCTAGGGTATGAGAGTGTATATGCATGCGGAGGGGGAGGGGTAACTGCTAAAAGGTACAGGATTTCTTACTGGAGTGATAAAAATGGTCTTTTTTTTTCTTTTTAAAAGTAATCTCTACAACCAATGTAAGTAAGGCTCAAACTCACAACTCCAAGATCAAGAGTCAATGCTCTACCAACCGAGCCAGCCAGGTACCCCAAAAATGTTCTAAAATGTGCTGTAGCAATGACTGGACAACTCTGATACGCTGAAAACCACTAAACTGTATACTTCAATGGGATGGATTTTATGGCATGTGAATTATATTTAAATAAAACGATTTTAAAAATATATATTTATAGAAAATGAATATTCACAAAAATAAACACTGTGAGGACAAACAGAAAATAATTTTAAACGATCATCTGCTGATGATAAAAAAAAAAAAAAATGATGCACCTACTAGAACAGAAGTGATTAGAGAAAGTACAAGTGGAAGAGACTGGGCTGGAGGCAAGACTTCTCCGAATGATCTCTTTATGTCATTCCACTTTGCAATCTTACAAATATTTTGCGTATGCATAAAATTAAAATAATCAAAAAGCTATCCCTGACAAATGAAAACAAGTCCAATCAGATTGGTCTATCTATGTGTCAAACCACTGATATGACTCCGTAACTCTGGAAGACAGTATTTTGGAAGTAGCAAAGACACCAACAGTTTCTCACTCAGAAAACTGGCACTTACACAATTCTTAATGAAACAGATAGTAAGGAAAAGTTAGACAACAAATATTTAAAGACTATTTTATACACATTGTAGTAAAATGAAACAGGCTCACCAAGATGGGCCCCTGCGATCCTGCCTCCTGGTATTCACACCCCTGTGTAGTCCCCTTCTACTGTTCCAGGTTGGCTTTGTGTAATCTACAGCATACTGCAGAAGTTATGTCACTTCCAAGATTAGGTTGTAAAACACACTGCAGCTTCCACTTAGATCAATTTCTCTCTGAATACTCATTTTGGGAGAAGCCAGCTGCCACGTTATGACCAGCACTATCCTGTCAACAACTCTGAATCTGGAAGTAGATTGTCCAGCCTCATTTAACCCTTCATATACTACAGTTCTAACCAACATCTTGGCTGCAATTTCTTAAGAGACTCTGATGCAGAACCACCCAGTTAAACCGCTCCTGAATTTCTGACCCTCCTGAGATAATTTACGTTTATTGTTTTAGGCAGCTAAGCCCTGTGATAATTTGTTAAAAGACAGATAAAAAGATAGGATTGGGCTATCACCACCTGAGCCCTTAATTTTACCAATACTCAGAATAAGACCAATATTGTGGACCTCCTGAATGATCTAATATAAAGCACTGATAATCATCTTAAATATTCTTACCTCTCTCCTACAAAAAAGTTAAACCTGAACTGAAGTACTCAATGCCATCACAAGGAGTAGAGACACAAATCTAGAATACGGGACATTCCTACATAACAACTGGTTCCTGCCACAAAGCAGTAACAGGAAAACAAAGAGAAAAGGAACTAACTACAAAGACATGTAATAAATGTAATAATTTATAGATCAGGGGCATCTGGGTAGCTCAGTCGGTTAAGCATCCGACTTTGGCTCAGGTCACGATCTCACTGTTCATGGGTTCAAGCCCCGTGTCGGGCTCTGTGCTGACAGCTCAGAGCCTGGAGCCTACTTCAGTTTCTGTGTCTGTCTGTCTGTCTGTCTCTCTGCCCCTCCCCCACTCATACTCTGTTTCTCTCAAAAATAAACATTAAAAAAACTTTTTTTAAATAAACAAAATAATGTATAGATCATATTTTGATCCATATTCAAAACAGATCAATTATAAAAAATATTTTTTTAAAAATGTCTGTTTGGGGGTAGGGGTGGGGGTAGAGGCAGAGAGCCCAATTTGGGGCTCGACTTACAAACCAGGAGATCATGACCTAAGCTGAAGTTGGACACTTAACCAACCCAGTGCCCCTAAAAATGTGATTTTTGATCCAATCAGGATAATCGATTAGATAAATTTATTAGATGAAAGGGAATTACTATTTATTTTATAAAGTGTGATAACACCACTCTGGCCATCTAAGAAAAAAAAGCCCATAATTCAGAAAGATATACACTAAGTACATAGGAATAAAATGGCATGATGTTTGCGATTTACTTTTAATACTTCAGCAACAAAACAAAGCACCCTCAGGTAAATATGGCAAAATCTTGATAATTGCCAAATGTGAATTATGGACAAACCAATTATCCAGTCACTTCCCATCTTCTGAGCATAGCATATGTTTATAGGTGCTGTTCTTGACATGTGCCTGTTCTCCCTTACTAGAAATGACCCTGCCTCCTGAAGATAAAGTGCCTCTCTCACACCAAGAGCCATACTGTACTATAATGCCATCTTAAAAAGAGGAAACATCCCTCTACTATGAAGATTCTGATGGTTTCTGAAGTGAGCTGGCCTCTGCTCAAAAAGAAATTCTGGATGGGGAGTAGGGATGGGGGTGGGGAACTGCAGGTTAGTATAAAATTCAAAGGTCAGCCAGATACCATATGTTTTCACTCTTATGTGGATCCTGAGAAACTTAACAGAAACCCATGGGGGAGGGGAAGGAAAAAAAAAAAAAAAAAGAGGTTAGAGTGGGAGAGAGCCAAAGCATAAGAGACTCTTAAAAACTGAGAACAAACTGAGGGTTGATGGGGGGTGGGAGGGAGAGGAGGGTGGGAGGGAGAGGAGGGTGGGTGATGGGTATTGAGGAGGGCACCTTTTGGGATGAGCACTGGGTGTTGTATGGAAACCATTTTGTCAATAAATTTCATATATTGAAAAAAAAATGAAAAAAAAATTCAAAGGTCAGCAACTTGGTAAAATAATTTAACACTCTTCAAAATTTAACATTGAAAACTTCAGAATTCAATTATTCTTTTCAAAGAATTCTTTTGAACAATCATAACTGATGAGCATTTCTCCTCTCCTAGTTCTGTTCATAAAAATGCACCTCAGGGTGCCTGGGTGGCTTAGTACATTAAGCATCTGACTTCAGCTCAGATTATGATCTCATGGTACATGAGTTCAAGCCCCGCACTGGGCTCTCTGCTGTCAGCAAAGAGCCTGCTTTGGATCTTCTGCCCCTCCGCTGCATGCACACACTCTCTCTCAAAAATAAATACACATTAAAAAAAAAAATACATCTGAACACCTTAGGCAGTGTTGGGTACCACAAGTCAGCGTACAGGCTCATCAAAAGTCAAAGCTGAACCACAAATATTACTTAATTCATGCAGCATGCACACTTACAAGCAAACACAGGCAGGATTATTCTCACCTTTACCTGCTCTATATGTCTTGGCTTGATTCACTGGCATGGGCGTCATAGGTATAGGGTATAAAGGCTTGAGAGAATTAAAAAAAAAAAAAAATGAAAATTAGGCTCTTATGATAGTAAGAATATATTTTACTATTTTCTCTTACTGGTATATTGTTAGAGAGCTAGTTCTGAGGTCTCCTGGTTTGCCAGGAGTCATTAAAAAATAAAATCACACTCACACCTAAAAGGACAAACCCCAAACCAGTAAATCTAAACCATCTTTCTTTCTCACCAGAAAACATTCTCACATTTTATACTAAAAACATACCATGCCATCACATGCCTCCTCTTTTCAAGTATTTTTGTTTCGCCATCACTACCTCAAGTCACCCCATACCTAGAGAGCGCTTGGGGTCAAATACAAATAACTAGGGAGGGTAAGTGCACATTAAATTCTAGGACTTACTTGCACGCCTGGGCTCACTGGGACTGGATACATCATATTTGGTGCAAAACAGACAGGCTGAGTATAAACTGGAGCTGGCTGCTGATGACCCACCATAGATGGGCTAGGTTGTGCTTGAGGACGAGGTGAAGTTGGGGTGGTAGAAGGCTTTGGCTATAAAAATAAAAATCAACTATCTTCAGATGAAAAGCTATTATTGCAATCTGAAAACTGATCTTCTCATCTTTCTAAGATCTACTCACTTTTAATTAGTCCCTTTTAATGAAAAAAACTTTAGAAAATAAACTTCCATATGTTTAAAATAAAAGGAAAAAGTTATGTAGGAAATGAAATTTGCCAACTCATTTATTACAATAATTTGCCAACATCAATAATACTACTACTAAAAATGACAGCTTTTTAAGCACCTAAAAATAAGTGATCCTTAAGGAACTGGAGAAAGTTTTTAACATCTTTTTAAAATTAATTAAAAAAAATTATTTTTAATTGTTTACTTATTTTTGAGAGACAGAGCGTGAGTGGGAGAGGGGTGGAGAGAAAGGAAGACACAGAATACGAAGCAGGCTCCAGGCTCTGAGCTGTCAGCACAGAGCCTGACATGGGGCTCGAACCCATGAGCCGCAAGATCACAACCTGAGCCAAAGTTGGACGCTTAACTGACAAAGCCACCCAGGCACCCCTAGAGTTTACTTAATTTTTGAGAGACAGAGAGAGAGAAGAAAGAACAAGAGAGCCATCAGGGGTGGGGCAGAGAGAGAAGGAGAGAGAATCCCAAGCAGGCTCTGCAATGTCAGCGCAGATCCTGATGTTGGGCTCAAACTCACAAACTATGAGACCATGACCCGATCAAGAGTCAGATGCTTAACCAACTGAGCCACCCAGGTGCCCCCTGGAAAGTGTTTCTAAAAGTAAAGAAATATCTTCTTACAAATTTAATAGAATAATAGTTCATCTATAAACCTGAGAGCCTCGCTAGCCAGCCAGTGAGGAAGATTCAAAGATTTGCCCCAGATCACATCTAACTGATGACAAAACAAAACATGAATCTTTTCCGTGGCTCAGAAGTATTCATAAATGACCACAGAAAAAGGAACAGAAACTACAGTCTTTTCAGCATCCTATAACTGACTTTAGATGGCAGGTATGGGGGAAATCCTACTACTACTACATTTATCATTTTCGAGACTAGATTACTTCAAAGAAAGAAACAAACTTACCTGAGAAAAGGAACGAGGGTTAAACTCCTTTGCATTAGGATTCAGTGTTGATTTTCTCACTTGCCTAAACCAGGGGAAAATTAAAAAGGGCCAGTAAAATCTGCATGGAACTTATGTTTCTCTCAAGTCTTCCATACCTGTTTTGTTAAACTGCTGAACATACATTAAACAATTCTTACTGAATCACTAATCCTCTTCATTAAAACATATGCACGAATTTCCCACTCTTTAATCTGATAAGGATCGGCCAAAAAGGGGCAACTAAAAAAAAAAAATGTTAATATATAGTTCTTCTCTCAGAGGCAATCAACAAATATTTAAACTGATAAGACAAAATATTCCTAAAAGCAATGCCTAATATACCAATTCTCTAGCATGTGGGTTTGTTTGTTTTTTAAGATTTTATTTTTAAGTAACCTCTGCACCCAACATGGGGCTCAAACTCACAATCCCAAGATCAAGAGTCGCACCCTCTGCTGACTGAGCCAGCCAGGTGCCCCCTAGCACGCAGTATTTTCTAATGTGACAAAGCGTTTCCTCCGTGACATGCCTTGGGAAAAATCATGACTCTAAGAAATAAAAACTTTTGCTTCAAATTAAGCAGCAGCACTCTTTGATCAACAAGCCGCACTCCAAAAGTTCAGCCATAACTGGACTGTATGGAGACCAGAACAAATGAATTAACAGTGGTTAGCTTGGATTAGGTTCTGAGGCTAGCCCACAAAGATCCATTCAATTGATAACACACTGAATGTGCAGAATTAAGTTTATCTTAACAAATCTAACCATTACGTAAAACACTGTTTATGATAGAAAACATGCTGAATTCCAAGTAGGGGCACCAGATACTTCTTCCTCTTCTCGGTAGTGACAGTTCCCGGTCTCAGCAGCAGAGCCAGGAGGTGGGTACTGACTAGCGGCCAGGGGACAGAATTCCCAAAAGCCAGTAATTTTTCAACTCCTTGTACATTTACAGAAAAAAAACCTTTCTTAATTTAGTCTAGTTTTTGACCATGGGAAACAAAAATGGGGAAGGAAAAGAGAAGTGCAGAGTGCAAAGACCTGATTTACTTAAGACATCACTGGTTTAGCCCAGCTGTTTGTAACTTGAGGTCCACCTACAAAACAGGTCCAAATGTCCAGACAGATTCTTGAGCTGAAGGGCCCTGTACCCTTTAAGAAACATTTAAGCAAATAACAGGATGTGCTCAATTCGAGGTCTACTCACTCAGCTGCATCTTTCTTCTCCTCTTTATCATCTTTATCTTGTTTGCATCCCGGACTGGAAGTCTGAACCCCTTGGGATGTGACCTCAGGTCCCCTCTTGTGCTCCGCATTACTGAGGACTGAAGGGGAAATGCTGGGACTGCTCGGTTTGCTGCTGCCACTGGTGCAATTGCTGCTGCTATTTTCAACGAAAGAATCCTTAGCATTTGGTTCAATTTTGTCTTTGACCAAATCTCTTGATTTTTCTCCCTCTCTATTTTTGTTTAGCAGTTGATCCATAGATTCAGAAGTAGAACTTGGCTGTAACTAAATAAAGGAAATAATTATGCTTAAATATTTTAAATAACTTTATAATGAATTTTCTCCATGAGTATAAGCAAACTACTATTTGTAAGCTTGAGATATACCAAATAAGGCTTTTTTCATTACTTTAAGAATGTTTTTATTATAAAGCAGTAATAGCAGAACACAATAGTATATACAACACAACCATAGTCATCTAAGCACTCCAACGTCCTAAACTCAAAAGTTAAATACTTACTTCCTGCCTTCCCTGTGTCAGAAATTGTTGCCTGCTCGGTATGGGAAAACATGGAAGAGCTCCTATCCTCGAACAGCCCATCACCTGGGTGAGACCAGATACTTAACAAAATGTGGTAAATGCTATGGGATCCTACAGGAAAAGCAACTTATAGAAAAAGGTTCTTCAGTGAAAGTCATCGAGTCTAAGGTAGAAAAGATTTGGTGGGGGGGAAGGGGGAGGGCGGGGAGTAGTAGTTTGGAAAATGGAATTGTCTAAGCTAAAGAAACAACATGCTTAAAAATCCAAGGGAAGAGAAGAAGACGGCTCCACACTGTGAAACAGAAAAGCACTACTGGCTGAAGCACAAATGCGTGGGTAAAGAAATGGCAAACTCACCGAAGAGGGACAAGATGATAAACGAACTTGAAAGCTACGTTAAGGACTCTAGCTTTTAATTCTCAGGAAAATGAGCAGTCACTGAAGAATTTTAAAGAGGTTTAGTACTGAGCAGATTTGTAGTTCACAAAGATGAACACAGTAGTCTTGCGGAAAATGAAATGGAGGGAGCCAAGTGAGCATATACAGTGACCATTATGGAGGCTGGACTAAGTCCTGGGCCTGGACTCAAGAAGTAGTGGGCTGGGAAGCCAGAAGTAGGTGGATTCAAAGGGACACTGGACTAGACATGTTGGTCAGTTAGACCTTCTAACTTGTAAAGAAGGAAGCTGCAAAATACAAGTACCATGAAGAAAAGCAGGAGACAAAAGATGTCAAGGAAATAGTTGCTGAGGTTTTTAAGTTTGCCAGCCAGAAGAAAACAATGCTACCACCGTCCCAAGATGATTTAAGATGCCATACTCCAAAGAAAAGAGAGAGAAATAGATGAAGGAAATAACAAGAAAAGAAGAAGGAAAAAGGCACCACCTAAAAAGCTGAAGAGGCAATGAGAATATAAGCAGCCGCGCCAAGCACCAAGAAGGGACTGCAAGGCTGAACAGACACAAACTATGTCTCAAGCCTCGAGACGGGCAAACAAATGTCAAAGTCTCACTCCTGAGGCTTGGCATGCAGCATTATGCATCTCAAGCTTCACTGCATCACCAACAGAGTTATAAAGTCCACAAGCAGCTCAGGGCAAAAGGTGACAGGAACATTTATTTGCATCCGGTGGCAATTTAAGCCACAATATAGGCACTTAATGTTTAAGCCACCATTTGTTCACATAAATCTTTAGTAGAGGCTACCAACATAACAGACCAACTGTATACTGCATAAGATTCTTTGAGTATTTATAAGAGTCTCTGAGGCAAAAATAAGACTTCTGTTGTCGTATTTGTATAAAGGAAAATCTATAATACTGTGGTTGGACACTGTTCTAAATGACTTACAAACTCATTCATTTAGCTGTTACAACAGACCTATGTGATATAGACACTATTATCACTACCTTACAAATGGGTAAACTAAGGCACAATTCATACTTTTGAGCATTCTGCTGTATTTCCTACCTGCAGTATAGTAAGTAAACCTAAGTGAAAACTGAAGACTTTTTCCCCAAAATTGAACTTTATCTTTTATTGAACTATAATTAATGTATAACGTTGTATCAGTTTCAGATGTACACCATATTCCTTCAATATATGTATATACTGCAAATTCAGTATGTCTAGTTAACAGCCGTTAAGTGCAGTTACAATTTTTTTTCTCTTATGACAAGAACTTTTAAGATTAACTCTTTTAGGGACACCTGGGTGACTCAGTCAATTAAGTGTCCGACTTCAGCTCAGGTCATGATCTTGCAGTTCACGAGTTCGAGCCCCACATCAGGCTCTGTGCTGACAGCTCAGAGCTTAGAGCCTGCTTTGGATTCTGTGTGTGTGTGTGTGTGTGTGTGTGTGTGTGTGTGTGTGGGCGCGCGTGCGCGCGCCTGTCTCTGCCCCTCCCCCACTCACACTGTCTCTCTCAAAATAAATAAATATTTTTTAAAAAAAAGATCAGGGGCACCTGGGTGGCTCAGTTGGTTAAGCGGCCGACTTCAGCTCAGGTCATGATCTCGCGGTCCGTGAGTTCGAGCCCCACGTCGCGCTCTGTGCTGACGGCTCAGAGCCTGGAGCCTGTTTCAGATTCTGTGTCTCCCTCTCTCTCTGACCCTCCCCCGTTCATGCTCTGTCTCTCTCTGTCTCAAAAATAAATAAATGTTAAAAAAAAAAAAAATTTTTTTTAAATTAAAAAAAAAAAAAAGATCAGCTCTTTTAGCAACTTTCAAATACAATACAGTATTACTGACTGTAGTCACCGTACTGAACATTACATCTCCTGATGTAACTGTTATTTTATAACTGGACGTTTGTACCTTTTGACCCCATTCCCCATTTCACTGCCCCCTGGTCTATGGCAACCATCAACCTGTATGAGTTTTTTTTCTTTTCTTTCTTTATGATTTTACACACAAGTGAGATTATGCAATTATTTGTCTTTGTCTGACATTTCACTTAGCATAATGCCCTCAAGGTCCACCCATGGTCATGGCAAATGACAGGATCTCTTTCCTTTTTATGGCTGCATACTCTGTTACATAAAGTGTGTGCATGTGCACATTTGCGTATATGTTATATAAAAATACATGTGTATCTGTGTGTGCTTACATATATACACACACAATTTTCTTTATCCGTGCATCCATTGATGGACACCTAGGTTGCTTCCATGTCTTGACTATGGTAAATAACGCTGCAATGAACATGGGGGCACAGCTATCTTTTTCAGCTAGTATTTTCATTTCCTTGTATAATTACCCAGAAGTGAAATTGCTAGATCATATGGTAGTTCTATTTTTAATTTTTATTTTTGAAGAATTTCTAAACTGTTTCCTTAGTGGCTGAACCAACTTATGTTTCCACAAAAGGTGCACATCTTGGTCAGCATTTGTTACCTTCTTATCTTCTTGGTAATAGCCATTCCAAAAGAGTGAGGAGATACTTCATTGTGGTTTTGATTCGCACTTCCCTGGTGACTGGTGGTGAGCACCTGTTCATGGACCTGTTGGCTATCTGTGTCTTCTTTGGAAAAGTGTTTATTTAGACCCTCTGCCATTTTAAAATCAGTTTCCTTGTTCTTTTGCTACTGAGTTGTAGGAATTCTTTATGCATGCTGGATATTAATTCCGTATCAGTTATGTGATTTGCAAATATTTCCTACATGCAGTAGGTTTCCTTTTCATTTTGTTGGTTTCCTTTGCCGTGTGTTATTTTTGCTCGTTACTTTTGCTTTTGATGTCAAATAAAAAAATATTGCTGCCCACCACTGCCAATGTAAAGGAGCTTATGCCTAAGTCTTCTAGGAGGTTTTCTGGTTTGTTTGTTTTATTTTTGAGAGACAGAGAGAGAGCATGAGTCAGGGAGGGACTGAGAGACAGGGAAACACAGAATCTGAAGCAGGCTCCAGGCTCCCAGCTGTCAGCACAGAGCCCGACACGGGGCTCAAACCCACGAAACCGAGAGATCATGACCTGAGCTGAAGTCAGATGCTTAACCGACTGAGTCACCCAGGCGCCCCTCTTCTAGGAGTTTTACGTTCAAGTCTTTAATCTATTTTGAATTAAGTTTTGGGTATAGTGTTAGACAGTCCAGTCTTCCCAATACCATTTATGGATGAAACTGTCCCTTCCCCATTCTATATTCTTGGCTCCTGTCATAAATTAGTTCACCATATATGCATGGGTTTACTTCTGGGCTCTCTATTTCTATAACTGACCCATATGGCTGTTTTACATCAGTAACATTCTTTATTACTGCAGCTTTATACATAGTTTGAAATCAGGAATGCCTCCAGCTTTCTTCTTCTTTCTCAAGATTGCTTTGGCCATTTGAAATCTATTGTAGTAACAAACAATTTTTAGGATTGTTTATTCTGTTTCTGTGAAAAATGCCACTGGTATTTTGACAGGGACTACACTGAATCTATAGGTTGCTTTGGGCAGTATAAACATTTAATGGGAAAACTGAAATTCTTATGTGACTTAGAGAACAAGAAAATACTGATTGACAGTAAAATTCTCGATCACCTTTACTTTGTTAATAGGAATTAATATTTACTGAATAGACACTGTGGGTCATGTACTATGTTAAACACTACAGGTAGCATCTCATTTAATTCTCATAAGAACACTATGAAATCGGTTCTACAATAATTCCATTTCAGCTTCAGAGAAGCAGATAACACGTTTCAATGTCATACTTATGGTTTTGTAAAGGCAAGATTCAAATCAGATAGTCTACTTACCTCCAAACCTCGTACCATTAATCTGTAACAGATCAAATTACTAGCAATTCTTACACAAATAAAGCTATCAGCAACCTGCACACAGCTACATTAGATCCTGCAGATGGGTGTCAAGGAAAATGAACAGAAAAAACAAAACCACAGGGTACTCCTAATTCTGTCTCAATGAAAGACTACAGATGTTTGTGAACCACCACAGTTCAAGGCCAAGTGCATGTCATGAGGATGGCTCTGATGATTCATTCACAGAACACTATGCAGGACATGCAGGTATGCAGGACACTATGCACTATGTAGGACACACTATGCATTAGATACTGTCCAATGCACTACTAGAAACTTGAACACACAGATGGCCAGGCCTTTCTTTTAACTAGCCATGTGACTCTGGGCAAATTATTTAACTTGTCTTTGCCTCAAAGAATAGAAACTTCAAAGGGATGTTGGGACACTGAAGGATTTATCACACAAGCACTTAGGACAGTGTATGACACATAGGAAATAATAAAGGTAAACTAATAACGCTATTTTACCTTTAGGAAATTATAAGCTTACTCTCAAACATTCTTAATACTATTTCCTTGCTTTCCAGTATTCACTTATGGACCAGAAAGTTACTTGTAAGAGACTTAATAATACATTCACACTTATTCAGGCCCCCAACAGAAGTAAGATTAGAAGTCCTAAAGACGTAGAATGCTAATTTTACAACTATCTGGAATTTAAGAGTCAAGTGTTAAAGATTGCAGGAAGTTGTGATCTAATAGTACATTACGTAATGTTTTCTACTAAATGAAGTTGTAGGCTATTTAAAAATATACTAACTCTAGAGACACTGTGGTACTGACAAAAAGAGAGACATATAGATGTCATGGAGGAGAGTTCAGACTCCAGTAACGGAGCTTCCACAAGGGGACAAAGATTATTCAATTCAGTACCCTTTTAAGAGAAGGTGCTGAGACAAGCGAGAGCAACATGCAAAATAAATCTGGAAGCCTACCTCACACAATATTAAAAAATTACTCAAAAGAGATCACAGCCTCAAATGAAACTCTTAGAAGAAAATAAAAATAAATCTTTATGACTATGGATTAAGCAAAAGTTTCTAAGATATGACACCAAAAGCACACGCAATAAAAGAAAAGGAAGATAAAGTAGACTTCAACAGAATCAAGTTTTCAAGCTTCAAGGGTCAACATCAAGAAAGTGAAAAGACCATCTACAGAATGGTAGAAGAAATTTAGAAACCGTGTATCTGATGTGAGACCTGTACACAGAACACATAAAAAAAACTCTCACAACTTGATAATAAGACAACTCAGTTTTTAAAATGAATAGACATTTCTCTAAAAAAAAGATATACAAATGGCCAATGAGCACATAAAAAGATGCTCAACATCATCAGCCATCAGAGAAATGCAAATCAAAACCGCGATGAGATACCACAAGGATGGCTCTAATAACAAAGACAATAACAAGTGTTGGTAAGGATGTAGAGAATCAGAAAACATCATATACTGCTGGTGGAAATGCAAAACAGTACAGTTGCTTTGGCAAACAGTCTGGAAGTTTTCCTCCACAGGCTAAAGACAGAGTTACCACAGGACCCAGGAATTCCAGTCTTAGGTATCTACTGCCAAGAGAAATGAAAATATAACTACACTACTGTTCATAGCAGCATTATTTATAATAGTCAAAACGTGGGAATAACTGAAAGAGACATCAACTGATGGATAAATGAAATGTGGTATATCCATACAATGGAATAGTATTTATCCATAAAACCAATGAAGTACTTCTAAATGGTGCAACATGGATGAGCTTTGAAAACATTAGGCTAAGTGAAAGAAGCCGGACACAAAAGGCCACATATTACATGATTCCATTCATATGAAATGTCTACAACTGGCAACCGTATAGAGACAGAAAGTAAACTGTTCAGGACCTAGGGAAAGGTGGGGGGTTGGGGTGGGGGTTTAAAGCAAAAGAGTGACTGCTAAGAGCTATGGGGTTTCTTTTTGGGGCGAAGAAAAATGTTCTAAAATTAAGTGTGGTGATGGTTGTACAACTGTGAATATGCTAAAACCCACTGAATTGTACACTTTGTATGGCTAAATTGTATAACATGTAAATTATATCTCAATATAACTGCTACAAGAAATGTACTAACTCATATGCTCCAAAGTAAAAATGTTTTTTCCTTCATAACATAATAAATTAAATTCAAGTAAGAAGGGACCTGAATGTCTGACTGTAAAAAATGCTAAGGAAATGGGCAATTCCTATAGCATGAGCTCAATTTATAACAAACGGAAGATCATGCAACATAGTATCCTCTCTTCTTCAGGAATCTACTCAATGACACAGTACCAAGAACTGCACTGGAAAGAAACCCTTCCCTCTGGCAGGAGGATGCAGCTGAGGCAGCCAAGTACACAGGAGGGCTTTAATTGTGTTGGAGGGCATGACATACTAAACCTGATATCTGGGCATTCAGTCATAATTCTTGGTGTCCCGTCCATGCATTAACTATAGCTTAAAAAATTAAAATTCACACCTATTAACAGCATGAAAGCTGAATAAATTGTGATAAAATATGATATGTAATATTTTGAATGGTGACAATAAAAATTAAGCTATCAGCAAAAATTTATTAATTTTTAGGAAGCCAACACAAGCTAGGAAAAGGCTGCCTTTTGATTTGACTCATCTCTTTGTAATTTTTTAAAAATGTTTTTATTTTTATTTTTGAGAGAGAGGGACAGAGCACGAGTGGGGGAGAGGCAGAGACAAAGGGAGACACAGAATGTGAGACAGGTTCCAGGCTCTGAGCTGTCAGCACAGAGCCGGATGTGGGGCTCAAACCCATGAACTGTGAGATCGTGACCTGAGCCAAAGTCGGACGCTTAACTGACTGAGCCACCCAGGCGCCCCTGATTGATTCATCTCTTAAGACAGCCATTTTTTTCTAAGGCTAATCATCAGATCTTTTCCCTCTAAGAAGCTAAGTTTCAAGATGACCTCCTGAGTTGGTCTCAAAATATGACTTGAAATGCAAAATGTATTACTATGGTAAAGGCTGTAGAAAAGAATGCAATGGTCATCCAGGAGAGATTAGAGTATGTTAACAAGACTTAAGACAGAGAAATGGTTTTAGAGAAAGATTTCTATCACAATACATTTGTGCACAAAGTTTAAATCTGCAACTACCTAAGAACCCTGAGGTCCAGTCCATCATCCACTCGCCACATCAGGTAATTAATGCCTCAGCTTTGCTCTACTCTTCGTTGAATAATGTAATCAAATGAACACCAAATAATAACTTATGTTATGATGGCTTCAAATGTCACAATTATATTCTCTTTCATTTGATATCTGTTTAGTTCTTATCATAGTACATGATTTTAGTTACCTACTTAAAAGCATAGGCAAAGACAACTTGAAGAATGCTTAGCTTTCTACACACATCATTCGAGGTTTCTGGGTGTGCATATATTTTGTAAATGAAGGATATAAAAATTCTTAGGACATTAAAATCCTAACTCATTAATCAATAGTAACACTTACCCTAAAATCATTCTTAAACTTCTTTAAGTCATCAATCTGTTTTCTATGTTCAGAAACAATTGGGGATATACCTGTGAAATGTGGAACAGTTAAATACAGATTTACTGCAAATCTTTAACTTAAAATCCTTTTAGGAGGAGATACCAGAAATGAAAATAAGTTCTTTCATTCAATATATTAATCACAGATTTTGACATTGGTCAATTTATGCATTTAAATACACACAATCCTAAGAAAAAGTGTTGACCAAAAACAATCTGTATTTGGCATGAGATCAGACATATCCTTCCTATTTCCAAGTTATACAGGAAGACTTTTTAAAGCTCTAACCTTTATTTTCAGTCTTTGAGAAGCTAGGTGATGTTTCACTGGGCTTCATATTTTCTTTATTCCCTGCAGGAGAATTCTGCCTCTGATCTTGAAGCCTGGAATCCTTAGCTAAAAAAAAAAAATACATTAAAAAAAAAAAAAAAAAGTAAAATGGGAAAATATTCAACAATTTTTATTTACTATAGTTTTTGGGAAAAAACATTTCCATTTAACCACAAGCTTTTCTCCTTTGCAGACCTATCAAACACCATTAAGTTTATTTATATTAATAGCTACTACCCAAGAATGTCAGCCCTGTTAACAGACATTCAAGAATAACATTTATGAAATTAGTAGTATTACTTAAACAACTCCATTTATGTAAAATTTTAAATGTATACTCAAATATATACCTATGAATGGACATCGCATTTTTCATACAATTAACATTAAACTCTAACACTGAACTTCACAAATGACATTTTGGAGCTGGAAGCCCTTTCTTACATACCCTCAATAGATGGGGTAACAGCTCTATTGGATGCAGGACTGGCAGGCGTGGGAGATGCAGCTGGAACAGGCATAGCAACAGCTTCAGCTGGAATAATACCAGCTTGGGGAGAACCAAGAACTGGCCCAGGAGGAGTATTTCCAATACTGTTCTGTCTGGGAGACCTGGGTCTGTGAGTTTTAGGGGATAATCTTGGAACTAGAAGAAAGAGAAAAGTTATACGTTAAATTCTCAGCTCAAATGTCACTTCCTCAAAGAGGCTTCTTTGAAAATACAGGTAAAATAGTCCTAATTTGACCACCATCCCAATTACTCTTTATCCCATCACTCTGTTTTCTTTTCAGAAGTCTTAAGGAATCGTGGTGGTGACTGAGAACACAAGTATCTGAAGAATGACAACAATTATTAATACCTAAGTACAAATGTAGTTTTTCCTTGTAAGTAAATATATTAATTCTAAAAGGAAGTACTTTAAATCACGTTAGATCCTGGAATTCTAAGACAAGATAAACACTACTTTTTAAGATGAAGTGAGAGGTCTCTTTAATAATGGGGTAGAGGTCCCAAAGAAATGGGCTTATTTGTTCCTCCTTCAAATAATAAACTCAAACACCTTTTGGCAGCTTGCAGCCAATCCTATATGTTCTTTTTTTGCCTCTTCAAGAGCCACTTTGCAATAACTAAGAAAATTGGGGAACCAATTTAGCCAAAAGAGGAAGGTAATTCATGCTGGGATTCATACTCCACTTGAGCTCAAGTAAGCATCTGATAGGTTTCCTGTTCCATTATAAACTTATTTGTAGAACTCAGATTCAAAGATTTAGAGAAAATGGTTCAATTTGCTTCACTCTAGTTGTTCTTTACATTTGAAGTCATAGGATCATGGAAGGAAACTTCAACTATCAATTTTCTAATAAGTATAAAAAAACAAACCTGTATACTATTCTGCATATAAATGTAACAACAGTTTTTATTGTTTCACTTCTATAATCATGTTGTTACTCTCAAATTCATCTCCAGATTCTAAGTAATGTCAAATAATTAATGGTACAACAGAAGAAATAGGTTTCTAGACCTTCCATTCTCTTGTTAAATGAATCATTTCCTTCTAATAACTACTATCTAATTTCTAACTAGATTATCCTAATTAATATCTAATTTCTAATATCTAAAATCTAATTTCTTTTGGTTTTCTTTAAAGATCAAGGAAGAAAACAGAAGTACAAGGGAATTTACAATAAAATTATATATACGTGATTCTGAGCAATATATATCAACTAAAGCATTCAGCAGAGTTTGGAGATCTTTCTGGTTAAGTTTAAACATCTTTTTTCTTGGGGGCACTTGGGTGGCTCATTCAGTTAAGCATCTGACTCTTGGGTTTCAGCTCAGGTCATGATCTTACGGTTTTGTGAGTTCAAGCCCCGCACTGGACTCTGTGCTGTTGGCATGAAACCTGCTTGGGATTCTCTCCCCTCTCCCTTGCCCCTCCCCCACTTGTGCTGTCTCTCTCAAAATAAATAAACTTAAAACATTTTTTTAAAATAAAGATCTTTTTTCTTTTTAAAAATTTTTAAATGTTTATTTTTGACAGAGAAAGAGAGAGAGAGAGAGAGAGAGAGAGACAGACAGACAGACAGACAGAGCATGAGTGGGGGAGGGGCAGAGAGAGAGGGAGACACAGAATCAAGCAGGCTCCAGGCTCAAGGGTTGTCAGCACAGAGCCCAACGAGGGGCCCAAACTCACGGACTGCGAGATCATGACCTGAGCTGAAGTCAGGGGCTCAACCAACTGAGCCACCCAGGTGCCCCAAGATCTTTTTTCTTTTAAAGATTCTATGTGCTGATTAAGATAGATGATAAAAACAAAAACAAAAACAAAAACAAAACAAAAAACCTCTATCACTGCGTGCTCTAACTCTCCACAGTTATGGAAGCAAAACATTAAATTAACTGTAAGTTCTTATCAAAGTGTATTTTTTATAATTTTATAACTGCTGTCAGCACATTCCTCAGGCTAATCACAGATAAAACTTGGGCCCCTTGAGTTATGTTTGATATTCTTCATAAGGGAAATACAATAAGAAATTAGTGCCATATACACATTCTATTAAAACACGAAGCAGGCGCCTGCGGGGCTCAGTCAGTTAAGTGCCAACTTCGGCTAAGGTCATGATCTTGCAGTTTGTGAGTTCATGCCCTGCATAGGGCTCTGTGCTGACAGCGTGGAGCCTGGAGCCTGCTTTGGATTCTGTGTCTCCCTCTCTCTCTCTCTCTCTGCTCCTCTTCGGCTCACATACTCTCTGTCTCTCTCTCTCTCTCAAACATAAGTAAACGTTAGAAAAAAATTTTTTTTTAATTTTAGAAACACATAGCACGGTGAGCCCAGATGTTTGTGGAATGAATCTGTGGACAAAACTGCTAAGAAGATAGGAAATATGGTCCCTCATACTGTATTTGCTTTATATTTGAGTGGTACTTTATAAAACTATGAATTATGTTCATACTTACAAATCTCATATGAATCTTATCACAAGTCCATAAAGTAGAACAGGCAGAAATTAACCCATTGACAAAACTGAAAGTCAGAATGATCACATGTTTTGCTCTAACATATAGTGAGTGGTGGAGCCCTTTTTACATGCAGAATTACAAAATGAACACTGTCATTATGTTCCAAGCCAAGTGTTACCTACCCCCGCTGACCACTGATGACCATGTGCCCCCCGCAGGACTGGTCCTTGCTGCTGGAGGAGCAGCTGCTTCACTTGGTGGAGTATGGGATACAAATTCTAGGCCACTGGAAATGGAACCCCTCCCAGCAGAAACTCTGTGATTTCGAGGGTGTCGCTGGGCCTTTGGGGACATCCTCGGAGGCCCTAAGAAAGGAATAGTGAACATCACATAAATGATACAACGTCCATCAGTACAACTTTTCTGCTAAACACATATACCCCATTCACTCACTCACTCACACACACACACACACACACACACACACACACACACACCTCTCTACTTTCTCCTTGGTTATAAAAGAATGAACAAAAACAAAAACAAAACAACGTATTTTTGGCCATATTCTTTCAGAATTATTTTGTGGAATGCCATTAGGTTTTATAAATAAATTTTATATTATTTCCCTTTATTTTTAAAGGAAGGGAGGGATGAAGCTGACATAAGAAATCAAAGAGATGTCATAACTTTTCAAAGACTTTTGGCAATTTGTTTAATCTATATCCATTACTTGTAGGCATATAAAAATAAAAACAATAAAATGTTAACAGAAGTTATGGTTACCTAAGTTTTATTTTACCACACACTTTTTAGCTTTTCCCCTCAAATTTTCTGTATTACTTCTAAAATTAGAAAAAAATTTTTTAAATAAAAGACTACTGATCCCTATATGCTTTTATACTATGGAAACATATCTACACACCTTTCTTAAATTTCTATAAAATCTTAGTTTATCTACCTCTTCTGCCATGGTAATAAATTTTACAAGCCATGCCTTAAAGCAGTCTTCACCTGTAAGCAGTTTCTCATACTTAACCAGGCTATGAGCTGAAAATTCTACTGAAAAGACCTGAAACACTAGAATAATTGACATTTGGAGAAGAAATCTGCACTATATAAATTGTCAAAATTCTAGGTCGTTAATTCTGTCAACCCATTTGTGATTTCTATTTCTAAAAAGTCTACTCTGCAGTCGAACAAAACAATCAGGTGAAAACAGTAGACAGACTTGCTCTCAGTAGAGAAGCCAGACAGTGCTAACACTCAGTAAAACTCACTGTTAATGTCAAAGCCAATCTTCACCCTCACCTTGCTGTTGAACTCTTTAGAATGTCAAACAAATTTGTGTTCTCAGTAGGAATTTACCCATGGACACAATGTTAAAAAGAAATGTTAATGTTATATATCATAGTTTTCAACTGGAGAAGTGATTTACATAAAAAAAATTGAATTACGAATTGGGTAACTGTGTATCTATATATATATATTTTACACCCATTTAGAGAAAAAGAACAAGAAGGCTAATTGGTATAGTGCAATGAAATCAAACTCTTAACTTGCAAAAAAATTCATTCTTTTTGATAATACATAAAATACAGAAACAAAATGTACTCTCCTATACTAAATACACAAAACATTGTATTTAATATTTAGTGGTTTTACTTGTGAAGTTCACACTTTAAAAATGCTTCAGTGTCATCTAACTACATGACTGGAAAACAGTCTAATTGAAACTAGTTAGAAAGAAAAATTGGATAATGTAGCAGCCTCTCAATATGCAGAGGGTGTACTTCTACCCGAATAGTTAGTCCATAAGCAGTCCTGACAATTTACTGTGGTGAAGATGTACGTACTCACTAGTGAGTCCTGTTTTTACTCAAACAATACATCCCAACAAATACTTCAATAGAATTTAACTTCTTGTTCAGTGGCCACCATTACAGGCACTTTTGTGCAAGGAAGTCACCTTGAAAATCAGTGCAACATGCTGTTCAAGGTTAGCTACTTTAGTCAAGATCCCATGACCTCCGTCTTGCCTAGATGGCAACAGTTTATTAAAAAGCAGCCAACATAGTTTCCTCCAGGGAAGCACTGCCAGAAAACTGTTATTAGTCTCAACAGTAACTGTATCAACTGCGATTTTAATGAACAAAGCAGATCAAAATTCTAACACAAATACTCTGAAATAAACATCAAAAGGAGTTATTCAGAAAACAGGTCTTTAACATATGCACTGCATTTATATTAAAATGTGACCTTCCTACGATACCTCCATGTATTTGCTACACAGCAACAGAGGGTATAGCATCAAATATTGCATGAAAACTACAGGTTTGTTTTTTTTTTTGTTTTTGACAAGGGCACATGGTTTTTATTAACAACTTTATCTTAGATCAAGGACTTCTTCCAGATTAGACTTTCACTAGAAAATATTATGACGCTAATTTTCTTAAATCCCCCAAACATAAGACCAATCTCCATATTATAATCTAAGAGTAAACACACGAAGGCAACTACATGGACTGTCCCTCTCAAAAAGGACCTCTAAACCACCATTCCTGCCTATGGCCAACAGGTAGGTTCACTAGTACCTTGGCCAAGTAACTGTAAAATAATAGGTTCTTTTTTATCATTATTTTATTTTTTATGATAGCTTCTACAGTAAGGCCAAGACTGGGTAAAGAAAGTTCACTGTTTATCATTAGCCACTGTTTACATTGCATATTGAGAGGGACAGAAACCTGGAGTAGACCTTCTGGGGCTGTAAAAGAGCATCATTACCAGGCAGAGATTAAAGCCTCATTCTTACAATCCAGGACAGTTCATTGCTTCACAACGTATTTACCACATTTCTCATGAACAAAAGGTTAATAGAAATAGTTTTAATAAACTAAAGTTAAAACACGGAAATTATAGGTTATTAAATAATGAAGAGGAAACTATTTTGTAATTATAAACTCACATAGGAGTTAAACAAAGACAAACAAAAACATGAACAAATTGTGGTATTGTACCTTCTGAAGACATGCGTTTAGGCATAGTAGAGACAGGAGCTGGAGAACCATGAGCAGAGGGGTGAGACGGGGGTCTGGATGGCCGCGAGGGGGGCCTGGAGGGCGGCCGTGTAGGGGTGGCTGCCCGAGGTGGAAGAGAGTTGGGACCTGACTGGTAGCGAGAAGGTGGGCGAGAGGAAGGAGATGGGCAAGGCGATGGCCAGGGAACACCTGACAGAACAAATGATATGAAGGAAAGTATAAAAACTAAAGAAAAAAATGAGGGAAAAAAGTAAACAGAAAAAAAAGTAAAATGACAAAAATGATTTCTTGTACATTTTAACCCTTTGAGGACAGTCATTTGATTTGTGATAAGTTTTAGCATAACTTAACTGACATAAATTCACATTTTACTTTAACCTCCTTAAAATTAAGTCTCTTTAAATGAACACACGTTCCCAAAGGGTTAATTAGGATCTACACATACTATTGAAGAAGACAGTTAAGACTTTCTGCCTATTAATCCTGGTTCTATAACTGTTTCTCAGTAATCAATCATTAAAAGGAATATAACATAAACTAGATAATTTCACACAATAAATCACAAAACTCAGGAAAATAAGATTATTTACTATATTAGTTTTAGCTTTTGAAACATGAAAATAAGCAGCAGCTATTATATCCCATTAAAAATGCTGGTTTTTTTATAACCATCTGTGATTTTCATCTAGTTTATACTTGAAGACTCAGTTTGAAATCTCATCAAGCAAGTCCATTTTAAGTAGAAATAAACCATTACTACTATTTTTTGAGTCACAGGAGTGACAAAGGTTAATATTCATTGCCTTTTCAAGAAAACATTCCAATCTTAACAAATTAGAAAAAAGAAGGGGGACCTGCTAAATAATTTATGCAGTAAACACTTATTTAAGAGACTGCTTAATAAACAATGCAACTACAGAGCAGTCATCACCAAATAAAGTGACACTGAGGGACAGGCACAGGTAAAGATACAGCTAATGTGTAACATTACATAGCACACAGCACTTACCTTAATCTTAGGAAACAGTCCAGGTCTCCTCTCCATAGGGTTCCACACACTTGAGTATCATACATTTCCTAGCCCCCTTCAGGTTTTTTACTTGGAAATTCTGTTCATAAACAACTAAAATTCTTTACTCAGTGAGCAAAGAAATTTCACCCCCAATACTAAGTACAGAAAATACTCAAGAGTGTTTATTTGGAGAGGAATTCTGGAGAAAGACTCAACAGAAACAACTGAAATTGGAAACTCAGTGTTCTCTACTTTCCGTTTTAGCTTTCCACACTTGAATACCTTAAACTGAACGTCTACTTTGTTCCCCGAGTGAGTAAAGTAGTATTGCTATTGTATTTCCCTGTGGCCTAAAACACTGCTGTCCAGTATCCCAGACTCACACGGAAGATCCACAACCTAGGATTTAGAGGTAGAGCGGAAAAATATCTTCTTGCTAAAGATGCAAGTCTCCTTCACTTTACTTCTGCTAAACTATAATATCCATCCTTAAACTAAGAGTTGTTCTTATCGTTTATTTAAGCACATTTCTTTCTTCACCTTCTTCACATGACTCTTGGTCATGTCCTGTACAGCAAGTTACCTCAAATCCTTTCTTGAAGTAAGCAGAATATAAATGTATAAACAGTTTACGAAAATGAGCCTGTATTAACCACTGAGTGTTTCACACAGACTAGGATTTTCCATATAAACTGTGTCTAAATCATTTTATCATCCAGGGTTTTAAAAAATTGAGAACCTACCCAAAGTTTCCAATTTCTTTATACGTGGAGTGTTTTTTGGCCAACTGAGTATCTTTGGCTAAATTTAGCACTTTATCATAACATGTGAGAATCTCATCATACTAAATACGGTATATGCCAAAGACTTATACAAATTTTACTAATTTGATATCCACAAAAGCAAAATTTAAATAGTTTTGAAGTAAAAACTACTCCACAGAAATCGATGAAGGTGTGCATGCTCTTACCAATTATGCTAAACTTAAATACTTAGAAAACTATGTATCTGATCATTGACATTGACAAATTTGGTCAAAATACTTGCCTCCATTAACTACTCTTTGGTCTGAACCAGAATTCGGGTTGAAATCTGAAGTGTGAGAGGTGGATCTTGACGGCATGGAGCCCGATCCAGGCTGGCCCATACGCGGTGAATTCTGTCTCCCACTTCCCCAGGATATGACTTCTCTGTTTCTTTGTCCAGGAGGAATATATTTATTTTCCCTGAAAATGAGAGATCCTCTAAATCATTTTATCCTAATAGATATCAGGCCAATGAAACAAATTGAAAAGTAATTTAGGCAGAAGTGAATGCTTGTTATAAAAAGGTTAAACACTAAACCAAACTGTCTCACTCCCAAACACCCCTATTCTTCCATGTTACCCTCAGGTCTAGCCTCTAGCCTTTCCTTTTCTCTCAGATTCTCCTCCTAAGCAAAAAAGTTTAACAAGTGTATTCATTCTTATCCTACTTGGCCTCTAGACGGCGGATTCTGATATCAAATGTGGTCTGTCTTCTTGAAACTTTCTGTGTCCTTGCTTTCTCTATTTTGTTTCCTCTTGGTCTGTGGCTAGTCATCGGATTTTCATTCAAGACCAGCAATACTGACGAATCCTAAAATCCACACTGCCAGTCCCACAGTCTCAAAATCTCCCACTGAACAACACTTTAATTCCAATCTTCAGACTCTAAGTTGTGTCTTCAAGAATTTATATCTTATTCTATCAGGTATGTAGCAGATGGTTCTCAACACGTGTTTACGAATTAAATCTAAGGCTTGCGAGCCCCTCAACTGCAATAAATTGACCAAATAAGCTCACTCTATCTCCCCTCACACTTGCTCTATGTTCTACCAGTACAAACATCAACCAACTTAGTTATCAAATAAACCTTAGGGTCAACTGGTTTTTCTAACCTTTCTATCGCCAGCCCTGGCCTAGGTGGTTACCAAGTTCTCACACTTGAACAATTTCAATACACTAACTTGTCTCCCTGTTTCAGCCAACTCTCAAATGTCCCAGAGTTCATTCACACCATCCCCTGCCTACAGGGTGCTCTTTAACATGACACAAAGTCCTTCACTACCTCAGTTCCTATCACCAGATGCCAACACTGCACCCCCAACAGCACCCTGTATTCCAGACGTACAAAATAACCAGCCTCGTCCCCAGCTGGCTAGGTTCTTTCACGTGTCTTTTCACCATGCAAGGAATGCCCCTCTCATACTTCTCTCTGGGCAGTAGACACATGTACTATCTTATCACAAAACATCACCTCCTCTGTGACGCGTTCTCGGACTCCACAGTTACATGGTAGGCCATCCTCACTCTGAATATTCTTAATACTTTGAACACACCTCTAATCTAGCAAATCCTAGCGATCTGTTACTATGCTCTGTGCACCCCCACCCCTATCTGATCACTGTGTTTTAAGCAGCTCTTCCAAACCTTGGTTTGCTCATCACTGTATTTCCAACACTTGGCTTCGTAAAGCTTGATGCTCAAAAAATATTTTCCAAAATTACTATAATCTTTTCTCTAACAGAACCTTAAACCAATTCCACTTGCATTCTCTACCTAAGCTATATTAAAGGAAGATGAAATATAATAATAATAATACACCTTCTCACACAGACCTTGAGTTGTGTATCCAAAATACTGCATCATGATTTCCTTTAAATACCTAGTGTTTATGCCGTGGCCCTCACGTTCACTCGAATTTCTCTGAACTGCTGTGTATTTTTCTTCTTCACTCCTATCATCATTTTCCAGGGCCACTCGGGCTTTGTACTGGGCACTTGATTCAATTTCTTCTGCTAACTGGTTTGCCCTTGCTTCTCGTTTTAAAAATTCTTCTGAGTTATCCCTTTCTAAGGGTACCCTGAAACGTGAGGAAAAGAAAAAGCAAAGTGAGTATTTTAAAGTCACAGTTTATAGAACTGTCCCAAAACACTATTAAGAAAGTTGAGAGCTTGAAATACGGGTAAAACTATAAAAGAATTACACCGATCTACTTATGTATAAATCAAAATTAGCTTTTTTTTCGGTTTCACTTTTCCCTAGAGGAATGTAACATTTCCAAAACTGGTTAAATTGACTACTGCCCCATAACATCTATACTTGCAAATTCAGAGTTTTTACAGCTTTAAAAAAAAAAAATTATCTAGAGCATAAAATTAGGTTATGTGTAAACTAAATGTATTCTGTTTTAATGAGAATTTATCAGCCTAGGTAGTGACAGGATTAATCCTTTCACATAACTGTTTAAACTAAAATCCAACAGAAATATTTATTTATTCAACATACTAACATAAGCTGATGAAAATCAAAGACAAATTCGCTCAAAAAAGTCAATTTTCTAAACTTACGTATATGAAGATAAACTGCTATCATATGTAGACACTACACCATAATTTTCTTCATTATATCGAAACATATCATTGGGATCCCATCCATTAGACTAGAAGAAAATAAATTTCATTTTTCAAAATGACAAAGTATTTCTCTTCTTTAAGTACAATTAATATCCTACATTAACACTATCTATCATATATAACAGCAAAATCTAGCTAATTAAAAAACAGGCAAAAACTTTCTTTAAAAACGTTTTAAGAAAAAATTTTTCTTCTATATATCACCCCTTACAAAGTGGCAAATGACTATATAAAACAATTATTTCAGACAATATTTGTAAAAGTTTAGAACATTTCAAGTTACTTCATAAAACGTAAGCATTCAGGTCACAATTCTTTCCCTACTCCTTAACAGCCATCTTTCTATAGGGCAAATACCTGAGACCTTCTTGAGTTGACTGATCATGAGATCTATGAGGGATAAAGGATGCTTTCTGATAGCCAAAAATACTTCCAGAGTTTCGGGGGAAGAAGGGAATAAGCCAAAGCTTTCACTGCTGCATCCCTATTTCAAGGTGTGAGCATGGTACCAGATCCTGGCCATCCTCCCCTTTTCCCTGGGTATGCTCGAAGAGACAGCAGCATGAGAGAGTAAACACACAATCACTGTGCAAAGTCACAAGAGCTGGGTTTTAGAACTGGTCTCAACATTAACAGCTTCTATGGATCCTGAGCAAAGGGCTCATGCTAACCTGTAACCTCAGTGTAGATAACTCTACACTTCTATGAGGAAACTACCACTCTCAAAAGCTAGCCTGCATTCTTTAATCTGTAAGAATCAACCAACTGGGGGCAGAGGCTGCAAGAATCTTCACTAGTGAATATTAATGCCTAGATAGTCATTTCACTAATGTTGCAACCCCTTCAACGTTTAAAGTCTGAATGGTGTAAAGGGACAAAATAGAGTGCATAATCCTTATCCATCTCAGAAAGAGGACACAGCATCATCCCAGTATTTCTGATGGCGACTTTAAATTTTTTTTTAATTTTTTTTTTTTTTTTTTTTTTTTTTTTTTTTTGGGACAGACAGAGACAGAGCATGAACGGGGGAGGGGCAGAGAGAGAGGGAGACACAGAATCGGAAACAGGCTCCAGGCTCCGAGCCATCAGCCCAGAGCCTGACGCGGGGCTCGAACTCACAGACCGTGAGATCGTGACCTGGCTGAAGTCGGACGCTTAACCGACTGCGCCACCCAGGCGCCCCCTGATGGCAACTTTAATACTAAAGCTTGCCTCTGAAGGCACCCATCAATCTTGGGTCCTTCTGTGCTACTCCAGGCATGACTATTCTGTAATACCACCAATCAAGCAACTGCGTGAGGCTAACATATGTGGGCTGGAGATCAGTTACATATAGAGGCTTTAAAACTGCGTAAGTAGTATATGTTCCAGATAAAAAATCTAAACTGTGCAGAAGGATATCCAGTAAATAGTAAAAGTCTTCTGGGGCGCCTAGGTGGCTCAGGTGGTTGAGTGTCCAACTCTTGATTTCAGCTCAGATCATGATCCCATGGTTCATGAGCTTGAGCCCTGTGTCAGGCTCTGCGCTTAAAACTTAAAAAAAAACAACTATGGGGCACCTGGGTGGCGCAGTCGGTTGAGTGTCCGACTTCAGCTCAGGTCATGATCTCACGGTTTTTGAGTTCGAGCCCCGCGTCAGGCTCTGTGCTGACAGCTTGGAGCCTGGAGCCTACTTCGGATTCTGTGTCTCCCTCTCTCTCTACCCCTCCCCTGCTCATGCTCTGTCTCTCTCCCTCTCTCTCTCTCAAAAATGAATAAACTTTAAAAAAAAAATTAAAAAAAAAAACTTAAACTCTCAAAAAAAAAAGTTAAAGTCTTCTAATCCCAATGTCTATAGATAACTATGTAAACTCACTACGTATCTCAATAGTGAGTACCTCTTCCTCAGACAAGAAGCCTAAGAGTCATACTTCGACCTCACCTCTAGGTAAAGTCAACAATTAAGACACTGCTTTCTTAGGCTGCCTTCTTCTGTAAAGCTTTCAAAGCAAAACATGCCAGTATTTCCAGTTTCCCATGCTTCCCAATTTAAATTTGTAAGTTGCTTGTTATGATTTACTTTAAAAACATAGAAATAATTCCTAAGTGTGGGGAGAAGTCCCTGTTTAGACAAAAAAACTGCTGCTTTAAATACCTTCGCTACAATGATGACAATATACTTCAATTAAAACTAAATGATAGGAGGTCACACCATATCGCATGACATGACCACAGCCTGATACTAAGCAAAAAGATTTTACTTACTACGTCGTTTTCCAAAGCCTCCAGTTCCTCACTGGTAGTGAGTTCACCTGCATCCCAGGGCTCCAGGTCCTTCTCTTTGTGTTCACCATTCACTTTAGCACTGATAGCAGAGTCAGTAAAAGCGTCTGCAAAAGATGGACTCAGCTGAAAGATCATACAGCCAGACAACAGGCTACACTAATACATACATAAATTATCAACAAAGAGGTATGTGAAAAGTAATTATGAAATAGAAAGAATAGCATTAATGGTATGCTTTCAGAGATGTAATGCTTCTAATACCACCATCTTCAAAAAACTTTCAGTGAAGGTATGTTCCCAAATAATTTTAAGCCATATGAAGTATGTTTTAAGGTATTCACACAAGTCATTATATTAAAAATAATTACTGTACTTTGTGTTTCAGAAGTGATCCAGAAGATCTCTATCAATCCAACCTGAAGTAGGATTTTTGTTTAATGGATCCATTAATTAGATACAATCTCAGAGCTGCAGCCAAACATATGAAGATATTTTAACTTCTGAATCCAAGTCTACATGCAGAGGGCAATATCCTAACATACTCTCGTCATTAGTAACTGAAGCCAAACCCTTCACAGAAGTGACCAAACCCTTCACAGAATCCATTTTTCCCTGTAACTCTGTTACAGAATTCAGGCCCCACAGTGTCACCTATCCCCAGAAGGTTCAGGTGGCAGGCCTATGTACCTGGACTTCCCACCAACACTTTCTCACTCTTTGTGCTCTCTCCTCCTCTGACTAATGTTAATGAGGAGCACTAGCTTGTGAGAGCATTACTATGCTCAGCTGACAGGAGATATCTAGTAGCTGCTGTCCAGTGAAGAAAATTTTTCTCTAGATAGGTGTTAGGACCAGGTAAGTAAAAGTCTACTTGGGCAACAATAGTATGGGGAAATGCTTGGAAGATACAGGCTTGTGCTTAAATGGCTGGGCCCACAGGGTTATCACCTAGCACAGGGCTAGGGAATCACACTTTTCTGCTAGAAGATACTAGCTCCCAGTCACTACGCCTTCACCCTTACTATAAGCTGCCACCAAGGAGTTGGAAAAGGAAGTATCAACAGCGGTGTCTCTTAAAAGAGAAAATTCCAGAGGGATTTTTTTTTTATTTGGTACGATTTCTATAACGGTCATTGGCTCCCCAGTGGGCAAGGTGATTCCAAAGAAATTCGAGCCAGCCAATTTAGGCATGGCACTACAAGCCCAGTGTCACTACTAGCTCTTACCTCCTCTCATCCCAAACTAGGGATGGATGGGTGTGTGTGCGTGCACACCAGGAAATAAAAGCGTAACTGCACCTGTGGGCTTAGCTGCCAGCTCTTCCAGCAGCGTAGCTCCTATTACTAGCAATTACAAGAGCTAAGAGCATAACAGGGGGGATCCCAACAACAGCACGCCTTAGCTAGGAGTGGGACAGACCATCCACCGGAAGATGAGCACACCTTGGAAAAGCTCTCTAAGAGGGTCTAACAGAATGCTGCTGTCCTCATAATGACACCTTCAGATGGAAGACACTAATGGTCCCAAAAACTTGGCCTTACGTGACATTCACCTGATACAAGCCATATTCTGTATCACCTTATGGTTGCACGAATTCTTGGTAACAATTAATTTTGCCAGTAAAACTTCAAGAGAACGTCATAACTTCCTGAACTTACTGAAATTCCCTATTTTCTCGCAAAAACAGAACAGAGAACTATAATACAGGAAAATTCAAGCCAGTCATGTCCTGTTTTGCAGTAAGCAATACGATTATTACGATTATTAACTTATACTGCTGATCCTATTCATGTTTTAATTACACTAGTTTTTTGAAAGGCATCTGCTTCAGTGCATAAAGCATTTACTTACATGGCAATCCAGAATTGAGGATGATACTCTTTTTATTCAAGAAATTAAAGCTCAAAGCAGCAAGAGATATTTTTACAGAACCACATAAATGGACTTATTCTCACGGAAGTGCACGTGTGTGTCTGTCAAAGTGTTCAGGAAAGACAAGGACTGAGTCAAGCTGTCCTCAAATTGATAAATGTGTTCTTATCAGTATTATCCTACACAAAACCAAAAGGGACCCAATGTGGAAAAGCAAGCATCTAACACTTCACTGAACCAAGTTTTAATCTGCTGATCACAATTTTAGGCTGTATTAAGAGTCCGTTAATAAGTAACCGATTTTTTTCAATACTGTATTGTTATCTTAAATCTTCTGTTTACAATACCGATCATGTAAAAGGAGTAAACTACTCGCATGTTGTTACTTAGCATGACAGTTTTCTTTCAAGGCAGAAAGGGGGAAAAGGAAACACAAAAGTTGTGTTTCTCTTAATACTGTATTTCTTGCTTTTAAATCCTCCTCAAAAGAAAGTCCTTTTTTATTTAAGGTTTGTTTATCTGAGACAGAGTGAACCTGTGAGCAGGGCAGGGGCAGGGCAGATCTAGAGAGAGGGAGAGGGAGGGAGAATCCCAAGCAGGCTCCCCAGTCAGGGCAGATCCCAACATGGGCTCCAACTCACCAATCAGGAGACCATGACATGAGCCAAACTCAAGAGTCGGTAAAGCATCCAACTTCGGCTCAGGTCAAGATCTCATAGTTCATGGGTTCGAGCCCTGTGTCAGGCTCTGTGCAGACAGCTCAAAGCCTAGAGCCTACTTCAGATCCTGTCTCCCTCTCCTTCTGCCCCTTCCCTGTTCACATTCGGTCTCTCTCTCTCTCCCCCTCAAAAATAAACATTAAAAAAAAAAAAACCCACCCAGGCACCACAGAAAGTCCCTTTTTAAAGACGAGTAAAGAGTTTAGAGAAAGATGTAAAAAAGATGAACAGAAGTAGAGAGCACAAAAATGAAGCTATAGTGTTAGGATACTGGGGAAAACCCTGGTCATAAACACCATATTTCAGGCCAACACTCTATTATTATCAGCTACAAGGAGGCAAGGCCTGGATATTTCATTCTACACTGTGAACAATATCTAATACTGTAAATTCTGAAAATTCAATGTTTGGATTTTTTGAGACAGTGCGTGCATGCGTGCACAGCTGCAAGCAGGAAAGGGGCAGAGGGAAAGGGAGAGACAGAATCTCAAGCAGGCTTCACACACAGAGCAGAGCTTGATGGCGGGGCTCAATCTCACGACTGTGAGATCATAACCTGACCCAAAATCAAGAGTCAGACACCTGACTGACTGTGAGCCACTCAGGCGCCCATGTTTGGATTTTTGAAAAAACAATGTTGGTATTAAATAGTAAAATGTTGTAGCCAGGATTTCTGCAAAGTTTGGAAAATTAATTGTCTATAATCTAATCGCAACTGTGGCAATTTGCATGCAGATTTTTCCAATGTCATGTGAGAGTATATTAATTTTCCATTACCCTCTATGGTAAGAAACATAAGCATTATAAAAGCAAGATGCAAGAATACAAAGAGGCTGTCAGAAAAATGTTACCTGTTTCTGAAGGAACTACAGGCATAGAAAGAAAAAAAGAAAAACAATAAAAATTATCAGATAAGATAATAAAAGTTTAAATTCTTCATGTACTTCATTCCCTGCCTTATACACATTCAGTTTACCAAAAGCTCTAGACTAGAGGGGAAAAGGGTATACATGTACCTCCCTCTGACACACACACACCTGCAAACCCCTCTATGTTACCCCCACAGCGATGGGCTCTCAAAACCTTCCCTTCTCATTCTGGGCAGAAACCTAGTCACCCTGGGCCAGTGGTGCCACCTGGTGGTAATAATAAAGAAGTGTTTTGGGACGCCTGGGTGGCTCAGTCAGTTAAGCCTCCGACTCCTGGTTTCGGATCAGGTGATGATCTCATGGTTTCCTGAGGTTTCCTGAGTTCAAGTCCCACATCTCTGTGCTGATGGCACAGAGCCTGCTTGGGATTCTCTCTCTCCTTCTCTCTCTGTCCCTCCCCTACTCATGCTCTTTTTGTCTCTCTCAAAAATAAAAATAAACTTTAAAAAATAAATTAAAAAAAAAAAAAGAAAGAAGTGTTTCAACCAAAGCACCACCTCTCTCCTGAGTATCCCTCAGTCCCACACCCAGGAAATACGATATAAGCTCTGCTCCTCAGTTCTTCCTCTTTTACCTCCCAATTATGATTCTGAAAAATCACTCCAAGTTGTCTGAGGCCTTTTTAAAGGATCAGAATAATAGCGAAACAAGTGAAATGCTAGTGACACATTACGAATAAATATAAATTTATTAAAACCACATGATGACATAAAACTAGATGAAATTTAAAAATCATTACCAGACTTAACATCAGTAATAGTCAAATGTGCTTCCACAAGTCTTCGCCAAACCCCTAGGCTGCCCATTTCATCTCTCAACTAAATCTGCTTTTTCTCAATGAAGTTCTAGATCAATTTTTTAAAATTTATTCCAATGCTATTGTTCTGTTTTCATCAATTAAGAATACTGTGACATTTTTTTCGAGAACTTTGAAAAAATTATTCTCACCATATACCATCTGTTGTATGTGGACCATTTTACGCAGTGTATCAATTACAGTGGATGCCATCCTGGAAAGTGAGAGGCCATTTATTCATTCTTAACATTTACTGAGTGCCTACAGTGTCTTAGTCACTGACTTTGGAGAGGCTAGGGCCTAAGACACAATCCCTGCCTTTTCCTGAAGGAGCTCCCACGTGTAGGAGAGTAGTTACAGACATGAAGCAAATCTTTTAGAATCTGATGTAAAAAGTACTAAAATTTAAGTTCTGAGGAATAAAAGGCTGTGGCTTTACAAGTGACAGCTGATCTATGCCTTCAAAAACACAAAGCAGAAATTAAGTAGGGGGAAGTAGAGGGTTAGCTCTAAGATAGACTTGAATATCACTAAGATAAAAATTTTCCAAATTGTACACTAGTCCACAGACCTCCCCAGGGTAGTGGAATTGGAAACCAGAGGCAGATTACTTTTTTTTTTTTTTTTACATTCCTCTGTTCTATATGACTTTTTATACTATAAGCATATACTAAACCACATAATACATAAATAATATTAAAGAACAGTACAAAGAAACAAGATGGGGAATGAAACTGGACCCTAAACAAAAATAACTCAAAATGGATTAGGGATCTAAATGTGGGACCTGAAACCCTAAAAATCCTAGAAGAGAGCACAGGCAATAATTTCTCTGACAATGACAAAAGCAAAATAAACTATTGGGACCACATCAAAATAGCGGAAACAGAATCAAAGGAAACAATCAACAAAACTAAAACAGAACCTACTGAGTAGAAGGTATTTGCAAAAACCCTATCCAGTAAAAAGTATCCAAAATAGGGGGGCCTGGGTGGCTCAGTTGGTTAAGGGTGCGACTTCGGCTCAGGTCATGATCTTGCAGTTTGTGGGTTTGTTTGTTTTTTTCTAACGTTTATTTATTTTTGAGACAGAGAGAGACAGAGCATGAACGGGGGAGGGTCAGAGAGAGGGAGACACAGAATCCGAAACAGGCTCCAGGCTCTGAGCAGTCAGCACAGAGCCTGACGCGGGGCTCGAACTCATGGACCGCGAGATCATGACCTGAGCTGAAGTCGGACGCTTAACCGACTGAGCCACCCAGGCGCCCCCAGTTTGTGGGTTTGAGCCCTGCATCAGGCTCTGTGCTGACAGCTCAGAGCCTGGAGGCTGCTTCAGATTCTGTGTCTCCCTCTCTCTCTGCCCCTCCCCTGCTCACACACTGTCTCTCTTAAAAATAAACATTAAAGGGGCACCTGGGTGGCTCAGTCGGTTAAGCGTCCGACTTCAACTCAGGTCACGATCTCACGGTCGGTGAGTTCGAGTCCCGCGTCGGGCTCTGGGCTGATGGCTCAGAGCCTGGAGCCTGCTTCGGATTCTGTGTCTCCCTCTCTCTCTGCCCCTCCCCCATTCATGCTCTGTCTCTCTCTGTCTCAAAAATAAATAATGTTAAAAAAAAATTTTTTAAATAAACATTTAAAAAAAATTTTTTTAAGTATCCAAAATAATAAAGAATTTCTACAACTCAACACCAAAAAACAAAACAAAACAAAACAAAAACACGATTAAACAATGGGCAGAGGGGCACCTGGGTGGCTTAGTCAGTTGAGCATCCAAATCTTCATCTCAGCTCAGGTCACGATCCCAGGGTCATGGGATTGAGCTCTACAGATTCTCTCTCCCCCTCTCTCTGCCCCTCCCCTACTCATCCTCTCTAAAATAAAAAAACAAAATTTTTAAAAAAGGGCAGAAAACATGGACATTTCTCCAAAGACGACATAGAGATAGCCAAAGACACATGAAAAGATGCTCAACATCACACATTATCAGGGAAATGCAAATCAAAAACCACAATGAGATATCACCTCATACCTTCAGAATGGCTAAAATTAACACCACAAGAAACAACAAGTGATGGCAAGGATGTGAAGAATCCTTGAGCACTTTTTGTTTTTTTAGTAATCCCTACATGCAAAGAGGGGCTCAAACTCCAGACCCCAAGATCAAAAGTCACATGCTCCACCAACTGAGCCAGCCAGGCACCGTCCCTTTCTTTAAATAAAAAAATAGGGGCGCCTGGGTGGTGCAGTCGGTTAAGCGTCCGACTTCAGCCAGGTCACGATCTCGCGGTCCGTGAGTTCGAGCCCCGCGTCAGGCTCCGGGCTGATGGCTCGGACCCTGGAGCCTGTTTCCGATTCTGTGTCTCCCTCTCACTCTGCCCCTCCCCCGTTCATGCTCTGTCTCTCTCTGTCCCAAAAATAAATATTGAAAAAAAAAAATTTTAAAAAATAAATAAAAAAATAAACAAATAGATAAATAAATAAATTTCTTATTTAAAATCCTTGTGTACTGTTGGGAATGCAAACTGGTGCAGCCACTGTGAAAACCAGTGTGGAGCTTCCCCCAAAACTTTAAAATAAAATTACCATACAATACAGTAATTCCGCTACTGGGTATTTACTCAAAAGAATATGAAAACACTAAATCAAAAAGATACATGTGCCTGTTTATTGCAGCATTATTTACAATAACCAAATTATGGAAACAGCCCAGTGTCTACTGATACATGAATGGATAAAGAGGTGGTATATACAATGGAATATTATTTAGCCATAAAAAGAATGAATTGCCATTTGCAACAACATGGATGGATCTAGAGAGTATAATGCTGAGTGAAAAAAGTCAGAGAAAGATAAATATCATATGATTTCACCCATACATGGAATTTAAGAAACAAATGAACAAAGGAAAAAAAAGAGAGAGAGAGAAAGACAAAAACCAAGAAAAGACTCTTAACTACAGACAACTGATGGTTACTACAAAGGAGGTGGGTCGGGGAGGGTGAATGGGTGAAACGGTGATGGGGATTAAGAGAACATTTACCATGATGAGCAATGAGTAATGTATAGAAGTGCTAAATCACTATATTGTACATGTATATTGAATATAACACTGTATGTTAACCATATTGGAATTAAAGTTTAAAACACACACACACACACACACACACACACACACACACACACACAAAACAACAATCAATCAATCAATAGTAGTGTTCCCTGATTATCCCAAATCTTCAAGTAACAAAAATGATTACACAAAGACTACACATACTAGAGGTTAAGGCATTAGTTATATTTTATAAAATACTGAGGTTTTTACATATATTTCTGCAAAGTATTAAAACAAGATACATGTTAGAAAAAAAAAAAAAAACCAGAAACGAGATGGGGATAATGAACACAGCAAGGGGCCAAGATGTGTGCACAGGCACAACAAAATAAGGAGACAAATGGAGGCGTTCTCAGGCAAGAGGGAGAAAAAGGAGTAAGAGAGAAATTCAAAGGGGGGGTGGGGAGGGCCTAGCTGGCTCAGTCATTAGAGCATGTGATTCTTCATCTTGGGGTCCTGAGTTCAAGCCCCACGTTGGGCACACAGCTTACTTAAAAAATAATAAAATAATAATGAGAGAAATGCAAGGAGATGGGGCACAGGGAACCTTTATCTAGATTAGGGATTCTTAACCTTTCTTTTATCCATGGATCCCCCTCAGCATTTGGGGGGAGCCTATGGATTTAAATGCATAAAATAAATCGGAAATCAAAAGAGATCAAATATAATGAACTGTAGGCATCAAAATCTGAAAATCCAAATCAGTGCAAGAGTAATACACATGCTTCTTTATTAATGCATTAATCTATAAGATCTAACAGCAAATTTAATACTATAATTTTCAAAAGGTGAGGAGCATAATACGTCAAGATGTCTACATCTATACAAGTGATATGAAATTAACTGAGTTCTACAAGTGCTAAAGTCACAGATACTGCTAATACTAATGATTTGTTAATGGAAAAGAAATGCTAAATTTCTTTTTTGCTTGACTGTAAGCCATCTCTACACCCCAGGTGGGGCTCGAACTCATGACCCCGAGATCAAGAGTCACATGTTCCACTGACTGAGCCAGCCAGGCACCCAGAAATGCTAAATTTCAATCAGAAACTAGTGAAAACAAAGATGTAATATTTTTTCCCATCCAAGTTTATCAATGCCCTGAATCTTCTCCATGAACCATTTGGGAATCCATGGATCCAGGTTAAGGACTCTGCCTATATGCTCTGAAAAGCAAGAAGAAAGAACATTCTGTGATAGATAAAGGAAATGAGGTGACAGAGTAAGGAATCAAAAAGGGTGATCATAGGGGTGCCTGGGTGGCTCAGTCAGTTAAGCATCCAACTTCGGTTCAAGTCATGATCTCACGGTTTGTGAGTTCGAGCCCCGCATCGGGCTCTGTGCTGACAGCTCGGAGCCTGGAGCCTACTTCGGATTCTATGTCTCCTTCTCTCTCTGCCCCTCCCCAACTTGTGCTCTATGTCTCTCAAAAAAATAAATAAATAAACGTAAAAAAAATTTTTTTTTAAAAAAAGGGGGTGATAAAGGTGGCAGAAACAGGTTTTAGAAAAAAAAAAAAAGATGGCCATGGAAAGGTCAGAGTCCTAAAAGGGACAGGAAGAAAGGGAGTAGAAGAGTAAAGGTTAAGCTGACCATGATCAGAGCAGACCCTGGGGGGGGGGGGGGGCACTATGAAAGAAAAGCAGTTACAGATGATGACAAAGTCATGAAAGCAGATGGCTAAAATAAGGCAGAAATGAAAGGTACTGAGTAATATAGCTTAGGAGACATAAGTTTACACAGGAATAGTGTTCTGTTCCAAATGACCAACCTGAGAATTAATTCTTACAACATCTACCATTGCAAAAACATCTGAAGGTATCAGGGTCCCAGCCACAAAACCATGGGAAACTTGAATGCATTTCAAAGGTTTATACTCTTCCGTTCTAAACACCAATCGGCTACAGTTATAAAATACACCAGACAACAGCACTTGCCCACTAAAAAATGCAGCACCAGATACGTTCCATTATGAATGACCACAACTATTTCCTAATTTTAATTCTGGGCATATCAAACAGAATATTTAATATTTAAAATGCTAAAGGGTGCGTGAGTCAGTTTAGAGTCCAACTCTTGGTTTCAGCTCAGGTCATGACCTCACGGTTCTTGAGTTCGAGCCCAGCATCAGGCTCTGCACTGACAGTATAGATGGACCCTACTTGGGATTCTCTCACCCCACCTCTCTCTCTGCCCTTTCCCTGCTCTCTCTCTTTCAAAATAAGTAATTATGTTTTTTAAATGCTATAAGTAGTTTATCTGATATACCACGGAGATGACATTGTATTACCACAAAATTTAAGTCTTTGAGGTTAGATAGATCCATAGAAAGTCAGCCCCAAAGTTTTTTTCTTTACCTGGAAAATTTGGGAGAGACAACAAACTGGGAAGAGCTAATACAAATTATTAAAAATAAAATATACCTCATCCTGACTTCAAACATGGCAGGGTCAGGACAAGAAACAAGGATCTCTCTCTGCAATGCACATACCACCCCCCACCGAAAGAAGCAACAAAGCCATCTCTACTTGTATCTTCTTATGCCAGCAGCTGAAATTCTCAACCAAACACCTGTCTTTCAAAGTCTTTTGTGGAGAGATGCCTGAGTGGCTCAAGTCAGTTAAGCATCCAACTTTGGCTCAGGTCATAATCTCAAGGTTTGAGGGTTCAAGCCCTGCGTTGGGCTCTACGTTGACAGCTGGGAGCCAAAAGCCTGCTTTGGATTCCGTGTCTCCTTCTCTCTCTCTGCTCTTTCCCCACTCGTGCTCGGTCTCTGTCGCTCTCAAAAATGAATAAATATAAAAAAAATTTTTTAGGGGTGTCTGGGTGGCTCCATCAGCTGAGCGTCTGACTTCAGCTCAGATCATCACTCATGAGTTCGAGCCCCACATCAGGCTCTCTGCTGTCAACATGGAACCCGCTTCGGTTTCCTGTCTCCCTCTCTCCCTGCCCCTCCTCAGCTCATGCTTTCTGTCTCAAAAATAAATAAAACATCTTTAAAAAAAAATTTTTAAGAGGTAAAAAAAAAAAAAAAAAAAGTGTTTTCTGTATGGGTGTCTAGCTGGCTCAGTAAGTGGAGCATATGACTTCTCAATCTTGGGGTTCTGAGCTTATGCGCCATGTTGGGTATAGAGATTACCTAAAAATAAAATCTTAATTTAAAAAAAGTCTTGTTTAATAAAATAAAATACAAAGTGGCAAAACTGTGACTTTCCAGTAGATGGAGAGGCTAACATAAGGAAGAACACACTGGTCCACAGTCACGTGACACCCAACAACATCGTACAGGATAGGACATACCAACACAACAAAATTAACAGAAGGCCAACCACTTGTATCCCTAAATCTTATACAAAATTTTAAGTCATTTAAAAATAATTTCCTACTATAATAGAAAAGGATGTCATTTTTTCAAACAGAGAAGAACCAATTAATCCTATCTTTGCCTCTAGGGCACTGAGCAAGGAAAATGAGTTTTGTGACCCACAAGCAGAAAGGGGGGTGTTTTTACCCTGGTTAGCACAAAAATAAAAATAAATGATTCTCTAAGGTATGGTATCTTTTAATCTTACGGTTTCAAACTCAAGTTGATTTGATACTACTCTTCACAAATGAATACATTGTATACACTGATATAAATCCAAATACATATGCATTTCTAACACACCCAATACGAAAAGCAAATTAATTATTTTAAAATAACTTCAAATAGACTGTATGTATGTATGTTTTAATACTTAACTCCCTTACCTGTGTTTCTGTCTTTTCTCACTTATGTAAGAATCATTTGGGCCTTATGTTAAAGTTAACACTTAGGATTTTGTTTTTTATATTTAAAAAAAATTTTTTTTCAACGTTTTTATTTATTTTTGGGACAGAGAGAGACAGAGCATGAACGGGGGAGGGGCAGAGAGAGAGGGAGACACAGAATTGGAAACAGGCTCCAGGCTCTGAGCCGTCAGCCCAGAGCCCGACGCGGGGCTCGAACCCACGGACCGTGAGATCGTGACCTGGCTGAAGTCGGACGCTTAACCGACTGCGCCACCCAGGCGCCCCTGTTTTTTATATTTTAAAAGAAAATTAAAATGCCTAGAAGGATATTAAGATTGCCTAGAAGCAATCTTCTATAAGAAAAATATAATCTGGATATGTCATGTTGTCGGAAAGCCATTTTTAGATTTGGCTAGAAACAACTGCTTTCTTGAGTTTCCTGAAAATCAGTGGTAATTCCAGTTTCTAATAGTCTTATGGCAATATGTCTAAGTAAGGAAAAAACAAAACTAGCTTTCCTCTGATTTGAATGTAGTAAGTATAATAAAATTTTTTAAATATCAATTGGGAAATAAATATATGTTGGGTACCACCTTCTATCTGTACAACATAATGCTAGCCACCATGGGGAGTACACATCCCTAGTTCTATAAACTATGTTTCTAAACTGCAGAAAATTATAATGCATTAGGAGAAAAAAGATGTCACACACAGAGTATAGGAATGCTGAGTATTCGGTACATGAGGTAAACAACTGGCTCTCCAACTTTGTTCCATGAACCTTATGATTTCTTAAGGGTACCTCAAAAGACAAAAGGAAAGCTGGATAAGTCAAGGTTCTAGGACACCACCCCCTTCCCAACTTTCCTCTCACCACTACTTTGTTGTAAACATGTTCAACGTGACATTTCATTGGAGGCAGGGGAAAACAAACTACTGTGCTATAAATAAAACAGTAAATTTTAGTAGTCGGGGGCACCTGGGTGGCTCAGTTGGTTTAGCATCTCACTCTCAGTTTCCCCTCAGGTTGTGAATCCAAGGTTGTGGGGCTGAGCCAGGTGACAGGCTCCGCATTGAGTATGGAGGCTGCTTAGGATTCTCTCTCTCTCTCTCTCTCTCTCTCTCTCTCTCTCTCTCTCTCCCCGCTCCCCTCTGTCCCTTTCCACCCGGTCTCTCTCTCTCTCTTACACTAAGATAAAAAAAGAAGGGGCGCTTGAGTGGCTCAGTCGGTTAAACGTCCAACTTCGGCTCAGGTCATGATCTCACAGTTCGTGAGTTCGAGCCCCGCGTTGGGTTCTGGGCTGACAGCTCAGAGCCTGGAGCCTGCTTCAGATTCTGTGTCTCCCTCTGTCTGCCCCTCCATTGCTTGCACGCTGTCTCTTGCACTGTCTCAAAAATAAATATTTTTAAAAAAAATTTTAATAAAAAAAGAAAAAAGAGAAGTTCCCCTGGGAAGGGCCCTGAATGTTAAGGTATAACATCTCAACTTTATTTTGTAAACAACAGGGGATACTGTAGATTTTTAAGAAATGAAAATAAAAGCAATGCTTAAGAATTTCTTTGTGCTAATGTCCAAGACTGACTGGAAGTGACAGGATCTGGAAGGAAGTTAACTAGGAAATTACAGTAATGTTTGGATATAAACTATCCAGGGAAACAGAGAGGAAGAAAAGAATGAGGATGTGACATTATCAAGGAAAAGTTTACAAAGCAAGGTAAAAGGAAGAAAACAGTAACTTTCTTCCCAAACATAAGCCAAAATAGTCCTTGTGTCTGTTATTTCACTACAAGCAGTTCAAGAAAAAGGATGGATGAAAAAGATGGGACTACTTTGGAAGTGTACTATGAGCTAAAAGGATAAATCCAGCTCAGCTTACATAGTCTCTAAGACTCAATCTAGACTAGATATTTTAGGTTGTCCACTCTTACTTATCATTTGCTTCAAAGGAAAGAAAGTTTTGGCTTTTATCTCCAAAAGTTGTTTTATAAAATACTGTTACTTTGAAACAAAACAAATATCTGACCCTCTAAAATATTAACTACAAAGTTGTTTTGGTTATTACAGACAAGGAATTTTACAAAGCAGACGTGCATAAATGGCATAATCAGTGGAAAATTAATAAATAAGCAATACTGAAGCAGAACAGACAAGCTCAAAGTATGTTCTCACTTAAAGCTCAAAATTTAGTGTCTATCCTACTAAGAGTCAAAAGAAAGATTTACATTAGGTATAAAGACTGTAAAACAATACTGTTCTAATCTGAAAACGAGAAAATTTTTAAATTCCATTTACAATAACAAATTCCATTTTGGATTTTTTTTAATGTTTATATTTGAGAGACAGATACAGAGTATGAGCAGGGGAGGGGCAGAGAAAGAGGGGGACACAGAATTTGAAGCAGGCTCCAGGTTCTGAGCTGCCAGCACAGAGCTCGAACCCACAAACTGTGAGATCATGACCTGAGCTGAAGTCGAAGGCCTCACTGACTGAGCCACCCAGCCGCCCCCATTTCGGATATTTTTTATCCAAAAAAATAGAATACTTAGGAATAAAGCTATCAAGAGAAGCGTGAACCTTGTACACTGGTAACTACAAAACATTTCTGAAGAAAATTAAAGATGACCTAAATAAATGGAAAGATGTATTATGTGCTTCGACTAGAAGATTTATGGTAACATATCCCAAAATTATCTCTAGATTCAATGCAATCCCTATTAAAATCCCGGCTGTCATTTTGCAGAAATTGACAAGATGATCCTAAAATCACATGGAAATGCAAGGGACTCAGAACAGCCAATCTTGAAAAAAAAAACATACTTGGAAGATTGACACTTGAATTCAAAACTTACTCAAAGGTACAGTAATCAAAACAGTATAATACTGGCATAAGGACAGATAATACAAATCTGTGGGATATCACTGAGAGTCCAGAAATAAATCTTTACATTTATAATCAATGTAACTTCAACAACAAAGGTGCCAAGACAGTTCAATGGGAAAAAGAACAGTCTTTTCAAAATACTGTACTTGGATATGCACATGTAAAAAAACCATGAAGCTGGAGCCCTACCTCAGACTTCATGTAAAAATTAACTCAAAAATGGATCAGACACCTAAATATGAGAGCTAAAACTATAAAAATCTTACAGGAAAGCAGAGGAACAAATCTTCATAATCTCAGAGTAAGCAACTTGCTTAGATAGGACACAAAAAGCACAAACAACAACAAAGAAAACAAAGATAAACTGGACTTCATCCAAACCGAAACCTTCTGTGCTTTAAAGGATACCAGCAAAAAAGTGAAAAGACAACCCGCATAATGGGGAAAACATATCATGTCTGAGAAGGGGATGAATGGTATCCAGAATATTTAAGGAATTCTTACAACTTAGTAATAAAAGATAATCTAATTTAAAATGTGGGCAAAGATCTGTATAGACCTTCTTCCAAAGGAGATTATACACTTTCGATAAGCACATGAAAAGATTCACATCATTAATCACTACAGAAATGCAAAACAAAACCACATGAGATACTACTTCACAACCACCCACCAGGATAGCTGTAATAAAAAAGACAGACAACTGCTGATGAAGGGATGGAAAAACTGGAGCCCTCATACTGCTGGTGGGATGGTAAAATGACACAGCCACTCTCAAAAACCATCCCACCAGTTCCCTTAAAAGGTTAAACTTTGAGTTCTCACATATGTCCGAGCAATTTCACTCCTAAGTACATGCTCAAAAGAAATGAAAACAAAATATCCACACAAAAATCAGAACATCAATGATCCCAGCAGAATTATTCATGACAATCAAAAAGTAGAAATAAATGAAATGTCCATCAACTGATAAATGCATAACTAAAATGTAGTATACCCAGAATGGACCTAAAAAGCATTACACTAAGTAAAATAAATCAGAGAAAAACAAGTACCATATGATTTCACTTTCATGTGGAGTATAAAAGACAAAACAAATAAACAAACACAAACAAAATAAAAACGGGGCCGGGGGGGAGTGGCCTGGGTGGCGTAGTCGGTTAAGCATCCAACTCTTGATCTCGGCTCAGGTCATGGTCTCACGGTTCTTGAGTTCAAGCCCCGCATCGGGCTCTGCACTGGTACTGCAGAGCTTGGGATTCTGCCTCTACTTCTCTCTGACCCTCCTCCACTTGTGCTCTCTCTCTCTCAAAATGAACTTTAAAATTTTTTTTTCAAAAAAACCCCAAAAAACGGGCACCTGGGTGGCTCAGTCAATTACGCATCCAACTTCAGCTCAGGTCATGACTGTACAGTTCATGGGTTCAAGCCCTGCGTCAGGCTCCGCGCTGACAGTTGACAGCCCAGAGCCTGGAGCCTGCTTTGGATTCTGTGTCTCCCTCTCCTTCTGCCCCTCCCTCCCTCTCTCTCTCTCTCACTCTCTCTCAAAAATAAGTAAACATTAAAAAAAGGGTTTTTTTGTTTTGTTTTTTTTTTAACAAAAAACAGCTAAACACAGAGAACAAACTGGTGGTTGCCAGTGGGGAGGTAAGGAAAGCACACAATAGATAAAGGGGATTAAGAGTCTCAAACTTCAAGTTATAAAATAAGTCACAGAGATGAGAAGTACAGCATAGGGAATATAGTCAATAATATTGTAACAATGTATGAGGACAGATGGTGACTACACGATACCTGTCATGGCAAGCACTGGGTAATGTACACAATTGTTGAAATCAACGTGAGGTACTTGAAATTGATATAACATTGTATGTTATTTATATGCCAATAAAAATGTAGTATACCCATACAATGGATTATTATTTGGCAATGAAAAGATTCACTGATACGTGGATGGATGAACCTTAAACACATATACTAAGTGAAACAAGCCTGTCACAAAAGGCCACATATTGTATGACTCTATCTTTTTAAAATTTTTTATGTTTATTTATTTATTTTGAGAGAGAGGGAGAGAGCACAAGCAGGGGAGGGGCAGAGAGAGGAGAAAGAGAATCTCAAGCAGGTTCTGCACGGTCAGCACAGAGCCCAATGTTGGGCTTGAACTCACGAACCATGAGATCATGAACAGAGCTGAAACCAAGAGTCGGAGGCTTAACAGACTGAGCCACCCAGGTGCCCCTTTCTCTGATTCTATTACTATGCAATATCCACAATGGGCAAACCCACAAAGACAGAAAGATTAGTAGTCGTCCAGGGCTGGGGAGGTTGGAACCAAGTTGGGACTGACTGCTAAAGGGTGTGGGGCTTTTCAAAGTGAAGATATTCTAAAATTAACTGTAGTGACAGATTCTATGAATATACTAAAAAAAACTGAATTGTGCAATTTAAACGAACTATAATGTATGTGAATTATGTATCAATAAAACTGTTATTAAGAAAAATCCAAGGGGTGCCTGGGTGGCTCAGTCGGTTAAGCGTCCGGCTTCGGCTCAGGTCATGATCTCTCAGTTCATGAGTTCAAGCCCCGCGTCAGACTCTGTGCTGACAGCTCAGAGCCTGGAGCCTGTTTCAGTTTCTGTGTCTCCCTCTCTCTCTCTGACCCTCCCCCATTCATGCTCTGTCTCTCTCGGTCTCAAAAATAAATAAACTTAAAAAAAAAAAAATTAAAAAAAAAAAAAAAAGAAAAGAAAAATCCAATATTGCTCTCAACAGTCCAAAAAATGAGGACTAGGTCACCCTGGTCCCCTCCCCAAAATTACCTTACCAAAAGGCAACTCAAAACCTGGAGATATTTCAGGGCTTGAAATCTTTTATTTCCACAATGCTGTCTTGTGACTCAGCAATGAGGGAAAATGCCAGTATTTAAATAGATAAATCTTTACTTCTTGGCAAAATTATGTGGCCAAAGGGGACAGAAGATACACTTTCTGGGAAACTTCAGGATAGTCAGGACCCTGCTCTGCCATGTCCTGACTTTAACCCCAGGCACGCAGTTCAAGAGATGACACAGAAGCAGGAGCTTCCTGGTGTTCAGGATTTGGGGCTTGATGCCTACTGTACTGATAGTTCAAAATAATACAACTACCAACAGGAACAAAGTTTCAAGCGAGGAACACATTCATTTTTGTCTAACTTTAGTTGAACAGGCATTCATTTTGACAACTTTCAAGTAACACTGGTCACAAAACAGGCAACTGCTTATTCTGTCAGGCCTATTGCTCTGCATCCAAATCTATGAATGCACATTTGACTGGTAATAATGTATCAAACCAGTGATCCTATTATCATCTGTTTTATGTTAACCTGAAATAAAGTACCTAAATAATGTCTTTGCACATTATCTTGTTTAAAGCTAGTAGTAAAATACAGACTTTCTTACAGACAGTGCTTATTTTTTTTTTTCAACGTTTATTTATTTTTTTGGGGGACAGAGAGAGACAGAGCATGAATGGGGGAGGGGCAGAGAGAGAGGGAGACACAGAATCAGAAGCAGGCTCCAGGCTCTGAGCCATCAGCCCAGAGCCCGACGCGGGGCTCGAACTCACGGACCGCGAGATCGTGACCTGGCTGAAGTCGGACGCTTAACCGACTGCGCCACCCAGGCGCCCCCAGACAGTGCTTATTGATCTCAGAAACTGAATCATAACTGGTGACTTAAGGCTGTAGTCATTTCTTCTCTTTTGAAATGACAACCAAACGGTAAAATCAGAAAAACTTCAAGGCTACAAAGCCTCAAATTCCTTTAAAAGAAAAATTACATAAATCAGATTTATTGTGGACATAATTCACTTTTAGCATCTGATAGCATTTACTCATATGGAAATAAAGACTGCATTGCTGTAAAAGCTACCTTGGAAAGACTGAAAACGAATGTCATCCACTTAAAAGCATAGTGACACACTTTATAATATAAAGACTACACAACTTCAAAATGCAGCCTTAAAAAAAAAAGACAGGGGGGCGCCTGGGTGGCGCAGTCGGTTAAGCGTCCGACTTCAGCCAGGTCACGATCTCGCGGTCCGGGAGTTCGAGCCCCGCGTCAGGCTCTGGGCTGATGGCTCAGAGCCTGGAGCCTGTTTCCAATTCTGTGTCTCCCTCTCTCTCTGTCCCTCCCCCGTTCATGCTCTGTCTCTCTCTGTCCCAAAAAAAAAAAAACGTTGAAAAAAAAAAATTAAAAAAAAAAAAAAAAAAAAAAGACAGGGGGAGGTCTCTTCTTACTGATCACTATATGCAACTATGAAAAAAAAAGTCATTATTCTCTGTTCTCTGACAACAAAATTATATGGCCTAGAGTAGTACTTACTTTTTAACTGTGATTTCCATAAAAATTTCTGAGTCCCAAAACTCAAAGTAAATTTACCACTCAAGGAAAAAATGACAGAACCTTAGCAAGAAAATGGAGATGGAGACTATCAGAAAGCTGCAGCAGGTAAGATCTAAAGGATATCAACTTCAAAAATGCAAATACAGTGGAAAGAAAGCAGCGATAACACGCTTTCTGAAACACAGTAAGCCACCTAAAAAAAAAAATTCTTTCCTGAGCAAAAAGCAGCTCCAAGGAAAAGGATAGTATATCATGTTGGGAGTCTTTAGTTTCAGTCCAAACATCACCTACTGTGTTAAAACTAAATTAATAAATATTAAAATAACAGACTCCATGGTTTTCTAGTTAGAACCAAACCAAGCCTGGGGCCTCTGGGTGACTCAGGTGGTTGAGTGTCCAACTCTTGATTTCAGCTCAGGTCATGATCCCAGGATCATGGGATTGAGCCCTGCACTGGGCTCCTCACTGAGCACAGAGCCTGCTTAAGATTCTCTCTGTCTCTCTCTCCCCCTTGCCCCCTTTCCCCAGCTTGTGTGCGCGCGCGCGCTCTCTCTCTCTCTCTCTCAAAAAAAGAAAAAGAAAAAAGAAAACAAACCACCCAAATCGTTTTCTTTTGTTCTTTTCTGAGATCTGGCCCAAGTACCCTTTTGACCAAAGTCTGGAAAGAATGAACTGATATGAAAAAGCAAACCCTGGGGTGCCTGGGTGGCTGAGTCAGTTAAGCGTCCGACTTGCGTTCAGGTCATATCTCACAGTTCGTGAGTTTGAGCCCTGCATTGGGCCCTCTGCTGTCAGCACAGAGCCCAGTATAGATCCTCTGTCCCCCCCCCCCTTTTTCTGCCCCTCCCCTGCTCATGCTCGCTCTCTCTCAAAAATAAATAAACATTAAAAATTAGAAAAAGCAGCAGCAACAGCACACCCTAAATACCATTCTTGTTAAACACAGCTTGCAATTTAATTTGTCTCTGCCCCACATATGGAGCCCAATAGATAAGCCTAGAATGTAAGTAGGAAACAGGACAATCTCAATCAATGCAACATTTAGAAAGTGCACAGGGTACAGGGCTTCCACAATAAATGGCCCTAAAAATGCTTCTGATGCTACAGTATTTGAACAAAAGTTTAAAGTGCTTAGAGTCAGTAGCTCTATGTAACACTAATTTATGCCAAAATACATTAATGATGAAGAAAACCTCACATTCTTCTTACATAAAATGATTATATTTTATAGTACTATGATATTTTTTAAATCCCTGAGAGAAAAATATATACAACTAAATATTAAAAAAGCAGTTCTTGGGGCACCTGGGTGGCTCAGTTAAGCGTCTGACTTCAGCTCAGGTCATGATCTCACAGCTTGTGGGTTCGAGCCCCGTGTCAGGCTCTGTGCTGACAGCTCGGAGCCTGGAGCCTGCTTCAGATTCTGTGTCTCCCTCTCTCTGCCCCTCCCCCACTCATGCTCTGTCTCTCTCTCTCTCTCTCTCTCAATAATAAACAAACATTAAAAATTTTTCAAAAAAAAAAAAAAGCAGTTCTTACTCTCCTGATTAATAAACTCTATAAAATGTATATATTGGATTCTCTAAACTTCAGGCAAAATATTTTTAAGATAAAATATTTCATCTTATTTTTACTAACCCACTACATAACATAAAAACACTGCAACTGGTAACATAACATTTGAGAAGCAATTTTCTTAAAAATCTAAATATGGAGAATTAAAAATGGGACTGAAATTTTCAGAAATTTTACCATTTAAAACACTACTGTAGAAGACTTAAAAATCAACCAAGCATCAGCAATAAAATTTAAACCCAGAAACCGTGTTTCTTTGAAAGATCTAAATGAAGGAGCGCCTGGGGCGCCTGGGTGGCTCAGTCGGTGGAGCGTCCGACTTCGGCTCAGGTCTGATCTCGCGGTTTGTGAGTTCAGGCCCGCGTCGGGCTCTGTGCTGACAGCTCAGAGCCTGGAGTCTGCTTCGGATTCTGTGTCTCTCTCTCTCTCTGCCCTCCCCCACTCATGCTCTGTCTCTCCCTGTCTCAGAAATAAACATTAAAAAAAATTTTTTTTTTTTTTTTTTTTTTTTTTTAAATAAATGAAGGAGCACCTGAGTGGCTCAGTCAGTTAAGCATCCAACTCTCGGTTTTGGCTCAGGTCAGATCTCATGGTTTGCAGGTTCAAGCCCTGAGTTGGGCTGTGCTGACAGCGTGGAACCTGCTTGGGATTCTCTCTCTCCCTTTCTCTCTGCCCTCCCCTGCTGTTTCGTGCTTGTGTTCTCTCTCTTATAAAATAATAAATTTTGAAAAGATCTAAATGAATATCAATAGTCAAGACTCCACACAATCAAACGCACACCAGATTCTACAGCAAAGTGCGATAAATATAACACAGAACTAGATGAAATGGAAACCCACTACGTAAGGCTTGTTTCGCTTAAAACTTGAGGTGATAGATTCCACAGAATGCAACATTTCTATTTCTCATATTATCTCCAAAAGAGATCAAAAGAAACTCTAACAAGATGCCAATAGAAAGATACTTTGTGGAGGGGGGTATCAGGATGGTGACACAGTTTTCAGCTTCTTCATTAGGCTCCTGGTTCAGAGCTCCATTTTGACAGGGGAGGAGGAGTCTTTAATCTCTGCCATCAGAAAGAATGAAACGGGTCTAATCACTGTTAGAGCAATATTTTTACAAAAGGTACTGTTTTCATCTCAAAAGTTAAAGAGAGAGAAAGGAAAATGGAAAGAAAGATTTTGTCGAAAACCTGGGGGGGGGGGGGGGGAAGTAAATTCAGAAATGTTCAGGAAGCAAAAAAACAGAATTTGGGAACTGAACTGCCATTACTATTCAATATTCTTTTAACAACTTAATTTTACAGCGAAGTGTTGAGAAATAAAGAAAAAGTTGGTAATAAAACTAATTCCATTCTTACAGCTGTACAAACACCTTTCTGTTTCGTTGGCAAATATATAAACTGTCCTTATGTAAATTAGAACAACTGTTCAAGTGCACATGCTCTTAAAACTCTCTTGATCTGGTAAAAAAGCAATTCTATTTACAGTCAAATGGAATAGAAATTAAAATGCAGATCATTTATCCACATTCCCTCACTGTCCTGCTTTATGACTACTTTTTACATATGTGCTATTCCTGAGACTTAACGGAGACCGTACAGAGCAATGAGAAAAAATAAAACTAAAAGCAGACAGTAACTAACTGGGTATACCAGCATTACAGAATACTGCCAAGTAAACTGTCTTCCTGGACTTATTTGAATAACCTACTAGACAGCTCAAAAATGCTACTTGTTTTGACTTAAACGGTCCCCACTAACAGAGTGTAAGTTGTTTTCTGTCTATCATGTGCCGGTAATTAATCTTGCTCACTTTTCCCATTTAGCAAGCTGACAGATTAAAAATCGTTATTCCTTTGAAACTGCACTTCTTTGATTACCAGTGAGGTGGACTACCTTTCCATACGTTACTGGCCATCTGTAAAACTTCTTTTATTCGATTTTCCCCAGTTTTGCAGCATGTCTTCTAAAATTTTTTTTAATTTTTTTTTAATGTTTATTTATTTTTAAGAGAGAGACAGTGTGAGAGAGGAAGGGGCAGAGAGAGAGGGAGACCAGAATCCGAAGCAGGATCCAGGCTCTGAGCTGTCAGCCCAGAACCCGATGCGGGACTTAAACTCATGGCCCCAAGATCAAGACCTGAGCTGAGATTAAGAGTCAGATGCTTAACCGACTGAGCCACCCAGGCACCCCTCATGTCTTCGAAAATTTATGATACTTTTAGACACATCTAAGTCTTGCAAAAATTTTTGCTTTGGTGGTCATGCTTATAACATCCTTCCCCATCTCAAAATGATATAAATTCACAAATTTGCTCTCGAATTTCTACATGATGGGGTTTTTTTAATTACTTCTTTTTAACCATTTAGGGTTTATTTTGATGATGGGTATGAAATAGGCATCTAATTCCCCCCAATTGTACCAACACCATTTCCTAAATAATCCACCTTTACCATAGATTTAAAGTGTTATCTTTATCATATATAAACAAAACACCCATATGAATTTCCTCTGTTTTAGATTCTCTATTTTTTGCCACTATGACAACTATGTTTAATGCTAATACATTTTAATGTTTGGTAGGGCAAGTCCTCCCTTCATGAGTCTTGTAGAAAAAATTTTCCCAAATTCTTCTGTTAATAAATGTTACCTTATAAACGTAAGAATCATTTTCTCACTTTCTATAAAGATAGAGATGTTATCTTTAGCGATTACGTTGAGGAAAAAAGACAACTTTCAAGTGTTACATATTTCCATTCAACGTACGGCACGTTTTCTCCATTTAGTAAAATCTTTTATGTCCTTCAGCAGTGTTTTCATAAAAAATCTTCAGCCTATTCACATGTACTATGTTTGTCTCTACATTCTTCTAAGTTCTGTTCCTATTGAGAATGTTCTCCTTTATATCAGTAGCTGATTAATGACGTTGAACAGTGACCAGTAATGTCCATATGTATCTTAAGTCAGACCTTCCTCTTATTAGTACTAAACAATATTTTTATTTGTTTATCTAAATAAAATCCTATTTTATTCTAGTGGTTTTGTTAGCTTTTATTTTTACTTATTTATTTTAGTTTGTTTATTTATTGTGAGGAGAGAGAGAAAGAGCGTGTGTGAGCACAAGAGGGGCAGAGAAAGAGGGGGAGAGAAACAGAATCCCAAGCAAGCTCTGCACTGTCAGCACAGAGCCCAATGTGGGGCCTGAACTCACAACTGTGAGATCATGACCTGAGCTGAAACCAAGAGTCGAACACTTAACCAACTGAGCCCACCCAGGTGCCCCTATTTGTTTTTAATAAATGAAGAATTATTGTTTTTTTTTTTTTAATTTTTTTTTTCAACGTTTATTTATTTTTGGGACAGAGAGAGACAGAGCATGAACGGGGGAGGGGCAGAGAGAGAGGGAGACACAGAATTGGAAACAGGCTCCAGGCTCTGAAGCCATCAGCCCAGAGCCTGACGCGGGGCTCGAACTCATGAACCGCGAGATCGTGACCTGGCTGAAGTCGGACGCTTAACCGACTGCGCCACCCAGGTGCCCCAAGAATTATTGTTTTGACCTTGGCATACACATGGAAGAATACAGCAGAGTTTCCATATGCTCTAAAAACATATAAAGAAATGAAATTTTAATAAATCAGATATTTTAATAAACATGCAATATTTCCCTATTGTACTTCAAACTATTCCATTTAGTGTTTCATCACCCGTTCTACTATATCTGTTTATTTTATCACCTGTTCTACTGTATCTGTTTGTTTGTTTTATCACCTGTTCCACTATATTATATATATATATATATATTATATATATATATATATATTTTTTTTTTTTTTTAAACTCAATAACCTCTGTATAAATCTCCATACTGGCCTCAGTAAATGCGAGTTTCCACTTAACTACTTGGCCCCAGTATGGACACACATCCTTCTCTCACTAGCCCACAGCAAAGCTGAAACAGTAAACTCTCTAATGGTTCAGTTTTAACAGAAGAGTATTAAAACAGTTACTCAGCAGGCTCACTAAAAAACTAGTCCAAAGCCCACAGGCCCACACCAACTTCTTTACAGCGCTTTCCTGCACAGTTCCTGGATAGCCCCCGGCCAAGACCACCCTGCTTATCCATCACCCCATCTGCCTACCCACCACAGGGCCTACCCTCCCTCCTGCCACAGGGCAGGCTGTTGATCTTGAGCACTTGTTCAACTTTACAGCTGCTTGCCTGTCCAACATTAGCACCTCTGCCCATCTACAGAGCCTACTGCCCTACTAGAACACCACCCACGAATGAATTTAGAGCACATTTAAATTGATCCTCAGAATTTAAGTCTTCCCAGGTCATAGCCAGCTGAGATTTGTCTCTTCTTAGATATAACTGACATGGCATTCCTAATATCATGCCCTTCAGAAGAGATAATTCTCTGTTACTCGTAGGACCTTGCCCTATAGAGCTACAGGACAACCACATGAGAACACAATAGTGCCACACCAGAATAAAATAATCTGTATGACTTTCTCACTACCCTCTTATCACACATTCACAGTCCAACTTCTTCCAACTACTACAACCAATACAATTCTTCATGTCTCTGAACTCTATTTGGAATTCGATGCCACTAATTTTAACATTCCACTTTTCTTGAATTCCTTCACATGCCTTGGTATCTCCAACTGTGAAAATGCCTGGAGCGGAGCTTCTTAATATGGAGTACATGAACTCCCTAGGGAACTGTGAACACTACAGAATTAAGTGTAAAAGTCCATGTGCACAGTTTTTTCTAGGGTGAGGGTATACAGTTTCACTAAGTTCTCAAAAGGGACCCAAAATAGATTAAGTCTTGAATTTCTCTGTACTGTCTATAGCAACAAGCACAGCAACGAACACAATCCAGAGCTCAATAAGTATTTGCTGGCAGGCTGTATATGTAAGACTGCTTCTAGTTTTCTCACTCTTTTTTTTTATTTTTTTTTTAACATTTATTTATTTTTGAGACAGAGAGAGACAGAGCATGAGCAGGGGAGGGTCAGATAGAGAGGGAGGCACAGAATCTGAAACAGGCTACAGGCTCTGAGCTGTCAGCACAGAGCCCGACACGGGGCTTGAACTCACAGACCGCGAGATCATGACCTGAGCTGAAGTCGGACCGCTTAACTGACCTGAGCCACCCAGGCGCCCCATAGTTTTCTCACTCTTTACATAAAATAGTTGTTGTTTTTTTTTAAGTATGTGTAAGTCCTAATTTCATTCACATCAAAACAGACATTTACAATTGTGCCTGTCCTATGCACAGAAATACTATACTAGGCTCCAAGGATTAAAAAAAATTCTACAAAGCTCAAAGTATAATAGGGGAGAAACGTAATTATAATACAACGTGGTGTAAAGGCAATATACAAAGATGTTGGCAATAGCTTATATATGGTAACTGAAATTAGCAGAGTATAAAACAACTGATACACGGTAAGAGCAGTGGCAAAGAAACAACACTGGGAACACAACACATTTAAGAGCACTTTAACAGATATAAAGCCCAAGAATGAGCACAGAAGGAATGATGAATAAAACACATGAGAACAGAAGAGCAGCTTTCTGAAGGACGAAATCAACAGTGCCAAAATCAATATTAAGTCTGAAAAAGAGTACAGAGGACCTATGAATGAGGCGTTACTGGTAGCCCCAGAAGCTTGTAGGTGTGAATATAAAAGGCAGATTACCATGCGATGAGTCCGTAGAAACTAAGAGTCAAGAAGTTTGAGTAAGAAAGGAAGACAGGATATTAAGTAAGAAGAGTCCAGGACCAAAAAGGAATTCTTTCAGGAACAGAGGGACTTGAATAGGTTTTTGGGCTAAACGAAGGAGCAACTAGAGAGGAAGAGGTTGAAGAGTCTGGAAACAGAGGTGACAGAAAAGAGCAAGAACCCAGGAATGGTGGAACACAGTCAAAAGCATGACTGGAGGAGTTTGAGATTGAACAGGAAGTGAAATATCCCACCTACTAAAACCAAAGGAAAGAGAGTAATGATGGCAAGGGGAAGATAAAGTTGTAGGTAAGGGAGGGGGGCAAATAGTTGAGGATGGAGATCATTCCCAGTAACTTAATTTTCTCATATGTGATTTTTCACTTATTGTGACAAAAGAGCTGGAAAGAAAGTGATTCTTCAAACTAAATCCAATTTGAATGGTCACAAATAAGGGAATTAATGAAATTACACAATATTAGATTAGAGTCAAGCATGAGTTTAGAGACAAAGTATATTCTATGTTATTTGACCAAAGACAATACAGTACGTATTTCTGATCAGCCCTAACAGACCAAATGTAGCAGGAAAAAAGATCTAGGACAAGAATTGGCAAGATTTTTTTGTAAAGGACCAGGTAATAAATATTGTTTGGCTTTGCAAGCCATATAGTCTCTTATTCCAACCACTCAACTCTATCCCTGTAGCATGAAAGCAGCCACACACAGCACAAAAATAAGCAGGTATATTGTGTTACAATAAAACTTTATTTACCAATGAGTGAATCTGGCCTACAGGCCTGAAGTTTGCTGGCCCCTGTTCTCTAGACTGAGAACGCTTTTAAGGAATGAAGCAGCAGAAAGAAGCGTAAGTTAGGAGAATGAAGAAAGACGAGCAGCCAGAACTAAATGTAGTTGAGATATTAAAGAGCAAAATATGAGAAAAGCAGCAAAAGAAAAAGCAGAAAGAGAATGAAGGAGGAAAATCAAGTGAGAAAGGAAACTGGAAACAGGAAAGTAAAAAATGAGTAGAGATCATACGCCAATTCCAAAGTAGAAAGATGCAGAGACAAAAAGCAGCTGAATGCCCTACAAAATAGCAAAATGAAGAGGGGAAAATAAGAGCATCCCATATCTGTCTGCAATGGAATTCAGATAACGGATAAAACACACACTAATTTTCCAGTGATAACCTGATGGTCTAATTGTGGGTGTGCAAAAGGAATCCACAGCTTACAAAATGCAGAGTTACTCTTCATTTTGCCCACAACTCAAACTGGGTAACATGTATAGCATTCAAGAGATCACATGAAACTTACCCATCATATCATAAAAACAGATCAATTATTTCTAGGCCTTTTATTCCCTTGCATATGTGTACAAATGTGACAACTTTAAAAACCTAGTAAAACAAAAAACTTACTAAAATCAGTAGTCAGAATTAAGAAGTTAAAAGCCATACTAACTTAACTTTTAAAAGTTTCCCCAAAAATAAAGCCAAAGATTTTAAAAAGAAAAGAATCTTGAATAATCTGCATATTTATACTATACAGGAATTTTGTTTACTTTTGGCTTTGTGGGGAAATCCCTTAAGGTAAATGCAGGCTTATTCTGACTAAGCTAAACAACAAATGAGACCACATAATTTATGTACAATAGTACAGTATTCAAGAACATGAGTTGGGGGGTTAGAAGCTGCTAGGTTTGTGTCTTCACTTTACCAAGTTACTTAATCATGTCTTAATTTTTGTAATTAATGAACCATGCCAATTAATTACCCTAAAAAGTTTTTTCTATACTAATAGCATCTCCAAAATAATATTTATAGAGGGCAAGGATAGTATTAATACTATCTTCCAGGACAGTATTAAGAATCTGGCTTAGGAGACCTGAAATCCTTTGGGCACCTGGGTGGTTCAGTGGGTTAAGCGTCCGACTTCAGCTCAGGTCATGATCCCACAGCTCATGAGTTCAAGCCCCACGCTGGGCTCTGTGCTAACAAGCTCAGAGCCTGGAGCCTGCTTCAGATTCTGTGTCTCCCTCTCTCTGCCCCTCCCCCACTCACACTGTCTTTCTCTCTTAAATGAATGTTTAAAAAAAGAAGAGAGTAGAGAGGAGGGACCTGAAATCCTCAAACACATGACTTAATACTATTTTTCAGGATACCATGCAGTGGACACAATTGTGTAATTCACTAAACCACTACAGTCTTTAAATAAAATACCTGAAATTAGTCCACTATGGGATGTCCTCATCAAGAAAACTATATTTTTATGTATATAGCAAATACACCCATCCGTTATGAGTGTACTGAATAGTGTCAAAGTTGTCGCTCTGATCTTTTTTCTTGGCTTTCTACAATGAACACAATTACCTAAGAAATAAAGACATGATAAAATAATAAAATAAAACAAAAAATTTAAGACATTAATTTTGAAGAGGATCAAAGAATGGGATGCCACAGATATTTCCAAGTAACATTTATCTTTCCAAATTTAGGAAATGCTAATTCACTTTAAGAACAAAAGACAAAGCGTATTGTAAATGGCTATTAGCTAAATGGCCTGGTACCCAACAGAGTAAGGAACATTTTGTTGTTGTTGTGACCAATACTTTTTCCAGAGTGCTATGTACTACTAGATTCAACTAAAACTGTATTTTCCCTTTCAGCTTATTATCCAAAGTCAATTTTTAAATTTAAAACAGTGAAATACTTCAACAGTATAAGCATAAATATAATTTTGTGGTCCTAGGCATAAATAAGATCAACTCCAAAGGCAGCAACAAAAAAAAGACTTGTTTCCTTGTATGCGCCATTGAAGGACTCTTAGACAAAGAGTTGTAAATCAGAGACACAGACATTTGAGAAGGTACAAAACAGAACACAGTGCTTTCTCCAGCACTGCAAACCATTACAGGTACCTAGCACTGCTAGCTTCTGAAAAAACAAGCTAACTATAGGTGAGAACCTTAAGAGGTCCAAAGGAAAGGCTTTAACTTTCTGGTGGCTTGTAATTTCTAAAAAACAATGCAGAAAAATGAGCGCAACAAAAACAGCTGAATGATGAAAATCAAAAAACTGTGGGGAGTTTACAACTCACAATGGAATTGACTATAGAATCTGACCAGAAAAATCAATTTAAGAATTTTTCAGCCAAGGGACCCCTGGGTGGCTCAGTCATTAAGCGTCCTACTTCAGCTCAGGTCATGATCTCACAGTTCGTGAGTTCGAGCCCCACTTCGGCTGTCAGCTCAGAGCGTGCTACAGATTCTGTGTCTCCCTCTCTCTCTCTACCCCTCCCCCCCATTTATGTGCATGCGCTCCTCGCTGTCTCACACTCTCTCTCAAAAATAAACATTAAAAAAAAAGGTTAGAGCCAAGTTCAAAATTGCCAAGAGCCTTTCAATGTGATACTAAACACTCAGCACCGCATATACTCTCCAAATGAGTAACAGTAATTCCCGTATTTTCCTCCTCAATGGACATTTGAAATGGACTAAATTTTAATATAACTATGTCATCCCTTTTAGTTTTTCAAAACAGTCCCATACTCTGAATGTTTTATTAGTTTTTTAATATAATTTGTTATCAAATTGGCTAACATACAGTGTGTAAGATGTACTCTTGGTTTGGGGGTAGATTCCTGTGGTTCATCGCTTACATATAACACCCAGTGCTCATCCCAACAAGTGCCCTCCTCAATGCCCATCACCCATTTTCCTCCTCTCCTCCACCCCTCCTGAATGTTTTTCTTAAATACGCATGTTCTACTTATCTTTTTCATCTTCATTAAGCCGTTGTTTTCTATCCATAGCTCTCTGCCCGTTCTCTCTTATCCTATGTTATTTCCAGGTCATAAAACTATAACATTTATGGAAACTATAAGCATGATAAAACTACATATGTGTTATTTATAAGCATCTTAAAATGAAAAGTTTATGAACTGAAGGCCAAATGGGACAAGAAATTTCAGTGAGTATAATCAGTAGCATTCTTGACCATGAAACTATAGACTGAAAACCCTTACAAACTTTAAACAGAACACAAACTCTCATGATTTATCCTAAAGTATCAAGGAATCTTCCTCTGAAGTTTTAAATATTTTCCAACAAAAATGCATAAAATTCCATTTGTCCTATATCAGGTTACTCTAAAAAAAAAAAAAAAAGTCTGTATAATCAATGCATAAAGTCTTTGTTTGAATAAAATCTTATAAACCATGACACATATTTAGGAAATCAAAATTCACCTCTTCTTGCATAACTGGAGTCCATGTCTTTAAACTGTACCACAACAAAGTCTGAACACTTGAACAAAATACTCTCCATTATTTCTTCACGTTTTGGCCCCGAACTGGATTCCATACGTTTCCTCATGTGCAGCATCAAGTACCAAATCACACTAAAATGAGAAGCAGGAGTAAATATTCAAAACACTTATAAAATATAAGAATTCTTCAGCATATCAAGGTACTATTTCTTAAATGCCCTTGACAAAATAATCTATCTAAGAGAATCTTATAATCATACCTTTTTCTCAGAAATATGACCTATTATCTATTCCATCATTCAAAATACTTCTCACCTACAAGTTGGTCCCTGCTACCATAGTCTGTCTTAAGTAACTAATGGTGATAAGAATAGAATAATGAACCACTCAATCCCCCTTCAGGTCCACAATGCTTGAAAAGGTCAAAGATACTGTAATAAGCCCACAAAGCAAGTTGATTATACAAAATAGTTTATAAAATAATCAGTATTTGAAACTGAAGAGCAAAATCTAAGTGGTAAAGTAACTAAACGTGAAAATGTGACAAACATGTCCACATCATAACTATAAATTATTAAACTCAGAAACTAACAGGACACTGTCAGGAAGCCATACAAACATACAGCAGTTGTGATTCATGGGGTTTTACATTCAACAAAAGAGAAAAGAGTAAAAATTACCTTAGGACTGTAGGTTTAAAAACTCCTTCATATATACCTCCGTTTTTTTCACTTGTACTTCACATTGGATCCCCTAAAACATACAATTAATTTATCAAAGAAACAGTGTGCTAGCCAGTCTCAAGGGACAGTTGCTTTCTTTTATTTTTTATATAGCTCATCAGGCTTCATTCAACATATTAGGTATTTACTGACAGAACAATAAAAATTAAAACATTAACAATACAACTGAATCCTCAAATTCCTCAGGAGGCCCTGCTCAGAGTTTGCAGTATGAATTTAAATACTGAAGTTAAGTATTTCTGACTTGGTTCTATTAAGTGACAAAACTATGCACTAAAGACAATCATCTACTACTATTATTTTGTACATAGTAGGGTTAACCAGAATGCTTTTATAGTGAGTCACGATAGCTTGATGGAGTTCTGTTTTTTTTTAAATAATCCTGATTGTGACCTAAGAAATGATACTGTGAGAATCATTCATCTACATTTCAACACCATGAAATTACTTTATTGCACTACGCGCCAGGCAGTCTCTCCCCAATAATCTGGTAACTTACAACAACTGATGTAAGTATATGAACCATCCTCACTATTGGCATAGATTCCATCAAAAGAAATCTGGAATTTTAAGAAAAAAATATTAGCCATCATATTTATCCTTGTGTATACCATATTAGAGTTAACATTTAATTTGTTACAAAACTGTTAGTTAGCTTTATAATACCTTGCGTGCATTAAAGAAGATTTACTTTACTACAATCTTTTGTTTCCTTAGAGAAACAAGAGGCTTAAGTTTTCAAAAGTGAAATCAGTCATACCGTCTAACAATGTTTTGACTATACATGACACAAAAAAGCAAAAGTGAACTTCCATATATGAGAAAAGACAAAACCACAAATATTGGGGAGTAAAGGGAGGAGGGTTCACTACAAAGTGGCAGGAGTGATTTTTCAAAGTGAGAGAAATGTCCCATTATCTTGACTGTGGTGGTGGTTACACAATCGTATGCATCAAAACTCACAGACCTGTACACTAAATAGGTTTAACTATATGTAAATAAATAAATGGGGTGGAGGGGTCTTTTGCAGAAGACGCTGCACTATGTTCCCTCAGCACGTATCCATCAATCATGGATTTTTTTCATTGATAAAAGTTCTAAATTTTAAAACCAGAAGGCTCTTTCCAAGGGAGAAAAATGGAACGAACTAAAAGATAGCACATTAATTCAAAACCAAACACCCAAAGAACTCTGCAACTCCAGTCCTGGTGTTCCATTGATCTTTTTTAGGCATTACGCATTTAGATTTGCCTTTAGCCATTTATAAAACAACAAATAACTTATTAGGCAAGAAAAATACTATTAACAGATAATTTTATATTTTTCATATAAAATCATCTCAAAAAACAACATATATAGCTAATAATTTTATACCAAACAGTACTGAAGTATAAAAGTTATTAAGAGGGGTGCCTACGTGGCTCAGTCAGTTAACGTCCAACTTCAGCTCAGGTCATGATCTCACAGTCTGTGAGTTTGAGTCCCCCGTCAGCCTCTCTGCTGTCAGCACAAGAGCCTGCTTCGGATCCTCTGTCCCCTCACTCTCCGGCCCCCTACACTGCTCGTTTTCTCTCTCTCTCTCTCTCCTCTCTTCTCTCTCTCTCGCTCACTCACTCACTCACTCAAAATAAACATTAAAAAAATTTTTCTTTGGGCGCCTGGGTAGTTCAGCCTGTTAAACATCTGACTTCAGCTCAGGACATGATCTCACAGTTCATGAGCTCGAGCCCCGTGTCAGGCCCTGTGTTGACAGCACGGAGCCTGGAGCCTGGAGCTTGCTTCGGATTCTGTGTCTCCCTCTCTCTCTCTACCCCTCCCTCACAGTCTGTCTCACTTTCTCTCTCAAAAATAAAAAAAAAATTTTAACGTTGTCAGATATAAAATTCCAAGAAAAAGGATTTTTTTTACCTTGGCTTTGGTCCACCGGTTCAGAAATCACATTTTTCATTACCAATTTTTCAAACCAACTAACATTAAAGTTACTCACCGTAGATTGAGGCAGTCCTTTGCTGTTTCGACCTCTGAAAAAATTAAATACTATGTTTATTAAGTTCAACAGGCTAACCATACTAAAAAAAATTTTCAAATTTAAATTTCATTCAAATAAAGCATAATTCCATTCAAATAAAAGCATAGGCAATCCATGGGTAAGGCTCATCTAATATTAACTATAAAGGCTACCTAAGTATGGTTCTCTCTGTGTTTGCTGGCTCAGAGGCCCAGAAAAGATATGGGTCATGGCAGGGAGGAAGGAAGAAATAATGTGAACATGATCAAAATAAAACAAAGTACAAATAAAAATGCCTACTGGAAAAATAACCATACTAAATAATCTTTACTCCAAAAGTAACCTCTCACTCTGTTGGAGAAAAACTACTTGGGAATAAAATATAAATTCTATTCCTGATTTAACTGACATATTGACTGACATCAAAGTCACCTCCCATCTTCTCCCCCTGGTCTCTAAATACAGGCACTATGTTTACAAGTGCAGAAAAACACTTGAAATAGTTAAATCATTCAGAGCACTTTCCTTTCTAAATAATAAGTACCTCTGTCCAGTATCTAGGTAACAAGTGTCTTTCCTTGCCAACCCCCTACCTCTGAACCAATGCCGTACACCAAAGTCAGCTGTCAAGTAATTTCTAGTCAGCTGTCTAGTAATTTCTGTCAATATTGTCAAATGAGTTTAGTTATAGAGCATAACACGACCTAAGGCTTGTTCCAATGGAAAAGATTAGGCCCTTTATGAAATGATACAAACATTAATAGAGTGAAATTCTATATTCCTCAGAGAATATTAGTTACTCTGGAATTATAGGACTGGCTCTCATTTTAATAAAATAACCATGATACTCAAGCCACAATATTAAAACATTCAAAGAGAAGTACAATTCAGGTCTAAAGAGTCTACCAGTATGAATGGTGCCAATTCCAGTAAATAGCACTGATCTTAGAACTCAAGGAAGGATTGGTTTGCTCTCCAACCCAATCACTCTCCTCTTCATCTAGAAGTTAACATCTGACCACAACCCTCTGAATTCTTTCATTTCTAACATTCTGATTCCGTACTCTTTGCTTCACCATAGCACCGAGAGAGAAATTACTAAAGTCTAAGGAAGAGAACTAATAATAATAGTAACTAATACTTACTACAAAAACCAGACCCTATGGTAAGCACTATGTGCAATCTCTTACCCTTCACTTTAAGGGAGGAAACCAAACCTTAGTTAAATTATCTTGACTAAAATCCTCTAGTTCATGAGCAGGGAGAGCTGGTATTGTAACCAGGTGACCCGAAGTCCAGGCTTTTCATTTCTAGATTATACTGCCTCTCTAAAACTGCGTCACAAGGAAAACTACCTTCACAATTAAACCTAATCAAATTTCTAAATTTTTTCAAATAAATTCATTTCATTTGAATTTATTGGGGTTTTCTATTTATTTGTAGCCTGTAATTAAAGGCTATATAAAATGGCTAAAAATCTTGCTTAGGGTTACCTTATCTTAGTGGTTGCTGAGATGCCACAGTTAAGATATAAATGCCACCAATTCAGTACCCATAAATTCACCTGCATCCCCATAAAGCGATTTAAAAGAATTTAAAGACTTCTGTGAGGTGGGACTTCTATATTTTTATTGATTATACAATTACATCTTTGACTAATAAAGAGCAATTGTTTGACAACCTGGTTTACTTAGCAGAACAAATCATTCTTGGGCTTGGGCTTGGGCTTGGGCTGAGAGCAATACCAAGAGGTATGGAGTATAGAAACCACTGATTTTCACTGACCAAACCCAGTGGTGGAATAACCAAGGGAAATGTTAGCATACCATAGGAGCATTCTCTGAAACTTATGCTAAAAGTTTAAATTCATTCTTGTTTTTTCTTTTGGGATCCATTTAGAGATGCTTTACTTTTAATTTTTTCTTTAGTATTTTGGAACAAAGCAAGTTAATGTTTCATATAGTTACAAAACTAAATTTCAAAAAAGCCAAGATCATATTCTAGTCCTAAACATACCTATGATTAGATGAATATTTCACAAAACAATCATATCCAGGATTATCTTTCAATAGTTATTGAATATCAAGTTAATATGATTCAAAATGCCAAGTTAATATAAAGAAATTTTAAAGAGTAACAGTAGTTTATATTGCTTCAAACTAATACAGGAAGGAGGAAATAGCTGGGGTTGTAAATAAGACTGGCTTGAGTTAATAACTGTTGAGACGAGGTGACAGGTGTGCAGGGCTTCATTTTTATCATTCTGCATGTTTTTCACAATCTCTTTAGGTTAAAAAAAAAAAAAGTACCTTCTGATATGATGCAATTGGAGCCTGGATTTAATCAAGACCTACTAGTTTACGGGAAACAGGGTGTAGAAGAATATATTAACTGATACCATGAGGTTACAAATCCGTTAAACCCAGAATGTGGTATTTTTTTTTTTAAGTTTATTTATTTGAGAGAGAGAGAGAGAGCCTGCGAGTGCGAGCAGGGGAGGGGCAGAGAGAGAGGGAGAGAAAGAATCCCAAGCAGGCTCTGCACCTGGGGCTCGAACTCACCAACCTTGAGATCATGACCTGAGCCAAAATCAAGAGTCAGGTGCTTAACCCACTGAGCTACCCAAGCGCCCCAGAATGTGGTAAATTTGACCTAACAAAAGATGGGTTATGCAACAAATAAATGGCATGAGAAGAAAAAGACAGTGTAGAGGGAGGGAAAATTATTATAAATTTAAAGACACATAAATCAAAAGCAAAGTGTAGCTTCTCAATTTCAACACTTACTATAAAGCTACAGTAATCAGAATAGTGTGGTGCTGGCATAAGGACAAACATAAAATCCAATGAAATAGAATAGAGAGCCCAGAAATAAACCCTCACATATATGGTGAAACTTTACAACTTAAATCATACACAAAAATTAACCCAAAATGGGTCAAAGATGTAAATTTAAGAGCTACCACTATGAAATTCTTAGAAGAAAACACAGGAGAAAAGTCTTCGTGACTTTAAACTTGGCAATGATTTAACTGTGACACCAAAATGCATAAACATTAAAAAAAATACCAAAAATTATTTCATCAAAATTAAAAGCTCTTATGCAAAGGATTATCAGTTATCAGAGTAAAGACACCACTTTTCAGAGTAAGATATGTACATTTCATGTATCTGATAATCCAGAATAAACAACTACAATTCATTAACAAAAAAAAACATACAACCCAATTCAAAAATGGACAAAGACTTGAATAGATATTTCTCCAAAGAAGCTATACAGTTAGCCGATAAGCACATGAAAAGATGTTCAACATCACTAGTCATCAGGAAAGGTGCAAATCAAAATCACAATGAGCTACCACTTCACCCCCACTATGAAAGCTATTATAAAAAAGACAGAAAATCCCAAGTGTTGGAAAAATGTGGAGAAACTGGAACCCATGTGTACTACCTGTGGGAATGTAAAATGTTATAGCTGCTGTGGAAGATAGTATGGCAGTCCCCCAAAATTTAAACAGAATTGGGGCACCTGGGTGGCTCAGTCAGTTAAGCGTCCGACTTCAGCTCAGGTCATGATCTCACCATTCATGAGTTCAAGCCCCACATCAGGCTCTATGCTGATAGCTCAGAGCCTGGAGCCTCCTTCAAAAAATCTCTCTCTCTCTCTCTCTCTCTCTCTCTCTGCGCCTTCCCTGCTCATGCTCTCTCAAAAATAAACATTAAAAATTAAAAAAATATTAAACAGAATTATCCTATGATCCAGCAATACCACTCCTGAATCCATACCCAAAATAACTGAAAGCATGGATCTGAACAGATATTTGTACATCAATGTTCAGAGTAGCACTATTTACAATAGCCAAAAGGTGGAAAAACCCAAATGTCCACTGGCAAATGATAAACACAAGGTGGTACATCCATACAATAGAATATTTTTCAGCCTTAAAAACAAATGAAGTTCTGACACATACAAGGATGAACACATGCTAAGTGAAAAGAAGCCACATACACAAAAGGACAACTACTGTATGACTCTACTTATAGGAGGTATGTAGTGTAGTCAAATTCATAGACGCAAAAAGTAGACTGGTGAATACCAGGAGCTAAGGATGGCTGGGATAGGGAGCAAATGCTTAGTGGGTAAAGGGATTCCTTCTGGGATATTTTGGAACTTAATAGAGGAGGCGGGAGCACAACAAATGAAGGTACTTCGGTCCCCTGAACTACACATTTAAAAATGGTTACAAAGGTTAACTTTTATGCGATGTACATTTTACCACAATTAAAAAGGGGGGCCACATCTCAGTGGGTTAAGCATCTGACTTCTGCTCAGGTCATGATCTCATGGTTCATGAGTTGGAGCCCCACGTGGGGCTCTGTGCTGACAGCTCAGAACCTGGAGCCTGCTTCTGATTCTGTGTCTCCCTCTCCCTCTGCCCCTGCCCCTCCCCCATTTTTTCTCTCTCTCTCTCTCTTTCTCTCAAAAATAAACAAACATTTAAAAAAAAAAAAAAGTTCAGATTCTCTTCCCAGCGGAAATTCATTTGCAACAGCATGTAGAGAAGTTCATGCCAAAGGGTGCCCTCAAAAACAGTGGAGTTTGTAGTCAAAGGCTACCATAGGAGACTGATAGAATCACTGCAGACACAGGCTTAAGTGAATAAAAAACAAGATCCAACCATACACAGTCTACAAGAGAGGAATTTTAGATTTAAAGATACAAAGAGACTGAAAGGAAAAGGATGGAAAAGGAAATATTGTAAGAACAGCACATACAAGAAAGCTGCAGTGGCTGTACAATTATCTAACGAAACAGAAGTGTTACTAGAAAGAGGGACATTTAAAAAAATTTTTTTAGTGTTTATTTTTGAGAGAGACAGAGTGGGAGTGTGGAAGGGGCAGAGAGAGACACACACACACAAAATCCGAAGCAGGCTTCATGTTCTGAGCTGTCAGCACAGAGCCAGAAGCGGGGCCCAAACCCACAAGCCATGGGATCGTGACTTGAGCCAAAGTTGGACGCTTAACCGACTGAGCCACCCAGGTGCCCCAAGAGGGACATTTTATGATAAAAGGGTCAATCCATCATGAAGAAGAAAGAGACATTCATCTGGACTCTGTGCCCTTTCACATAACTCCTAGGTTATGAAGATGAACTCCTCACAGAAATTATCTGTGCCATCCTAACACTGAGCTCTCTGCTCCTTCACCTCAAGCCCCATCTCCTTGTCATCTTGTCAACCCGACAAGTGAATTCCAACTAATAAAGGTAGAAGGAATGACGGTATTAAAAGGTTACAATTTGGTAGCCACTTAATAAACTGTTTCACACAAAAATCACCAATGGATGCTAAATCTAGTAAAACAGAAACAGGATATTTATATAGTTATAAAGCAACTCCCCACAAGATACTGATTAATGACAAAGTGAAAAATAATTTTCTAGTAAAGAAGTCTAGCAGATCTAGAGTGCCAGGCTGGCTTAGTCAGTAGAGCATGCGACTCTTGATCACAACTCTTAGTCGTTGAGTTTGAGCCCACAATGGGGGTAGAGATTACTTAAAAAATTAAAGAAATCAGAAAAAAGGAAAACCTATCCGTTCCTTGCCAAGTCATCCAAGTTAACAGTGTACCAGCAACGGGACAAATATGCACATCATGTAACTGCCCCAAATCATGCAATAAGAACACGGCAAATCTGTGGTATTCTTGCTAAGAAGGCACAATCAGAATCTAAATCATGAGGAAAGAGAGAAACCCCAGTTAAGGGACATTCTACAAAATAACCTGTAATCTTCAAAAGCATCAAGTCATAAAAGACAAAGATTAAGGAACTAGTTTAGATTAAAGGAAACCAAAAAGACATGACAACTGAATGTAACATATAATCGCAGATTGGTTCCTGGGCCGTCAAAAGAGTATTCTGTTTTGCTGTAGAGAACATCAGAACAACGAGTGAAATCTGAATAAGGTCTATAGATAACAGTCTGACACAACATTAATTTTCTCATTTTGACAAATGTACTGTGGTTTTGAAAGAGAATGTCCTTGTTATTAGGAAATGTACTCTGAATTATTTAGGGCTAAGGAGCACCATGTCTCCCATACGTTTAATAAAATAATTTTAATTTTATAACAAATTATATATGTGTATCTTAATTTAACAGAGAAAAAATTAAAAAGTAAATATCACATAAAGAATGAAGGTGAAGGGTATAGAATTATTTGTAATATCATTGCAGCTTTTCTATATATCTAAAATTATACACTTTTTTAAATTAGGAACTCTACATGATTTATTAACTTCTACTTTACCGTCCAAAATGTCTTTAATGTCTTGTAATAGAAAAATTCAATCCTACACAGCCTTGAAACTCAAATGTCATCTTTCAAGAAACCTTCCTTGGAATATGACATCCCAATCAAATACACACAGTACTCTCTAGACTGAAACTCCTGGGTTTCAACACCCATTCATTCATGCCCTTGGCCAAAAGCTCCTGGATGAATAAAACCTAAACAACAAAGATTGGCACATAGTATCTTACACGTCTTTGTACTGCTTACCAAAATCAGCAAAAAGGAACCATAGCTCACATATGATATACACTTAATAAATATCTAATGAATAAATGTGCCCAAAGTAGAAAGAAAAAGATGGAGAAAGATTTCAAAGTAATCATTACGTAAATCAATGGTCAGCAAACTACAGCCCACAACCTGTTTTGTTGAGATTCTGAGTTAAGTATGGTTTTTAAGGAGAGAGGGGGGAAGGGAGGAAGGGAGGAAGGGGGAGGGGAGGGAAGAAGAAAAGCCAAGAATATGCAACAGAGAAGTTATATGGCCCATAATGTCTAAAACACTTACTATCCGAGTCACTTCAAGAAAGATGTGCCAACCTCTGCACTGAAAAAAAAAAAAATGTGGCTGCAATGTCAACAACTACAATTTTAAAAATAAAGTCTACTGCTGTTTTACATGAGCCATTATTTCTAAAACAAATTTCTTGGAGCATCTAGATGGTTCAGTCGGTTGAGCATCCAACTCTTGATTTCGGTTCAGGTCCTGACCTCATGGTTCATGGGATCCAGCCCCCAAGCTGGGCTCCATGGTGGCGCAGAGCTCTCTCTCCCTCGTGCTCTCTCAAAAAAAATAAATATTTAAAACAAATTTCTTGGGGCGCCTGGGTGGCGCAGTCGGTTAAGCGTCCGACTTCAGCCAGGTCACGATCTCGCGGTCCGTGAGTTCGAGCCCCGCGTAGGGCTCTGGGCTGATGGCTTGGAGCCTGTTTCCGATTCTGTGTCTCCCTCTCTCTCTGCCCCTCCCCCGTTCATGCTCTGTCTCTCTCTGTCCCAAAAATAAATGGCGCAGTCGGTTAAGCGTCCGACTTCAGCCAGGTCACGATCTCGCGGTCCGGGAGTTCGAGCCCCGCGTCGGGCTCTGGGCTGATGGCTCAGAGCCTGGAGCCTGTTTCCGATTCTGTGTCTCCCTCTCTCTCTGCCCCTCCCCCGTTCATGCTCTGTCTCTCTCTGTCCCAAAAATAAATAAATGTTGAAAAAAAAAAATTTAAAACAAATTTCTTGACAGTTTATTAAATACTTTCTTCATGGAAGCTTAATGTACACATAACTGAGAAATGTCAAAGTGTTCTTATTCTCATTTAATTATCTTTAAGCTTTACAACGGAACTGATGTTGATCCACCTTTTGAAAAATCAAGGTATTTTACTAATGTGCCTCTGATGACAATGAGCAAGTTCCACAAAGTTAGGGACTTTGTACTGATCACTGAATCAAAAGCACCTAGCATAAAATAAGAGGTAAATGGTAGATTAAAATGGATGACATATCAACTTGTGAATCTCACGAGAATCTTGATTAGAATTATAAAAAAATAAAATAGGGGCGCCTGGGTGATTCTGTCAGTTAAGTGTCCGACTTTGGCTCAGGTCATGATCTCATGGGTCATGAGTTCAAGTTCTGCACTGGGCTCTCTGTTGTCAGTGCAGAGCCTGCTCTGGATCCTCAGTCTCTCTCCCTCTCTGCCCCTCCCCCACTAGCGCTCACTTGCTCAAGAGCTCTCTCTCTCTCTCAAAAATAAATAAACATCACAAAAATAATAAATAAATAAAATGAAGAGACACTAGAACTGGAAGTTCTAGCTTAGGCAATATCAAGGCAAGACTAGACAGAGAAAAGGAAAACTGTCTTTAATAATAAAGATAGTATGATCATTTAGGCAGAAAATCCTAAGAGAATCTACCAAAAAGCTACTAAAAACAAAAGCTTGGCAAGGCTAACTCAAAACGTATCAATGACCTAATCACAAAAGAGTTAAGTATAACTTTTAACAGAAAATATGGGAGAAACTCTCTATGACCTTTGGTTAGACAAAAATTTTCAAACAGAAAAAATGCAAACCATAAAAGCAAAAATTGACAAATTAGATTTCATCCAATTTTCAAGTATTCTGTCCTTTGAAAGACTGTTAAGAAAATTAAGTCGGGGCGCCTGTGTGGCTCAGTCGGTTAAGCGTCAGACTTCAGCTCAGGTCATGATCTCACCATTCATGAGTTCAAGCCCCACATCGGGCTCTGTGCTGACAGCTCAGAGCCTGGAGCCTGCTTCAGATTTTGTGTCCCTCTCTCTCTCTACCTCTCCTCCACTTGTACTCTGTCTCTCTCAAAGATAAATTAACATTAAAAATTTTAAAAAAAAAGAAAATTAAGTCAACCCACAGACAAGGTAACATTTGCAAATGTTATGTCTGATAATAACCTTATACCCAGAATTACAAAGAACTCAAAGAACTTATTAATAAGAAGATAAATAGCTCAATAAGTAGGCAAAAGACTTACACAGTCATTTAAGCAAGTAGACTTAGCTGATAAAATTGAAGACTGATAATACCAACAACTAGCAAGGAGGCCAAGCAGCTGAAACTCTCACACACCACTGGTGGAATGGAAAATGGCACAGCCATTTGGAGAACAGTTTGACATTTTCTTATGAAGTCAAACAGACTTATACAACCCCACTCCCAGGTACGTATTCAAAAGTAATGAATGTGAATGTGAATGTTCAGAGCTGGTTTCTTCAAAATAGCCAAAAAGTGAAAACACCCCAAATGTCTATTACCTGATAAATAAACCACAGTAGTGCATCCTGAATAGTGGAATACTACTCAGTAATAAAGTTACAAATTACTGATACATGCTACACACAGCATGGATGAATTTCAAAAGCACTGTGATAAATTAAAGAAGCTAGACACAAAAATAATCCATAATCCCATTTATATGACATTCTGGAAAGGCAAATCTATACAGAAATCAAATCAGTGACTGCCAGGGGCTAAGGGAGAAGAAAGGATATTTATTATAAAAGTACAGAGGGAACTTTATAGGGTGGTATCTGAATTGTGGTAGTGATTACGTGACTATACATCTGCCAAAACTCAAAGAACTTTACACTGCATAGGATGAGTTTACTGCATGTAAACTATACCTTGAACTTGCCACTCCCCAAACTAAAGGCAGAGCCAAAAAGAAACTCCTAAAACATACCTAAAAAAGGTTAAATTTTACTATATGTAAATTGTAACAAAATTAATCTGAGGCTAAAAATTCATTACATTGCACATAAAATTGGTGAATTTTACTGTATGTACACTATACTTCAGTAAAGCAGATTATTTTTTAAGAGACACACAACATTCCATAATACTAAAGAATTAAGGGATGCCTGCGTGGCTCAGTCGGTTAAGTGTCCGACTTCGGCTCAGGTCATGATCGCGGCTCTTGAGTTCAAGCCCCACAATGGGCTCTGTGCTGACAGCTGGAAGCCTGGAGCCTGCTTCAGATTGTGTGTCTCCCTCTCTCTCTGCCCCTCCCCTTCTCTCTCTCTCAAAAAAGTAACATCGAAAAAAATTTTTAAAAAAAGTCACAAGCTCTACTGACTGAGCCAGCCAGGTTCCTTGCCCCCAAGTGTGATGTTTTTAAAACTTTCATTCTCTTAGAGAAATATATATATTGAAATATTTACAGAAGAAATGATACATCAGGAATTCAAAATAAGAACCTACAGTAATCAAGATAGTATGCTCCTGACATAAGGATAAAAGAACAATGAAATAGCAACAGTCCAAAAATAAACTCTTACATTTATAGTCAAATGATTTTTGAAAAGAGAACCAAGACAACTTACTGAGAAAAGAATAGTCTTTTCAACAGAGCTGAGACAACTGGATATCCACATGTAAAAGAATGCGGTTGGACTCCTACCTTACAACATATATAAGAATTAATTCAAAATGGATCAAATACCTAAATGTAAAGGCTAAAACTCTAAAACTCTTGCAAGAAAAAAAATTGGGGTAAATCTTCAAGACCTTGGATTTGGCAATGGATTCTTAGATATGACACTAAAGGCACAATCAACAGACGAAAAAATAAATGGGACTTGATCAAAATCAGAAATTTGGGGTGCCTGACTAGTCAGTAGGGCAGGTGACTCGATCAGAGGATTTTGTTTTCAAGCCCCACATTGGGCCTAGAGCTTACTTAAGGCGGGGGGAGGGATCAAAAAAATTTTTGTTGCAAAAGGACATCACCAATAGCACACACACACACACACACACACACACACACACACACAAATATGAAGAAACTATGGATAAATTAGAGAGGAGATCGCAGATATTCCCAACCCAGGAAACCAAAAGCACTAGGACTTTAGAGTGCAGTGCTTAAAAACAGAGGGCATACCAAAACCCAAAGGTCTACTCTACTTTTCAGACAACTCGGTTTCAAATCCCAGGTCAGCCACTTACAGTGACCCCAGGAAGGTTACTTAATCACTTTGGTCCCCAGTTTTTTTATCTGTAAAACGGAAATAAGTCAAGTCACAGGGTTGTAGAGGATCAAGTAGAGAATATGAAAAATGTACACACACAGACACACTCTCATTTGGTCAAAACTTATTACATTGTACATTTTACAATGTGGGACTCATTTTATGTCAATTAAACTTCATTAAAGGTGTAAAATAAACACTCTAGCACAGAGGAAGCAAAATTGTAGTTTTTTTAACTTTATATTTAACAAATATCTGTTGAATGAGCCAGATGAACAAGCCTTGCCTTCAGGCAACTTACACTTTAGAGGTTATTCTAGGACAAAGTTTAAAATGTGCTATTTTCATATGTATATTTTATCTGTTTCATTCACCACCTAAGTAAAATATATATACAAACAACCCAAGAACACTCCTGATAATTGAAACACATTAAATAATCTAGCTAGAATAAAATTTCTTCCCTTATTGTTTCAAAATCTTGGGGGTGGGGGAGGAATATGCAATTTCTATTGGTAGTGCCCTCCACAACGTAATTATAGAACTTTTTATTTCTTCATTTTTCATCATTCTTGCTTTCATTACTATTCTTCAACACTATCTATAGATGTCATTTACTAGTTTCTATAACTTTCAACAGGCCTGGATAACTTATACAATCCAAGTATTTCATTGATACAGATTTCTAGAACCTGACTAGTTGTTTGGATGTAACTAATATTCTTTGGCACAGTAAGAAAGACATACCTGCTAACCCCTTTCCAGTAAAGGTGTAATAATACTCTTCTCAGATACTGACACAGCCAACTGCTTATTATTTAGATTTCGATTTAAATGTTCCATCCTCAGAAAAGCCTGTCCTGACCATATTATCAAAAGTCGCTCCCCAACCATTATTATATCACCGTTTTCATACTTTAGTAATATTTAATGAATGATAGCACTTAATATCTGAAATTCTATTATGTGTTCAACCAACTTACTTTCTGTTTCTGTCCACTTCCCACTCCCAGAATATAAACTCCATGGGGGCAAACACTTCTGTCTCCTTCACCACTGTGTGCCCAGGGCTTAACAGAGGCTGGCATACAGTAAATATTATAAATTGTTGAATAAATTAAGCATATTAAGTATACAGTACAATTTATGTGAATTATGACAAATACCAACTAATTCGATTTGTTTATATAGTACAAAAAAAACTACAGTTGTCAGGAGAAAGGACAACTAAAAACTAGAAATGTAATTCCAGCTCTTACAGTTAACTCACTTAGGTGAGTCATTTTCTTCTAACCATTTCAATTTTTTTTACTAGAAAGGGAAACTCTATTAACTAATACTTATTGAATAATGATATCCACACTGAAAAATGAGTCAAGGCGGCAGTAGGGGGTAGGCCACGACAAACCCAAACACTAAAGCTAGTGTTTTTTTTCTTTTTAGCAAACTAAGGTGGACCAGCAACTCTAAATTCACACAACTGCCAGATTAATCCAGTCATATAATCATCCAGAACCACTGTTTCAAAACAACTACCATCCCCATAAGAACTAATTTAATTTCTCTACAACCTGCTCGTCAAAATATATACAAATAATAACCTAAGACCCTACTCTGACCCTATCACTTCCTAGCTCTGTGACCTTAACCTCGTAACTTCAGCTCATTGTGTCTCAATTTCAACATTATAAAATGGTGATAAAGTTAGTACCTTTAAACATTTTTTTTTTAACATTTATTCATTTTTTGACAGAGACAGAGCATGAGCAGGGGAGGGGCAGAGAGAGAGGGAGACACAGAATCTGAAGCAGGCTCCAGGCTCTGAATTGACAGCACAGAGCCCGACGTGGGGCTAGAACTCACAGACCTTGAGATCATGACCTGAAGTCGGACGTTAACCAACTGAGCCACCCAGGCGCCCCTAAAGTCAGTACCTTTAAAAACAAGAAAAGAAAAAAAAAACAGCATCTTCACATAAGGCTATAAAAAATTCAGTGATATTCATAAGGACAGCCTGGCTTAAGAACAATGCCTGGCATACTAAATAAATGCTTGATCATTGTTAGCTAACACAATTATTTTCCTTATATTACAACACAAATTAAACTTGTAAAAAAAAACCTCTTCATATAAAGTTTTACTTAAGAGGAAGGGATAAGGGACATGGCCATAACATAAAGCCAGGCACATTGAGATATGAGCTACACCCACCAAGAGACTCAGATAAAAAGGAATTTTAGGACTCAAGTCCAGTGCTGTTCAACAAAACTTTCTATAATGATAAAAAAAAAAAATTCTATATCTGTGCTGCCTAATATGGTAGCCATTAAGTACACGTGACGGCTGAGCACGTGAAATATGGCTAGTGTGACTGAGGACTGAATTTTTATTTTAATTAACTTAAATTTAAATTTAAATAGCCTGGGCGGCTCAGTCAGTTAAGTGTCCGACCTCAGCTCAGGTCATGATCTCACGGTCTGTGAGTTCGAGCCCCACATCGGGCTCTGTGCTGACAGCTCAGGGCCAGGAGCCAGCTTCAGATTCTGTGTCTCCCTCTATCTCTGCCCGTCCCCTGCTCACACTCTGTCTCTCTCTGTCTCAAAATAAATACAAACATTAAAAAAAAATTTCTTTTTAATTCTAATTTTAAATAAATAAATAAATAAATAAATAAATAAATAAATTTAAATAGCCAGGTGGAGAGTAGCCACCAGCTGCAATCCTCTCCTTGAGCTTCTTCAGACACTGGCCCTATGAATCTTCGAAAGCATTCATCCCCTCCATTGCACCAGAAGTGTTTCCATGTAGTGAACTCAATGAAGTCTCTGTCCCAATGTTTTAGCCATTGGTCATTAATCTTTCCCAGGGCCTCAAAACAACTTTAATCCCCTTTCAAAGACAACAAGTGATAATGAGGAAAAGGGAACTACAGGTGAAAAAAGGTAAGCCATTTACTGATAACTGCTAAAGCTAAGTGACAGCTATGTAGGACAGCTATGTTCTATTTTTATATATGTTAAAACTCTCTATTAAAAAATTTCTCATTTGTATTTAAAAAAAAAATTTTTTTTTAACATTTATTCACCTTTCAGAGACAGAGAGAAACAGAGGGTGAGCGGGGGGGGCGGGGGACAGTGAGAGAGGGAGATACAGAATCCGAAGCAGGCTCCAGGTTCTGAGCCGTCAGCACAGAGTCCGACACGGGGCTTGAACCCATGAACCGCGAGACCATGACCTGAGCTGGAGTTGGACACTTAACCGACTGAGCCACCCAGGCGCCCCTCATTTGTATTATTTCAAACTCACTTCATTTCTTCTCTAACTACAAGGGCTTCCAAATCTGTCTCTCTGCTTTCAGCAAGTACCACCCCTCCATTTCTTCCACCACACTGTAAATCATATCTTTCTACACACACCATGTTTATAGCATCTTCTGCTTTAGCACAAACTTCCTATCCTAGAACTTCCTCTTCTCTTCCATGGCCTCACTGAACACTACTCACCATTCCTCAAGATCCATCTCAACACCCTGGGTCTTTTTCAAGGTTTTTTTCTTCACCACCCACCCAAGGCAGTCATTCCCTCCCTTCTCAGTGCTACCAGTTTACACTCTGCATGCCTGCCCTTCCTACTCTACCGAATAACCTGGAAGCAGAGAGGTTTCATTCATCTTAAGTTTTTATTCTAATTTCAGCTAGTTAACAGTGTTAGTTTCAGAAATGTAACAGTGATTCAACAATTGTTTATCTTTTTAATTTTTTTAATGTTTATTTTGAGACACACACACACACACACAAACACAGGAGGGAGGAACAGAGAGAATCCCAAGCAGGTTCCGCATTGTCAACACAGAGCCTGAAGCAGGGCTTGATCCCACGAACCACGAGATCATGACCTGAGCGGAAACCAAGGGTTGGACACTTAACATTCTGAGCCACGCAGGTGCTCCTTGTTCATCTTTTAACTGTTCTAGTCTCACAGCTTCAAACTTACACTGAATTAATGAACAGTATACATACACAAGCTCAACAAAATGCTGAAGCGCATCCACTCATCCAGCACTACCCCAAACCTACCAACAAGCACTTTGCAACCTTACCTTGCTCATGCAGTTTCTACTGATTTCCAAACATGCTATAAGTTAAAAGTTACAAACACTTACTATATGCCAGGCATTTATTTAAGCATTTTACATACATAATTCATTTAATTCCCATCATCCCCATTTCACAGAGGAAGAAACTCAACCACAAATAAAATACCCTGCCTTATGTCACAAAGTAAGGAGGTGGTGTGCTAAACAAATTGTTGTATGACTTTGGACATGTCATTTAAAGTTTCTGCTCTTGTGTGAAACAAAGAGGATGAGTCATGATGATCTGAAACACAAGCTTCTAATTCTAAAATTCAAATTGTGGGAAGGGAATAGGATGCTAAACAGAAGGAATACTGGTTTGTGTAAAGAAAATAGTAATTTCAGGCATTCTCCATAAAATAGTTTGAGGGAAAATGTCAATCTTTATTCTTGCAGTTAACTACAGAAAACATGGAATAAGTTCTCAATTAAGAAAACTAACATATGGGACAAGCTAAGTTCTACAAGAATTAATAAAAGAAAAATAAGTGAGACTATGTTTCAATGGAAGACCTGGGCTAGATCTTAGAGGATCTAAGATGACAATGAGGAGAAGTATGAGGGTGTGGAAAAGCAGAAAAATGATGGAAGAGCAGGCAGGAAATGAAGGCTGAGCTTGGTACCTGCAGAGGTGATGAGAAGGAGACCATACTGATTTAAATGGACCATGCTTTGAAGAGCTGATGGAAAACAGGATCAAAAAGATAAAATGAGGCTTTATAAGCTGCCAGGCAAATGTCCTGTTTTTAAATGGCCCAGAGCTAAGAATGATTTTTACATTTTTAAAGGGCCTGTGTGTGTGTGTGTGTGTGTGTGTGTGTGTGCATGTATATGCCAAAAAGACTGTATATGGCATGCAAAGCTTTGATTATCTGGCTCTTTAAAGAAAAAGTTTGCTAACCCCTAGGATAGATCATGGAAAGCCTTGAAGGTGAAGAGGACCTTGGGCTTGGGAGCAGGGTGATTTTTGAACAACCAAAGAAGAGTTTAAGTCTAACAGCAAAAGGTAGGCTAGATTAAACTGGTGGGCAAAAAGTAATGTGTTGCAGTAATTAAAAATAAAATGTTATGATCGTCTAACATGACTGGCCCATGCAAATAACTGAACCAAGAATTTCAATTTCCCTAAAGTCAAGAGGATAGCAACCATTTCCTCAACTATTAGTCCTTTCTGAAAGACTAATGTGTGCTGAAGTCTTATTCAGTGTGTCCTATAGCCCAGGGCTATGCAGCCTCTAACAAGACCAAGAGAGAGTGGAGAACTGGGTTCTACACTCTTATTTTCATATAGAAACGTTAAGTGGTGTTTGGGTTCTTAGATCAAGCCACAAACACCTTCTCAACCCATGATATAGTACGATACTACTTAGTTCAAATAAATTATGGGTTACAATCGACAATCTGATAAAATAGGCAGGTGCAGAATACTAACCACCATTATAACATTATTTCCAAACTTTGAAGAAAAAAAAAAAATCACAGATTTTGGATCCAGACTCATTTACAAATAAAGAGAACTGCCAGGGCTAAGGTCTGGATAACTGAAGCCATTTTATGGCTAACAATTATAACCAAATGGTTTTCATTGATTTTTATCAGTTCTGTCATAGAGCTATACTAGAAGCAGGGGAGCACAGTTACTAAAAGTTAAAGCTTTGGGGCGGCTGGGTGGCTCAGTCGGTTAAGCATCTGACTCTTGATTTCGGCTCAGGTCATGATCCCAAGGTCGTGGGATCAAGCCCCATGTTGGGCTCTGCACTGAGAGTGGAGCCTGCTTAGGATTCTCTCACTGTCTCCTTTTGCCCCTCTCCCCCCACTCACGCGTTCTCTCGCACTCTCTCTAAAGCAAAAAAAAAAAAGTAAAAACAAATAAAGGATATATATATATACACGTAATGCATTAGGCACAGTGTCTGAATCTAATAGGTACAGAATAATGGGAACTATCATTTTATAAATAGAAAGTTCGCCATAACTGTTTCCACATCACAGATACCTAAACTTTTTTCAGAAAAATGGCTACTACTCACCACTTGGCTCAGAAATGCTAGTTTTCTCCTAATGTATTTTATATAGGAAAAAAGGTTTTATAAACAGAAGCTCTTATTTATTCTCTGACATTTTAGACTGGGTTAAAAATATGCAGACTTCCTATAACATTTACAGACTGTATAACTAAATTCTGTCACAAATGCAAATTCTCATTTTCTTCCCCATTGTTCATCCTAAGGAGCCTCTGAACTGCAAGCTAATGACTCAAATTCCTGATAAATCAAAGTAAGAACTAATTTAACATTCCTTAAATCCATTACCAGTTTTCTTCTGTTCTCACTTGCATACCTTTTCAGAGATCCTAATTACAACAATATTAAGTCATTCCATCGTTGTTCCCTTTTAGCTGAGTAAATTTAAACACGTACTTACTTAGCTTCCCTGGGCCTCAGTTCCACACAGGTAAAATGTGACAGAGCAACAGATTACCTAACAGGACTGCGTGATAATCAAGTAAGAAAAAATACATATACTTTACTTATTTATACTTATACTAAATGAATATGCCCTAGCAGAAAAGGAAGCTCAAGGTGAGTTCCACTAGTAACTTTTCCCCCTCTTTCCTTTATGACCCTAATCAGCTTTCACAAGCTTAGACAACAAGGATTCTCAAACCTACTGATTTCTGTGGCTAGCCAGTGGCTACCCCTAAAGCATTACAAGGAGTAAACAGCAACATACTAGACTACTCAGGGCACCTAGCTGGCTCAGTTGGTTAAGCCTGCAACTCTTGATCTCAGGGTTTTGAGTTCAAGCCCTACATTGGGTGTAGAGCTTACTTAATTAAAAAAAAAAAATACTGGGGAACCTGGGTGGCTCAGTGGGTTGAGCATCCAACCCGATTTCCACTCAGGTCATGATCCCAGTATTGTGGAATGGAGCCCCACGTTGGGCTCTGCACTGAGTGTGGAGCTTGCATAAGATGCTCTCTCTCCCTCTGCCCCTCTCCCCAGTTCACACTCTCTCCAAAATAAAATAAACAAACTAGATTACTAAAAAAGTATAGATAAGAGAGCCTATCTTCTCTTCAATTTTTTTAATGTTTATTTTTTGAGAGAGAGAGAAAGAGAGAGCGCGAATCAGGGAAGGGGCGGAGAGAGAGGGAGACACAGGAATCCTAACCAAGCTCCAGGATCCAAGCTGTCAGCACAGAGGCTAATTCGGGGCTTGAACTCCCAAACTGCAAGATCATGACCTGAGTCTAAGTCAGACGCTTAAGCGCCCAGGCACCCAAGAGGGCCTATCTTCTGATGAAACCAGTATGTTTTCTTCTCCTTATCTAAAAGACTGCTTTCCAATATTTTATAAGATAGAAGCAAGCATCAGCAACTCAAACATATTATGAGGGAGCAGTTTGAACTTTCTGCCTTGTCTCCCCTACTCCAGGAAGGAAGAGGCTTCATCTGGCTTGTTCTCTACTGTATCCCCAGAACCTGACAAACAGGAAATACTCAAAAGAATAGTTTAACTTGGTATGCCTATAAAACAAATGTCATGTTCCTTTAGAAAGTGACGTTTCCTTGACAGCAAACTCATCTGCTGAACAATGAAACCAAGGCTCACACAGTCAATACACAATTTATCACTTACTATGCTTGTTAAGTTATACTAGGGACTTGTCCTCTGTCCTCAAGATGCTCTAAAATAAACCTAGAAGGCAATGCAAATACAGAAACTTTTACTTCCAAACAAGTGAGATCACAAATAGTTTCTTTCACCCAAGAGGATATATAAATGGCGAACAAGCACAGGAAAAGAAGTTCAATATCATTAGGTATCAGAAAATGTAAGTTCAAACCACAATGAAATACCAATACACAGCCACTAGAATGGCTGAAATTAAGATTAACATACCAAGTATTGCCAAGAATTACAGCAATTAATAAAAATCCCATACACGGCTGAGGGGAAAAATAGGACAGGCATTTTAACAAACAGTTTGCCAATTACTTTTAAAACTAATTGTCATACAACTCAGCAATCCCAATTCTATGTATTTAACCAAGAAAAATGAAATCACTATGACCACACAAAATCTGTACACAAATATTCATAGCAGCTTTATTCATAATAGCCAAAAACTGCAACTTGTCCAACACCTGATGAACAAAACTCTGGGAAAGAGGGGCGCCTGGGTGGCTCAGTGGGTGGAGCATCTGACTTCTGCTCAGGTCATGATCTCGCAGTTTGAGAGTTGGAGACCTGCGTCGGGCTCTGTGCTGACCACTCCAAGTCTGGAGCCTGCTTAGGATTCTGTATCTCCCTCTGCCCCTCCCCTGTTCGTGCTCTCTCTCAAATATAAATAAAACACACACACACACACACACACACACACACACACACACACTATGGGGAAGAAAGTACTATTACACGCAGTACACAAAAGAATCTCAAAGCATTATGGTATGTGAGAGAAGCCATCACAAAACGCTTGTATTCTGTATGGATCCATCTGTATGACATTCTAGAAAAGATAAAACTATGATGACAGGAAAAAGATCAGTAATTGCCAGGGTTAGAGGAAGGGGAATGACGATAAAAGGCACAAGGGAAACTTTATGGAGTGATAGTATAATTATGGTGGTGGCTCCAAGACTTTAAGTTTGTCAAAACTCAAGAGCTATACGCTAAAAAGGGGGAACTTTATGTAAATCATATTTTAATATATCTAATTAAAAATAGAATCTACCACAACAAGGATTACTAAATCTACCACAATAAGGATTAACTAAATCCTGTCTAGCAATCTGAACTAAATCACAGTGCACTGAACACAATTTTTTTAAGTTTCTTGTGTATTATCCATGTGTCCTGGACAGGAGGACCACATATGAACATTCCACTAGGCATCATTTCCCAAAAGATAACTTTCTCTGAAGAGACTTCTCCGATACCATGGGAGGCAGCCCAGACCCTACATGCAAGGACTGTGTGTCGGGGGCACTATCTGCAAGTCTGACTGGGGTTCCAGCAGTAGCACCGTCACTATGTTAGCCTTCTCCCAAATTAGCACCATTAGCTGCGAACTTCCAGGTTTTTCCATTTCATCTATTAATTCTCTTTATCTTTGGTGGATTATTACTGACTAGACATGGTACTTTTTGTTCTCTCTCCTTCAGAATAACCCATCCTGTCCCAACCCATCATTTTCCTAATACTCTATTTTTTTCATCTCTCATCTTTTTCAATTTTAAGAAATCTCTCACCCAATCGTGGGGCTTGAACTCACCGCCCTGAAGTCAAGAGTCACATGCTCTTCTGACTAGGGCAGCCAGTGCCCCAATCTCTCATTTCCACCATAGTTAAATGTGTTCTTTCCGACCGGCACTGTCAATACTCACTGCTGCTGCACTTGTTGAATGAAAATGACAGCTTTAGGAATAATAAACTAAGTTTAAAACACAGTAAACACAGAAAATTTACAAATAACAGGGATGGTGGACTATGAAATGAACATAAACAACCAGGAAAAAAAACCAAAACACCTCACTTTTGTTCTAGGAAGTAGCTTTGCTCCTATCTGAGTCCATTCTAAGGAGAAAGTTTGTGAGGGGAGGAGTTGCTACACTTAAATACAAGGCCCTGTGTGTTCAATACCACAGGAATGACACCTGCCAAAAAAGCTACATCAGCACAGGAGGAACCACATTTTCCCAAGGTACATACAGTGAGACACTACAAGAGAAGATCTGGGCTGAGCCATTAAAGACTATGTTTAAGAGGATGAAGAGGACTACACTGGCATAATCTGCTTTACCTGGAGAATAAATACAGTGTACACAATCTGTAAAGGGACCTGGCTATCAGGCCAAATAGTCTGGATTTGATTCAGCTAATAATGAGAGCCGCTAAAAGTTTCTCAGTAGAAATGGAACATAATGAAAATGTTTGGGGAAGAGTCTTAGGGCCGTGGAGTATGGATGAAGTGTCTGGACATAGAGAGACCAACTGGGATGCTTGCTAAGCTACAGTGAGTAGATACCCTCTGGCGCCCATGATATAAAGACTCACCTCACCTCCTTCTCTATCCACATTTCTTCCCCAAGAGTAAATGAAATCTCAGAATGCTCTACATAACACTCTAATCAATCAGAATTGGCATACAAAGTGAAACCTACTTGCCATGTAGGATAAGGATCGGAACAGGATAGTCACAGAAGAAAGGAAAGGAATGACTGGTAGAAACACTACAGAGGAACTTCATTAAAAGGACTCAAGAGGGAAACAAAAATAATACAAAAACAGGGAGGGGGACAAAAGAGATTCATAAATATGGAGAACAAACTGAGGGTTGCTGGAGGGGTTGTGGGAGGGGGGATGGGCTAAATGGGTAAGGAGCCTTAAGGAATCTACTCCTGAAATCATTGCTTCACTATATACTAATATGGATGTAAATTAAAAAAAAAAAAAAAAAAAGTTAAATTATTAAAAAAAAAAAAAAAAAAAAGGACTGAAGAGGGGTGCCTGGGTGGTTCAGTCGCATAAGCACCCGACTTCGGCTCAAGTCATAATCTCATGGTTTGTGAGTTCGAGCCCCGCGTCGGGCTCTGAGCTGTCAGCACAGCTCAGAGCCCGGAGCCTGCTTCAGATTCTGTGTCTCCATCTCTCTCTGCCCTCCCCTACTTGAACTCTCTGTCTCTCTCTCGCTCTCTCTCTCTCTCTCTCTCAAAAATAAACATTAAAATTTTCTTTAAAATAATAAAATAAGTAAATAAATAAATGAATAAAAGGACTGAAGAGGGGCACCTGGGTGGCTCAGTGGTTAAAAGTCTGACTCTTGATCTCGGCTCAGGTCATGAACTCATGGTTTGTGGGTTTGAGCCCCACATGGCTATGCACTGGTGATGTAGAGCCAGCTTGCAATTCGGTCTCTCCCTCTCTCTGCCCCTCCCTCACTCATTCTCTCTGAGACTCTTTCTCAAAATAAATAAACTAAAAAAAAAGGACTGAAGAAAAAAAAATAATAAAAGGACTGAAGAGACACTTTCACTTGAAACATATGAAACAAAACAAAAAATAACAAAAGTAGAGTAAAAGCTTTGCTAACTGAAAAACTTAGACAATGATTTTTTTCTGGATAGATGGATCTTTTCTTACATTACTGAATAAATACCAAATTTTGAAAACAAGTCTTAAGAAATCTTATTAGTACCACTATTTGTACACCTGAAACTAACACTGCATGTTAACTAACTGCAATTTAAATAAAAACTTAAAAAGAAATTAAAAAAAAAAGAAATAGATTATATTAGAAAGAAAAGGGAACAAGATTCTAAAGCCAGCCATGCAGCCAATGATGGGAGAACTCTAGCAAATAAGCTCTGTGGCCTGTTTCCTCACGTGTAAAGAAGAATGAGAACTAAAAATCCACCAGGGCCACTTCCAACTCCAAATCTGTATGATTCTAAACAACTGAGACCTGAGCACCTGGGTGGCTCAGTCAGTTGAGTGTTTGACTCTTGATTTCTGCTCAGGTCATGATTATTCCAGGGTCGTAAGATCAAGCCCCATGTGGGGCTCTGCACCAGGCAAGGAGCCTGCTTAAGATTCTCTCTCCCTGTGCCCTCTGTCCTTCCCTCCCCCTACAATCTTTCTAAAAAAAAAAAGGGGGGGGGGATGGTGTCTGGGAGGCTCAGCTGGTTGAGCATCCAACTCTGGTTCAGGTCATGATCTCACGGTTCTTGAGTTCAAGCCCTGAATCAGGCTTTGCATTCAGTGCAGAGCCTGCTTGGGATTCTCTCTCCCTCTCTGCCCCTGTCCCCCCACCCACCTCTCTCAAAACAAACAAACAAACAAACAAACATACTAAGAGTTTACTATGTACCAAGAATGGAATGTAACAGAAATTTAGTAATCTCACTTTTTAAGGTACTCTTTTCCCCTTTTAATAAAGAAACAGAGCACAAGAGTGAGTGACTTGCCCCAATCATTCAAACACCTCACCTACAGCCAAGCACTGCTCCAGAAGATTGGTACACAGTAGCAAACAAAATCAAGTTTCTGCCCACACAGAGCTTAAATTTTAGTTACCAAGGGGTAAACCCTGATTCTACCCTAGACTGAAGTTACCAGATTAAATAAAGGATGCCCCATTAAATCTGAATTTCAGATAAATGAATAATTTTGTCCCATGCAATGTGGGACACACTATACTTTAGTATTAGTCACTGTTGATACAAGTTCAGCTGAGCATCCTATATTTTTATTTGCTAATTCTGGCAACCCCAGCTTAGATATAACTACAAAACCCTTCCTCAATCCTTTTACTGTATCTCAATGTCTCTAATCAGTGACATCAACAAAGTATTACATTGTACATTGTAATACAGTATATATACGTTAACTCAAACAGAAGTTAACGATGCAATGCATTCTAGTATCTTCTACTCTTTTTCATTTTTCTAAAAATGCTTGTCATGACCCACTAGAGTGATTTTACACTTTATTAAGGGGTCATGACCTACAGTTCGAAAAATATAAAAAGCAATTTAACTTTGTCTTAGGTCACTATTATGAGCACATCAACTAACAACAATGTGCTATGAAATAGTAATGATTCGGTCTACTAAGGCATAGAATTGTAACTAAAAGCCAAATGAAATATTCTTTAGTTCTCATGTCTGTTTTTTGTAATTCTCTCATCTCTTAACTTTCTGTCATGCTATTTTTATTTCTCACTGCTGTCATTGTGTTTGCCTCTAAAAGTTTTGCCTTTCTATTGCTGGCAATGTGTAAATCATGTAAAGTAAAAGCAAATAAACTCTGAAAGAGGCCATGAAGAACTCGTCCTTTCTATAATCTCCACAAGCTTCAATGTAAAAACTGTAAGTCTTGTCTTTACTTAATTATCAAGTGTATTTCAGTAATGAAAATAACTACACAATCTCCACAAAAAAAGTTTTGAGACCCAAAAGAAAAATGCACAATTTAGTACAAAACTAGCTTTTTCTTTAACTAAAACTATAATCAAGATTAATTTTGACTATTTACAAAGATTACTGCTAAAAATATTGTTTGATTCATAAAACGCATTAAGAACATAGAGGCAATCAAAAGTATTTGACCACTGACAAAACTGTTAGATAAAGCATCTCATGGTAACATTCTTAAAAGAATACAACATTCTGAAGTTTCTATATACTTAATAAAGTAAGTCACATTCATTATTACATCACCGACAAGTTTCATACCACAAACTGATGGGATTTACAAAGACACCATCATAGAATTCCATTTTATCCAGTTCCCAAAATGCAGTTAGCTATTAAACATGGTATGAAATTGTTATTTTACAGCCACTTCAAGGCTAATACTATAAGCAATTCACATTAGAATATTTTTAAACTAAAAGGGATACCAGGGGCGTCTGGCTAGCTCAGTCCGTGGAACATGCGACTCTTTAATCTCAGGGCTGTGGGTTTGAGCCCCAAGATGGGTGTAGAGATTACTTAAAAACAAAACCTTAAAGGGGCGCCTGGGTGGCACAGTCGGTTAAGCGTCCGACTTCAGCCAGGTCACGATCTCGCGGTCCGTGAGTTCGAGCCCCGCGTCAGGCTCTGGGCTGATGGCTCAGAGCCTGGAGCCTGTTTCCAATTCTGTGTCTCCCTCTCTCTCTGCCCCTCCCCCATTCATGCTCTGTCTCTCTCTGTCCCAAAAATAAATAAACATTGAAAAAAAAAATTTTAAAACAAAACCTTAAAAATATAAAAATAAATAAGGGGCACCTGAGTGGCTCAGTCAGTTAAGTGTCTGACTTCGGCTCAGGTCATGATCTCAGGGTTTCTGAGTTTGAACCACAAGTCAGGCTGTGCTGACAGCTCGAAGCCTGGAGCCTGCTTCAGATTCTGTGTCTCCCTCTCTCTCTTCCTGATCAGCGTTCTCTCTCTCTCAAAAATAAATAAATATTAAAAAAAAGTCTAAAAACGTAAAAATAAATTAAAAGCAATTTCAGGGGTGCCTGGGTGGCTCAGGTGGTCCAGCGTCCAACTTCAGTTCAGGTTCTCACAGTTCTCACGGTTCATGAGTTCAAGCCCGAGAGTTCATGCAAGCCCCACGTCAGGCTCTGTGCTGATAGCGTGGAGCCTGCTTTGAGTTCTGTGTCTCCCTCTTTCTCTGCCCCTACCCCACTCATGATCTGTCTCTCAAAAATGAATAAACATTACATAAAAACAAAATTTTTTTAAGGAATTTCAGATTTTCACATGACCTCAACTGAAAATAATTTTCAGCAAATAAAACCTGAGGTTAATAGTTTTGACAAATTTTCATAAGCAACCCCAGACTCGTAATACCAAGCCATTAAAAATAATACAACCAAGGACTTAACATTTAAGTTGATTTCATACCACATATGCACAAAATTACACGTATTTTTTAAAAAGATAAAGAACCAGACCTTCTATTTTACCGAGCCAAACCTCAAGGTTACAAAAAGATATCTTGAAGGTCAAGGACTGCCTGTGGTTGTCGCATTCTGTAAAATGCACAGCATGATCTTGGTTACGTCTAGGTCTGTGTTTATTTAAAGAGAGGGATATAATAAAATTCTACAAATAAGTTGCTTTGGGCAAGTCCCCTAACTTTTCGAAGCTTAGGGTTTTTTTCCCTTCTACTTTAAAATAAGATTTTCTGTTATTTCTTCATCCTCCTCTAAAATTCTAGAATTTTAGGAGAGAAACATTCTTTTAAGCTTATTTATTTATTTATTTTGAGATACAGAGAGAGTGTGAGCTGGGGAGGGGCAGAGAGAATCCCAAGCAGGCTCTGCAGGGAGCCCTGCCTTGGGGCTGGAAACCTTTAGGTCATGACCTGAGCCAAATCAAGAGTCAGATACTTTACCAACTGAGCCACCCAGGCGTGAGGGAAATATTTTAAAAGACAATATATACTGTTGAATCCAAAACAGTATGTACCATTTGATTCCATCTTATCATATATATGTTTATAAAAAGTCTGAAAAGATGAACTCCAAACTTCCAACAGTAGCTACTCAAAGAAAGATTGTGGATGATTTTAAAGAAGTTTGGGCTTTCTTTTTGATTCTCAGCAATCTTTTCTACAATGAGTATTTACAACTTACTATTTTTCAAATTATAAGAGGCAGAACTTTCAGATATAAATGAGGCAGTACCTGTAACAAGACTGTTTCTCTTACTAATTTCAAGAATAAATCTGTTCTGGGGTGCCTAGGTGGAACAGTTAAGTGTCCAAGTCTTGACTTCAGCTCAGGTCATGATCTCATGGTTCGCAGGATTGAGCCCTGCATCAGGCTCTGTACTAACAGCACAGAGCCTGCTTGGGATTCTCTCTCCTTCCCTTCTCTCTCTCTCTCACAAAATTAAACAAACAAACAAACAAAAAGACTAAATCTATTCAGTTGAGTCAACATGGATGGATCTACAGGGTATTATGCTAAGTGAAATAAGTCAGAGAGAGAAAGACAAATACCATATGATTCCACTCTTAAATGGAATCTTGAAAAAAATGAATAAACAAAAAGCAGAATCAGAACTATAAATATAGAGAATAAACTGACAGTTCTGGGGGGAAGGGGGGGAAATGAAGTCAGTCACAGGAATAAAAAGAGCATAAGGAAAACAGTTGATGATATTTTAATAGTGATGCAATGGGACAGATGGTAGCTATACTTGTGGTGAACATAGCATAATGCATAAACATATCAAATCACTAAGTTGTACACCTCAAACTAATGTGACATTATGTGTCAACTATGCTCCAATTTTTTTAAAAAGGTAAAAAAAGAAAAAGAAGAAACCTGTTCTGGACACTGGTTCAAATACATCTCTTATCTCCGTTATACTCAGGCAGCTTAAGATCCCCTGCAGATCAGCGACCACATTCTCTACAAATCTTCCTATCACAAAGAATGAAATTTTATACATATATTAAATATATATAAGAGATATAAAAATCTCTTGAATTAATTGGCGTTTTAAATAACAGGGAAGCGGTTCATGACACAAAACTGCAAATCTGCTTTGTCTGGCAAGCACCTCAATGGAAAATACTACTATTGTACGAAGAACATTCAAAAGCATAAGACATTCTTTTTGAGTAGAAAAATATACTTTAAGGATATCAGAAAACACATTAAGATACAGCTCGCACTTCTCCCAAGCATAAGCAATGCAAGGAAACGTTAGGAGTTCAAAATTAAAATTTTGAACTAGATTAAGATGCTACAACCTTTCAAAGGCTTGATACCAGCTTCACATTCACTGATGAGTAAATTTTCTGACAAAAACATCCCTATTTTTTAAGACTAACATCTAAGGAAGCAAAAAGACCTCAAGAGGAAAGAGCTTTCTACTTTATTTTAGTAACACTCTTGCTAAAAAAGACCACTGTATTGACCTAAAACATTGGTAGGGTAACAGTCATAGATGACCCAGATATGCTTCACAACAAACCAAAAACCAAACAAACAGAAACAAGTACATTCACTTAAAAAGATACAGTAGCAGACAGGCCTGTTAATAAACTCTATTTACATGTCCACCAAAGTTGTCACGTTCATTTGAAATAGCTACAAAATCAGGGTTTTGTTCAGGCTCAACTCTTTATAGGATACCAAAATACTATCACTACCCAAAATAGAAAATTTTAATTCCAGGGAAAAAAATCTTCTAAAAACTTAACACCTTTTTCAAGGTATAAAAACACACTTTGCTCGGGGCACCTGGGTGGCTCAGTCAGTTAAAGCATCAGACTTTGGCTCAGGCATGATCTCACCGTTTGTGAGTTCAAGCCCTGCATCAGGCTCTTGAGCTGACAGCTTGGAGCCTGAAACTTGCTTCTGATTCTGTGTCTTCCTCTGCCTGCCCCTCCCCTGCTCACCCTCTGTCTCTCTCAAAAATAAATAAACATTTAAAAAAATTTTTTTAATTAAAAAAACAAAAACAAAAACACTTTGCTCTTGTCTAAGGAAATCCTCAGCATCCCAGAGACTGGAAAGCAAGTGCTTTCTGGTGAATGCACTAACCTGCCGTCCTGGACCTGAGCTGTGGCCTCCAGCCCAGCTATCCCTCTCCTGCAGACGTGGCTTCCCCCACAGCCATTTCTCTGTTCTAATGGAGTGTTGCACAGCCTTTAGTCAATTAAAAACGTTTGTAGTAAGAACCAAGGACCGGTTTTCTCTCTGACATCTATGAATGCCTTAACCTCCTTGATTCTACATTCTTAAGTCCTAGTTAAGTATTCTTTTGAGAAGGAGCAGGGGAAGGGGCAGAGAACCCCAAGCAGGCTCTGCTCTGGCAGCTCAGCCCACCTCAGCCCAATGCAGAGGATCATGCATGACCTGAGCTGAAACCAAGAGTTCACATGCTTAACCGACTAAGCCACCCAGGCACTGCAGTGCCCTATTAGCCTTACATCTCTCAACGGTGAAACAGTTCAATGAAATAAGAAATAACCGGAAAAAATAAGAATTACAAAATAAAAACACACTTTGCCATGGTAAAAGTAAATTCTAACACAGCTATAGGACCAAAAACAATTTTTTTTTTAAAAATCAGTTCCTCCTTTAAGTCAAAACATATGGCTATTGAATAGTTATGATATGAGTTAACATCCCCTGTGTAAAATTATAACGGTCTAATTAGACATGGAAAATACACCATGAAGGTTTTGACTTTTCAAATGCAGTATCTTTAAGTAACTACAGGATTATTTTTTTGACAAAGATAGACAATTTGATGTAGGTGTTTGCCCAACTTAAAAAGTGTATTTTTTCTCTAGGTACTGAGAATGAAAATTAAGCCAATTAGGTTAAAATAAATAAGCCCAGTAGAAAACCAAAAATGTACACCTTTCAATAAATAGCCTTCTATAGCTCACCTCTGATGACCTAAATGCCAATTAATTTTTTTTGGTCCAACTACAAATTTCGTTATTATCAATACACACGTAAAAGAATGAATTAATAAAGGATGATGCAGTTTAAACCTTATAAATTACAAATGGGGCCATATGACTAATTAATCTAGATCAAAAGCAAATGGCTAACTACCTCACCTTCAAAACTTTGTTCAAATGTTACCTGCTCAAAGAAGCCTTGCCAACCCATTTAAAACTGCATCCCACTTCCTTTCCCCACATTCCCATATTATACCCTTAATCTGCTCTCCTCTAATCCCCCATAGCTCTTACCTAATATCAGATCTAGTGTGCTAATTTAATGTCTCTTGTTTATTGTCTGGTTCATTACGTTAAATTGTAAACACCAGAAAAGCAGCTATCTTTGTTTTATTCACTGGCATATCCCAAGCACTTATAACTGCCTGTACGTAGATTTTCAATAATTTTATGTGTTCAATGATGTCAAAGTTTTTAGGCTCTTCTAAGAAATATTTTAAAAGATGAGTATCTTGCAAATATTTAAGTGGAACATGATGAAAAATTACACTATATTGCAGCATAATTTCCAAGTTGCAATGCCTTCAGAGAAAGAAGCAATGAAAGTACTAAGCTGAAAATTACTAAAATAAGTTTTTATTCACATTTAATCCTGTATCCAAAGAAACTGTAATGTTATATTATTTAGGATTGGGAATGGGGTAACAGAATTGTAAACCCACTATTTTTTTAAATAGGGAAGAAAATGTGGGAGTAGAAGAGATATGGGTTAGCCAGTGATAATTCCCAATAGTGCCATGAAATTATATAAAAGTTAACAAAGATAGCTTGGTCATTGGCTAACAACTAATAAAAAATACTTTTAGATGAATAAGGGAGATTAACAACAACAAAAGCTTCAGAACAAGTTTCTCAGAACTTTCATTCCTCTACTTAGTAACTGAGTCTTTGGAAGTATGAGCACAATAGATAAACCATGTATCCTCATTAGTGTTAACAGTTACTGTTTTCAAAGCATCTTCCCATATATTATTTCATTAAGTCCTCAGAGAAACCAAATTCAAACTCAAGTATAAATAATCAGGTAGCTAACACAAGCACTTAATAACGTATTCACTTGACAGTAAGTGCAACTTTTCCCTTGAAAATCCCCCACAGTGTTTGACAAAGAAACCATTCTATAGAAGAGCCACCTTCTTGGCAATGGAAACTAATACAAGTCTTCTGAAGAGTAATATGGCACAGCTAGCAAGAGCCATAAAAATCTTGAAGCCCTTTGACCTAGTAAAAACCACTCCTGGGAACTTTCTCTAAGGCAATAATTAGACTGAAGCCAAAAGCTATTAGTATAAAGATGTTTACTGCACCACTATCTAGCATAGTAAAGGTGGAAACCCAAATTCCAACAATAGGAGAATGGTTAACCAAAAACCTAAAAAAAGTTTGTAACACAATGCTAAGGAGAAAAAAACAACACAAATAACATACATAATCGCTAAAGCCACATAAACATGAAAATGTAAAAGGCAAAAATAAGAATTAGATTAATGCAGACTTTAATATTATGGGTATGTTGTTCTAATATAAAAGCACCTTCTAAAACATACATGACAATTTAAGACAGAATGAATTTTTGAAAGCCATGAAAATCCACTATTCAAGTTAAAAAAAAAAGTCAAATATGATGAAATGTTATTTAAAGACGACATGTGAATTTCTAGACATTCAAGAATATTTTACTACTTTTCAACATGTCAAACCCAAAGCTGCATTTTCTTTCCTCACCTTTGGCCCCAGATACGTATTTTAACTGCTGATACACACAAACGTAATGTGAGGAGACTCTAGAAATTGTAATTAATTTACAAAGAACCCAGGAACAATAGTTCAAAATCAAAAGGAATTCTACAAGTACCTTTAAAATCCTGTATAAGAATAAAAACATCTCTTACCTATCAAAATGAGTTAAGGGCCAGAATCTATGTCTCAAATAAAAGAACTTAAAGCAAGGAAGAATTTAAATTAAGCTTGGATATTCGTGAAGCCTCAAGAAACAGAAAAAGATCTTTGGTACTAAAACATTCCATATTTTTTTGATCACTTAAGCCACTCCGGAACAAATTCTTTATTATTAAATTTTTAAGCCTAAGGAGAGCTGATGCAACTTAAAAGCGTAAGTATCATTTTTCAATTATTTGAACAAGCTGAATATATCTGCCAAATTTCTGAGACCTAAGAAGAAAAAAAAGATATCCTTTTCAATAAAAATTATGTACAGGGGCGCCTGGGTGGCGCAGTCGGTTAAGCGTCCGACTTCAGCCAGGTCACGATCTCGCGGTCTGTGAGTTCGAGCCCCGCGTCGGGCTCTGGGCTGATGGCTCAGAGCCTGGAGCCTGTTTCCGATTCTGTGTCTCCCTCTCTCTCTGCCCCTCCCCCGTTCATGCTCTGTCTCTCTCTGTCCCAAAAATAAATAAACGTTGAAAAAAAAAAAAAAAAAAAATTTAAAAATAAATAAAAAAAATAAAAATTATGTACAAAATTTTTCCATTTTTCACTATGGATGCCAGTGAAAAAGGGAAACGGAATTACAGAATCCTAAGTGAAAGAGCTGGGAAAATAAGCACTTCATCTGAACTAGTTGGACTAGGTTAACGTTTGTGGGTGGTTCAGAGAAGGGGCGACTCTGGGTGTGTGGGTAGGGTAGAAGTAAGAAAACCAATGTTGGCCCTTCCCCCTCCCTAGAAGGAAGCACAATTCCTTAAAAATCAGCTCTGATTCATCTTGACGGATAACTTCTCCTATCATAAATGAGAATTCTTTGGAAATAGATTGCTGAAAACCTGTTTTCAAAAAGAAAACTCAGTGCATGAAATTTAAAAAAAAAAAAAAAAATCCTCTTACCCCACCTTCTAAAGCCCAGGATGTCTGTCTAGGGAGGACCCTCGTCGTCGAATCTGCCAACCCCGCCTAGGCCTAACGAAGGCACGGTAGTGCCGGCAACACGGATGGGCTCGGGGCACAAGGGAAATGGTCTTGCGTGCCCTTGGTGAGCTCTGGCGGCACTCCCCAAGTTAAGGACACTGGCCACAATGGAATGGAGTCTATTGACATTTGCTGCCCCGTTTGAACACTAAGCATTTTTTCTTAGTTCGTGAAACACGAACTGACAACCACCACCACCCCCCCCCACACACACCCCCAACAGGCCTTCCCGCACAAACACACCCTCCGGAGTCAGACCCGGTTAACTGAGACAACACAGAGATCCTAGTCCCTACCACAAACCTAGGTGCATGGTGGGGGAAAGGGGGAGACGACGCAAGTAAACACCTGCATTTCTGCCTTTAGGAACCCCACCACGTCCCCAGCTGCAATCCCTCTCCGCTCGAAATTTCAAAAATTGGGGTGAGGGTTGGGGAAAATGCACCGTGCCCGCTCCCTGCCACCCACCACCATCCCCTTATGTCCCCAATCTGGCCTGGACTTCTGACGCACGCCTGGGTCCGGCCCTCGCCCACCACTATTCAAAGGCGCCTTCTCCTCGGCGGCCTCGAAACAGCAATGCGGATCGGCCACCACCCGCGGCGGAGAGGCCTTGCGGGGGAAGGAGGGAGGCCGGGAGGGGGCCGGGCACTCCCCCACCCCTTCCTCAGGTGGGGGAGGGCGGAACGCTGCGGGAGACTGCACGGAGCCCGACGATTCCAGAGGCGTCCGGGAGCCCCCGCCGCCGTGTTAGATTTAAATGCGGAGGGGTGCGGGGGGCCACTACCCGCCTCAATCCGGTTCTTCGACCTTTCCCAGGACAGAGAGTGGGGGTGCTTGGGGGCGCTTCACAGACCCTACTGATTCCAGATGAGCCCCGTGGCTACCCCTTTAACGGACAGGGGGGACGCTGCCCTAACTTTCCCCCCTCCCTCGTTATTCCCCAATGGGGGAGTTGGCAAGTTTCGAGAGACTGAACCAAAACCTAAAGACCATTCCACGTTAATATTTAAACTGCGGGGTGGGGGCGCTGCCCAAGCATCCCCTCCATGTTGGGGTTAAAGGAGGAACAGAGACTGACAAATGCTGAGACCTGTGAATCCCTCCCAAACACTTAAATGGAGAGGGGGAGGCTGCCCAGTCCTTCCATCTTGACCGTTTGGGGGAGGGGATGTGGATGTTGCTGGAGACTGGACACGACCTGACATTCACGGAGGGATCCCGCAGCGGCCCCCACCCAAACCCCCGGGCTCCAGAGGGGAGTGGGAGCCCCACCCCCACTGCGGGCCCCCAGCCCACCCCACCAAGCCAGGCCGGTCACGGGGCGGGGACGACGGTGTGGGCCGCGGGGGAGGGGACGCGAGGCCCAGGCTCGTCCAGGCCCGGAGCGGAGGGGGCTGGGGCGCGACACCCACCTGCCCAGGCCGGGCCGCCCGCCGCCTGCGCTCGCCGCCGCCACCGAGGAGGAGGAAGCCACTGCCGAAGACGACGAGATTGAGGACGGCGACGGCGCGGTGGCGGGCGACGTGAGAAGGCCGCCGCTGCCGCCGGGCTTACGGGCATTGGCAGCCGCGGGCGGCTGCTGCTGCTGCTGCTGCTGCTGCTGGGGCTTCAGCGACATGGTGAGAGGCCCATACACCGGCCCGCACGCCGGGCGGGGACAGCCGGGAGCCGGGCGCGCCGAAGAGACGCCGGAGCGCGGCGGGGACGCGCGGGCGCCGAGCGGGGAGGCGCGGGATGGCGCGGCCGGGGGGGCGCCCGGGCCGGCGAGAGGGAGAAGGAGAACGACGAAGGGGCGGGGAGGCCCGCTGAAACCGAGGAGCCGCCGGGAGCCGGGCAGGGACGCGCCGCCGCCGTTGCCGTTGCTACCAAAACAGTCTGAGGCTGAGGGAGGCGAGCGCTGCCCGGAGGGAGGGGGGCCGGGGCCGGGCGGGGGAGGGGCGGCGGAGGGATACGGGCCCGGAGCCGCGCCGCCGCCCCGCCCGCTCCGCCGCGCCGGCCGCGGGAGCGAGCGCCGCCCGGGCCACCTGGCCGCGGCGAAGCGGCGTGGCTCGATGGCCGCTGCGGGGCCCCGAGGAGCTGCGGCCGCCGAGCGCATCGGGGGTCGGGCACACAGAGACGCCGCGTGGCGACGCCGGGTGGGCGCGGTGGTGCGGGAAGGGGACTCTTTACCGGAAGTCGGAAGGGTCGGACGGAAGCAGAACGTGAGACGACCCCGGGGCCGGGAGGGACACGTGAGGAGCGGGCGCCGCGCTGGGCCGCATTCGCGGGGGTCGGGTGAGGGCCCGGCGGCCGGCCCGGCCCAGATCCGCCCTCCTCGAGGCGGGTCTGCTCTTCGGGAGGGCGTGTCTGTCTTCGCCCTCGGGGCCGGCCTAGTCTAGAGGACGGGAGGGAAGTGTTTCTTCCCCGCCCCCCCAGTAATCTTTCAGTGTTTTCAGACTGCTGGGAGAGTCCGTGTTTACCCCCACCTGATGCAACCTCCAGCATGGACTGCGAGTTCTTTCAGGGCGGAGACTGTCTTGCTACGTAAGAAGCATCTAGAACACAAGCATCCCATAGTTGTCTTTGTATCCCCAGCACCTGGCACACAGTGGGTTCTCACCGCGTTACTGGATGTCTAAAGGCAGTCCTTTTTTTTCCCTGCCAAGACTAGCAAGTTTGGAGTCGAGCAACCTCCCTGGGCCACCCACATCTGGTTACCTTTACTCTACTTTTTCCACCCCAGCAACATAGTAGCCAGAAAGCTCTTTTGGGTATCTGACCTTCATTTGAACCCATTTTCCCTCACTTGAACTTCTTTTTTTCCTTATTCATGAGACTCAAAAGGAAATGTACGTGATTGGTAGAGCTATGGATAATGGGGTCTCCCGTGGTGGAAACAGAGCAGACCTCACAAGAATGTGCGAACTTTAGACCTTGACCCCTTTAGAAGTTTTACTTTAACTTAGATTGCTAGCCAGCACAGTAGCCCATTTTTTAAGTGTTGCAATTAAACTGGAAGCAAACAGATAATTTTTTTGAGTGAAGAATCTAGGCTTTTAAGTAAAATTGCTTAAGGAAATGATAGGGGGGAAAACACCAAAATTCCCCCTCAACTTACCAGAATTGTCAGGTAAAGGTAAAGACATAGAAAAACTTGGGAGAATGATTAAGCCACAAGTCTCCAGTAACCAAATGGAAATTAATCTCCTAGATAGTCCAGGCAAAAATTATTATATTCTACAAGTATGTGAAATGTAGGAAATCAGCTTTATCTCCCATCTGAAGTAAAAAGAAGGTTGACAAGAAAAAGAAAACTATTCTTTTAAGCCAACAGTTGCAAAATCCTTTAAAATTTAACCCAAAGGAAATTGAGATGAAAAAAAAAAAAAAAAAAACGGGGGGGGGGGGGGAATAGAAGGACCATAATAGAAATACAATCAACTTTCTCTGGTTTAATGATTTGATAGTTAACCATGTCTGGAACCAAGATCCCAGAATTAAGTCTTAGGACCAAACTGCAGACAGGTGGGAGACTGAAGGGAGTGGAATAAGAAAACCTGAAGCTGACAGCTGAACTTGATTTGGTTTAGGCTTAAGAAATCTCCAAGTTTTCACCCACTATCGTTGAAAATATATTTAACAATTTATTGAGGTATAATTTTCATATTACAAAATTTACCCATTTTGTTTACAAACCAATGATTCTCAGTAAATCCACAGAGTTATGCAACCATCACCATTAATTTCAGAACATTTCCATCACCCCAAAAGGATCCTTACACCCATTTGCACTTACTCCTGGTTCCCATTCTCAGCACCAGCAACCACTAATCTACTTTCATCAGATTTATCTATTCTAGACATATCCATATAAATGGAATATAACAATAGGTGGTCTCTCACTTAGCATAATGTTTTGGAGGTTTATCTATGTCATAGCATGTATCAATGTTTAATTACTTATTATCACTGAGTAGTATCCCATTGTATGGGTGTATCACATTTCCCATATCTCCTCACCAGTTGGTGGACTTTTAGTTGTTTCAAGTTGGGGGCTATTATGAATACTACCACTATGAACATTTGCAAAGTATGTCTTCATGTGGATACATGTTTTCATCTCTCTTGAACAGATGCCTAAAAATGGAATGTTGGGTGGTATTGCAAATTTATATTTAACTCTGGTCTTTTTTAAGATTTTGTTTTTTTAAGTAATCTCTACACTCAACATGGGACTCGAACTCACAATCCTGAGATCAAGAGTTGCATGCTCTACCAACTGAGCCAGTTAGGCACCCCTATATTTAACTTTTTAAGGATACTATCAAACTCTTTTCCAAAGTGACTCTGCCATTTTACATCCACACCTGGAATGTTTGAGGGTTTATCATTAAAATCCCACTTCTGCTTTTATATTAAAATGGAAACCAAGAGAACCTTTACCATCGAGTCTGTTTTGTACACACACCCCTTTTTTATTTGCTGAAGGAAGATCACCACCCAAAACCAAGGATGTGTTTTATTGCAAAGCTTTCACCTAAATTCTGGACATCTAAAGATGTGGCTATTTAACAGCAACTGTGACATCACTTCAGGGGGCTTAAGCTTTCAATGTAAATGTCAGGCGGCCACTGGGTGGCTCAGTTGGTAAAGCGTCTGACTCGATTTCGGTTCAGGTCATGATCTCATGGTCAGTATGGAGTCCTCTTAAGATTCTCTCTCCTCCCCCCCCCCCTTTGCCTCTGTTTCTCTTCTTCTCTCTCCCTCTCTTTCTCTCTTTCCCCTCTTTCTCTCAAAAACAAACAAACAAAAAAAAACAGTTTTTTTTTAACAAATGTAAATATCAGGATAATGCACCTGAAGACAAATGGTGTGGTAGGCAGCCTGTAAGATGACCCCACGCAATCCTGTTCTCCTGGGGTTCAGACCCCATGAAAGCTCTACCACTTGAATTTCCACTGGACCTACTGGCTTCCTTCAAACAAAAAGTTTGAAAAAAGTATGGGCTTCCAATTCCGAGATTAGGTTATAAAAAGACTGTGGCTTTTGTTTGGGATGGTCTTCTCTCACTCATTTGTTTGAAGGAAGCTAGCTGCCATGTTGTGAACTACCCTACGAAGAGGCCTACATGGCAAGGAATTGTTGTGTATGAGCACAGCAGTGAGGACCTGATGGCTGCCAACAGCCATGTGGGGAGCTTGGAAGTGGATCATCCCCCAATCCAGACTTGATGTGGCTACAGCCCTGATCAAAGCATCTTAATAGGCTTTGTTAGAGACCCTGAGCTAGAGGTGCTCAGTTTAGCCACACCAGATTCCCAACCCTTTTGTTGTTTCAGTCAATAAGTCCCGGCGTAATTTGTCATGCAGCAAAAGACAACCAATACAGATGACCAAAAAAGTGCATTTCCTATGATTTCCATGTGCGTTCAGAATTCTTTAAAGGGGTGCCTGGCTGGCTGAGTTAGTGGAGCATACGACTCTTGATCTCAGGGTTGTGAGTTTGAGCCCCATGTGGAGTGTAGAGATTACTTAAAAATAAAATCTTTTTTTTTTTTTCAACGTTTATTTATTTTTAGGACAGAGAGAGACAGAGCATGAACAGGGGAGGGGCAGAGAGAGAGGGAGACACAGAATCGGAAACAGGCTCCAGGCTCTGAGCCATCAGCCCAGAGCCTGACGCGGGGCTCGAACTCACGGACTGCAAGATCGTGACCTGGCTGAAGTCGGACGCTTAACCGACTGCGCCACCCAGGCGCCCCAAAAATAAAATCTTTAAAGTTAAAAATAATTCTTTAAAAACAAATGCTGCAATCAGATATATTATATCCAATAGAATGTAAATTTTTGAATGCTTCCCAAATGACTTTCAGGCAGCCATTTAAACCAAACCAACAAGTGTCACTGGAGAGTTGTCATCAAAGACAATGAAGAACATTGTCCCAAAGGAGTTCTGAGATTGAGAAATATTGCTAAAATTTAAACTTCAAAAATAATTGTTACCATTCCAACCACTATTTCAGAAATGAAAAGAGTATCAAGTGAGGAGGCATATAGGGAGAGCCTTTCAAACTTGGGAATCTAGTCCTGTGAATTCTATACTTGCTTTTTGATTTTCAATGACCCTTCAGTGAGCCACAGGGCCCTTTAATTTTCATCACTTCACTGATTAATCAAGTCTGAGGATTTGGGGAGGAAAAACTGATGTAACTACGCAAAGCAGAAATGCAAAGAGCGATTTGCTATCTCTCAGAACAGCAGCACACATCAGATGATCCAGTATTTCCAGTAATTCATTTTTCTGCAATCATTTCTTTTCAGCTCTCTTCATTGGATCATGTTTAATGTATGATGATACATTATTCACTCAATACTCTTGATTTCACTTTCAAAAGCATGAAAATTAATTCAAATCAAAACTAACATGCACCCCCCAAAAATCCATCCTCTTCAAGTTTTTGCATAGACCAATCCTCATTTTAAAAAAAGAGAGAGAGCAGATGTAATTTCAAAAATAGGACCATGGCTAATTAAACCAGTGTTTTTTTCTAACCATGGTTACTCAGAATTCTTAGAGGCTAATCTATTTGTAGACACTCCAGGAATCCCAAAAGACTAAAAGCAATAAAAAAAAAAAAGAAAGAAAAAGAAAGAAAGAAAGAAAGAAAGAAAGAAAGGAAGAAAGAAAGAAAAAGAAAAAGTGTATGGTGTGGAGTGCTTCCAGGAGGGCATTATTTATACACCTTGTGTGCAAAGTAACAACTTTCCCATAGATTTGAAAAAACAGAGGTGGGGGGTGCCAAAATAGTAGGGAACACAGCAACATTATCTGAAAAGCTTTTAAATGAGTCTTTCCTTCACACAAGCACACTTCTGGTTGTTAAGTTGCTCATTTTGTTTTACCTTGTGGGACAGAATAATGATGCGGTGACATTATTCACCAAGCAAAAGCTGGAGGCCAGCTGAAACAGACACAGAAGAAAGAATTCTTTACTCTTCATTGGAATTGCTTGCACTGCGCAGAGCCAGAAATTTAAAGAAACTCAGCCTTTTGTTTTTCCTCATTTCTCTCTTTTTGTTTTCATTCCCCCCCTTTTTTGGGTGAATTTTGTGGGCAGCCTGTTGTTCCAGCGGCCAGATTTATGGAAACCAGAGATTTGAAGCATGCACCATTTGGAGAATTGCAGGAGGGGATTTAAAATTGATGTGTGCAGCAACACTGACAGCTGAAGTGGGCATTAGCATGGGAGCTTGTTAAGTTTGCTACAAGATACTAGGAACCCTACAATAGAGCCCCCAGAGGGATCAGACTATAATTAATACTAGCTAGCACTGCTGACCTATCATCCTAAAATGAAGACTTGGATTCTTATTCCAGAGTGGAATCAGATACCAGCTTAACAATACTCCCTGTCTTGCCTAAGCCCCCATATTACCAAAACGATTTATTTTCCATAAGGTAGGCCTGGACTAGAGAATGAGGATGATAATAATTGCAGGTCCTTATATAGCATTCACTATGGGCCAGCTCTGTTCTAAGTGCTTTTTTTTTTTTTAATATTTTTTTAATGTTTACTTATTTTTGAGAGAGAGAGTGTGTGAGCGGGGAAGGGGCAGAGAGAGAGGGAGACACAGAATCTGAAAAAGGCTCCAGGGTCCGAGCTGTTAGCACAGAGCCCGATGTGGGGCTCGAACTCATGAACCAAGAGATCATGACCTGAGCCAAAGTTGAATGCTTAACCGACTGAGCCATCCAGGTGCCCCCTAAGTGCTTTCTACGTAAGAACTCCTGTAATCCTCACAATACCCACTGATTCTTAATGGAAAGGGAGAATTTTGCACTGCCTCCTCCCCGCCCCGGGGGACATTTGGAAATGTCTAGAGATATCCTTGGTTGTCACAATTGAAGGGTAAATGCGGGGTGCCTGGGTGGCTCAGTCGGTTAAGTGTCTGACTTCAGCTCGGGTCATGATCTCATGGTTTGTGAGTTCGAGCCCCGTTGTCACGCTCTGTGCTGACAGCTCAGAGCCTGGAGCCTGCTTCGGATTCTGGGTCTCCTTCTCTTTCTGCCCTTCCTTCACTCATGCTCTGTCTCTCTCTCTCTCCCACAAATCAACATTTAAAAAACCTTTTGAAGAGTAAATGTTACTGGCGTGCTGTGAGTGAGGCCAGGGATGCTGCTAAACACACTACAGTGCATAGGACAACTCCCCTCCCCCACAAAGAATTATCCCCCTCCAAATGTCAGTAGGGCCAAGGTTGGTAGAGAAACCCTGCATAGCCCTGCGAAGTAGATAGGATTATTATTGCCATGTGACAGATGGGGAGACTGAGGCACAAAAAGTTTAAGTCGTTTTGCCTATGGCCACATTCATTAAATGTTAGAGCTAGGATCGGAACCCAGGCAGTGGCAGTCTGCCCGCAACATCTGGTCTCTAAACCGCTCTCCTATATAAAATAGTGAACGCCTAAGAGGGCTCTCTGAGAAAAACAAACTTTTCTTCTTGGTTTCATCAAAGGCAAGGTTCTGGTGACCTGGCAGCACTACCGACTGCCCGTCGCTGGATTAGAGAGAGAAGGGACGAATGTTAAAAGTCCCCATCTACAGCTGGCAGAGCCCATTAACACTGAAACTGCCCCTTTCCTCTGGCCCAACAAAGGTGGAGAGATGAACGCGTGAGGATGACCCCCGCAGTGCTGTTTGGAACAGAGAACAGAAGCCCCATCAGCAGGGAGCAGTCAGATGCCTCATAGAGTATCCTAAACGCAGCGGAAGATGCAATATTCTCAGCTGTTCAGTGAGAAAGAGGCAGAGCTTCACACTGATCCAAAAGGATCTTTAAAACCTGTTGTTTAAAAAAAGAAAAAAAACAAAACAGGTAACCATGGGAGGCGACAGATACTAATTCACTGGATTATGGGAACCATTTCACAGTGTCTACATAGATCAAACCATCACCTTGTCTACTTTAAATATATTGCTTTTTATTTGCCAATTATTCTTCAGTAAAGCCGGGGGGGTGGGGGGAACTTGTTAAGCCAAAAGCAGAAGATTGTAAAACAAACAAAAAAAAAATTTCATAAAAAAATGTGTAGATGGTCTTGTATGGTATACACTTACTTGTGTTAAACAAGTATATATCATATCATATATTATATTATATTAATATATTTTTTTTACCTGTGTTTATATGCATACATCTAAATTAGATGGGGCAGGAAAAAAACTGATACTGGAGGACTAGGGAGAAGGAAAATATACTTTATATCTTTTGCACTGTTGGAAATTTCATTTTTGAAAATTTGTCTTATCATGTGCACATATTACCTTTTATTAAAAAAATAACAATAGAATATTAGGGCATCAGCAAGAGTAACTACTGTTTACATAACACTTCATAGTTTACAAAGAACTTTTATCTGTAGGATTTCCTTTGGTGCCCCCACCATTACAGAGATGATGACACCAGGGCAGAGAAGTGGCCTGAGCCACCTCAGGTCACTTACTGCTGACTCCTTCACATCCTTCTCTTTCCCACTTCCCAAAGTAAGATCAATTACTGTCCCTACCACTTTAATTTTGTTTTATTCAACCACAAACTGTCCTTCTCAAACTCTAGGCAGTAAATTCTGGTTCCCATAGAAAGAGAAAAAAAAAGACTAGTTTCAGGAGCTTTTCACCCCCACCCCCCATCCCTTTCTGCCACATTTATATTGTTTTCTGCTGAAATGCTAGCTCAACTAAATAGATGAATTAGGGATCAGGTAGACCCATTCACCTCCAGCACCTACAGAGTCAGTCTGTAATAGGCACTTAATTAATAAACCTGAGCTCACTTGATTTGGTAGAGAATAGTTCCCAGTTTATACATGTTTGCTTTTTTGGACCTACAATGGCATATGCTTCTTATTTAGACCTGCTAATGACTACCAGCCATGGGCCAGAATGGTGGGGCCAACATCCAAGGCCACCCCCTAATGACCCAAGCATTTCCAGGCAGTGAGAGGGGCAGTCAGACAATTAGGCTGCTTTACCCATGTGTTTCCATCACACGTGGTTTGGGCAGAGTTTTCATTCACTCACTGGATAAAGCTTACTTCTCTTCCAGTTAATAGCTTGTGATGCGACCTTATAGGCATTCGGGAAAGTGTCAGTCTAGTTCGAGACGCTGAAGCCAGGAAACCACAAGGGGCCTCCTGGGGAACTACTCTTAGTCACCAGACTCCAGCAGCCTGGAGGAAGTTATTGCTGAGGCCCTATGAGAGCTGGATTCACTCTCCTATGATCAGGACTCCCGTTCTCTTCCATTGCACATGTGGCTCATTTCTGTCCTCAGTGTGTCAGTACAGACCAAGCGTTTAGGTAGCAAATAAGCAGTGGATAGGCTTCTGATATCCTGAAAATGACTCAGGAATCCTGTTACTGCAATTTCTGATAATCTTAACACATTATTTTGTTGTTGTTGTTGTTGTTGTTGTTGTTATTGTTATAAGCCTTTTTAAGAACATACTAAATGTTTGTGTATTGGTTAGCATTTGCTGTGTAACAAACTACCTCCAACATAGTGGCTTAAAACAACAAACTTTTTTTTTCCCTTAAAGTTCTGTGGGTTGGCTGAACAATTCTTCTTTTCTGGGCTGACTCAATTGGAGTTGGATGGTCTAGGATGGCCTCACTGACATTGATGGCAGTTGGCTCTAGGTCAGCTGGAGTGGATCAAGACAACTTGGCCAGTATCTCTAATCATCCCATAGACTGGCCTAGACTCATTCACATGGTGGTGGTCACACAGGTCCCAAGAGCATCAAGGAAAGGCAAGCCCTAATGCACAGGCACTCTTCATATCTCTTCTTGTGTCACATTTTTTAAAAAGCTTATTTATTTCAAGAGAGAGAGCATGCATAC